>NC_090815.1:33665011-35145011 GCF_000390325.3 Nicotiana tomentosiformis
AGTAAATTTTACATTTTGATAACTAATAAATCAATACTTACTTGAGAAATGGTACAACTTCGGGACAATTTAGCAACACATGAAGTGTAGCTGACTTGTACTCCATATCACTCAAACTTCTCTTTCTAACATCCTTAGAACATCGGCCTGGTTGATTGAATATGGACATTGGTGGATATAATGGATCATTCACAGATTCGACCGTGTGCCTATTGGGCCTATTCCTAGAACATGGCACGTTACTCTCAAAATAATAAGAACAAAAATGTGCAGTTTCCTTTGCAAGATAGGCTTCGCATATAGATCCTTCAATCTTATTCCTCTGCTTAACAAATTGTTTGCATTTGCCAATTGTCCTACATAATCTCATGTTAGCCAATAACATTCAAATAAAATAGAATAGTACATCAAACTTATAATATTACCTCTCAAAGGGATACATCCATCTGCATTGAACAGGCCCTCCAAGTCGTGCCTCGTGTACAAGGTGTATTGGAAGGTGTTCCATCACATCAAAGAAACCACATGGGAATATTTTTTCCATCTTACTAGAAATTACAGGGATGTTCTGGTCCATCCGAAGTAGGTTTTCTTCCCTTAATGTGGTAGAACACAAGTCTTTAAAAAACAAACTAATCTCTGTGATGGGTTTCCAGATTCTTTCAGGCAAACCACAAAATGCAATAGGCACTAAGGTCTCCATGAAAACATGGCAGTCATGACTTTTCAAATGGCTCAACTTCCCTACCTCCATATCTACTTTTTTTCCAAGATTCGACGCATAACCCTCAGGCATCTTTAATTTCGTAACCCAATCACAAATTTGTCGTCTTTCCTCCAAAGTGAATGTGTAACTTGCTTTGGGCTTGAACACCTTACCATTGTTTGCTGTCTGCAAGTATAATTCAGGCCGCCTGCAATATTCTTGTAAGTCCATTCTAGCCTTCGGGTTATCTTTTGTCTTACCTTTAACATCCATCACTGTGTTGAACAAATTATCAAAATAATTCTTCTCAATATGCATGACATCAAGGTTGTGTCGGAGAAGATTATCCTTCCAATAAGGCAACTCCCAAAATATACTCTGTTTCGTCCAATTATGATTAACACCATATCCGGGGAATCTATAAGGTGGAGCCTCAGTAACTTTACTGAAGTTCTGGACCCTCTCCCAAATTTCCTCACCTGAAAGTATCGGAGGTGGAGAATCATATTCCACTTTATTCTTTTTGAATGCATTTTTCATCCTTCTAAACTCATGATCATCAGGCAAGAATTGACGGTGACAATCAAACCATGATTGCTTTCGGCCATATTTCAAAGTGAACGCTTTACTATTTTCCATGCAGTAAGGACAAGCTAGCTTCCCAGCAGTCATCCACCCAGACAACATTCCATACGCAGGAAAATCATTAATAGTCCACATTAAATTAGCACGCATATTAAAATTCTGCTTGGTTGATATGTCATATGTTTCAACACCATCATACCACAATTGTTTTAGCTCATCAATCAAAGGTTGCAAATATACATCAATCAAACTTTTCGGATTACGTGGACCGGGGATAATACAATTTAAGAATATATATGGACTAGTCATACACAACTCAGGTGGTAGATTATAAGGTGTAAGAAAGACAGGCCAACATGAATATGGTGTCGCAGATATAGAAAAAGGCGTGAAGCCATCGGCACACAGACCTAACCGAATGTTCCTTGGTTCACTAGCAAAATCTGGATATGTCCTATCAAAGTGCTTCCAAGCTTCTCCATCTGAAGGATGACACATAACACCAGGTGGTCTTCTATTTTCAAAATGCCATCTCATATGAGGAGCAGAACTCATCGACGCATATAACCTCTTTAACCTAGGTATAAGAGGTAAATAATGCATTGCCTTGACAGCGACCATATTCCCGCTGGAAAGCCTCTTGAAACGAGGCTTTTCGCAAAATTTACAACTGTCTAAAGTTGCATCATCTTTATAATATAACATGCAACCATCTTCACAACAATCAATTCTCATTGACGAAAGTCCTAACTTAGAAACCAATCTCTTCGCCTTATAGAAATCACCAGGTAAGTTGATATTAGGGTCAACTAGTTCACTCATAAGGTCAATGAAACAGTCCATGGCTGCTTGAGAAATATTCCAATTAGATTTGATACTTAGTAATCTAACTGCAACAGACAGCTCAGAGTGCGGACTTCCTTCACGTAGTGGACGACTAGCTTCCTCTAACTGTTCATAAAAACGTTTTGCGTCATCATTAGGAGTTTGTTCAACATTTTCATTGGGCTCACCCCCAAAAGCATCCGCAACCATATCCTGAATTCTAGAATCAAGATTTGTATTCTCCACCGACCTACTACTTTCACCAACAACCATGTTATGAAATATCCCACGGCTACCATCGATCTCTCCATGATTAGTCCACACAAAGTAATTCTCTATAAACCCCTTCCTATAAAGATGAAGCTTAACTTCCTCCGATTTTTTAAACTTCATACAATCGCACCTGACACAAGGGCACCTAATTACTCCTTCACTTTGGTATGGTGGAAGTGACATTGCATGTCTAATAAAGTCATCAACCCCTTCTACAAAATCCTCCCGCAATCCCCGCCGATTAGGATAATTTCTATTGTACATCCAAGTACGATGTTCCATCTATACAAATAAAACAAGAATAAATTAATTTATTCTACAATTATAAATTAATTATATCTTTTTTAGTTAATTCAAGATAATTATTTTTTCCTAATTACACCAATTTATATCCTAAAAGTTCAATTCATATCCAAAAGGTCCAATTCATATCTTAAAAGTTCAAATCATATCCTAAAAGTTCAATTCACAAGAACAAATCCTAAAAACTAAAATTTCAATTCATATCCTACGAGTTTAAACATAAACTAACTAAACTAAAGAAATTCAACCCATACCCTAAAAGTTCGATTCACAAGAACAAATTAATTTATTCTACAATTATAAATTAATTATATCTTTTTTAGTTAATTCAAGATAATTATTTTTTCCTAATTACACCAATTTATATCCTAAAAGTTCAATTCATATCCAAAAGGTCCAATTCATATCTTAAAAGTTCAAATCATATCCTAAAAGTTCAATTCACAAGAACAAATCCTAAAAACTAAAATTTTAATTCATATCCTACGAGTTTAAACATAAACTAACTAAACTAAAGAAATTCAACCCATACCCTAAACTAAACTAATTCATAAATAATTGACTAATTAACAAAACTAATTAGTTAATAAAACTAATTAACAAAACTAATTAAAACAAGACCTAAACCCTAATCCTCAATAAAATACAATGTTCAAATAATTAAAACACTAATCAATTGAAACTAATTCATAACTAATTAACAAAACCTGGAAATAATAAATAAATGAGTTGTAATTCAAACCTAGAATTTGTAGGAGATGGAGAAGGAGATCGAGGGGCGGCAGTGGCAGTGGCAGAGGCGACGGCGACGGCGAGGGTGAGGGCTGGACGGCGAGGGGAGGCCTGGACGGTGAGGGGGAGGGGCTGGGAGAAGGAGAGAAGGGAAGGAAGAAGAGGGAAAATTTTTAGAGAAATGGGGGTTTCCCCCATTTTTCACTTCTCTGATTTTAGAATTACCGACCAAAGTTGGTCGGTACATTAAGTGCTGACCGTTTGACCAAAAACCGACCAACTTTGGTTGGTTTTTTTTTTTTAAAAAAATTTAAAATCTTTAACCGACCAACGTTGGTCGGTAATTTTAAATATAAATTCTTAAATATTATAAAATATTTAAGAATAATAAAATAATTATTAAAATTTAAAAAATTAGATCCAAATTACCGATCAACGTTGGTCGGTAATCCAAAATTTTCTTGTCTGACCAGCTATTGACCAATTTACCGACCAACGTTGGTCGGTATTTTGTTTAAAAAAAATATTTATATTTTTTTTCCTAGTTTGCGTCCAACCTGGACGGTTTTTGATCGTATTTTTTGACCGACCAACGTTGGTCGGAAATAGTTGGTCGGTTTTTAGCAAATTTTTAGTAGTGAGCAATTACTCGATTACTTAGCAACCGTGAGCGAATTGTATGAAAGGGATAGTTAATTAGAACACAATAGGATTGGTAAATCGATCACAACCTTGGAATGCTCATTTTTACTGAATTCTCAACAACCATTCATTGCTTAGTTATAATCATACTATTAAACTCGGATACATTCGACTAAATATAAATTTTAGTGAAATTAGTAGGTAGTTAACACAAGTCTATGTGTGTTCGACATTCTACTTCTCATTATATTACTTGTTGACCACGTATACTTGCGTATGCATTTGGGAGAAACTATAAGTACATGACATTTCCTCTACATATGATTTAGTTTGCTTAATTTGCTACTTAATCATGATAAATTAGTCTGTTTCGCGGACATATAAAAATAATCCAGTAAGTCTTTATTTACACCTTTATTATTACTTTGTGAAAACGGGAAGAAATAAGAGAATTTGAAGATGAGGTCATTGAATAGCTTATTTGAGGAGTCATTGACCAGGTCTAAAATACCATGTAATCTGGTTATAAACATGAAAATTCATTTCTTCCCCAACAATTTTGCAGTTTTAGATTAAGTCAACTTAGTCAATTGATTACTTAGCTTATTTGAGGAAGCACTGACTAGGTCAAAACTCTTCCGAACTATTATTAAATTTGAAAACTTGTAATTTCCTCCCCAGCAATTTTGCAATTTTACAGTAAGTCAGCTTAGTCAATTGAATAACTTATTTGAGGAGGCATTGACTAGGTCTAAAGTCTAGCTAAACAATTCCTTGCTACTTATAAATTCGAAATTTTTTACTCTCATTTCCAACCATTTTAACTTTTACCTTAAATTAGCATTGTCAAGATGTCGGTTGCTCCGCCCTAGGCTCTTTCTTTTAGTTCTTCAAAATTTCCTTTTTCTTTTTATTATGTAATAAATTGGTCTAGTTTTACATTTGACTAAATTCTATGTATCTACCCACTAGAAAAGAATAAAAAAGCCAGCAAAAGCAACTTAAGTTATGCAAAATCTCGAGATATCAAGGCTTATGACTTCATTAAAGCATTTTTTTTTACTTTAATATTTCATAAGTTTCATATGATTCTTTAAAATTATCAAGGTATACATTGTCTTCTTACCCCAGCCCCCTCGTAATTAACCCCATGCCTCACCCACACCAACCCCTCTATTTCTTTCGATGATTAATTATTCCCTCCACAATTATAAATTTGTTTGTGGTATCTTCTGAACATCGACTTTAAAAAATGGGATCATCTTTGCATAATTTAGTGGTAGGGTCCGTCTAATTTGGTGATAAAATTGCATCATTGATTTTACACATGCGTACGAGAAATTTGGATTCGGTGGGACAGTTTATCTAAAGCATTTAAATCTGAATTCTCAAGAACTTATTTTGTAGCTGGTCCTTTTTACTTTAACATAGTTTAATTAAGAAGAACCAATCCATACATAGCTACCACAGATGCTCAACGTCATCTTCTAGGTATATACTATAAATTTGTAACTCATCTTTGATTCCACATTCCCACTAAAGGTTCAGTTCATTAGTTGCTTTTGAAGACGTAATAAATATCTAATTTAACATGTGGATAATTCAGTATCCCCTAATCCTTATCCAAGACAAAAAATAAGTAGTACTCTAATTTTACACTAATAGAAAATAAACATTGGCGGCTTTAATTTGTTTGCTTGGTGCAACTCTAATCTACTGCTTTTGTCGTTCTTGTGTCGGATTCTTCAAACATGTACTGCTTCTGAAGGATTTGACGCGCTCCAATAATATTTTTTGAGAGTTCGAGAAACATAGGCTCTAATCATACTATCTTCCCTCTCTCCGCTCCCCACCCGCTCCCCACCCTACGTTTTTTTTTTCTTCTGAAATTTATCAGCAGCATTCGTCATCAACAACAAAAATAGACTCTCATTCATTATTAATTTTTTTATGGCTCTTCTCTAATTTCTATTAATGTCCCGCAGTTTCTTGTTGTTTCCACCCTTCATGTCTGTTTTGATCTGCTAAATTATGACACATAATGGAGTAATTAACTGGCCAAATCTGGGTCTTTTTGCCTTTAGACGAGCTTAATAAGAAGAGAAGGATTAAGCTAATCCAATTAAGGATAATGCTATATTAGTCTAAGCAGCAATCCATTTAGGAAAATGGCCCTAGCAAGCTCCAAATGGCTATTTTTTTGTCATATGAGTATACCTAGAAGTAGTGCGATTCAACTGGTGGGTTTAACTATATATTCTTTTCATTGGTTTGTTTTGTCTCTGTGATTATCCAAATGAATGTAGCGAATATTATTGGTATAACTAGGACCACTTTCCAACTCAATGTTTCTTTACATCATGCTCACCGACTTCGTCATACATGTAACTGTTATCTTGTAATCTGAAGTAGGGGCAGGGGTGTTCATTCGGTATTTCGGTTCGGTATTTAAGAATTTCGATTCGATATTTCGATATTCAATTTATTAATTATGTATATCAAATACCGTACTAAATTATTTCGATACGATTCAATATTTTTTATTTTGATTCGATACGATTTCGGTACGACTTCGATTTAATAATCGCTAAATAAATAAACTTATTTTGGTTCGATACTGTAGTACCAAACTGGAAACAACAAAATTGATTAACTGACAGAAATAATATTTGTCCAGAAACAGTTCGAATGCCAAGACAGAAACAATTCGAATGCCAACAAAAGTTTTGACCGCCTGTAGTAGTATATTGAAATTGGAAACACTTAAACTTGCTATCTATAATTATATATTTTTCTTTTTTCTATTTGAAAAGACCACATTTAAAACAAAATAAAAACACCTAAACATCCAACATTTCACACTGCTAATTACATTTGCAGTGTACCAATTACATTTACACATTGCCAATGCCAAGAACACATGAACAACCAATATTTCAGGAAACACCTGCAATTACATTTACACACTGCAATTATATTTACACACTGCAATTACATTTACCAACTGGAAACACCCGAACAACAACATTCTTCGAAAAAAGGCCATCCACAAACAAAGTAAACACCTGAACATTGGCATTCATTCACAATTCAGCAAAACCATAAACACAACATTTAAGACAGTAGCATAAACAAAGAGGGCATCAAACTCTAACAGGCTCAGCAAACTCTAAGTCTCTAACAGCAGCCGATCTCTTTCTGTATTTGGTCTTCGTTTGCCCGGAATTTGTGAAACTATAGCCCTAAATCGGAATTGACTTTATGAGGAGTGAGGAGTGAGGAGTGAGCTGAGTTCGTGACTGCCTAATGCTAATGCCCTAATCTTTAGAGTTTAGACCCTAATTGAATAGAAAGTGGGCTTGGGCTGGGGCGCTGGAGTGGGCTGAGAATTATATTAAAAACTTTTGGGTTGGGGCGCTGGGCAATGAGTGTAGTAGCTAACTATAGGTCCAACTTTAAAAAAAGTCTTTAAAAATTCAGTATTTCGGTATACTGAAATTTCAAGATTCTAAGGACCGTACCGAAATATCGAAAATATAATATCGAATTAGACCGAAAGACCGAAAAAATCGAAACCGAAATACCGAATTAATTCGGTCCGATTCGAAATTTGTTTTTTCGGATTTTATGTCCACCCATAATATGAAGAAGATTACAATGACAAAGAACGCACATTTTGTGTCTAAAAAAGATATTCTTTTTTTTTATTATGCATATGACTACTAAATGAGGAAAAACTAGATAACGTAGCTATGGTGCTGAGGTTACAATTATTAACTACTCATGTAGTGGAAATATCATTATAGTTGGACTTATTAATAAGGGAGCCTGTTGTATATGTTCATAGATGCAATTATCATCATGCTTTATGCGTATGACTAGTAAGATGACGAAAGATTAGACGACGTTGCTTTGGTGTTGGCTTATCAAAATAGTTTGACGACTGATTGAGAAGGAGAGGCAATACTTATTGGTTCTCTATATCATACTTTAATTTTTCCCAACATCATCTTCTTTGTATTAATTAGTCCTGTATTTCAAAAATATTGTCATTATTTCATTATTAGTTTATTTAAAAAAGACTGATAACTTTTAATATTTTTTTAATAAAAAGTATTTACAGCCACACAAGTGATATGACATGTTTTAGTCTATAAGTTTCAAAATTTTTATAGTCACACAAATGCTATGGTTTATTTAATATCATCTATCTCAAAAGTCTTTTTTTTAAATTAAAGTTTATACCAAGTCAAACTAAGTCAATATTTTTAAAATAACGGGAGCGAGAATTTTTGTTGTTCCTCTATTGAATTCTTTCAACTTTCTTTTTTGAAATCATTCTCACGCTATCAGCGCAAACACATTATCTTATATATGTTATTAGCAACTTGTTTTATTTACTTAATGAAACACAACAAGATACAAAGTGGTATGTGGTGTTCTTTGACTATATTTTTCGTCAACATCGACAATGACCCACCTTCTTGGGTCAACCCACGTGATGGATTGCTCAAAAGCTCAAATTTTTATCTAATATATTTGCAACGATTTTCAATCCTGCGTTGTGATAATAGTTAGGCAATCCCAACTCTCTGAGTTACGTGATTATGGTTTTGATGATTTGTCAAACTTTGTTGAGGAATCAGATAGAACCTGATGCAAATCAGTTCCTTTGTGCCTATTGGGGCATGCTCAGTTGTCTGGCTAAACTCTCGAGAAACCAAATAAGGAAACAGATAAGGGAACAAATAGGATCAGTTCCTCAACATGTCGTACAATTAACTCTATAGCTGTAAAAGTTATCTCACTGTACCGATTGACAGTAGTGCAGCGGTCCACCCGCTGCTACTAGAGGCCAAACCAAAAGGTATAATGTCCCCATCTCTTCACACATGCTCTCTCATATATAAACAACATTATACAAGGGTTTGACCTAATACTTGATAATCTGAAAAATCTATCCTCCCAAGTGCTAGCCGCCACTGATTTCCTCACGTACACTCAAGAACAAAGCTGCTGCAAATAAAGGACCAGATCCCAACATTAAAGATGTCTTGAGTCCTTAAGTCTTTTGTGCCTTTGTCTTTTGTTCTTTATTTGTATTCCTACATGGCTTTCTAGAAGTATTTTGTAGGATATCATTTAACCATTATTGTTTTGGTTGTTTGACTATAGTTAGTCAAGAGTGTTGCTTTTTAATAGAGTTATTATGAAGGGCTTACAATAGAGTTATTGTAAGGGGTGAGGGATTAATAGTTTAATTTCTAGATTCCAATAGGTTGTAATATGTAGTTTGCTCAGTTTAGTGGAGATGAAATCCTACTGGGGTAGGTCGTGATTTTTAATCCCTTGAGCAGAGAGTTTTTCACATAAGTATCGTGTGTTCTTTATTTACTGTGTGGTTAATGTGGGAACTGATAGAGAACCTGGTTGTCTGTACTATTTGGTGGATCCTTAGTTTCTATCAATTGGTATTAGAACTGGTTCTTTCTAAAAGGTTAACACCTAGAAATGATCTTCACCATGACTGCCCCACCAAACCCCGAAGAAGGACAATCGACCATAAGATCCCCAAGATTCAACGACAAGTACTATGGATGGTGGAAAAAGAGTTGTGGGATGTGATTTGCGATGGTCCCTTTGTTCCCATGAAAGTTGTTGGTGAGGGAACAAGGATTGTCCCAAAGACGAGAAAGGAATACAATAATGTTGATAGAAAGACTAATGAAAAGAACTTCAAGGAAAAGAAAATTCTTTTTGTGGTATTGGACCATATGAATACATTCGCCTCTCAGCTTGTGAGTTTGCAAAGGTGATCTGGAAAGCTCTCAAAACTACTCATGAGGGAACTATTCAGGTTAAGGAGTCCAAAATAGATATGCTTACCATTAAGTATGCACTTTTCAAAATAAAGGAGGATGAGCCCATTCAAGATATGCACACACGTTTGACCCCAATTATCAATGAGTTTCATTCTCTTGGAGAAGTCATCCCAATAAACAACCTGGTCCGGAAGATACTCAGCTTTCTACCAGGTTCCTAGGAAAGTAAAGTGAATGTTATCACTGAAACCACGATAAGATGACCATTGATGAATTAATTTGAAATCTCAAAACTTATGAGATGAAGAGAAAAAAAGATCTTTAAAGAAGAGAGCCCAAGAAGGAGAAGAACCTGGTCCTCAAAGCTGTCAATAGTGACTCAAGCAGTGATGAGTCTGACATGGCTTATCTCACTCGAAGATTTCAAAAGATAGTTCGAAGAAATAGTAGAATTCCCAAGAGAGAAAGTTCAAGCAGGAAATTCAAGAGAAATGAATATTGTCATAAGTTTGGAAAGCTTGGACACTTCATTAAAGACTGTCCACTTCACAAGAAGGATCACTATGGAAACAACACTGACAAAGTAGCCAAAAGGAACCTGGTCCCTGATAGTAGGTTCAAAAGAAGAGATGCTTCTAAAAATGTGGTGAAGCAAGCACTGGCTGCTTGGGAAGATTTCTCCAATGAATCTGAAGGTGAAGATGACCAAGGAAATACATACATAATGATGTTTTTAATGAATTCTCAGAATGTGATTATATCTTTGCATTCATCGCGAAATTTGATGATAAGGAGGACAAGGAGGAAGATGAGGTAAATTTTCTTGATATAAGAAACTTGAAAACTTACTCTCAAAAGAAGTTGATGTCATTAGCCAATATGTTGATGGATGCTTATCACAGTCTTGTTAGTGTGAAAATGCATTAATTGAAGAAATTAGTGATGTAGAACAATAGAGGGATGATATGGTGGTCATAATTGCATATCTGAAAGAACAAGTGGAAGAAATAACTAAAGAAAATACCTTATTGAAAAATCAAATGAAAAAATAGATGAACACACCTAAGGGAAAAATAGTAGCTAGTGAGCTCAACTTGCTCTTGAGAATGAGCTTAAGAAAGTTAAAACAAGTCTTGTTGCTGAGCTTGAAAAGAATAGAAAACTTCAGGAGGATCTGAATAGGGTAAAAAATAATCTTGATAAGCCACTTAAATGGACCTGGTCATCTGATGTAATAACGTCTATGTATAAGAGTAATGGTGGAAACATGCAAGAAATCGAGTTCTAAAAGGCTAAAACTCCCTATAATCTAGCAAGTATATAACTGTGGTTGATAATTGGCTTTATACTCATTGTGGTCAAACAGGTCATTACAAGAATTCTTGTAAAGCTAAAATTTAGTCTTTGCAGATAAACAAAGTTTTTGTTAAAAAGAGGCCTACTGCCGAGGAACCCAATTCTCTAAAAAGAAAATATGTGCTGCCTGCATGGGAAAAAAGAAATTTTAGCCACCAGTTCTATCATTATAAGGGACCCAAGCTGGCTTGGGTTCCTAATTCTAATAAGTGATTTTGTTTGCAGGCTGGAGTGAGAGGAAGCATTCAAAAATCATACATGTATAGTGGTTGCTCGAAGTATATGACTGGAAGAATGGATGATTTTCTCTCACTCAAAGCCTTCTAAAGTGGGAGTGTATCATTTGAAAATGACAATAAGAGCTATATTCTTGGTGTTGGAAAAATTGGCAAAATACTATACCATGTAATTTAAAATGTGTACTATGTGAATTGATTGAAATATAGCATGTTGAGTGTATCACAAATCTGTGACAAAGAAAATGAAGTGAAGTTCTTGTCAAAATATTGCACTATCAACAATCTCAAAATGAGTGAAGTGGTGTTGATAACATAAATGTTCAGGAACATCTATATTGCAGATTTTGATTCATTGAATGGTGGTGACCTAACATACCTAAGTGCTATTAATGATGATGTTTGGTTGTGGCACAACCGACTAGGGCATACAAGCTTTACTTTGCTGAACAAGTTGATCAAGAAGGACCTGGTTCGTGGGCTGCCTAAGTCAAAGTTCAAGAATCACAAAGTGTGCGATGCCTGTGCAAAAGGAAAGCAAGTCGGGTCCTCGTTTAAACCAAATAAGGAAGTAAGCACATCAAGGCCATTGGATCTTCTTCATATGGATCTTTGTAGACCTATGAGGATACCTAGAAGAGTAGGAAAGAAGTACATCCTTGTGATTGTGGACGACTATGCTAGATTCACATGGACATTATTTCTGAGGACCAAAGAAGAAGCCTTTCCAGTATTTATTGCATTTGTGAAGTAGATTCAAGTGAAAATGGTCTATCAAGTTGTGAGTATCAGATCCAATCATGGAATCGAATTCGATAATGCCAAGTTTGATGAATTTTGTGCTGAAAATGGTATAAGTCACAATTTATTTGCTCCAAGAACACCTCAGCAAAATGGTGTTGTGGAGAGAAAAAACAGGACTCTTGAGGATATAGCTAGAACAATGTTGATTGACAATAGTTTTCCTAAGAGTTTTTGGGTTGAAACAGTTAACATTGCCTGTTATTTGATTAACATGTGCATGATCAGTTTTCTGCATGACAAGACTCTCTATGAACTTCTCAATAGGAGAAAACCCAAGCTAACTTACCTAAGAGCTTTTGAATGCAAATGCTTTGTTCTCCACAATGGTAAAAAATCTTTGGGAAAATTTAGTGCAAAAAGTAATGAGGTTATTTTTCTTAGCTACTCCTCTCAAAGCAAGGCATACAAATTTTACAACAATACAAACCAATGTGTGGAAGAAAGTATGCATGTGATCTTTGATGAATCCCATGAATCAAGTGGGAAAGGGTCACATAATAAGGGCGATGAAGATGAATATTTCTCAAATGTTCCATGAGAAGCCATAGATATTGCCAATGGAAAGACTGGTTTGACGAGTCAAGTCAAGCAACGTGATAAAGAAGATGCAACAGAACTTCCAACAGAGGAACGTGTTCCCACTATTACTTCGACTGAAGCTGAACTTAGGGTTGCTGATGCTGTATCAGGTACTCCTGATGTAGGACAAAAGAGTGAAAGTCAAACTTTTGTTGATGACAACGATGGTTCAAATGTGAAGGAAACTGATCCCTCAAATTCTATTGTTCAAGTTTCTAACTGGAAGCACAAAAGTTCACATCCTCTTCAAAATGTGATTACACCTTAGAAACTCGGCAGACCCAATGGTTGTACATGTTAAAAAAGGAGATAAGGTAAATAGATCTAGTACTCTATACATACAATCATACATGAAATATAAGTAAATGACTTGAATAAATTATAATAACCAATAGTAGTTTGAGTTATGAAAGTTATATTAATGTGGGGTCACATATGGTAAAATGATCCACATTGAAAACCTTTCGTTGCCATTAAACACTAACCCTAAAAGGAGTAATTGATGTCAATAAATTAGAGGCTAAGGATAGAGTTCCATTCAAGGTCAAGGCTCTCTTTGAATCTCTGACACTTAAGTTCCCAAGGGTCTTAAGGCTTAGGGCAGTACTTGTGTCAAAGAGAGTAGCTGAACCAAGAGCTAAACTCTACTCCCAAATACCCCTAACCACTCACATTCACTCTTCCCCACAGGTTTAAGTGCCACTAAGGCACTCTCAATGTAAATTCCAACACCATAGTGGTACCATACCACAAAAGTATATATCATTCCCATGATGGCTAAAGCAAAACATTATAAGACTACACGACAACCTATCCACAATGTTATAACCATATTTCAAAGCTAAATGAATGATTCACTATGAGTAACATGCTAAGCAGGTACAAAAGAAATCAGCTACAAACACACATAGAGGCAGGAACATTATCATATTACTGTTAAAAAATCCAACACCTGAGATCATATATCTTAAGGATAGAAAGAGCATATAGTCCAAGTCTGCAACAATTATGAACACAAACACATGTGCCTTAATAACCTTTAGTTAGACTAATCAAAGATTGATTTTAACTTGGTCTTGTTCTCTACTATACACATAGGTTAACAACTCCAATTGAAACTCCTAAAAAGTATTAACAAAGATATAGACCAATAACTTCAATTAACTTCTAAGGGGGATTAGGTGAGGGCAGATTAACAATTACAGTTAAGAATCCTGAAGAGTGTTAACAACACTACAGGTTAATTACTATAATTGATGCTCTCTAAAGAATGCCAATACAGATACAGATCAACAGCTTCAAATAGAGATATAGATCAATAACCTTAATTAAGAGGCACATGTTGATGACTTCAATTAGAACATTCAGAGAGTATTAACAGAGGTTCACATCAGTAACCATGATTAGAGCTTCCACTTGTACTATTAGAAATACCAAACTACAATTAGAACTTCTAAAAGTACTACCAAGGTCAAAGATTCACAACCTTAATTATCACTCCTCGAGGTATTATCAAGATTACAAATCAATAGAGTGCAATTAGGACTTCTAAAAGATATTAGCAAAGTCACAGATTCACAACTTCACTTAGGACTTCTAAGAGTATTAATAGAATCCTAAGCTATCAGTCTTGCTTAACTTTAAAATCAATGGCATAATCACTTTTTTCTGAGAGTTTCAACTTCACACTAATCTCATTGAGAACAAAGCATGTTGTTATATCCAAGCAGTAGCAACAAGAGACTCTCTTTAGAGTTCACAAGCTAAGTTTAATCTATTTAAGAGAGCTTAGTGAAGTTTCAAAACAGTGTGTGCATGTGTGGGATCATGAAGGACAAACAGAGGCACTGAAGAACAAAGATGAGTGAAGGATCACAAGAACACAGACAAAAGACACTTAGCAGAGGTCATATTATGAAAGTATTACTAATAGTATCCCATATGAGTTTCAAGAAAAGGATAAGGGTATCATCACATTGGGGTAACATGTTAAGCTTGTCTGGGATATGGTTTCAGGTATAATGAAACTTAGCAGCAGTATTTTAGCTAAACAAATGTGTCATCATAACTTAAGTACATCTCATCCTTACTTCATGGCTTAAACTAAGTGTAAAGTAATCTCAGAACATATACAAAAGTGATACAATGATCCAACTAGCGTAGGACAGGTTTACATAAACAATCATGAGTTTAATCAAGTAATTAATAGAATCACAGAAGCATATTAAAGAGATAAAACAAGCTTAAAGGTCGTGAGTTAGTATTTCTAAACAAAGGTAACAAGCTGGTTCTCAATACTAAATGATTCATACTTTGTTTAAATCTGGACTATTAAGGGAACTACAAAAGTAACATTCAAAGCAAATTAGCATAATAGTCAGAATAGTGCTAATAAAACCATTAAAAAGTTCTGAAACTAGGTATTAGGAACATCAAAAAGTTCTTTAGTCACTTTCAAAGTTAACAGTAAACATGAATCATCAGATGTATATCAATATCAACATTTAATTCTAATTTCAATAATTTAAAGAAGTTCATAATCGTAGAAACTACTTAACAATTATTAATACACACATAAAATAAATAAAAAAACATAAACACATTGTTAATAACATCATTCAACAAAAATAGTAAAGCAGTTCATATTAAGGAATTTAGACTAGTAAAGAAGGATAAGGTCGAGGTTTTAGTGACCTCCTTTGGGGCAGCAAACCAAATAATTGTTCAAATTAGCCTTTAGGAAGTCAAGAGCTCAAGCTCTCAATCAGTAACAAACTCAGAAACAAAAAGAAATGGAAAATTAACAGACTTTTACCGAAGTTTCCTAAACAACTGTATTAAATTCTCAAATACTAGATGTAGTTGGTAGGTATATTTTCTGTGTGTTTTTAGTGAGAGCATTTAAGATTGCTATTTTTAGTGATCGCTGAGCCTTTGGGTTCTAGATTTAAATTGTGGTAGTGGAGGATGGCGGAGGATGATTGATGATAGCAAAAGAGGTAAAATCAGAAATAGTAGAGAGAGAATCGTTGAAGATTTTTACCTGAGTGAAGGCTGGCCGTTTGAAGGCAAAGGACCATCCGGTAAAAGGCCTAATATCAAGAGGTATGTTACGACCCAAACTATCGTTTTGAGCATTTACATTCCGTTCAACTGTTTAAATTCTTGAGTGCCTTCATATGATGTATTATGACTTGTGTGAATCGTCGGTTTTGGTTTTAAGCTGATTAGAGATTGATTTGGAAGAATGATTCTCAACTAGGAAGCTTTAAGTTGGAAGAGTTGATCAAGTTTGACTTTTGTATATTTTACCTTGGATAGGAGTTTTAATAATTGCGTTAGGTCCGGATGGTGATTTTAGACTTGGGTGTATGCTCGGATTTTCTTTCGGATATTTCTACAAGGTTTCGACACTAATTGCCGAAAGTTGGCAATTTGAAGATTTGAAATGTTCATAAGTTTGGCCGGAAGTTGGCTTTGATGATAGCAGGTACGGATTGGGGTTCCGAGAATTGAAATAGCTTCGTTATGTAATTTGAGACTTGTGTATAAAATTTGAGATCATTTCGAGTTGATTTGATATGGTTTGGCACGAGTTTTGAAAGTTAAAAGTTTAAAAGTTCATTAAGTTTGATTTGAGGTGCGATTCGGGATTTTGATGTTGTTATGCTTGATTTGAGGCATAGAGTAAGTCCATGTTATATTATGGGACTTGTTGGTATGTTTGTACGGGGTCTCGGGGGGCCCGAGTGAGTTTCATATATGTTTGGGTTGTGTTGCGCTAGCTTTTGATGTTTCAACGTCATTTTTTCAAGCATAAATGGTACCACATTAATAAAATGAGCTCACACTTCTCTTATGAATGAAGCATTAGATCCGCATCGTAATTTTGGAACCATAGCAACTGAAATCATCAAGTTTCGACATCGTATAAGGAATTTATGGTCATTTTACCATGAATTGGGTTGCGAGATTTTCAGATTAATTACGCAATTGCCATTGCATTCGTATTTAAAAATTTGTACTATTTCTAAATATTGAAACTAAATTATCTCCTTCATTATAAGGTCAAATGGAGTGATTGAAAAGCATAAATTGACAGGAAATTCATGAAGAATCTATTGGAGGCATCAAAAGCGAGTTTCTGAATCATTTTTCACAAGAAACGAGGCAAAACAGCTGGACAGAAGCATATAATATAAAGGGTTTGTTCATTTGGTCATATTGTGATTTGGGGAGCTCAGACTTGGGCGATTTTGGAGACTATTTTCACCACATGGAATGGGGTAAGTGTTCTATACTCAGTTTTGGTTATATTTCATGAATCCATCTTCGCTTTTGGCAATTGATTGATGATTTCAAAGTAAAATTTGGGGGGGGGGGGGAGGGTTGTCTAAAATTTTATAAAGTGATTTTTTTAGTTTTGAAAATAGATTCGGAATCAAATTTGAGTGAAACTAGTATGGTTGGACTCATAATTGAATGAGTTGTCAGATTTTGTAAGTTTAGTCGGATTTCGAAGTGCGGGCTCGGGTTTGACTCTTTGGTTGATTTTGGGCTTTTGATGAAAGATTCCACCTTTATCGATTGGGTTTGTTTCCTTTGGAATTATTTGATGTTCTTGAGTTATTTTTGGCTAGTTTCGAGTCGTTCAGAGGTCGGTGCGCAGAGGATGGCATTTCTGGAGTATTGTTTGCCTTGCTCGGTATTGGATTCGGCTTGCTCGAGGTATGTAACACCTCTAAACTTAGTACTGAGGGTATGAACCCCTGAATATACGCGTTAAGTGTTTGGTGTTGAGGTGACGCACATGCTAGGTGACAGCCGTGTGGGCATTCACCGTGTGAATTATGACTCGGTTGATTCAGTGGTACTGTGTAGTTACCTAATCTTGTTTCTATCCATAAAATTTCTACGTGCTAGAGTAATTGAACTGTGATCCATGTTAGAAACCATGTGTAGGATATATGATTATCCTGTTGGGACCCGCTGAGGTCATTTATGCTATTGAGTTATTTGCTTAAATTGCAATTATATACTCAGTTGCATTCATCATTTGCATATCATATCTGAGTCTCTGTTATCTTTTATTTTTACATCATGTATCATTGTTTGGGCTGATTGACATGAGATTCGTGAGCCCGAGAGACTGGAGAGAATGATGACTGAGTGAGGCCGAGGGCCTCATTGTGAGTGATATTTATGGGATCGGGTTGCACGCCGCAATAGGCTTTATTGATTCATGATGGGATCGAGTTGTACACCGCACCATGCCATGTTGACTTATATTAGTGCTTGGGCAGGATCCGCTATTCCGGAGTCTGACATACCAACAGTGAGTGCATGTAACGTTGAATGCTGAGTGCGAGTGCCAAGTGATTGAGAGTGTTGAGTGATTGGGATGTGCTGAGGGATTGAGCATCCTGAGTGAGGTTGAATACTCTAAGAGTGTGAGTACACGAATTCATCACTGTGATGCATTACATTAACATACATACTTGGCATGTAGGCATAGAGATGCATTTCCTCATGCTACACGGTATTGTGACATTCATGACTTCACATGCACATTGATATGTAGGCATAGCGATGTACTTTCCTCATGCTATATGAGAATGAAACATATTAACTGTTGTTGAAAGTTTTTGAGAAAAATCACAGTTTTCTGATATACTCACACTTTGGCAATTTCGGTGAATGATTTGGGGTTTTATTGTTATACCTGAAAAGCTGATGGTAGGCTATAATCTTGTGTTTTAGTCGCTTATTACATTCTAATTTACTGCATTTTAATTGAGTCTGAGCATTAATTGCTAGTGTATTGCACTAATTGTATGTTTCATGCCTTGTAAGAGTGAATCCGAGCTCTGTAGATGTTATGGAACTAATTCGAGCTAATTGGAGCTTTCAAGTTTGAGTAAAATCCCAAAGGAATAAGCCGGAATCGTGTTCGAGAGTCGAGGATCACTTCTGGGTGTCAAAATTCAAGAATGAATAATCTGATGAAAAATGCACTAGTGCGGTGCACTGGGAGACGCACCAGTGTAAAAATGTTTCAGAAAATAGCAAACTTCAGAGACTAGGTTTTTGGGGACTGTTAGGAAAAAACACTAATGCTAAGCACAGTGCAACGCATGAAATACAATAAGTTTGCAAGTTTTCCTATTTCGGCTAGGAAAGGGTGATTTCGTTTGGGCCCGACCCTACTTGGTATAAATACATAAAAAATAATATTTTGAGGACTTTTGACACATCTAAGACCTAACGAGGCTAGAGAGAAGGTGGAGAAGCCAAAGCACAAGGAATTCATCATTCAATCCTCACACAACACAAGCGTTTGGATCGTTTAATGCTTTTCTTTATATTTGTGATGAATTACTCTATATCTATGGAGTAGTTCTCTTTAAGGATTTATGGATTTGGTATTTTGATGATTGTTTGTGGATATTAACTCTAGTTTTTATGTATTAAATTGTTTTTGGTGATTTAGTTATTGCATCTATATTCACATGTTCATGTAATTGAGAGAGGCATAACTTGTGATATTTTTGTATTATCTTGTTGGTTGAATTCATTGATTCTTCTTAGTAATCGAAAGAGGCTAGTTGAATTATTGTTTAGACCTAGTTAGGAGGATAATCAAAAGAGGTTCTCCTAAAGATCAGTCCACTATGAATTCGTGCATATCTTCACCGAGCATAAATTGGTTCATATTGTGATGCTGAGACTTAATCGAGATAGGAGTTTCTACTAAATGTTTGAACTAATAATTGAGTGAATTCGAGAGACTCACTTGAATATTAGAAGTGAATTAACGAGAGTTAAATCTCAAACAATTATCTTGCACCTATCCAATCAACCCCTATTTTCTCCTATTAATATCTTCTTTGCTTAATTTTATTCAATTGTCATTAGTCAATTAGATCTAGAGTCTTAGTTAATTTTAGTTCTTAATCATATAATCTCAATTGTTGATCATCTTGGATAGCAATCTAGCTACAAGCTACGAAAATACTGTTTAACTCCAATCCCTGTGGATACGATAATTTTCTATACTATATTTGACTAGCGAGCATATTTAGGTGTGTGTTTTAAGCTCGTCAAATTTTGGCGCCGATGCTGGGGATTGGCGATCAATAGTTTTTAAATAGTTTGTAGTGCTAATTCAGGAATTAGGTTTTAGTTTTTTTTCATTTCTTTTTACTTTTCTATTTTATTTTCTTTATTAGTTAACTTCTTTTCAAGATTTGTTTTGTAGTTACTAATAAGTTGGAGAATATACTGTAGATATTGAACTCTAAATGCTGTGAAGATGGAGTGCAACCATCCTAAGAAAACGGTTGAAGATTTAGCAGCTGAATATTATCAGTGGTGTGTTATGTGCTTTAAATGCGGTAAAAATCATCTATGGGTTGATTCTCAAGCAGGTATGTATTCGTCCTATAATTTGTATTTTGAATAGTCTCACTCTATTTCTAGTCCGTACAGGTATGAGGATTCATATGAGCACAATCTTGACTTTGGTTGGGATGAATACCCTTTGTTATAACTAGAATGGAAGCGAAGTGAGATAACCACCTCAATGGGAGAATGGTATTTTGAAAGAGCTTGTGTATAAGTTCATAAATAAGCCGGTAGAGAGATTTACACAAGATGATGAAGCCATGAACAACCTATCAATGCAAGAAAGTCAAATAATAAGTACACTTTCAGAAAGCTCATTGCGTTATGATGGTGAATAAATAGAGGTAAAACCCTATGAGACTGAGCCTACCCAAGAGGATGAGCATCCATGGAGAGAGCTTTTCACTATTCAAGATGACTCTGATTTTAAGGTTGTGGTTGAGTGTGAAGCAATGAAAGAAGAGTTCAAACCCCTATCCATCTTTCCACATTTGCAACATTTGGTAGAAGAGAATGAGAAACAACTAGTCTTAGACATACTAGAGGAATCTTCACTTGACCTTTCTTATTTGTTTTCTTATTCTAACCTTGATCATGTGAATTTTATTTTTGGGGATTTACAGGAATATGTATGGATTGATCCTGTGAAAGAATGCAGAAACAAGTTAAGTATCGTCATGAATGAGCAATTCACCGCTCAAGATGAGGACAAGAAATAAGGAAAAGAGCGGGTCTTGCAGGTATCCTTAGAAGAATTGGGCTTAATGAGCTCCATAAAGAATCCCAAGGAGCGAAAACGAGGAATGAATTCAGAATTAGGGGTGGAGTTCATAAGTTCTCGGAAAAGAAGAAAATTCAGGGATGTTTTCTTTACCTTATGCTTTCTAATTATGTGTCATGGGGACATGCCACAACTTAAAGTATGGGGTAGGGGGATATTTGTATGTTATATGTATATTTATTTTAGTTTTTGTTAATTTTAGTAGTTAGAGATAGAAAAAATTCAAAAAAACATAAATTTTTAAAATTTTTGACTTTTTCCGACGATGAATATCATTCGACATGTTTCTTGAGGGATTTAAGCCGAAAGTAAAAAATAAAAAGATTTTATTTTGTTAGGTTGTGTAATAATCCTTCCTTGGTTTTTCTTTGTGCCGCGGTTCTTTTTCAAGGGTTTTGTTTGAACCATGTGTAGTTTGTTTTTGTTTTTAGAAGTAGGAAACCTTATGCTATGATTTGAATTTGAAGCAATGTCTCTTGACTTTATTATGCCTTAAGAATAGTGAGTGCTTTAGTTGTGACGCTTAAGCTCAGTTTTTGACTCTTACATAAGCACCTTAAATTGTATAAGTTTAACTTTTCTTAACTGCTTTGACTAGAGAGTCTTGATCATCCAATCTTAGGTGAGTTATGTGCCATGTGTGTGTGAGGTTTTTGTGTTATTCTGTGCATTGGATTTGATGTCTAGAACTTGCCCCGTGTATTTGCAAAGCGAAATAGTAGTTTTGTTCAGTCTGGGAAGTGATATAGGCATTTCTTTGTTGGCCCAGTTATATGCTTTTACCCACCTAATTGTTATGTATCTTAGTTAACCCCGTTGAGCCTATAATCCTGTTTCTTTTGGTATCCATATTACAAGTCTTACCCATTTGTTTGAATTGACCATCTATTTGAACCATTTACCTCTTGGGAGCACTTGAATTTATTATGAACTTTGTAATTAAAGTGTGAGGTGTTGGTTGGGCTTTCGAGTGGAACTATTGAAATAAGAAAAAAGGTACACTTTTTTGAAAAAGTAAGAGCCACTTGAATTGAAAAAAAGAAAGAAAGAGATTAATTGTACGATTGTGAAAATATTCCTTAATAGCGGTTACTTATGATGTAATTGTGCTTAAATAAGTTGCGAGTTAATGTATATTGATATGAAGGTGGAGTTATGATTTGACATATGTGTGGGGTTTCGAACAATGAAATGTATGTATTAAAGTGCTTAGGGAGGTGCAATCACTCTTATATCTAAATGTATCCTACCCGCCCCACAGCTTAGATTACAACCAATGAAAGTCCTATCTGATCCTTGACTGAATGGGCTAGATTAGTTGAGTAGTACATTACGGGCAAGCCTATGGTGCATATTTTGTGGCATATGAATGTTGTTTCTGAGAGTGAGTGAATTCTTTCTATCTTGAGTTCCTAATTATTCTTAACTTTTATTGTGTGTGGAACTACTCTCTATTATTGTGAGGGCACTTGATTCATGAAGGAAAGGGAATGTTGTTGACCTCCATATTAGAGTAAGTGAGTGGGTTATAAATAATGCATGGTGCTTTTGAGTCAATTCTTGAGGTGAAGATGTTACACTATTGTGCTTAGTCTATTTTAAATATTCTTGGTGTAATGAGTTAGGAGAGTTGCTTAGTAAGGTTCTGTCTATATAAAGTGTGATGTGATTGTTCGAGGACAAGCAATAATTTAAGTGTGGGGTGTAGATGGTAGGCTATAATCTTGTATTTTAGTCACTTATTACATAATTGAGTCTGAGCGTTAATTGCTAGTGTTTTGCACTAATTGTGTTTTATGCCTTGTAGGAGTGATTCCAAGCTATGTAGATGTTATGGAACTAATTCGAGCTAATTGGAGCTTTGAAGTATGAGTAAAAGCCCAAAGGAATAAGCCGGAATCATGTTCGGGGCTCGAGGTTCATTTCTGGGCGTCAAAATTCAAGAAAGAATAATCTGTTGAAAAAAAGCACTGGTGCGGCACTCTGGGCGACGCACACTGCAACACATCAGTGTAAATCTGTCACAAAATAGCAAACTTCAGAGACTGGCTTTTTGGGGATTTTCAGGAAAAAGACCCTGCTACGCATGAAATACAATAAGTTTGCAAGTTTTCCTATTTTGGCTAGGAAAGGGTGATTTCGTTTGGACCCGACCCTACTTGGTATAAATATATGGAAAAATGGTATTTTTTGGACTTTTGACACATCTAAGACCTAAGAAGCCTAGAGAGAAGGTGGATAAGCCAAAGCACAAGGAATTCATCATTCAATCCTCACACAACACAAGCGTTTGGATCGTTTAATGCTTTTCTTTATATTTGTGATGAATTACTCTATATCTATGGAGTAGTTCTCTTTAAGGATTGATGGATTTGGTATTTTGATGATTGTTTGTGGATATTAACTCTAGTTTTTATGTATTAAATTGTTTTTGGTGATTTAGTTATTGCATCTATATTCACATGTTCATGTAATTGAGAGAGGCATAACTTGTGATATTTTTGTATTATCTTGTTGGTTGAATTCATTGATTCTTCTTAGTAATCGAAAGAGGCTAGTTGAATTATTGTTTAGACCTAGTTAGGAGGATAATCAAAAGAGGTTCTCCTAAAGATCAGTCCACTATGAATTCGTGCATATCTTCACCGAGCATAAATTGGTTCATATTGTGATGCTGAGACTTAATCGAGATAGGAGTTTCTACTAAATGTTTGAACTAATAATTGAGTGAATTCGAGAGACTCACTTGAATATTAGAAGTGAATTAACGAGAGTTAAATCTCAAACAATTATCTTGCACCTATCCAATCAACCCCTATTTTCTCCTATTGATATCTTCTTTTCTTAATTATGTTCAATTGTCATTAGTCAAAGATCTAGAGTCTTAGTTAATTTTAGTTCCTAATTATATAATCTCAATTGTTGATCATCTTGGATAGCAATCTAGCTACAAGCTACGAAAATATTGTTTAACTCCAATCCTTGTGGATACGATAATTTTCTATAATATCTTTGACTAGCGAGCAAATTTAGGTTGTGTTTTGAGCTCATCAAAAGCATGCCTATTTTTCTGTAACTATGAACGAGCTGAACATCATATCTTTGAGTTATTACTTGTGTTGCTTTTATTGTATTGTTACAAGTTGTTCTTGGCTATTGGTGTTGGACTCTGACCGTTGTCCAAGCTTGTCACTACTTTCAACCTAAGGTTAAGTTTGTTACATATTGAGTACATGGGGTCGGTTGTACTCATACTACACTTCTGTACCTTGCGTGCAGATTTTGGAACTGATATTGCTATGTATGGCGGGAACTGGCTTTTAAGATGAACCTGCATTCCAGTTGTAGCTGCCACTTGCTCATGGTAGCTTTAGATTTATAAAAATCAGTTTATGTACATTTCAAATAGAGGATGTATTTATATCATAATAGCTTTGTAAACGCTAAATCTTAGAAGTACATGATTTGTACTACTAGTCCTTGGGGATTCTTTGTATAAAAGTTCAATTATATTATCATTATTTTTTTCAGTAGATCTCCTTTGAGTTAGATTATTGTTAAATTGTCTTACCTTGTGGGTTGGGTTAGGTGCCATCATGACTAGTTGAATTTTGGGTTGTGACAAGTTTGTATCAGAGCTCTAGGTTCATAGGTTCTACAAGTCATAAGCAAGTGTCTAGTAGAGTCTTGCACATCGGTATGATGACGTCCATACCTATCTTCGAGAGGCTACAAGGCATCTAGGATAAACTTCCCTTCTTTCCTTATCGTGCGGAATTGATTCAGCTTGAAACATAACTTTTTGAATTCCTTTCACGCATTCGTATGTGCATGTGAGCGCTCGGTATCGGTTGTGCATCGACGTATTATGATTCCATGGATAAGGTGCGAGATTTGATTTTGGCATGCTGATGATGGGCCAGTCTAGAGGACTTGAGGCCAGGTTTAGACCGCATCTTAGGCTCGGTAGTTTCAGTTGGGTGAGCATGTGCTTTTGGACTTATATGTCTAGTAGTGTCCCTATGACTAGAATTTATGTCTCGGTGAGTGGTTGGATGGCTATATGATATGTATCATGTGACTGCGAGATGTGTTCAGATGGTTTGAATATGACGAGAAGAGTTTGCTTGAGATGTGAAAAGGACTATTGGATTCTCGATTTCTGTGGATGTGCTATATATTCTTGAGCAATGAGGGTTTTGAGGTATTCTTTCATGTTTTTTCATTTGTGGAAAGAAGTAGATTCTCATGTCTTGTTGACGAGTTTAGACTCGGGAAGATTAAGTGATTGCGTAGTAGTTATGGCCATGAAAAGACATAGAGAGATGTCAGTTTGCGGCTAAGCATGTGGGTTATCACTTGCAGGGTAATCTATGGATGCGTGCTCCTTATGATGATTGTGTGGAGAGTTTCTTTCCATCAATGGGTTATATGTGTTGCGATTTGAGTTTGGATCGGTGGAGAAGGTTGACCTGACTGTCATGAGTGTGAATGCGAGCTTAGTAGATAGTTTGAGGTATTTTATGATTTGTGTTGCATGAGCTTGTGAAGCATTTAGTTGAATCTCACTGCGGTATTATGGAGGTAATAGAGTATGGGAATTATGAGTTATTGAGTGTTTTGATCTATGGATTTGAGCCAAGTGGGGGAGTCTTCTATTTACGATTTAATTGCATAGTTACGTGTTGTATTGGTTTCGGTCTGAGGCATACTTGTGGATTAGTTATGACTTGCAGAGGCTGGTTTTGAGGATAACTTAAGCAAGGAAATTTCTGGATGCATAGTGTATTACGCTTTATAAGTATATGGGAATCATGGAATGATTGAGTTTTTATTCGTGAAGGATGTAGTACGCATGGAGTAGGAATTTGCTCGGTTGTGTTAAGAAGGGGTTACTTCTTTGGGTGTTCTCATGCTAATGGGGCACATGTGGTTCGACCTATTTGGATGGTGCGATTGAGATTTGAGTAGAGTGGGTGACTCTCGAGAAGGTTCTAATGGATCAAGATTTATATGTAGCAATTAAGAATTTTTCGGATTTGTATATGGCTAGAATCTGAGATTTACATTGGATGGTGTCAAAACTCACAGTATTTCTATATCATCATAGATTCTACATTTTAGTATTAGGAAGGTGAAGGAAACGACTTTTCAGTAGATCTCCTTTGAGTTGGATTATTGTTAAATTGGCTTACCTAGCAGGTTGGGTTAGGTGCCATCATGACTAGTTGAATTTCGGGTCGTGACAAGTTTGTATTAGAGCTCTAGGTTCATAGGTTCTACGAGTCATGAGCAAGTATCTAGTAGAGTCTTGCACATCGGTATGATGACGTCCATACCTATCTTCGAGAGGTTACAAGGCATCTAGGATAAATTTTCCATCTTTCTTTCCTTATCGTGCGGAATTGATTCAGCTTGAAACATAACTCTTTGAATTCCTTTCACGCATTCATATGCGCATGTGAGCGCTCGGTATCGGTTGTACATCGACGTATTATGATTCCATGGATGAGGTGCGAGATGTGATTTTGGAATGCTAATGATGGGCCAGTCTAGAGGACTTGAGGCCAAGTTTAGACCGCATCTTAGGCTCGGTGGTTTCAGTTGGGTGAGCATGTGCTTTTGGACTTATATGTCTGGTAGTGTCCCTATGAGTAGAATTTATGGCTCGGTGAGTGGAGGATGGCTAAATGATATGTATCATGTGACTGCGAGATGTGTTCAGATGGTTTGAATATGACGAGAAGAGTTTGCTTGAGATATGAAAAGGACTATTGGATTCTCGATTTCTGTGGATGTGCTATATATTCTTGAGCAATGAGGGTTTTGAGGTATTCTTTCATGTGTTTTCATTTGTGGAAAGAAGTAGATTCTCATGTCTTGTTGACGAGTTTAAACTCGGGAAGATTAAGTGATTGCGTAGTAGTTATGGCCATGAAAAGGCATAGAGAGATGTCAGTTTGTGGCTAAGCATGTGGATTATCACTTGCAGGGTAATCTACGGATGCGTGCTCCTTATGATGATTGTGTGGAGAGTTTCTTTCCATCAATGGGTTATATATGTTGCGATTTGAGTTTGGATCAGTGGACAAGGTTGACCTGACTATCACGAGTGTGAATGCGAGCTTAGTAGATGGTTTGAGGTATTTTATGATTTGTGTTGCATGAGCTTGTGCAACATTTAGTTGAATCTCACTGCGGTATTATGGAAGTAATAGAGTATGGGAATTATGAGTTATTGAGTGTTTTGATCTATGGATTTGAGCCAAGTGGGGGAGTCTTCTATTGACGATTTAATTGCATGGTTACGTGTTGTATTGGTTTCGGTCTGAGGCATACTTGTGGATTGGTTATGACTTGCAGAGGCTGGTTTTAAGGATGTCTTAAGCAAGGAAATTTCTGGATGCATAGTGTATTACGCTTTATGGGTATATGGGAATCATGGAATGATTGAGTTTTTATTCGTGAAGGATGTAGTGTGCATGGAGTAGGAATTTGCTCGGTTGTGTTAAGAAGGGGTTACTTCTTTGGGTGTTCTCATGCTAATGGGGCACATGTGGTTCGGCCTATTTGGATGGTGCGATTGAGATTTGAGTGGAGTGGGTGACTCTCGAGAAGGTTCTAATGGATCAAGATTTATATGTAGCAATTAAGAATTTTTCGGATTTGTATATGACTAGAATATGAGATTTACATTGGATGGTGTCAAGACTCGCAGTATTTCTATATCATCATAGATTATCCATTTTAGTATCTGGAAGGTGAAGGAAACGACTTTAGATTCACCGAAGGTCTCTTCAGAGTGGGTGTTCGGTTGTGGTGCTTTTGGGGTGCTTAAGAGGGAATACAACGACTTATGGGCCTTAGGGCGGGGTGGTTTTATGTTAGGAACTCTTGTGGTGAGCTTTGGGTAAGGATCGTAGTGTTCTGGCCAGGAGAAGTATCAACTTGAGGGTAATTCAGAAGGAACTCAAAGAAATAGGACAGCTTGGTAGTAGGTTGGATCATCGCGGTAATGGATATGATAGGCTCTTTGGGTACTTATGATGTGGTGAGTCTCTACAGGTGTTTTGTGGCAATAATCTTGGGTTTGGCAACCTGCGTGGCCTGGTTGAGTTAGCGAGATTCATTTCTAATGGCTTGGTTATGTGCAAATGGGTTTCGAAGAGTTCTCGACGGTTTCTACCACAGTTTGGGATGGATATTTCCTACCAGCGTGAGGAGCATGTTGCGTATTGTGATTTTCTCCTGGATGTGATCAAATTAAAGGTTTCTGACTGATCGGGTATGTATTCTACTGGTGACTTAGAGTTGATTATGAGATTCTCGTACTTTTTATATAATGGCATGATAGATGCGGTGCGTCCTGTGGGATTGAGATTCGTATGTACAAGGTGACAATTCGGTTTTGGAGGGAAGGTCATGAATTTTGAACAATAGGGATGATTTTATATGTTTAGTGAATGCTATTACTACTTGGTATTTTCTTGAGAAGGGTGCACATTTCAGAAGACGCAAAATGTTTTGACTTACGGATGCTTCATTGGCATTGCAATACTCGCAATGGTTGATCGATTGTTGATGTTCAGATTTTACCATGGAAGAATTTAAAAACATATTTCTTATAGGGATGATTGTGTATGGGAGATGTGCTAGTCATTCGAGCGGTAGAGTTGGGATCAGCTATGGTGATTCATGCGTTCTACGGATTTGGAGACTAGGAGTCCTCAGAAGCAGATTGCTTCGTGGTTGCGGATTGTGAAGATATGGCCAAAGTTAGGTAGAAGGTGGTACTTGTTATGGTTGGATCATTGTGGCCTTTTGGAGGGCTATTTATCCATTTGGGGATGACTGGAGTTGGTTTGAGGGCCCATTGGTAGGCCCAAGGAGGATGAGTATTTTACACTGGGTCGTATTTGCTGACTCCGTACTACTATTGTTGAGGGATATTCCATTCAGTTTGAATTGACTATATTTGTATATGATATGTTCTATGTGTTACTCTTCCATGCTATGAGGGGTTTTGATTCGTTGGTTATATGCACACATGGTGCGGTTCTGTTTGGGCCATATAGTAGAATTCAAGCGAGATGGTGATTGTGGTGTGGAATGGTTGATTGCGCCTTGGTTATGGTTTTTTCGGGTTGTGGTATATTGTATTATTTGGTTCTCCATGGTTATGGTCATGCACTTCGTGTACTTGATGTCGAACTGCGCATGGTTGTTGGTTTTGAGCATTGTGGCTTGAGGAATTTCATATGGACCCGTGTTTGGATGGGGTCATGCAATACAACTGGGTTATGTTGGAATATGATCCTTTGTGATAGATTCGTGTGTCTTAGTTCTACTATGTGTGATGGGTTTGAAGCATTGCGTTTGTGGTGGCACTTGTTGACTTTGCAAGACGGTTCTCTCATTGAGTCATTTTCCATGTTAGAGTACATTTGAATTGTTGCTTGTTGGTACACAGATTGCACGGTTGTGACTTTAGGTTGTATTGGTGTGGCATGTCAATAAAATAGTTATGTTTGATGAGATAAAGTCATTAGACCTAGAATAGATACTATCGGATTTGATTACGGTATATTTGGAAGAATAATATCGGAAGCCGACTAAGAATTTGGCTTTGGTTCTAGTTGGACGAGTGAGAGAGCTCCATGACTTGTCGATCTGATGCGTGGTTATGAGTTTCTACGCATTTCTTTCATCATTGGCAGTATATGAAGGTTCAGAACAAGATTTTAGTTAGTATGAGTTTTGTTATTGGTGTCATGTTGGTTATCGAGCCTATGAGTATTTGAGTTATGTGGTATATCATGTGATTATGTCTTGAGATATGGTTATTGATTGATACAGCTTGTTCATAGTTATATGGTGCATAGATGCAAGAATCAAGTCATATAATGAGTTCCGTAAGTTAGGGATTTGGGTTTTAAGGTTTATGGACTAAGGTTGAAGTAAAGATCTTCTGTTAGGTTGAGTTTATGGACTTATACGGATTGGGGTGACATGGAATCATACCCGCGTATGTGCTGGTAAGGCTACATAGTGAATTCATGGCTTTGGAACGACTCTTGACACTTTCGAGGACGAACGTATATTTAAGTGGGGGAGAATGTAACGCCCAACCTGTTGTTTTGAGAATTTGTATTTTGTTCAACTGTTTGAAGTCTTGAGTAGCTTCATATGAAATATTATGACTTATCTGAATCGCCAGTTTTGGTTTTTAGGTGATTCGAGATTGATTTGGAAGAATGATTCTCAACAAGGAAGCTTTAAGTTGGAAGAGTTGATCAAGTTTGACTTTTGTGTATTTGATCCAAGATCGAGGTTTTAATGATTTCGTTAGGTCCGAATGGTGATTTTGGACTTGGGCGTATGCCCAGATTTGCTTTTGGATATTTCTAGAAGGTTTCGATACTAATTGGCAAAAGCTGGCAATTTGGAGATTTGGAATGTTCATAAGTTTGACCATAAGTTGACTTTGATGATATCAGGTTTGGATTGTGGTTTCGGGAATTGAAATAGCTTCATTATGTTATTTGGGACTTGTGTGAAAAATTTGAGGTCATTCCGAGTTGATTTGATATAGTTTGGCATGAGTTTTGAAAGTTGAAATTTCAAAAGTTCATTAAGTTAGATTTGAGGTACGATTCAGGGTTTTGATGTTGTTATGCATGATTTAAGGCCTCGAGTAAATTCCGTGTTATGTTACGGGACATGTTGGTATGTTTGAACGGGGTCCCGAGGGGCTCAGGTGAGTTTCGGTAGGTTTGGGTTGTTGTTTCGACGTCGTTTCTTCAAGTATAAATAGTACCACACTAAACAAATGAGCTCCAGATTCTCTTTTGATTGAATCATTCGATCCATATCGTAATTTTGGAACCATAGCAACTAAAATCATCAAGTTTTGACATCATATGAGGAATTTATGGTCATTTTACTAAGAATTGGGCTGCCAGATTTTTAGATAAATTACGAAATTCCCACTGAATTCTTATTTAAAAATCTGCACTATTTCTCAATATTGAAACTAACATATCTCATTCATTATAAGGTCAAAATCATTTGGCATAAGAAACGAGGCAGAAGAGCTGGGCAGGAGCATATAATATCGAAGGTTTGTTCATTTGGTCATATTATAAGTTGGGGAACTCGAGTTTGGGCGATTTTGGATACGATTTTCACCACATGGATTGGGATAAATGTTCTATACTCGATTTTGGTTATATTTCATGAATCCATCTTCGTTTTTGGCATTTGATCGATGCTTTCAAAGTAAAGTTTGGGGGGGGGGGGTTATCTAAAATTTTGTAAAGTAAATTTTTGAGTTTTGAACATCGATTCGGTGTCGGATTTGAGTGAAACTAGTATGGTTGGACTAGGAATTGAATGGGTTATCAGATTTAGTAAGTTTCATCGGATTCCGAGGTGCGGGCTCAGTTTTGATGTTTTGTTTGACTTTGGGCTTTTGATTAAAGATTCCACCTTTATCGATTGAGTTTGTTTCCTTTGACATTATTTGATGTTCTTGAGTTGTTTTGTCTAGTTTCGAGCTGTTCAGAGGTCGGTACGCGTGGGATGACGTTTCTGGAGTATTGTTTGGATTGTGGTGTATTGGATTCGGCTTATTCGAGGTAAGTAACACTTCTAAACTTTGTGCTGAGGGTATGAACCCCTGAATATACGCATTATGTGTTTGGTGTTGAGGGGACGCCTATGCTAGGTGACAGGCGTGTAGGCATGCACCATGTGAATTATGACTCGGTTGATGCTGTGGTACTGTGTAGTTACCTAATCCTTTTTCTATCCATGAAATTTCCACATGCTATCTGAGAATGAAACATCTTATCTATTGTTGAATGGTTTTGGGAAAAATCACGATTTTATGATATACTCATACTTTGGCAATTTCGGTGAAAGATTTGGGGTTTTACTTTTATACCTAAAAAGCATGCCTATTTTTCTGTAACTGTAAACGAGCTGAATATCATATCTTTGAGTTATTACTTGTCCTGCTTTTATTATATCGTTACGAGTTGTTCTTGGTTATCAAAACTATTTTTTGGGCCGCATAATCATCGCAGAGTTGAGGAGGGAGTTTATTGAATTTTGAAGGTCGTTTTTTTATGCAATCACATAGTTGTTTCGCGGTTCGCATTTTCCATCACAGATTTGTCATGAAGAACTTTGTTGGGTCATTCTGCATTCCATCATGCAGCCGCACAGGTGGTATGCGGACCGCAGACATGTCCAGACCATTCCAGTTTTTGGGCATCAGTTTCGCGGTCCATTTTGCGGACCGCATATCTGCTATGCGGTCCATTCTGCGACCGCAGACCTGAGTTCAGATGGTCCATTTTCCTATTTTTATAACTTGACCACCCCATTTTGATAAATAGCCTTTGGGGTTTATTTTTTGGGCAATTATTTGATGATTTTAAAGAGAGGTAAGATCATTTTAGAGAGAGAAAGAGGAAATCTATCATTCTAACCATCCAATCTTGCACCAATCTTCAAGAATCAAGAAGCCACTCACTACACCACCATATATCTAGGTAAGTTCTTGTCTTACATCATCCATGCAAATTGTTTAGGTCTAAGTAGATTGTGGAGTTGGAGATAGGCCATGCATGTACCAATAGGTGGTATAATGTGAGGTTGTTGAACTATTTTGGATAGTATCTTGTTGAAATTGATTGAGGGAGGAAGGAATTACCATTGTTGAGCTTTGTAGTCTATTTTGCATATTAGGTGTTTGACAAATTTCCTAAGAGAGTTACACCATGAGAGTCCTTCTAATTATTATCCAATTTTCGCTATCTTCCTATAGATTGTTATTCCTATAAGTGTTGGGACGCATATATCTTCGATATTATTGTCAAACAAGGTATGCTGGCTAAACTCCTCTTTTAGAATTGAACCCCACAATGGCCTTGTAAGCCCCGTGTTGCTCATTATAAATTGATTATTCCGAATATGCCTTGTGTCAAAAGATATATGCGTTCAATTTATAATCCAAACGTTCTTGTTGTGTTGAGTTACTATTGCGAAGGTGATTAAGAATGGGCTGTGTGATAATATGTTATGATTTGAAAACGTGATTCTAATAAAAACTAGCATGTCGAATGGTGTAAGTAATCACATGTGCCTAAGACCCTTAATTTGGTTAGTTGCTCAAATATGTATTTAAAGTCTTGAGTAGAAATGCCTTGTTGTTGATAATCTATAAGGGTACTTGAAAGTGAAAGAAGTGGGTTGGATATATAAAGTGGGTTGGATATATAAAGTGTGGCCAATGTGCCAAGAATGAAAATTTTACTTGTGGCCAATAGTGCCAAGGAAATAAAATGATGTGAGAAACGTTATAAAATGAGCTTTAATTCAACTGTTCCAAATTGACTTCGAAAATAGATGTGCCTAAAATCTTATATACTAAGGTCATGCCCGAATGTGTCTGTTTTAATTAATGCTATGATTTGTAAGTATTTTCAAAGTGTTTTGAGCTCTTATATATTCATAAGTTGAAATTGTGTATTGCCCATTTTGGGAAAAAGTATTTCAAGAATGAATGATGTGCTAATGATTTTCTATTGTGACTTAATTACGTTATACCCCCTCCTTGGGAAGAAAACCTTGTATGAAATCAATGTAATCAAACATTTCTCATATGATGAAACCTTATAAACCTACTCTTGCTAAGGCCAAAGGTGCCAAATAGTTGATTGGAAGAAAACCCCTTGTACAAACTATTATCGTTTTGGGAATCTAGAGTTGTAGGATTGTGGTTACACCTCCACTCGCATATATCGAGGTGAGGCGGTAGGGCCGCTTTGTGTAAAGGTAGTTTTAGAGAATCCCCGACTTATAAATCTATAAATGTTATTGAAAGCTCTTAATAAATTTGTTGTTGCTTTAAAGGCTAACTAAGCCTTTTATTGTTATCAATATTCACCATGTTTATGTTGTATTTCTAAGTCTTTGAATAAGTGTTTTGGTTTTCATACTAGTACTATTCCATATGTACTAACGTCTCTTTTGCCGGGGGCGCTGCATCTTTAATGGATGCAGGTGGTTCGTCAGCGGGCAATTTTGATCCTCGTTAGCATTTATTCTCTATTCAGCAGATTTCGGTGAGCCTTGCTATGTTCTGGGCTTCATGTCATTTAACGTTGTACTTTATGTTTTGAGGTATAGTCGGGGCTCCGTAGACAGGTTGTGGGTGGTGTTTGATATTTGGAATTAAACTAGTAAGTGTTGGTATTTGGGCAAACATATTTTTCATAATATCTATAAACTTGTAATATTTTAGAGATCATAAATGAATATCCTTTAGTAATGGAAAAGATTGTGGAATACTTGACTCTTCTTAATCGGAGTATCTCAGTTGAGCACCGGTCGCACTCCCCGAGGTTGAGGTGTGATAAGATTTAGGCATTTGAATTTCTAATGACGAAACGGGAAAGGGATCGGCAAGAATCACGGCTGGTGGAGACAAAAGGGATGATTCAAGGGTTGATTTGTGACCTTGCACGAATTTGTGCAAGGTTTCTTTGATGATTAGGTTTGGCATTTGAGAGATTTGAGAGAGAAAAGGGAAAGGAGGCGACTGGGAAACAAAGGAAATGATTTAGGATTTTGGGGTTTAGGGAGGCCGTCTCTGAGGATAAGAATGATAGATTGAACGGGAGTCGTTGGATCATTTGATCAACAACTTCAATTACTTTGAGAGTTGGGTATTTTAAAAAACCATTTATGGACAAAATTTAACGGCCGCTGAATTGTTGGATTTGGATGGTGAGGATTAGATCTGGATGTGTATTAAAAATAAGAAAAATCGAGTTAAAATAGTGGGTCTTTAATCTATGAAATGGGTGCCCAGATAATTTTGTGTTTCTTTTGTGAGTGATTGGGATGGGTGATGTGACAAGGTCCGATTGGTCTAATGAGAGTGGCATGAATTACCAAAGTGGAGAAGATTGGGTATTTTCGGACTGGGCTCGGTGATTTGGGCCAAAATTAATTTAAATGATAGCCATTTGTGTTTTGATTATGAATTGCAATTTTAGCCTTTTAGACTTTTAACCCTTTTTGAAATTAAATTAAATAAACTTAATTATTTCCAATAAAATATAGTAAAATTAAAAACATCAAATATACTACTAATTATTATAATTAATTATTTATAAAATATTTTATTTCTAAATTATAACACTAATTTTAAATTATTAACATAGTAATCTAATTAATAAGCAATTAAAGAGCAATTCATTGAATTAATTATAAAGCCAATGTTATGTATATATAAAAATTACTTTAATGATCTTGAAATAATAAATATATTTATAATTACTTAATATCGATACTAAAATATAAATTACGAAACTAATAATACTTAGTTAATTTGTGAAAATAGGTACTATTGATAGAAAATGCTTTCAAAACATTCATTGTAAATTATTAAGTATAGATAAATTATTTTTAAAAGGGAGGGTTAAAATTGGTCGTCAACAACTGCTCCTCTTTGACCGAAGTTGATGAAAGAGTTTTCGGGCAAATAAATTGAACCAAAGCCAATTTTATCTCGACTTTAGGCATACATTGAAGGAATGGCATGAAGATTATGGTCTGGGAGATTCTGGGAGAATTTTGGGTAGTTGGGACCGAATTCTGCCTTTAAATTGCTTACATACCTCGGACTTAATGAGGATCAGGCCTCATGTAGTTCTGGAGTGAAAACTTTGAGAAAGCGATGCTCACAGGAATTGCCTCAATATCGTATTATGACGATACTGCGAGACGGAAGTTTCAACACTCATGATAGTTGCATTTGTGACTCGACTCGAAAGATTTGAATAATTGGAGTTCTACTGATTGTCTTGAGTTTGAGCTCAGATCCTTGTCCTGCTAATGAGTTTGTTGTCCCTCATAGCGTTGTAGTTCGGTTTGCTACTTAGTTTGAGTTACACGTTGCGATATTTGTTCCTGCAAAAAATGAAATACACACATACCCATATATTGCAATGCAGAATATGTTAAGAAGTGATGTAAAAGATACAGGAATGATGATGCCTGGCTGCCAGTGAGCCGTTATTTAGGATTGGGTGATGGGATATTTATACGTGTCATGATGGTTACCCGGGCTGTGTACCGTTCCGCAGCTATCGAAGCATTGAGTCTCCTCGTATTGGAGTAGTTGCAGAATGCATCTCCGCTTGTTGGGAGAGTTTTGCATTGAAAAGTATCTCCGCTTGTTGGGAGAGCTTTGCACTGAAAATGTAAAGTAATCTCCGCTTGGGAGCGATTAATTGTAGAGCGATGTGAGCACCTAATTTTTGACTATATTTGAATTTTTATCACCTTCTACTATATAAATATTTTCAGAAATTTAATATATATTTTTTAGCTTTGTTACACTTTATATATATATATATATATATATATATATATATATATATAGGGTAAAAATTAATAATAATTTAAAAGATCAATTATTACTATTAGTATTATTTTTATTTTTGTTTTTATCTTTATTTTAAAATAAAATAAATTAAAAAACTTTTAAAATTTTGGATGGGAATTAAAAAAAGGAAAAGTAGAAATATAGGATAAAAAAGTAAAAGTAAAAGTAGGTGGAAATTGTTTAATAAAAAAAGTAAAAGAAATTGGAAAATTTTAAAAAATAAAAGTAAAAGAATGTGAAATTTTTAAAAAAATAAAAAGTAAAATAAAGTTGGAATTAAAAAATAAAAGTAAAGGTAGCTGAATTTTCTTTTAAAAAGAAGTAAAAGTAAGTGAAAATTAAAAAAAAAGAAAAATAAGTGAAAAAAAAAAAAAAAGAAAAGTAAAAAAAGTGGGAGTTTAACTATAATAAAAGTAAAAAGTAAGAAATTAAAAAATAAAAGTAAAGAAAAGTGGGGAATTATATTTTTTTAAAAAGAAGAAAAATGGGAAGTGAGAATTCTTTTTAATTAAAAACAATAAAATAAAATAAAAAAATAAAAAAACAAAAATCTGAAAATTCCGAAATTTTTTCTATAAATAGAAGAAAAATGTGAGGAGAAAAAAAGAGAGGAGGGAGAAGGAAAAAAATAGAGGGGAGGGATTTGAGAGAAATGTTTTTGCTTTTTCTACGATAAGGGAATTTCTATTCGTGTCATTCTTTCTTTTGAAAAAACCAGCAGCTTCACCTCCCAAAAACAACCCTTAAACCTCCATAGAACAGCCCTTTTAATACCATAAACTATCATCCGAACCCAGTCGAAGCAGTGAGGTTTTTAGTTGAGGTCGCCGGCGTGTTTCGATGCATAGTTTGAGGTCTTGCGTGCAGTCTGAATGAGTTTAAGATTCGAAGCTGTAAAACCGTAAAGTTTCAGATTCAGCTTTTGAGGTCCACTTCTTATCTTGTTTTGATTAATGATATGAGTTGTTACTTTTTCTTTTGGTATTCTTTGGTGTTCATTTATATCTTGAATGAATGAAATTATTCTCTGTTAAACATGCTGCCAATTTTTGAGTTTTCTCTTTGTATATTTATCTTAGTTCATTAGCATGTTCTCTTAAAAAAGGGTTCATCCATGAATAGTTTAATGAAATTTGCTAATTGATAAGTGAGTTGTGATTGTTCATAAAATTTTTTTTATTGAAATGGAAGCTGAAGCAAGGTTATGTCTCTGTTTGGTTATTTAGTCATTCATGTATTAATAAATGTGCTTTAGTAGTTCCATATTTGTTTTAAATTAAGCTGTCAATTATCTAAAGTATAAAGTTAAGTTGTTAAACAAGTTTAACTAGAATTATGTCACTGGTGAAGATCCAATGTTTGGGCCTAGATACATGGGTTGTTGAAGGAAGTGGGGTTGTGAGGTTACTATAAGCTAATGAAGAAAGCTATTTTATCTTTGGGCCAAAACTTGAAATCTGCTAGGCCCATTAATCTCATACAGTAGCCCCCTTTTGTAGTTCTTCAATAATTGATTTAATCTATTTCATGCTTTTCTACAACGACATACTCTTATGGCTTTACAAATCTCAAATTAGTATAAGACAAATAATTCATAAACACAGTAGCTTGCTTTAGGCGCGGTTAATAAATTATCGCGACTATGAGTACGGTTCCCGTTGTATAGTCACGATACGCAAGCCCCAATTCGAGTGCGCATTTCATGCGACTTGACCATAATTTCAAATAATAATAATAAATATGTTGTAAATCGCGGGTGCGTTTCACGTGGCGTGGTTTGCAATGTGTACCAAACGATAAGTGTTCGACATCGTAACTTGTTCAAGAAATAACTCCAAAAATACTAAAAAGCGGTTAAGCAAATAATTAAAAGTGGTCAAAAGGTAAAATGCACAATATGTTTAAAATATGTAATAAGTCAGATAATTAGACCAAGTATTAATTGTTAAGCGACCGTGCTAAAATCACGAAACTCGGGAATGCCTCACACCTTCTCCCATGTTAATAGAATTCCTTACCCGGTCTTCTGTATTCACGAACCATAAAAAGAGTCAGTGTCCTCGATTTGGGATTTTAAAATAAATTGGTGACTTGGGACACCATAATAATTATCCCAAATGGCGACTCTGATTTAAATAAATAATCTTATTTCGATTAATATCACTTCAATTGAAAAAACTCCCCATATCCCTTGAGAAATAGGAGGTGTGACAGCTCTGGCGACTCTGATGGGGAAACGAACCCAAAACTTCTGGTTCAGGGTTCAGAATTCCAGCTTAGATGACTTTTATACTTGGCTTTTATTTATTATCTGATTTTTTACGTGTTTGAGCCTAATGTGCTCATTGCTGCTATTTACCACTTTGATATTGTCGTGAATTGTATATACACTGTTATGACACCATTCTTCTCTTTGGGTCTTCTAAATCTTCTGGGAAGCGTGTGCTTCGCGTGGCTTATTTGCTATTAGAGTCATAGCCCTAATTTTAGAACAAGGATCGGACAAGTTGCAAAGCCGGTGAAACTTCTGTATTTCCGGTACGCCGCCCCTCTCGGCTCGAGTTGTCCGCTCGGGTAAGCCAGGTCTAGAACAACACACCTAGGATTTAAACCTAGAATAACATAGCCTCATGCCGGATCCCTAGTAATAACGTTTGTTTGCATCACGTGCATTTGACTTTGGGGACTCTACACAGGGGTTGGGTCCGTCTATGACAGGTGTACCCAATATAAAAGACAATCCTGATGTATTTGTACGTGCTACTAGTGCATATGTTTGTTTCGACTTGCATGTTGACCGGCTACTAGAATAGGGAAAGGGAACCAAGAAAAAACTAAGAGTGAGGTATGAGAGAGAAAATTTACCCGATTTTGAAAATCCAGGTATTTGAAAAGTCCTGAAACTCTGACGAAAGTTTGAAAGAAAAAAAAGGTCATTTTCAAAATAAGTCGTATTTTCCTATTGTGTCAAACCACACCGAACTATGCGAGTATGATTCTCACCAGATGTGAGATACATAGGCAAACCTCATCGGTTTCGGCCCCAATTTTTAAAAAATCCAAAAATATTTTCATTTAATTCCTTCTTTGGAAGTCTTTCCTTAGAAAATCCAAAATAAAACAAAATTTAAAACCAAAAGTATTTTCTTTCTTTTTAGAAGTCTTTCATTCGAAAAAGAAAATTATATCAAAATCCAAAAAAAAAAAATTCCTTCTTTAGAAGTCTTTCTTCGAAAAACATAAAATATAAATCGAAATTCAAAAAAAAATTTCTTTCTTCTTTAGAAGTCTTTCTTTTCAAAAATTCTCAAAAAAAAACATAAAAAAAAATCAAAATCCAAAAATATTTTCTTTACTCTTAAAGAAGTTTTCCTTTTTAAAAATCCCCCCCCACAAAAAACAAATTCAAAATTCAAAAATATTTTACTTGTTAGAAGCTTTCGTGATCTGTTTTGTGTATGAGTAAAAGAAAAGAGTTAGTTTATTTACTATTCCTGATCTTCTCCTGAACTACGTAATGATCTGATTCATGCGGCGTCATGATACGTAGGAAATCTCTATCAGAATCGATCATAGCCATAAATAAATTGAGTAAAAAAATAAACCGAAAAAGAAAATTGAGTGAAAAGGAAAGAAAAGAGTGAAACAAATAATAACAGAGAAAAACAAAGAGCGAAAAACAATAAAAAGAGAAAAAAAAGAGCCTCCCCATAAGGAATCAGTTCACCCCTATTGGTGAATCATACTCGAGCTTGTGCCAAAAACTAGTCAGACTAGGTCTACTGTAGCCAGTATCCCCGAACCGGCGCACCGGGCTAATGCTAGATGTGAATATCACTCTGGAGCAGTGGGGCATGATGTTCATGAAGACTGTTGGATTCATAAGAACAGTGGAAGACCTCATCGAGGTCAAGACAATAGTGCTTAGGGTTGAAGAGGCCCCTAATATGATGAAAAATCCTCTGCCTACTCACACCATTGAGCCAGTAGTCGGAATGATTTGTGAAGATGAGGAAATTGATCCGGCACTAAAGGCCATTGCAACCATTGCCAAAACAGAAGAAGCCAAAAAACGGTCGCCAAGCCTAAAGGTTCCCCATCAGACGGGAGTCTCGGTAGCCAATCTTGCTATCCTTTATGCGTCCAAATTATCTTAGGATCTGATCCGGATGTTTTACTTTATTGCCTTACTTTCCGATGTAAACTCTTTTATCTTTAAAATTCAAAAAAAGAAAATCAATATCAAAAAAAGAAAAAAAGAAAAAAAATCAAATGAAATTAATATTTCATTGTCCATGAATATCGCTTCTTAATTCTGTCACTTCTCTTCTTCCTTTTTCAGTTCTATTAAATGCAGATTTCAATAACATGACATGCTCGCGGACTTCATGCCCAGATCCTAAAACGCTGTCAGTCTTCGAAATAATGAATCAAGAATCAAAATGCAATGAAGATAAGTTTAAGAAAATAAAACAAAGACTCGGAACAACTAAAGGAAAATTGGCTCCAGATTGGAAAGGTCCATACATTATAACAAGAGTAGTGCCAAAAGAGAGCGTTGTATTTGGGAGATATTGAAGGAAATGTCTCCGTGCCGGCTACCAATACAGATGCGGTCAAAAGGTATTATGTTTGACCATTTTACGCAGCTTTAATGCTCTCTCATTGGGATGACGAAGGCCTTCATTATCACTACCCAAACACTATCAACCCTTTGCAAACCCTTTGAGCCTGTTACCTTTTCTTTGACTACCCTCTTTGGAACCTGAAAGTGTTATTGAAAAATAAAAAATAGAGATAAAAGAAAATGAAATGAAAAATGAAAAAAAGAGAGGAAAAGGAAAGTAAAAAGAAAGAGAAAACAAAATAAAACAAAACAAAATCAAAACAGTTCATGTTCCTTAAACTACGTTTGACTTGATTCCGAAAGGATACATAGGCAGCCTCCCTCTAAGGTTCAGTCACACCAAAACAAAAATTCAAATTCCCCCAAAAGTTGAAACTGGAGCAGAAGTTACAATGATTCGGCGATGGGTTCGCCTAAAAGGTTCCAACGATGTAATTCAATCCAAATGCTTTTTACCCCAAAAATCCTGTTCAAGTCCTTTTGATCAATTGGCAAAGAGGTTTGAAATGGGAGGATACAGTTACCTGGATCTGATACAACAAAATGAGAGAAATAAAATGAGAGAGTCTTATCAGTGAAAACCTCATGGGCACCATAAAGCGATGGTAAGCAGAGAAATTGAAAATGAGTGTCTTATTAGTGAAAACGCGCAAGAGCACTATAAGGCGACGGTGAGAAGAGAAATGAGAAAGGTCAGCTGGTGAAAACCCGCAAAGGGAGTCACTGATCGAAAAGAGGATCCTCACAACCATAGGCATCAACAGAGTCCTGGCATGGTTTCTCGATTTTGAGGCATATGTTGTGATGAATTTCTGAGAGTTGGACGGTTTACACAGATCAGACATCCAGTCCAAGAGGCATGTTATGTTCATTGAAGTCCGTATTCACTCCAGATAAGTCCTTCTTGCTTTTCCCCGAAAGGGATACCTCTCGCCTAAATTCATTTGTCCATTCCATTGTTTGCTTTTCTTTGAATTCCTTTTAGTCTAACTCTATTCCAAACCTAAGATGAAGAAGGGATGGCAAGACTGATTTACAGGGTTATCACTTGATACAGGCCAATATGCAAAAAAGGGGCACCCAACCTCTGCAGGGGCATCAAGTCGACTCCGACTGGCCATGGTGGCCGCTGCTTCAAAATAAAAAATTGTTGAAAGAGGAAATTCAAAGTCAAATGCTCACAAAGGAAAAATAAAGTTGAAAAGGTTAAGTCCCACGTGACTAACCGTCATGGCAAAGTCTGAAAAAGCCAGAAGTTCTCCGACGTTAGAAATGCAATCGGTATTCAGGAAACAACTAGTTGCAGCTGAAAGGGCCGAGATCAAGTGACTGAAACGTTTAAGTCCACAAATCCAATCACCGTTTCAAACTGACAAATTGTTCTTTGTTTGAGAAACTGGAAACATGTGTAATCCAAAGCAACCTTGCAAGAAGCAGGTGCAACCAAAAGAAAATCATGCAGAGACTGAAATAGCTCTGCAGCAACAACCACAAAAAAAGGGATGTCTTCTCCAAATTCTTTCCCGCATTTTACTCATTCTCTAAAAAAAAAAAAAAGGTTCCAAATCATGGTAGTTTAGGGTCTCCAATCCCTACCTGCGTTTCCAACATAGGGTCTCCACTCCCAAGTTGATTTTTATCTTTAGACATAGGGTCTCTGCTCCCTAGTCTGATTTTTCAACATAGGGTCTCCACTCCCTAGTTGTTGATTTTTAGACATAGGGTCTCCACTCCCTAGTCTCTTTTTCAACATAGGGTCTCCACTCCCTAGTTGATGATTTTTAGACATAGGGTCACCACTCCCTAGTCGTTTTTCCAACATAGGGTCTCCACTCCCTAGTTGATGTTTTTAGACATCGGGTCTCCACTCCCTAATCGCTTTTCCAACATAGAGTCTCCACTCCCTAGTTGATGATTTTTAGACATAGAGTCTCTACTCCCTAGTCGCTTTTCCAACATAGTGTCTCCACTCCCTAGTTGATGATTTTTAGACATAGGGTCTCCACTCCCTAGTCTTTCATTTTCCAACATAGGGTCTCCATTCCCTAGTTGATGATTTTTAGACATAGGGTCTCCACTCCTAGTCTCTTTTCCAACATAGGGTCTCCACTCCCTAATTGATGTTATTTTAGACATAGGGTCTCCACTCCCTAGTTGATGTTATTTTAGATATAGGGTATCCACTCCTAAGTCTTCTTTCCAACATAGGGTCTCCATTCCCTAGTTGATGTTATTTTAGACATAGGGTCTCCACTCCCTAGTTGATGATTTTTAGACATAGGGTCTCCACTCCCTAGTCGCTTTTCCAACATAGTGTCTCCACTCCCTAGTTGATGATTTTTAGACATAGGGTCTCCACTCCCTAGTCGTTTTTCCAACATAGGGTCTCTATTCCCTAGTTGATAATTTTTAGACATAGGGTCTCCACTCCTAGTCTCTTTTTCAACATAGGGTCTCCACTCCCTAGTTGATGATTTTAGACATAGGGTCTCCACTCCCTAGTCTTTCATTTTCCAACATAGGGTCTCCATTCCCTAGTTGATGATTTTTAGACATAGGGTCTCCACTCCCTAGTTGATTTTCCAACATAGGGTCTCCATTCCCTAGTTGATATTTTTATACATAGGGTCTCCACTCCCTAGTCTATTTTTCCAACATAGGGTCTCCACTCCCTAGTTGACGTTTTTAGACATAGGGTTTCACTCCCTAGTCTGCTTTTCCAACATAGGGTCTTCACTCCCTAGTTGATGATTATTTTAGACATAGGGTCTCCACTCCCTAGTTTGCTTTTCCAACATAGGGTCTCCACTCCCTAGTTGATGATTTTTAGATATAGGGTCTCCACTCTCTAGTCTCTTTTCCAAAATAGGGTCTCCACTCCCTAGTTGATTTTATTTTACACATAGGGTCTCCATGCCCTAGTCGTCTTTCCCATCATAGGGTCTCCACTCCCTAGTTGATTTTATTTTAGACATAGGGTCTCCACTCCCTAGTCGTCTTTTCCAACATTGAGGCTCCATTCCCTAGTTGATTTTATTTTAGACATAGGGTCTCCACTCCCCAGTCGCCCTTTTTAACATAGGGTATCCACTCCCTAGTTGATTCTATTTTTGACACAGGGTCTCCATTCCCTAGTCTCTTTTCCAACATAGGGTCTTCACTCCCTAGTTGATTTTATATTTAGACATATGGTCTTCACTCCCTAGTCGCCTTTTCCAACATAGGGTCTCCACTCCCTAGTTAATTTTATTTTAGATATAGGGTCTCCACTCCCTAGTCTCTTTTCCAATATAGGTTCTCCACTCCCTAGTTGATTTTATTTTAGACATAGGGTGTCCACTCCATAGTCTCCTTTCCAACATAGGATATTCACTCCCTAGTTGATTTGATCTTAAATGCAGGGTACACCACTCTCTGATATCTTTGCCAACATAGGGTGTCCCATTTCTTGACCATATTTTCCCAACATAAGGTAAACCAATCCTTAGTTGAGACATCCTTTTGACAATAAAGGAACATCATCCAAAAAAAATAGCATGACTTTTTTTGGGGATACCACTCCCGACCTTTTATTGCTTTCAATAAAGAAGTAATTTAGAATTTTGTTACAATAACTCAAGAAAATTTCCTAGTGCAAACTGGCGCAGAAAAATTTCGTCTGTTTGTTTGTTTTGGTGTCCGAGTAGGTTTTACCTCGAGGCACAAGGTTCGAGATGCCCAAAAGAAGAAGTCTCAATTGAAAAATAAAGAAAAGAAAAAAAAAGTGAATCCAAAATGCAAAAGCAGTTAGAAAAGATGTGGAATGCTCAATACATGACTGAAGCAACGAGCATTGGAGTCCCGTTTTGATTAGAAGAAACTATAGAACAATGAACTAGAACCTACAACTAGCGAGCATCAAGGTTTAGATCAGATTCAGCATGAAGAACCAGTCAACACTCAAGATCAAGTTTCAGAAGACACATAGATAGGAATCTTGTAACTCATAATTGATAGGCTTGTTTAGTTTCTTTTTTATTTTGATATAATAGCAGGACCGTGGACCGGAGCCTTGACGGAACCTCACTAGACTCCTCAACTCATCATTCCACCATTCTCCTTGAACTACACACGACCTGATTCCCCTATAACCCGAGATATGTAGGCTGTCTAAAACCAGGACTCGGTTGCACCCTATCTTTTATTTCTTTTCCTTTTGAATAATGGTTTGGTCAACAATTAGTCACATGGCTCACTTAGTCTTTGCCTGAAAACTCTTCATGTTTCCAAGTAAAGAGGGGCAGTTGTGAGCACCTATCCTATTGTCGAGGAGAACTGCCCGATTCCATTAGAATAAGAAGCTTTAATAGGTCCTTGACCCAACTAACGAAGATACGTGTGAGTTATGAAATTTAATGAAGCTTTTCAATGAAAATGCACATCAGGAGAGGAATTAGTCAGGGAACCACAATTGTTCCGCGGATAATCAAGTAGCTAATTAGATCTCTACAATATCGAGCCTATATCTCTACGCAAGCCTAGTCTCAAGCCGCAACGCAAAATAAAGGAATTAAACAAGCAAGAATAACTCAATTAGTACAATTAAAGCATGGCGAGAACCTAAGTCTACCTAGACATAATCAGGATTTCTAGTACATGCACAGACAGTCGTCACCTCATACGTGCGTAGCTCCACCAACATGTAACATAAAAGAATATAACACATACGGGGTGCATTCCCCCTCACAAGCTTAGACAGGAGATTTACCTTACTCTGAAGTTCCATAACCGGCTCCAACACCTCTCTAACACCTCAAACCAAATGCCAATCGATCTAAACTAGTCAATCAATCATGAAAACCAATAAAAATATACTCCAACATCAAAATTAATTAATTTATAACAATTCCTAACACCGTTCGAAAAGTCAATAAAGTCAACCCTCGGGCCCACATACTCGGATTCCAAAACTTCTTGAAGAAAATCATTACCCATAACATTATGAACTCAAATACATATTTTATTATTAACCTCACTTCCAAAATCGTGGTCAAAATCCAAAATGCCAATTTCTAGGTTTTTGTCTTAAAATCCCAAAAATCCCACAATTGTCCATGTATTTACAAGCCCAAATTCGTATATTTAACTCACAACTTGTAGAAATTACTTACCACATGATAAACGATGAAAATGACACTCCAAAATATCTCCAAGCCCGTCTCCCATGGAAGAAATGAAATGAAAATGAGCCAAACCCACGTACTTAACAAGGCTCTCTGCCCAGCGATCATAGCACCTGCGGTCACTTGACCACATCTACGGTCCTGCAGGTGCAGACAAAATTCCGCTTTTGTGGTTCCCTTAAGTCCTAACCTCCTCCGCATCTGCGGGAAGCTTTCACACATGCGCCCGTTCCTCCGCTTCTGCGAAAATACCTCACATTCCCCTATTTCACTTCTGCGAGCCATAACCCGCACCTGTGAGCTCACAGGTGCGGTTGATTCCTCACACCTACGAATCTAGCCAACCTCACTCCCCTCCTTTTCTGAGACCCCTTTGGCCGCTTTCGCGAGCTTGCACTTGCGGTACTTTACACGCATGTGCGATTGCACCAGATCTTATCTGCCTCAACAATTTTTCCAAGTCCAAACTCAATCTGTTTCCATTCTGATTCGCACCCGAGGCCCCCGGGACCCCATCCAAACATACCAACACATCCCAAAACACGATGCATACTTAGTCGAAACCTCAAACCACGCCAAACAACATCAAAATTACGAATTGACGATCAAACATTTTTTTTAAACTTTCAAACATTCAAACTTCGTCGAACGCGTCAGAATTATACATAAACATTCTGGAATGACGCCAAACTTTACGTGCAAGTCACAACTCACGATACAAACCTATTCCAAGGCTTGGAACTCCAAACGGACATCAATAATACCAAAATTCACTTCAAATCAAACTTAAGAAATTTTAAAACCTTCAAAATGTCAATTTTACACAACAAGCGCTGAAATGCTCCCGGCCGGTCCGATACTCAATTCGAACATACGCCCAAGTCCAAAATCATCATACGAACCTATTGGAACCTTCAAATCTCGATTTTGAGGTCATTTACTAAAAAGTCAAGCCTTGGTCAATTTTTCCAACTTAAAGCTTCAGAATTAAGAATTTTCCTTCCGAAACCACTCCAAACTTTCCGAAGTTCAATTCGACCACACGTACAAGTCAAAAAACATGAAGTGAAGCTACTCACGGCCTCAAACCGCCGAACGATGCACTAGAGCTCAAAACGACCAGTCGAGTCGTTATAGTTTTGATGATTTGTCAAACTTTGTTGAGGAACCTGATGCAAATCAGTTCCTTTGTACCTAATGGGACATGCTTAGTTATCTCGTCAAACTCTCGAGAAATCAGATAAGGAGACAGATAAGGGAACATATAGGATCGGTTCCTCAGCTTGTCGTATAGTTAACTCTACAGTTGTAAAAGTTATCTCATTGTACTGACTTGCTGCAGTGCAGTGGTACAACCGCTGCTACTAGAGGCCAAACCAAAAGGTGTAATATCCTTATCTCTTCACACATGCTCCCCCATATATAAACAACATTATTCAAGGGTTGACCTAACAGTTGATAATCTGAAAAACCTATCCTCTCAAATGGCAGCCGCCATTGTTTTAATCAGGTGCACTCAAGAATAAATCTGCTTAAAAGTAATGACCAGATCCCAACACTGAAGATGTCTTGAGTTCTTAAGTTTGTTGTGTCTTTGTCTTTCATTTTTTACTTGTAACCCTACACGGCTTTCTATAAGTATTTTGTAGGACATCATTTAACCATTACTATTTTTGTTGTTTGACTATAGTTAGTCAAGACTGTTACTTTGTAATAAAGTTATTGTAAGGGATGAGGGATTAATAATTTAATTTCTAGATTGCAATACGTTGTAATAATCCCTTGAGCTGGAAGTTTTTTATGTAAATAGCGTGTGTTCTTTATTTTCTGTTTGTTTTAATGTAGGAACTGATTGAGAACATAGTTCTTGATATCGTTTGCTGTACCCTTAGTTTCTATAAGTCGAGATAGTCATCGTGATGAATTTCTCGGCATTCACGCAAGAAGCGGAGAGCAATTGTCTTGAAAGCACGTCACACATGAAGTGAAAGAAGGGAATCAACTTTTAAACTGCTCAAATCCGTCATATTTAACTAATGTGGGACAAAATCCTATCGTATCAATATAATACAAACCCGTCTCCCAAAGCGATTTAGTATTTTCTGTTTAAGTTTTATATACGTATTAAAAAATCAACTGAATATCTATTAATATTTGATTATGAACTTGAAGCAAAACGTAATAATCTAAACACATTAGATAACACGTAAATCGTAAAATGAGAACTTCCTTGTTCGCGTAGTGGGAGCGAAAAGAACGGATGAACCGCAGCTGGAATTACTGATCGGCGGTGGTTGTCACAGTGTGTTGGAGCAACCCTCAATTCCACAGTCTAAACCCTTATTTTGGATTAAGAGAGAGAGCTTGTGGAAAAGTATTGTTCAGAGTATATATTTAGTGTACACAGTAAATATACTTATATAGGAAATATTAGGGTTAACTAATAACCCTATTGGGCCTTAGAGCGGCCCTTATGGGTGGACCCAATATTTCCTACCTAACTCAATTATTATTGTATATTAATCAAAATTCACTTTAGAAACTCATAAATTTTAAATCCTCAAATGTGTTACTAAACTCTATCTATTGAAGTTCAAGACGGTCAATAGGTCGCCATGAGATATATCCCGTTTTCATACATCGCATGAGTTTCACGGCACTTCACATAAAAGGTGTAGGAAATTTTCTCCTGAAATTATGTCGCTTCACAAAAAAGTTTAAAAAGCTTGTTCAATGCCCTAGATTCTCGTATTTAACTAATCTGAAACAGGTCACATGATATTAACATATCCCTTCTGAATCTTACCAATTTATTTGAGGTAGGCACAAATTCAGAAAAAAACTGCAAAATTATTTTATTAGATTAATTAATCAATTCCCCATAAACCCCTATATAAGCTAGTAGGCATCCCGTATCTTCTCTCCTGTAACAATCAGAGTGGACCATTTGTAATGCATTAAATTATGATGACATTTAAATTGCATACGCAAAAAGAGAGATTATAAATTTTTTTTGTCCTATAGGAAATTATTCAACCAAAGAAAATTAGCCATGTGGGATAACATCAAAAAAGTCATGCACGGAACAAAGATAGTATGCGTCTAACTAAGAAATGGAACCAGGGAAACGCATCACCTAAGAATACTAAATGCTATATGGTTATAAAACTAATGTTCGCATAACTAATTCTGGCATATATATAACTAATTCTTACATAACTAATTTATACATAACTAATTTATATATTACTAATACATGCATAACTCTAACCATCAACCAAATGACCCTTAGGGATCGTTTGGTATATTGGATAAGGTGGGATAAAATGTGGTACTAAATGTATACTATATTGGGTTTACGGTATAAATTTATTATTTAGTATAAACTTAGTCTCAGACTTAATTCTGAATCTCATCTTATCCCACCGTTTCCCATCAAATTTGGTATTATTTTATCAAATCTCTCAGGTGGGATATAAATTAGTCTAGAGATTATAATTTCAGAACTATAATCCAGAGATAATTTAGTCTGTGTACCAAATCACTCCGACTTTTCTTTATTTCTTAAAAGTTTATTTTTCTTATAATTATCTGAATTTTGCTTATATATTATTATGTAATAATTTCTTCTAGGTTTACATTGGACCAAATTATATGTACCTACCAACTATAAAAAAACAAAAAAGACAGCAAAAACAACTTAAGTTATGCCAAATCTCGAGATATCCAGGTCCATGACTTCATTAATCCATTCTTTTTTACTTTAATATTTTATAAGTTTCATTTGATTCTATAAATTATCAAAGTATACGTAATTGTTTTCTTACCCCAGCCCCCTCGTTAACCTCATGCCTCACCCCACCAACCCCTCTATTTCTTTCGATAATTATTCCCTCAAATATTATATTTTTGTTGGTGGTATCTTCTGAACATCAACTTTTCACAAATTGGGATATCTTTGCATAATTTAGTGGTAGGGTCTAATTTGGTGATAAAATTGCATCATTGATTTTATATATGCATAAGTGAGAAATTTGGATTCACGAGTGGGACAGTTTATCTAAAGCATTCTTAGCTGAAGAATTTTTTGTAGCTATTCCACCGTTTTTCATGAGTTTAGCATAGTTTAATTAAAGAACCAATCCATACTTAACTACCGCAGACAACGTCATCTTCTAGTTACTATATTTAATCATGTTTGATTCCACTATCGGTTCAGTTAATTAATTAGTTGCTTTTGAAGACGTAATAAGTATCTAATTTAACATGGGGATAATTTTCTGTAATCTCCTAATCCTTATCTAAGACCAAAAGAACAAATTAAATTAATGTATTTGTAACTATAACTAGGTTTCTCTTTTTGCTTTTTGAAGAGCAAGATTGAGCTAATCCAACTAAGAATAATCCTATATTTGTCTGAGCAGCCATCCATTTAGGAAAATGACCCTAGCAAGCTCCAAATGGCTATTTTTTGTCATACGAGGACACCTAATGAGGTAGTGCACTTAGTATGTCTCAAAAGCAAATTGAACTGTGGGTTTAACTATATCTTCTTTTCATTGGCTTGTTTAGTCTTTCTGATTATCCAAATGAATGTAGGAAATATTATTATTTTTTAGTTAGGACCACATTCCAACTCAATGTTTCTTTTCAGTTTTAGTTGGAGATGACATATATATATATGACTATTCGTCATATTGTAACTGTTATCTTGTAATATTAAGTAGGTTACAATTACAATGATAGAGAACGCACATTTTGTGTCTAAAGAAAATATTGTCTTTTTTTATGCATATGACTAGTAAGATGAGGAAAACTAGATGACGTATGGTCCTGCTTTTACAATTATTAATTTCTCATGTCGTGTAGTGGAATAGAAATATCATTAAAGTTGGACTTACTAAAAGGGAGAGCCTATTGTATGTCTCCAAAGATGAAATTGTTATCATGCTTGCATATGAACAAGTGACAAGTAAGATGACGAAAGATTAGACGACGTTGCGTTGGTGTCGATTTATCAAAATAGTTTGACGACTAATTAAAATTGGTAGCAAATTGGTTCTCAATATCAGACTTCTTACAGCATTATTGTCTTTTTCATTAACGATAATGGCACGGTAAGGTAAGGGAAAAGAGATTTGATCTATGATCTACACGAAAGAAGTTTGTGTTCATTAATGAGCTAAGTAGGATATACGTTGACTTGTACTCCCACTGTCTCATATTATGTGTCGTGTTTCTCTTTTACACGTACTTTAAAAAATATTAATTAGAAAAGAGATTGGACTATTTTACCCCTATTTATGTCTTAAAATATAATCTCTCTTCATTAAATATTTATTTTATTTGTGTGTTAACTCCATCTTCAAGAACAATTATTACTAAGGGTAAAAAAAAAAGAAAAAATAATCAATTTTGTTTTGAACTTCTAAAATGATAAATAATTTGAGAACACTATTTTTAGTAACCACGACCGTTAATATGAGACGGAGGGAGTAGCAGTTTATTTTCTACTTTGATATATTTGTTAATTAACCGTCGAATGCGCGAACAACGTCCCACATTGATAGCTGAAAAGATTGGGAGCCTACATATAATGTGTATGAATCCTTTAATGATGTGAGAGCTTTTGGGAAAAAGTGTGACCGTTGACCGAAACTCACAATATTACACATGTTAAGAGTATATTTGGGTCGGTTGAGCCCAACATTAAAAATTGAATCTCGAATTGTTTAGAGGCCTCAGTTAAATGCTCATATAAACCTTATATGTGTAGTTATAAGAAGAATTTTACTGCGAAACTAATTATCAATTGACTAGGATTTTGTTTCACTATTTTGAGATAATTGTAACATAATTAACTAAAGGAAAACTTATGAGCTGTTTATACAGTTAAGAACGAATATAACTAACATATGCCAGTAAATGGCACCAACACGCAATATCCTCTGACTTTTTGTTTGTTTACCGTGTAGATTAACCTTGTTTTTTTCACACGCTATATCAGCGCAGACCCATTCTCAATACTATGTTATTAGCAACTTGTATTATTTACTAAATAAGCAAACAAGATACAAATTGGCCGTATGTGGTGTTCTTTGACTGGTGCTTCATATTCTTCTCGTCAACATTAGACAATGACCCCACCTTCTAGGTCAACCCACGTGACGGATTGGTCAAAGCTCAATTTTTTATCTACTATTTGCTACGATTTTCAAGCCTGCGTTATGAAAATAGTTAGGCAATCCCAACTTTCTAAGAGGAAAATTTTGACCCTCTCCACAATAAGATTAGGGGATAATCCAGCGGATAAATGATCACAATTTGAGTTGTAACACTAGGAGTTTTAATTTCAATGATAACATGATTACTGCTTTCTATAGTTAGATATATATTCTTTAGAGTAAATAGTGTTTACTAGACGGATGTAAGTTACGTATAATATCATTAATTGTGCTCGTTAATATTAACCTATGATAATATGTTAGGTACTATTTTTTATTTAATTCTTATCAAAAGCTATATTTATAATTTTTATCAAATTACCAATTAACTTATTTAAAAAAATTACCTAATAAGTGCTTGATCTGGTTCTATAAAAAATTTACAACATTAATGCTTAAACTTAAATAGTCAATAGTCGTACAGGTGCAGGGGCTTTGAAATAACCTTTTGACATTCAAATATCGAGATAGTCAATGGTCGACCCTAATGAATTTCTCGGTATTTCACACAAGAAGTATATAGGCTTCGTCTTGAAGTCACGTCTCACATAAAGTGAAAGAAGGAAATGAACTTATAAACTGCTCAGAACCGTCATATTTAATTAATCAATTCCCCATAAACCCCTACTACAAGCTAGCTAGTAAGCACCGCTTCTCTCTTGTAACAATCAGAGTAGACCATTTGAAATACATTAAATTATGATGAGATATGCATAAGCAAAAAGAGAGACTGTATATATTTTACTCCTAATAGGAAATTCTTCAATCAAAGAAAATTAATTAGCTAGTCATGTGGGATAGACCTATATCCTATTCCCCTCACACCCCCTTAACCCCCCCCCCCCCCTCTTCTGTTCCCAGTTGACGTAGTTGCACTAAGAAAAGCTAAAACAAAAGGAGTAGTAAAAATATTCCTTGCCTACTATGATTCATTTAGTTTGCTGTGTATTTATTTCTTTCAACAAAGAATTCATAGGGATAATTGGCAAGTGACCATGGGGTATAACGGAAACAGAAGTTGAAAGTCCTAGTGTAATTTATTTTCATCTGCTTAGACTTGGACTCAACACTGATTCAAAGAATAAAAACCAATTTCCTATTTGGCTGAATTCATGATAATTGGGGTTATTTTCAAACGGGTCCATCTTCATAGTTCTGTCTGAAATTTGATGCATTCCTTTCAAAGGACTATTTTACGGGTAAAACCGGGGCTAATGAGCATTTCGATTTCCCGGTGGGTCAAACGAAGCAAGGACATGATTACATGGAATCGGAATCGAAATTGGAGACTTCTCGTACTAAGGCCCGAACGGAGTGCTCGTCACCGGGCCTTTTAAGACAATACTTTCCCGAACCCGGAACGAGCTCCGAGACCTTGGAAAGTGAAACAACGGTTGCACACAACTAACAGAGGGCCGTGATATCAGCACCCCACCGGATATCACGACGCAGATCTCGCTCGACGTCGGCAGCAGATTAGTAATTGACAAGAAAGAGGATTTTTACCTTGTTTAGAATTCTACTAGGGGTGAAACTCTCCTGTTATATAAAGGGGAAGGTTTTTCTTTGATAGGGGAGATTGTAACACGCATAGTAAGGCAATATAAAATTATTTCTCTGCTTTCTAGCTAATGAATTACTTTATTTTTGTTCTTTGTTCTTGATTGGCTTCGAGCCCAACACCCAACCGAGGGCAGAAACTATTGCCCAATCCAAGTTCAAGCCATGCCATAACGTTACGACTAGTTTGATTATTTATTGTGTCTTTAACTCATTTATCTAATGTTCTTGATTATTTATATTTAATTAATCCATATATCTTTAAAATCGTATATAAATTCAATTGTTATCTATTTTAAGGGTAAACCGTTTGGTGCCTACTGTGGGGCTAGGGATAATAGTGGTGGTTTGATAAAAATTTTCATAACACACTCTATTTTACGTTTGTTCTTTAAGGTTTCCATTTAAAGTCAAGTTAAAAATGTCAAATTCTCAGTCTGCTCACTTGAACGTTGAGGCTGAGTCTGGCCAACATGGCAAAAACAACAACCCGGTGCCTAGTAATGACGTGCTCCCTTGCTGATCCCAACAAATTCCCAGCTGCCGATCCAATTGACGTGAATTCACAGATTGCTATCGACGCCCACCTTCCAAATGACCCCGAAAACAATGCTCGTGAAGGCCCTCAACCTACAATTCGAGAAAGGCCCAAAGGCGAAGGTGATGGGATAAGCATGTGGCTAATCTTCTAAATGTTACAAGCTCAATAGGAAGTGATAGCACAGCTACAGAATCAAGGCCACCCTCCTAGTAGGGTCGAGCCCGAACGGTCCCGCGAGAACACCTGAAGAAATGAGCAAACCACCGAGAGATCGGGTGAAGTTAAGCCCGGGGCCAACCCCGAGATAATTAAAATGCTTGAAGCATTTACGAAGTTGGTGGAATCAAGTGAAAAGAAAATTGAGGCCAACAACAAAAAGGTGGAGACATATAACTCCAGGGTCGATCAAATCCCTGGAGCACCCCCGATATTAAAGGAGCTGGATTCCAAGAAGTTTAACCAAAATCCTTTCCCTCCGAGCGCCGCACCGAAGTCGATACCGAAGAGGTTTTGTTTGCCCGATATTCCAAAGTACAACGAAATCATAGATCCAAACGAGCATGTGAACTTCTATACATGTGCCATCAAGGGGAACGACTTGGAAGATGATGAAATTGAGTCGGTTTTGCTAAAGAAATTTGGGGACACTCTGTCAAAAGGAGCAATGATATAGTATTATAACTTACCCCCAAATACTATTGATTCATTTGCTATGATTGTAGATGATTTTATGAAGGCACATGTCAGGGCCATCAAGGTCGAAACCAGAAAATCAGACCTTTTCAAAGTTAAATAAAGAGATAACGAGATGCCCAGGCAGTTCGTGTTGAGGTTTCAGATGGAACGAATGGTCCTGCCTCTGGTTGCCGATGATTGGGCCATTCAGGCATTCACACAAGGACTTAACCCCTGAATCTCCTTAGCTTCGTAGCAACTAAAACAAAATTTGGTAAAGTATCCGATGGTAACTTGGGCCAACGTCCATAACAGATACCAATCGTTCGGAAATGAGAGTCGTGGACGACCAATTCAGAGCTCTTTCTGGGTCCGTTTATCCCATTAGAGACGACAATAGGTCTAAGAGAGTCGTCGATCATGAACAAGATCTATCAGAGACCGGTATCAACCATACAACGGAGATCGAAGAGGAAATGGGTCTGGGCGTCACCCTACGAGCAATGAAAAGAGAATCGATCGAGGGCCAAGTAGGCGATGTCTGATGAGCAAAGATGGTTTTGACATGCCACTTGGGGCTAGCGAGGCATCAATATTGTTGGAATATTACTTCAATGTTGATGCTGCCAGTGTCGTATCAGCCCCGGGGGCATCAAGGATACCAAGTGGCCTCGACCATTGCAGTCCAACCCTATCCAGAGAGATCTTAACTTGGTGTATACGTATCATGGCACTCATGGCCACATGACCTAGGATTGCCGACAATTGAGAGAAGAACTCATCGGGTTTATTAATAACGGACACCTACGTTTCTGAGTGATCGAGCCAAAAACCACTTCAGAAATAGGGACACCAACAAACAGACTGAACAAGAGGAATCTCAACATGATCATTGGAGGGGTCAATGTCCCTCAAGGGTAGATAATAAAATGCACTAAAGTATCTATCACGAGGGAAAAACGCACCTAGGACTATATCTGAAGGGAACCGTTTCGTTTAACAATGAGGATACCAAGGGCATCGTTCAACCTCATAATGATACATTGGTAATATTCGTACTTATCAATAAATCTCAAGTTAAACGTGTGTTAATTGATCCAGTTAGCTTGACAAATATCATCAAATCGAGGGTAGTAGAGCAGTTGGGATTACAACACAAAATAGAGACAGCAGTCCGGGTAACATGGCGTGTGAATCCACTAAAGGGGAGATAACCCTAATAATGAAGAACGCTGGGACCATCCAGGAAACAAAGTTCTATGTTATCGAAGGGGATATGAGATATAACGCTCTATTCGGAAGACTATAGGTTCACAAAGTGAGGGCAGTTCCTTTGACCTTGCACCAAGCATTGAATTTCCCTACGTCAAGAGGAATCAAGAAGGTATACGGAGAATAACTGGCTGCAAAGGAGATGTTTGAAGTCGATGAAGTACTCCTGATGCCCGCACTCTTGACATTAAGGAGCAAGGAGCTGACTAGAAAGGCTGAAGTTAAATAGAAACCACTGACACCGGTCCCGGCCAGACTGTAGGAACGAGGAATCGATGAGGAGAATGATTACGGAGTTTCGAGATCATTCATAACTCCTGATGATATTGACGCCGCCAAATCAACGGTCGAAGAGTTGGAGCAAGTCACATTGATCGAACACCTGTCGGATAGAAAGGTATATCTAGGCACGGGGTTAACTCCTGAGCTCAAGGAAAAACTCATTAATTTTCTAAAAGCTAATGTAGCTTGTTTTGCTTGGTCCCATTTTGACATGACAAGATTCCCGGCGGAGATAACCACTCATAAGATGAGTTTGGACCCAAAGTTTAATCTGGTTAAACAGAAGAGGAGACCTCAGTATGAGGTCAAGCATGCATTCACCAAGGACGAGGTACCTAAACTCCTTAAAATAAGGTCCATCCGGGAAGTTGAGTACCTAGATTGGTTAGCTAACGTAGTGGTAGTGCCTAAAAAAGGAAATAATTTAAGAATGTGTATAGATTATAAAGACTTGAACAAGGCGTGACCTAAGAATTCTTTTCATTTGCCTAAGATCGATCGGATGATCCACGCAAGGGCCGAGTATGAGATACTCAATTTTCTCGATGCCTATTTCGGGTACAACAAAATTTAGATGGACTCGGGCGATCAAGAAAAGACTTATTTTATCACTAAATTCGGCAACTATTGTTATAACATATTTTCATGCGAATTAAATAACGCTGGTGCCACCTATCAACGCCTAGTAAACTGAATATTCGAAAAACAGATAGAAATATTAATGGAAGTTTATATTGACAACATGTTAATCAAGTCCCTGCGAGCAGGGGACCATTTGAAACATTTGAAGGAAACCTTTGACATATTAACGAAATACAATATGAAGCTGCATCCGTAGAAGTGCGCATTCGGGGTCAGATCGAGAAAATTCCTCAGGTTCATGGTATTGTAACGACCCAACCAGTTGTTTTGAGAATTTACACTTCGCTCGATAGTTTAAGGGCATGAGTAGATCCGTATGATATATATGACTTGTGTGAATCATCGGTTTTGGTTTTCAGGTTAATCAGAATCTATTTGGAATAATGAATTTCATGATTGAAGCTTTAAGTTGGAAGAGTTAACTAAGCTTGACTTTTGAGAATTTGACCCCGGAACAAAGTTTTAAAAGCTCTATTAGGTCCGGATGGTGATTTTAGACTTGGGCATATTCCCGGATATGCAATTGGATATTTGTAGAAGGATTCGGCGCTAATTGACGACGTTGAAAATTTGAAGGTTTGGAAAGCTCATAATTTTGATCGGGAGTTGACTTTGATGGTATCATATACGTATTGGGGTTCTGGGAATTGGAAAAGTTTCGTTATGTTATCTGGGACTTGTATGCAACATTTGGGTTCATTCCGGGTTGATTTGATATGTTTCGGTGTCAGTTTTGGTAGTTGAAAGTCTAAAGTTCATCTAAGTTTGAATTGAGATGCGATTCGTCGTTTTGATGTCGTTATGTGTGATTTGAGGCCTCAAATAGGTATGTGTTATGCTACGGGACTTATTGGTATATTCGGACGAGGTCCCGAATGGCTCGGATGAGTTTCGGACGGGGTTCGGATCATTTTGAGTCTTGTTGATGTTGCTGAAATTTTTGGCTACTAGTATCTTCGCACCTGCGCATAAGGGACCGCAGGTGCATGCTCGCGAAAGCATGGAGTTTGTCGTAGAAGCGACCTGGGGAAAGGCTGGCTGGCGAGGTTTCACAGAAGCGGTTCATCGTGCGCAGAAGCGACATCGCAGGAGCGAACCTGAGCATCACAGAAGCGGCCACTGCTGGCCAAGGTTGTCTCGCGTATGCGACCTTGTTTCGCAGAAGCGAAGGTCGCAGGTGCGACCTACTATCCGCAAATACGGAAAAGCTGGGCAGAATGCTTTAAGTTCGAGGGTTGGCCATTTTTATCACATATTGTGCTATAGACTTTGGAATGGAGCGATTTTGGTGGCAAATCTCATCACAAGGATTGGGGTAAGTGTTCTACACTCAGTTTTGATTATATTTCGTGAATCTATCTTCATTTTTGGCAAATTGGTGGATAAAGTTTAAAGAGGAAATTAGGGGATTTTGTCTAAAATTTCATAAAGCGAATTTTTAGGTTTTGAACATCTATTCAGAGTCGGATTTGAATAAAACTAGTATGGTTGAACTCGTAATTGACTGAGTATTTGGATTTTGTAAGTTTTGTCAGTTTTTGAGGTGGGGGCCCAGGTTTGACTTTTGAGTTGATTTTAGGCTTTTGATTAAGGATTCAACCTATATCATTTCGAATTGTTTTCTTAGGAATTGTTTAATGTATTTGAGTTGTTTTTGGCCGATTTCGAGCCGTTCGGAGGTCGGTACGCGCGGGATGGAATTTTTGGACCTTCATTTGGCTTGTTCGGTATTGGATTTGGCTTGTTCAAGGTAAGTAACACTTCTAAACTTGGTACAGAGGGTGTGAAACCCCGAATTACGTGTTATGTGATTGATATTGAGGTGACGCGCATGCTAGGTGATAGGCATTTGGGCGTGCACCGTAGTAAGTGTGATTTAGTCGATACCATGGAATTGTGTAGCTACCCTGTCTGAATGTTTTTACTTTACTCTATGTGTTAGAGCTCAATAATTTATGCTATAAATTATTTTTTGGCTATATGTTGGCTCTATTGGGACCCACAATGGTCGTTCCTTGCTATTGAGTTATTTGTTTAATTACAGTTATGTACTCAGTCGTATTCATCATTACATATGATATCTCAGTCTCTGTTATTGTATATTGTCGCATCTCATATCATTGACTTGGGCTGCTTAGCATGAGTGTTGTGAGCCTGAGAGACTGGAGAGATTGATGACTGAGTGAGGTCGAGGGCCTGGTTGTGAAGATATTGATACTATATCATGTGAGTTGTCCGTGCAGCACATGAGTTGTTTGTGCGAATCCAGGTATTGATACTATAGCACGTGAGTTGTCCGTGCAGGTCCAGATATTGATACTATAACACATGAGTTGTCCGTGCACCACATGAGTTATCCATGCGGATTATAGCGCTTGGGATAAAGGAGCCCCTCCGGAGTATGCACACCCCCAGTGAGCGCAGTTTCTAGCAGTTATTATATTTGGGCTGGATCTACCCTGTATAGTACTGAGTGACTGAGTGTGCTGAGTATTGAGCATGGAGAGTAACAATATGAGATAGTGAGATTGAGTACTTTGAGAGTATGAGTACATGAGTTCATCATTGAGATGCATTGCATTTGACATGCGTACTTGAGATACAAGCATAGAGATGCATTTCCTCATGCTACCCAGTTTTAGTGACATTCATAATTTCACTTGTATATTGAAATGTAGGCATAATGATGTATTTTTCTCATGCTATCTGAAAATGAAACATCTTGTTTATTGTTGAAATGTTTTTCTTTTGGGAAAATCACCATTTTCAAACTTATTCGTATATTTTTTAGGTTTTCAGTGAAAGATCTGGGATCTACTATTATACTTGAAAAACATGCCTATTTTCTGTTACTGTGAACCAGCTAAATTATTTCTTGTACCATCTTTATCATATTGTTATGAAATGTTGCTGGTTATTGGAGTTGGACCCTGACCCTTGTCCCAGCTCGTCACTACTTTTAACCTAAGGGTAGGTTTGTTACTTATTGAGTATATGGGGTCGGTTGTACTCATACTACACTTCTGCACTTTGCGTACAGATGTTGGAAGTTGATGTTGTTGTGCACGGTGGGAACTGGATTTGAAGATGTACCTCCGTTCTGGTCATAGCTTCCTCTTGATCTTGGTAGCTTTAGTATTTTTATTAGTTCATGTATTATTCAAACAGATGATGTACTTTATTTCATACCAGCTTGTAAATTCTAAATCTTAGAAGCTCATGATTTGTAGTATCAGTCCTTGGGGATTTGTATAAAATTCAGTTAGCTCATCTTTGATTCACACCAGTGTTATTATATTATGTTATTTTGTTAATTGGCTTACCTAGCGGGTTGGGTTAGGTGCCATCATGACAGTTTAGATTTTGAGTCGTGACAAGTTGGTATTAGAGCTCTAGGTTCATAGGTTCAACAAGTCATGAGAAAGTGTCTAGTAGAGTCTTGCGGATCGGTATGATGACGTCCATAACTATCTTCGAGAAGCTACAGGGCATTTAGGATAAACTTCCCATCTTTCTTTCCTTTTCATGCAGTATTGATTCAGCTTGAAGTGTAACTCTTTGAATTTTCTTCCACGCATTCGTATGTGCATGTAAGCACTCAGTATCATTTGTGCATCGACGACTTGTGGATCCCATGGATAAGGTGCGAGATGTGTTTTCTATATGTTGGTGATAGGCCATTCTTTAGGACTTAAGGCCTAGTTTTGACCATAGCTTGAGCACGTGGATTTCAGTTGTGTGAGTATGTGCTTTTGGGACATATATGTCTGGTAGCATCCCTATGAGTGGAATTTGTGACTCGATGAGTGGCTGGATGGCCATATGATGAGTATGTTGTGACTGTGGGATGTGTTCAAATGGTTTGAATGTGACGGGAAGAGTTTTCTTAGGATGTGAAAATGATTATTGAGTGCTTGAATGTTGTCTTGATGTGACGTATAGTCTCGATTGTTAAGTGTGTTGAAAGATTTTTCATGTTGTTTAATTTTGGGACGAAGTAGATTTTCATGTCTTGTTGTGAGCTCAAACTTAGAAAGATTAGGTGATGGCGTACTAATCGTGGTTGTGAAAGGGTATAGTAAGATGCTTATTTGAGGCTAAGCAGGTGGGTTATCTCCTGCGGAATAATCTACAGAGGTATGATCCTTATAATGTTGTGTGGAGAGTTTCGTTTCTACCAGCGGGGTATATGTGTTGAGATTTGAATTTAAATTTAGTTGAGAAAGTTGACTTGATCGACATATGGATGTATGCGAACTTAGTAGATGATTTGAGGTACTATATGGTTTGTGTTATATGATCTTATGGAGGATTTAGTTAAATCTCCCTACGGTATTATGGCAGAAATAGCGTATGGGTGTGGTGAGTTATCAAATGTTCTATTCTATGGCATTGAGCTAAGTGGGGGAGTCTACTATCGACAATTTGATTACATGATTGCGTGTCGTATTGGTTTTGGTATAGGCATACTTGTGGATCGGGTATGACTTATAGAGGTTGAGATCAAGGGTGACTTGAGTAAAGAAATTTTTGGATACAGGTTATGTTATACTTTATGAGTATATCCGAGTCATGGGATGATTGAGTTATTATTCGTGAAGGATGCAGTGCGCGTGAAGTATGAAATTGCTCGGGTGCTTAAAGGTGTGGATAATTCTTTGGGTGTTGTTGATATAATGGGGCACAAGTCGATTGGCATGTTGGGCAACGCAATTGAGATTGGAGAAGAATGGATGACTCTCGAGAAAGGTCTAATGGATTCAAGATTTATGTGTAGCAATTATGAGTTTTTATGGATTAACATATGGTTAGGATCTGAGATTTACATTGGATGGTGTCGAGACTCGCGGTATGTCTATGTCATTATGGATTTTACATTTCGATATCAGGAGGGTGGAGGAAAACGGCTTTAGATTCAAAGAAGGTCTCTTCAAAATGGGTATCTCGTTTGTGGTACTTTTTGGGTACTTAAGAGGGAATACAACGGCTTATGGGCCTTAAGGCAGTGCGGTTTTATTTTAGGATCTCGTGGGGTGAGTTTTGGTTAAGGATCATGGTGTTCTAGAAATAAAAAGTGTCACCTTGATGGTAATTGAGAAGGAACTTAGAGATATAGTACAACTTGGTAGTAGGTTGGATTAGCAAGGTAATAGATATGACCAGTTCTTTGGGTACTTATGATGCGGTGAGTCTCTACAGGTGCTCGGTCGAAATACTCTTGGATTTGTTGACCTGCATGGCTTGGTTGAGTTAGAGAGATTCAGTTCTGACGGCTTGATTATGTGCAAATGGGTTTCAAAGTGCTCTCGAGGATTTCTACCACGGTTAGAGATCTATATTTCTTACCGGCATGCGGAACATGTTGCGTATTGTGATTTTCTCCTGGATGAGATCAAATGGAAGGTTCCTAGCCATTTGAGTATATAGTTTGCTTGCGACTCATAGTTTATTACGAGGTTCTCATACCGTTCCTATGATGGCATAATAGATGTGGTGTGTTAAGTGGGATTCAGATTTGCATGTGCAAGGTCACGGTTCTGATTTAGAAGGGAAGGTCATGAATTTTGGACAACATGGACAGTTTAAGATATTTATATGAGTGTTATAACTACTTGGTAATTCCTGAGAATGGTGCACATTTCATAAGGTGCACTGTGTTCAGACATACGGATGCTTCATTGGTATTGTGGTACTCGCCTGGTTATTGACTACTGATATTCAGATTTTGCTATATGGCACGGAAGAATTATAGAAATATCTCTTATGGAGATAATTGTGTATGAGAGATGTGTTAATCGTTCGCATGGTGGGGTTAGGATCAACTATGGTGATTCATGTGTTCTATGGATTTGGAGACTAGGACTTCTGGGAAATAAATTGTTCTAGGGTTTCGGATTGTGAAGATGTGACCAAAGTTAGCTATATGGTTGTACATACTATGGTTAGTCATGATGGACTTTTGGAAGACTATTTATCAAATTGGGGACGACCGAAGTTGATTTTGGTGTTCATTGGTAGGCCTAATGAGGATGTGTATTCTACATCGGGTCGGATTGGTTGAATCTGTACTGCTATAGTTGAGGGATGTGTCATTCGATTAAAAATGATCTTATTTGTATCTGATATGTACTATGAGTTACTATTTTATGACACGAGGGGCGGTGATTTGTTGGTTATACGTACACATGGTGCAATTTTGTTTGGGTCTTGTAGCGGAATTCGAGCGAAATGGTTATTGGGATGTGGAATGGTTGATTGTGCCTTGGTTATGGCCATTTTAGGTTGTGGTATATTGTGTGATTTGCTTCTTCGTGGTTACGGTCATGCACCTTGGGTACTTAATGTCAAATTGCGCGTGGTGGTTGATTTTGAGCATTGTGGTTTAAGGTATTTCATGTGTACTAATGTTAGGATGGGGTCACGCATTGCAACAGAGTTATGTTGAGAAATAATCCTTTGTGATTGATTCATGTGTCTTGGTTCTACTATGTATAATGAGCTCATAGCATTGCGGTTATGGTGGTACTTGTTGAACTTGCGGGACGGTTTTTCTCAGTTGAGTCATTTTTCATTTTTGGGTGCATTGAATTATTGCGTATTGGTGCACGGATCGCACGATTTATGGCTCTAGGTTATATTGGTGTTGCATGTCAATAAAATGGCTGTGTTTGAAGAGATGAGGTCATTGGCCTTAAAATGGGTACTATCAGATTTGATTGTAATATGAGGAGCAATATCGGAGGTCAGCTTAGAATTTAGACTACAGTCCCTGTCGGACAAGAGAGGGCTCCATGACTTGTAGATTTTATGAGTGGTTATGAGTTTCTACGTATTTCTTCCATCATCATCAGTGTACGAAGGTTTTGAGTGAGGTTTTATTTGATATGAGGTTTATTACCGGTACCGGGTTTATTTTGAGCAGTTATTGTGGTCAGAAGTTATTGCTACAAGTATGCGAGTTATGCGATATATAATGTGATTACATCTTTGGTTATGGTTTTGGATTGATACAGCTTGTTCAGACTTATACAATATGTAGATGCGAGATTCGAGTCTTATAGGAAATTCCGAATGTTGGAAATTGGATTATTTGGTTTACATGCTAAGACTGGAGTAATGATCTTCAGTTATGTTGTGTTGTCAGGCCTATACTGAATAGGGTGATGTGGGTTCACCCCCGGATTTGTGCATGGTAGGGTTACACAACAGTTTGATAGCTTTGGAAGGACTCTCGGCATGTTCGAGGGCGAACATATGTTTACGTGGGGGAGGAGGTAACGACCCAATCAGTCGTTTTGAGACTTTGCACTTCGTTCGGTAGTTTGAGGGAATGAGTAGCTCTGTATGATGTATTATGATTTGTGTGAATCGTCAGTTTTTGTTTTCAGGTAAATCGGAATCGATTTGGAAGAATACATTTCATGATTCAAGCTTTAAGTTGGAAGAGTTGACCAAGTGTTACACTTTGTGCGTCCCAAGGTGACGTATAATGAATATGAGATTTTTTAATCATGATTTAAATGAGTTTAAATTCATAATGTGACTATATATGATGTTTGGATAAAACATATAAAGTTAGGGAAAAATCGGATTAAAGTTGCGGAAAAACCAACTAAGGATTTGCCCTGTAACAGAGCTTTTTGAGAAATAAATTTCGTGTGCTATATGAGGTCTTTTGAGACATATTATATACCAAATTGAAGGTCTTGGAATGTAATTTCCAAATATCTTAACCGTTCATTTATACGATATTCGGATAAAATGATATAAGCATCGGAAAATGGGCGAATCAGAGGGTGCCAAGCTAGCACCTTTTGACTTTTCAAAAGTTGTTATATATGTTTTAACTTATATCTCTCTATTCATTTTTACACAGAATCTGACCAGAGAACACCATAAATATAGTCCTTGAGCTCTCTAATAGTGCTTCAAATAATACTAACATCCCTGGTACGAAATCGAGGAGCGATAACATGAGAACGATCCTTACGACGTAAGTAACGCTATATCGCCTCTCTTTTTCTTTGTAATTTGAGTTTTAGAATGTATTTAATAGTTAATATAAATTCCTAATTTCTGTATTTAAGCTTTAAAATATCAAGAAAAGTTGATAAATTCGTTTCCTAATAGTTAGACCTCACGGGACGGTGATCGGAAGCCGTGAGTTCGAGTTATTTGACTTGTAGTGGGCAGTTTTGTGGGCTGTTTCGTGTTGCTTTTGGGATGTCTATTGTGCTGCTGATTTATGAAGTTTGGAAGAATAAAAAGGGTATGGAGAAACGCTAGATGTGGTAGGGTAGTAGGTTGGTCGCTCGTCATTGTAGTTACAAGCTAATTGATAACTTGTTGATTGGGTGTATTATGGTATATTTGGGGGTTTTGTTGTATTGAAGGTCCCGAATTGTAATTAGGTTGGTTTTGAGTTGTTTATTGTATTATGTTTGTATCTCGCCTATAGTAGGCTTGAGGGAGCAGTAAAATCAGGGGAAATGCTGCCCGATTTATTTTAGAATCGAGTTATCGTTTGAGATACGTAATATACTACCGCCATCTAAATTGTACACGCATTTCTTTGTTATAGGGTTGGCGCGCTAGTTGTCATAAGCTTGTGTTGAGTTGCATTGATGACTTGAGGTATGTTAAGGCTATCCCTTATTTCTTTTTGGCATGATCCAAATGATTCAAACAAAACGAGCAAAATACGCAACTTTCATTAATGACTCTATTCATAAAAATACTAGGGGTGTCTATATTCTTGATTCCCTATGTGAATTATTATTATATCCTCTATTCATGGGTCTCAGAAAAATACGTATTTGATAAAGTTTGTCCGAAAGACATATTAATTTTATGATATTCGAGAAATCTTATTAACGTATTTCTTTTGCATTTCATGCATTTATACATGTACATTGACCCATGACTAGAAGGCATTATATACGCGTATATTATATGTATATGGGATATGGGAAAAGGTTACGCCGTTATATACGCACCACCACCTGATCAGCTGGTATATGTTGATGATTTTTCCCACAATGGCCGAGATGATATGATGGGATGCCCTCATAGGCTTGATGATATTATGTACACATATATATATATGCATGATACGAAATTTACATGCACGTGCATGACATTATAAATGTTTCAGGATTCACAAAGTCATTTAAACTTAAAGGTGGAATTCTTTACCCCATGTTTCATCTATGTCTTTTATGTACTGATTTTCATGCTTTACATACTGAGTACATTATTCATACTGATGTCCCTTTCTGCTTGGGGACGCTGTGTTTTATGCCCGCAGGTGCAGGTAGACAGGTTGAAGGTCCCCCTTCTTAGGATCCTTGATCAGTAAGAGTTGGTGTGCTCCATTTGATCCGGAGCTGCTTTGAGTTTTGGTATGATGTGTTTGCATACATATATGGGTACGAAGGGGCTCAGTCCCGTCCTTTATAAAATTGTACACTCTAATAAAGGTCTGTAGACAGTCATGTATAGTTATATAGTATATGGCCTTATTGGCTCGCCCTACCGTATTCTGTATATATATATATATATATATATATATATATATATATGTCTTTTGGATGTTTTCTCACGTAGGTTGTTCATATGGATTAGTAATTTATTTTCAGATGTTATGCATGACCTACACTTATTTCATGTTTATATCTTAGACGAATGCTTAGGAGTGCTCGATAGGTAGAACTCGGGCACTCGTCACGGCCCATCAGTTTGGGTCGTGACAAAAGTGGTATCAGAGCAGTTCTGTCCTAGGGTTGTCTACAGACCGTATCTAATAGAGTTTTGTTTATAGGTGTGTTGTGCACTACACTTATAGACAAGAGGATACAAGATATTTAGGATGGTTACTTTTATTTCTTTTCTTAGATCATGCGATATAAGAATTCATTTACCTAACGACATGTTATGTTTTCAGCGATGCCCAAGAAGGCTGCAGCCCCCTAGAAGGGAAAGTCTTTGGATGATGAGACTACAAGTAGAGCGCCACGAGTTACCATCTCGGGGAGAGTCGCATAGTGAGACTCCATCTCAGACTTCATATATCCTTCCCTTTCCAGAGGAGATCTGAGGGGCACTAGCTCCATCACCCACTCCAGTAACCCCATCTCCTCATCCAGATGCACCGGGTCAGGAGATGAGAGATGTTATTCAGCTATTGACTCGATTAGTGGCTACACAGGCTCGGCGCCAGGAGGTAGGTATTGGTCATGCAGATAGGTACATTAGTGCGAGGGTTCGTGATTTCATTAATTTGGACCCTCCGATATTCACTGGAGCAGATCCAAACGAGGACCCTGAGGTATTTATCGATAGGATGCAAAGAACTTTGAGGGTAATGAAGGCCACTGCGACTGAGTCGGTTGAGCTCACTTCTTATAGACTTCGGGATGTTGCAATTAATTGGTACGACTCTTGGGAGTTGTCCAGAGGTGAGGATGCCCTTCCAGCAGTATGGAAGGATTTTACAGAGGCTTTTCTTCGTCATTATTTGCCACCAGAGCTTAGACGAGCCAGAGTTGATAGGTTCTTGACCCTTCAACAGGGTAATATGAGTGTTCGAGAGTACAACCTTCAGTTTGATTCTTTGGCTAGGTATGCTCCCACTATTATAGCTAAGATGGAGGATCGGGTTCACCGGTTCGTGATGGGGTTGGAGCCGCACCTGCTCAATGATTGTATGTCGGTCTCACTTCATCCAGGAATTGATATTTCTAGTATTCAGGCATACGCTTAGGGTGTAGAAGAGATTAAGGAGAAGCAGAGGGCCGATCGTGAGCATGATAGGGGCCATAGTAAGAGAGCGAGATCTTCAGGTCCTTCTGGTGAGTTTTGGGGTGGTCAGAGATAGCAGTATCCGAGGTATCCAACTCAGCCATCAGCAAGTGCACCCCCTCAGTTTTCCAGTAGGATATTTGATCGTTCCACATATTCAGATCCCAGTCAAAGTTCCAAGGCCTCTCGTTCTCAGTATAGGGGTGATTTAAGTCAGATGAGGCCACCCTTGCCACGATGTGCTCAGTGTGGTAAGCAGCATGTCGGGCAGTACCTCGTGGGGTTGGGTGTTTGTTATACTTGTGGTTATCCAGGCCACGTTATGATAGATTGTCTGACAAGAGGTGGTACAGGTATAGTTCATCCAGTGGGATCTATAGTTGGTTCGTCATCATCAGTACGCCCCCTGGTCAAGGATCACAGGCACCAACTAGTCATGGTAGAGGCAGAAGTGGATCATCTTGCTCGAGCGGTCTCTAGAGGCAGAAGCGGGTCGACAGGATCATGAGTCATCACCTGATGGTGTTACAGGTATCTTATCAGTCTCCTCATATGATGTATATGCATGATTGATCCAGGTTCCACCTTATCGTACGTCACTCCGTTTGTTGCTAGTTAGTTTGGAATAGAACCTGAGTTGATTGAACCTTTTGAGGTGTCTACACCTATTGGGGATCCAGTGATAGCTAGACGAGTATATAAATACCGTATAGTAGTAGTTCATAGTCGTTCTACAGTAGCATACCTGATAAAGTTAGATATGGTGGAATTTGATGTTATAATGGGTATGGATTGGTTGGCTTCTTGTTATGCTAACGTTGATTATAGATCAACGATGGTTCGATTCTAGTTTCCAGGGGAGCCAATTCTAGAGTGGAAAGGTAATACTGCATCGCCGAGAGGTAGGTTTATTTCCTATCTCAAGGCAAGGAAGATGATCAGAAAGGGCTATATTTATCACTTATTTTGGGTACAAAATATGAAAGTAGAGTCACCGACCCTTCAATCTATCCCCGTGGTTAATGAGTTTCCCGATGAGCTTCCAGGCCTTCCGCCAGAGCGGGAGATTGGGTTTGCTATTGACACATTACCAGATACTCAGCCGATATCTATTCCTCCTTATAGAATGGCACATGTAGAGCTAAGAGAGTTAAAAGAACAATTGAGGGATTTTCTTGAAAAAGGCTTTATCAGACCTAGTACATCACCGTGGGGAGCACCTGTGTTATTTGTGAGAAAGAAAGATGGTTCCTTGCGGATGTGTATTGATTACAGACAGTTGAATAAGGTGATGATCAAGAATAAGTACCCACTCCCGAGAATTGATGATTTATTGATTAGTTGTAGGATGACAGGTGTTTCTCGAAGATAGACTTGAGGTCAGGGTACCATCAGGTAAGGGTTAGAGAGAAAGATATTTCGAAGACAACATTCAGGACCAGATACGGGCACTTTGAGTTTCGTGTTATGTCGTTCGGCTTGACCAATGCCCCAACGGTATACATGGACTTGATGAACCGTGTGTTCAGGACCTTTATAGATCTGTTCGTGATTGTATTTATAGATGATACTTTGGTTTATTCTCGTTCAGAGGTTGAGGATGCAGATCATTTGCATACCGTGCTCAAAGATCTATAAGAAAGGAATTTTTATGCAAAATTCTCTAAATGTGAATTCTGGTTGAATTTTGTAGCCTTCCTTGGTCATATTATTTTGGGTGAGGGTATCCATGACGATACACAGAAGATTGAGGCAGTGAAGACTTGGCCTAGACCCATGACACCGACAGAGGTTCGTAGCTTCCTAGGTTTGGCAGGTTATTACAGGAGGTTTGTAGAGGGGTTTTCTTCCCTTTCAGCACCATTGACAAAGTTGACTCAGAGGGCAACCAAGTTTCAGTGGACTGATGTTTGTGAGCGAAGTTTCCAAGCACTGAAGGACAGATTGACTTCAGCACCGGTTCTGACACTTCCATAAGGGACCGATGGTTATGCTATCTATTGTGACGTTTCGGGCATTGGATTGGGTTGTGTATTGATGCAACATGATAAGGTTATTTCTTATGCTTCTAGACAACTAAGAAACCACGAGAAAAATTACCTGACCCACGATTTTGAGTTAGCCGCGGTGATTCATGCACTAAAGATGTGGAGGCACTATTTCTATAGCATTCATGTTGAAATCTATACGGACCATAAAATCCTTCAGTATATATTCAAGCAAAAGGAATTGAATTTATGTCAGAGGTGATGGTTGGAGCTACTAAAAGACTATGATGTTGATATTTTATACCATCCAGGAAAGGTGAATGTAGTAGCTGATGCCCTCAACTGTAGATCTATGGGTAGCTTATCATATTTACAGCTAGAGAAGAGTGAGACAGCTTGTGAGATTCCTCAGCTAGCTAATTTTCGAGTTCGATTATTAGAGTTACTATTCAGGACCCAGCAACATCCTCTCTAGTAACTGAAGTGAAGGAAAGCCAATATGAAGATCATGTGCTAGCTCACTACAGAGATACAACCCCTCAAAATGAGAAGACACCTTTGGAGATTACAGGAGATGGAGTCCTCAGATATCGAGGCCGATTATGTGTTCCTAATGTAGCAGGGTTGCGCTAGCAGGTGGGAGAAGCTCACTATTCTTGTTATTCTATTCATCCAGGAGTGACGAAGATGTATCGTGTTATCAGGGGAATATACTGGTGGGACGGAATGAAGAAGGATATAGCAGAGTTTGTTGCTCAGTGCCCTACTTGTCAGCAGGTTAAGATTGAGCATCATAAACCCGGTGGATTATTGCATGCTATAGAGATTCCGACTTGGAAATGGGAAGTGATTAACATTGATTTCATCATAGACTTACCTCGTACCCAGTGTAAGTTCGATTTTATTTGGGTTATTATTGATAGACTTACAAAATCAGCCCATTTTTTGCCTGTCAGGACTACGTATTCAGCAGAGGATTATGCAAGGATTTACATTAAAGAGATAGTACGACTTCATGGTGTCCCTATATATATTATCTCAGATAGAGGTGCTTAGTTTACACCTAATATTCGGAGGTCCTTCCAAAAAGGATTGGGGACTCAGGTGAGTCTTAGTACAATATTTCATTCCCAGACAGACGGTCAGGCTAAGCGTACTATTCAGACACTGGAATATATGTTTCGGTTTTGTGTGATGGAATTCAGGGGTAGCTGGGATGATCATCTTCCACTTATTGAGTTCGCATATAATAATAGTTATCATTCCTGCATTCAGATGGCTCCATACAAAGCTCTTTATGGATGAAAGTGTAGGTCACATTTCGAATGGTTCGAAGTTGGGGAAACTAAGTTAGTAGGACCAGAGTTGGCACAATAGGCAGTTGAGAAGATTAAGCTTATCAGGAAAGGCTATTAGCAGATCAGAGTCGTCAGAAGTCATATGCAGATAATCGACGACGAGACTTGGAGTTTCAGGTAGATGAGTGGGTATTCCTAAAGGTATCACCGATGAAAGGCGTTATGAGATTCGGTAAGAAAGGAAAGCTTAACCCTCGGTACATCGTACCTTATAAGATCATACGCAGAGTAGGCCAGGTAGCATATGAGTTAGACTTGCCTTCCAACTTGGAGTCAGTACATCCAGGTTTTCACGTGTCTATGCTCCGCAAGTGTATTGAAGATATTTCTAGATTTGTTCCAGTTGATGATGTTCAGGTCACACAACATCTACAATATGAGGAAGCTCCCATTGCTATACTAGATAAACAGGTTCGGAGGTTGAGAACTAAAGACGTATCTTCAGTTAAAGTACTTTGGAGGAACAATAATATGGAGGAGATGACTTGGGAAGATGAAGAAGACATGAAGTCTAGGTATCCTCACTTGTTTCCGCTTCCGGAGGAGGATCGGACTGAGACATCACAGCCTTAGGTACGTATATGGTACTTGATTCTTATGTTAGTTAATGGCATTGATCGTGTGAGACCATTGGTGTTATTGTTGATTGTGGCCCTGTGTGGCTTTGTATTGTTGGGTTTTTTGTCAGACAAGTTGATAGTGGAACCATTACAGAGGAGACTTTGCCAAAAATTTCTATAAATATCTGGGAGTTTAACATTCGAGGACGAATGTTTCTAAGGGGGGAGATTGTTACACTCTATGCGTCCCAAGGTGACGTATAATGAATATGAGACTTGTTAATCATGATTTAAATGATTTTACAGTCATAATATGACTATATATGATGTTTGGATAAAACATATAAAGTTTGGGAAAAATTGGATTAAAGTTGCGGAAAAACAAACTAAGGATTTGCCGTGTAACAGAGTTTTTTGAGAAATAAATTTCTTGTGCTATATGATGTCTTTTTGGGACATATTATATACCAAATTAAAATTCTTGGAATGTAGTTTTCAACTCTCTTAACCGTTCATTCATACGATATCCAGATAAAAAGATATAAGCGTCGGAAGATGGGCGAATCAGAGAGTTCCAAGATTGCACCTTTTGACTTTTCAAAAGTTGTTATATATGTTTTAACTCGTCTCTCTCTCTCTCTCTCTCTCTCTCTCTCTCTCTCTCTCTCTCTCTCTTCATTTTTACACAGAATCTGACCAGAGAACAACATTAATATAGTCCTTGAGCTCTCTAATAGTGCTTCAAATAATACTAACATCCCGGGTACGAAATCAAGAAACGATAACATCAGAACGATCCCTACGACGTAAGTATCGCTATATCGCCTTTCTTTTTCTTTGTAGTTTGAGTTTTGGAATTTATTTAATAGTTAATATAAATTCCTAATTCTTGTATTTAAGCTTTAAAATATCAAGAAAAGTTGATAAATGCTTTTCCTAATAGTTAAACCTCACGGGACGGTGATCAGAAGCCATAAGTTTGAGTTATTTGACTTGTAGTGGATTGTTTCGTGTTGCTTTTAGGGTGTCTATTGTGCTTCTAATTTATGGAGTTTGGAAGAATAAAAAGGGCGTAGAGAAACGCCACATGTGGTAGAGTAGTAGGTTGGTCGCTCGCCGTTGTAGTTACAGGCTAATTGATAACTTGTAGATTGGGTGTATTATGGTATATTTGGGGGTTTTGTTGTATTGAAGGTCCCGAATTGTAATTAGGTTGGTTTTGAGTTGCTGATTGTATTATGTTTGTATCTCGCCTATAGTAGGCTTGAGGGAACAGTAAAATCAGGGGAAATGCTGCCCGTTTTATTTTAGAATCGAGTTATCGTTTGAGATACGTAACATACTACCGCCATCTAAATAGTACATGCATTTCTTTATTATAGGGTTGGAGCGCTTGTTGTCATAAGCTTGTTGTTAAGTTGCATTGACGACTTGAGGTATGTTAAGGCTATCCCTTTTTTTATTTTTGGCATGATCCAAATGATACAAACGAAACGAGCAAAATACGCAACTTTCATAAATGACTCTATTCATAGAAATACTAGGGGTGTCTATATTATTGATTCCCTATGTGAATTATTATTATATCCTCTATTCATAGGTCTCAGAAAAATACGTATTTCATAAAATTTGTCCGAAAGGCATATTAATTTTATGATATTCGAGAAATCTTATTAACGTATTTCTTATGCATTTCATGCATTTATACATGTACATTGGCCCATGACTAGAAGACATTATATACGCGTATATTATATGTATATGTACCACCACCTGATCAGCTAGTATATGTTGATGATTTTGCCCACAGTGGTCGAGATGATATGATGGGATGCCCTCAGAGGTTTGATGATGTTATGTACACCTATACCTATGCATAATACGACATTTACATGCACGTGCATGACATTATAAATGTTTTAGGATTCACAAAGTTATTTAGACTCACAGGTGGAATTCTTTACCCCATGTTTTATCTATGTCTTTTATGTACTGATTTTCATGCTTTACATACTCAGTACATTATTCGTACTGACGTCCCTTTTTTCCTGGGGATGCTGTGTTTCAGGCCCGCAGGTGCAGGTAGATAGGTTGAAGGTCCCCTTAGGATCCTTGATCAGCAAGAGTTGGTGTGTTCCATTTGATCCGGAGCTTCTTTGAGTTTTGGTACGATGTGTTTGCGTACATATATTGGTATGACGAGACCCAATCCCGCCCTTTATACAGTTGTACATTCTAATAGAGGTCTATAGACAGTCATGTATAGTTATATAGTTTGTGGCCTTGTTGGCTCTCCCTACCGTATATATATATATATATATATATATATATATATATATATATATATATATATATATATATATATGTCTTTTGGGCATGCTTTCTCACGTAGGTTGTTCATATGAATTAGTAGTTTATTTTCAGATGTTATACATGACCTACACTTATTTTATGTTTATATCTTAGACGAATGCTTAAGGGTGCTCGATAGGTAGAACTCGGGCACTCGTCACGGCCCATCGGTTTGGGTCGTGACACCAAGTTTGACTTTTATGAATCTGACCCAGGAAGGAAGTTTTAAGGGCTCTATTAGGTCCAGATAGTGTATTTGGACTTGGGCGTATGCCCGGATTTGCATTTGGAAATTTCTAGAAGGATTCGGCGCTAATTGGTGAAGTTGGAAATTTGAAGGTTTGGAAAGTTCATGAGTTTGATCGGGAGTTTCCTTTGATGGTATGGGATTCGGATTGGGGTTCCGAGAATTGGAATAACTTTGTTATTTCATTTGGGACTTGTATGCAAAATTTGGGTTCATTCCGAGTTGATTTGATATTTTTCGACGTGAGTTTTGGAAGTTGAAAATCCAATGTTCATTTAAGTGCGAATCGAGGTGTGATTCGTCGTTTTGATGTTGTTATGTGTGATTTGAGGCCTCGAGTAGGTCCGTGTTATTCTACGGGACTTATCGGTATATTCGGATGAGGTCCCGAATGGCTCAGATGAATTTCTGATGGGGTTCGAATCGTTTGGATCCTTGTTGATGTTGCTGAAAATTTTGGCTACTGGTGTCTTCACACATACGCATAAGGGACCGTAGGTGCGTGCTCGCAGAAGCGTGGAGTTGGTCATAGAAGCGGCCTGCGAAAGGCTGGCTGAGGATGATTCGCAGAAGCTGTTCGTCGTGCGTAGAAGCGCCATCGCAGGAGCGAACCTGGGCATCGTGAAAGCAGCCATTGCTGGCCAAGGTTGTCTCGCAGATGCGACCTTGTTTCACAAAAGCGAAGGTCCCATATGCGAAAATGCTGGGTAGAATGCTTTAAGTTCGAGGGTTGGCTATTTTATCACATATTGTGCTACAGACTTCGGAATGGTGTGATTTTGGAGGCAAATTTCATCACAAGGATTGGGTTAAATGTTCTACACTCGGTTTTGATTGTATTTCGCGAATCAATCTTAATTTTTGGAATATTGGTGGATGAATGTTAAAGAGGAAATTATGGGATTTTTTCTAAAATTTCATAAAGCAATATTTTGAGTTTTGAACATCGATTAGGAGCCGGATTTGAATGAAACTAGTATGGTTGAACTCGTAATTGATTGGGTTGTCGTATTTTGTAAGTTTTGTCGGGTTCTGCGGTGCAGGCCCGGGTTTTATTTTTGAGTTTATTTTGGACTTTTGATTAAGGATTCGACCTTTATCGTTTGGAATTGTTTCCTTAGGCATTATTTGATGTATTGGAGTTGCTTTTGGCCAGTTTCGAGCCTTTCGGAGGTCGGTACGCGTGGGATTTCATTTTTGGAGCATCGTTTGGCTTGCTCGATATTGGATTTGGCTTGTTCGAGGTAACTAACACTTCTAAACTTGGTGCTGAGGGTATGAAACTCTGAATTACATGTTATGTGATTGATGTTTAGGAGACGCATATATAATGTTTTTACTATACTCTATGTGTTAGAGGAGTTAAGCTATAATTTATGCTAGAAATAATGTTTAGGCTATATACTGGCTATATTAGGATCCATAGTGGTCGTTCCTTGTTGTTGAGTTATTTGTTTAAATGCAGTTATGTACTCAGTCATATTTATCATTACAAATCATATCTCAGTCTCTGTTATATTATATCGTCGCATCTCATATCATTGACTTGGGCTGATTAGCATGAGTGTTGTGATCCCGAGATACTGGATAAATTAATGTCTGAGTGAGGCTGATGGCCTGATTGTAAAGATATTGATACTATAGCACGAGAGTTGTCCATGCAACACGTGAGTTGTCTGTGCAGCACGCGAGTTGTTAGTGCGGATCCAAATATTGATACTATAGAACGTGAGTTATCCGTGCGAATCCAGATATTGATATTATAGCACGTGAATTATTTTTGAAACACGTGAGTTGTCCATGGTGATTATAGCACTTGGGCTTAAGGAGCCCCTCCGGAGTCTGCAAACCCGGATTGAGCGCAGTTGCTAGTAGTTTTTATGTTTAGGATGGATCTGCCATGTACAGTACTGAGTGACTGAGTGTGCTGAGTATTGAGCATGACGAGTGAGAATATGAGACAGTGAGATTGAGCACTCTGAGAGTGTGAGTATATATGAGTTCATCATTGAGATGCATTTCATTTGACATGCGTACTTGAGATACATGCATATAGATGTATATCCTCATGCTACCCGATTTTGGTGACATTCGTGATTTCACCTGTATTTTGACATGTAGGCATAGAGATATTTCTTTCCTCATGCTATCTGAAAATGAAACATCTTGTTTATTGTTGAAAGGTTTTTCTTTGGGAAAATCACCATTTTCAAACTTATTCGTATATTTTTGAGGTTTTCGATGAAAGATCTAGGATCTACTGTTATACTTGAAAAACATGCCTATTTTATGTAACTGTGAACCAACTGAATTATTTCTTGTACCATCTTTATCATATTGTTATGAACTGTTGCTGGTTATTGGAGTTAGACCGTGACCCTTGTCCCAACTCGTCACTACTTTCAACCTAAGGTTAGGTTTGTTACTTATTGAGTAGATGGGGTCGGTTGTACTCATACTACACTTCTGCACCTTGCGTGCAGATGTTGGATGTTGATGTTGTTGAGCACGGCGGGAGCTGGATTTGAAGACGTACCTACGTTCCGGTCATAGCTGCCTCTTGATCTTGGTAGCTTTAAAATTTTTATTTGTTCCTGTATAGTTCAAACAAATAATGTACTTTATTTCATACCAGCTTATAAATTCTAAATCTTAAAAGCTCATGATTTATACTACTAGTTCTTAGGAACTTGTATAAAATTCAGTCATCTCATCTTTGATTCACATCAGTGTTATTATATTATGTTATTTTGTTAATTGGCTTACCTAGCTTGTTGGGTTAGGTTCCATCACGACATTTTGGATTTTGGGTCATGACAGGTATCCGGTCGGGGAATCAAGATCAATCCCGACAAGATCAAAGCCATAGTAGACATCACCCCGTAGTGGACAACGTCAAGGTCGTTCAGAGGCTGATCAGGCATATAGCAGCCCCGGGTCGGTTCATATCGAGATCCTCAGACAAAATCTATTGCTTTTTATCACTACTAAAGAAGAATAAGAATTTTTCCTCGACCCCGGAGTGCCAACAAGCTTTGGAAGAATTCAAATGATGCCTATCAAGTCTGCCCCTACTACATACTCTGAAGGCAGAAGAACAATTGTACCTTTACTTGGTGGTTTCCAATGTAGCTGTAAGTGGAGCCTTAGTTCGGGAAGAAGAAGATACAAAATTTCCTATTTATTATGTCAGTAGAACTCTAGGCGAGGCCGAAACAAGGTATACTCACTTGGAAAAATTGGCGCTCACTTTGCTAAGTGCCTCCAAGAAGTTAAAACCGTACTTTCAATGCCACCCCATATGTGTTGTAACCTCTTACACACTGAGAAACATCATGCACAAACCCGAGTTCTCAAGCCAATTGGCCAAATGGGTCATCGAAATCAGCGGGTACGATATCGAGTATCAACCCCGAACTGCCATTAAATCTCAGATTTTGGCTGACTTCATGGCCGACTATACGTCGGCCTTTACCCGAAGTCGAAAGGGAATTATTGTTAACCTCGGGGACTGCCTCGGGAATTTGGACCCTCTGTAAGGACTGTGCCTCGAACGCAAAGGGGTCCAGGCTCGGCATCGTGTTGAAGCCACTTATAGGGAATGTAGTTAGGCAGTTTATTAGAACTATAAAATTGACTAACAATGAGGCCGAGTATGAGGCCATAATTTCAGGTCTCGAACTTGCTAAAATACTTGGGGCCGAGGTGATCAAAGGTAAGTGCGACTCCCTCCTCGCATTGAATCAAGTTAATGTGATGTTCTAAGTGAAAGAGGAACGAATGCGAAGATACTTTGACAAGTTACAGGTAACACTACACCAATTCAGGGAATGGACCCTCTAGCACGTTCCCCGATATCAGAATACTGAGGCCGATGCTCTGGCTAACTTAGGTTCATCGGTTGACATCGATGAATTCAGTTCGGGAATGGTAGTATAACTCATGAAGTCAGTAATAAAAGAAGGCCATGCCAAAGTAAACTCGACGAGTTTAACTTGGGATTGGAGGAGCAATTACATAGACTACTTGAAATTTGTAAAATTATATTCGGATCCCAAAGAATCGAGGGCCCTGCGTACAAAGGCTGCTAGGTTTATCTTGGTCGAAAGGACGTTGTTCAGAAGAACATTCAACGGCCCGTTAGTCAGGTGCATGGGGACGGGATATATCGAGTATGCCTTGAGAAAAGTTCATGAAGGCACTTGTGGGAACCATTCAGGGGGCGGAGTCTTTGGTTCGGAAATTAATCAGGGCTGGATATTACTGGATCGACATGGAGAAGGACGCGAAAGACTTCGTATAAAAATGTGACGATTTCCAGAGACACGCACTGATGATCCATCGAGTGGAAGAGCTACTCCACTCAATCTTATCCCCGTGGACATTTATGAAATGGGGAATGGACATCGCCGTTCCCCTATCATGGGTACCCGATAAGGCTCAATTCATATTATTCATGACCAATTATTTATCCAAATAGGTCGAAGCTCAAGCGTTCAAGAAAATTTGGAAAAAAGAAGTCATCGACTTCATCCGGGACCACATAATATGCCGATTTGGCATGCCATCCGAAATCGTTTGTGATAATGGGAGACAATTCATCGGCAGCAAGGTAAATAAGTTCTTCGAAGATCACAAAATTAAGAAAATACTGTCAACACCTTACTATCCTAGTGAAAATGGACAAGCAGAATCTACAAACAAGACCATACTTCAAAACCTGAAAAAGAGGTTGACCAATGCCAAAGGAAAATGGAAAGAAATCCAACCCGAAGTCTTGTGGGCATAGCGTACGACCTCGAAGTCTAATACCAGAACACCCTGTTTTCATTGGTTTACGGTGCTAAAGCCTTGATACCAGTCCAACTGGGATAATTGAGCCTCAAGTTCCAATATGTGACAGAAGAGTCGAACGGCGAGGCCATGATTATGAGGCTGGAACTATTAGACAAAAGGTGGGAGGCCGCCCTGGTCTAGTTGGCCGCACAAAAATAACGGATAGAAAGATATTATAACCGAATAGCCAACCTCCAACATTTCCAAGTCGGGGACTTGGTATTGAGAAAAGTAACATTAAACACACAAAACCCGAATGAGAGGAAGCTGGGACCGAATTGGGAAGGGCCATATCGAGTCATCGAAATTACCGGCAAAGGTTCGTACAAACTCGAAGCAGGAAATAGTGTGCAGCTACCGAACCACTGGAACATGACGCACTGAAATCGGTACTATCGCTAAGGTACGGAGTTAATTATTCTTTAATCATATTATGAATCAGACTAACATTTGCAGATAAACGACCAAGAATGGATATGGATGTTAGGTCTGAAAGCGAGCGTTGTACTCTTTTTCCCTTGAGTCATTTTTGTCCCAAAATATGTTTTTCGGAAAGGTTTTTAGCGAGGCAACAATAAAACATGCTAACTTAGATTCAAAGGTCCCTCCCAAACCAGAGTCAATGGGCATTCACTTTTCATCCACAATATTCGATCCCTCTCAAACTCGACCTCGAATACCGGGGGCCATTACCCTCAGATTAAGGCTTTTAGCAAGGGAAAATGTATCAAGGAAAAAGGAAAACCTTGTATGTTAGAAGCTAAGGCTCGGTGGTTAGGATTCATTGTAAGGGCCTAACGGTCGTATGAACCATGCCCACACAGTCCACTTTAGCCATGATACAAGCTTTCACGCGGTTTCGATCATGCACTTTACACACTAAAATAAAAGAAAGTTCCACCTTGCTATTACGCATTTTATTGTTCCTTAAATTTTGGATCTTAAAAGCCCACGGGCTACCCCTACTCGGGGACTATTGAGCCCATGAGCTACCCTACTTGGGGACTTCCACCCGAAGAAAGTTCGGACAACACGGGCTACCAAATCTCGGAGGCACCAATCCTATTAGATAGTTCCCAATTACAAAAGGCTACGGCCATCATAAAAGAGGCTCGGAGACGTCCGAAGCTCGTAATCATAAAGTAAGGCCTTTATAAAAACTAGAAACTTGCCAAAAGGTTACCCTCGACAAAAGTATCGTCTAAAATCACTTAAGCATCTAGAAAGCTTCTGGTTACACCGAGGTCTCAAAACTTCGAACAAACAAAGTTGTATCGAGGTCGGGCTCCGTTCGGACCCCTGGAAAATGAATGACCCATATGGTATAACTACATTTGATTCTATGCTAAGGCATAAAAAACATCACATGAATAGAAATCATAAAAGGATGCTGGAAAAGTAAAGACACGATATTGCCAGAAAGGGGAAATTTTATATATATATTCCAAAATATATTTAAAAAGGATCGACATAACGGCCTCAAAACAAATGTACATAAGGAAAGACAAAAAAAATGATAAGGCATCTACGTCTGGTATTCATCACCGGAATCATCCGAGCCCTCAGATCCTTCGGAGCCCTCAGCATCCTCGGGCTAGTAGAGCTCTTTCACCTCGGCCTCGAATCTCTTCGCTTCCTCGATCTCATCTGATAAGCCGAAGCCTGGAGCATGAATCTATTCAAGGGTCTCCCTTCAGGACAGCCGCTTCGTGTATTCAACCTTTGTCTTTAGGAGGATTTCGGCTGCCTCCATGTCGGCCTTGTAATGGGCCACCATTTCTTCGTCATCAGTGGAGGTTATGTCCAACTTGGACTTCAGTACCTCAAATTCCCTACCGAGGGAATCCCGCTTTACGACAGCCGAACTCAACTGTGCACGAAGATCATCATTCAGCTGAAACCATTTGCCAGCCTTGTCTTTCGCCACTCGAAGTTGGTTCTCCACCGATGCTCGCTCCGCCTTCACAACTTCCTTATCCGAGGCCAATCGGTTCATCCTGCCCTTCCACACTTCGGTGTGGGCCTGGACCTCATCCATCTCAACCAGTAGCTGGTCGATCAAATCCATCTTCTGTTGAACCTGCGAAGTCATTTTGTTAGTCATCACAACTAGCTGCTCGTTCTTATCTTCAAAGACCTTTACCTTTACATCCATGCCGGCATGATCCCGTTTTAGGGTCGAGGCTTCCTTTCACATTTTTTCCAACTCGGCCTGGAGAATGGGAAAGTCCTTAAGGGCCTTGTCATGTTGCTCACTCAGAAGCGTATACATGTTCGTCTTACGGACCTGCTCCTTGAGCTCGAACTCGAGCTGGCTGGTTTCCAAGCGGTATCGGAGGAAGCTCTCGTGGTGAAGCATTGAAGCCTATAAAGAAATAGAACAGAGTAAGAGACATCGAAGGAAAACTTAAGTGATTCATAAGGGTATTTTAAATGTGTTAGAGCCTTACCCGGTTCAATGCATGTTGTGCCTAGTTGAAGAGACTCGGCGTGCCCACCTCATTCGTTTTTGTCTAGTGCTCCTTGGCCACTAGGCATCAGGGGTATCTGGCTACGCCTATCAGAGTGGACAGGACCCAAGCATCCTCCGGGGCTGTGAGAGCAACCATTCTCTTGCGCTCGGAGTCCGCACTTAGCGCGGGAAATTGCTTCACCAATCTCAGGCTTGAACTCGGCCTGCTAGCTCCCTAGGACACGTCCTTTTTCGGGACCTCCAGGTGACCCGACCCAGATAAATCTTTCAGTGTGGACATATCCATGCTATCATAGAAGGAGTGGAGAGGATCTTCTGTACCTTTTGCTCTTTCACTTGATTTTTCTTTGCCCACTTGGGCCCCTTCGAGAATGGACTCGGAATAGGAGGGAATCTCAATGATATCGATCATACTGGTCGCTTCCTTCAGGACAAGAACAGTATCTTGGGAGGTCTCAGCCTCTATCTCCACTTCGACCTCTCGAACCGTAAGGGGATCGGTCTCGTGGACCCCATCCCCGGTCGTCGCATGCTACATGGTAGGGGTCGATCCATGAGCGACGAGGATGTCATATTCTTCGGACTCGTCCCTCAGCCGGTAAAGAAAGTCGGGGTCTGGTACCCTTGACTTGGTATTCTTCTTGGGCTTACGAATCCGGGTGGCCACCCTCTTTTTTATTTTCACCTCAGGATCCAGGGAACCCGAGGACTTTCTCTTTTTGTTCTTCTCCTCATTTTCAGCAGCCCCTGGCTGTCCCATAATGGAGGGATCAACAGATAAGGCCGCATCCTCGTCCCCTTCCAGCAGCCTAAGTTTGGTGGTCTTAGGCAAACCTGCAAAAGAAAGAGAAAAGGTCGGCATTATGTATGTTTAGGGCATAATAATAACTATTTAGAGGAGAACCTTACCATGAGAATGGGCCTCTCATCTGCCCTTCGAAAGTTTGCACCACACGCACTAGAAGAATTTCATCTGCTTGCAGATGCCTTTGATCCACTCCTTGAGCCGGGGGACCGCGTTGGGAACTGGGGCAACAGCCACAAATACTGATGATAAGAAAGGGAATAAAGGAAAATTGACACTTAAGGAGAGACAACACTTACGAGATGCATTCCACTTCTCGGGAAATTGTAGGAACTCAGGAGGGATCAAATCTTCAGTCTTTACCCGAACACAGCGCCCATGCCAGCCTCGATCTCGATCCTCATCCATACTCGAAAAAGGGGCCTTTTTGGCCCGACTGACGAGCTTGATTAGTCCCCCTCGGAAAATTCGGGGACTGTATAGACGGAGTAGATGGTCAAGGGTGAACCGAGGAGATTTGGTGTTGTTTACAAAATAATGTAGAATTATCACGATCCTCCAAAGAGACAGGTGGATTTTCCCGAGGCGCACCTCGTATATCTTACAAAAATCCAAAATTATTGGGTCTATCGGGCCCAACGTGAAGGGATAAGTGTAAACACTTAAATACCCCTCCACATAGGTAGTGATATTGTCATTAGGCCCGGGGATTACCGCATCCTTGCCTTCTCATTTACAGTCCTCTAGGACTATAGGAAGGGTATCTTCGGTAATGGATCATATGTATCTCCATGCTCCTCCACCTCAATCTTGTTTGGCTGAGGCCTTCTCGAACTTGAAGTTGTCCCCGGTTGAACATCCCCCAGGTATAAAGCTTTTCATGGGGGGCTCTAGGGCCGCTTCAAGAGCAACCACCTCGGGAGCAGCCATCTCGTGAACAGTCACCTCGACATTTGTGGTCGGGTGGGAAGATGAAGAAGCAGCCTCTTGAGGAACTGATTTGGAAGTCTTAGCCATCGTGATCTGAAAAATATGAAGATTTGAAGAAAAGGTATGAAGGATTGAAGGAAAAGTATGAAGATTTGAAGGAACAAGTTTGAAGGTTGAATAAACGAGTATGAAGGTTTGAAAGTAGGATGAAGATCTGTGTAAAAACCTAAAAACACTTATGAAGATTTGAAGGTCAAAGAAGAGGGCCGTGATATCCGCGCCCTACCGGATATCACTACGTAGATCTCGCCCAGCGTCGGCAACATATCATTAATTGACGAGGAAGAGGATTTTTACCTTGTTTAGAATTGTACTAGGGGTGAAACTCTCCTACTATATAAAGGAAAAAAAATTTCTTTTATAGGGGGGATTGTAACATGCATACCAAGGCAATACAAAATTATTTCTCTGCTTTCTAGCTACTGGAAAATTTTTACTTTATTTTTGTTCTTTGTTCTTGATTGGCTTCGAGCCCAAGATCCAACCGAGGGCATAAACTATTGCCCAATCCAAGTTCAAGTTAGGTCATAACGTTACGACTAGTTTGATTATTTATTGTGTCTTTAACTCATTTATTTAACATTCTTGATTATTTGTGTTGAATCAATCTACATATTTTTTAAAAACCGCGTATAAATTCAATTGTTATCTATTTTAAGGATAAACACTACTATAATAGTAATATTGCTTCATTAATCTTGAAGTTCGGAAGCAATCCTGTTTTATGAATCAATTAGAGAATCTGAAAATCGAGAGTACTGTATATCAACTTGGGAAGTACCACATGATTTGGTCATGAAAAAACTCTTGCAAGCTTTTATACGAACAGTATCATAGCATGTTAAAATGTCACTTTTAGGCCTACTTAAGCAAACAAATGGTAACGAAGCTGCTAGTCGGCAGTAAGAATATAGAGAGACTTAAAAGTAGCTCTCATGTTGCAGCTCATGAAGAGCTAAGAAGCAAATCTAGCAAAGTGATGGCGTGAAATCGATTTACTTATTTGGACAATAATTTAAAGATGCACACCTATTACCTGTATAACCAAAACTTGTGGACTTTGTGTCCATAAAAAACTAGGATGATGCCAAATTTTTAGATAAACCCAAAAGTTTTGGCGTGGGTTATCTACGTAGTTCGACAATGAAATAAGTGTCCGTATGAACGAAGTCTCACATTGAAAGTTAATTAAAAATACAAGGTACATGAAAATACAATAATACTCTTGGAATGATATGATTTGAAAAACCGAGCAAAGTTGTCCCAAAAAGGAAAAAGAGTTTCATACAATGTTAAGTCACTTTAGGGCTGTCTAAGCCTAACCCTCAATTTCTACGAGCATTAGAGTTTGGATTCACATCACAATCATATATTGTCCAATGCCCATAATTTTGAATAAAACGATGGAGGAATATAAGGCATTTCCCTTTTTCGTTTTACGGATTCATGAACAAATTTACATACACTGAACTCTGCAAACAATCTAAATATGTAGAGTCATTATTGGGGAAATGACAAAAGCTCCTCTGATCAGGTTGTATCACGTATAGCAGGGTTCCACTACTCTGATATCTTATCCAAAGCAAACTTTTTATTTCAAAATAAAAACCCCTTATTTCTGTCCAATTTGACAAGCTAGACAACGCCAAATTTCAATTATCTAATCTAAGCTTAGATAAAGAAATCAAAAAAAAATAGAACAATTGATTGAGTAATATTCTTTTCTTTTTTCCTACAGAATCAGTATATATAACTTAAATCCTCTAAAATCAGAATATGTTTCAAGATAGTGCAATAGTAGGTATTTAACCATGCTCGAATAATCCACATTTTATGGCTCACGCATGGAAGATAAAGAGGCCAGAATAAGCATATGGGCTTTACTAGATACTCTTCATCATATTCAATCATAGGCTAGCTAACATATGCTTATACTTCTTTGGGGCAAGTGCACATATAGCCATTCTCAGGGATACTATTTAGAGATTAGCCAGTATTTACTTTTGTTCTGAAATTTTAAACTAAAAATCTTAGTTTCAGGACAATTCAGATTTTTGTCCTGAAAAAATTAACTGAAAAATTAAAATTTAGGACGCAATGATTAATTCCTAAATAGGAAACTTTTGAAGTGGCTACCTGGTGTCATTTCTACCTTTTTATAATCACAAAGTAGCACCTTATTGTGGCAGGAGAGGCCCCAATTCATGGTGGCCCATGAGTTTAGGACCAAGCCCTTCCTAATAAAGAACAGAAATAACTGCTAGTACTTATATAAGAGAAAAGGATCTATTAACAGTCAGCAAATTCAGGACCAAATCATACATATAAGGTAAGAATTATTTAAGATCATATAAGGAGATAGCATATCATATTTTCAATCAAAGTGGAGAACTTAATAGCGCCTAACCCCCCCCCCCCCCACCAAAGACCGAATATTTAGATCTTGAACAATATAACATCGGGTGCTCAACATATTGTAAACCAAGAGTCGGAATGAGAGCAACTTCTATATCATATTAAGAAAATAGCTCTTGTTTAACTCAATACAAAAAGATAAATCATGAGATGAGAATTATCCAAAATAGCATATTTCTAAGCAAATATATATGAAGACAACAGCACATTCCTAAACAATGTCGGACATTTAACCCCTTCTTGTGGAAATTCAATATATGGTTTCAATTCATGCAGCAATGGTGTGGACCAGGATATATCGAGTTCTTAAAGAATTATTTTACTTTATTATTATTATTATTATTATGAATAAAGTTAGACCATGGGTTTATTCCATCAGAATGCAAGTGAACACATTGTTTACCCGAAAAATCGGATAGAGTTAAATTTGTATATGGTTCTAAGGACACGTGATATAATCTGATACAAATTGTAGAATGAAATAGAAAATAAACATATTCGTGACAAATAAAATGAAATATAAGACGGAGAAAAGAAGTACTGATGTACAAGGCAAATTAAATGAGCTCTCAGATCTTAATGTCTCAAGAGTTGTCTTTGTTATATTGTGTTGATGCCCTTATGCTTACAAGAATCCCTCTCTTTATAGTAGAGGGATCCTACTTTATCTATAATAAAAAATATATAGTGGAGAACCCATGAGAAATTATTTTTTCCCCAATTCCTGCCAAGATTCTCTCCCTTAGTGCGGTTGCAACGACCCTTGTCTGTGAACTCGATACTGACTCGAAGTCGGTATTGGATCGAGCCATCAGTCTTGACTCGGGCTTGATCCCGATTCGGAGTCTTGATATTCGGGATGGATGTTGGTCGGTCTATGCATCTTCGACAACCTTTGCATTGCCTCGTAGTTCGATTTGGTTATGGGCTCGATAATGATACCGAACCGATCATGGATCAGACTTAGAGCTCGAAGCACGACGTCCTTACTCCGGACCTCGCCCTGACATTACGCAGATACCCTTCGATCGAAGTATTACCATCTCAACCTGACTGTACGATTGACTACTCGATTTTGACCGTATACAAATAGTCTCCTCATTTCTCGAGAAGGATATAACGAGAAACAATATGACTTTCCAACGATACGATTAGATATACACTGACGTTTGCATTGAGTTCAATCATGACACATATGATAGCTGTCCCGTCAGTTCCGTTCACCGAGGCATTTACTGTGTGTCTGACAATGGTCGGTCATTACCGATTATTGAACCGCCAACGCTTAACCTATAAATATCCCTTTCTTCTACCATTAATCACCTTTACATTCTCTGATCCAAAATTTTTTTTAAGCATCTCCTCATACTTTCTGAACTCGTTTGCGTGAAATTTATCCTTTTGTGTTTTTCACTACAAAATCCTTCTTTGAAATATCATACAATTTTTATTCCTTTTTTCTAAATTCAAGGAAGATGGTAAAAACATCAAAGACCGTTCCTCAAAAAGGAGAGGCCTCTTCTTCGCAGCCCGTCGCAATAAAACGCCGGTGGAGCCACAGCCAGAGGAGTGTGTTCCCAAAACATGCCTTCTCACCTCCGATTTCAAGTTCGACAAAGGCACGTTGGTTCCCGGTCGATGCGAACCAGTATCGAGATATCTATGCTCGATAACCAAAAAACAACTCGAATAGTTGAAGGTCGATTGCAACTCAGAAAATAAGGAAGTGGTGATTCCGACTCCCGACAAAGATATTACCACCCATGTGGAAGGGTTCTTAAGCGTGTATACCTACCCGTTTATGTTAGGACCTTTTGACCCTGTGCGACTTTTATCGGCAATACCAAATAACTCTAGGTCAAATTCTTCCTTCCTTTTGGCGGATAGTTATTCTAATCTGTTTCTTTGCAAACATGATCGAGGGGAGGCCTTTCACCCTCGATCATATTAGACTGTATAGTCCCCGCCTCTTTCAAGGTGGATTAATAAAACTGTAATACTGGGCTACCAAGGTATTGTTCTCGAGTATAGACGAGGACAAAGTTCGAGGTTGGATAGGAAGGTTTGTTCGAGTGAAGACTTCGGACCTGATCCCAGCAGAAAAGATGCCATTCCTCGAAGAATGGAATACAAATCGTGAGTGTACTTTACTGTTTTATTTCCTATTGCCTTGTTTCTTTGTTTGTTTTCTTGCCGATATCCTTTTTGTGATGCAGTGGTTCCTTGGATGCCCGGTGTCATCCCCGATCTTAAGATTTGGGTACTGGCTTTAGCTTCAAACTCCTCATACGCCGAACGTTCGTGGCGTGATCTGGCGAAGGGCCGATGGGAGGCGAAAAATCATGGTAAGCCCATTTTCCATGTTCGAATGAAATATTTTCCTAACTTAACCGATTTTACGTGTTTTTGGGAATTATTGTATGTAGGCCTGCGCAGAGACGCAGTTTTGAGGACCCTTCTCGGCGAGGAAGAGACATCGGTTCCAGCTTCCAAACCGGCGAAGGGAAATAAGAGGAAAAGGTCCTCTACTTCCGAGAATCCAAAACTGAAGGCAGAGTCGACTCGTAAGTCGAAGAAGAATACCATCTCTTTGACCTTAGAGTCGGTTCAGAGCCTAAGAGATGAAGATGAGGAAGAACAAGATGAGTAGTTTGAGTTGGTGGGCCGAGCAAAGAAAACTGTTGATGCTCCACAGGCAGGTGGATCTTTGGTGGTTTACACAGCTCCGGCTCAAACCGAGGATATATCGGAAAATAATTCGGGCATAGTTACTGAGTCGTTGCAGATCGACGGTGTTTCCAATCAAAGCCAACGGATTGGGAATATATCTGAAAGGGTTGTCCCCGAATCTTTTCGAACCGAAGGGAACGCCCCAAGTGACTTACCTGGGGCAGCAGCAATTGAAGACTTACCCACCTTTCCTACTTTTTCTGAAGGGGCGATTCGGGAAGCCCAAGCTTTGGGGGCCCTCGAATTAGACAGGCCTCATGAAGGGGATGATCCCTTCTGTGGTCTGTTTACTTGTGTCGAGGATATTGCCGGTAGCAGTGATGCTTCAGATTTTTTCCACGGAGTGCAGCAAGCTTTGAATCAGGTAAGTTTGGTATTATCCCTTATGTCTCATTTGGTATCATCCCTTATGTCTCGTTTGGTATCATCCCTTATGTCTATTATCTTTTTTCACCTCATTTGTTCTTCCCTTTTAGGCTGCAGCAGCTTATAGAGAGGCATGTTCTCGATCCTGAGCTGAGCTGCATCGATATGAGGTTGATCTCTGACGGGTCACGGAGGAGAGGAATGTCCTTAAACTCCTCTTAGGGCAAAAGGGGAGGAAATCAAGGATCTCCAAACTGAGTTGACTAAAGCTCACCAAGATCAGACCGATCTGCCCGAGCAGGTAATGATACTATTAAAAGCCTATGGGCTCGATACTGGAACGACGGATAACCTTTCAGTATTACAGCTGCAGTAGAAGCTTGAGTTGATCGGGAAACTTCGTGAGGAGGTTGATGAGATAAAGGCGGAGTCCTTGAAATGGAAAGAGAACATGGACCGCCTTGCAGCAGAGAGAGAGACTGCTCGAGCCCAGTTGTCATCATCCAAAAATCAACTTTAGAGCCTGAAGGAGAAAAGCTCGACTCAAGCAAGGGAAAAGGAGGAGCTCGAGGCTCGGTTGGCCTCTGAACTTACCAAGGCTGAAAAAACGAGGGCCGATGCAGAAGTAATGGTGGTTGTTTATTGGGCTGATGCTGAAGCCGCTCAGTTACATGTGAGAGAGGTTGCTGATACCGCTCAAACTCGAGCATATTGGATCGCCAAATTTGCCAAATGCCAAACTCGGAGGGAAACCCTCGAGGAGATCCACACTCTGGGCTTCGATCTTTTTGATGAGATAACAAAGGCGAGAGAGCTTGAAGCTGATGCTGGGGCCTTGGCCTCTGATGATGATGACGATGATGACGATGATGACGATGATGATGACGACGATGGCAATGATGATGACGGGAGCAAAAGCGGGTCTCAGAGTGGGGAGGAGCCCGATGGAGAAAGGACTGCTCCCATAGATGATTAGGTTCTTTTGTAAGGCCCTGATTGGTCGTTTTGTAAATATCATCGTGTATATAAAGTCTTTTTCTTTATCCCAGCTTTTCTTTGTTCCTATTCTTTTGCTTAGTGAAGATTTTGTTTACTTGTGCTTTATGAAAATGTTCATAAGTTTGAGGCCTCAGGCAATTTGCTCGAACTCGAAGTATTTGTAGCCCGTATGCCTTTTGTGATCGAGTGAGTGATTGGTTGAACTCGGACTCGGAGAATCGTAGCCCGTAGGCTTTTTATGGTCGATTGATTTTTTCAAACTCGAAGTAAGATAGCCCTTAGGTTTAATAATTGAGTGAGTGATTGCTTCGAACTCGAATCAAAGTATTTTTGTAGCCCGTAGGCCTTTTTGTGATCGAGTGATTTGCTCGAACTCGGAGTAAAATAGCCCTTTTGCTTAATAATTGAGTGGGTGATTGCTTCGAACTCGAACTCAAAGTATCGTAGCCTGTAGGCTTTTTATGGTCGAGTGATTTGTTTGAACTCGAAGTAAAATAGCCCTTAGGCTTAATCATTAAGTGAGTGATTGCTTCAAACTCGACTCAAAGTATTTTTGTAGCCCATAGGCCTTTTTGTGATCGAGTGATTTGCTCGAACTCGAAGTAAAATAGCCCTTAGGCTTAATAATTAAGTGAGTGATTGCTTCGAACTCGAACTCAAAATATCGCAGCCCATAAGCTTTTTATGATCAAGTGATTTATTCAAACTCGAAGTAAGATAGCCCTTAGGATTGAGTGAGTGATTGCTTCGAACTCGACTCAAAGTATTTTGTAGCCCGTAGGCCTTTTTGTGGTCGAGTGCTTTGCTCGCACTCGAAGTAAGATAGCCCTTAGGATTAATAATTGAGTGAGTGATTGCTTCGAACTCAAACTCAAAATATCGTAGCCCGTAGGCTTTTTATGGTCGAGTGATTTGTTCAAACTCGAAGTAAGATAGCCCTTAGGCTTAATAGTTGAGTGAGTGATTGCTTTGAACTCGACTCAAAGTATTTTTGTAGCCCGTAGGCCTTTTTGTGATTGAGTGATTTGTTCGAACTCGAAGTAAAATAGCCCTTAGGCTTAATAATTGAGTGAGTGATTGCTTCGAACTCGAAGTCAAAATATCGCAGCCCGTAGGCTTTTTATGGTCGAGTGATTTATTCAAACTCGAAGTAAGATAGCCCTTAGGCTTGAGTGACTGATTGCTTCGAACTCGACTCAAAGTATTTTGTAACCCGTAGGCCTTTTTGTGGTCGAGTGCTTTGCTCACACTCGAAGTAAGATAGCCCTTAGGCTTAATAATTGAGTGAGTGATTGCTTTGAACTCGAACTCAAAATATCGCAGCCCGTAGGCTTTTTATGGTCGAGTGATTTATTCAAACTCGAAGTAAGATAGCCCTTAGGCTTGAGTGAGTGATTGCTTCGCACTCGACTCAAAGTATTTTGAAGCCCGCAGGCCTTTTTGTGGTCGAGTGCTTTGCTCACACTCGAAGTAAGATAGCCTTTAGGCTTAATAATTAAGTGAGTGATTGCTTCGAACTTGAATCAAAGTATTTTTATAGCATGTAGGCCTTTTAAGACTGTTTGAATCATGAAGTAGGAAGATCTTTTTAAAGTATGAGATATCTGACAAGAAGAAGTTTTCCTTTATAAGTCATTATACATGTATTTGTATTTTGTGCCAGGGTTCGAGCATAACTATGTGGGTATGGTTCGTTTTGACCATTTGGCCCTTACACTTTTCTCTATCGGGATCCTATCCGACATGAATTTGATATGGAATAACTTTATTGTGTCGAACTTGATTTATTCGATGGTGGCCCCCCAATATTCGAGTTGATTATGAAGAAGTCTCGGATACTATTGAATTGCCCTCAGGTAGCAAATAGGTCTTACCTCGTTAAAATCCTTGCTGGAAAACCCCATTTGGGATAAAAGCCGAGCTAAGGGAAAAAAGAGTACAACGCGTGCTTTAAAACCAGAGGTCTTGATGTCTTTTGTCGAGTTCCTGCAATGAGTTAGTGTCGAATATATATATATATATATATATATATATATATATATATATATATATATATATAGAGAGAGAGAGAGAGAGAGAGAGAGAGAGAGAGAGACGATAAAAAGGAGAAAATCATACCCTAACAATAATATCGTTTAATCAACGATATGTTCCAATTGTTTGGTAATGGTTTACCATCCATTGTTCCAAGTTTATAAGATCCTTTGCCGACTATATCGAGGACTTGGTAGGGTCCTTCCCAATTTGGGCCGAGCTTCCCTTCATTAGGATCTCGAGTGTTGATGGTGACCTTCCTTAGGAACAAGTCCCCGACCTGGAAATGGCGGAGGTTGGTTCTTCTATTGTAGTACCTTTTGAATCGTTGTTTCTGTGCAACCATTCAAACCAGTGCCGCTTCTCATTTTTCATCTAATAATTCGAGGCTAGTATTCATAGCCTCGTGGTTCGACTCTTCCGATGTATGTCGGAACCTTACGCTGGGTTCTCCGACTGGAATTAAAGCTTCGAAGCCATACACTAAGGAAAACGGAGTCGCTCTCGTACTGGATTTAGATGTTGTCCGATATGCCCAAAGGACTTCGGGTATAATATCTCTCCACTTTCCTTAAGCTTCGTTCAATCTTTTCTTCAGGTTTTGGATGATAGTCTTGTTCGTTGATTCGGCCTGTCCGTTCCCACTAGGATGATATGATGTCGACAGTATCCTTTTTATTTTGTGGTCTTCGAGAAATTTCGTCACTTTACCGCTGATAAATTGCTTACCATTGTCGCATGTTATTTTTGCTGGTATCCCAAATTGACACACGAGGTGATCCCAGATAAAATCTATGACCTCTTTCTCTCTTACTTTCTCGAACGCCTGTGCTTCAACCCATTTGGAGAAATAGTCAGTCATAAACAAAATGAATTTAGCTTTACCTGGGACCGATGGTAGATGGCCGACGATATTTATTCCCCATTTCATTAATGGCCATGGAGACACGACTGAATGAAGCTACTCTCCGGGTTGATGGATCATGGGTACAAACCTTTGACATTTATCATATCTTCGAACAAACTCCTTAGTATCCTTTTCCATGTTATCCCAGTAGTATCCTGCTCTGATGATTTTGCGAATTAGTGGTTCGGCGTCGGAGTGGTTCCCACAAGTGCCTTCATGGACCTCTCGCAAAATATAATCGGTGCCTCCTGGTCCCAAGCATACTGCCAATGGTCCATCGAACGTCCTTCTGTATAATGTTCCATCTTCAACCAACGTGAATCAAGCGGCCTTGGTTCGTAGAACCCTTGATTCTTTAGGGTTCGATGAGAGTTTTTCGTTCTTCAAATATTCAATATACTTAATCCTCCAATCCCAGGTTAAGCTTGTGGAATTTATCTCGGCATGTCCCTCATTGATTACAGATCCCGAGAGTTAAATTACAGTCCCCGAGTCGATATCATCTTCCTCGACCGACGATCCCAGATTTGAGAGTGTGTCGGCCTCACTGTTTTGTTCTCGAGGCACATGTTGCAGGGTCCATTCTTTGAAATGGTGCAGCGTTACCTGTAATTTGTCCAAATACCTTTGCATCATATCTTCATGAATTTAGAAGGTTTTGTTTACTTGGTTCACCACTAGTAAAGAGTCACATTTGGCTTCAATGACTTCTGCTCCCAAGCTTTTAGCTAGCTCGAGACCTGCAATCATGGCCTCGTACTCTGCCTCATTATTAGTTAGTTTAGTGGTTTTGATGGATTTCCTAATAACGCCGCCCGTGGGAGGTTTTAATACGATGCCAAGCCCGGACCCCTTCACATTTGAAGCACCATCTGTGTAGAGGGTCCAAACCCCTGACGACGTACCCGATTTTAACAAGAGTTCCTTTTTAACTTCGGGTACGAGGGTTAGCTTGAAATCGGCCACGAAGTCTGCTAAAATTTGGGACTTGATGGCCGTACGGGGATGATATTCAATATCATACCCACTGAGTTCGATGGCCCATTTGGCCAGTCGGCCCGATAGTTCGGGTTTGTGCAAAATGTTGCAAAGTGGGTAAGTGGTTAAAACGCATATGGGGTGACATTGAAAGTATGGTCTTAACTTTCTAGAGGCGCTTATTAGTGCAAGTGCCAATTTTTCTAAGTGTGGGTATCTAGTCTATGCTTCTCCTAAGGTCCGACTTACATAAAAAATAGTAAACTGCGTACCTTGCTCTTCTCGAACCAGGACGCCACTTACCACGATTTCCGATACCGCTAAGTATAAGCAAAGCTTCTCATCTGCCTTCGGAGTGTGAAGTAGTGGCTGGCTCGATAGGTACCGTTTCAATTGTTCTAGTGCAAGTTGGCATTCCGGGGTCCAGGAAAAAATGTTCTTTTTTTTAAGTAGAGAGAAGAATTTGTGGCGTTGATCTGACGACCTTGAAATGAATCGGCCTAAGGAAGCTATCCGTCTGGTTAGCCTTTGCACTTCTCTCACACTATCCACGATGGCGATGTCTTCGATGGCCTTGATTTTGTCGGGGTTGATCTCGATCCCCCGATTCGATACCATGAAGCCAAGGAACTTGCCCTATCTAACACCGAAAGCACATTTCTCGGGGTTGAGCTTCATGTTGTATTTCCTTAAAATTTTGAATGTTCCCTAGAAATGAGTCAAATGGTCTTCTGAGCGCAGGGACTTTACTAGCATGTCATCAATGTAAACTTCCATCGACTTACCTATTTGTTCTTCAAACATTTTATTCACTAGGTGTTGGTAAGTAGCTCCTGCGTTTTTTATCCCGAATTGCATAATATTATAACAATAGGTTCCATACTTAGTGACAAATGAAGTTTTTTCTTGGCCCTCCGGGTTCATGCGAATTTGATTGTACCCGGAATAGGCATCGAGAAAAGTAAGGATCTCGTGACCGGCTATGGCATCGATCATGCGATCGATGTTAGGTAGTGGAAAGGAATCTTTAGGGCACGCTTTGTTTAGATCTTTATAATCTACACGTATTCTAAGTATGTTCCCTTTTTTAGGGACTACGACTACATTGGCTAACCATTCGGGATATTTTACTTCCCGAATTGACCCTATTTTGAGAAGTTTAGTTACCTGATCCTTTACAAATGCATGCTTTATCTCGGACTGAGGTCTTCTTTTTTTCTTTACCGGTTTGAACCTAGGGTCCAAGCTTAGCTGGTGCATCGTTATCAACAGTGGGATCCATGCCATGTCTAAATGAGACCAAACAAAACAATCTATGTTATTAATAAGAAATTGAAGAAGTTTTTTCCTGAGTTCGGGGGTCAATCCCGTTCCCAGGTATACCTTTCTCTCAGGTAGATATTCGATTAATATAACCTGCTCCAGCTCTTCGATCGTCGATTTGGTTGCATCAGATTCGTCGGGGATGATAAAAGTTCAAGGGGTCGGAAAATCTTCCTTGTCATCTTCTATTTCCTACTTCACCGATTCGGTCGAGATTGGTGGTTGTGATTGCTATTTGGCCTTTCGTCTATCTTTTATGCTAGACCTTTCCGAGACCGATAACGCTGGTATCGGTGTTACCTCATCGACCGAAAATATTTCCTTCGCGGCATGCTGCTCTCCTTGTACTATTTTCACACCGTCCGACGTAGGGAATTTTATTACTTAGTGGAGAGTCGAAGGTACTTCCCTCATATTTTGGATCCAAGGCCTTTCGAGTAGGGCGTTGTACCTCATGTCGCCTTCGATTACGTGAAACTTGTTATTTTGGATGGTTTCAGCCACATTCACGGGTAGAATAATTTCCCCTTTAGTCGTTTCACTGGCCATATTGAAGTCGTTTAAGACCTGAGCTGCGGGCACGACTAAAACAAGCTTAACTTAAACTTTATTTAATAGGATAGAAATTACCAGAGCGTCGTTGTGAGGCTGAGAAAAGCCCTCTGTTTCTTATATTCTGAATGATAAAGTGCCCTCGGGTACATAACCTCGAGTTCGTTTTTCCCCTGTGGCCGATACCTGGCCGCGTTTGAGTATGGGTCCCTATGGAGTATTGGCCCCACCAATGATCATATGAATAATATGCAGAGGTTCCTCTTGTTTATCTTTTCTGTTGGCGTCCCTTTCTCTGAAGTGATTCTTGGCTCGGTCACTGAGGAACTCTCGAAGGTGGCCTTCATTGAACAGACGGGCTACCTCTTCTCTTAATTGTCTGCAATCCTCGGTCCTGTGGCCATGTGTTCCATGATACTTGCACATCGAATTTGTATTTCTTTGGGAAGGGTCGGTTTGCATGGGTCTGGGCCACATAGCCTCTTTGATTTTTCCAATCACTGATACAATGCGCGACACATCGACACTGAAATTATACTCCAATAGTCGAGGTTCCTCTATAGGATCGGCATATTGTTCAAAGCCACTCTTGCTCATAAGCCCCCGAGAATTTTGTCCTCGATCACCCCTTCGATTGTTTCGGGTGGCATTGCGTGTTGAACCGTTTTTTTTATCTGTGACGTATGGTTGATATCTATCTTTGTTCGACCTTTGCTCTTTGTCGATGTCCTTCTGGTTTTTAATAGCCGACCTATTCTGATGCATGGATCCGGAAGGTGCTCCTAACTGGTCGTCTTCGACCCTAATATTTGACTGGTATCGATTGTGTACATCTGCCCAAGTTATTGCCGGATACTCGATCAAATTTTGCTTCAGCCGACGTGATGCTATTGAACTCTGCTCGTTCAACCCTTGGGTGAAAGCTTGGACGGCCCAGTCATCTGTGACCGGTGGCAATTCCATGCGTTCCATTTGCAATCAGAATATGAACTCCCTCAGCATTTTATTATCCATTTGTTTTACGTTGAAAAGGTCTGATTTTCTCGTTGCAACCTTTATGGCACCGGCGTGTGCCTTTACAAACGAATCCGCTAACATGGCAAATGAATCGATAGAATTTGGTGGCAGGTTATGATACTAAATCATCGCCCCCTTCGAGAGGGCTCTCCGAATTTTTTCAACAACACGGATTCGATTTTATCGTCTTCCAAATCGTTACCCTTGATGGTACATGTTTAAGAGGCGACGTGTTCGTTAGGATCAGTCGTACTGTTATATTTAGGGATTTCGGGCATACGGAATATTTTAGGGATAGGTTTTGGGGCTGCACTCGAGTGAAAAGGCTTTTGCACGAATTTTTTGGAATCTAACCCTTTTATCATGGGTGGAGCCCCTAGGATTTGATTGACCCTGAAATTATATATTTCTACTTTTTTATCATTGGCTTCGATTCGCTTTGTGAGCTCCTCAAGTATTTTAGAAATTTCGGGAGCAGTCCCCGATTCTTTCCCGTTTGACCTTACTACGACTGGCTACGTTTGGTGGGCAATTTCTCGATGCGGACTGGGCTCTGGTCTACTTGGTAGCTGGGTTTGGCTCTGCAACTAAGCTATCTTTACCTGTTGGGCTTGCAACATTTTAAAGATCATACGCAAGCTAACTCCATTCTCCTACACGTTATGGGTGTCTCGAGCTGCAGATCGAGTACCGCCATGGATGCTATTTTCAGTCTCGGAATGCTGGTTTGCCTCAAAGGCCACGTGTGAGTTAACGTCTAGTGGTACCTCGGCTTGAGCTTCAGGTACTCCGACTCGAGTTTCAATGGCATCGATAAGCGGCCCCCCGGCCCCGGGTATCAAGTTGTTGGTTTCAACTTGAAGGTCAGCTTCGTTGTCGGTAGGTAAAGCCATTAACCGAGGGCTTGTCATTGTTAATTCGAAATCATAGACACTTTCTAAAGACGAGCGTAAACTGGCGTGTGTTGCAGATTTGTTTCTAACAAACACTGTTTTCCTTAGCCCCACGATGGGCACCAAATTGTTTACCCGAAAAATCGGATAGAGTTAAATTTGTATATGATTCTAAGGACACGTGATATAATATGATATAAATGTTAGAATGAAATAGAAAATAAATATATTCGTGACAAATAGAATGAAATATAAGGCAGAGAAAAGAAGTACTGATATACAAGGCAAAGTAAATGAGCTCTCAGATCTTAATGTCTCAAGAGTTGTCTTTGTTATATTGTGTTGATGCCCTTATGCTTACAAGGATCCCTCTCTTTATAGTAGAGGGATCCTACTTTATCTATAATAAAAAATATATAGTGGAGAACCCATGAGAAATTATTTTTTCCCAATTCCTACCAAGATTCTCTCCCTGGTGCGGTTGCAACGGCCCTTGTCTGCGAGCTCGATACTGACTCGAAGTCGGTATTGGATCGAGCCATCGGCCTTGACTCGGGCTTGATCCCGATTTGGAGTCTTGATATTCGGGGTGGATATTGGCCAGTCTATGCATCTTCGACAACCTTTGCATTGCCTCGTAGTTTGATTTGGTTATGGGCTCGATAATGATACTGAACCGATCATGGATTAGACTTAGAGCTCGAAGCACGACGTCCTTACTCCGGATCTCGCCCTGACATTACGCATATACTCTTTAATCGAAATATTAACATCTCGACCAGACCATACGATTGACTACTCGATTTTGACCATATACACACATAAATCTATTTTAGTGAACAGAAAAGTCACAGTGAAAATGAACACATGATTCTTATTTTAGTGAACTAAAAAATGAGTACAATGTTAACGTTCTACGATCATGTAGTAGATTAGCAAAATCCTTATCTATTTAATGGAAATATTTTTATTTCTTTTTGTTCTTTTCTATTTATTTATTTTCTGTATTTTCTATATTCCTTAAAAACTAAGGTACTTGACATCCCTAAGCAAAGGTGGATCCACATGGAAGGGCACAGGGCACGTGAACCCATGCTCCCCTCCCTAGATTGTGTGTTACAATGGTATTTTTTGAATAAACTACTTAAATTTTCATGTGGGAATCCATGGTCAAAAGAGCATTTGGTGTAGTGGTAAATTTGTGCACCATTGGCCCCTAGGTCTATTGTTCGAATCCAAGTTCTTTCAAAATCTCATGCCCTATCTTTCTGTTCTATTTTTTTTTTCTATGCATTCTTCTGTGTTTGGGTTCACCCTTTGATATATCCTTAAATTAAAATTTCATTTTTATTGGATTCTTTTCTGTGTTTTCTTCATTCTCTTTTTTGGTTCCATCATTGAGTTTCAAAAACAAATTTAAATTGATTTGAATCTTTTCAATTTCAAGTTCTCTCTTTTTGCATTTATCACTCTCTTTTTGATTAGTTATTTAATTTTAATATATTGAGCTTAGTATTTGTAACTATAAATAACGATGTTATCATTGATAGTTCTCCAAGGTAAGAAAACTATTTATTGATATTTGTTTATGGAATGATAAGTTTTTGTAATAACAATATTGATTGTTCTTTACTTGTCAAATTGTTGTCGGTAAAATTTTAGAGGACCAAATCAAACGGTGGTCGAGTAGTGGTGTACCCATCCTCCTGAAATTCTGGATCCGCCTATGTCCCTAAGTATGATTACGCAGATAAAAAGAGTATGATTACGGAGAAATATTTTCATGAGGACAATGTTAAATTTAACAATATGGATTAACTTGTAGGTCCAGGAATCATTTAAAGCAATTCACGATGTCACAATCCTAAATAAATCAAGTCGTTCAAACAACTTCGAAAGCTTTGGTACTGTTTAAGCATGTCTAAAAAGTATCTAAGGCTTTCTGAAACCAATATAAATGTATATATGTTTTTATCATTTCTCTAGAAGAGAAAATTAGTAGATCAATCCATCGTCTTCTCTTTAATTTTATGACTTGTCTTCAACAAATTTTCTTTCTTGTTTGCTCTTGATGCGATTTGCCCTGAACACCTACGATCAGGAGTATCAGTTCTATTTGCGGGTTCGACAAAATTTGCTAGTTTTGTTGCAAATTCTATATTCTAATTAAAACTTCACCGTAATATGTATAAATAATTTATTCAAAATTTAAGCTGGCTATTTTAGAATCAAGAACCATAAACTAAAAATCTTGTAAATATCTTTTTGCTTTTTTCATTTCTCCCACATTACATTGTTTTTAGGTTTATTGTGTGTGTTTATAGAACTTAGTATTACATTATTAATTAATTTATTAAGGGGTTTAAAGGTTTGGATTAATGCCATTTTCAGTTAAGTTATGCACAAATCATGCCCAATTGTTTTAGCCTAATTCGGTGAATCCAGTCCAATTATTGGTTTGCCAAGACCCGGATAAAAATGACGTAGTTTCATAATAAAACTGCGTCGTTTTGTTTAATGAATCAAAGATCCAATTTCATCTATCTATGACCCTCTTGATCCAATGGACCACCATTCAATCTCCCTTCTAATATTTAAAACCCCAATTTTCAGATTTTGGCCCCCATTTTTTGCCTTACCTTCTTCTCTCCTTTTTCTCTCTTCACTCTCTCTCACCCTCTCTCTGCGCCGCCACCCTGCTCCGCCGCCGGAAATCGCCCACCGGCGGCGGCCCGCCTCCAATCCGCCCCAAAATCGCACCATACAATCACCTCAACCTCCTCTTTCCAAATCTCCAACCCAAATCCCTCAAAACCCGCTCAAATTCCATGATTTTAGATCTAGAAAACTCTATCCGCCGCCTATTTTTCCAAAATCAAAGAAACTCCGGCCACTACCATACTACAACACATACATGAATGGATAGAGCTCCGCGAGACCTATCATTTCCTACCCATTTCACCCCCAAAAACCGCACCATCGCCGGCCAGCCACCCCCGATGCCGCGATCACCCCAAGGTCACCACTGCCTCATTTTTTATTAGCCCACTCGACCCAAAGACTCATGTACCCTTCTAGTATGATGCCAAAACTTACTTGTTTTGGGTGTTTGCTAAAAGGGAACTTGTGTTTCGGGGTCGGACAGTGGCCTCTTGGCATCTCCGGCGTCTTCTCGTGGCTCGAACAGTTTCAAGCACGCTCGTTAGGTATAATTTTCATCTATTTAATTAATTTCTTATTTTGTTTTTTAGTTATTAGTAGGTTAGTTTCTGATTTTTGATTTTTCTGTTTTGGTTGTTTGTTGTTAATTAGAGTTTTAAGTTAGTTTAATTTTTTGTTAGACTATTATTGATTAAACGTTATCTTTAGGGTATAAGTTAAATTGTTTACTTAGTTAATCGATTGTTTAGTTGTTGAACATCGTCGTCTGATTGTTAACGATACTTGTTCTGTTTTGAGCATTAGTTTGTGAATTCTGTTATTTGTTCTATGTTTAGTTTGCACAAATCGGTTTGAGTTTTAGTTCCATTTGAATTCTGATTTCTGTTTTGTCAATTCGTAGTTGTTTGAGTTTGATTTGATTCAAAATCAATAGGATGTTATTGATGTTGTTAAAATCTGAAGTTTAGATGGATTTTATCATAAAATAGGGTACTAGTAGCCTACTTTTAACTAGTAGGGTGGCTGAAATGATATTTTTTCTCCTTGCTTCTTACATAGCAGATTTTCAGACTGTCCTTTCACCTTTTGGACAGCCTTTGAACAGTGTTTAGCACACAAAGTACTTTTGGTGAACCAAAATCTGTCCAAAAAGTGACTTTATTTGCCTATTTAAGAGGCTGCTCTTTCCTCACTTGAGATCATCTTTTACACTCTAAAACGACATATATCTTTGAGAAATATCAGCAGCTTAATATATATAGCAAGCTGAAATTTCAGAGCTTTGTGAATATTATTTGAGTGTAAAAACTCTAGAAAAAAAACATAGAAACACCCATTAGGTAATTTGTGAAGTTGATAGCTACTAGTTTCAAGCATCTTTGTTGAGTTTTCTGGGTTATCTTAACACTTGAGTTGCTGCTGTTTCTACTGTATTTGCTGCTGAATTTATGTTGCTGCACTGCTGTATTTTATTATTCTACAAATCAGGTAACATTCAAATAATTATATTGCAGATTATTTATGATAATAAGAAGGATTTAATCCCGATTTGGTTGATGGATCATGTTAGATTTGATTTTGTTTCAAGATGAATGTTATGTTACTGTTATCATCATGTAAATATGCTAGAAATTAGTTAAATTATCGTTTCTTCTTTATATATGTGATTAAAATTGTATTTTATTAAGTTTACATAGTTTAAGGAAAAGATAAAGACCTCATTTTTAACCATGTTTGTTTAGTTTGGGATCTTTTATGTGAGTTACGTTTAAGGTTCATATATAATTATCTAGGAAAGACTTCTAGCTTCAAATGTTTTGATACTTTAAATTATAGTCAACACAATATTATAATATGGTTCTTGTCTTTAGCATTAAAGTATTACTGTTTTATAGTTTTTATTTTTAGTCGCGGTTGTAATTATGAAAATGGCTTCAAATGTTAAAGGTGTTTATGTTGCTAATGGGTGTAGTTTGATTAGTGTCATGTTGGTGTAGATGAGTAAAAATATTATGTTAGTCCTTAAGAAATAGTTGGTTAAGGAGATAAAAGAGCAAAGATATAATTAGCATGTGAGTTTCTTTTATGAAAAATAATTTTAGTTTGGACACTGACGTGATGAGCAATTTGGGCTTAGAGGAATACTTGTCACTTTGTGTTGTCTTGATCATTGAGCCTCTTAAGAAACATGGGCCGAATAAGCTAAAATTTGTAGGCCCAATGACAATAGAAAGTAAGCGGGTTTTTCTTTAAAATCAATAATTTATCTTTTGTTAAATAAAATAAGTGGCCAAATACCATGAAAGTTTAGCATAAGATTACCCGGGTTTAATGTCTTGCATTAGTTAAAAATAATTTTAATAATGTCATATTTGTTTTTTTTGGTCGAATAAGTAATAAAAAAAAAAAGTTTAAGCACTCTTTTTTTAATTAATTTAAACACTAGGCAAATAGTAGACGCGCTTTAACTTCACAGAATTGCTTGCGTAGCTTGATGTTTAACATTCAATAAATTAATCGAATAATCGCATACCTTATCCAATAGTTGTAGTTAATTTATAATTTAATTATTTCTCATAATCGCGGATTCGCTTGCGTAGCGCGATAGTAACTTTTAATAAATTTTTTTAAAAAAAAAGAATTTTCTCAAATGTAGTAATTTTTCCAAAATTCATAGCGTACTAATATTCTTTGTTATGACTGCGAATTCGCTTGCGTAACGCGGTTACGATAAAGTTAATAAATTTCGTCTCAATCACGCATTCGCTTGCGTAGTGTGGTTACGACATCTTATTATTTAATTCATTCTTTATTAATTCTAATAAACCAAGCATTAAAAGCGGATAGGTAAAATATGGAAATCCAATAAAACACGGTTTATCCAAAATTAATTTAAGCCAAATTTAAGTCAATAAAGCGACCGTACTAGAACCACGGGACTCGGGGAATGCTTTACACCTTCTATCCGGTCAATAGAATTCCTTATCCGGACTTTATTTTCGCAGACCAATAATAAAAGAGTCAAACCTTCCTTTGACTAGGGATTCAAATAAAAGGTGACTTGGAACACCAAAAAAATTAATTCCAAGTGGCGACTCTGAATAACAAAATAATCTCTATTCAAATTTGTCACCTTAACTGGAAAAACTCTTTAACCCACCATCCATAACATATACATATATTTTGGGTATAAAAGGGGTGTGACAAATCTTATCCCGTCTCTTTCCACAATAATATATAAAAAAGTTTTCTTGAATTATTTGTCTAACTAAACATTGAAGAGTGTTCATAAAGCGTAGGCATGATACATAAAAACTGCGTAAAAACTGCAGTATCTTAAGCTGAAAGTATAACCAATTGACTAATCTGAATTTCATGCAAAAGGGCATTTCTTCGTTGCTGTTTTGCCCTTTCCTTTTTGGTGGTAAGATACATAAGTTTCTCAGTTATTCCAATGATTTCTTCACTTTTAGCTACTATAGCAATAGCTCGTAAAAAAAGTGCCTCCCAAGTCAGTGATTGAGTAATAATTTTTATTAAGAAATGTCAAAATATAAAGAAGTAAACCCACAAAAAAGTCAAAGAATATATATATATATATATATATATATATATACACACATAAATTTTCTTTTACCTAGCTATACACAGTATATTGTTTTTGGCAAAAGAGTGTCAATTGACGCACCTTAATTAAATGTGGCTTCGTCACTGCAAGCCACAACGATATTTGGCCAAGAACACCTACATGCAAGTTAGTGGGGAAACTGGCGGAAAAAAGTTGCCAGTTGAATATTATTTATCGAAAAAAATGTATTGTTTATATAGATTAAATATATATCTTAAACACATTTTAAATCCCTAGTGAAATTCTTTATTTGGCCAATGGTGAAAGTAGGAAAAACAAGTTGTAAGTGAGATTTCACACAGATTGTCTCTTCCCTAATCCCTACCCTCACTCCCACCCTTTCCCAAAACCCTCACCCCCAACTCCCCAAACCCCACTTTCACTCATCCTATAGTATTTGCTTGGATTATACATAAATGTTATTGAAACAATACATTCTGCATACTTTTCTATAAATGTTCAACTTCTAATAATAACCCACATCATTGTGAAAACAAAGATGCAAGTGTCAGTGCTTGTGTTCGTCAAAAAGCAGGATAAGATGATACAACTAGAGACATCAAACTTTCAAATTGTTGTTACGATCTACACTTTTTAGTAGGATTCAACTAAATAGTCCCCCTAATGCCTAATAAGACTTTAGGAGGATCCCACTAAAACAATTAAGTTCTTTTCACATTTCTTTAAAGAAGAGTAACAAATTAGCAATAAAAAGGACCTTATTATGGGTCAACGCCAACATATTGTCGTTTCATCATCAGTCAACATTGTGGAAGTGGGAATCTTAAATTATGGAACTTATTACTTATTTGCGGAGCCATTATGCTCGTGGATTTTCACTACTAAAAATTCGCTTAAAACATCCGAAAAAACCGGCCAAATTAAGTCGATAATGGACAATAATCGTCCAAAACGCGATCATTTACGTGTGGTCGGTAATTTAAAGGTCAGTAGAGCATACCGACCAAAATCGGTCGGAAATTACCGAACAACTTCGATCGGTATGCTCTACACGACCATCTGACAATTTAATTGACTAACCGATCAATATTGGTCGAAATATTATTTTAATAATTTAATTTTACCGACCAATGTTGGACGGTGTGATAAATTTAATAATTTCTGTTACCGACCAACTTTGGTCGGTAAAGAAAAATAAATTAATCATATAATATTTTAATTACCGACCAACGTTGGTCAGTATTAGAAAATATATTTTCCATTAAATAATTAAAATTAAACAATACCGACCAACGTTGGTTGGTAATCTGGACATGGCAACCAACTTACCGACCAAAGTTGGTCGGTAATGTTGAATTTTTGGTAATTCAATGTGCACTAACCGACCAACATTGGTCGGTATTTTACAATAAATATTTTTTAATTACCGACCTAGGTCGGTCGGTTTTCTGGTAATAATTTTGGCAGAAAATGCATGTTTTGGTAGCTACACTACCTGCCAAATAAAAACATCATACTAATAGCCCCAATACATATCAAATAACCCCCAATTCACCATAAACAACCCCTAATTCACCACAAATCCAATCAAACATCTAATTAAAACTTTAAAACTAACAAGTTCAATTAAACATCACAATTCAAAACCAATCAAAAACTAAGTAATTACAACAAGTTTAAAAATGTTCATTCTAATTCAAATCAAGTTCTATTATCTAGTTCAAAGTATTGGTCAAAGGGTGTTTTCTACAGCATCACCACTATCTGATGAACTTTCATCTACAAGACGGTAAGAACGATCTTGTGGAGGACGGAAAGAATGAACACATGGAGGACGGGCAGAACGATCACGAGGAGGACGGGAGGAACGATCACCTGGAGGTCGAGCTTCTAGCGATGACTCACGAAATCGGGGCAACGGAAAAGCTCCAGTAGAAAGGAGAGTTCTGATCTGAGCTTGTATACCAAGTAATTGAGTATCTTTAAGCCCTTCTCTTTCCTTGGCCGCTCATAGCTCGGATGTAAGCTTTGTCACTGTCTCCTGCATAGCCGAGAGGCTCTCCCTATTAAGTGCCTCGCCCTGTGAGAAACTCCATATTCTTTGTATTACACACCTGTAGCGATGGAATTTTTTCTCAGGAAGCCCGTATACCTTCCCCTTTTTTGGACCGCCAACAACCTTCAACCATATTCTGTCAGCATCCTTGTTTGAAGGTTGGGTTGGCCCGCCCGATTCACCAGCTGACTGACTACGAATGAAATCCTCCACATTACTTTGGTAGTGACCCTTACGTTATTTTAAATTAAATTCGTATATAAAAAATCTTATAAAAGTAAATTATAACACTCAAGGAAAATTGAAAGCTTACATATATAGTCTCTTTCCGGACCTCGGCTGTAACGACCCGACCGGTCGTTTTGAGCTCTAGGGCATTGTTCGGCCGTTTGAGGCCTTGAGTAGCTTCACTTCAGGTATTATGACTTGTACGTGTGGTCAGAATTGAATTTCAGGAAGTTCAAATTTTATTCGAATGAAAAATTCTCAATTCGGAAGCTTTAAGTTGGAAGAGTTGACCAAGGTTTGACTTTTGAGTAAACAACCTCGGAATCGGGATTTTAGGGTTCCAGTAAGTTCGTATGATGATTTTGGGTTGAGTATCAGGTGGTCCGGGAGCATTTCGGCGCTTATTATGGAAAGTTGGCATTTTGAAAGTTTAAGAATTTCGTAAGTTTGATTTGAAGTGAATTTTGGTGTTATCGATGTCCATTTGGAATTTTGAGCCTTAGAACAAATTCGTATCAAGATTTGTGACTTGTACGTAAAATTTGGTGTCATTCCGGGATGTTTAAGTATAATTCGGTCGTGTTCGGCAAAGTTTAAAAGTTTGAAAGCTTAAAGAAAGGTTTCGATTGTCGATTCCTAGTTTTGACATTGTTTGATATGATTTGAGGCCTCTAGAAAGTCTGCGTTATGTTATGAATCTTGTGGGTATAGTCGGACTGGGTCCTGAGTGGCTCGGATGAGTTACGGACGTGGTTCAAATCGTTTCATCGCATGATTTCTCTACTGAAAGGGTCTAGTGCAGCCGCTTCTGCAGAATTTTGATCGCTGAACCGACTTCGTAGAAGAGGGCTGCTCATTGGGGAAGCATGAAAAGGATGGGTGGTAAAGGATTGCAGAAGCGACATTTGGACCGCATCTGCGAAGGCACAGATACGGCTTCTTGGAGCGCAGAAGCGAAGGGGAGCGCAGAAGCGAGGGTCGATTGTCGCACCTGCGATGTCACAGGAGCGAGACCTTGTCCGCAGGTACGAAAGGGCAGCCTCCAGTGCTTTCCACAGAATCGGACTTATTGCCGCATAAGTGACACCGCAGAAGCGGCCATTAGCTTCGCAGATGCGAATCTCTTAGGCAAAACATATATGTTATCCAAATCGGGTTTTGGCTCATTTCTCTCATTGGAGCCGGCTTTGGGGGCGATTTTGGAGTGCCATTTTTTATCATCATTCATGTGATAAGTGATTCCTACCGTTGTAAGTTAAATACATGATTTACATATGGATTTTAACATGAAAAATTATGGAAATTATGGAATTTTAAGAGAAAACCTAGAAATTGGTTTTTTTGGGATATTTACCACGAAAATGGATGTGAAATTTGGAATAAATCATATATTTGAGTTCGTAACGTTATGGGTAATGTTTATCTTCGAAAACTTTCGAAAATCGAGCACGTGGGCCAAAAGGTTGACTTTATTGACTTTTCGAGCGGAGTTGTTTATAAATTGATTAATTATGAGTATTGATGACGTCCACAACATACCTCAATAAGAGATATGATACAGTGGTATGCAATAATAATTACCCAACTATAAGTCGGGGTCGAATACCCTGGGAGTTATAAGGGGTGTCAAGAGTATATATTTGAAGCAACCAAATGGACTACTTAAAATTGCACTTTCACAACAGAGTTTTAGTTTCTACTTCTACTATTACTCTAATGATATCAAGCTATGGTAAATAAACTAGAGATGAATGTTTTTGATGTTTTACCAAATAGTTTAAAAGCCTAGGCATGTGACCATAACCTAGGTGTTTGCCTAATGGGATAAAGACGTTAATAATTATTTTGTTGATTGGAGTGTATTATAGCTCTCAACTCTACGTTACCCACTCAATACTTATCGGTCAAAGAGCGATTTTGCCCAATTTGGCCTTCTCAAATCCAAATAGGTATCAATCAAAATAATTGATATGAGCTCAAGTCGGGTTCTTACAATCTCTAGTTTGAACCCTTTAATTAGGCTAATCAATCTCTCAATTAACCCAATTCCTTATTAGCTAAGTTATCCTAGACTAGGTCCCTCTTTCTCAAATATAGACTAAGTCAAATAGGCATGAATTAATGTTTCCACCCATTAATTCTAAAATTGAAGCATGAACTAAGCTAAAGAATCAACACCCAGTTATAAACAAGCATTGAATTCAATATCCATAAGGTTTACACACTAGGGATGGGTCATAACGCTAGTAAAAATCTAGCTACTCATAATGGGAATTGAAGAAAATAAAAAAAAAAAGCTAATTAAACTCATAATGAAAGATTAAAATGATAAAATCTAATATTTAAACACTGAAATAATGTCAAACTTCCTAAAGTAGTAAAAAGAAACGGCTACAACAACTTTTAATGTTCAAACTTGACTTACATTTGTGAAACTCATCTATTTATACAGGGCCAAAAATCGCGGACAAAAATTCCCTGTGAGAGGTTCTACGGCCACACAATTTCATGTGCGGTCCGCAATTTTTTCAGCTGGCAGGAAGGTGAGTTTTGCAGCCGCACATTTTTGGATTGCGCCTGCAAAGCAACTTCTGCGGCCGCACAATTCTTGTGCGGTCCGCACTTCACAAGTGAAGACGGAAGCTTAAGCCTTAGGATTAGGACTGCAGTCGGAACTATGTGAAGACAACTCCAGAATGGAGTTCCGTCAGTTTCGTTTGCTCTATTAGGTGATTTTGGACTTAGGGACGTGTCCGGATTGTGTTTTGGAGGTCTGTAGCTCATTTAGGCTTGAAATGGCGAAAGTCGAAGTTTTGGAGATTTTGACCGGTAGTGGAATTTTTTATATCGGGGTTGGATCCTAATTCCTAAAGTTGGAGTAGGTCTGTAGGGTTGAATATGACCTCTGTACAAAATTTGGGGTCAATCGGACGTGATTTGGTTAGTTTCGGCATCGGTTATCGAATTTGGAAGTTTCAAGTTCTTTAAGTTTAAATCGGAGGATGATAAGTGATTTTAGCGTTGTTTGATGTGGTTTGAGGGCTCGACTAAGTCTGTATGGTATTTTAGGTCTGGTTGGTATGTTTGGTTGAGGTTCCGGAGGCCTCGGGTGTATTTCGAATGCTTAATGGATTGAGTTTGGGACTTATGCAATTGCTGAACCTGCTGCACCTGGTGTAATCGCACCTGCGCACTTTGGGCCGCAGGTGCGGCGTTGCAGAAGCAGCCATGAGCCGCAGAAGTGGTTTAGGCCCTGTCAAGCTGGGACCGCAGGTGCGGTGATAGATCCGCATAAGTGGAAGAAGGGTGAAGGTGCGGGCCCGCAGATGCGGACCAGTCCCCTTAAGTGATTTTCGCACATGCGATGGTATTTCTGTAGATGCGGTTGAAGGCTCGTAGAAGCGAGATCTCTGGCAGAAAAAGGGCTAAGTGCTAAGGTTTGATTTCAGTCTTCATTTTTGGAATTGAGAGCTCGGGATTTGGCAATATTTCGAGGGATTTTCAGAGGAAGCTTTGGGGTAATGATTCCTAACTCGTTTTTGATTGTGTTCCATTAATCTATAGTTGTCTTCTCCATTTAATTTCGGATTTGGGGTTGAAATTTTGGGGAAAAGTTGAGAAAAGTTCTTAGGCCGAATTTTGGGATTTTGATCGAGATTTTGGTATCGGATTTGCGTAATTTTGGTATGAGTGAACTCATGAGTGAATGGGTATTCATATTTTGTGATTTTTACCCGATTCCGAGACGTGTGCCCGGGGAAACCTTTTGGGGCGATTTTCTAATTTCTTACTTTAGCTTTGATTTCATTAATTAGATTAATTTCTTATAGTTGTATTTTTGGTATATAATTTATTTTGGCTAGATTTGGGCCATTCGTAGCCGGATATTCGTGGAAAAGGCATTGTTACCGATTGATTGAGCTTGGTTCAAGGTAAGTGGCTTGCCTAACCTTGTGTGGGGGAAATCCCCTTAGGATTTGGTGTTGTTATGATATGTGAGCGTCATGTACGCGAGGTGACGAGTGCGTACACGGGCTATTTGTGGAAAAACCTATTTTTCTTTACCGAGTAATAGCCTGTTTTCATCTTATCTGAGTATACTAGCATGTGTAGTTATCCTGCTAGCCTAGAATAGCATGTCTACGTGTCCTAATTGCCTAATTAAACTCTTTGCAGCATGTTTAGTAAATCCCGCTTCTTTCTTGACTTGTACTTAGTCTAAATTATAGATTTCTTGTTGTAACTGTTATATTCATTTTTTTGAGTTGTGTATTTACTTTGGGTCTATGGGACGGTATCCCGGGAGATCCCCCTGCATATTTACTTTTGAGACTACGTGACGGTTCCTCGGGAGATTTTCCTGCTCATTTACTTTTGAGACTACGAGGCGGTTCCTCGGGAGTTCTCCCTGTATATTTACTTTTGGGACTACGAGCCAGTATCTCGGGAGTGCCCCTGTTGTTATATCATTTTGCGGTGTTGTTATTACTTTGTGAATACTTTCTGTTATTTTCCCTATTTTACTTTATTTTATTATATCATCTGTCTTATTATTATATCCAGTAGGGCACGGACCTGACCTCGTCACTACTCTACCGAGGTTAGGCTTGGCACTTACTGGGTACCGTTGTGGTGTACTCACGCCCTTTCCTGCACATGTTTTACATGAGCAGATCCAGGTTCCTTTTACCAGCCTCGTCCTTAGTTGTAGTCGCTGCTATTTTCGGAGAACTTCAAGGTACATCTGCCCGTGCCCGCAGATCCTCGGAGTCCCCCTCTATCCCCCTATGTTGATTTATCTCTTATTTCTATAGATACTGATGTATAGAACAGTTAGAACTTCGTAGAAGCTTGTGACTTACGGTGTTCCGGGTCTTGGGAGTATCATATATATTTCGACAGTTTATTATTGTATATGCCGGGCGGCATCTCAATTGCTTATTAAGATATCCGTTACTGTTAGTTGTTAATTTTCATATTTTTCATTTCATTTCCGCAAGTGTTAGGCTTACCTAGTCGTAGAGACTAGGTGCCGTCACGACGATTCACGGAGGGAGAATTTGGGTCGTGACAAGTTGGTATCAGAGCTCTAGGTTCATAGCTGTCGTGAGTCACAATCTGGTTTATTAGAGTCTCGCGGATCGGTACGGAGACGTCTATACTTATCTTCGGGAGGCTATGGAACTATTAGGAAAAATTATACTTCTTTTATTCCTTGTCGTGCGAAATTTGTTGGCATCAAAAATTCTAAACTTCTGTAATCTATTCTTTCTCACAGATGGTGAGGACCCGTACCAGAGGATCTGATGACCAGGCACCCGCGCCCCCTGCTAAAGCCGCCAGAGGCCGGGGTAGAGGACAACCACGCGGTGCATCCAGAGCACCCGCGAGAGCTGCGATAGAGGAGTCCCCAGCAGCTCCAGCTGGAGGGAAGGCACCGGAGGTTCCTATTACTACACCAGCCCTCCAGAAGACTGTAGCCCAGTTCATAAGCATGTTCAGCACCATAGCTCAGGCTGGATTGATTCCATTAGCTCCCGCCGCATCTCAGGCCGGGGGAGGGGCACAGACTCCCGCAATCCGCACTCCTGAGCAGAGGGTCCAGGATGATCAAGCCCCAGAGTTCATTCCTATGCCGCCGATAGCTCCGGTTCAGCATGAGACTAGGACAGTCGCTTCTGAGGTGGAGCAGCTCAGACTTGAGAGGTACAAGAAGTACCACCCACCTACCTTCAAGGGATTGGCTACAGATGATGCTCAGGGTTTTATGGAGGAGTGGCATCGTATTCTCCGTACTATGGACGTAGCGGAGATGAGTGGGGTTTTTTTTTTTACCACTTTCCAGCTTAGAGGAACAGCCTATCAGCGGTGGCGTGCTTATGACTTGAGTAGTCTGGATGAGGCAGCTTCACTTACATGGACTCAGTTCTCGGACATGTTTTTGAGAGAGTATGTACCTCAGAGCCTCAGGGACTCATGGCGCGCAGAGTTCGAGCAGTTGCGCTAGGGTGCTATGACTGTGTTAGATTATGTAGTCCGCTTCAGTGATTTGGCCCGACATGCACCGACCTTGGTTGCCACAGTTTGATAGAGGGTTCGATGGCTCATTGAGGGACTCCACCCCAGTATCTGGATTAGTATGGCCAGGGAGTTGGACATGGATATCCCTTATCAGCAGGTTGTGAGTATTGCCAGGCGATTGGAGGGCATGCTTGACCGGGACCGAGAGGAGAGAGAGGCCAAGAGGTCTCGAGAGACTGGTTCTTATTCTGGAGCTCGTGCCCCAGCAACTCGTCATGGTAGGGGTCATGTGAGTCACCCCATTCATTCAGATCTTCCAGCTGCCAGTGGTGTTCCAGCCCCTTCTAGGCCATAAGAGCCTTATTATGCACCACCAGTATCTAGTGTGCCTCCTGCTCAGGGTGCTTTTAGCGGCCAATCCAGCAGACCTGGCTCAAGTCAGTCGCAGCAGCCACGCCCTCTGAGGGGTGTCTTCGAGTGTGGCGACACCCGCCATATGGTGAGGGATTGCCCCAGACTTTGGAGGTTTGCACCTCTACAGACTTCTCAGCCACCACGTGCTCCACCAGGTCCTCAGGCTATGATTCCAGCACCATCTACCGCCCCACCTTCTCAGCCAGCCTGAGGTGGAGGCCGGGGAGGTCGAGGTCGCTCTAGAGGGGGAGCCAGGCCAGGTATTATGCTCTTCCAGCTCGTACAGAGGCAGTTGCTTCCGACTCTGTCATTACAGGTATTGTTCTAGTCTGTCATAGAGATACGTCGGTATTATTTGACCCAGGCTATACATATTCACACGTGTCCTCTTATTTTGCCCCACATTTGGGCGTATCTCGGAATTTTTTGAGTTCCCCTGTTTATGTGTCTACTCCTGTGGAAGATTCTCTGGTCGTGGACCGCGTGCTTCGATCGTGTTTGATTGCTCTTAGTGGTTTTGAGACCAGAGCTGATTTATTATTACTCAACATGGTAGACTTTGATATTATCTTGGGCATGGACTGGTTGTTGCCCCATTATGCTATTCTTGATTGTCACGTTAAGACCGTGATGTTGGCTATGCTATGTTTACAATGATTAGAGTGGAAAGGTACCTTAGAGTATACTCCCAGCCGAGTCATTTCATTTCTTAAATCTCAACGAATGGTTGAGAAGGGGTGTGACGCGTATCTAGCATATGTAAGAGATGTCAGTATTGATACCCCTACAACTGAGTCAGTTCCAATAGTGAGGGACTATCCAGATGTGTTTCCAGCTGATCTTCCGGGCATGCCGCCTGAGAGAGATATTGATTTTGGCATTGATTTGTTGCCGGGCACTCAGCCCATCTCTATTCCTCCATATCGTATGGCTCCTCCTGAATTGAAGGAGTTGAAGGAGCAGCTACAGGACTTGCTTGATAAGGGCTTCATTCGGTCCAGTGTGTCACTTTGGGATGCTCTTGTCTTGTTTGTGAAGAAAAAGGATGGTTCTATGCGTATATGTATTGATTATCGCCAGCTGAACAAAGTTATAGTGAAGAACAGTTATCCATTGCCTCGAATTGATTATTTATTTGATCAGCTATAGGGTGCCAAAGTGTTCTCCAAGATTGACTTACGTTCAGGCTATCATCAATTAAAGATTCGGGAGCCAGATATCCTGAAGACTGCCTTCAGGACTCGGTATGGTCACTACGAGTTCCTTGTGATGTCTTTTAGGCTGACCAATGGCCCAACAACTTTTATGCACTTGATGCACAATGTGTTCAAGCCTTATCTTGTCTCCTTCGTCATTGTGTTTATTGACAACATTCTAGAGTACTCTCGGACTTGGGAGGATCATGAGCAGCACCTGAGGACTTTACGTCAGACTTTCAGAGAAAAGAAGTTGTATGCGAAATTTTCTAAGTGTGAGTTCCGGCTAGACTTAGTGGAATTTTTGGGCCATGTAGTATCAAGTGATGGGATCAAGGTGGATCCATAGAAGGTGGAAGCAGTGCAAAGTTGGCTTAGACCGTCATCGGCTACGGATATCCATAGTTTTCTTGGGTTGGCGGGGTATTACCGTTATTTTGTTGAGGGATTCTCATCTATTGCAGCACCTATGACCAGGCTGACCCAAAATGGTGCTCCGTTCATGTGGACAGAGGAGTGTGAGGAGAGCTTTCAGAAGCTCAAGTCAGCTTTGACTACAGCCCCAGTTTTGGTATTGCCTATAGGTTCGGGGTCCTACACTGTATATTGTGATGTGTCGCGGATTGGTCTTGGTGTTGCGTTGATGCAGGACGGTAGGGTGATTGCCTACGCGTCTAGACAGTTAAAGGTGCATGAGAAGAACTATCATGTCCACGACCTTGATTTAGCAGCTATTGTTCATGCCCTGAAGATTTGGCGCCACTATTTGTATGGTGTTCCTTGTGAGATTTACACTGATCATCAGAGTTTGCAGCATCTGTTCAAACAAAAGGATCTTAATTTGCTTCAGTGGAGTTGGTTGGAGCTACTTAAGGATTATGATATCACCATTTTGTACCACCCAGGGAAGGCCAATATGGTGGCCGATGCTTTGAGTCACCGGGCAGAGAGTTTGGGGAGTTTAGTATATCTTCCAGCAGCAGAGAGACCCTTAGCATTGGATGTTCAGTCCTTAGCCAGCCAGTTTGTAAGATTGGATATTTCTGAGCTGAGTCTAGTGTTGGCTTGTGTGGTCTCTGGGCCTTCTCTTTATGATCGTATCAGGGAGCGTTAGTATGATGACCCTCACCTGCTTGTCCTTAAGGACACGGTCCAGCACGGTGATGCTAAGGAGGTCACTATTGGGGATGATGGCGTATTGAGGATGCAGGGCAGGCTATGTGTGCCTAATGTAGATGGTTTGCGTGAGCTGATTCTTCAGGAGGCTCATAGCTTGCGGTACTCCATTCATCCGGGTGCTGCGAAGATGTATCAGGACTTGAGACAACATTACTGGTGGAGGAGAATGAAGAAGGACATAGTGGAGTATGTGGCTCGGTGCCTAAATTGCCATCAGGTGAAGTATGAGCATCAGCGGCTGGGTGTGTTGCTTCAGATGTTAGAGATTCCGGAGTGGAAATGGGAGCGGATCACTATGGATTTCGTTGTTGGACTCCCACGGACTCAGCGAAGGTTTGATGCAGTTTGGGTGATTGTGGATAGGCTAACCAAGTCAGCTCATTTCATTCCTGTGATGACTACTTATTCTTCCGAGCAGCTGGCTCGAATTCATATCTGCGAGATCGTCAGGCTTCATGGCATACTGGTATCTATAATCTCTGATCGGGGTACGCAGTTTACATCACGGTTCTAGAGGGTTGTACAACAGAAGTTGGATACTCAGGTTGAGTTGAGCACAACATTTCACCCTCAAACGGACAGACGGACAGTCCGAGCACATTATTCAGATACTGGAGGATATGCTCTGTGCTTGTGTGATAGATTTTGGGGTGCTTGGGACTAGTTCTCGCCACTTGCGGAGTTTGCCTACAACAATAATTATCAGTCGAGCATTCAGATGGCACCGTATAAGGCTATGTATGGTAGGCGGTGTCGGTCCCCAGTGGGTTGGTTCGAGCCGGGCGAGGCCAGATTATTGGGTAAAAACTTAGTCCAGGATGCCCTAAATAAGGTGAAGGTAATTCAGGATCGACTTCACACAGCTCGGTCTAGACAGAAGAGTTATACGGACCGGAGGGTACGCGATGTAGCATTTATGGTTAGAGAGCGGGTCTTGCTCCAGATTTCGCCTATGAAGGGCGTTATGAGGTTCGAGAAGAAGGGCAAGTTGAGCCCATAGTTTATCAGCCCATTTGAGGTGTTGTAACGTGTTGGGGAGGTTGCTTATGAGCTTGCCTTGCCTCCCGGTCTTGCAGGGGTTCACCTAGTATTTCAAGTTTCTATGATCCGGAAGTAATTTCGAATGCTTAATGGATTGAGTTTTGGACTTATGCAATTATTGATTCTGTTGCACCAGGTGTACACCTGCGCACTTTGGGCCGCAGGTGCGGCACCGCAGAAACGGCCATGGAGCCGCAGAAGCGGTTTAGGCGCTGTCAAGCTGGGGCCGCAGGTGCGGCGATAGATCCGCAGAAGCGAAAGAGGAGCGCAGGTGCGGGCCCGCAGATGCGGCCCGTGTTCGTAGATGCGGACCCAGTCCCCTTAAGTGATTTTCACACCTGCGATGGTATTTCTGCAGGTGCGGTACCGCAGATGCGGTTGAAGGCTCGCAGAAGCGAGATCTCTGGCAGAAAAAGGGGTAAGTGCGAGGGTTTGATTTCATTCTTCATTTTTGGACTTGAGAACTCGAGATTTGGCGCTTTTTCGAGGAATTTTCAGAGGAGGCTTTGGGGTAATGATTCTTAACTCGTTTTTGGTTGTATTCCATTAATCTATAGTGGCCTTCTCCATTTAATTTCATATTTGGATTTGAAAATTTGGGGAAAAGATGTGAAAAGTTCTTAGGCCGAATTTTGGGATTTTGATCGAGATTTTGGTATCGGATTTGAGTAATTTTGGTATGAGTGAACTCATGAGTGAATGGGTATTCATATTTTGTGACTTTTACCCGATTCCGAGACGTGAGCTCGGGAAGACCTTTTTGGGTGATTTTCTAATTTCTTGCTTTAGCTTTGATTTCATTAATTAGATTAATTTCTTATAGTTGTATTTATGGTATGTAATTTATTTTGGCTAGATTTGGGCCATTCGGAGACGGATATTCATGGAAAAGGCATTGTTACCAATTGATTGAGCTTGGTTCGAGGTAAGTGGCTTGCCTAACCTTGTGTGGGGGAAATCCCCTTAGGATTTGGTGCTGTTATGATATGTGAGCGCTGCGTACGCGAGGTGTCGAGTGCGTACACGGGCTATTTGTGGAAAAACCTATTTTTCTTTACCGAGTAATAGCCTGTTTTCATCTTATCTGAGTATACTAGCATGTGTAGTTATCCTGTTAGCCTAGAATAGCATGTCTACTTGTCCTAATTGCCTATTTATACTCTTTGCAGCATGTTTAGTAAATCCCGCTTCTTTCTTGACTTGTACTTAGTCTAAATTATAGGTTTCATGTTGTAACTGTTATATTCATTTATTTGAGCTGCGTATTTACTTTGGGACTACGGGACGGTATCCCGGGAGATCCTCCCTGCATATGTACTTTTGAGACTACGAGGCGGTTCCTCGGGAAATCTCCCTGCACATTTACTTTTGAGACTACGAGGCGGTTCCTCGGGAGATCTCCCTGCACATTTACTTTTGAGACTACGAGGCAGTTCCTCGGGAGTTCTCCCTGCATATTTACTTTTGAGACTACGAGGCGGTACCTCGGGAGATCTCCTTGCACTTTTTTTTTGGGACTACGAGACGGTATCTCCAGAGAACCCCTGTTGTTTATCGCTGTGTTATGGGTTGCTACTTTGCTATGTTCTATTTGCTTAAATTTCAGCCTCTTATTATATTGTTATAATCTCCTGCTTATTTACTATATACCAGTAGGGCCTTGATCTGACCTCATACTACTCGGCCGAGGTTAGGCTTGGGACTTACTGGGTACCGCTGTGGTGTACTCACGCCCTTTCCTGCACATGTTTTTCGTGTGCTGATCTAGGTTCCTTTTATCAGCCTCGTCCTTAGTTGTAGTCGCTGTTGTTTTCGGAGAACTGCAAGGTACATCTGTCCGCGCTCGCAGATCCTCGGAGTCCCTCTCTATCCCCCTATGTTGATTCTTCTCTTATTTCTATAAACACTAATGTATAGAACAGTTAGAACTTCATAGAAGCTTGTGACTTATGGTGTTCTGGGTCTTGGGAGTGTCATGTATATTTTGATAGTTGATTATTGTATATGCCGAGCGACATCTCAATTGCTTATTAAGATATATGTTACTGTTAGTTGTTAATTTTCATGTTTTTTATTTCATTTCCGCAAGTGTTAGGCTTACCTAGTCGTAGATACTACGTGCCGTCATGATGATTCACGGAGGGAGAATTTGGGTCGTGACATCTTATTATATGCTACATGTTGTGGGAGTTGCGCACATATGAGGTGACAAGTATTCATGCGTATGCTAGAATTCTTGATTATGTCCGGGTAGACTTAGGTTCATGTCATGCTTTAATTGTACTAATTGAGTTATCCTTGCTTGTTTAATTCCTTTAATTTGTGTTTCGACCTAAGACTAGGCTTCTGTAGAGTTACGGACTTGCTATTGTAGAGATTTGACGAGCTACTCGATTAGCCACAAAATAATTGTGCTTTCCCCTACGAATATTTCCCGCGTTGTGCGTTTTCATCGAAAAGCTTCCTTAAATTTCATAACTCACATGTATATTCGTGAGTGGGGTCAAGGTCCCATTAAAGCTTCTTATTCTAATGGGATCGGGTCGTTCGCCTAGGCAGTTTCATATTCTTATGTGATCAGGCCGTTCACCTCGGCAATATCATATTCTTACGGGATCGGGCCGTTCGCCTCGGCATTTCTATAAAATACTCTTATGGGATCGAGCAGTTTGCCTCAGAAACTTCATGAAATACTCTTATGGGATCGGGCTGATATATATATATATATATATATATATATATATATATATATATATATATATATATATATATCCCGATTGAGGAGGTAACCAATAATTGAGAGCTTGTGTTTACTATTCAGAGGAGGGTGGTACCACGTACCTATATTTATTTAAACTATTTATTTACGATGCCTCATACTTGTTTACATTCTATTGTACTGGATTTATTGGACCACTAGTAACTAGTAAGTGTCGATGTCAATCCCTCGTTACTACTTCTCCGGGGTTAGGCTAGATACTTACTGAGTACGCATTGATTTACGTACCCATACTATACTTCTGCACTTATTGTGCATGTATATATATTCCTGGTGGTCTTTTGGGCACAAAGGCGTGGCTATTGCGTGGACTTTATGGTAAGCTGCATCCCATGTTACGATTTGCAACATACAAAGTCTCCATCAGAATTATTTACATTTTTCATGTCTAACTTGTATTCCAGACAGATGTTGTATTGTTATTGTACCTTCTAGTAGATGCTCATGCACCTATGACACCAGGTTTTAGGGGTGTTCTAGAATTTATTATGGATTATTTTACATTAATACACTTTAACTTATTATTTTAACAAAATTGTATGTAACTACGATTTATTTTGATGCACTGACCTCTCTATCTAAGTAAGATTCATGATTTAAAAAAATAATCAAATGAATAATTAAGTTTGGCTTGCCTAACGATGACGTTGGGTGCCATCACAGCCTATAGTGGATTTTGGGTCGAGACATCGACCCACCTATCTGCATCCCCATCTTTCTTCTTATTATAAATTTCGCTTCCTTGAATAGCTGATCTTGGTGCATCGGGCACTCATACTTCATTTTCTGAAAATAAATTAATTTGGTTAAGAGATGGAATTGATATACTTAGAAAAGTAAAGACGTAATAATTTAAGCAATTACCAATCTTCTTCTTATTGTCCTGATGCTGATAGAACCCCCGGTGTGCAAGGAGCCTCCCTTCTCGGATGAACGAGCTTTCTTGAAAATTATTCCAATCAGATTTGATACTTAATAATCTAACTATAACAGACAGCTCAGAGTGCGAACTTCCTTCACGTATTGGACAACTAGCTTCCTCTAACTGTTCATAAATATATTTTGCATCATCATTAGGAGTTTGTTCGATATTTTCATTAGGCTCAACCCCAGAGTGCATCCCAAAAGCATTCACAAACATATCATGAATTCTAGAATCTTGATTCCTATTCTCGACTGACCTACTAATTTCACCAACAATCATGTTATAAAATATTCCACGGCTACCATCAATCTCTCCATGATTAGTCCACACAAAGTAATTCTCTATAAATCCCTTCCTATAAAGATGAGACTTAACTTCCTCCAGTTTTTTAACTTCACACAATCGCACTTGACACAAGGACACCTAATTACTCCTTCAATTTAGTATGATGAAAGTGGCATTGCATGTCTAATAAAGTCATCAACCCCTTCTACAAAATCCTCCATCAATCCCCGCCGATTAGGATATTTCTATTGTACATCCAAGTACGATGTTCCATCTATACAAATAAAACAAAAATAAATTGAGATATTTCCATTAGTATTAGAACTACTTAATTTATGCTACAATTATTAAATTAATTAAATCATTTTTTAGTTAATTAAGATAATTAATTTTTACTAATTATACCAAAATTAAATTATAGTAAATATAGTTAATTATGATTCATTCAATTTAAACATAAACTATAAGTTCACTTCATACCCAAAAAGTTCAACAATTATCTCTAAAAGTTTAATTCATATCCAAAAAGTTCAACCATTACCTCTAAAAGTTTAATTCATATCCTAAACGTTCAACCAATACCCTAAATAATTCAATTAATACTCTAAACAATTTAATTAACCTCACAAAACATAAGCTATATCCAAAAAGTTCAGCACTTACCCCTAACCAATTCAATTCATATCCAAAAAGTTCAACTCATACCATAAACCAATTCAATTCATACCCTAAAAGTTTAATTCATACCCTAAAAGTTTAATTCACAAGAACAAAACCCTAATAACTCAATTCAATTTAAAGTCAAACTTTCAATTCCTAACTAAACTACTCAAGTCAATACAAACTTAAACATTCATTTTACACACTAGGTAATCAATTCAATTCAAGTTTAATAAGACCTAACCCCTAAATTTCAATAAAATTCAAAGTTAAACAATTAATTTAAACAATAATTAACTAATTCAAACTAATTAAAAAAATATTAAAAATATACAAAAAATGTAAGTTTAAATCAAAACCTGGAATTTTTAGGAGGTGGAGGGGGAAGGGCAGTGAAGGCAGTAGCAGCGACAACGGCGGCGTGGGGGGGAGGGGGGCAGTGGCAACTTGGGGTGGCACGAAGGAGTGGGGAATGTGTTGTGTGAGAGGGAGAAGAGAAGGAGTGGCGGAAAGGGGGGTTGTGGGTGGTATGAGGGAGAAAAGAATGAGAGTTAGAAAATTTTGAGAAGAGAAGAAGAGAAATGAGGGGGAAACCCCGTATTTCATATCTGAAATTAAAGGTACCGACCGACTTCAGTCGGTAAAGTCGGTCGATACACTTAAGTGATCGTTGATTGTGTTTGACCACAGTTAACCGATCGACTTCGGTCGGTTATCTTAAAAAAACCTAAATTAAATTTTTTGTGTTATTATTTCTTAAAAATTATAAAATTTTAAAAATAATTATAAACTATAAGCATATATTTTATTCACAAATATATATATATATATATATATATATATATATATATATATATATTTACTAATAAATAATTATAAACTATAAGTATAATCTTTATAAATAATTATATTAACTAATTACTTTTAATAAACTATAAGCATATATTTTATTCACACATATATAATTAATCAATCATAATAAACAAATAAACGTATATATATGATATGCTTCACGTTTCGCCTTATATATTCATTCGTTTTATAACTAATTACAAATAACATAGATTAATAAATATCAGTCAAGACATTTTACCTTTTGTATTCATCTATCTAATTTAATTTTCTAAGTTATAATTAAGCATATGAGTCATTTCACACACACAAACATACACATACGCACACACACACACACACATATTATATTGTAATTGATGATCAATCGCATACATTACTACGCATGAAAACTTGATCAATTGATGAATTGGTAAATCAATATTATTCTATTTTAAATATGTTTAGTCGATTGTTATATTAACTCGTTTACTTAATGCTAATAGCCTCTTTCATTTATTTAATTTGTACTACATATATACATGTCAAAGAAGTTTAGTATTATTCTATATTTCATTCATTCATAACTAATAATGCATGACATAGATTAATCGATATAGGTCGAGACGTTTTATTTTTAATATTCATCGATGCATCTAAGAAAGTTATAAGTCGATGAATCAATTTACAAATAGATATATTTGATGATGATTAATTATATATACTAATTCGATTATTGCTTCTTCACAAGTCTATCCCCAAAAATACCCAACCTTGTAGCCCTAGCGTTTTGCGTTCTTAGATGCGGTTATAATACTTAATGTGTGTGTGTGTGTGTGTGTGTGTGTATAGAGAGAGAAAGAGCTTGTTATAGTATATGTTAGTGCATTCATTATTTGTATTACAAAATAAAGTATTAATAGATTACATTTATATTATTTAAATAGTAAAATTTAATGTGATTTAAAAGTTTGACCATGTTTGACCTATGAAACGACCGATGTTGGTCGGTTATTTTTCAGAAGCTACAGCTACAGACCAAAGTTGGTAGGTAAAATCTTCTCCTGTAATAACCAATCAACTTTGGTCGGTTACTTCAACTATAAATTTTATAAAATATTTTAAATAATAATATAATTATTAAAATTTAAAAATGTGAGTCCATCTAACCGACCGATGATGGTCGGTAATCAAAAAAGTGCTTTGACTAAGCAAGTATGACCATTGCAGTCAAATGTTTGACCAATATAATGTAATTTTAAAAAAATATAAAAAAATATTTTGGTATTTTCCGTCCGCTTTGGACGATATTTTGGTCGCTTTTGTTGATCGACCAACGTTGGTCGGTACGCCTCGGTCGAATTTTACCGAATTTCTAGTAGTGTTGTCCTATCGCACATTTGGTACGTATGGTAGAGTTTGTACAACTAACTAAACAAAAATATTCTCGTGTAATGTGTCTCCTTAATGATTGTGTGATCCATTTATAGCCTGATATCGTCACAAAATAACATCAAGTTACGGTTGTACTTACAGCAGCAACAAGGTTGTCACTGTTAATATTAGGTGTGAAAACTAGGGATTTTATAGCTACTTTGGTCACTGCAACAAGGCCGATTTCTTGTAGTGAAATTATAAATCTCTAGCTGCTGGGTTATAATATTTATAAATATAACGAACCAATCGGTTGTTTTGAATATTTGCACTTCACTCGGTAGTTTGAGAGCATGAGTAGCTCTGTATGATGTATTATGACTTGTGTCAATCGTCGATTTAGGTTTTCAGGTTATTCAAAATCGATTTGGAAGAATGAATTTCATAATTGAAACTTTAAGTTAGAAGAGTTAACCAAGTTTGACTTTTTTAGTACTTGACCTTGGATTGGAGTTTTGATGGTTTAATTAGGTCCGGATGATGATTTTTGACTTGGGCGTATGCCCGGATTTGTATTTGGATGTTTCTAGAAGGTTTCGACGCAAATTGGCGAAAGTTGAAAATTTGAAGGTTTGGAAAGTTCATAAGTTTGACCGGAGTTGACATTGATGATATCATATTCAAATTATGGTTCCGGGAATTAGAATAGCTTCGTTATATCATTTGGAACTTGTATGCAAAATTTGGGTTCATTCCGGGTTGATTTGATATATTTCGGCGCGAGTTTTGGAAGTTGAAATTCCAAATTTCACTTAAGTTCGAATTGAGGTGCGATTCGTCGTTTCGATATTGTTATGTGTGATTTGAGACCTCGAGTAAGTCCATATTATATTATGGGACTTGTTGGTATATTCGTACGGGATCCCGAGGGGCTTGGGTGTGTTTCGGATAGGTTTGGGTTGTGTTGAGCTCGTTTTATGTTTCAACGTCTTTTCTTCAAGTATAAATGGTACCACATTAAGCAAATGATCTCCAATTTTTGTTTTGAATGAAGCATTAGATCCGTATCATAATTTTGGAACTATAACAACTGGAATTATCAAGTTTCGACATCGTATGAGGAATTTATGGTCATTTTACTAAGAATTGGGTTGCAAATATTGAAACCAACATATCTCCTTCATTATAAGGTCAAATGGAGTGATTCAAAAGCCCAACTTGACTGGAATTTCACAAGAAATCCATTGGAGGTATCAAAGTGAGTTTAGAGATCGTTGGCCTGAGCAACGAGGTAGAACAGCTGGGCGGAAGCATATAAATTAAGGGTTTGTTCATTTGGTCATATTTTGAGTTGGGGAGCTCGGATTTGGACGATTTTTAAAGTGCTTTTCACCACATTGATTGAGGTAAGTGTTCTCTACTTATTTTTAATATATTTCATTAATCTATCTTCATTTTTGGCAATTGATTGATGATTTCAAAAGTGAAATTTGAGTAATATTTCATAAAGTGAATTTTTGAGTTTTGAACATCGATTTGTAGTCGGATTTGAGTAAAACTAATATGGTTGGACTCGTAATTAAATGGGTTATCATATGTTATAAGTTTCATCGAGTTCTGAGTCGCGGGCCCGGGTTGGACCTTATGGTTGATTTTGGGCTTTTGAGTAAAGATTCGACCTTTATCAATTGGAATTGTTTCCTTATGCTTTATTTGACGTATTTGAGTTGCTTTTGGATAGTTTCAAGCCGTTCAGAGGTCGGTACGCGTGGTATGGCAGTTTTGGAGCATCGTTTGGCTTGCTCGGTGTTGGATTTGGCTTATTCGAGGTAAGTAACACTTCTAAACGAGGTGCTGAGGGTATGAACCCCGAATATACGTGATATGTATTTGGTGTTGAGGTGACACACATGCTAGGTGACAGACGTGTGGGCGTGAACCGTATGAATTGTGACTCGGTTAATTCTAGGCTATATGCTTATCCTGTTGGGACCTACTGGGGTCATTTCTGCTGTTGAGTTACCTGTTTTTATTAAAATTACATACTTAGTCATACGCATTCATCTGCATATCATATCTCAGTCTCTGTTACCATTTATTGATACATCACATCATTATTTTTGGCCAGATCTTTCATGATACTGTGAGCCCGAGAGACTAGAGAGATTGATGATTGAGTGAGGCAGATGGCCTATTTGTGAGTGATATTTATGGAAGTGGGTTGCACGCCGCAACATATTATTTTGATTTATGCCACGATTGGCTTATTATAGTGCTTGGGCTGAAGGAGTCCCTCCGGAGTCTATACATACCCCAGTGAGCGCAGGTAATTACTGAGCGCGAGTGCCGAGTGATTGGGAGGATTGAGTGACTGTGAGGACTGAGTGGTTGTGAGGACTGAGTGACTGTGAGGACTAAGTGACTAGGAGGAATAAGTGAATTAATACTCTGAGAGTATGCATATAATTTTATCACTGAGTTGTATCGCATTCGACATGCACACTTGACATACATGCATAAAGATGCATTTTTCTCATGTTGTACGGTATCACGTCATTCATGACTTCTTATACATATTGACGTATAGGCATAAAGATGTATTTTTCTCATGCCATTTGAAAATAAAATATCTACCTGTTGAAAGCTTTGGCAAAAATTACTGTTTTCAAACTAAACTTACTCATACTTTTGGTGTTTTTGGTGAAAGAATTGGGATTTGTTGTTATACTTGAAAAGCATGCCTATTTTTTCATAACTGTGAATGAGCTGAGCATCATATCTCTGAGTTACTTCGTGTGTCATTTTTTACTATATTGTTATGCATTGTTGCTGGTTATTAGAGTTGGACTGTAACCCTTGTCCTAACTCGTCACTACTTTCAACCTAAGGTTAGGTTTGTTACTTGTTGTGTACATGGGGTCGGTTGTACTCATACTACACTTTTACACCTTACGTGCAGACTTGGATACTGATGTTGTTGTGTATGACGGGAGCTAGCATTGAAGACGTACCTGCATTTCGGTAATAGCTGCCTCTTGTTTATGGTAGCTCTAGACTTATGAAAAACCTGTTTATGTATAATTCGGACAGATGATGTATTTTTTTTACACTAGTTTTGTAAACTCTAAGTCTTAGAAGCTCATGATTTGTACTACCAGTCCTTGGAAAATGTATAAGATTCAGATATTTTCTTTTATTTATTTGTCTCATTAAATTTCATTGGAACTGATTTATTGTCAATTGGCTTATCTAGTGGGTTGGGTTAGGTGCCATAACGACTAGTTGAATTTTGGATCGTGACAATAAACGTACAAATTTTGGTGGCTGATCACGCCCAACTATGCTTTATAAAAAGGACTAAGCGGTCGTTGCAAATATATTCCGGTCAACAAGTCCGGAGTCGAATCCCACAGGGAATTAACCTATTAAGCACAGCTACTAGACTCGCACAAATTCACGCAATCAATATTCAGGAATATTTAAATAACAAATTGGATGTTTACTAACTAAATATCACGTAATAAAAATGCAGTAATTAATAACTAATTACGAACAGGTTGTAGACAAGAATTGGAATAATCTAAGGTTATGATTTTCCCTATTGTCGAAATCCTTTCCTCTATGTTTCCTATAAATTTGCCTAAGTTTTCTCTACCGATCATGAGCGCTCTGAGTGTCGTAATTCTCTCTCGAGTAACTACCACAATTTACTTGACATATTCATCCGAATTATGCTAGCCGGCACTAAGTACGGCTCACTCGGATCGCACCCTGGTTTCGTTATTCCTAATCCTACCTTTAAACCCTCCGTATTGATACCTCATATACTTTAGGAGTGATGTTGTTCCACAACTACCTAAATATACACTATCTTCCAAGTAATACACACTAAATAGGCACAGTCGATTGAGAGCTCTTCAACCAACCACAATAATAACATAGTTGAACAAATAAAGAAAATACTACGACAAATCTATATTAACGTAATAAGAAAATCATCCTCCAATAGGTTCCATCAAAACCCTTGATTAGAAGTTTTGCTACGCATACTCATAGTAACAATATCCCAAATATTTTGCATAACTAAATTACAAAGTAAAGATGAAAGAATGCAGAAATCGATGATTCTATCTCCCAACTGGTGTTCCACGAGCTATTCTTGCCTTCGGTCACAAAACTACTTCAAAAGTGGTATTTTATGTCTATTTATATGTGTAGGAAAAGACCTAAACGGCATAGGTCAAGTCCTAGTCAAACCAGGAGACAAAATAAGCCTTCAAAATTCGGAGTAAGCACGCCTCAGACCATGCCTCGCTAGGCTCCACGCGAGATGAACCTCGCCTAACACTGTGCTGCGCCAGCTCCCACGCGAGCTCGAGCTCGCCTCACCCTTCGCGATGCCTACTCCTACGCGAGTTCAGAGGCTCGCGTCGCTAGCTTCCACGCGAGATCAAAGGGTCGCCTCGCGAGCTTCTTCATCTTTTCACTGTTTAATGCATTCTTTCTTCTTTTCACAGTTTTCGAGCACACTTTATTTTTTAAATTTTTCTTTTTGCTATAATTTCATCTCCAATTCACCTACACATAAAATAGACTCCATTACGCGCAAATAAAGTGTAGTTTAACATTAAAGCACATAAAATGCAAGATAATTAATGTACTAAAATATGGAATTATAGCCACATCAATGGCTTAATTTGCTAGTTGGAAAAAATCTCCAAACAGAAATAATCTAGTAAATCTCTCCATGTTTTTGGGTTCAGGACAAGGAAATTAAATCAAAGATTATCTAATTGCATAATATAATAAGCAGTTTATGTTTCAATAATTGTATAAAGATAAGAAACTGAAAATTGCGTCATACCAAATAACTAATTGACGCAAGATACTTTTTGGACAGGCTCTTGCAATTGTAACAAAAAGTAAAGAAATAATGGACTAATTGAGAACCCTTTGATGTATCTTGACCATGAAAAGAGAAAGAGTGAAACAACAAAAAAGGTGTCGTTTTGTTTGATATCCAGCTCATAAGACTGTCACCATAAAATCTTGTTCTTTTGGAATGACCATCATTCATTTAGCCATGCCTAACTTACTAACTAATCATCGTTTGGTTAACTAATTATTGTTTGGTCCTTGACAAGAAAATAAAGCAAGATTTTCTTAGCCATTATCGTCTACTTTTCAGTTAAAAATGTGTTATATGTTGTTAGTGGTTTGAAACATCACAACGGACAATCGTAAAAGTGATTAGCGTAGATCACACTGGCTTTAAAAAAAGAAAGAAAACTGCTGAAGATGAATATTCTAATTAAAAGAAAATAATGCTTTCTAAAGATTCTCTTTTCTACAGAAATGATTAAAAGACATAATTTGTATTTTTTCGTTAAAATCTGATCCTAAAACTCCTTTAGACATTGCTTTCCAACAGTATTGAAAGTTTGGAGTTAGTTTGACTAACATATATATATATTTCTTAGGGGTATATGGTTCTAAATTATGTTTTGTAAATAACAGATGTACCATTTTTGCCATGGTGCTAAAGTTGTTATTGTCTCCTTCAAAATCAGTATCATATTTCCTTCAAAATTGTCTTTGATTCAACAACTGAACTAAAATAGTTTTTGCAAACTTTTACCTAAAGTAAATGCACTTAAAATCCCAACTCTGAATCAACTTCCAATAATCTCGTTGTCATATAAAATACTTGACCAACATGCTGAATGGATTCCATAGTCTCCAACTCTCCATTGGTCATATCCAGAAAAAATCAAGTGGACTAGAAAAAAACTTGACTGCTAACCTCTCAACATCATCAACATAAAAATAAATAAATGTAAGAAAAGAAGAAGAAAAGTAATGAAACAGAGGTTGAACGATAAAATCTTAGTCGCACCGGGTATTTACACCCAACCAATCATCTTAATCTCAGTTAACAAAAAATTAAAATAAGAATATCTATCATTTAATCATGATTAAGTGATAAATTTGTGTATACAAAACATGTGTAAGCACTTGGTGCATTAAGTATTCTGAAGCATCGAAAGAGAAACTAGACTCAAAAAACGTTAATGTTGGCCCAAGTGAAGGTTAGTTTTGAAGATTGACAAAGGAAGCTCACGCATGAACCAGGTCCATCCCTTGTGTGCATAGACAGGGGAAGATTCGAGCATGTGGGATGCACGTGAAGGAGATAAACTTAATTTGGCATAATTGATATCTACTGATCGAAAAGGTTGTATAATTGATAAGGAGAAGGACTCCTTACTCAAAGAGAACATTATTCAAGATAAGGAAGGAGTTAAAAGTTGGGATCAACTAGAACTCTTCCACCAAGGAAGAGTAGCATTAGAACTCTAGTTATTTCTCATCTACTAACTCTATATATTGCAGGATGTTCTCATTCTACAAGTAACGCACAAAAGCAGAAGTTAAACGTGAATTGAGAGTAAAATAGCAAGGCATTTTGCAAGCAGTTCGTGTGTGATTCAAGTGTGCAAACTTGAAGCTACATGAACAAGATAGAAGAACCAGTTCCAAGTGTCTGTCTTTTATTCTAGTTCAATTGTAGTAGGTGCTTTCATATTGTACCTTTCAGCTTTATCTAGAGGCAATCGTAATAGGTACTAAGAGTATTCAAGTTAGAGTTAACTTGAAGTTGTCGCAACAGTTAGAGGTTGTGTGCCACAACGGGATTAGAGTTAATCCTAGGTTTACAAAAGTATTTTGTAAATGCAGTTTTTGACTTAGTGATTTAGTGAAGAGTTTTGGAAAAATCCTACTAGAAAGTAGGTCGTGGTTTTTTCACCTTTAGAGCCAGGTATTTTTCACGTAAAAATCTTTGTGTTCTTTAATTTCTGCATTTATTATTCCGCAGCAGTAGTATAAGGAACACATAGAAGAACCAGGTCTTTCTATAATTTGTGCATGCGAAAAATTGGATACCACACAAATCATCCCCCCTCCCCCCCTGTATGGTATTGAAGTTAAAACATCAATTGGTATCAGAGCAGGTTATCCTTGAAGAGGCGAAGACCTTAGGAGAAGATCAAGATGAGTGCACCACCTGGAAATTGGGAAGGACAATCCACTGCTAGGCCACCACTCTTCAATGGCCAGTACTACTCCTGATGGAAAAACAGAATAAGAGACCACATCATAGGAGAGGACTATGAGTTATGGGACATTGTCACTGATGGTCCCCTGGCTACCATGAAAAAGAATGTTGAAGGAGTAGATGTGCTAAAAACAAGAGTTGATAGCACTGCTGAGGACTTAAGGAAATGCGAGAAGAATGCCAAGGCCAAGAAATGGCTCGTGTGTGGACTTGGTCCAGACGAGTACAGCAGAATTCAAAGTTGTACTACTGCTAAGGAAATTTTGGACACTTTGCAAGTGGCTCATGAAGGAATACCTCAAGTGAAGAGGTCCAGAGGAACACTACTATATTCTCAATATGAGAATTTCACCATGAAGGAAGGGGAAACCATCCAAGAGATGTGTACAAGGTTCACCATACTAACAAATGAACTTAAGTCTCTTGGAAGGGTTATTCTTGAAGAAGACAAAGTTGAGAAGATTTTGACAAGGGTTATGCCAGTCTCATGGGAGAGCAAAATCACTGCTATTCAGGAATCAAAGAACATTTCCACTCTTAATTTGGATGAGCTAATTGAAAATCTCACTGCTTATGAACTTAGAAGACAAACCATGAAGATGGATGTACCCAAGAAGAAAAGGAGCCTGGCACTCAGAATCACTGAAGGTTCTGATCTAGAAGATGATGAAATGGCTATGATCACAAAAGACTTCAAGAAGTACCTAATGAGAGGAAAGGGTTCTTCAAGAAGTGGAGGCTACAACAAACCAAGGGTTCCTAAAAAACAGACCATTAAGGGTTGCTATAAGTGTGGGAAGACTGATCACCACATCAAAAACTGCCCTCAATGGAAAATTGAATGGAAGAAGGAAAGAGTTGAACGAAGAAACAGAAAGAAGGAACAGGTTCATCCCAAGAAGAATAAAGGATCAACAAAGGCTATGGTTGCTGCTTAGGGGGAAAGCTCAGATGAGGACTCAGATAATGAAGATGGAGATGAACAAGCACTTATGGCAATTGGAGAATCCGATGAGGAATCTGAAGTAAGTATAATCCATCTAAAAGACAAGATTAAGTTTTTTGTCTAAAGAAAGTAAGTATAATCCATCTAAAAGACAAGATTAAGTTTTTTGTCTAAAGAAAGGCTACCTGAGTTACTTCTAGATTTCATTGATGAATCTGAGGATTTAAACAATGAAAAGAAACAGTTTTCTAAGGAATCTGTAATTTTAAAAGCAAAGTGTAAGAACCCGGAACTTAGAGTTAGTGAGACTGTAAGTGAAAATACTGCATTAAAGAACCAGGTTCATGCATTTGAATCAAATGTCCTAGAACTTAGATCTGAAAACCTAAAACTGAAATTAGGAACAAGTAAGAAGACAACTGATTGCACACAACTCACTCTAGAAGAAAATGTAGGTAAACTAAAAGATAAGTTGTATAAGAAGGACGAGCAGGTAAGAATTTTGACATAGGATCTAGGCAAGGTCAAGCATGAACTAGACAGAACTTGTAAATGGAACAGGTCCTCCGATGCACTGTCATGGCTGCAGGAACATCACAGTAGCAATAGAAGAGGAATTTAGTTGGGAATCTGCCAACTAGACAGAACTTGTAAATGGAACAGGTCCTCCGATGCACTGTCATGGCTACAGGAACATCACAGTAGCAATAGAAGAGGAATTGGCTTTGGGAATCTGCCAACTAAATGGGATCCCAAAAGCAAGTATCTCACACTTCCTGAGAATAAAATTTGCACACACTGTGGTAAGACTGGTCACTATAAAAGTGAATGCACTGTAAAAGAGAAGGCTAGTCAAAAGAATAAAAAGTTTGTTCAAGGGAAAAATAGGCTGCCAGGTTGGGCTAAAAAGAATTTGATTCATCCTTTTGCCTATAGAAAGGGACCCAAACTAGTTTGGGTTCCTAAGACTAACCCATGATTTCCTTTTGCAGGTCCAAGTGAAGGGGAGCAGCCAAATATGGTACATGGATAGTGTCTGCTCAAAGCACATGACAGGAAGCAAGAACCAGTTCCTTTCACTTGAGGACCTCAAAGGAGGTAATGTCTCCTTTGAAAATGAGAAGAAAGGTGAGATCATTGGGGTTGGTAAGGTAGGTAAGACTGACTCTCACTCGATTGAGAATATCTATTTGATAGACGGCCTAAAATACAGTCTAATTAGTGTATCACAACTGTGTGATAGAGGTAACTTGGTAGCATTCACCTTTACTAAATGCTTTGTGATTAATCTTACCACTGACAAGATTGTTTTGTAGGGAAAAAGAGTAAACAATATATATATTGTAGATCTTTCCACACTGTCAGAAAATGAACTCACTTGCTTAAGTGTGGTGGACAATGATCCCCTCCTTTGGCACAAGAGACTTGGGCATGCAAGTCTGAGTCAACTCAACAAATTAGTCTCCAAGGACTTGGTGATTGGACTTCCTAACATCAAGTTTAAGGAAGACAAAGTTTGTGAGACTTGTGCAAGGAGGAAGCAGGTAAGATCCTCCTTTAAATGCAAGAAAGTGGTAAGTACCACCAGAACGATGGAACTGGTCCATATGGATCTCTGTGGTCCAATAAGAATATTAAGCAAAGGTGGTAAAAGATATGTGATGGCGCTTGTTGATGATTACTCTAGGTTTACTTGGACATTATTTTTAACATCTAAAGATGAATCATTTGACATGTTCACTTCTTTTGTTAGAAAAACTCAGAAACAACTAGGTAATCAACTTGCATCAATTAGGTCTGATCATGGTACTTAATTTGAAAATGCTAAATTTGCTGAATTTTATGATGAGCATGGCATAGATCATAATTTTCCTGCTCCTAGGACTCCATAACAAAATGGAGTAGTTGAAAGAAAGAATAAGACACTTGAAGATATGGCTAGGACTATGCTCCTTTCTAGTAAACTGCCTCATAGCTTCTGGGCAGAAACTGTAAATACAGCATGATACATCATAAATAGGTGCATGACTAGACCTCTTGTAGAGAAGACTCTCTATGAGTTACTTAAAGGGAGAAAATCAAATATATCCCATCTTAGGGCATTTGGATGCAAGTGCTTTGTGCACAACAATGGTGAAGACTCCCTAGGCAAGTTTGATCCCAGAAGTGATGAGGGGGTATTCTTGGGTTATTCTTCACATAGTAAAGCTTATAAGGTCTATAACAAAAGAATTATGTGTGTTGAAGAAAGTGTTCATGTGATTTTTGATGAAACTAACATTCTTTCTGAGAGACAGGAATATGATGACGAAGCAATTGGGCTGGTGAGAAACTCAAATGAAACGACAGCCCAGACTGAAGCTGCACTAGAGGAAGGAACAGGTGATAGAACGGGTTCTTTCACCCAGGGCAACATGACAGGGGGAATAGAACAAAGAGGAAATGATTCTCAAACCTCAAGGGAACTTGTCCATGAATCTGTTCCACAATAACAAAGCATTGAAGGAACATCAAAGGGAAACCAGTTGGTTGTAAAATCTTACAAGTATCAAAGTTCTCATCCCATTGAGAACATAATCACTGATCCAACCTCTGAATCAAAACCAGATCTTCATTAAAAAAAAATCTTTGTGCTTTTGATGCCTTCTTATCTCTTATTGAACCTAAAAATATTGTTGATGCTTTGCAGGATACATACTGGGTAAATGCAATGCAGGATGAATTCAACCAATTTGAAAGGAGTCAAGTTTGGCATCTGGTACCAAGACCCTTGGACAGATCAGTAATTAGCACAAAATGGGTCTTCAGAAATAAGCTTGATGAGGATGGAACAGTTACAAGGAACAAGGCAAGATTGGTAGTTCAAGGATATAGCCAAGAGGAGGGCATAGACTAGATGAAACCTTTGCTCCAGTTGCAAGGTTGGAAGCAATAAGACTCCTCATAGCCTTTGCTGCTTACATGAAATTCACCCTTCACCAGATGGATGTCAAGAGTGCCTTCCTTAATGGCTATCTAAAGGAAGAAGTGTTTGTCAAGCAACCTCCAGGGTTTGAATGCAAGGGGAGTCCTGATCATGTCAAACTTGACAAAGCACTTTATAGGCTCAAGCAGGCGCCAAGAGCATGGTATGAAAGATTATCAAAGTTTTTTCTTGAGCATAACTACAAGAGAGGTAAAATTGACAATACTTTATTCTTGAAAGAAAAAAGTAAAGATCTCTTGGTAGTTCAAATATATATTGATGATATAATCTTTGGATCAACTACAGATAAGTTAAGTAAAGAATTTGCTAAACTAATGGGGAGTGAATTTGAAATGAGCATGATGGGTGAGCTTAACTTCTTTTTAGGCTTACAAATTAAACAAAATTCAAATGGAACTATGATCCATCAGCAGAAGTATGTAAAAGAGTTGCTTAAAAGGTTTAAAATGGAAGATTCCAAAGAAATTGACACTCTTATTGCAACAGCTACAAAGTTGGATATAGATGAAACAGGTTCATCTGTTGATCAGAAGTTGTATAGGGGAATGATTGGCTCATTGTTATATCTCACTGCTAGTAGACCTGATATTGTTTTCAGTGTAGGCCTTTGTGCATGATTTCAGGCAAATCCGAAGGAGTCTCACTTAACTGCTGTCAAGAGAATTTTGAAATATCTAAAAGGCACCACTAATCTTTGTCTTTGGTATCCAAAAGGTAGTAATTTTAATCTTGTAGGATATGCTGATTATGCATGTTTTCTTGTGGATAGAAAGAGAACGTCAGGTATGGTACATTTTCTTGGCTCATGTCTTATGTCTTGGGCCACCAAAAAGCAAAATTCAGTGGCCTTATCTACTGCTGAAGCTGAGTATGTTGTTGATGCCTTAAGTTGTGCTCAATTGTTATGGATCAAATAATAATTAATGGACTTTGAAATTAATATTGGTTGTATCCCCATTTTTTTGTGATAACACTAGTACAATTAGTATGACCAAGAACCCGGTTCATCACAAGAGAACTAAGCACATAGATATTAGGCATCACTTTTTGAGAGATAACTATGAAAAAGGGTTGATCACTGTGGAATTTTGTGCTACTGACAAGCAAATAGCTGACATCTTCATGAAAGCCCTAAGTAGAGATCACTTTGAAAGGAACGTATTAGAATTAGGGATGGTTAAGATCACCTAAAAGGACCAGTTCAGAATTCACCACGAAAAAAAAATTTGAAAAAAAAATTATTTTTGGTTAGAAAATCTGAAAATGTATATATAATTAGATTAATTTTTACTCAGACTCGTACTTTTAATAGTATACTCTTGTGCCATGTGTTAAAATAACTAATTAATCTTTAATGATATTTTCTCTATTATGGCAAATTTAGACTTACACAAGAGAATTATCAGTGAAGAACCTGGTTCATCAAGATAACACGGTATATTTTCTACACTCTGTATAATTTGAAATAATAATATTTGGATCATGAGCAGAGTCCTACTTAATTCCAAACTCCTTTTGGAATTATCCGTTACAAGTGAACCAGTTCTGTTCAAAAGAGTCCCAACCGAATTAAAGTACCTAGATTCTAGGGATACACTCCAAAGTCTTTTCAATACTGAAATTCAGTTTGATTAAACTTTCACACTCACTATCATCCCTTCCACCACCCCAACCTCTAAGAAAAGAGTAAAGATGCTTGCTCGCAAGGTTGTTGCGGGGAGAGAACAACTCAAGAAAATAAATAAAAAAAATTAAAAGCGGGTAAGGAAGAAGAACCCCAGAAATCTAATGAATCTGCTACTGAGGGGGAAGAAACTGTTTCTTCTGAAATTGAACAGGTACAAATTTGGAGAATAGGTTTGTACTAGTAGGGTCTATAGCAGACGTTGAAAGTACTGAATCTGGAGAAGTTGGTGGTAAAAATAAGAAGGGAAAAGAAAAAAAGAGCAAGGTAGTTAAGAGTGTTGTGAGGGAAAAAAGTAAAAGAGTGGCTGATTCTTCACCCACTCCTGTTAGTTTAACCAAAAACACAGATGCAATGGTTGTTTGGGGAGAAAAATCTGCTGAAGTAGAGGAGAGTATAAAGAAAACAGGGGGAAGTGGGTCTGGCGAAGCTGCTGAAGGGTTGGTTCAACTTGGGAAAAATAGAGATGAACCTGATTCATCTGTAGAGGAAACCCCTGCAGACCTACTGAAAAAAGTGGGGCTAAGGATGCTGAGATTGAGAGGCTGGAGAAGAGGTTGGTAGAGGTGGAGACTGAGAGAGATGCTCTCAGAACTGAGCTGGCAAGAGAAAAGGAGAAGAATGATGGCATTTTTCAGGATATGCTGAAACTCCTTCCAGCCAAAAACCAAGCACCTAGTTCTTCTCAGTCTTAAGCCTCCTAGCCTAGTGTAGATCAACCAGTGACCTAGTTCGGTATTTTTTGTTGTGTTTGCTTATATTTTCAGTATATTTATTTCTTTTTATGCTTTGTGGAAGAATCGTATCAATCATCAATGAAATTCACTCTCTTCTACTCTAACTGTTTGTTTATATTTCCTTGATGGTTAAAATTCTTAGCTTGATCTATGATGATTAATCCATGAATGCATTTGAAATAGCCCCAATGGCCATGAGTACGTTTTAAAATCTGGGAATCACATTATTTTTTATGCAACTTTTCGATGATGCCAAAAGGGGAAAAAAGGTTGTGCTTTACACTTTGAACAATGATGTTTATAACCTAATGAACCTGGTCCTTGATGATAAGTGATAAAAAGAAAAATTGTTTTAACATTATGTTGATGCTGGGCTAAGTTGAAACAGGGCCTAAGCTTATGAAAAGCACAGAGTTTGTCATCATCAAAATGGGGGAATTTGTTGGCCCAAGTGAAGTTTAGTTTTGAAGATTGACAAAGGAAGCTCAGGCATGAACCAGGTCCATCCCTTGTGTATATAGATACTGGCAGATTCGAGCATGTGGGATGCACGTGAAGGAGATAAACTTAATTTGGCATAATTGATATCTACTGATCGAAAAGGTTGCATAATTGATAAGGAGAAGGACTCCTTACTCAAAGAGAATATTATTCAAGATAAGGAAGGAGTTAGAAGTTGGGATCAACTAGAACTCTTCTACCAAGGAAGAGTAGCATTAGAACTCTAGTTATTTCTTCATCTACTAACTCTATATATTGCAGGATGTTCTCATTCTACAAGTAACGCACAAAAGCAGAAGTTAAACGTGAATTGAGAGCAAAATAGCAAGGCATTTTGCAAGCAGTTCATGTGTGATTCAAGTGTGCAAACCTGAAGCTACATGAACCAGATAGAAGAACCAGTTCCAAGCGTCTGTCTTTTATTCTAGTTCAATTGTAGTAGGTGCTTTCATATTGTACCTTTCAGCTTTATCTAGAGGCAATTGTAATAGGTACTCGGAGTATTCAAGTTAGAGTTAACTTGAAGTTGTCGTAACAGTTAGAGGCTGTGTGCCACAACGGGATTAGAGTTAATCCTAGGTTTACAAAAGTATTTTGTAAATGCAGTTTTTGGCTCAGTGATTTAGTGAAGAGTTTTGGAAAAATTCTAATGGGAAGAAGGTCGTGATTTTTTCACTTTTTGAGCCAGGTGTTTTCCACGTAAAAGTCCTTGTATTCTTTAAATTCTGCATTTATTATTCCGCAACAGTAATATAAGGAACACATAGTAGAACCAGGTTCTTCTATAATCTGTGCACGCGAAAAATTGGACACCACACAAATTACCCCTCTTGCGTGGTATCGAAGTTAAAACTTCAGTTAATCATCAAAATGGATATTGTCTTTGATTGAAGCTATCCGATGTATGCAAGAGACCACTAGGGCCTAAATTTAGTACAAAATTGCTAAATGCCTTTTTACTGCTACCTAATATAGGCTACTCTCTATACAATTCCAAGAAGTGGGGAGAAAAAAGAAGAATAAAAAGACTATGGACAAATCCCATAACCCAATTTTGTTGAAAGGGTTATGTGGAGTTTAATTAATTTAATTCAATCATGCCAACAAAGGAGCATGACCACACATCTCTTGATTATGTAAAGCCTGGCTCTCTGCTGCCTAAGAACTCCTCCGAGCCCTCTGCTTGAAATTAGCTTCCTCTTTGAACTTCCCAAATTGCTACTGCTCATCTTCATATTTTACTTAAATAAATAGTGGTGACGAAAATCAAGAAACTAAAAGGGTGTCTATAATAATTATTGGTATACAAAAAAGAGAGAACTTTGATTTTGTTGTTGGTTTTGTGCACAGAATATATATATATATATATATATATATATATATATATATATATATATATATATATATATATATATTCCTACTTATTAGAAGAGGGAACACAGGCACCTCTCCGTCAACGTGTGTGTTCCCTTGAATATTTAACTTTGTCTGGGTATGTTTGTAATTTCATTAATTTACAGCTTAAGTGCTGACTCTTTCTGCCATTAGCCAACGCGTGGCCTCCCTATTCTTCAAACCTAAAACCTCCATTCAACACAACTTACTCCACATCTGTTTGCAATAACCAAAAATTACCGAAGGAAGGAAAGAGGACATCATCAATTGCCCCAAAATTTAGCAGACTTCACCTAATAATTCAACGAAATTACAACACTTAGCCTTTTCCGATTCTCATCTACCACAAAGAGCAGGTTTATTCCAATTAGTCCAGTATTTTATTTTATTTATGCTTTCTATTCTACTTTTTCTTCTTCCGTAAAAATATCAGATCTTTGGGGTTTTGGCTTGATTAGCAATATTTTCTTCATTTTACTCTTAAGATTCGTTTCAGAAAAGTGAAAACAAAGTGAGATTGGTTTCTGATTTGTTGTCTGTTTTTTAGTCCGGTATTTTATTTTATTTATGCTTTCTGTTCTACTTTTTCTTCTTCTGCAAAAATATCAGATCTTTGGGGTTTTGGCTTGATTAGCAATATTTTCTTCATTTTACTCTTAAGATTCGTTTAAGAAAAGTGAAAACAAAGTGAGATTGGTTTCTGATTTGTTGTCTGTTTTTATTAATTTATTTATTTTGCATTTCTTCTGTGAATTCTAAATCCTCTTCATTTTTCCACTGCTATTCAACTTTCTTTAAAAGATTTCTCTTTAAAAGGCTGAACCCCAACGGGTTATTATATTTCTATTATTTAGCAGTAGAATGAACAATAAAATGTGTTACTTAGGGTCTACTGACGCTTTTTTTGGTTTGATTGTTATAAATGCAGTTATCTTGCGTTAATAAGCTTGTGAAACAATGTATTCCGGCCAAAGAAACAAACGGCCATATGCAGAACATACAAACTCTGATAAGAATATAAGAAGACGTGATATTTATGGACAAATATTGCCTGATAAAAAAGAGGCAATGTTACTACAATGCCGCACCAAAGAACTTGAACGGCAAAAATGGAATAGTTCGATAAAATCGGCAATTGATCCAGATGAAAAAGTAATGTATCAATGTTACCCTATGATTCGAAAACATACTGCTCTTATCATAAGAGAGCCTTCTTCTGCCGACGTCCAAGGTTAGACTGAATTATTGCTTTTTGTTTATGTTATGTTAGTGTAGCAGCAGACAGAAAAATATTCATATTTTACTAAGTAATTATTTTATAAGCAGAGCAGGCTATGACGTGTTTGATTGAATATATTAAATGTAAAATGTGTTTCATATTTGTTGCAGTTGGCAGCAACCATGATGTTAATACTTTCTCAAGTTCTTTTGATAAGGGAAAAAATACCGCTCATCCGTTTTCTGTATTTGAAAGAGGTAAACCTAGAACGTCTATGAACATGTTTCTTAGCACATCACGGCTTAGGTATACATCTAAATTGTGAGAAGTTGTGCCCCAGGATCAACATCGCGTGCATCTAAGGGACAACAAAATTTGTTCCTCGATGTCACAGGCAAAGGTTAGTATTTCTTTCATGCTAGAGTAACACTATTCATTAGTAGAATATTTTCCATGTCTTTATTTTTAACAATACTTATAACATACAGGTGATACCTTCACCAAATTAATCCATAAGAAAAATAATGACAAACATGTGGATTATGCACGATTAAAAGATGTTCCAAACTATAAATTTTGCAATGCAAAAAGGTTTCAATATGAACCCCCTGGATTTTGCTGTGGCAGCGGGTCAGTTAAGTTAGTTTCATATGACCTGCCTAATGAATTATCAGACTTGTACACAGGTAACACTGAAGAAGCTAAGCACTTTCGAACCTACATTAGAACATACAACAATATGTTTGCCTTTACGTCACTTGGTGTAACCAATGATAAAGATTTAGCGAGGAGATATCATGGTATATATACGTTTCGAGTTCAGGGACAAATGTATCGTTTTATACCTGATTTACTTCCTTTTGATAAAAAAGGAAAGAATATGCAATTATACTTTTATGATAACGAAAATGAACTTGCTAACATAATGGCTTGTTCGAGAAATATTAATGAATCAATTGTAAAAAGGCTTATGCATGTGCTCTCAATTAATCCATATTCCATTTTCTTAAAATCCTTGACAAACGTTCCGAAACTATCTGATTGCTATATCGCGCTTAAATGTGAACCAAAGTCAGATCAACGTGTAAATAATCTACCAACTACAACAGAGGTAGCTGGAATATGGGTACATGATAATGCTGTCAATATTGTTTCTACGCCTCATATTCATATTTACACACATAGTGACAAGACTCAATCAGTAAACTATTATTATGGATGTTATGATGCATTACAATATCCGTTATTATTTCCATACGGTCAAAACGGGTGGCATTGTGGTATTAAAAAAATTGTACGAACAGATCAACGTTATTGTAAAAATGAAGAATTATCGAGTGTAAAGAACATGTGTTCCATTGATGGATTTCTTGATATGGAAGCTCAAACTATGGAAAAAGGAAAACGAAAAAGAGAGACAGTTTCTTGTCGTGAGTATTATTGTTACAAATTTCAGATAAGAGAGGATGAAAAAAATGAGGTCCTAAATTATGGAAGATTATTTCAACAATTCATAGTAGATGTGTTCATAAAGCTAGAAACACAAAGATTAGATTTTTATTTTTTTAATCAAGATTTGTTTCGAATGGATGTGCTACAAGGACTTATTGATTTTTTAAAATTTGGTGAAACAGAAGCTTCCAAGATTGGCAAGAAAACATTCATCCCTGTTACTTTCATAGGAGGGCCAAGAGATATGCTTCGACGGTATATGGATGCTATTGCATTAGTGCAACGATTTGGAAAACCTGATTTTTTTTTAACTATGACATGGAATCCATCTTGGCCAGAAATAAAACAACACTTGTTATCAACAGATGAAACTCAAAATAGACCTGATTTAGTATCACGAGTATTCAGAGGAAAAGTAAAAGAATTAAAAGCAGATATCTTGAAAAAAAAAATCTTTGGAAAAGTTGCCGCTTTTATGTATACTATAGAATTTCAAAAACGTGGTCTTCCACATGCTTATTTTCTTATCATACTTACTGGTGAGTACAAATTGTTAGCACCTGAATCTTATGATAAGTTTGTTTGTGCGGAGTTGCCTGATTGTAATACTGAAGAGCACCTTTATTCACGTGTTCTTCAACATATGATGCACGGACCGTGTGGTGATTTAAATCCTACAAATTCATGTATGGGAAAAAGAGGGCTTTGTAAATTTAATTATCTAAAAGATTTTGCTGAGCAAACATCAAAAGAAAAAAATTCATATCCAATTTATAGAAGACGAAGCACAGGTAAACTTGTACATATAAGGGAACAATATTTGGACAATTCATGGGTTGTCCCGTACAATCCTTACTTACTTTGTAAGTTTGATTGTCATATGAATATTGAAGTTTGTTCTGATATTAAAGTTGTAAAATATATTTACAAATACATTTGCAAGGGACATGATAAAATTGCTTTCTGTATACATAACAATGAAGAAATAGATGAAATAAAAGAATATCGATCTGCTAGATGGGTAACACCCCCAGAAGCGGCATGGCGTTTATTTGGTTTTTCTATTAGTGAAATGACTCCGACTGTTTATCATCTTCAATTACATTTAGAAGGGCAGCAATTTGTTTCTTTTAAAAGTGGTGAAACTGTGAATAGAATTTTAAATAATCCGATGATTAGAAAAACAATGTTGACTGAATTTTTTGCTATGAATAGAACTAATGAACATGCTATAGCTATGCAATTATTGTATAAGGAATTTTCAGAACATTTTGTATGGTCTCCAGGATATAGAACGTGGACACGTCGGCAAAAACGTAACGTAATTGGACGTGTTGTAACATATCATCCAACAGAAGGAGAGAGGTATTATCTCAGGTTATTATTGATGAACGTGAGAGGGCCTAAATCATATAAAGATCTTAGCACTGTTAGCGAGGTACCCTGTAGTACATTTAGAGAATCAGCAGAAAAAAGAGAATTATTATACTGTAGCAATAGTCTAATTGAATGTATGTTAGAGGCTGTTAGCTATCAAATGCCATATAGCTTGAGACGCTTATTTGCCACACTGTTAGTATATTGCAATCCTGCTGATCCAAAAACATTATGGGAAATGTTTGAAGATTCAATGTCCGAAGACTTCAAACATTTATCTGATTTTGAAGAAAAAGGTGTTCGGCATAAGGTTTTAAGCCATATCAATGATATCTTGCACTCTATGGGACACGACATAAATGAGTATAAGCTTATTCCAAAGAATATTAGAGCTTTCGAAACTGCAAAGGATGCAAAGGATATTCATTTTGAAAGAAATATAATTGTTAGTGAACAAGACTTACTTTTACCGAAGAGATTGAATGTTCAACAATTACGCTCATATAATACAATAATTGATAGAGTATTTTCTGGAAAATAAGGAACATTCTTCGTCGATGGTCCTGAAGGAACAGGTAAAACTTTTTTATACCGTGCATTATTAGCAACAATCCGGTCTCAAGGATTTATAGCTTTAGCAACTGTAACTTCTGGTGTGGCAGCTTCTATCCTTCCAGGAGGACGGACTGCTCACTCACGGTTCAAAATGCCTATTGATATAGATGATAATTTTCATTGCAATATTAGTAAACAGAGTTTGCTGGTATGTCTAATTAGAGATGTGAAATTAATTGTATGGGATGAGGCATCAATGGCAAAAAAGAATATAATTGAAGCTCTTGATGCACTTCTAAGAGATATTATGGACGTCGATACAATGTTTGGTGGTAAAGTTGTCGTATTTGGAGGTGACTTTAGACAAACTCTACCAGTTGTTCGAAATGGAAAAAAAAGATTTTATTTATGAAAGCTTCTTGTATTCTGAAATTTGGAATAAGCTCGAGAAATTATGCCTATCTGAAAATATGCGCGCAAGAACAGATCCTTCTTTTTGTGAATATTTACTCCGAATTGGAAATGGAACAGAAAGAACTAACTGTGAAGACAAAATAGAGATTCCTGATTCTTTTGTTATTCCTTTTACGACCGAAGAAGAATCCTTAGATGCATTGTTTAGTGTAACTTATCCTGATTTGCGCGCATTTTCTCCTGATTCATCTATGATAACCTCTCGTGTTATTTTAACAACGAAGAATGACTTTATAAATGAAATAAATAATATGTTGATCACTAAATTTCCATAAAGGTCTAAAACATTTGTTGCAGTAGATGAAACTATTGACCCGAACGATCAAAGCCAGTTTGAAGATTTTCTACATAGTTTAGATCCTCCTGGTTTACCGCCTTATAAGTTAACTTTAAAGGAAAATTGTCCTGTTATATTATTACGAAATCTAAATCCTTGCGAAGGTTTATGCAACGGTACATGGTTAACATGCTGTAACTTTAGAACACATGTCATAAGTGCTAAAATTGAAAGTGGTGATTTCAAAAATATACATGTATTTATTCCGAGAATACCATTGTTAACATCACAAGATGAAAAAATACCTGTTCAATTTAAGAGAACACAATTTCTCCTAAGATTGTGCTTTGCTATGACCATAAACAAAGCTCAAGGTCAAACATTAGATTTTGTTGGAATTTACTTATGTGAACCTGTTTTTTCTCATGGTCAGTTTTATGTTGCTTTATCAAGAGCGAAAAGTTCAAACTGTGTTAAAATACTAATTCGACCATCTACAGCGGGCAGTACTGATGATCATTCAACATATAATGTGGTTTATGACGAAATTATTCAGAAAGCTTTCTCATAGGAGACCTAATGATCTTTAGTTCAACAATGAAAAAACTAAGTTTTTAACTCCGCTTGTGTTTCGATTACACTACTGCACCACAGCCGGTCCCAAGCCCGAAAAAAGGAGAAGGATTTACTGTCTATCTATGCTTTACAATTCTAGAATGCATGATGATTAGTAAACCAGCATATATTGGATCTTCCAAAATTATTAAGGTATATCTGTTTTATGGTTCTTCTGAGTTACTTTATTACAAAAAAACATTTTCCATTGTATGCGCCTTTACTCGAACTTATTTCTTTTTACGATTCTTTATTTACAGAACAAAAATGTTGAGGTGGACAATATAGTGTGCACGTGAGGCATTGCCTCAGTAGCAAAAGTTTGTACTGCAATATGTTTTCTTCCGTCAATCAATCCTATTTTATGGTGAGTATCCCTTCTACCTTTTCTTGATTTATCTTTATCTGTATTTGTCTTGAGGACTCTCAAGTTTGTACTGCAATGTATTTTATTCCTTCAATCATATTTTCTGCTGGGTATCCCTTCTACCATCTCTTGTATCATCTTTATCTGTATTTGTCTTGAGGAATATTTGAGACAATTCTTGAACAAATACCATTTCTATTAAAGTTCTCTAGGTGTTTGAGAAAATTCTTCAATGAATTACCATATTTGTTAAATTTCTTATGCATATTTCTATCTTCTCTATTATTTTGAAAAAAATACTTGAACGACCAAACTTATCAGTCGACTTAGCAAGGACGAGGAGACCGCTTCACTTGAATTACTAACTGTTTGCTATATTTTTCTTCTCGCTTCTACTATGTTTTTTGTTGATCGTATATATCATCAAATACCTCTGTTTCTTTATTCGATCTCTGATCTCTTCATCTTAGGTGAATGTTGAATTTGTTATTTTTGTTCTCTGTCAATTAAATTTCCAATTATTAGCTTATGTGCTTCTCGTTTTCTCACTTGTGCGTTGACGTTGTTACAATTATTTTCTGTCAGTTTATTTGGAGATAATTAGGGTATTTGGGGCTTTAACATATTTCTCAAAGGCTGATGGCCTGTGTGTATTTGAGATGGATTCTTTTGCTATTTCCATAATGCATAGATTATTTTTTGCATATATTTTTATAAGTAAATTTTGCATGTACAAACTATCAACTTGGTGGTTAAGTAAAATCAGCTTTCCAATTTATTGACACTAAAAATTCAACTTAAGAAGACGTTAGTGATGCACTGTGCTGGGAATTGTCTGCAGTACAATCGGTAAGATGTTAACCTAGAAGCATGTTAAAAAATTACATTTTTTTTGCGCTTGCGATACTTAGATTCAAATAGCTGTTTATATGAATTCACTATTAGAATGAAATAATTACTAATCCAATCAGTTCAAAATTGAGTAGTTGATTGCTTGATTAGTATACAAGAAAGCAAAAATAAACTTTGCCAGACAAAAAAGAGGGAGAAAATGTAATTGAATCAGTGTGTGTTCCTTTTTAATTCCTGTCACACAAGCAATTGCTTAGTGACTCGCTCGCCCTTTACTGCTATATCTTCTTATGTATCCTTTTGCACACCAAAAGAGCAATGAGCAGTTGAGTTTTAGAAAAGATAAAATAAAGGAAACACAAGAAAAATAACGATTTCCTTGTGTGGGTTTGTTTGAATACAAAATAAAAGTTCAAACGGAAGAAAAATAGTTATATTATAACTTCAATATCTTGTGTCTCACTCTTTTTTTGGAGCCCGGTCTAAGTTTATATCTCAGTCACAAATGTTGGGGCACTTGTTCTCATCCTACAGAATAACGGGAGGCTTCCATTATGTGGTTTCTCTTTAGTTATTAGGTGTTCTTTAGAGTAGTGTAGTAGCCATGTTAGCAAGATGTTGATTTTTCTTTGAGTAGTTTATTTCTCAATCTTAAATGGTGGAATATTGTTTACGATAAATGGATTAGGTGCTTTGAAATGTGAAGTTTTCTACAATAGGTATAGTACTATAGTTATTTGCGTCGAGCAATTTAGTAACTTTAGGAGAAGACTACAACTATACTGCTCACAATAACAAATATTTGGACCAAAGGTAGAGGTAGAACCGGGGGAAGAATTATGGCTATTAAAGTCCTCGCCCTCTTAGGCACATGGTTCTACCATGAAATGTTACACGAAAGAATACCTTTATTGAACTGAAGTTTATTAGATGAGATAACTACAAATAACCTTGAATCAAATACATCGACAACATGCTGCAAAGATGACAAACATACAAAATAAATGAAGGAACAACTAGAAACCATGAAATGTGGAAGTTTTACTCAGATTTCAACATAAGAATATCTAGGAAACAATATGGACTAATACTTCTATCTATATAATCTTTACATATATATGTATGAAAAAATATATGGGCGAACTTGCGAAATATCACATATTGTTGGTCGGTCATTTATGTAATTCTTTGGATTATAGGGTGTATATGTATATTAACCCAAATAATTTTTTTAGATTATTGGTTGTATGACTGCGTCAATACCTTCATTCACATTTAACTAATGCTACTCTGTTTGGCGTATAAGCATGGTAGAATTTAGTAGTGTCTTCTGCAAAAGTTTGTTACTTTTGATAATGTGATTTATACAGGAATATGAATAGCATCTTCAACAAACCATTGAGGCTTAAAAATTGATACAACTTAATCTTCTAAATGGATACTCAACAACCTATCCATGTGATGAGAAGAACATTCCCGTTACATTGCACTCACGATGTAATTCAAAATGGATCTATAAATGTTAAAATATGGACGCACACTCACGATTGCATAGATCATGCACGTTGATGATTTTTCTAGGAACATTCATGCCATTGATGTATTCCTCCTATTCAATTGGTGTTAGGAGCTTCATTCCTTCATGTTTTGGCAGACCGTTGATGATTGGGAGCTTCTTCCCTTACTCATTTGGAGTATACATTCCAGTGGCACATTGAAACACAATTTTGCATGCTGAAATTTTATCACTGGTTATATGTGTTTGTATAAGTGTATATGTGGATAGTTCAGTGTGCTATTATTAATTTGTTCACTTTCTTTTTTGATTTAGTTTGCACTCATTGAGTTTTATCTTCCCCTTTAGATTCAATTTCTTTTCTTTTCTTTTGTTGTTGTTCCACGGTCCTTTCATTGTTATTGATTATTTGTACATACTTGATTTTACACCTTCTTCATCACTTTTCAAATAGATATGACGAAAATTATTACTCCATCTCATGTGGAGATTACTTTCTGCGAAATAATTTCCCTGTTTTCTAACTTAACACATGTAATTCTTTTGACAACTGGAAAATCTTCCTGTTAATCTACACTTTGTAAAGTTGTATCATCCTTAAGGTTTTTCTCCTTCTTCTTCTTCTTCTTCTTCTTCTTCTTCTTCTTCCCACTTTGCACTTTACACTTAGGTGGATTATCCTGGCAAGTTCAGGTAAGCTTCTACCTAGAAGATAATGACACCAAGGAAAACTGCATTTTTCATTAACAAAAAGATTTGGCACAAATATTATTTCTTTTAAACATTGTTTCTTACTAAATATGAAAAACGTATTTTTTATAAAGACTATATATGAAGAACTTTAAGAAACAATCAATCGTCCTACTAACCATAGAGTTTTTAATTTTACACACCAGCTGGTATCAAGATGTGTCTGCTACTGTACATATGCTACTGACTGTGAATGCCATCTGCTGGACATGTTATTTTGCTAAAAGTATTTGGAAGTATTATAGTAGCCCTGCAGAACTCTTTTATATAACCTTTTGTCAATATGATTATTTTAGTGTTCAGCTACGTCTATAATACAAAATACTGTTGAGCTAATTGTGACACTTGCAGCTAGTGTGCTTCATGATATACAGGTGTTTTCATCACAAATCGATTCCTAAAGTTATGTCAATGGCTAATTTATTTCACTGTCATTATAGTTTCTTTTATTGATTACTATATTCTTCTTGTTATATGGTTTCTGCATATTATGACATCTTGATCATTAACAACCTTTCCTATGTGTTGGATTCACTTTCACTTAATGGTAACTGAATGTGTTCTACACTGCAAAACAATTGTCTCTGATTGTTACATCAGATAGCCATATTTTCTTCTGTTCTTATCATTCTATAGTTGGAACAATACAAGTTACTTGACTAATCCTTGTTTTCCTAAAATCTGGTAATAACTGTTGGGTCCATTTATGCACAGTAGACAGCTGGACTGCCTAATGTCAGCGAAGCCCAGGAAGATCAACAAACCATTCGGATCTTCATGCTAACATAAAAGAACAAATAATAGTTCAGTCCTTTTCACAAGGAGATATCTCTATCTACCTTTTTCCAGTTTTGCCCGATGGTATTACCAGAAAATTATATACGAGCAATTTCACTTGATATGCAATTCATATTCCTTGGTATAAATTATGTTTATGTAAGATGGTATTTTTTACTTTTGAGTAGAGACAAAAAAACAGTAAAATCTGGAGTTATTTTTGATGTGCCTTCTGTTTTTTAAACTTCTCATCATGTAAATATAGTTATTATAGGTGATTTTGGAGAAGCACATGATGATAATTCTGCTTCTGGGTAAACAGTGAGCTATGACATATTTTAAAGTTCTTTCCCATGGTATTCAATTCAGCTCGCTTTCTCTTCTATATCTTTCTTTGATTTGCTCTACTTCTTCGACTTTCTTGCTGCCATGATTTGCTTTAATAACTTTTGAACTGCCTTTTGATTCATACTATATCGATTTCATATTTGCCTTTTTGCTTTTCTAATGTGTTTCACTTTTGTTATTACGAATTGACTTTTACAATTTCGGTCATTAACTGTTTTTTCCTGGAAAAAGCTGCAGTAGTTAATAGATTTTTCTCTCATAATCTTAATGTTTCGAACTTTACTAGAGATTATATATCATCACACAGATGAAAATAGAACGAAGTTCATAGATACTCAAAAGATAGATATAGTAATGAAATTGTACAGTTTAAATTCTCAGGCCATAATGCGAATTATGCTTTTGAAAAGATTAATGTGTTAAAAATTCTCAGCCCTCAATCTACAGTGACTTTGCTTGCCATTTGGCATTTGAAGATGTTTCATTGTAAGGTACTCCGGACCTTAAGTTTATTTATATTATATACATAAATGAATGACTAACCATTTATGTAGTATAAATGTGACAACCCTTCGGCCTATTCATGGAGGTACATATATAGATCTTATACAATATTTGGGACCTTCATGTACCATACAAGTTGTCTAGCTCTGTTTCTGCTGTTCTAAAAGGATAATGTGTTTTATTTTTGAGTCTTAGGTTTTCCTTGGTAGCTTTCACTTCTGTAAGATGAATATTTTTATTTTTAGTTCTTCGTACAACAGAGTTGAGCGGTTTAATTTTGATTAAAAATATTGTACAGCTTGCATGACCTTCTAATGAGAATCCTTCAACTGTTGAACATGACTAAGGACTGTGCATTATAAAAATATTGCTCAAAAAGCCTGATATGCATATATGATTATGCAGAAATTTCTATTTATTTGAGCTGCTTCTCCGTGGGCCTCAAAATGTACGTCCACCACATAAATTAATATTTGAAAAACTACAATAGGATAATAGTATGCTAAAATTTGTGTCTACAGAACTCCAAAGTTAGGATGCTGCATAGATCATACAGTTTTTATATTACTTCTTTTTGGTTTTATCATAACCAACTAACCGGTAGCACCAAACCTTCATGTCCATCGCTTGAAATCTCTATGAAGCATCATGATTGACATGACTTCGTATGCATTGCTGATATTTAGCTTCTTATCTAAGAATATATATTATATAAATGTTAATCTTTAATATTGAAGCAAGGACATGATTATTAAACCAGATTAAAATGAGAATGGGACATTATTAGATAGTTACTGTGTCTTTTTCTCTCCAAACATGCTTCTATTATGCGACATTATTTGATAGCTACTGTATGCTTTTCTCTATAAACTTGTTGTCATTCTCCTATATTTCTTCTCCTCTAGGTACAAAGTTGCTATTCAATGTTTCTTCTAGCCAGGCTTCTTTCTGGGTTACTTGATGGAGAAATTTATCAACTAAGCTACCTAGAAAAAAAATTATCTTTGTTTTGCTCTTTTTTTGACTGTTGCTTTACCCTTTGTTTGACGTGGATTTTTTATAGTCGCGTGACCACTTTTCAGTATCATAGGTTTCCCGTTTGTAAGGACTGAATGTATTCTCGCTCTCTTCATGATGCAGGAAGCCCCTCTGAAAAGCTTATGACGTAACCTTCAAGGACAGTCTGACGGTAGATATACTTTAAAGGTAACACATTCTTTGAATCGTCTAACTTGCAACCATAGATTGGACGAAGACCCCAACTTGTACGCAGAAAATTGATGAACACCACAAAGTCTTATATTAGATTGATGTAACAAATATCACATAAATTTGAATGTGTCTACATATATCATTTTGTGAGACATCTTTGTGAATGTAACCTGAATAAGGGAAAATTGTCGCTGCTCGAATTGTCGATGCTGAAAATATTTGTTATTCCAGTTCTTTCTTTTGTTAAGTCATAGAAATTATATCAAATACGTTTATATCCCAGGTAACTTATTGTTGTTTAAGGGGTTCAATGTGGTTTTCGTGTAAACAATCATAACTCCAATTGTCGGTACAATAGGATTTTCTATGAAAAAATGATTTACATTATCTCTGATGTCTAGATATGTTAGTTGGTTGTGTCCTGCTGTTATTTCCTTTTTTGTTACTGCTACCACAGTTTTCTCATTTATACTCTTCTGATGTATTTTAGCTGATTCAGTATTATTTTCGTGGTTCATTATTAAGCTACATTACAAGGATAAACCATGTGAAAAGCAATTGTTCACTTCTTTACCCGAGGAAATAGTTGTCATGGAAGTCCTATATATTTTTAGAGTCATTCAATGTCTTTTCTTACTATTGTTGCAAATTCATCTTTGCTGCAGTTGACCCAGAACATGTGTGAAGGTTTGGCTTGCGAACGAACTAGCTCTTCCAGCATCGAGTGTTGCTAACCGTGGAATCAACGTCCATCAACAAATAAAAGCTCCCACTGAAGGGAAAATGTCGACTTTGTACGCTTCAGATTATCTTCGCTTCATTATGTTTGTTTTCCTTTATCGGAAAAATCATGACATATCAGTTTATTACCTAAAATATTCATCTAGCTCAACATCCTTGCTTGCTTTCACAAGGTTATCGTTGTCCTTTCTGTTATTTCAAGCCGCATTTTGTACTAAACATGGGGGACTCAATTAGTGAACTCCATATTACGCTACTCTATAAAACTAAATAGGAGACTTTAATAAAATAAAATTATTATAACTTATTTTAACTGGATTATATGGATACACTATTATATCTATTGTCTTCGTTAAAAGTAGGTTAACTTGTTATTAACTTTACTCAAAAAAATTTAGTTGAGAACCCGTCAAAAGTAAATTAAATTTGCTAACGTTTAAACAATTTAACTTATAAAAGTACCATTGATCTACTATTCTGACGGGAAAAAATTCAAACATGACAAAAGTTAAGAAGAAAAAACCTGTCAAACTGTTTCATTTTAAGAATCTAAAGAAAACTTTCTAATTTTTGGCAGCGCTTTCATAGTAAAATCACAAACAATTTGGAAAACGTTGCAAAATTATTTTTGTGCCCTTAGAAAGTTCATGAAAAAGAATTCAATACTTTTTTTGTGAATGACTTCTTTCCAAATGTAATAAAACTACATTGGGGGTGAAGAATAAATAAAATCAAGTACCAATTATTGTAGTTGATTTAATTGAATTGTAGTTGAAAACATGTAATTCAAATAGCAAAAAAATTATTTATCATTACGCGCTCTCTGTTAGTTCGTTTACATATCCATTTATAAAATATCAATAAATATATTTGGTTTACATGTTCAAACCATCATAGTTACTGCTCATATTTATTTTTGTTGTGATATTGAAAAAAATAACTATTTTTACATTGACTGCAAAATAAAATGCAAGCTGTAAAATCAAGGGGTTGAATTGATATAAATATTAAAAAAGAAAACATATTATCTACCTCGAGATTTGAAAAATTATTTCATATCGTGCTTATTAATTAATATCTATTGATATATAATTTTATTTGAAAAATATATATTTTTGAGTTGTTTCTACATAATTCAAATAACCCAAATCACAACTTGAAAAATAATAAGCAACTCAATGCTTGGACCCATGCGCAATAAAAGAAAATAATTTAACTAGCCAAAAGAAAATATTTCGGTAGTTCCTTCATAAATATTTTACTGCCTTCACTATACCGTTCTGTTTTCACTGCGTTATGTAACCAGCTTTTGATTTGCATCAATAGTTACCTATATGTATTATAATATGATGTAATGCCACCATCAGATGATCTAATTGTTCACTATGGTTTCTTAATGCACTAACTACGGTGACACCTCAGTCATTTGAAGCTAAATTTTAGCTTACACCACAAATCAAGACCAACACCTGTAAATTTTGTTGACACTTATGCATGACGTGTCATTATTTTGTTTAACAGTGACATCACATAGTTGGTCTCTCTAAATAATCTTCTTCTTCCCTTCTTCCTTCACTGTATTTTAATTTTCATCTACACTGTAATTATTCATGTGTTTTTCTTCTACAAGGTTGAACTTTATTTCATCGCTCCATTGTACCACTTGAAATTAGAGGATAAAACCAAGAACAAGCGGGAATCACGATTACCATCAGGGTATATGCATGTAGTAACATAGAAAAGGAGGAACTAACTTCTTTTCAGGTTGGCAGAAGGTTATGCTACTACTGTTTTCAGGTATTGTATTTCATAATTATCTTGCAATTTTCTATAATTCGTTTGGATTTTTCATTTTAATCACTGTTTTCTACCGGGTTTCCTTGTTTTCATCTTGTGTTTTTCTATTTTATTTATCTACTGTTTTCTGATGGGTTTTCTTGTTCTCATCCTGTGTTTTTCTGTTTCATTTGGCTCTGTAAGTGTTTGAGAAAATTTTTCAACGAATCAGGCCTTTGATTAGACTTTCATTATTATATTTTGGTTAATTTGTTACTTCCCATAGGAAGGAGGGGATGGTAATTTGAGTCTAGGTACATCATAGTCGGTGACGATTCGATATTCCGCCAATTGATTTTCATACGTGTTGGATTTTTGCTATTAATAATTCATTTTCATGGTTCTTCCTGAACTCTTAAGCCCAGGAAGAATCTGGAGTGGTTTAAGTTTTTTCGTGTCTTCTGAGTTTTTTCCAAAATACAAATGTGTAAACAATTCAAATTAGAAAGGAGCTTCACTCTATTCGACAAAGTAATTTTGTAAAACCTTTCAAAATATAGATGTATCCAAAATAATTATACCTAATAATTATCATTAGGACAAGAATATCACGGGACATATAGCGGGTTTAGTAACTACATGTCCAATCGAATTAACTCAACTATTATCTGATAATATTTTGATATTTATACTTAATTAGGTGTATTTGGTAGACCAAAATCATTTTTATTGAGAAGACTCGTGGGAAATATCATAATTGACTAAAATTTATTCTCGACTAAATAATATCACCTATATGGATTTTTTTACACCAAAGCACCCTACTTTTTACATTTATGTTCAAACATGAGATTACCCAATATAACTTTCCGACAGAATAAATCATCCAAACTAAATCGACAAGCTATGAGCTCAACGGAGCACATAATTACTCTTACCGTCATGTCTAACATTGAGTTGTTTCAATTGTTTTCTTCATATAATTCCTCAGGGTCAATTACTTTGTCCTACATTTTCATTCTTCACAGGTTGCAAGATACTCAAAAGATGGAGCATCGATATACCATCCATGAAATCACGCCATTTACTAGAGATTGGACTTGTAAAATACAAGTTGTTGACAAAATCCGCCCAAAAATTAGCAGAGATCACCGGGTGAACTTTCAAACAACCATCGTCCAGGACGAAAACGTAAGTTCACAAACATCTCAAGTACATAGTAAAGCTTCTACCATATCTGTAAACACTTTGTCCATCTTAGATGTTAACAAATTGCAGGAAGACCAAATCTGCATCATAACATATGGTCCTGAAGTCGAACATTATGACAACCTTTTCAAATATTTCCACACATACCTCATCTCGGCAGCTAAAGTTAGGGAACCGTCACGTTTTGCAATACCCATGCACAACTTCGAATGGGTCCTCGATACCTTCAGTATTGTCGAAGAAGTTATAGATAACAATGAAGAAGAATCAATGTTACCGTTGCCTTCAAGATTAAACATGGTGTCCTTTGCCGATATCGAGAAACAGATTCCAGGAGATGAATTCGGTAAAAAACACGACTTTATACTATTTTATTTTCCGCTGTAAAAATATTTGTGCTTCTTCATTATCAAATTTAATTAACTGCATCCTACTTTTATACACTCATGCTTTTCTAAAGCAGACCTAGTGGCAGTTGTGGCAAATTGCGGTACCATGAAATATCAAGGCAGCGAAAATAGAAGATTTCAAGAAGCTATTCTTATAGACGACAAGTAAGTAATACACACTTTAACTACCTCTAACAACAAAATATGCATTTAACACTACATCCTTAATTTCATAGGAAAAAGCCTTTTCTGTTTACTATATGGGGAGAATTGGCTGACAAAGATGGAACTGAACTACTGCAGCAGTTACATAGATACCCTGTCATTGTTGCAAAACGAATAGCTGTTTCTAACTTTAAACAAGGTATTCACAGCTTAATTTACATCACACATGTACATTAATCTTGACCTTTATTCATTAACAAGTATATGACATGTAGACGTCCGACTAACAACAAGGTTCAACTCCTCAATCTTAATCGATCCTTTGTACCCGCAGGCAGCAACGTTAATGAATTGGTATGAAACAGGTTTTATTTGCACACGAATACGTTCCATTGTTTCATACCAAATTACACCAAAACAAAATCACAATATCTACTATTACATCGCACGGCAAAGGACAACAATCAGATGCTAATTGAATACACTCTCAAAAGTACATCAGCATCGCCTTCGACACTAAATGTTGCACCTTTTGAAGATCAAATACTTTCTATTTCAAGCATTCCTTCACAGTCTACCGTGAGTATATTAAAACATATCAGTCGGACTTGGCATTGATTGTTCTTTTCCTTTTATATCGTATTAAAAATACCCTATAGCGAGTTATTCTACGTTGTAATTACTAAGTATCTTTTTATTATTTTCTAAACAGGCACAAAGTTTTTATGTTGAAGGAGAAATATCATTACCAAGTGAATTCCAGTTTTTCTTCGTACTTCTATGCCAAGTTTTTAAAATAAGTATATTTTGGAAAGTATTCGTGTGAGATACAATTTGTTTTTGATTAATTAATTTAAAAAAAATATTTTTGAGAAGCAATCAATATTTGGCCAAAGAAATGCACTTTTGAGAAACAATCAAAGAAGTGATTTTGTCGAGGAGATATTTTTTCTGTTTTTCAAAAATTACTTCTACTTTTATTAAAAAATATTTTTTTTCCATTTAAAAGTTTGGTATAACTTAACTATGAAAAAAAAAAAACTGCCCCCAAAAAAGCACTTTTTAAGAAAAGAAATTTGGCCAAACAAGCTATAAATTTGATTCGTGCCGGAAAATTTTATATTGGAGAGTAAAATATTTCCTAATAAAGACAATTTTTCGAACCAAATTTTTTTAATTAAGTATAAAATAATACTTATTACCCCGTCACAATCCTCGCGACAGTACCACTATACCCATATGCTATGTCCCCCACGCAATTTCGTCATAATAAGTGTAAAATATATTGGGTGGATATTATTCTTTTTCATGTTAATATCATGTCTAATCAATGTTTCGGAAGACAATATCAGAACTCATCTAGACTCGTGCTAGTCTTGAAACATTCTCTCGAGTCGATTATGAGAGAGAATTTCTTTTATTGAGACTAATGTATCGTTAGGTAAAGCTCTCTGTCTCAAACGATTTTTTCTTAATTCTTTTTTACCTAGTTAATAGTATGTCGCATATGATAGTACATCTTAATTTAATTTGAATTTGCTGACTTTACTTTAGTTACTGTAGAATATAACCAATCGAAAAAGAGAGAGAAAATTAAACAAGCAATTTGAAACTCTCTTTGCTTACATTAGTAACAACTAACAATAATGACTTTGGCTGATGAATTTATTTTCTTGAATACATTAATAGTTCCTATTTGTACTGAACTAGTTTAATTTTCTTTACTATTTTCAATAAAATGCATTTTTAGTCAGCAAAAAAGAACACTTTATTTACAAACTCAATGTAATAATATTTCGTTCGAAAATTTTATGCTTAAACATTGTGCGTGCATGTGTAAACATTTTTTAAGTGCAATGTGTATTTCTTTTTAAATGTTTGTTTATTATTTTTGCTGAAATGTCTGATTATATGCAAGTGAAGTTTACACACTTGGTTTTGCGGACTGACCGATTAGTTGGATATTTGATAGGAACATTTTCTTTTAACGTCAAATGTTCAATAGTTAACACCCTTAATTGAGGTGTCTAAACAAAAAAATTGACAAATTCAAGGGCCGTCTATGTATTGAGTCATTTTGAAAAGAAGAGAGTGTTTTTTCCTTTTCAAAAAGATTGTCTTAGTTTTATTTTGCACAAACTTTAATAAAAAAGAAAAAACTTTTGAAATATGTGGTCTTAAATAATTCATAATATTTGTATGACTATAAAAAATTTGAAACTTGTAATATGAAACCTGGCATAATATTTGTGTGTCTATAAATATTTTCTACTAAAAAAATATTAAAAAATAATAATTTTTTTAAATAAATTAATAAGAAAATAATGTCAATCTTTTTTTTAAAGTAATGAGTATTAAGTATCGGAGTAGTTGACATCATTGGACCTTACTTTTGCATTAGTGTTAAATTCTTAATGATAACCCACATCATTATGGAAACAAAGATGCAGGTGTCAGTGCTTGAACTAGTCAAAAAGCAGAATTAGATGATACGACTAGAGTCATCAACTTCTAAAATGTGGTTATGATGTGATTTCTTTAGTATGATTCAACTAATTAATGGCCCTAATGCCTAATCAGATTTTAGGGGATCCCACTAAAACTATTAATTTCTTTTCTCTTGTCTTTAAAAAAAAGAATACTAGTAACAAATAGCATGTCTTTAAAAAAAAGAATTCTAGTAACAAATAGCAATAAAAGGACATTATCAGTTACTAGTATGATTTATGAGTTAACGCCAACATATTATCTTTCATCATCAATCAACCAACAATTTATGGGAGTGGGAATAACTCTTAAATTATGAAACTTATAGGCTTTAATGCTACTTTAATCAATTATTTGTTATAGTAGGCTTAAAATGTCAGATAGAGTACATTTTTATTTATTTAATTATATTTCTGTCACACCTTCTCACTAGAGGGCTTGACTTTCTTATGAGTCAAGCACATGAATTATTTTTTAATAATAGACTCGAACCCAACACTTCAATACCGTGCTGAAGTGTGTGACCATCATATCTAAAAATTTAAACTATTAAAGAGAATACGAGACACGTAATTCAAAACATAATGTATAGAATGAACGTAAGTTTTGTTGGAATTTGTGGGTATCTCAAAAGGAAGTGTCCCTTATTTTTATCAACTTTCTCTCATCTTGAAATAGTCAAACTAGCAGTTAGAAATTAGTCGTTAACTAGCCGTCGGAAACTAGCTGTTAACTAACCGTTGGAGCAACACCTATATAAACATGATCTTTGAAGAGCTAAAGACACAATTTTCTGACACAACTTTCTAAATCTTCTTCTTCCTATACGTTGGCTTTCTTTATTAAATTTTCTATTAGTTATGTTCCCAATTTAATAACTGGAAGAGCTTATTGAATCTTGGGGGATACAGCTAATTTATTCTTTATTGTGTAGGCAAAATATCATTAAGGACAATATTTTTAACACGTCTCAAGCTTTGACAAATCCTATTCTCAATAACCAATTTTTCCAACAATCTTGAGGATAATTCTACATAGTTCTTATGGAGAATACAGATTGCAATATTTCAGCCGATACTCCTACGCCTGATACACAAACTATTCTGGCCATTGTTTTAATTCAACCAGCGACATAGAGATTTTTTCATCCATCTTCTTTTCTTCAAAGCAGGTAAAGGTAAGATCTACATTGGATAGTTTATGATTTGGACGCAAACTGTATTTTGTGCATATGAATTTTGATGCATTGAGTTACAATGAACTTCAATTGATTTACAAATGAGCATCTTAAACGGGTAGTGATTGAACTAAGAGAACTTACGGTTTACCCGAAAAACGGATAGAGTTGAATTTGTACGTAGTTCTAAGGATATGTGGTGCAACTTAATACAAATCGTAAGGATAAATAGAAATATCAAGTATGGATTACAAAGAATGCAAAATAGATAAGGTTGCAAAGAAGATAAATTTGAGGACTAAACAAGTGGAATCAATTTTAGAAGTCTGAAAGAACAATTCTTCACTATAGAAGAATATGGTGCTTGAATTGCCATGTAAGCAAAAAACTTGCCCCTATAGAAATGATAATCATCCCTTTTATAGTAGAGAGATCTTACTTTAGATATAATTAAAAATACATAGTGGGAGACCCATAATAAATTAGCTTTTCCACAATTCCTGCCAAGATTCTCTCCTCTAGTGGGATTGCAACGACTCTTGTCTATGAGCTCGATATTGACTCGAGTTTAAGCACCGGTCTCTGAGGGGTATCGATATCGATGTCTTAGTGCGTTTAAGCACCGGTCTCTGAGGGGTATCGGCGCCGCCGATGATCATGTGAATGACGTGCTATGGTTCTTCTTGTTCGCTTTGCTTGCCGAAATCCCTGCTTTTAAAGTGGTTCTTCGCCCTATCGCTTAAAAATTCTCGAAGGTGCCCTTTGTTGAATAACCGGGCTACTTCCTCTCTTAGTTGCCTGCAATCTTCCATTTTGTGGCCATGGGTGCCATAATATTCACACATTTGATTGGGATTCCTCTGGGCAGGATCAGTCTGCATGAGCCGAGGATATTTATTATCTTTGACGCGTCCGATAGCCGACACGATGGCGGATGCATCAATGCTGAAGTTATATTCCGATAACCGGGGTGCTTCCTTAGATCCGGCAGGCCTATCGAACCTACTAATGTTCATCAGCCCCCGGGACCCTTGACCTCGATCACTTCTTTTGTTATTTTGCCCGGGTTATGTCTCGATTCACTGATTCTGCGGTTTCCGTTGTACGGTCGGTATCGATCCTCGATTGGACCTTGTTCTCGATTATGGTCAGACCCCAATTGATCATCTTCGACCCTAATTTTTGATTGGTACAGATTATGCACGTCGGCCCATGTGATGGCTGGGTATTCGATCAGGTTATGCTTTAACCGCTGTGAAGTCGTCGAACTTCATTCGTTCAAACCTTGAGTGAAAGTCTAAATAGCCCAATCGTCTGTGAATGGTGGCAGATCCATTCGTTCCATTTGAAAACGAGATACGAACTCCCTCAGCATCTCGTTATCCTTTTGTCTTACCTTAAAGAGGTCTGATTTCCTTGTTGCGACTTTTATGGCGCCGGCATGTGCTTTCACAAAAGAGTCTGCTAACATGGCGATTGAGTCGCTGAAATTTGGAGGTAGGTTGTGATACCAAATCATTGCTCCCTCCGAATTTTTTTAACAACAGAGATTCGATTTCATCCTCTTCTAATGTGTAAGAAGTGACGTGCTCGTTCGGATCGGTCGTTCAGTTATATTTGGGAATTTCGGGCATACGGAATTTTTTAGGGATTGGTTTTGGGGCTTCGCTCGAGGGAAAAGGTTTTTGCACGAATTGTTTTGAATCCAACCCTTTTATCATTGGTAGAGCTCCCGGGATCTGATCGACCCTGGAGTTATATGTTTCTACTTTTTTATCGTTGGTTTCGACTCGCTTTGTGAGTTTCTTGAGCAATTTAGTAATTTCGGGAGTAGTCCCCGATTTTTGCTCATTTGACTTCACTATGGCTGGCTCCATTCTATGGGTGATTTCTCAAGGTGGATTGGGCTCCGGCCTGCTTTGTAGCTGGGTTTGGCTCTGCAGCTGAGCTATTGCTTCCTGTTGAGCTTGCAACATTTCGAAAATCATACTCAAGCTGATGCAGTTTTCCTCGATGTTAGGGGTATCTCGAGCTGCAAACCGAGTGCCACCATGGATGCTATTTTCGAGTTCAGAATGTAGGTTCGCCTCAATGGCCACATGCTAATTGATATCTATCGGTACTCCGATTCGAGCTCCAACGACGTTGACAAGTGGTCTTTCGGTACTGTGTGTCAAGTTATTATTCTCATCTTGAAGACCGGCTTCGTTGTCGATTGCTGTTGCCATTTGACTGGTAGTTAGTTGTTGCTAATCCGAAATCCAAGATATTTTCGAAAACAAGCGCAAAACACAACGGTGTATTTTTGCAGATTCACATCAAATAACCACTATTATCCTTATCCCCACGGTGGGCGCCAAACTGTTTACCCGAAAAACAGATAGAGTTGAATTTGTACATAGTTCTAAGGATATGTGGTGCAACTTAATACAAATCATAAGGATAAATGGAAATATCAAGTATGGATTATAGAGAATGCAAAATAGATAAGGTTGCAAAGAAGATAAATTTTAGGACTAAACAAGTGGAATCAATTTTAGAAGCTTGAAAGAACAATTCTTCACTATAGGAGAATATAGTGCTCGAATTGCCATGTAAGCAAAAAACTTGCCCATATAGAAATGATAACCATCCCCTTTATAGTAGAGAAATCTTACTTTAGATATAATTAAAAATACATAGTGGGAGACCCATGATAAATTAGCTTTTCCACAATTCCTGCCAAGATTCTCTCCTCTAGTGGGATTGCAACGGCTCTTATCTTTGAGCTCGATATTGAATCGAGTTTTCGGTCTTGACTCGAGCTCTCGATCTTGGCTTGAGCTCGATTCTGACTCGGATCCTTGAATTGATTCGGGGTCAATGTTGGTCGGTCTCTGGATCACAAGCTCGATAACTTTACTTTGTATCATAGTTCGATTTGGATTCGGGCTTAATAATGATATCGAGCTCGACATTGATCGGCCCCTCGGACTCGAAGCTTGTTTATGCCATCTTCGGAACCCGTCTCGAAGTCTCGCTTCGATCGATTGTGTTTCGAACTTGATCAATTATACGAATGCCGAAATCTATTTCAACCGTATACACTTACAATTTTGCTTTAAGTATATTGGTAGTGGTTTGAATACTTGATTCACTACAGTAGAATTAGTGACTTGTGAGCTGTCTAAATTTCTTTTAATTGATAAAAAAAAAAAGCAGTTTTATGTTGGAGTATTTATCTCCTAAATTATTACATTACCACTCCGTTAATTTGTTTTAATTTGTTGGAGTAAAACCTTTTTTTTGTTGTTGCTAATAGGGCTTTTATTAAAAACATAATAACTAGTGCATTACAGGAGTTGGAACTGAACGGTATGTTACAGTTCCATTTACATCAGAAGATAAAGGCGATAAAGTAAAAGTGGTAGTGTGTAGATCCGTGATTGTCTTCCCAAACTTGGCCAAAACATCCGCCACACTATTATCCTCCTTGAATGTGTGTTGGAGTGTAGTCACCTGAAGGTCATGGAGCATCTGAAGGACACCTGATTTTTTCGGTCCTAACAATACGATGGGTGAGCTTGTGTTTTTTGGTAGTATTGTTAGTTAAGTAATAAAATTGGGTAGCCTGATTGATGATGTTGTAGATGGTAATTGGATTTTTTTGTATGTTTAAAGAAATTATGATTACGGTTAGTTAGCGGCATTTTGGTTGTGGAAAAAATGGGTGGGTTGCCTGGGGGAATGCATAATTCCCTTAGCCAATTCTGAAAGGAGCCTATAGGGAGCGGGATATTGAAAAGTTGCAATATAGGTGTAGCTATGTGGCAGTGAAATGTCTTCAAATGCTGGACGGCAAATTTTACGGGTAGTGTCTAATGATATTTTTCGACGGTAGAGAAAGGAGTTAGTGGGAAGGTTATGATGTAATCTTTAACTTTTATTAATCATCATTTTACTTTCAAGGTCCCATCTTTTTAATTCATATTTCCTTAATTATCTAATTTTTATCCTAAAAAGGGAGAATAGAATTCATAGACTGGAGTTTTATATTACTTCATTTAGATGTCTAACGGTACACTGCATGATCAGTGGCTTTCGTAATGGCATTTGGTAGTTTCGAAGTTGTGATCTATTAGTGGAAAAGGAAATAATTAGAGTTACTGATATAATTTTTTTTAAAGATATTTTTCTCCTAAGCATTATATTTAAAAGTGGAGAAAGGCATGAAAAGACGTTGGTTCGTTTATTCTAAAGACTTGGATAGGGTATTTGGTTTTTGTTATAAGTTGTTTAATACTGCTTCTAATACTATGTAATAGTAAATTAACTAATGAAGGTAATAGAGCTTGGAGAAATTTTAGTGTTAAGCAATCTCATGAAATAACCAACGAGGATTTTATTATATGAGTGCAAATATTGATTTAGAAATGAGATTACATAAAGATACAACTGACAAGAATTTCATGAACAAATTAGTATCGATAAAGAGTGCTAAATAAAGAATTAGGTTTGAGTTTTAATATAAAAAAGCCATAAAAAATGTTTAATTTTGTTGGTGGAACGGACTTTCCAAACCCAAGAGTACAGAGACTGGGATGGGTAATCAGTTGATGAATTCTTCATTTTGAGAAAACTACTGAATCCATGACAATTTTTTCACTTTGTGATTGTTCAAACTTCTTAAATAACTTGAGTTCTTTGCCTTTCGATTAGTTATCAAACTTGCGATTACTTCAGCTATCAGTTAATTTCTCAATGTCTTAGGTTTGAGAACTCCATGCTATTTAGTTTTCAAACATAAAGAGCAAAATAATTTAGACGGAATGACAAAGGAGTTTTACTATAAGATGGTACTTATTTTATAAATTCGACTTCAAGTGTGTCAAACGATTCGACTCTTTTTACTTTATGAAAGAAGATGTCACAACTTGGAAAAGATTCCACGGCATTATTTAGAGACATTGGAACCATTTAGTATTGATGTTCCTCATAAATATTATTCTGGTGTGGTCTCCAACCTAATTATTGAGAACTTATATTTTAGAATAAATGAGAGCATGATTTTGCGAGGACACAAGAGAGTAAACTAAGATTTATTAAGATTATATCATTATATCTTTTGAGTATTAAGCTTGAGATAAAATATTTTGGGTGAAGTTATATTATTGGGTTGTTATTTATAAAGTAGAACTCTTTATGAATTGTGAAAATGTTATCTCCTTAGCTTAATTTTTTAAAAGTGTGGGGCCGAGTTGTCAAGAGTTATATAGCCTGATCTTAAGAAGGAAAAATGTAGGAAAAATTATTTATTAAAATTACAATGAAGCTTGACAAAATTGAGATTTTTTATGGCGAAAATTTGTATTAGAAGATTAAAGATACAAAAAGAAAATAAATTCTTATATGTACTAAAAGATATTTCAAAAGGCACTTGTGTAAAAGCCAAGTTTCGTTTTATTTGAGATGATTTTGTACCTTACTCAAGAAATACTATTGTATAAGGTCGAAATCGGGCATACCCGATTTCGGCGGCAGGGGAGTGCCTCGAGGGTAACCTCGTAATAGATCGGGCTCGAGCTTGAAGATAGAATGTCGAGCCTGGAGATCGAAGTGTTCATTGAGATCGAGGCCAGCAACAATCGAGATCAAGCATGACTGACTTCGAGTAAGGCATAATAACAGAATGGTGAGATGTCAGCAATCAGTCGAAGATCACGGCGAAAATTTCGGAACAGATCAAATCAAAGAGGTTATTAGTGCCAATTATGGGGTCTATTTCCGTTATTAGAGTTGTACCATAAGTAGGTTTCCTCTACTATATAAAGAGAAGTTCCAATCATTTGTAGGGTATCATTATTCACTGATAAGAATATACATATATGCTGCTTTCTTTGTCTTACATACTGTTCATCACTGCTTGTTCTATCCTATATTGTTCATAGTAACTAACCTCAAGACTATCTTGAATCAAGGTCGAGGCATCGTTTGTAGACCGGTTTGATTTATTTTATTTTTCAAGTTATCTATTTAATTCGTCATTTATCAATTGGTGCTGGTTTAAATCACATATCTTTAAAACTACAATATAAGTTTAATTGTTACTCAATTTTTATGGTAAACAACTATGAGTTAGTATTCTGTATGTGAATTTTTTACTGTATTAGAAGGTTACAGTGATGATATTGAATCTCTGATTCAGATGAGAAAAACACATTAGTGATTATATGATCACCTTTTGGTGAGGTATTGTGATATTGGAATTGCCTGGAAATGAGGCTGATTAAGCAATCTCTTTGCGGAAAATCGCGGAACAGATCAAATCAAAGCGGTTATTAATCCCAATCATGGGGTCTATTTCCGTTATTAGAGTTGTACCATAATTAGGTTTCCTCTACTATATAAAGAGGAGTTTCAATTACTTGTAGGGCATCATTATTCACTGATAAGAATATACATATACGCTGCTTTCTTTGTCTTACTTACTGTTCATCACTGCTTGTTCTATCCTATATTGTTCATAGTAACAAACCTCGAGACTATCTTGAATCAAGGTCGAGGCATCGTTTGCAGACCGGCTTGATTTATTTTATTGTCCAAGTTATCTATTTAATTCGTCATTTATCAATTGGTGCTAGTTTAAATCACATATCTTTAAAACCACAATATAAGTTTAATTGTTACTTAATTTTTAGGGTAAACAGTTTGGCGCCCACCGTGGGGCTAAGGATAATAGTGATTGTTCAGTACTGATTCTGGTAAAACACACTATTTTACGCTTGTTCTTGTCAAGTATCTTTGCTTTCAGGTTAAAACATGTCAAACTCACAAAACGCATCCACACACGGTGACAATGGCCTCGGATTCCACGATGAAAACGAAAATGTGATTGCTCCAGGAGTCGAGGTGCCACAGGCTAATCTCGGGGGAGCACCGGTTTCCAACCCAGTCGATGTCAGTTGACACGTTTCCCTAAATACGGACCTAGGCGCAAATCTCGATGGGAGTGTACGCAGAGAAGGCCGATCTAGTGTCCAAGGAACACAGGGCAGAGGAGACGAAGGAGTCAGTCTCCAAGTGATATTCGAGATGCGTCAGGCTCAGCAAGCCTCTATTGCTCAGTTACAAAATCAACATAGAGCTCCGAATAGAGTTGAGCCGGAAACTACTCGCCATACCGAGCTAGTACCAGAAAGGTCGAATGGTAACAGATCGGGGACTGATCCTGCGGTAATGAAAATGATCGAGGAGCTCGCCAAAAGAATTGAATCAGGGGAGAAGAGAATCGAAGCCAACGATAAAAGAGTGGAGACATACAACTCTCGAGTTGATCAGATACCGGGGGCACCGCCAATCTTGAAAGGAATGGATTCGGAGAAATTTGTACAAAAGTCGTTTTCTCCAAGTACGGCTCCGAAGCCTATTCCAAAAAAGTTTCGTATGCCAGAAATACCCAAACATAATGGGACCACTGATCCCAACGAGCATGTTACTTCATATACATGCGCCATCAAGGGTAACGAATTAGAAGATGATGAAATCAAATCAGTGCTGTTGAAAACATTCGGAGAGACCCTTTCTAAGGGAGCAATGATTTGGTATCACAACCTGCCACCAAATTCTATCGACTCATTTGCCATGTTAGCAGATTCTTTCGTAAAGGCACACGCCGAGGCCATAAAGGTCGCAACAAGGAAATCCGACCTTTTTAAGATATGGCAAAGGGATAATGAAATGCTGAGGGAGTTCGTGTCCCGATTTCAAATGAAATGCACGGAGTTGCCACCGGTCACAGATGATTAGGCCGTTCAAGATTTCACCCAAGGGTTGAACGAGCGGAGTTCGATAGCACCACGTCAATTGAAACTAAATTTGATCGAGTACCCACCTGTAACTTGGGCGGATGTGCACAATCGATATCAATCGAAGATCAGGGTCGAGGACGACCAATTAGGAGCCCCTTCTAGTTCAGTACATCCAAACAGGCCGGCAGTTAAAAAACCAGAGGGACGTCGACAGGGAGCCAAGATCAAACAGAGACCAATATCAACCATATACCGCAGATCGAAGGAACAATGGTTCAGGATGCAATTCCGCCCGAAGCGATCGAAGAAGTGATCGAGGACAGAATTCTCTAGGACTTATGAGCAAAAGTGGTTTCGGCAAATATGCTGATCCCACATAGGCACCCCAGTTATCGGAATATAACTTTAGCATCGATGCATCAGGTATTGTATCGGCAATCGGAAGGATCAAAGATACTAGGTGGCCTAGACCCATACAAACTGATGCTTCACAAAGAAACCCGAATTTGATGTGCAAGTATCATGGCACGCATGGTCACAAGACCGAAGATTGCAGACAATTAAGGGAAGAGGTAGCCCGTCTATTCAATGAGGGCCACCTTCGAGAGTTCCTCAATGATCGAGCCAAGAATCATTTCAGAGAAAGGGATGCCAACAGGAAAAATGAACATGAGGAACCCCAACATGTCATTCATATGATCGTCGGTAGGGTCGACATTCCACAGGGACCCATATTCAAACACGCTATGGTATCAATCACTAGGGAAAAACGAACCCGAGATTATGTTCCCGAAAGCACTTTATCATTCGATGACGAAGAAGCAGAAGGCCTCTCTCATCCCCACAATGACGCTCTGGTAATTTCTATCTTATTAAATAAAGTTCAAGTTAAGCGTGTTTTAGTGGATCTAGGTAGCTCGGTGAATATCATCCGATCGAGGGTCGTGGAACAGCTCGGTCTACAAAATCAAATCGTGCCCGCAGCTCGGGTCTTAAACGGCTTCAATATGGCCAGTGAAACAACTAAAGGGGAGGTTATTCTACTAGTGAACGTGGCTGCAACCATTCAAGATACCAAGTTCAACATAATCGAGGGCGACATGAGGCACAATGCCCTACTCGGAAGGCCTTAGATCCACAATATGAGGGCAGTCCCTTCGACTCTCCACCAAATGATAAAATTTCCGACGACGGCCGGTGTAAAAATAGTATACGGGGAGCAGCATGCTGCAAAGGAAATGTTTACGGTCGATGAGGTAACGTTGATATCGACACTATTAACCTCAGAAAGGTCGAGCATCAAAAGTAAACAGGAAGTCAAATAGCAATCACAGCCACCAGCCTCGACCGAATCAGGGAAGCAGGAGATAGAAGAAGAAGAGGAATATTTTCTAACCCCTCGAACTTTTATTGATCCCGAAGATTCTGATGCCACCAAATCAACGGTCGAAGAGCTGGAACAGGTTATATTGATTGAGTACCTACCCGAGCGAAAGGTATACCTGGAAACGGGATTAACCCCCGAACTTACGAAAAAGCTTATTCAATTTCTTATTGATAACATAGATTGTTTCTCTTGGCCACATTTAGACATGACAGGGATCCCACCGGAGATAACGACGCATCAGCTAAGCCTGAACCCTAGGTTCAAACCGGTGAAGCAAAAAGAAGACCCCAGTCCGAGGTAAAACACGCATTCATAAAGGACGAGGTAACTAAACTCCTCAAAATAGGGTCCATTCGGGAGGTGAAATATTCCGAATGGTTAGCCAATGTAGTTGTAGTCCCTAAAACAGTGAATAAACTTAGAATGCATGTAGATTATAAGGATTTAAATAAGGCGTGCCCCAAAGATTCTTTTCCACTGCCTAACATAAATCGCATGATCGATGCCACGGCCGGCCACGAGATCCTTACTTTTCTCGATGCATATTTCGGGTACAATCAAATCCAAATGAACCCGGAGGACCGAGAAAAGACTTCATTTATCACCAAATATGGAACATATTATTATAATGTAATGCCCTTCGGGCTAAAAAATGCAGGAGCTACTTACCAACGCCTAGTAAACAAAATGTTCGAAGAACAAATAGGTAAATTAATGGAAGTTTATATTGATGACATGCTAGTTAAGTCCTTGCGCGCAGAGGACCATTTGGCTCATTTGCAGGCAACGTTTGCGATTTTAAGGAAATACAACATAAAGCTCAACCCTGAGAAATGTGCTTCCGGGGTCGGATCGGTCAAGTTCCTTGGCTTCATGGTATCGAATAGGAGAATCGAGATCAACCCCAATAAAATCAAGGCCATCGAAGACATCACCGTCGTGGACAGTGTAAAATCCGTGCAGAGGCTAACTAGACGGATAGCCGCCTTAGGACGATTCATTTCGAGATCGTCGGATCGAAGCCACAGATTTTTTTCTCTGCTCGAAAAGAAGAACGATTTTGCCTGGACCCCGGAATGCCAACATGCATTAGAGGAATTGAAGCGATACCTATCGAGCCCACCACTGCTTCACACTCCAAAAGCAGATGAGAAACTTTACTTGTACTTGAAAGTATCGAAAATCGCGGTAAGTGGTGTCCTAGTTCGAGAAGAGCAAGGTACGCAATTTTTCGTTTCTTATGTAAGTCAAACCTTAGGAGAAGCAGAAACTAGATATCCACATTCTGAGAATTTGGCACTTGCACTGATAAGCGCCTCTAGAAAGTTAAGACCATACTCTTAATGTCACCCCATATGCGTATTTACCACTTACCCACTTCGTAATATTTTGCACAAGCCCGAACTATCGGACCGATTGGCCAAATGGGTCGTCGAACTTAGTGGGTACGATATTGAATATCAACCTCGGACGGCCATCAAGTCTCAAATTTTAGCGAACTTCATAGCCGACTTCACGCCAACCCTCATACCCGAAGTCGAAAAGGAACTCTTGTTAAAATCGGGTACATTATTGGGGGTATGGACCGCTTTCACAGACGGTGCTTCGAATGTGAAGGGGTCCGGGCTAGGCATCATTTTGAAGCCGCCCACAGGTAGCACTCTTAGGCAATCTATCAAAAATTCTAAGTTGACTAACAATGGGACCGAGTACGAGGCCATGATTGCAGGTCTCAGCTAGCTAAAAGCTTGGCAGCAGAAGTCATTGAAGCCAAGTGTGACTCTTTACTAGTAGTGAACCAAGTAAACAAAACCTTCGAAGTTTGAGAGGATAGAATGCAAAGGTATTTGGACAAGTTGCAGGTAACCTTGTACCGTTTCAAGGAATGGACTTTATAGCATGTACCTCGAGAAACAAATAGTGAGGCCGATGCACTTGCAAATCTAAGATCATCGGTCGAGGAAGATGAGATCAGCTCGGGGACTGTCATTCAACTCTCGAGATCCGTGATCGAGGAAGGTCATGCCGAGGTAAACTCTACAAACTTAACCTGGGATTGGAGGAATAAATATATTGAATACTTGAAGAACGAAAAGCTCCCATCGGACCCTAAAGAGTCGAGGGCCCGACGAACAAAAGCTTCTCGATTCACATTGGCTGAAGATGGAACATTATACAGAAGGACATTCGATGGACCATTGGCAGTGTGCTTAGGGCCAGGGGGACACCGATTATATTCTATGAGAAGTCCATGAAGGCACTTGTGGGAACTACTCCGACGCCGAATCATTGATTCACAAAATTATTAGAGCAGGATACTACTGGGATAGCATGGAAAAAGACACTAAGGAGTTTGTTCGAAAATGTGATAAGTGTCAAAGATTTTCACCAATGATCCATCAGCCCGGAGAATAATTTTATTCAGTCCTATCCCAATGGCTGTTCATGAAATGGGGAATGGATATCGTCGGCCCTCTGCCATCGGCCCCAGGTAAAGCTAAGTTCATTTTATTTATGACTGACTATTTTTCTAAATGGGTTGAAGCACAGGCGTTCGAGAAAGTGAGAGAGAAAGAGGTTATAGACTTCATCTGGGATCATATCATATGTCGATTTGGGATACCCGCCGAAATAGTGTGTGACAATGGAAAATAATTTATCGGCAGCAAAGTGACAAAATTCCTTGAAGACCACAACATAAAAAGGATGTTATCAACATCATATCACCCTATTGGGAACGGACAGGCCGAATCGACGAACAAGACTATCATTCAAAACCTAAAGAAAAGGTTGAACGACGCTAAGGGGAAATGGAGAGAAATTCTACCCGAAGTTCTTTGGGCATATCGAATATTATCAAAGTCCAGTACGGGGGCAACCCCATTCTCCTTAGTATATGGATCCGAAGCCTTGATTCCAGTCGAAGACGGGGAACCCAGTGCCAGGTTTCGACATACAATAGAAGAGTTAAATCACGAGGCTATGAATACTAGCCTCGAATTATTGGATGAAAAATGAGAAGTCGCACTAGTTCGAATGGCTGCACAAAAGAAACGAATCGAAAGATACTACAATAACAAAGGGAAGCTCGGCCCAAATTGGGAAGGACCCTATCAAGTCCTCGACATCGTCGAAAAGGGATCTTATAAGCTCGGCATGATGGACGGTATTATTGCTAAGGTATGACTTTATTCCCTTTATTCATTTATATATACGACACTAACTCACTGCAGATGATCGATCGAAGATACCGAGACCTCAGGTTTTAAAGCACATGTTGCACTCTTTTATCCTTAGATCAGTTTTTATCCCAAGTGGATTTTTTCGGTGAGGTTTTTAACGAGGCAACAATTATGTACTACCTGGGGACAATTCAACAGTATCCAAGGCTTCTTAACACAAGCGTGCTTAGGCACAAAAAGCAAAGAGGTTTCAATCGACATCGAACCCTCAAAAATCCCAATGGGTAAAGAATATAAAGAAATGTTTACTAAATCTTCTAAGCCAAAAAAGGAAAAAAGTAGCCATCTTTTAGAGACCATATCGGCCCAACCTAAAGAGCCTAAGGGCCAATACACTTAGAGTTTTGTCACACTTCCTTTTTCCCGAACGGGAGGGATATGGGAGTTTTTCCAATTTAGGTGACATTGTTCGAAATGGGATTATTTATTTATTTCAGAGTCGCTACTTGGAATAATTTATGGTGTCCCAAGTCACCGGTTTATTTTAAATCTCAAATCGAGGAAAAAATGACTCCGTTTAAAGTCTGCGAAAACCAGAAGACCGGGTAAGGAATTCTGTTAACCCGGGAGAAGGTGTTAGGCATCCCGGGGTTCCGTGATTTTAGCACAGTCGCTCAACTATTAATAATTGGCCTAATTATTTGATTTAATATATGTTTTAAACCTATTGTGTATTTTTATCTTCTAACCGCTTTTAATTATTTATGAAATTATTTATGGAACAAGTCACGATGTTGTGTACTTGTCATTTGATACATGTTACAAACCGCACCATATGAAATGCACGCGCGATTTACGACATATTTATTTTTTTATTATTTGAAGTTATGGTCGAGTCACGTGAAACGCACACTCAAATTGGGATTATGTATCATGACTATGTCACGGGAACCGTACCCATAATCACAATGATTTATTAATCGCGCCTAAATTCAGCTCCGATATTCATGAGTAATTGTCCTAAACTAATTTGAGATTCAAATATGAGGATCATGAGTTATGGAAATTTATTGTGGGAGAGGTGACCTCGATCATAGCCAAAGAATTCATGAGATCAATTACACAAATAAGTTGTTATAAATATTTACAACATAATGAATTGCTAATAGTGTGCCTCTTAGGACTGTTTTTCCAATTACTAGACTAGTGGTGAATTAAATGAAGGGATTAATGAGTTGTGGAATAACTGAAGCAGCAACAAGATTACGGAGTTATCAAGCAATTACCTATTATATAATAGGGCCAGATTATAACTCTTATTATATTGGGTTGTATAAGAACAAATCATTCGGCCTATCATATTGTCCATTTTAGTTTTTGAGAACTAACTTTTACAGTCCATTATTTATCAGTTTAAATCAACAGAAGCCCACAACTCTTTGTGCTTTCATAGTTATCTTCCCAGCATGTTATTTTACAAATCAAGGCCAAACAATAAAGGAAACTAATTCATCTAAATCACCGTCACATACCCAAAGCAACTCAAACAAATTATTTCAAGGAAATTGATTAATCAATCAAGATAAAAAAAAAATAAAAGACGTGCTGACATAGAACAAATGACAAAACGACAAGCATTATAAGAACAAAATAAAGTCGCAGATAAAGAAACAGACCTTAGATAAATAAAATCTGAAAATGCTTAACACCGGAAAACTTAGACAGCGACAACCTCGACGGAACCGCGAATCTACCTGGAAACCTCGGCCTACGACCTTCGACGACCTCGAAACTCGCCGAAAAACTCGAATCAAATGAACCCAACTCGAAATTGTGTAACGTGCGAGAAGGAGGATGGGAAAATGAACACACTGTTTTCATTTCGAAGTAATGAGATTTTGTAGCTTTTCCCCTCAATTATTCCCTCTGTTTTTGTAACTTCCCCCCATTCCTACTCGTTGCTGCTTTCCAATTCCCTTTCCCCTTCCTTTGTTCCCTTAATTTCCCCTCAGTTCCTTTTTTTTTTCACTCTTTGCCTTCTTTTTTTTGGTGCAGGTTGTGGATGCTTCTCTTCTGTTTTAGAATTAGGAGAATAGTTAGGTTTTATTTGGGGTGGCGAATTAATATTGGCCCTTGGATGAAAGTAGATCAGTGGCTATGATTAAGAGAGGGGTTTGATGGATGAGAAAAGGATTTGGCCTAAAGGGGATTGGAAAGAATGGGCCTTTGTCTTGTTGGGCCACTAGAATCCGAAAATGAGCTCCTATTTGGCCTAAATTCAATTCTCTCATTGAAAAAAATAAAAATAAAAATACTACCAAAATATACTAGTTAATCTTAGTTAATAAGAATACATTATTAAAGTGAATTATATATTAAAATAAATTATTTTTAAAAAAAATATTATAAATATTATAAAATACTAATAAGCTAAAAAAATGTTATAAAACTATTTTTGTGTTTTCAAACTTATATTTTAAAATTAAAACTAAAAGTTGACTGAAATCTTATAAAAATGAAAATAAACAATTATTTTTGAAATACTACTTTTAAAAGTTGCGCGGGTCAAAAATTACGTGCTTACAAATTCGAGATTTTGTTCTCACTCACTTCGGACCTAAGGATTCCACTATTCCGAGCTCAAATAAAATTGAATCGAATATAGCTTGAAGATTCATCATTATTTAATATAAAAGGTTAAGGGGTCTGTTAGTGTGAGTTCGAAAATTACTCGAACTCGGCTACAAAAACAGTACAATTACGGCTTCGATAAAGCCATCTGAAATCAAAATCCTAAACATATTGTTGAGCTCGGGGACTCGCCTTCGCTTAACTAAAAAAACTAAGGGTTTGTTCTACTCTGAGTTCGAGTTGTTGCTCACTCGATTATAGAGGCCACATCAACCCGATTACAACAAAGTTTTCACAAGACAAAGGCAAAACAGAATTTATCATAAGTCAGAAATTAGAGATGAAACAGAAAGAAAAGGAATCTTTCATATATGCAATGTATTTACAAAGACCACACATGGTCTTACACAAAATATAAAAGGAGAAAAAAATCCTAAGTGCCTAGTCCGCCTCGGGAACTGCATCTTCGGGAGCTTCATCTTCATCTCCTCCGCTCTCAGATCCACTCACAAAGGCTTCATCATCGGAAAGCAAAGCTCCGGCCTCGTCCTCCAAAACTTTCGACCTCTCGATATCAGCCGTGAGGTCGAAGCCACGAGCATGCACCTCCTCAAGAGTCTCTCTTCGAGACTGGCGCCTAGCATGATCGGCAACACGGGACAATCTAACCTCAGCAGCATCAGAAATTTCCTTTTCCCGAGTGTTAGCGGCTTCAGCGTCGGCTCGGTAGAAGGCCACGAGCACCTCTGCCTCGGATGTGGACCTTGCAAGCTCAGCGGACAATCGAGTCTCGAGCTCTTCAACCTTCTGAGCTCGGGCCAAGTTCTCCACCTTCACTCTTTGGAGTTGACGCTCAACCGAAGACAGTTGGGCCCGAACAACATCTTTCTCCGAGGCGAAACGGCCCATGCTCTGCTTCCACTCCAAAGTCTCTGCCTCTTTCATCTTGGCTTCCTCCTGAATCTGCTCAACCAATTTGGCCTTCTGCTGAACTTGCAGAATCAAAGTGTTAGTCGCCAATATCAAGTTAATACATAACAAGCTCCCAAAAATTGACATTATCTGCTCAATGAGCTCGGTCAGATCTTGACGAGCTCTTGTCAGCTCGACTCGAATACTCATGATCTCCTCTTCTTTTTGCACATAGAGGAGTTTGATGGCGTCTCTCTCCCCTCCATAAGCTTTTTGAGATCAGCCTCACATCGGGCCAGATCAGCCCGTTATTTGGAGGACGCTTCTCGATGAAGCGTCATAGCCTGTGCAGAAAGAAATAAAATCAGACTTTGAGAAATAAGAACAAACGCAAGCATGGTAACATCATCGACCACAAGTAAAACTCACTTGGATCAGAAGCCGCTGAGACTCATAAAAAATGAGTGATGCGTCCAGGTCGAAAACATCATCGACTCCTGCGAAGCAACCGCGAAATATATCATCCCCTTCGGAGGCCGTCCCAACATCAGGTGTCCCCATGGACCGGGCATTCCGAAACTGCCCCTCAGAGAACGTGGGGTCGGGCGGCGAATCATCAATGTTAATTTTCCCAAGCGACTCACTTGGGGTATTCTCTTCTCTTTGAAGGGCCTCAGAACTAGACCCTTCGAGCACACCCACCGGTTGCTCATCACGGCAGAAGGCATCCTCAACACTCGATGACTCGGGGACTTTGCTCGAACCTTCCTTCGAGATCACCTCGGTCTACAGCTGAACCTCCTTGACCGTCACCGGCTCAGCAGTTCTCAAAACTTTGATTCCCTCTCTCTTCCGAGCCACCAGCATGCAGTCGACATCCTGTTCCTCCTCGTCTTCATCGCGTAGCATTTGGACTACATCGACAAGAAAAAAGGCGAGATCAGTCTTCGACTTTCGAGCCTGCTTTTATTGGGCTTTGGTGTATCTGGTGGCGAGGCCCTTTTACTTTTCTTGTCTTTGGTCGTCTTCGGGACCTCATCTTCCTCTAGGGGAGGCAGCCTCATAATAACACTATATCCAAGACCTGTATAAGAAGAAATCAAGTTAAAAGGAAGTATTTCACAGGAAAGCATCAAACACGGACGGGGGAACTTACCATGATTTTTGTCCTCCCATCGACACTTGGCCAAATCATGCCACGAGCGCTCAGCATATGAAGAAGTTGAAACCAGTTGTCGAACCTAACCTGCAAGGTCCGGGACTGCGCCAGGAAACCAGGGGGAAGTTGCACCATAAAGAAGAATATAGATAAGAAGCGGTAAAGGAAACATAACATGTAATCAAACGTTATCGGTGAAGTTTTTCTTACGCTTCATGTTCCATTCTTCGAGGAATGGCATCTTCTCAGCGGGGATTAAATCGGAGGTCCTGACTCGGACAAACCGGCACATCCATCCTCGGTCCTTGTCCTCGTCTATGCTCGAGAATAGCACCTTCGTGGCCCGGCGCTGAAGCCTTATCAGTCCACCCCAATAAAGACGGGGGCTATATAGCCTAATGAGATGATCGAGGGTGAAATACATCCCCTTGATCTTGCTCGAGAAGAATCTGAGCAAAGTGAGAATGTGCCAAAAAAAGGGGTAGATCTGGCCTAGGGTTACCCGGTATTGGCGGTAGAAGTTAATTATGACAGGATCGATGGGGCCCAGTGTGAAAGGGTAAGTATACACACTTAAGAACCCTTTCACATGAGTGGTGATGTCCTCTTCAGGGGTAGGAATCACCATGTCTTTATTCTCCCAGTATCAGTCCTTTTTCACCTGCTCGAGATCGCCTTCGAATATCGAACAGATGTATCTAGACATGGGCTCGCATCGGCCGGGAACTGAAGAGAGTTTTTCAACTTTAAAGTCGAAATTAAGTTCGCATGGCCCGGGGATGCACTCTTCGATACGTGGCTCCACCGGTGTTTTGTCACCGGCCGGCCGCGATGAGGAGGCTTTTTCTTCTTGAGGAACGGTCTTTGATGTTTTTACCATTGCTATATGAGGTTAAAGGAAGAAGAAGGCAGAATTTGTATTTTAATAAGAGATTGGTAAATAAAAACCGGCAAAATTGATTAACTTGAAGAAGATAGAAGAGTTTTTGAAGATTAGAAGAAGTTTGAAAGTAAAGTTTGAGAAGATTATGAAGGTGGTCTATTTATAATAGCCACTTTGACGGTTTGAAAGCACTGGTGGCCGACCATCAACTGGCGTTAATTAATGCTTTTGGAAACTCTGCAGACGCGACGCTTCAGTCGCTTATGTCGCTTACGTCACGATATTGACGTCATAATTGATTGAGGTATTAAATCGAATTCTAGAATTCGTTTTCTTCTCGTTACACTCCAAAAAATAAGGGGATTATCTGTATATGGTCGAAATCGGGCATACCCGATTTCGGCGGCATGGGAGTGCCATGAGGGTAACCTCGTAATAGATCGGGCTCGAGCTCGAAGATAGAACGTCGAGCCTGGAGATCAAAGTATTCATTGAGATCGAGGCCAGCAACAATCGAGATCAAACATGACTGACTTCGAGTAAGGCGTAATAACAGAATGGCGAGATGTCAGCAATCGGTCGAAGATCACGGCGAAAATTCCGGAACAGATCAAATCAAAGCGGTTATTAGTCCCAATCATGGGGTCTATTTTCGTTATTAGAGTTGTACCATAATTAGGTTTCCTCTACTATATAAAGAGGAGTTCCAATCATTTGTAGGGCATCATTATTCACTGATAAGAATATACATATATGCTGTTTTCTTTGTCTTACTTACTGTTCATCACTGCTTGTTCTATCCTATATTGTTCATAGTAACTAACCTCGAGACTATCTTGAATTAAGGTCGAGGCATCGTTTGTAGACCGGTTTGATTTATTTTATTGTCCAAGTTATCTATTTAATTCATCATTTATCAATTGGTGCTGGTTTAAATCACATATCTTTAAAACCACAATATAAGTTTAATTGTTACTCAATTTTTAGGGTAAACAACTATGAGTTAGTATTCTGTATGTGAATTTTCCACTGTATTAGAAGGATACAGTGATGATATTGAATCTCTAATTCAGATGAGAAAAACTCACTAGTGATTGTATGATCACCTTTTGGTGAGGTATTGTGATATTAAAATTGCCTGGCAATGAGGCTGATTAAGCAATCTCTTTGCGAGTATTCCACTAGAGCTTAATTAAACCGACAATATTTATATCGATGAATTGTGATTGCTAAGTGCAATAGTCATTGTAAGAAAATAAATTTGTCAAGGGAAAGAGTAGACACATTCTCTTGAGACATAATGTGATAAAGCAATTGCTTAGAGAGAATTTTTTATACATATTAGATGTAGTTAAAATAGGATTTGGCTGATCTTTTGACTTATAAGTGAAACATCGAGCGATTGAGACTTTTGCCAATTTGAGATGTATCAACAATGATGGTAACCCAATCTTTGTGATTGGAGATCCCATAAAGTATGTTCATATGGGTAATAACAAGTCATTAGTTGATCAAATGTGCACTATTAAATTATGTATCTTCCTATAGTGTATATGTATATAGTGTAAGACTGCAAGGAATATGAGGCTAAGTTATTAAACTCTTAATCCAATAATCCGATCCATAGCCTTTTGTAGGTGGTGTATTGCGATGCAAAATACACTTGATGGATGAACCTATATGAGTATGGAGTGCGGTAGATCCTATGAAATTTGTGGCAAAATTTCTAGAGCTCTCATAAATACCAGGCGCGCGCATGGCCTATTAGCGCTAAACCGCGATAACAACAAAAATTGTGAAGGTGTAATATGATGAATTAGATCTCTAGCTTACAACAAGAATATTTGGTTCATAGAAGTTGTCAACTTCATCAATTATTTTGTAAGTTAAATCTTATTTTATGTATATCTGGTTCATAGTCTATAAGACACCAGAAATATTTTATTATACCCGAAACCCAGCAAATTATAATCTCTATCTTTATTATTATATTTCTTTTGAGATATGTGGGGGATTATTGAAATTTGTCGGTATCTCAAAAGGAAGTGTCCCTTATTTTTATCAACTTTCTCTCGTTTTGAAATAGTCAAACTAGCCGTTACAAATTAACCGTTGGAGTAACACTTATATAAACATGGTTTTTGGAGAGCTAAAGACACAATTTTATAGCACAACTTTTTGAATATTCTTCTTCCTCCTATATGCTGGGTTTCTTTATTGAATTTTCTACTAGTTGTGTTCCCAGTTTAATAACTTGAAGAGCTTGTTGAATCATGGAGGATACGACTATTTATTTTTTATTGTGTAGGTAAAATATCCTTAAGCACAGTGTTCTTAGCACGCCTTAAACTTTAATAAATCCTAATCTTCTTTAACTAATTTTTGCAACAAGCTTTACCTATCGATGCATTACCCTCATTAAACTGTTTCATAATCGTTTCGAGAGACTGTCTCAAACTAGCACGAGTCTATACTTGTTCTGTTATTGATTCCGAAACATTTATCAGACATGATGTTAACACACAAACGAAAAATACCCTCTCAATATATTTTAAACTTATTATGACGAAATCGGGTGGGGGACATAATATATGAGTGTAATATTAATTTAATTCACTTGTTGGGGTGGGGACAGTGGGTTACAAGTGGAAAGTGAGACCTATATTTGGTTCTTTACTCGACCAATACAAGTTAGGACCGCACACTCTCTCTCAACACCCTATAAGAACCTCTTATTGTACTTGCACTTTCCCCATTCAAACTTCTCTTCACAAAAACAAAACCAACAACAAAATCAAAGTTCTCTCTCTTTGTATACCAAGAATTCCAATACAGAAACCCTTAAGTAAAAGATGAAGATGAGCAGTAGCAACATGGGAAGTTCAAAGAGGAAGCTAATTTCAAGTAGAGGGCTCGGAGGAGTTTTTAGGCAGCAAAAGGCCAGGCTTTACATAATCAAAAGATGTGTGGTCATGCTCCTTTGTTGGCATGACTGAATTTACATTACTCCAAATTATATTAATTAAACTCCAGAAAACCCTTCAACAAAATTGGGTTATATGGGTTTGTCCATAGTCTTTTTATTCTTCTTTTTTCTTCCCCCCTTCTTGGAATTGTACAGAGCAGTCGATTGTAAAAAGAAAAGGATTTAGCAAAATTTTGTACTAAATTTAGGCCCTACTCTAGTGGCCTCTTGTATACATCGGATAGCTTCAATCAAAGACAATATCGATTTTGATTATGTTTTTAGTTTTTACAGTTTTTGAGTCTATGATTATTACTCTTCTTCTTCCTCTTCTTCTCTAATCTTTTTTACGAGGATGATGTTGAAAGGGTAGCAGTCATATGTTTTAGTCCACTTCTTGAATTTTTCTGGATATGACCAATGGAGTCCATTCAATTCAGCATGTTGGCCAAGTATTTTAAAGGTAGAATTGACCTAAATTGCAGCCCTTAATTACTTAAATTAAAAATAGCACACGAATGTCGTATAATATAGGTATAATATGTGTGCGATTTTATATAATCAATGTATTCGGACGGCTACTTGTGTAAGAGTTGATTCAGAGTTGGGATATTTTGTGCATTTACTTAGGTAAAAATTTGTACTAAAAGTTATTCTAATACCGTTGTCGAATCAAGGGCGTCAATGATCTAACGGCTCATATCAAAGGTTGGACATGGTTTTCTTTTAGGTGGACAACTACTCTCTCTTCTGATTATTGCACTCTTGCACCTCCTTCAAGTTCTGCTCAAAGAATTTCAGACAGAGGTCAACTCAATGTTCCTTGATATGAAGTGCCTTTTAAAGTTCGAAATCAATATTAATAAGAGATTAAATTTTATACATTTACCGCGATTAATGTATTTAAACAATCAAATTCTTATAAGGTAATTACAACTAAAATTATATAAAACATTAATTAGTGGTGACCTGATAAAAATTATAAGTATAATCTGCAACCATGGATTAAATGATACTAATATTTCCAAAAGTTTAATGCCGTTAATGTACATAATTTAAATCTTATTAAACATGTTAAGGCTTATTTTGAAAGAAATATAATTTTCATTTTCAAGGAGAAAAATCTTCACATGACGACTTTAGCACAATAGCAGCAATGGTATTGTTATTTACACAACATAATCTAGAAACATATACTCTAAGGAATATAGAAGCAATAACTCGTCTTTTCTGGAAATGGAGCCATTATTTTAGGGAGTGATTTACCTCATAATGTATTTTTCGGCGAGAATTTGAATTTAATCGAACTTCTATATATATACTCTCTCCGGCCCACTTTAAGTGATATTTTGATCATTTTTTGTGGTACATAATATTTGAATTAATAAGATTATTTACCCGAAAAACGAATAGAGTTGAATTTATACGTAGTTCTAAGGATACGTGGTATAACTTGGTACAAATTGGAAAGTAAATAGAAAAATATTGAGTATTGACTGTATAAAGAATGAAATACAAACCAAATTGAATAGAAAGCTAGTTTATGAACAAGCAAGATGAATCAATGTATAAAGCTCACAAGAGAATAATCTCTATATGGATATCAGTCTGTTTGTGAATAATATGAGAGTGTCTTAATGTCTTCATCCCCTTTACAAAATAGTAGCTATCCCTCTTATAGTGGAGGAATCCTACTTTAGATATAATTAAAAATACATAGTGGGGATCCCATGATGAATTAGTTTTTCCCTAATTCCTGCCGAGATTCTCTCTCTTAGTGCGGCTATAACGGCTCTTGTCTCCTGGCTCGATCTTGGTCGGATTTGGTACTGGCCGATTTCCAGGTTTAGAGCTCGATATTAACTCGGGCTCGATATTGACTCGGGGCTCCGTATCGAATCGGGCTAGATATTGGTCGGTCTCTGGATTTTAAGTTCGATAGCCCCGCTTCACTTCATAGTTCGATTTGGACTTGGGCTCGGTAATGACTTCGAGCTTGGTATTTGTATGGTCTCAGAAATTCGAGCTCGGTAACCTGGCTTCGGATCTCATACCTGATATTACGAAGATGACCTTCGGTCCATTATTCTTTAATGTTGACTAATCACACGAAGGTTAAAACCGGTTTTGACCGTATACAGATAGTCCCTGCGTTTCTCAAGAAGAATGTGGCAAGAAACAATATGATTTGCAAACGGTATGACTCGATAAAAACTGACGTTTGTACCGAGCCAGACCATGACGTACATGATAGATGTCCCGTCGGTTTAGTTTACCAAGGCATTAAATGCGTGTCAGACGATGGTCGACCATTGTTGACACTGAACCGTCATTGTCGACTCTATAAATAGCCCCACTTTTTACCACTTCTTGCTTTTACATCTCCATTGATGCCCCAAAGGCAGCTGGGTCGATGGCGGTTGATGAGGCTCCATCTCGAACTGAGGGGATATCGGAGAAGGACTCGGACAAAGTCCCCGAGTCGTTGGAGATCGAGGATGCCTCCCACCGAAGTCATCAATCGGTGGATATATCGGAAGGGGCCGACCCTGAAGCTCTTCGAACTGAGGTGAACGCCCCAAGCGACTCGCTTGGGGCAATAGTAATCGGAGACTCGCCCTCTCTCCCCGCTTTTTCCGAAGGGGCATTTCGGGAAGCCCGAGCATTGGGGACCCTCGAGGTAGCCGGGTCCCATGAGAGTGAGGACCCCTTTCGTGACTTATTTGCCGGTATCCAGGATGCTGCCGGCCCGAATGACGCGTCGGGTCTTTTCTTTGAGGTTCAACGAGCCCTGAATCGGGTAAGTCTCGATTCCCTTTGTTGATGTCTTATTTTTCCATTTTCTGCCTAACCTCTTCTCTTTTTCGTATAGGTTTTAGCTCTTCATCAAGAGGAGTTTTCCAAATATCAGACAGAGCTGAGCCGACGTGAGGCCGACTTCTGAGTGCTTTCGGAGAAGAGAAATGCCCTCAAACTTCTTAATGGGCAAAAAGAGGAAGAGATCAAAGATCTTCGAGCCGAGTTGGACATGTCATACCAAGATTAGACTGACCTGACCGAGCAGGTAATGATAATCTTAAAAGCTCATGGGCTCGTTTCGGGAACGGTGGCTAATATTTCGATCTCACAGCTGCAGCAAAAGCTTGAAGTGATCGGGCTGCTTCGTGAGGAGGTCGAAACGATAAGAGCGGAGACCTTGGGGTGGAAAGAAGGCATGAACCGCCTCGCTGCAGAAAAAGAGACTGCTCGAGCCCAATTATCATCGGCCGAAAGTCAACTTCAAGGCATGAAGGAGAAGAGCTTGGTTCAAGCAAGGAAAATAGAGGAGCTCGAGGCTCGATTAGCTTCCGAACTTGCCAAGGCCAAATCTGAAGCCGAAAAAGCAAAGGCCGAGGCGGATGCATTAGTGGCCGTCTATAGGGCCGATGCTAAAGTCGCTCAAGTACAAGCGAAAAAGGCAGCCGAGACCACTCAATCTCGAGCATATTGGGTTGCCGAACTCGCCAAATGCCAATCTCGGAGGGAAACCCTCGAGGAGATCCATGCTCGAGGTTTTGATCTTACCGAAGAGATAAAAAAGGCTAAAGAGCTTGAAGCCGATGCCGGAGCCTTGGCTTCCGATGATGATAATGATGTTGATGATGATGATGATGAGAGAGCAAGAGTGGGTCTGAGAGCGGGGAGGAGCCCGATGGAGAAGAGACTGCCCCCGGAGATAACCAGGAAACTTAGGGTTTTTTCCATTTTTGTTTTTTGTGTAGGGTCCTGATCGGACATTGTAAATACTCTTATATATATAAAAAGATCTTTTCCTTTCCCGACTTGTCTATATTTTATTCGCTGCCTTGTGAAGATTTTTATGAGTTCGAGGTCTTAGGCAATTTGATCGAAGTTTTTCCTTGTAGCCTTTATAATAGAGTGAGCGTTTGTTCGAACTTGAAATAAAAAGTAGCCTTTAGGCTTAATAGTCGAGTGTATTTGCTCGAACTCGAAGTAATGTAGCCCATAGGCTTTAATAGTCGAGTGAGTGTTTCTCTAACTCAAAGTAACGTAGCCCGTAGACTTTGATACTCGAGTGAATGTTTGCTCGAACTCGAAGTAATGTAGCCCGTAGGCTTAGTAGTCGAGTGAGTACTTGCTCGAACTCGAAGTAATATAGCCCGTAGGCTTAGTAGTCGAGTGAGTGTTTGCTCGAACTCGAAGTAACATAGCTCGTAGGCTTTAATAGTCGAGCGAGTGTTTGCTCGAACTTGAATAAATGTCGCCCGTAGGCTTAGTAGTCGAGTGAGTGTTTGCTCGAACTCGAAGTAATGTAGCTCATAGGCTTTAATAGTCGAGTGAGTGCTTGCTCGAACTCGAAGTAATGTAGCCCGCAGGCTTTAATAGCCGAGTGAGTATTTGCTCGAACTCGAAGTAATGTAGCCCGTAGGCTTTGTAGTCGAGTGAAAGCTTGCTCGAACTTCAAGTAATGTAGCCCGTAGGCTTAGTAGTCGAGTGAGTGTTTGCTCGAACTCGAAGTAACGTAGCCCGTAGGCTTTAATAGTTCAGCGAGTGTTTGCTCGAACTCGAAGTAATGTAGCCCGTAAGCTTAGTAGTCGAGTAAGTGTTTGCTCGAACTCGAAGTAATGTAGCCCGCAGGCTTTAATAGTTGAGTGAGTGTTTTCTCGAACTCGAAGTAATGTAGCCCGTAGGCTTAGTAGTCGAGTGAGTGTTTGCTCGAACTTGAAGTAATATAGCCCATAGGCTTTAATAGTCGAGTGAGTGTTTGCTCAAACTCGAAGTAATGTAGCTCGTAGGCTTAGTAGTCGAGTGAATGCTTGCTCGAACTCGAAGAAATGTAGCCCGTAGGCTTAGTAGTCGAGTGAGTGTTTGCTCGAACTCAAAGTGTTGTAGCCCATAGGCTTTATGGTCGAGTGAGCGTTTGCTCGTACTCCAAGTAATGTAGCCCGTTGGCTTATGTGGGGCTTGATATCGTTGACCTTTCGGTCGGCAGTCCCCGATTTATGGGGTAATGGTCGGCCCTTGAGCCTGTTGCATAATAGATTACGAAATAGAGGATGGATTCTGAGATATGAGATTTAGATAAATGAGAAATTTCTATTTATGTCATTGTACATGTTGTTCATGTTTTGTACCAGGGATCGAGCAAACTACACGAGCATGGTTTGTTTTGACCATTTGGCTCTTACAAGTTTTCCTATCAAAACCCTATTGTCACGAAGTAACTTCCTTGCATTGAACTTGATAATCGAACTTGATATATTTTAGGGTAATACCCCCCAGTATTCGAGGTTGATTGTAAAGAGGCCTCGGATACTGTTGAATTGTTCTAAGTTAGCACGATCAATGGTTGCCTCATTAAAAACCTTGCCGAAAAACTCATTTAGGATAAAACCGGTTTAAGGGAAAAAGAGTGCAACGCATGCTTTCAGACCTAAAGGCTTCGAGTTGAATAATACATCTTTGTTTATGATCGAACACTTGCAAGGGTTAATTTTGAAATATAAATAAATATAGGAGGGTCGTACCTTAACAGTAGTATCGTTTTAGGTACGACACATTCCAATTGCTTGGTAGTTATTTGCCGTTTATTACACCGAGCTTGTAGGATCCTTTTCCGACGATTTCGAGAACCTGATACGGTCCTTCCCAATTCGGACCTAGTTTTCCTTCATTTGAATTTCGGGTGTTGAGGGTGACTTTCCTTAGCACTAAGTCCCCGCTTTTAAAATATCGAAGATTGGTTCTTCGATTATAATACCTTTCGATTCGCTGTTTTTGGGCGGCTAATCGGACGAGAGACGCTTCTCTTTTTTCGTCTAATAATTCTAGGCTCGTGCTCATTGTCTCGTTATTCGACTTATCTGTTGCATATCACAACCTGATGCTAGGTTCTCCGACCTCAACCGGGATAAAAGCTTTGGCGCCATAAACCAACGAGAATGGTGTCGCTCCGGTACTCGATTTCAATGTTGTGCGGTATGCCCATAGAACTTCGGGTAGTATTTCTCTCCATTTTCCTTTAGCATTGGTTAATCTTTTCTTAAGATTTTAAATGATGGTTTTGTTGGTCGATTCAGCCTGTCCGTTCCCGCTGGGATGATAAGGCGTTGATAAGATCCTTTTGATTTTGTGGTCTTCGAGAAATTTAGTTACTTTGCTTCCGATGAATTGCTTTCCATTATCATATCTTGGATGGCATCCCGAACCGACATATGATGTGTTCCCAAATAAAGTCTATCACCTCATTTTCTCTGACTTTCTCGAAAGCCTGTGCTTCACCCCATTTAGTGAAATAATCAGTCATAAACAAAATAAACTGAGCCTTACCTAGGGCCGATGGGAGAGGGCCAACGATGTCCATTCCCCATTTCATGAAAGGCCAAGGAGATAGGACCGAGTGGAGAAGCTCCCCGGGTTGATGAATCATGAGCGCATATCTTTGACATTTGTCGCATTTTCAAATGAACTCCCTTGCATCTTTGTCCATATCAATCCAATAATATCCTGCTCTGATTATTTTGTGGACCAATGAATCGGCACCAAAATGATTTCCACAAGTGCCTTCGTGAATTTCACGTAAGATATAATCGGTGTCTCCCGGTCCCAAACATATTGCTAGTGGACCATCGAACGTCCTCCTAAATAGAGTTCCATCTTCGGACAAGGTGAACCGTGCTGCCTTTGTGCGCAGAGCACTCGATTCTTTTGAATATGATGGAAGCTTCCCGTTCTTGAAGTACTCTATGTATTTGTTTCTCCAATCCCATGTTAAACTTATGGAGTTTATCTCGGCGTGGCCTTCTTCGATTACTGATTTCATGAGTTGTAAAATAGTCCCCGAGTTAAGTTCGCCCTCCTCGACCGACGAACCTAAGTTTGCAAGAGCGTCGGCCTCACTGTTCTGCTCTTGAAGTACATGTTGCAAAGTCCATTCCTTAAATCGATGTAGAGTTACTTGCAATTTATCCAAGTACCTCTGCATTAGATCTTCCCGGACTTCAAAAGTTCCGTTGACTTGATTTACCACGAGGAGGGAATCACATTTAGCCTCCACGACCTCGGCTCCCAAACTTCTAGCTAGTTCGAGACCTGCAATCACGGCCTCATACTTGGCCTCATTGTTATTCAACTTTGTAGTTTTAATAGATTGTCTAACTATATTACCTGTGGGCGATTTTAGTACGATGCCCAGTCTGGACCCCTTTGTGTTCGAGGCACCGTCCGTAAAGAAGTTCCAAACTCCCGAAGAGGTACCCGATTTTATCAGTAATTCTTTTTCAATCTTGGGTACGAAGGCCGGCGTAAAGTCAGCCACGAAGTCTGCTAAGATTTGAGATTTGATAGCGGTTCGAGGTCGATACTCGATATCGTACCCGCCGATATCTATGGCTCATTTGGCCAATGGACCTGAAAGCTCAGGTTTGTGTATCGGATGGCACTGGAAATATTGTCTTAATTTCCTAGAGGCACTTATTAAAGCAAGCGCTAATTTGTCTAAGTGTGGATATCTAGTTTCGGCCTCGCCTAAAGTTCGACTGACATAATAAATAGGAATTGCGTACCTCGCTCTTCTGGAATTAGGACTCCACTTACCGCTATCTCTGAGACAGCTAGATACAGATAAAGTTGTTCGTCTTCCTTTGGGGTATGAAGCAATGGAGGCCTCGATAAATACCGTTTTTGCTCTTCCAAAGCCTGCTGACATTCCGGAGTCCATGAAAAATTTCTTTTCTTTTTAAGCAGGGAGAAAAATTGGTGGCTCCTATCTGAGGACATCGAAATGAATCGTCCCAGGGCGACTATTTGTCCCGTTAGCCTTTGTACGATTTTTACATTATCTGCCACTGTGATGTCCTCAATAGCTTTGATTTTATCGGGGTTGATCTCGATTCCTCGATTGGACACCATGAATCGAGAAACTTACCCGAGCCAACTCCGAATGTACACTTTTTGGGATTGAGCTTTATATTGTATTCCCTTAGTATGTCGAAAGTTTCCTACAAATGCTTTAAATGGTCCTCTGCTCGTAGGGATTTAACTAACATGTCATCAATATAAATCTCCATTGATTTTCCTATTTGTTTTTCAAACATTCGATTTACTAGGTATTGATAAGTTGCACCAACATTGTTTAGACCGAATGGCATTATATTATAACAATAAGTCCCGTACTTAGTGATAAACGAGGTATTTCCCTGATCCTCCGGGTTCATTTGTATTTGGTTGTACCCGGAATAGGCATCGAGAAAACTGAGAGTCTCGTGGCCGGTCGTGGCATCGATCATACGATCGATATTAGGCAATGGAAAAGAATCCCTACGGCATGCTTTATTCAGGTCTTTAAAATCTATACACATTCTAAGCTTGTTTTCCTTTTTAGGGACTACCACCACATTTTCTATCCATTCGGGGTACTTTACTTCCTGAATGGACCCTATTTTAAGAAGTTTGGTTACCTCGTCTTTGATGAAGGCGTGTTTGACCTCGGACTGGGCCCTTCATTTTTGTTTTATCGGGTGGAATCTTGGGTCCAAGCTTAGCTTATGAGTGGTGATTTCCGGTGGGATCCCTATCATGTCAAGATGGGACCAAGCGAAACAATCTATGTAAGATATAAGAAATTGAATAAGCTTTTTCTTGAGCTCGGGATCTACCCTCGTGCCAAGGTATACCTTTTGTTCGAGCAAATATTCGATTAGTATGACTTGCTCAAGTTCTTCGACCGTTGATTGGGTAGCGTCGGAATCATCGAGGACCACGAAAGATCGAGGGATCCCATGTTCATCATCTTCGCCAGTCTTCTGATTCTCTAATTGGGTCGAAGCTAAAATTTGTGATTGCTATTTGGTATCCCGTTCCCCCTTCGAATCCGATCCTTTTACTGATGATAATGATGATATAGGAATCACTTCATCGATAACAAACATTTCTTTTGCGGCCGGTTTCTCCCCGTAGACCATTTTGATTCCCTCCGATGTTGGGAACTTCAAAACCTGGTGGAGGGTCGAGGGTACAACCCTTATATTGTAGATCCACGGTCTTCCGAACAGGGCGTTGTATCTCATATCGCCTTCGATCACGTGGAACTTAGTTTTTTGGATGGTCTCGGCCACGTTAACTGGCAGGATTATTTCGCCCTTAGTAGTTTCACATGCCACATTGAATCCATTTAGTATCAAGGTTGCGGGCACGACCTGGTCCTGTAGACCGAGTTGCTCTACGACACTCGATCGAATGTGTTGGCCGAACTACCTGGCTCAATTAACACACATTTAACTTGAGTTCTATTCATAAGTACAGATATTACCAGTGCATGGTTATGTGGTTGCATGATTCCTCCCGCGTCTTCGTTATTAAAGGACAAGGTTCCTTCAGGGATGTAATCCTGAGTCCGAGATCGCTTTTCTCTTATAATCGACATCTTAGTGCATTTAAGCACGCCCCCTGGGAGTATCGATCCCACCCATGATCATGTGGATGGTGTGTTGTGTCTCTTCTTGTTCGTTTTGTCTATTGAAACCCCCGTTTTTGACATGGTTTTTGGCCCTGTCACTTAAAAATTCTCAAAAGGCCCTTTATTGAATAACCGGGCTACCTCCTCTCTTAGTTTCCTGCAATATTCCGTTCTGTAGCCATGAGTGCCATGATATTCGCACATTTGATTAGGATTCCTCTGGGCAGGATCGGTCTGCATAGGTCGAGGCCATTTAGTATCTTTGATGCGTCCGATAGCTGACACGATAGTGGATGTATCGATGCTGAAGTTATACTCTGATAACCGAGGTGCTTCTTTGGGTCCGGTATGCCTATCAAACCCATTCCTGTTCATCATCCCCCGAGACCCTTGGCCTCGATTACTATTTTTATTGCCTTGTACGGGGTTACGTCTTGGTTCTTTCCCCCTATGATCTCTGTTATATGGACGATATCGATCCTTGTTTGACCTTGGTTCTCGGTCGAAGTCCTTTTTAACAACGGGCCCGGAACCCAACTGGTCGTCTTCGACTCTTATTTTGGATTGCTATCGATTGTGCACATCAGCCCAAGTAATAGCTGGGTACTCGATCAGGTTATGCTTCAGCCGCCGTGAAGCCATCGAGCTTCGTTCGTTTAGACCTTGAGTGAAAGCTTGAATAGCCCAATCGTCTGTGACAAGTGGTAAATCAATTCGTTCTATTTGGAAACGAGATACGAATTCTCTTAGCATCTCATTATCCTTTTGTCTTACCTTGAATAGGTCTGACTTCCTGGTCTCGACCTTTATGGCCCCGGCATATGCTTTTACGAAGCAATCTGCAAGCATAGCAAAAGAATCGATAGAGTTAGACGATAAATTATGATACCATATCATCGCTCCCTTCGACAGGGATTCACCGAATTTTTTCAATAATATAGATTCGATCTCATCGTCCTCTAGATCGTTCCCTTTAATGGAAAATGTGTAAGAGGTGACATATTCGTTGGGGTCGGTCGTTCCGTTATACTTAGGAATTTCGGGCATGCGAAACTTCTTTGGGATTGGTTTAGGAGCCACGCTTGGGGGGAAAGGCTTTTGTACGAATTTTTTGGAATCCAAGCCCTTCAATATCGGGGGTGCCCCCAGGATCTGATCAACCTTGGAGTTGTACGTTTCCACTTTTTTGTCGTTTGCTTCGATCCTCTTTTCTCCTGACTCTATTCGTTTTGTCTGTTCTTCGATCATCTTAACAATTTCGGGATTAGTCCCCGATTGTTGCTCATTTGACCTTACTATAGTTGGGCCCGTTTTGTGGGTGACTTCTTGGGTGGACTGGGCTCGAGTCTGGTCGGTGCCTGGGTTTGGATCTACAACTGGGCTATTGCTACTTGTTGAGCTTGCAACATCACGAAAATCATATACAAGCTGATTCTATTTTCCTCAGTGTTTTGAGTATTTCGAGCTGCAGAGCGAGTTCCACCTTGAATGCTATTTTCAGGGTCGGAATGTTGGTTTGCCTCGATGGCCACATGTGAATTAACGTCTATTGGCTCTTCGACCCGAGCTCTAACGGGATCGACGAGTGGCTTTCCACCCCCGGGGGTTAAGTTGTTGTTCTCGTCTTGAAGGCCAGCTTCATTGTCGATAGGAAGGGCCATTAATTGATAATTCATCATTTTCAACCTAAAATCAACTATACTTCCAAGAGCAAGTGTAAAATGGTGTGTTTTACAGAGATTCGTACAAAACAACCACTGTTATCCTTAGCCCCACGGTGGGCGCCAAACTATTTACCCAAAAAGTGGATAGAGTTGAATTTATACGTAGTTCTAAGGATACGTGGTATAACTTGGTACAAATTGGAAAGTAAATAGAAAAATGTTGAGTATTGACTGTATAAAGAATGAAATACAAACCAAATTGAATAGAAATCTAGTTTATGAACAAGCAAGATGAATCAATGTATAAAGCTCACAAGAGGATAATCTCTATATGGATATCAGTCTGTTTGTGAATAATATGAGAGTGTCTTAATGTCTTCATCCCCTTTACAAAATAGTAGATATCCCTCTTATAGTGGAGGAATCCTACTTTAAATATAATTAAAAATACATAGTGGGTATCCCATGATGAATTAATTTTTCCCTAATTCCTGCCGAGATTCTCTCTCTTAGTGCGGCTGTAACGGCTCTTATCTCCTGGCTCGATCTTGGTCGGATTTGGTACTGGCCGATTTCCAGGTTTAGAGCTCGATATTAACTCGGGCTCGATATTGACTCGGGGCTCGGTATCGAATCGGGCTAGATATTGGTCGGTTTCTGGAATTTAAGTTCGATAGCCCCCCTTCACTTCATAGTTCGATTTGGATTTGGGCTCGGTAATGACTTCGAGCTCGGTATTTGTATGGTCTCAGTAATTCGAGCTCGGGAACCTGGCTTCGGATCTCATACCCGATATTACGAAGATGACCTTCGGTCCATTATGTTCCAATTTTGACTAATCACACGAAGGTTAAAACCGGTTTTGACCATATACAAAGATATCAAGAAGGAATTAACTTCTTTTTTCCAAAGTTGCACTTAGAGTAAAGAGCCTAACAGTAATTTGTTATATTTTCAATGAGCAAATTAAGGTTAATATGGTTAATTTCTGTCACGACCAAGAATCTCACCCTCGGGGATCATGATGGCGCCTAACATTTCACTTGCTAGGGAAGACAACGTTAGCTAAGTTACTTAACCAATTTTAACAATTCAAATCAAAATATGAACAATAATAACCGTAATAGTCTGAATTAGAGTGGTATAATGCTAAATAACATAATCTAAACATATCCCAAAATTTGGAGTCACAAATACATGAGCATCTAGAGTGCTACAGGTAAAGTCTAAACAATACAGTTGTTTGAATCTAAATGAACAGCAATAATAGGAAGGAAGGGGACTTCAGGGGTTGCGAACGTCGTGCAGCTATACCCTAAGTCTCCAAAAGTAGCTGAATCCATGCACTCGCGTTAAGCGCCGCTAGGACCCATACCGGTATTGTCACGATCCCAAATGCCCTCCATAGGAAGTCGTGAAGATACGTAGTCTCTAAAACTAGGTAAGCCCAACAACATGCGAAAAAATTAAAATAACAACTTAAAAATCTCTGAAAACTTGAACAACTGCATAAATAAGATCTGTAACTCAAAATGTACAATTCCCAAAACCTGGTGAAGTATAAGTCACAAGCTCTAGTAACAATTTTGATCAATCTTATACATCACTTTCTGAGATAGTGTAATGCAATAAGGAAAAACAGGATAGAAGGAGACTCCGAGGTTTGCGGACGCAGGCAGGTGTACCTTGAAGTCTCCAAAGAAACATTGTGAGGTCTACACCGACCACCAAAGTGTGCAGTATTTGTTCAAATAGAAGGATCTTAACTTGCGGCAGTGGAGGTGGTTAAAGTTGCTTAAGTGGTCTATGATATCACCATCCTATATCATCCTAGGAAGGCCAATGTGGTGGCCGATGCCTTGAGTCGCAAGGCGGAAATCTTGGGTAGTTTAGCAAATCTACCAGTAGAAGAGAGGCCATTAGCCTTGGATGTTCAGGCCTTGGCCAACCAGTTCCTCAAGGACATGGTTCAGCACGGCAATGCCGAGGAGGTCACTATTGGGGATGGCGGTGTATTACGGATGCAAGGCAGGCTATGTGTGCCCAATGTAGATGGCTTGCGTGAGTTGATTCTCTAGGAGGCTCACAATTCACGGTACTCCATTCATCTGGGTGCCGCCAAGATGTATCAGGACTTGAGGCAACACTATTAGTGGAGGCGGATGAAGAAGGACATAGTGGAATATGTAGCTCGGTGCCTAAACTGTTAGCAGGTGAAGTATGAGCATCAATGGCCTGGTGGATTGCTTCAAAGGTGAGGTATCCCAGAGTGGAAATGGGCGCGGATCACTATGAATTTTGTTGTTCGGCTCCCACGGACTCGGAGGAAGTTCGATGCAGTATGGGTAATTGTGGATAGATTGACCAAGTTAGCTCATTTTATTCTAGTGGTGACTACTTATTCTTTAGAGCAGTTGGCTCAGGTTTATATTCGCGAGATTGTCAGGCTTCATGGCGTGGCGTCATCTATCATCTCTGACCGGGGTAAGTAGTTTACATCGCGGTTCTGGAGATCCATTCAACATAAATTAGGTACGCGAGTGGAGTTGAGTATAACCTTTCACCCTCAGACAGACGGCCAGTCCGAGCGCACTATTCTGATATTGGAGGTTATGCTTTGTGCGTGTGTGATGGAGTTTGGGGATTCTTGGGATTAGTTCTTGCCGCTTACGGAGTTTTCCTATAACAACAGTTACCAGTCGAGCATTCAGATGGCCCTGTATGAGGCTTTATATGGTAGGTAGTGCCGGTCTCCGGTGGGTTGGTTTGAGCCGGGTGAGGCTAGGCTATTGGGTACATACTTTATTCAGGATGCCTTGGAAAAGGTTAAATTGATTCAAGATCTACTTCGTACAACCCAATCTAGATAGAAGAGTTATGCGTATCGGAAGGTTAGCGACGTTGCATTCATGGTTGGGGAGCGGGTCTTGCTCCGAATTTCGCCCATGAAGGGTGTTATGAGGTTCGGGAAGAAGGGCAAGTTGATCCCTAGGTATATAAGACAAATCCTTATCCCCAACCATGAATGGAATACCGCAAACTGTGAGCCTCCTAGAGAATCACAGTTCGTACAACCCAACCTAGGTATATAAGACAAATCAACTCAAGCAAGCCGGGTCGTTATATCCTCCCCTTCTTAAAACAAACGTTCGTCCTTGAACAAGTATAGAGACATATCTGAAGTGGTGAAAAGATGAGGATAACGGCTACGCTATCATGCTCGGTCTACCAAATTGCCTCCTCGGCTGGCTGACGCCTCCACTGAACCTTCAATGAAGTAATGTTGCTATCCAAAATAACATTACGCTACTGCAATAAAGAAAAGCACGTGAACTTGCAACCCCCAATTCTTCTGCGTGAACGCGACTACCTTTATGCGTTCGCGATTTACTGGAAACCAGCCTTCCGCGATCGTGTTAATCCATTCACGATCGCATATATGGACACTAGAAGCACCACATTCAGCAACTCCTCAACGATCCGAAATGCGCCGAACATGGTCCGAATTAAACTCGAGGCCCCCAGGGCCTCAACCAAACATACCAACAAGTCTTAAAATATCATACAAACACGCTCGAAGTGTCAAATCACACCAAACAACACTAGAATCACGAATCACGAATCACGCATCGATTCAAGCCTAAGAACTTATGAACTTCCGAATTCTAAAACTAATGTCGATTCATACCAAAACAACTCCGATTGATACCAAATTTTTCACACAAGTCATAAATGACATTACAGACCTATTCCAACTTTCGGAATCGGGATCCGACCCCGATATTAATAAAGTCCACTCCCGGTCAAACTTTTCAAAATCTTCAAACTTTCCAACTTTCACCAATTTATGCTGAAATGACCTACAGTCTTCCAAATCAACATCTGGATACGCTCCTCAGACCAATATCACCAAACAGAACTATTGAAACCGTCAAAACTCTATTCCGATGTCATCTTACCATAAGTCAAACTATGGTCAACTCCTACGACTTAACCTTCCAACTTAGGGACTATGTCACTTGCCACTCTGAAACTCATCCGAAACCAAAACCAACTACCTCGGCAAGTCATTTAACTACAATGTAACATAAAGGAGGCAATAAAAAGGGGCTCGGGGTTAATACACTCGAAACGACCGGCCGGATTGTTACATGTATCTTCACAAGAAATATAGAGTGTAATATAGTACAACCGACCCCGTGTATTCTGTAAGTGCCGAACCTAACCTCGAGGAAGTAGTGACGAGGCTATGACAAGTTACTTATAAATAACCTGTACGAAATAATAATAACAGAAAAATAGGAATAAGAATAAAGCAATAAACTCATATAAACAAACCCGAAGGGCAACCACTAGAGATCCCAGAATAACAAAGTCTCAAGTCTCATATCACAATACCGTGAATGGCTGAACAATCAGAAACAATTTGGCATATCAAAACTGTTGCAGCATGCAATCCAATCCCACCATATCATCATCTATTCATATCAAAGTCCGTCCTTATTCCGTCATATCATTTCAATACCATTTAATTCCATTGCAACGAATAACCCGCTCCCCAAACAAGTTCAAATCATCAACATAAACAGTTCAACAACAATATTTACAAAATAACAACATAAAGTAGGTGAATGTACCAGACAGTAAAGAACCACAAAATAATCGGAGAATATCTAACCTCTCGAAATCTTAAACTTTATCAATTCATCAGTACAAAATAGTTAAACAGCTCACATAAGTGAAACAACATCATAGAGTGCATCAAATAATATAAGAAAAATAAAAGCAGATAAAACATATGACAATTAAAGTATTCAATTATGACAAGTAGAAATAGGTAGCAAATAAGCAGAAATCATATGAGGAATAAACAAGTTAAGGCAAGTAATAATTAAATGAAGCAACAAATATAACATTGAAGTCAAGTAAAAATATGTAACAATTAAGGCATATAATAAGAGATATCATGGAATAACCGAAACATGTAAATAAATATCCAAAACCAGCATGTTAAATCCCATGACGCTGTATATATACTCGTCACCTCTCATATACGTTGTTTTCCCATATAATTTACATAACAAATAATTCAACAAATCCTAATTCCCTCAAGTCAAGGTTAGACACAATATTTACCTCACTATGTGAACAAAGCAATCACTCAACCACGGCCGTACCTTTTGAACAAGTCTCCAAACCAACAAAATCTAGCAAATTATTGATCAAACGATTCAAAATAAGTTTTAGAAACTGCCCATCAATAAAAGAGGTTCAATTTTGATCATTCTCGAAAAAGTCAACAAAAGTCAATCCCGGGCTCGCTTGGTCAAAATTCGAGGTTCGGACCAAAACTCAATTACCCATTCACCTCCGAGCTCGGCCATGTGATTTAATTTGAAATCCGACCTAAATTTGAGGTCTAAACCTCACTTTTATAAAATCTTCAATTTCAACCCAAATCCCTAATTTTTACTATAAAAATCCTAAATTTGATGTTAAAATCTCATGAAAAGTAATGGAGAATTGAAAGAAAGTGGATTAGAGTTGCTTACCAATGTTTTTGGGAAGAAAGAAAATCTTGAATATCGCCTCTAGAGTGTATTGGATTGAGATATAGTGTAAAATGAGCCGAGTCCCATTTTCCCCCTCTTTTACCCAGATGCATATGTCGCAATTGCGATGTCTTGTTTGCAATTGCGAGAAACAGGTCGCAATTGCGAATTGTTTCCCTGACGAGAGTAAAACACATACTTAAATTGTGCTCGCTAGTCAAAGATAGTATGGTATAACATCGTGTCTACCGGGATTGGAGTTAAATAGTGTTATCGTAGTTTGAAGCTTGATTGCTGTCCAGGAGGATCAACAATTGAGATTTATATGACTAAGAATCTAAAATCTACAGCTATTGACTAGTGACTATCGAAACAAGGAATAAGCAATTAAGGTTATCGGTGGGAGAGGATAGGGTTTTGACGGAATGAGTGCAAGAAAATTGTTCGGGATCTAACTCTAGATAAGTCACTTCCAATATTCAAGTGAGTCTCTCGAATTCACTAAATTATCAATTCAAACGATCAACAAAAATTCCTCTCTCGATTAAGTCTTAACCTCATAAGATGAACCAATTTAAGCACTATGAAGATATGCAAGAATCATAGTGGATCGGTCTTTAGGAAAACTTCTTTCGATTATTTTCCTAACTAGGTTTAATCAATGATTCAACTAGCCTCTTTCGATTACTTCGAAGAATCTATGAACTCAACCAATAATATAATGTAAAGATATCAGAAGTCATGCCTCTCTCGATTACATGAACTAGTGAATATAGATACAACAAGTAAATCTTCCAAAATGATTCAAATACATAAAAATAGAGTTATAATCCACAAACAATCATCAATACACCAAATCCATCAAAACCCAAAAGGAACTACTCCATAGACATGGAGAAGTTCTTCACAAATATAACTAAAATATAGGAAAACATAAATTCAATCCAAACCCAGATCTTGAGTGAGGAAGGAATGATGAAATCCTTGTACTTGTATTCTTCCAACTCCTCCTTAGCCTCCTTGGCCTCTTTAGGTCAAACATCTCTCAAGAGTCCCAAAAATGGTATTTTTCCGTGTATTTAAGCCACCCCCCAATAAACCCCGGATGAAATTACCCTTTTTAGCGAAATTGGAAAGTCACTCTAATATTTTTAGGCTACCGCACCGCATGCCTCGCCGCCCCATGCGGCGCGGTAGTGAAAAATTCCAAAATGATTCAAAATGTGATTTCTGGCCACTTTTTGCACTAGCGCCTCGCGTGGCATGCCGCGGGGCGGTAGTGAAAATTGTGGCCAGAAATGCGTTTTTAAAATTTTGACATCCACACTTGGTTTTCGACCCCCGAACGTGATCCCGGCTTAATTGCTTGGGCTTTTACTCACACTTCAAAGTTCAAACTTGTTCAAATTAGCTCCAAATTATCTTAATAGCTCGGAATCACTCCTACAAGGCATAAAACATACAATAAGTGCAAAAACACTACCAATTAAAGTTTAACACAAGTAAAGTGCAGTGAATTAGAGTGTAATAAGCGACTTAACCACGAGATTATAGCCTACCATGAACACCTCATACTTAAACCATTGCTTGTCCTCGAGCAATCAAACTACACTTCACATATACATGACTTTTTTAAACAACTCTCCTAACTCATCACTCCAAAAAAAATCAAACAGATTAAGCACAATACCGTAACATCCTCGTCTCAAGAGTTGACTCAATAGCACCACACATGTTTCACAACCTGCTCACTTACTCTAACATAGAGGTCAATGACATTACCTTTCCTTCATGAATAAAGTTCCCTCACACAACAATAGAGAGTAGTTCCACACACAATAAAGTTTAAGAACATTTAGGAACTCAAGATAGAAAGAATTCGCTTACTCTCAGAAACAACATTCATGTGCCACTAGAGATGTATCATAAGCTTGCCCGTAATGTACTACTCTACTAATTGAGGTCATTCAGTCAAGGATCAAATAGGACTTTAATTGGTTGTAATGCAGGCTACAGGACGGTAGGATATATTTCGATATAGTGCCTATACCTCCCTGAGCACTTTAATACATATACATTAGCAATTTAAACCCCACACTTGTGTTGAACTAAACCCCAACCTTCATTCCTATAGCTTCAAGCTCCCCATATCTTTAAGCACATAAAGGTGAGAAATACCACTAGCAAGGAATCAATTTCTTTTACTTTTCTATTTTTTTTCCAATCAAACTCTTTTTTTTAATTCTCTACATGTGGCTCTCACAAATTTTTAAACCGTGCACCTTTCTCCTTTTTCTATAGTTCCACTTAAAACCCGACAATACCACACTTAGCTTTTACAAGCTCATAAGAAAATCAAGTGCTCACGAGAGGTAAAAGGTTCAAACAAATTGACAATTCAAACAAAAGGGTCAATCTTGTAGTGTGGTTGCCAAAGAAATAGGATTACATGCCCAATGGGGCTAACTAAGATACACATTAATTTTGTGGGTAAAAGCATATATCTGGCTCAACAAAGAAATGCCTATATTACTTCCTAGACTGAACAAGACTACTATTTCTCTTTGTAAACACACATGGCAATTTCTAGGCATCAAATGCGATGCACAGAATACCCAAAACCTCACACACACATGGCACATAACTCACTCAGGATCAGACTCATCAAGACACTTTAGTCAAAGCAGTTAAACAAAGTTAAGATCATACAATTTAAGGTACTTATACAAGAGTCAAAAACTGAGCATAAGCGTCACAACTAAAGCACTTACTATTCTCAAGGCATAATAAAGTCAAGAGATATTGCTTTCATTTAAAATCACAGCACAAGATCTCCTACTCCTAAAAAAATAAAACTAACTACACCCGATTCAAACAAAACCTTTGGAAAAGAACCGCGGCACAAAGAAAAACCAAGGAAAAATTATTATACTACCTAAAAAAATAATATTATATATATTTTTTCAACTTTAAAAGTGTCAATCAAAAGAAACGAAAACACACACAAGAAACAAAAACAAACGGTTATATACATATTTATATCCCCACCCCACACATTAAATTGTGGCATGTCCCCATGACACACAAATAAAAAGCAAGAGGTAAAAAAAACTCCCTTGTACTTTTTCCGTTTCTGAGAACTTGTGAACTCCACCCCTAATTCTGAATGCAGTTTTCGCTTTCGCTCCTCAGAATTCTTTATGGAGCTCATCAGGCCAAAGTCCTTTAAGGATATTTGCAAGACCCGCTCTTTTCTTTCTTTCTTGGCCTCATTTTGGGTGGTGGATTGTTCTTGTAGGATCATCCTCAACTTATTTCTGCATTCATTCATAAGATCAATCCCTACATATTCCTGTAAATCCCCAAAAATAAAATCCACATGATCAAGGTTAGAATAAGAAAATGAAGAAGAAAGGCCATGTGAGTACTCCTATGGTAAGTCCAAGACCATTTGTTTCTCATTCTCTTCTACTAAAAATTGCAATTGTGGATAGGTGGATCGGGGTTTGAACTCTTCTTGTATTGCTTCATAATCAACCAAAGCCTCATTTTTAATCATTTTAGTTGAAATAGAGTCCTCTTACAGAGTGGAACATTCTCTCTGTAGATGTTCATCATCTCGTGTAGGCTCATTTTCACACGGTATCTCTTCCATATATTTAAAATCACAATGTAACGAGCTAAGTCTATTTACTAATTGATCCACTTGCATTGTTAGGTTGTTAGTGGCTTCATCATCTTGTATAAATTTCTTTTCCATCTTATTTATGAACTTATACATAAGCTCTTCTAAACTACCATTCTCCTCTTGAGGTGGTTGTCTCACTTTGCTTTCATTCCAGTCATAATAAAGGTATTCATCCCAACCAGAGTTAGAATTGTACCCATATGAATCCTCATACATGTACGGACTAGAGGCAAAGTGAGAGTGTTCAAAAGATAAACCATAGGAAGAATACCTACCTGCTTGACAATCAACCCAAAGATGATTTCCACCGCATTTAAAACACGTAGCAAACTGCTGATAATATTCAGCTGTTAACTCTTCAACCGTTTTCTTAGGCTGGTTGTACTCCATCTTCACATCATTTAGTGTTCAATAACAAGAATATGCTCTTCAAGATTTCTTCAACAAAAAAAATCTTGAAGAGAAGTTAACCAAACAAACTAAAATAATAAAAAAATAAATTAAAAGTTAATTCCTGAATTAGCACTACAAACTACTTTAAACATTATTGATATCCAATCCTCGGCAATGACGCCAAAATTTGACGAGCGCAAAACACACACTTAAATTATGCTCGCTAGTCAAAGATAATATAGTATAATATCGTGTCCATAGGGATTGTAGTTAAACAGTATTATCGTAGTTTATAACTTGATTGTTATCCAGGAGGATCAACAGTTGAGATTTATATGACTAAGAATCTAAAATCTACAGTTATTGACTAGTGACTATCGAAACAAGGAATAAGAAATAAAGGTTATCGGTGGGAGAGGATAAGGTTTTGACGGAATGAGTGCAAGATAATTGTTCGGCATTTAACTCTAGATAATTCACTTTCAATGTTTAAGTAAGTCTCTAGAATTCATTTAATTATCAGTTCAAACGTTCAACAAAAACTCCTCTCTCGATTAAGTCTTAACCTCATAAGATGAACCAATTTAAGTACTATGAAGATATGCAAGAATGCGTAGTGGATCGGACTTTAGGAAAACCTCTTTCGATTATTTTACTAATTAGGTTTAATCAATGATCCAACTAGCCTCTTTCGATTACTTCGAAGAATTTATGAACTCAACCAACATTATAATGCAAAGATATCGCAAGTTATGTCTCTCTCGATTACATGAACTAGTGAATATAAATGCAACAATTAAATCTTTCAAAATAATTCAAATACATAAAAATAGAGTTATAATCCACAAACAATTATCAATACATCAAATCCATCAAAACCCAAAAGGAACTACTCCATATACATGGAGAAGTTCTTCACAAATATAACTAAAATATAAAAAAATATAAATTCAATCCAAACCCGGATCTTGAGTGAGAAAGGAATGATCAAATCCTTGTGCTTGTATTCTTCCAACTCCTCCTTAGCCTTCTTGGCCTCCTTAGGTTGAAAATCTATCAAAAGTCCCTAAAATGGTATTTTCCCGTGTATTTAAGCCATCCCCCAATAAATTTCGGATGAAATTACCATTTTAACGGAATTGGGAATTCACTCTAATATTTTTGGGCTATCGTGCCGCATGTCGCGCCTCCCCATGCAGGCGCGGCTGTGAAAAATTCTAAAACTATTCAAAATATGATTTCTGGCCACTTTTTGCACTAGCGCGCGGTAGTGCAAATTATGGCTAGAAATGAGTTTTTAAAATTTTTGACATCCAAACTTGGTTTTCGACCCCCGAACGTGATTCCGGCTTAATTGCTTGGGCTTTTACTCAGACTTCAAAGCTCCAACTTATTCAAATTAGCTCCAAATTATCTTAATAGCTCGGAATAACTCCTACAAGGCATAAAACACACAATAAGTGCAAAAATACTACCAACTAAAGCTTAACACAAGTAAAGTGCAGTGAATTAGAGTGTAATAAGCGACTAAAATACGGGATTATAGCCTACCATCAGTCCCCCAGCCTGCTAAGGTCGCAAATGCGACAAAAATCTAGTAATTGCGACGTGCCATCTGACTGCAAATGCGAGCTAAGCTTTACATTTACGAAACTGACTTCCCCCAGCCCCAGGTCGCAAAAGCGACCCAAAATACCTCAAATGCGAACTCCCAGAGTCCGCAAATGCGATCCAAAATTCACAAATGCAAAATACCAACTCACCAGACCTTTGTCGCAAATGCTATCATTTAACCGCAAATGCGAGATATGTAGACCCGAGACACCAGCAGTTCTCACCAGCAATTCAAACTTCAACCAAACTATTTCGCAACGAATTCGAAACTCACCCAAACCCCTCGGGCTCCAAACTAAACATGCACACAAGTGTTATAACATCATATGAACTAGCTCGCGCGATCAAATCACCAAAATAACATTTAAAACTATAAATCGAACATCAAAATTAATGAAATTACAAAGGGAAACTCAAAAACAACTAGAATCACAACCAAGCGTCTGAATCATATCAAACCAACTCCGAATTGCACCAAATTTTGCAGACAAATTTTAAATAGCAAAACGGATCTATACTAAATTCCAAAATTAAAATTCGAACCTAATACCGATAAAGTCAACCTACAGTCAAACCTAGAAAATTTTTAAACTTTCAGATTACTAATTTTTGGCATAATGAGTCAAATCAACCTAGGGACCTCCGATTTCAATTTCGGATAAACACCCAAGTCCAAAATCATAATACGGACCTTCCAAAAATGTCAAAATGCCGATACGGGATCGTTTACACAAAATGTTGACCGTATTCAACTCAAATTATTTTTAAAGCCAAAAATCATATTGTTTACGTAAAAACTTTCAGAAAAAAGACTCGGACTGCGCGCGCAATTCCAGAAACATCAAATGAAACTAATAGAGGTCTCGTCACAATTTCATTGTTAATTAATGTTAAAAAGTGAATTCATTAATATGTGTGAAAAGAGCCAAAACATCACTTAAAGTGGACCGAATAGAGTATTGAACACTCCATAAAAAACCAAAATAACTCAATTTCCCGAGAAAGGAGGAAGGATTGGTTACATATGACGTTTATACATTTTTATTAGTTACGTTTTCTTTCAAGACTGAAGTTGACATCCCCCAAGTATGATTATTGAGAAAATGCATGATCTAATGAGCTAATCTTTTTATGATGACAAGGTTAGATTTCATATCGTATATTACTGTGTAGGCCCTTGAATCATTTGAAGCATTAATTTTATAATGCAATATAAATCAAATTAGTCAAACTAATTCCAAACTTTTGATACTGTTGGGAAGCATGTCTAAAAAGAGTTCTAGGGCCAGATTCTTTTAAATATAATCACGTCTTAATCATTTTTCAAGAAAAGAAAATCAGTATAATCCAATACTTTCATTTAATCAATTAGGGTATTCATCTTAAACAATTTTTCTTTCTTTTTCAAAGTCGGTGGGATTTAAGCTAATCACGAAGCACAAAAATGTTGCTGTCCAAAATATCACTCCACGATCGCGGAAAACCTCATACGAACGCGTAACACTGCCTCATCAAGCTACGCGATCGCGTAACACACCAAACGACCGCGATGAAGAAAAGCGCGTAAACCTGCATCCCCCGATTCTTCTGCGCGACTGCGACTACCTTGACATGTTCGCGATTCACTGGAAACCAGCCTTCCGTGATCACAGGCCCCTTCAAGCGATCACATAGAACAAATTCTCCCCAGTGCCATATTACCCTTCGCGATCGCGTTAATCCATTCGCGATCGCATATAAGGACACCAGAAGCACCACATTCAGCTACTCCTTAACGATCCGAAATGTGCCGAACATGGTCTGAATTACACCCGAGGCCCCCAGAACCTCAACAAAACATACAAACAAGTCCTAAAACTTCATACGAACACGCTTGAAGCATCAAATCACATCAAACCACACTAGAATCCCGAATCGTGCATCGATTCAAGCCCAAGAACTTATGAACTTTTGAATTCCAAAACTAAAGCCGATTCATACCAAAACAACTCCGATTAACACCAAATTTTGCACGCAAGTCATAAATGACATTACAGAGCTATTACAACTTCCAGAATTGGGATCCGACCACGATATCAATTAAGTCCACTCCCGATCAAACTTTTAAAACTCTTCCAACTTTCCAACTTTCACCAATTTACGCTGAAACGACCTACAGAACTCTAAATCAACATCCGGACATGCTCCTAAGACCAAAATCACCATATGAAGTTATTGGAACCGTTAAAACTCCATTCCGGAGTTATCTTAACAGAAGTCAAACAATGATCAACTCCTACGACTTAACCTTCCAACTTAGGGACTAATCCCACTTCACTCCGAAACTCACCCGAAACCAAAACAAACTACTCCGGCAAGACATGTAACTACAATGTAACACAGATGAGGCAATAAATAGAGGATTGAGGCAAATACACTCGAAACGATCGGCCGGGTCGTTACAGGTATCTGGACAAGAAATGCAGTGTGTAGTATGAGTACAACCGACCCCATGTACTCTGTAAGTGCCGGTCTAAAACTTGAGAAAGTAGTGACGAGGTTATGATAAGTCACTTACAAATAACCTGTACGAAATAATAATAACAGAAAAACAGGAATAGAAATAAAGCAATAAATTCATATAAACAAACCCGAAGGTCAACTACCAAAGAGCCCAGAATAACAAAGTCTCAAGTCTCATATCACAATACCGCGGATGGCTCAACAATCACAAATAATTTTCGTATATCAAAACCATTGCGACGCGCAACCCGAACTCACCATATCATCATCTGTTCATATCAAAGTCCGTCCTTATTCTTTCATATCACTTCAATATCATTTAATTCCATTGCAGCGTGCAACCACTCCCCAAACAAGTTCAAATCATGAACATAAACAGTTCAACAATAATATTTACAAAATAACAACATAAAGAAGGTGAATATACTAGACAATAAAGAACCAGAGAATAATCGAAGAATATCTAACCTCTCGAAATCCCAAACTTTACCAATTCATCAGCACAGAACAGTTAAACCGCTCACATAAGTTAAACAACATCATAGAGTGCATCAAATAATATAAGAAAAATAAAAGCAAATAAAACATATGACAATTGAAGTATTCAATTATGGCAAGTAGAAATAGATAGCAAATAAGCAAAAATCATGTGAGGAATAAACAAATTAAGGCAAGTAACAATTAAATGACAAGTAACAAATATAGCACTGAAGTCAAGTAAAAACATGTAACAATTAAGGCATATAACAACAGATATCATGGAATAATCCAAAACATGGAAATAAATATCCAAAACGAGCATGCTAAATCCCATGACGTCGTATATACACTCGTCACCTCTCATATACGTCATTTTCCCACATAATTCACATAACAAATAATTCAACATGTTCTAATTCCCTCAAGTCAAGGTTAGACACAGCACTTACCTCACTCCACGAACAAAACAATCACTCAACCATGGCCTTGCCATTTGAACAAGTCTCCACAGCAACCAAATCTAGCAAATTATCGATCAAATGATTCAAAAAAAACTTTAGAAACTTCCCATCAATGAAAGAGGTTCAATTTTGATAATTTTCTAAAAATTCAACAAAAGTCAACCCTGGGCTCGCTTGGTCAAAATCCGATGTTCGGACCAAAACCCGATTACCCATTCACCCCCGAGACCGGTTATGTGATTTATTTTGAAATCCGACATCAATTTGAGGTCTAAACCTCAATTTTATAAAATCCCCAATTTCAACTCAAATCCCTAATTTCTATCATGGAAATCCTAAATTTGATGTTGAAATCTCATGAAAAGTAATGGTGAATTTAAAGAAAGTGGATTATAGTTGCTTGCCAACGATTTTGTGAAGAAAAAAAATTCTTGAATATCGCCTCTAGAGTGTTTTGGGTTGAGATATGGTGTAAAATGAGTTGGGTCCCATTTTTTCCCTCTTTTACCCAGAAGCAGATGTCGCAATTGCGATGTCTTGTTCGCATTTGCGAGCATCGAAAATGCGAGAAGGTCGCAATTGCGATGTCTTGTTCGCATTTGCGAGAATCGAAAATGCGAGAAGGTCGCAATTGCGAACTGTGTCCCCAGCCTGCCAAGGTGGCAAATGCGATAAAAATCTCACAATTGCGATGTGCCATCTGACCGCAAATGTGAGCTAAGCTTTGCATTTGCGAAGCTGCCCGCCCCCAGCCCCAAGTCGCAAAAGCGACCCAAAATATCGCAAATGCGAACACCGAGAGTCCGCAAATACAATAACAACAACAACAATAACCCAGTATAATCCCACTAGTGGGGTCTGGGAAGGGTAGTGTGTACGCAGACCTTACCCCTACCATGAAGTAGTAAGGTTGTTTCCAATAGACCCTCGGCATCCTTCCCTCCAAGAACTACTCACCTTCCTCAATGCAATCCAAAATTCACAAATGTGAAATACCAACTCACCAGTCCTTTGTCGCAAATGAAATCATTTAACCACAAAAGCGAACTCGCAAATGCGAGATCTGCATATCTGAGACACCAGCAGTTTGCACCAGCAATTCAAACTTCAACCAAACTATTTCGCAACGCATCGAAACTCACCCGATCCACTCAAGCTCCAAACTAAACATGCACACAAGTATAATAACTTTATACGAACTTGCTCGTACGATCAAATCACCAAAATAACATTTAAAACTACAAATCGAACATCAAAATTAATGAAATTTCAATGAAAAACTCAAAAACAACTAGAATCACAACTAAGCGTCCGAATCATATCAAACCAACTCCGAATTGTTCCAAATTTTGCAGACAAGTATAAAATAGCAAAACAGATCTATACCAAGTCCCAAAATCAAAATTCGAACCCGATAGCCATGAAGTCAACCTACGGTCAAACCTAGGAAATTTTCAAACTTTCAAGTTACTAATTTTCGGCAAAATGAGTCTAATCAACGTAGGGACCTCCGATTTCAATTTCGGACATACGCCCAAGTCCAAAATCACAATACGGATCTACCGAAAACTTGAAAATACCTATGCGGGATCGTTTACACAAAATATTGACCGTATTCAACTCAAATTATTTTTAAAGCCAAAATCATATTTTTACGTAAAAACTTTCCGAAAAAAGACCCACACTGCGCACGTAATTCAAGAAATATCAAATGAAACTAATATAGGTCTCGTCATAATTTCATTGTTAGTTAATGCTAAAAGGTGAATTCATTAATATGCGTGAAAATAACCAAAAAAATTACTTTAAGTGGACCGAATAGAGTATTGAACACCCAATAAAAAACCAAAAAAACTCAATTTCCCGAGAAAGGAGGAAGGATTGGTTATATATGACGTTTATACATTTTTATTAGTTATGTTTTCTTTCAAGACTGAAGTTGACATCCCCCAAGTATGATTACTGAGAAAATGCATGATCTAATGAGCTAAACTTTTTATGATGACAAGGTTAAATTTTATATCGTATATTATTATGTGTACCCTTGAATCATTTGAAGCATTAATTTTATAATGCAATATAAATCAAATTAGTCAAACTAATTCCAAACTTTCGATACTGTTGGAAAGCATTTCTAAAAAGAGTTCTAGGGCCAGATTCTTTTAAATATAATTACGTCTTAATCATTTTTCAAGAAAAGAAAATCAGTATAATCCAGTACTTTTTTTTTAAAAGAACTAATCCAACACTTTCATTTAATCAATTAGGGTATTCATCTTAAACGATTTTTCTTTCTTTTTGAAAATCGGTTCCGTTGAGATATTTCAAACTTCTAATTAACAACATAACGCCTCTTTAATTAACTGAAACTAGACGATAATGGCTAAGAAAATCTTGCTTTATTTTCTTGTCGAAGACCAATCAATAATTAATTAACCAAACTATGATTGGTTAGTAAGTTAGGCCTGGCTAATTGAATGACGATCATTCAATAGAACGAGATTTTATGCTGACAGTCTAATAAGCTGGATATCAAACAAAACGACACCTTTTTTGTTGTTTTACTCTTTTCCTTTTCATGGTCAAGATACATTAAAAGGTTCTCAAATAGTCCATTATTCCTTTACTTTTTATTACTATTGCAAGAGCATGTCCAAAAGTATCTTGCGTCAATAATTATTTGGTATGACGCAATTTTCAGTTACTTTTTCTTATACAATTATTGAAACATGAAACTGCTAATTTAATTATGCAATTAGATAATCTTTGGTTTGATTGCCTTGTCCAGAACCTAACAACATGGGTGGATTTACTAATTATTGCTGTTAGGAGAATTTCTAATTCCAATTAGCAAATTAAAGCCACCAAAATTTGCGTGTTTATAAATGGTATAACCCAACAGCTGGATCTTTGTTTATATTCTTGAATTAGTATGGTGGAAAAGGAGAGGTAGAGAAATGGCTCATCAAGGGTTCTAAAAGTCTTGCCTCTTAAAAATGCTGAGATTTGAATCTCATTTTATACTCCACTCCCTCTTAATTAAACGTACACTAATTATGGAAAAATCATTCTAGGAATCAAAATATTCTCTGTCCATTCTTACTCTTCTCTCTCAAGTGATGACACATTTCTGTCTTTTATTTTGTTTTAAAGCTACAGAAAAATTATTTTGCACGTTAATTTATTGTAATCTGACGAAATCTTACAGGTTACCAATTCATGTCAGTGTAAAAACTTAACATAACTGGTTATTAAGTGATTCAATTGTATAAATACGTTTTATATTATGAATAGATAAAACTTAATTTAAATTTTTTAGTCTCTAAAACCTACGTAAGGTAAAGGAAAGAAAACAAAGGGAACCATCATCCTCTGCTTCCACTTTCTTGTTTTTCTGATTTTATAAAGCAAGTATTATGAGTAGTGTCAAATTCAAAAAAGAAAGTGAACCTCTTTAAAATTTAAAAGAATAAAAAAAAGTGAACCACTATAAAGAAAGGAAAAATAAGGAAAAGTAAACATAAACGAAAACCATCCAAAATATGCGGAATTGGAATAAAGAGAGAAAAGAAAAAGAAGAAAATCATAGTTGGATAATTGCCAACTGAATCCCACTCCTCTCCTCCTCTCGCCTTTTTTTCTTTCTTTTTTCTTAATCCTTCATTAGATATTTTCCATTTTGTTCCTTCGATGACTGGAACTGACAATTTAAAAGTTGGAGAAGAATACTTGTAACTAGCAACTCTCTCTTGTCCAATCCCATCTTCAATTATGGCCTTTGAAAGGGGCATCTAAAACGTGAGGAGTCCAGAAACAGAGGGACAGACAGTACGTATCTGGTTACGTATAAACTGTTTTGGTAGTCTAATAATCTGTTGTCGGCAATATGGAATTCTCAAACCAAGAAACAGCCATTCCCTAACTTCTCCCCGACACAATGTTTTCAGTTAAAATGACAGCCTTATCTTCCCCCACGTGCACTTCCGGCCTCTTCTTCTTTAACCCCACCAGCCACTAATGTCTCTTCGAATGGAAGAATCACTAATCTAACTACCTCGCCCTTATTATACTTTGTTTTGTCGGAGAGTTATAAAAATAAGTTGCTAGATATATTAGATTACTGTGTCACGTCCCGAAATTAGGGTGGGACGTGATGGGCACCTGACCTAAGTGTTCGTCGAGCTAATCCTGAACTAGTATGTGTTGAGTGTACTTTTAACACTAAATTTAAAACCAGAAATACCTTTAAGAGAAATGAAACTGAAATAATTAAATTAATTATCTAATAACAGAATACATGAGTCTAACATGGCTAAATTGTAAACCATAACCCATCATGAGCTTCTAAGGACTTAAGTCTGTCCCGGTCACAGGTTTCGTCACCAATACACTCAACATCTGCCATCAAACGAGCTAAGTATCTCTAAGGGTACCCAGTAAATCTTGTTTATCACCTCCTAAATAGAGAACATGACTTTTTTTGGACTAAACAGTTATAATAAAGATGCAATAAACATAACTTAATAGATTAACACTAAAATCTGAAAGTTGAACTATAACATAAAATCTGAGTTAATTTCTGATAACTAAATATCAATGAGTTTCTTTATTTTGAAAACTTTATCTAACAAACAATGGTGCCATTCCCCGGGCCTGGAGGCTTTACACTTGGGAACGTTGGCTACTTCTCCCAAACACATAAATCTGAAGACGTGGAGTACATGCAGGTGTGAGATAGCTAGCCATGGAAGCTATAGTTCTCACTAAAGAGCTTGGCTACTTCTCTCAAAATGCATGTGATCACATATATCTAATCTGAACTGAATCTGAATAATGCAAGCAATGGTAGAACAACAATCAAATCAAATAATAGATTCAATTACTTCTAATTTTCTGAGCTAGCTGAGTTATTAGGTAAGGCAATTCTATTTTTTTAAAAGAAAATTAGTATCATGAACTAATGATAGATTCATAGCATTTAAGTAAATTAAGGATTTTCAAACAACAATATGAACATTTACATTTAAAAACATTCAAGCACGTTTTTTATTATAAAATAATTTTCTTATTAACTATTTTCTTGTCAAGCCCTTGACTTAGGAACTGTAAACTCGACCTATCTTGATTTGGAGCTATAACTAGACTTCATCCTCCCTTCAAGCTAACATTCAATTCCAGCCACAATCTACAAGCAAGGCTCAACTTTGTTAATTTTTATTTCTAGAATTTCAAAATTTTCAACTAAAACAAGGCTCTAAGCCTCTAAGTTCTCAATTCATTCGTTCAAGAGAATTCCTTTCAAATCTTTTGGTGTTAGAAATATTATTTTACTTTAATTGGTGCATTAATCTATAATCAATGTCAGATTCCACCAACTTAAGCAGCGCCCAATTTTTATCCGCAATGAAGCTGGCTGCTACTTTTTATAGAAGTATTTAATTATTCCTGACCTGCTCCAATTCACTTATTCCCACGTATATTATAACATTCATATTCATGATTTTAGCATACTACCTTCATTGTGTGATATTAATGTAGTAGTCTATGAGAAAAGAATTCGGGTTACATACTACCTGTAATATTCTAGTTCGCATTGGGATTAACCCATTCGCTCTAAGGAGCTACTTAACTGTCCCGTCTTAATTTATGTGATGGTGTTTGATTGAACACAGAGTTTAAAAGAAAAATAAAAACTTTTAAAAATTATAACCTAAAATGTGCCATAGGTATTTGTTGATTATAAATCATCTCATTAAGAGTAATATGATCTAAATTGAGCCATAGATATTTGTGTGGGTAGCTCATTAATACTAAAAAGAGAATTTTAAAGTTAAATTGTTACCGAATACACAAAGATGTCATTCTTTTTTAGATTGTTTAAAAATGAAAGAATGTCACATAAATGGAGATGAGAAACATTTAAATATTAAGTTTCTATTTTACCAACAACAAAAAAAAAGATCTATGAATCATCTGAAACAATTGATTTCACAACAATCCAATATAAATCAAGTTATTCAAACGAATACACCCAAAGTTTTAGTACTTAAGAACGTCTAAAAAGTGTTTAAGGCACAAGCTTTCTGAGTTTAATACAAATGGACACTCTTTGTTGTTTTGCCATTTCTTTTTGATGGTGAAGATTCTCAATTACTCCAATTGTTTCTTCACTTTTAGCTACTATCGCAAGAGCACTTCAACAAAGTGCCCTACTCAAAACGTTATTTAGCCAAACGCTGTGTTACTGAAAATCCCGGGGATTTATGGTGTGTTTGGTACGAAAGAAAATGTAAATATTTTCTCGAAAAATGAGTGATTTTATCACTTATTTTCCCTTTCTTGGTTGGTAAGTGAAATTTTTTTTCCTGAAAATATTTTTTAGTGTTTGGTTAGAGAGATAAAATATTTTTAGATTTTGTTTTTATGCTACTCTCCTCAACCCACCTTGCCTATATTTTCTGTACTCCTTCCTTCTCCTCCCCCCTCCTCCCCCCCTCCCCTCCCGACTCTATTTTCTTCAAGAATTTAATTGTTCTTTTTAAAATTCACACAAACCCAAAGAAACTAATGTGGTACTTTACTTTTTCACACAAGAACAACAAAAAGAAACTACTTTATTTTGTTGAAAAAGAAAGTATCATTTCTACAACATGAAAAGAAATTACTCATTTTATTGAATGAAAGAAAATACTTTTTCTACATCACAAAGAAAAAATAGTCGATTTGTTGAAATCAAAGAAAATATTTTTCCTACATCATGAAAAAAAAATATTTATTTTGTTAAAATAAAAGAAAAAAATATTTTTTCTACATCAGAAAAAGAAAATACTTAATTTGTTGAAATGAAAGAAAATATTATTTCTACGTCATGAAAAGAAAGTACTCTTTTTGTTGAAATGAAAGAAAATATATTTTCTACATCATGAAAAGAAAATACTCGTTTTGTTGGGGGGAAAATATTTTTCTATTTCAGGAAAAGAAAATATTTAGTTTGTTGAAATGAAAGAAAATACTTTTTCTACATTATGAAAAGAAAGTACTCGTTTTGTTGAAACAAAAGAAAATACTTTTCTATATCATGAAAAAAAGTACTCATTTTGTTGAAAAAAATACTTTTTCTATTTCAGGAAAAGAAAATACTCCCTCCGTTCGAATTTATGTGAATATGTTTGCCTGGGCACGGAGATTAAGAAAAAATAAAGACTTTTAAAATTTGTGTTCCTAAACAAGTCAAAAGGGGGTCCAGAGTATTTGTATGGTTATAAAAGCTTCTAATTAAGGATAGTGTTAGAAGTTTAAGCTAAATTATTTCCAAATTTAGAAATGGGCCATTCTTTTTGGAACGGACCAAAAAGAAAATAGGTTCATATAAATTGGAACGGAGGGAGTACTTAATTTATTGAAATAAAAGAAAATACTTTTTCTACATCATGAAAAAAAAGAACTTGTTTTATTGAAATGAATAAAAATTATTTTTCTACATCATGAAAAGAATATACTCATTTTGTTGAAATGAAAGAAAATACTTTTATTACATCCTGAAAAGAATATACTCATGTTGTTGAAATAAAAAAAGTGCTCTATCTACAACATGGAAAGAAAGTACTCTTAATAATTCTATTTATGGTGGTTGTGGGTGTGGTGTGGCGGGGGTAGGGGTGGTTTGGAGAAGGGGTGGGTTGGTTGAGATGGAAATACGGTGGAGAAGGTTGAAAAAGAGTTTTGAAAAATATTTTCCTCCAATTAGAGAAAATGAGTTCATGAGAAAAATATTTTCTAAAATATTTAAGTCAATCAAAAATGAAAAAATTAAAAAATATTTTTCGAAAAATATTTTACTTCGTACCAGACACACCCTTAATTTCTAGTTTACTACCGTACATATATTTAAAGGTGCAACCAATTTGTAACTGCTTATATCTCACAATTACAGATACGAATGAGTAAGATAATCTCTACAATTAATTATAAGGCGAAATAGATATTTTCCAATCAGAAAAATTAAAATAGAGGGGCATCTCATTCACTTTTTCTAATATGGAATATTCTAAAAGCCAAATGACCAAAAACAAATACTCCTATAAAAATAAAATTATGCGTAACTAATGATTTCAGAAATCCCACAAAGCTTCATATTGTTGACCTTTGAAAAAGTAACAATAACGCCTTTGGCTGGTCAATAATCTCTAATTAATTATATTAGTATCAGTTTTTATATTAGTCAAAAAGCTGGGATAAGATGATACGACTAGAGTCATCAAACATTCAAAATGTGGTTACAATGTGCATTCTTTAGTAGGATTCAACTAAATAATTCCGATTCAACCGGTCGTTTTGAGTTTTAGCATTCCATTCGGTGGTTTGAGACTTTGAGTACCTTCACATTATATATTATGACTTGCGTGTATGGTTGGTTTCGATTTTCGAACGGTTCGGGATTGGTTTGAAAGAATTATTCTCGTTTTAGAAGCTTTAAGTTGGAAGAGTTATTAAAGTTTGACTTTTGGGTAAACGGATTCACAATAGAGTTTTAATTATTCCAATAAGTTTGTATGATGATTTTGGACATGTCCACAAAGTTTGGTTAAATTCCGATGAGTTTTGGATATGTTTGGGTTGTATGGTGATTGTTTTCAGTTTCGACATCGATTTGAGAATAAAAGTTACCATATTGAGCAAATGGCCTTTGATTTGTGTTTTGACTAAATTATTATATCCGTATTGTAATTTTAGAACCATATCAACTGAAATCATCAAGTTTCAATATCGTATGAGGAATTTATGGTCATTTTACTAAGAATTGGGTTGCGAAATTTTTCAGATTAATTACGAAATTGCCACTGAATTCGTATTTAAAAATCTGCACTATTTTCAAATATTGAAATATTTTCTTTATTATAAGATCAAATGGAGTGATTCAAAAGCCTAACATGACTGGAATTTCACGAAGAATCCATTGGAGGCATCAAAAGTTAATTTAGGGATCGTTTGTCACAAGAAACAAGGCAGAACAATTGGATGTTTTTGGCTATTAATGTTGTTGGAGTTTTTCTCATATTGAAAGTTTGGGATTAGGAGAATTTAAGGATGTTCTTCAAGTTTCTTCCACGGGGTAAATATTTTCTACTCAGTTTTGATTATATTCCGTAATTCCATCTTCGTTTTTAGCATTTGATTGCTGATTTCAAAAGAGAAATTGAGGGTTTTTGTCTAAACTTTTCTAAAGTGAATTTTTGAGTTTTGAACACTGATTCGGAGTCGGAACTGAATGAAATTAGTATGGTTGAAATCATAATTGAATGAGTTCTCGAATTTTATAAGTTTTATCGGGTTCCGAGGTGCGGGCCCGGGTTTGGTTTTTTGGTTGACTTTGGGTAAATGTGTAAAGATTCGACCTTTATCGGTTAGTTTGCTTCCTATGATATTATTTGATGATTTTGAGTTGCTTTTGGCTAGTTTCGAGCCGCGCCGTTCGGATGATGATTTGAGCGGGATGATGCTTCTAGTGTATTGATTGAGCTTGTTTGAGGTAAGTATCTTACCTAACTTTGTGTGGGAAAACTACTCCTTAGGATTTGGGTTGATTATATTATTTATATTATGTGAAGGCAGTGTACGCAAGGTGACGAGTGGGTACACGAGCTATATGTGGTATCTGACCAATTTAGATTATCTAGACTCTCTACATGCCCTTAATTGAATTGTCATAACATGTTATATCTCTCATTGTTAATATACTCTTACATGCTATATATGACGTTGTTAGCACTTGCTCTACCTTTTACTTGTTATTTTGCTCTTATATGCTTTAGTTGAAGTTATTTCCTTCCTTATTATCTTTTTACCTCTTAATTTTTGAATCACTTTTAATTGAAGTTGTTCTTTCGTGGAATATCATCTTGTTGAGTTATTGGTATTGAAGTTGTAATAGTCGTTATCATATTGAGACGGAGTTGTTAATTATTGAGATACCTTTCCTTGTTGAGGATTCTCATTCATTTTATTATTGTTGAAATTCTTGTACACATTGTGGTTGAGTCATGGGCTATTTATTATGAAAATATTGGTGTTGTTGACTTTGTGGCAAGTTGTAGCGTTGTCACGACCCCAATTTTCCTTTGTAGGATGTCATGACGACACCTAGTCTCTAAGACTATGTAAGTCTAATATTTATGTAGAGATAACTGAAATAATAATTAAAGGCTCAAAATCCAACAACTAGCATAAGGAAAAATCCCCACAACTCAGTTTATACATATTTGCCCAAAATCCGATGAAATACAAATCACAAGCTCTATGTAAATATCAAGTCATCCCTATACAACTATATCTAGTAAGGAAGGAAAATATACAAATGGATAGAAGGTGACTCCGAGGGCTGCGGACGCGGGCTGGTGTACCATGAAATTTCCAAATGCGAACTCAGTTCACTGGTGCCGGTACTGATAGGAAGTATCTGGATCTGCATAAAAAGATGTGCAGAAGCGTAGCATGAGTACACCACAATGGTACCTAATAAGTGTCAAGTCTCACCTCGATAGAGTAGTGACGAGGTCAGGTCAAGACCCTACAAGAAATAATAAGAAACATAACAAAAGATTTAACAAGATAATAATAATGACAAGGAAATGAAACAAGTAAAGAGTAAACCAAGAGTTAGCTACACAGAATCAAGGAAAATAGTACATCACGGAAGGAAACAAAATAACCAAAGACAAGTATAGCAAATAGAGAAAGATCAACAAGGGTCACTACCGAGGTATCGCCTCGTAGCTTTTATTGCTTTACTCCTTCGTTTCTTTCTCACCGATATCTTTTTTCTTTTATATAACAGTTGCTTGGATGCCCGGTGCTGTTCCCAATCTTAAGAACTGGGTACAGGGCCTGACTTCGACTTCTATATACGCCGAGCGCTCGCGGCGTGATCTGTCAAAGGGTCGATGGGAGGCCAAAAATTATGGTAAGCCTCTTCCCCATGTCTTTGTTGGTTCGAACAGAATGTTTTCCATATACAACCAATTTTTTTGTGCGTAGGCTTGGGCAAAGATGCGGTCATGAGGCCCACATCTGGTGAGGAAGAGACTTCGGCCCCGGTTCTGAAACCGACGAAGGATAATAAGAGAAAAAGGGCTTCCACTTCCGAGGATCCAGAACCCAAGACAAGGACGGCTCGTAAGCCGAGGAGGAAAATTATCCCTCTGACCGAAGAATCTGTTCGGCGTCTGAGGGATGAAGATGAAGAAGAAGAAGAAGACGACGAGTCTTTACTGGTGGCCTGAGTGAAGAAAACCATCGATGCCCCAAAGGCAGCTGAATCGACGGTGGTTTATGAAGCTACGCCTCGAACTGAGGAGATATCGGAGAAAGATTCGGGAAGACTCCCTGAATCGTTAGAGATCGAGGATGTTTCCCACCAAAGTTAACAAACGGTGGGTATATCTGAAGGGGCCGGTCTTGAAGCTCTCCGAACTGAGGAGAATGCCCCAAGCGAGTTGCTTGTGGCAATAGTAATCGGAGACTCGCCCACTCTCCCTGCTTTTTCCGAAGGGGCGATTCGGGAAGCCCAAGCTTTGGGGGCCCTCGACATAAACTGATCTCATGAAGGGGAGGACCCCTTCAGTGATTTTTTTACTGGTGTCGATGATGTTGCTGGCATTAGTGATGTGTCGGGCCTTTTCTGTGAAGTGCAGCAAGCTCTGAATCAGGTAAGCTTTAACTCCCTTCGTTGATATCACTTTTATATTTGCTATTCTTCTCTAACTTATTTTCTTCTTTCTTACGTAGGCCGCAACAGTTTATCGAGAAGCATGTTCTCGGTCTCAAGCTGAGCTGCGTCGGTATGAGGCCGACCTCCGACGGGTCACGGAGGAGAGGAACGCCTTTAGACTACTCTTCGGGCAAATGGAAGAAGAAATCAAGGACCTCTGAGCTGAGTTGGCCAAGGTTCATCAAGACCAGACCGACCTGACCGAGCAGGTAATGATAATCTTAAAAACCCATGGGCTCGATCCTAGAACAGTGGCTAATATTTTGATCTCACAGTTGCAGTAGAAGCTTGAGGTGATTGGGAAGCTTCGTGAGGAGGTCGATATGATAAGGGCGGAGTCCTTGGGATGGAAAGATGGTATGGACCGTCTAGCCACAGAAAAAGAAACTGCTCGAGCCCAATTATCATCGGCCAAAAAATCAACTTCAAGGTATGAAGGAGAAGAGCTTGGTTCAAGCAAGAAAAATAGAGGAGCTCGAGGCTCAGTTGGCCTCCGAACTTGCCAAGGCCAAATCTGACGCCGAAAAAGCAAAGGCTAATGCAGATGCATTCGTGGCCGTCTATCGAGCCGATGCTGAAGTTGCTTAGGTACAAGCAAGAGAGGCAGCCGAGACCGCTAAAACTCGAGCACATTGGGTTACTAAACTTGCTAAATGCCAATCTCGGAGGGAGACCCTCGAGGAGATCCATGCTCGAGGTTTCGATCTCACCGAAGAGATAAAAAGAGCTAAAGAGCTCGAAGCCGATGATGAAGCCTTGGCTTCCGATAATGACGATGATGATGATGGTGTCCGAGAGAGGGGAGGAGCCCGATGGAGAAGAGACCGCCCCCGGAGATAACCAGGAGACTTAGAGTTTTTTATATTTTCTTGTGTAGGGTCCTGTTCGGGCATTGTAAACACTTTTGTATATATATATAATGGTCTTTTTCCTTTCTCGACTTGTCACTGTTTTATTTTCTGCCTTGTGAAGATTTTGTTTCATTCATGCTTTATGAAAGTTTTCATAAGTTCGAGGCTTTAGGTAATTTGATCGAATACGGACCTTGTAGCCTTTATAACCGAGTGAGTTCTTGCTCGAACTTGAAGTAAGGTAGCCCTTAGGATTTATTGGTCGAGTGAGTGATTACTCTAACTCGAAATAAGTTAGCCCATAGGCTTAATATAGCCCATAGGCATAGAGGTCGAGTGAGTAATTGCTCGAACTCGAAGTAATATAGCCCGTAGGCTTAGAGGTCGAGTGAGTGATTGCTCAAACTCAAAGTAATATAGCCCGTAGGCTTAGTGTTCGAGTGATTGCTCGAACTCGAAGTAATATAGCACGTATGCTTAGATGTCGAGTGAGTGATTGCTGGAACTCAAAGTAATATAGCCCGTATGCTTAGATGTCGAGTGAGTGATTGCTCGAACTTGAACTAATATAGCCCGTAGGCTTAGAGGTCGAGTGGATGCTTTGCTCGAACTCGAAGAAAGGTAGGACGTAGGCTTAATAGTCGAGTGAGTGCTTTGCTCGAACTCGAAGTAAGGTAGCTCGTAGGCTTTATAGTCGAGTGAGTGCTTTGCTCGAACTCGAAGAAAGGTGGCCCGTAGGCTTTATAGTCGAGTGAGTGCTTTGCTCGAACTCGAAGTAAGGTAGCTCGTAGGATTTATAGTCGACTAAGTGCTTTGCTCGAACTCGAAGAAAGGTAGACTATAGGCTTTATAGTCGAGTGAGTTATTGCTCGAACTCGAAGAAAGGTAGCCCGTAGGCTTAATAGTCGAGTGAGTGCTTTGCTCGAATTCGAAGTACGGTAGCCCGTAGGCTTTATAGTCAAGTGAGTACTTTGCTCGAACTCGAAGTAAGGTAGTCCGTAGGCTTTATAGTCGAGTGAGTGCTTAGCTAGAACTCAAAATAAGGTAGCCCGTAGGCTTAGTGTGGGGCTTGGCCTCATTGATTTTTCAGTTGGCAGTCCCCGATTAATAGGCTAATGGTCGATCCTTGAGCCTGTTTGCATAATAGATCTTGAAATTGAGGATGGGTTTTGAGACATGAGATATAGGCAAAGGAGTTTCTTTTTATGTCATTGTACACATGTTCATATTTTGTACCAGGGATCGAGCAACCTACACGAGCATGGTTCGTTTTGACCATTTGGCTCTTACAATGTTTCCTATTGGAACCCTGTTGTTATGAAGTAACTTTCTTGCATCGAACTTGATAATCGAACATCGAACTTGATATATTTGAGGGTAATGCCCCCCAGTATTCGAGGTTTATTGTAAAGAGGCCTTGGATACTGTCTAATTTTTCTAAGTAAGCACGATCAATAGTTGCCTCATTAAAAACCTTGCTGAAAAATCAATTTGGGATAAAACTTGTCTAAGGGAAAAAAAGTGCAACGTGTGCTTTTAGGCCTAAGGTTTTGTGTTGAACAATCCATTCTTGTTCCTGGCCGAACTCCTGCAAGGGTTAGTTTCAAAATATAAACGAACATGGGAGGGTCGTACCTTAACAGTAGTATCGTTTTAGGTGTGATACGTTCCAATTGCATAGTAGTTGTTTTCCGTTTATAACACCGAGCTTGTAGGATCCTTTACTGACGATTTCGAGTACCTGATACAGTCCTTCCCAATTCGGGCCCACTTTTCCTTCATTTGGATTTTGGGTGTTGGGGATGACTTTCCTTATCACTAAGTCTCCGATTTTAAAATGGAGAAGATTGGTTCTTCGATTATAATATCTTTCAATCCGCCAATTTTGGGCGGCCATTCGGATGAGAGCGGCTTCTCGTTTTTCATCCAATAATTCGAGACTGGTATTCATAGCCTCGTGATTCGACTCTTCTGTTGTATGTCGAAACCTGGCACTGGGTTCCCCGATTTCGACTGGAATCAAGGCCTCAGAGCCATATACTAAGGAGAACGGGGTTGCCCCCGTACTGGATTTTAATGTTGTTCGGTATGCCCGAAGGACTTCGGGTAAAATTTATCTCCACTTCCCCTTAGCATCGTTCAACCTTTTCTTTATGTTTTGAATGATAGTCTTGTTCGTCGATTCGGCCTGTCCGTTCCTACTAGGGTGATACAGCGTTGTTAATATCCTTTTTATTTTATGGTCTTCAAGGAATTTTGTCACCTTGCTGCCGATAAATTGTTTTCTATTGTCACACACTATTTCGGCGGGTATCCCAAATCGACATAAGATGTGATCCCAGATGAAGACTATAACTTCTTTCTCTTTCACTTTCTCGAACGCCTGTGCTTCAACCCATATAGAGAAATAGTCAGTCATAAATAAAATGAACTTAGCTTTACCTGGGGCCGATGGCAGAGGTCCGACGATGTCTATCCCCTATTTCATAAATGGCCATGGGGATAGGACTGAATGAAGTTATTCTTCGGGCTGATGGATCATCGGTGCAAACCTTTGACATTTATCATATTTTCGAACAAACTCCTTAGTGTCTTTTTCCATGCTATCCCAGTAGTATCCTGCTATAATGATTTTGTGTACCAGTGATTCGGCGCCGGAGTGGTTCCCACAAGTGCCTTCATGGACCTCTCGTAAAACATAATCGGTGTTTCCTGGTCCTAAGCATACTGCCAATGGTCCATCGAACATCCTTTTGTATAATGTTCCATCTTCAGCCAATGTGAATCGAGCAGCTTTGATTTGTAGGGTCCTCGACTCTTTAGGGTCTGATGGGAGCTTTTCGTTCTTCAAGTATTCAATATATTTATTCCTCTAATCCCAGGGCAAGCTTGTAGAGTTTATCTCATCATGACCTTCATCGATTACGGATCTCGAGAGTTGAATGATAGTCCCCGAGCTGATCTCATCTTCCTCGACCTATGACCCCAAATTTGCAAGTGCATCAGCCTTACTGTTTTGTTCTCGAGGTACATGCTATAAAGTCCATTCTTTGAAACAGTGTAAAGTTACTTGTAGTTTGTCCAAATAACTTTGCATTCTGTTCTCTCGAACTTCAAAGGTTTTGTTTACTTGATTTACCACCAGTAAAGAGTCACACTTGGCTTCAATGACTTCTGCTCCCAAGCTTTTAGTTAGCTCGAGACCTGCAATCATGGCCTCGTACTCGGTCTCATTGTTAGTCAACCTAGATGTTTTGATAGATTGCCTAATAGTGCTACCTATGGGCGGTTTCAAAACGATGCCTAGCCCAGACCTCTTCACATTCGAAGCACCGTCTGTGAAGAGGGTCCATACCCCCGATGATGTACTCGATTTTAACAAGAGTTCCTTTTCAACTTCGGGTACGAGGGTTGGCATGAAATCAGCCACGAAGTTCGCTAAACTTTGAGATTTGATGGCCGTCAGAGGTTGATATTCGATATCGTACCCACTGAGTTCGATGACCCATTTGGCCAATCGGCCCGACAGTTCGGGCTTGTGCAAAATATTATGAAGTGGGTAAGTGGTTAATACGCATATGGGGTGACATTGAAAGTATGGTCTCAACTTTCTAGAGGCGCTTATCAATGCAAGTGCCAATTTCTCTAAGTGTGGATATCTAGTTTCTGCTTCCCCTAAGGTTCGACTTACATAATAAACGAGAAATTGCGTACCTTGCTTTTCTTGAACTAGGACACCACGTACCGCTATTTCAGACACTGACAAGTACAAGTAAAGTTTCTCATCTGTCTTCGGAGTGTGAAGCAGTGGTGGGATCGATAGGTATCGCTTCAATTCCTCTAATGCTTGTTGGAATTCCGGGGTCCGGGCGAAATCGTTCTTCTTTTTGAGTTGAGAGAAAAATAGGTGGCTTCGATCCGATGACTTCGAAATGAATCGGCCTAAGGCAGCTATTCATCCGGTTAGCTTCTGCACAGCTTGTATACTGTCTACGATGGTGATGTCTTCGATGGTATTGATTTTATCGAGGTTGATCTCGATCCCCCGATTCGATACCACGAAGCCAAGGAACTTGCCCGATCCAACCCCGAAAGAACATTTCTCAGGGTTAAGCTTCATGTTGTATTTCCTTAAAATCTCGAACGTTTCCTGCAAATGAAACAAATGGTCCTCTACGCGCAGGGACTTAACTAGCATGTCGTCAATATAAACTTCCATTGATTTACCTATTTGTTCTTCAAACATTTTATTTACTAGGCGTTGGTAAGTAGCTCCTGCATTTTTTGGCCCGAAGGGCATTACATTATAACAATATATTCCATACTTGGTGATAAATGAAGTCTTTTCTCGGTCCTCCAGGTTCATTTGGATTTGATTGTACCCGGAATAGGAATCGAGAAAAGTAAGGATCTCTTGACCGGCCGTGGCATCAATCATGCGATCGATGTTAGGAAGTGGAAAAGAATCTTTAGGGAACGCCTTGTTTAAATCCTTATAATCTACACACATTCTAAGTTTGTTCCCTTTTTTAGGGACTACAACTACATTGGCTAACCATTTGGGATATTTCACCTCTCGAATGGACCCTATTTTGAGAAGTTTAGTTACCTAATCCTTTATGAATGCATGCTTTATCTCAGACTGAGGTCTCCTCTTTTGCTTCACCGGTTTGAACCCGGGGTCCAGGCTTAGCCGATGCGTCGTTATCTCCGGTGGAATCCCTGTCATGTCTAAATGGGACCAAGCAAAATAACCTATGTTATCAATAAGAAATTGAATAAGCTTTTTCCTGAGTTAGGGGGTTAACCCCGTTCCCAGGTATACCTTTCGCTCGGGCAAGTACTCGATCAAAATAACATGTTCCAGCTCTTCAACCATTGGTTTGGTAGCGTCGGAATCTTCGAGAACAATAAAAGTTCGAGGGGTCAGAAAATCCTCCTCTTCTTCTTCTATCTACAGCTTCCCCGATTCGGTCGAGGCTGATGGCTGTGATTGCTATTTGACTTCCTTTTTACCTTTGATGCTCGACCTTTCCTAGGTTGATAGTGCTGATATCGGTGTTACCTCATCGATCGCAAACATTTCCTTTGCAGCATACTGCTCCCCGTATACTATTTTTACACCGTCCGACGTCGGAAATTTCATCACTTGGTAGAGGGTCGAAGGGACTGCCCTCATTTTGTGGATCCAAGGCCTTCCGAGCAGGGCATTGTACCTCATGTCACCCTCGATTACGTGGAACTTGGTATCTTGAATTATTCCAGCCACATTCACCGGTAGAATAATCTTCCATTTAGTTGTTTCATTGGCCATATTGAAGCCGTTTAAAACCAGAGCCATGGGCATGATTTGATTCCGTAGGCCGAGCTGTTCCACGACCCTCGATCGGATGATATTCATCGAACTACCTAGATCCACTAAAACACGCTTAACGTGAACTTTATTTAATAAGATAGAAATTACCAGAGTGTCATTGTGGGGCTGAGAAATGCCTTCTGCTTCTTCGTTGTTGAATGACAAAGTGCCTTCAGGCACATAATCTCGGGTTCGTTTTTCCCTAGTGGTTGATACCTTAGTGTGTTTGAACATGGGTCCTTGTGGAATGTCGACCCCACCGACGATCATATGAATGACGTGTTAGGGTTCCTCCTGTTCATTTTTCCTGTTGGCATCCCTTTCTATGAGGAACTCTCGAAGGTGGCCCTCATTGAATAGACGGGCTACCTCCTCCCTTAATTGTCGGCAATCTTCGGTCTTGTGACCATACGTTCCATGATACTTGCACAACAAATTTGGGTTTCTTTGGGAAGGATCGGTCTGTATGGGTCTGGGCCACCTAGTATCTTTGATCCTTCCGATTGTCGATACAACGCCCGATGCATCGATACTAAAATTATATTCCGATAACCAAGGTGCCTCTGTGGGATCGGCATACTTGTCAAAACCATTTTTGCTCATAAGTCCCCGAGAACTCTGTCCTCGATCACTTCTTCGATTGTTCCAGGCAGAATTGTATCCTGAACCATTGTTCCTTCGATATGCGGTATATGGTTGATATCGGTCTCTGTTCGACTTTGGCTCCCTGTCGATGTCCCTCTGATTTTTAACTACCGACATGTTCGGATGTACTGAACCAGAAGGGGCTCCTAGTTGGTCGTCCTCAACCCTAATCTTTGATTGATATCGATTGTGCACATCTGCCCAGGTTAAGGCAGGATACTCGATCAAACTTTGTTTCAACTGACATGATGCTATCGAACTCCGCTCGTTCAAGCCTTGGGTGAAAGCTTGAACGGCCTAATCATCTGTGATCAGTGTCAATTCCATGAATTCTATTTGAAATCAGGACACGAATTCCCTCAGCATTTCACTACCCCTTTATCTTACCTTGAAAAGGTCTGATTTCCTCGTTGTGACCTTTATGGCCCCTGTGTGTGCCTTTATGAAAGAATCTGCTAACATGGCGAATGAGTCGATGGAGTTTGGTAGCAGGTTGTGATACCAAATCATTGCTCCCTTCGAAAGGGTCTCTCCGAATTTTTTCAACAGTACAGGTTCAATCTCATCATCTTATAGGTCATTCCCTTTAATGGCACATGTATAAGAGGTGACGTGTTCGTTGGGGTCGGTCGTTCCATTATATTTAGGAATCTCGGGCATGCAGAATTTTTTGGGGATCAATTTTGGAGCTGCACTTGGCGGAAAAGGCTTTTGCACGAATTTTTAGGAATCCAAACTCTTCAACACTGGTGGTGCCCCTGGGATCTGATCGACCCTGGAGTTATATGTTTCCACCTTTTTGTCGTTTGCCTCGATCCTTCTTTCTCCTGATTCTATTCGTTTGTTCAGTTCTTTGAACATCTTAGTAATTTCAGGATTAGTCCCCGATTTTTGCTCATTTGACCTTACTATAGCTGGCTTCGTTTCGTGGGTGACTTCTCGAGGTGGACTGGGCTCCGGCCTGCTCGGTATCTGGGTTTGACTCTGTAATTGAGCTATCGCTACCTATTGAGCTTGCAACATTTCAAAAATCATACGCAAGCTAATTCCGTTTTCCTCAATTTTATGGGTGTCTCGAGCTGCAGATCGAGCTTGCAGCTCGAGCACCACCATGAATGCTATTTTCAGGTTCAGAACATTGGTTTGTCTCAATGGCCACATGCCAATTAACGTCTAACGGTACTTCGGCTCGAGCCCCAACAGGATCGATAAGCGGCCTTTCGGCCATGGGTGCCAAGCTGTTGTTCTCACCTTAAAGGCCAACTTCGTTGTCGATAGGTAAGGCCATTAATTGAGAGTTTGCTAATCCGAAATCAAAGACATCTTCAACAACAAGCGTAAAATGGTGTATTTTACATATTCGTATCAAATAACCACTGTTATCTTTAGCCCCACGGTGGGCGCCAAACTGTTTATCCGAAAAACGGATGAGTTGAATTTGTACGTAGTTCTATGGGTATGTGGTATAACTTGACATGAATCGTAAAGAGAACTAGAAATATCAAATATTGACTGTAAATGATGAAAAATAAGCGAAGTTGAAAAGAGGATGATTTATGAACAAGTAAGATAAAATAATGTTTGAAACTCAAAAGAATAATCTTCCAATATAGGAATGTATCAACAGTATTTTAGTTACAGCTTATGAATGACTTGATATATGCCCCCTTACAGGAATAATAGGCATCCCTCTTATAGTGGAGAGATCCTATTTTGGATATAATTAAAAATACATAGTGGGGAACCCATGATAAATCAGTTTTTCCCTAGTTTTCGCCGAGATTCCCTCTCTTAGTACGGTTGTAATGGCTCTTGTCTCTTGGCTCGATCTTGATCGGACTTGGTATCGGTCGGTTTCCATGTTTAGAGCTCGATGTGGGTTCGAGCTTGATATTGAATCGGGGCCTAGTATTGACTCAGGGTCAGTATTGGTTGGCCTCTGGCAATTAATCTCGATTCCATCGCTTCTCATCATAGTTCGATTTAGACTCGAGCTCGATAATGACTTCGAGCTCGGTATTTGACCTGTCCATGAAACTCAAAGCTCGTTTGTGCCTTCTTCGGATCCCATCTCGATATTATGAAGACTCTCTTCGGTCCATTATGTTCCCATCTCGACTAGTCGTACGAAGGCCGAAATTGATTTCGATCGTATACAATGGGGTGGTTGGTTTTTTTAGTGGAACATCTTTTATTATCATTTTAGAAAGGAGAAAAGGCAAAAATTTTAAAACATATAGTGCAAATGCCTGGTCTAAGAGAGGTGTCACCTCACCTACTCTTAGACTTAGCCTGAATATACTATATATATATATATATATATATATATACATGCATACGTACATATATATACATACATACTTATATATATATATATATATATATATATATATATATATATATATATATATATATATATATATAGCAAATTATAGTAAAAGGATACAAGGAGTTATACATGGAGACAGTAGAGAGAAGAAGGAAAGCAGGATATAAAACAGTAAGAAATACATGCCTTGACTTTGACACCAATATATTTCTCAATCCTTCCTACATATCAGCTGCACGACGCTCATCGTCATCAGAATCATATAAACAACATACATAAAGACTCCAATGATACTCATCAGTCAAGAAAGTCAGCTTACACAACCCATGTTGTTAAACAGAGAAAGACAGCATAAAGGAGTGTTGTTAAACATATCATAAGCAGGTGCAATTCAACTCCTTGCCATTTCTCATTTTATCCATTTCCCAAGTTCCTATTTAGATATGAGCCACATGTCATGTCATGGTTAAAAATTAAAGGTTGAGATTTGATTAACCAAAATCAAATTCCTAATCATGGTTAGAAAAATAGATATTCAATATAATTGCTTCCAAAAATTTGGGTAATCCCACAATTCTAGCTACATTTATCCCATCCATAAATACATTAAAAACTTAGCTCTCTTTCTTGCTTTTGTTTTTCAGTCTCCAAATTCCTGCTTTTCCAGCGATCTCATTATTCACTTCTTCTTTCAATTAATCTTTTGATGGCACCTTTTTTTTTAGAATTAGCTATAAACATGGATGATACTTTGAATATTTTTTATAACTAGATATCTTTTAATAATGCTAATTTATAAATTTATACCAACAATTGATAATGCTCAATTGAGCTAATGTAATAATCCTCTAGAACTGCAAGAAAGCTAAGATTATATTAGCCACCAATATTCTTATTAAACAAATTACGACAAACGTATAATAAGAAGAACGAGGATAATATAATAAGGGTTGAACATATTAAAGAAAAAGGGAAACACAACAATGAACCAATTAAAGATTAACTCAAAATAAAAATAAAAAGCTATGTATATCTAATATTCCTTCTATTTCAAATTAGATGAAATACTTTCTTTCTTAGTCTGTTTCAAAATAAATGACATATTTTTAAATTTGAAAATAATTCAACTTTAAAATCTTTATTTTACCCATTTTACTCTTAACGGGAAGGTTTTATAACCACACAAATATCATGGCCCACAAAGTTTTTACCTATTAAGCTTTTAAGATCATAAGCTTTAAAAATCTTTTTTTTCTTAAACTCCGTGCCGAGTCAAACTAGCTCATCTAAGTTGAAACAGAGGAAGTAGTACGGTAAAACAAGAAGAGAAAAAAAGAGATGAAGTTCAGAAAGTGGAAAAAAGAACAACTATAGAAACTTAAGAAAGTGATAAGGAATAATATTTGTTATTAACCATGGTTAGGGCCTTGATTTTGGTTAATTAAGTCTCAACCATTAATTCTTAGCCATGACATTTGGCTCTCATCCATATAGGAACTTGGGGAAGTGGAGAAAATGAGAAATTGAGAGGAGTTGAATCCTATTAGATGTGGCAAGGTTTTGAGTTTTTCCAGTTTTCAGCTTTTCAAATTAAACAACAGGAAACGGAGAGGAGGAAAAAGAATATTCTACCATATTGATGAAGTTCAATGATTGTATGAGTAAAATGAGAACATATGCATCAAAGAAATGACAATAGTCCTAGGAAGTCAGATTGAAAATGAGGAACAAACTAGCCTTGGAGAAATGTAATCCAAAAGTGCATATTATCGGGCATAAATACTTCGAAAGTACAACAACATAAAATTAAGAACTAGCAGTCAAGTTCCCTGACATTACCTATCACATTTGACTTGCATTACCAACCAAAGATACTCTTCCTCTTTCTTACATTGCTAATCCTATTAGTCTGTTGTTCTTCAAGTTTTTCTTTTCAAATAATTTGGTGAGCTGAGCACACTAACATCAGTCAAATTCAGTAATGGAAAGGAATGGTTGTCATTCCTCGCACAACATAATTCACCTTCCACTGTGGAGAGGTACTTAGCCATATATATTAACCTTTTTTATAGTTACTATAATAAATTCTCTCACTAAGACATTTTTATTTCCAAAATCTAAAAAAAAAAAACATTCTTATAAGTCTATATTTGCTCTTTGTTTACATATTCACCTGTGATGATGATCTCAATACTTTTAGAGTAACTCATCTGTGTAACATATGGTTTACTTTCCAAGAGACTTATCGGATCTGTCCATTGCAAGTTATAATGAGCGCTTGGAAGTTGGAACAGAACAAGAAGAACTATGAAAATGAGCAAATAGCAATATTGCCCAATGGAATAGACACATAAAATGCTACGCAACAAAAAAAACAAACTTTTTTCTTCATCATAACTAAGAAACTGTGACCTCCTCGCACAAGTTGAGAGAAAACTTCATGGAAATGTTTAGATATGTATGTTTATCTGAAAAACGGATAGAGTTGAATTTATACGTAGTTCTAAGGATACGTGGTACAAATTGATACAAATCGAAAAACTAAGTAGAAATATATTGAATATTTACTGTAAAAAGAAATGAATACACTGACAAATTGAGTAGAGAATGGTTTATAAATGAATAAGATGATTTAATATCAAAAGCCCAAAAAAGGATAATATTAGCTAGATGTTATGTAAATCGCAATAATTTCTGAATATGAGAGTGTATGAATGTATGAATGAATCTGTGAATGAATGAGTTGAGTCCATTGAATCAATGATAATCTACTCTTAATATAGTGGACGAATCCTACATTGGATATAATTAAAAATACATAATGGAGATCTCATGATAGATTAATTAATTAGTTTTTCCTTGATTTCCGTCGAGATTCTCTCCTCAAATGCGGCTATAACGACTCTTTTGTCCCGTGGCTCGAGCCCGAACTCGGCCGCTCTCGATCGTGATCGGCCTTTATTCGCTCGACCTCTATCTGGGATCGATCTCGGTCTCGGCCGATTTCGGTCTCGATCAATCTCTATTTGCTCGACCTCTATCTGGGCTCGATATCGATCTTGGCTGATCCCGACCTTAGTCGGTTTTTAGGGCTCGAACTCAGCAGCCCGATTTCACATCATAGCTCGATATTATAATGACGGACCTCGGTCCATCATGCCTCAATCTTGATTAGTCACACGAAAGAAAAACTCAATTTTGACCGTATACAAATAGTCCACTCATTTCTCGGAAAGAATATGGCAAGAAATGATACGATTTTTCAACCTCTGACTAGATACACATTGACGTCTATACCGAGCCCGATTGTGACGTATGAGACAAATGTCCCGTCGGCTCAGTTACCAAGGCATTAAATACGCGCCAGTCGATGGTCGGTCACTGCCAATTTTGAACCGTCATTGTGAAATCTATACTTCTTCATTATTTTAAACCTTTACCTTCAACTCTTCTCATTACAACCTTCACAGTTCTTCGCCTTCTCCAAACTTCTCTATTTCCAAGTTTAAAAATTTCTTTGCTTGTTCTTCACCAAACACCAAAATATTTCAATTTCCCATCTTCTTTGTTCTTGAAAATTTAGATGGCCAAGATATTTAAAATCCTTCCTCAGAAAGAGGTTGCTTCCTCATCTCAGCCGGCTGGTGAGAAACCCGTGGTGAAGCCACGCCTTGAAGAGCTCGTTCCCGGGGGATGTGTTATCGATTCTGACTTTAAGGTCGAGAAACCCTCATCGGTTTCTGGTCGATGTAAGCCGATATCGAGATATATATGCTCGATACCCAAAAGCCTTCTTGATTTAGTGAAGAATGATTGTGGTTGGTAAAACAAAAAGGTTGTGATACTGGCACCGGAGGAAGCGATCACTACCCACGTGGAAGGGTACTTGAGTGTTTACAATTATCCTTTCATGTTGGGACCCCTCGATTTGGTCATCATCGACTTCTGCAAGAAGTACCAAGTGACATTCGACCAAATACATCTTTCTTTCTCGAGGATTGTAATACTACTCCGTTTCTTTGTGAGCAAAATTGACGGGCTTCCCTTCACCCTCGACCACCTCGTAATATTATATAGCCCTCGTCTTTACCGAGGTGGGCTGATAAAGCTTCAACGCCGGGCCACCAAGGTATTCACCTCGAGCATAGATGAAGACAAAGATTAGGGTTGGATGAGCCGATTTGTTTGAGTGAAGACCTCGGACCTAATCCTGGCTGAGAGTATGCCATTTCTCGAGAAATGGAATATGAACCGTAAATGTGATTCTGTTTTTAGTTTTTGTTGTTTTTACTTCTTCATCTTTTCTTATCAGTATTTTTCTTGACAAAACCGTTGCTTGGATGTCGGGTGCGGTTCCCCATCTTTAGAACTGGGTCACGAGCCTAGTTTTGACGTCAACATATGCCGAGCGTGCATGGTGCGATTTGTCAAAAGGCCGGTGGGAGGCTCATACTCACGGTAAACCTTCCTCTTGGCTCACCGATCTGTTCAAATATTTTTTTAGGCATAAGTTCTACTTACTTTTCCTTCTTTGTAGGTCTCGGAAAAGACGTGGTTATGAGCCCCCCATCAGGTGATGAAGAAGTTTTACCGCCTATCTCAAAACCGGAGAAGGTGATTAAGAGAAAAAGGGCCTCGGACTCCGAGGGTCAAAAACCCAAAAAGAGAACGGCTCGTAAACCCAAGGTGAACGTAATCCCTTTGACTATGGAGTCGGTCCTGAGTCTAAGGGATGACGAAGTAGAAGAAGAAAGTAATTCCGAGTTGTTGGCCCGTGCACGGGCTAACACTGATACTTAGAATACTTCCGTATCGAGGAGGGGACTTCGACCCAAGTTCCCGAGTCGAGGGAGACCGAGGATGTTTTACCTCGGGGCAGAGAGACGGATGCCTGTTTGCAAACCGAGCTTGAGGCTCCCCAAGACAGAGGCGACACCTAAAAAGACCTACTCGGGGTAATAGAGATTGAGGATTCCCCCTCTTTCCCTTCTTTCTCCCAATCGATGATACGTGACGCAAAAGCTGTGGAGAATTGTCACGGGAAAAGAGCCCATGGAGGGGAGGATCCTTTCCGTGGTTATTTTATCGGGGTAAAAGATGTCGCTGGTCCAAGTGACTTGGAGGCTCTGAAGAAGAGCTCAAGCGAGGTGGGAGTGCCTTGCCTTTTTAACGAAGCCCAACAGGCCCTAAATCGGGTAAGTTCATACTTTCTTTGCTAATTTTCATACTTGTGTTTTTCTTTCTTTGTATAATCCATTCTTATTTTTGTAGGCTTATGTGCTTCATCACGAGGAGTTTTTTCAATCCTGAGGGGAGCTGAGCCGGTATGAAGCCGAAGTTCGAAGGCTTACTGAGGAGAGAGATGGCCTAAAGCTTCTTAGTGAGTAGAGAGAAGGATAAGTAAAAGGACTTCGGGCCGAGCTGAAAGCATCTCGAAAAAAATAAGCTAAGCTGGCCGAGCGAGTAAAAAGAATCTTTGAATTTAATGATATTGACTCGGGAGTGATGGCTAACAGTTCGGTCCCACAGGTCGAGCAAAAGTCTGATGCGATCAAGCAGCTTCGTGTTGAAGTGAACGCAGTGAAATCAGAGGCCGAGGAATGGAAGAAGAACATGGACCGCCTCGCCTCAGAAAAAGAGACTGCCCGAACTCAACTGGCTTTGGCTGAGACCCAACTCCGAAGCTTGAAAGAGAAAGACTTGGTGCAAGCTAAGAAAATAGAGGAGTTCGAGTCTCAGTTGAGCTCAACAAATTCTGATTGAGAGAGACTGGCCACAGAACTTGCCGCGGCTAAATCGGAGGTTGAAAAAACCATGGCCAATGCTGATGCAATGGTGGTCGTTTATCGATGTGATGTCGAAGCTGCTCAGGTTCGAGCAAAGAGGTCGTCGAGGCTGCTCAGGCTCGAGCAAACTGGGTTGCCGAGCATATTAAATGCCAGTCTCGAAAAGATCCATGCTCATGGCTTCGATCTTTCAGCCGTGATCAAGAAAGCTAAGGATCTTGAAGCCGAAGCTAGAGTGTTGGCCTTTCCTGATGATGATGATACCAGGAGTGCGAGCGGATCTAAAAGTGAAGGGGGCCTCGAGGGCAAAGACGCTATTCCCGGAGAGGACTAAGTCTTTTAGTATTTTTTGTATTTCTTATAAGACAGTTTTGGTATTTTGTAAATAAAATTAATCGGGCCATGCTGCCCTTGTAAATGATTTTTGACATGTATAAAAAACTTTCTTCATTTCTGTCTTGTAGAATTGTGAAGTTGTTTTCTATGGCCGGGGTTCAGATAATTTGATCACACCGAACTAGTGAAGCCCTTAGGCCTTATGATCGAGTGAGTGCTTGCTCGAACTCGAAGTAAAAAAAAATAGCCCTTAGGCTTTATGGTCGAGTGAGTGTTTTCTCGAACTCGAATTAAGGTAGCCCTTAGGCTTTGTAGTCGAGTGAGGGTTTTCTCGAACTCGAGTTAAGGTAGCCCTTAGGCTTTGTAGTCGAGTGAGGGTTTGCTCAAACTCGAAGAAATGTATCCCTTAGGCTTTATGGTCAAGTGAGTATTTGCTCGAACTCAAAGTAAAATAACAACCCTTAGGTTTATGGTCGAGTGAGTATTTGCTCGAACTCGAAGTAAAAAAAATAGCCCTAAGGCTTTGTAGTCGAGTGAGGGTTTGATCGAACTCGAAGCAATGTAGCCCTTAGGCTTTATGGTCGAGTGAGTGTTTGCTCGAACTCGAAATAAAATAACAGCCCTTAGGCTTTATGGTCGAGTGAGTATTTCCTCAAACTCGAAGTAAAATAAATAACCCTTAGGCTTTGTAGTCGAGTGAGGGTTTTCTCGAACTCGAGTTATGATATCCCTTAGGCTTTGTAGTCGAGTGAAGGTCTGCTTGAACTCGAAGCAATGTAGCCCTTAGGCTTTATGGTCGAGTGAGTGTTTGCTCGAACTCGAAGTAAAAAGCAGCTCTTAGGCTTAATGGTCGAGTGAGGGTCTGATCGAACTCGAAGTAATGTATCCCTTAGGCTTTATGGTCGAGTGAGTGTTTGCTCGAACTCGAAGTAAAAAAATAGCCCTTAGGCTTTGTAGTCGAGTGAGGGTTTGCTCGAACTCGAGTTATGGTAGCCCTTAGGCTTTGTAGTCAAGTGAGGTTCTTCTCGAACTCGAAGCAATGTAGCCCTTAGGCTTTATGGTCGAGTGAGTGTTTTCTCGAACTCGAAGTAAAATAACAGCCCTTAGGCTTTATGGTCGAGTGAGTGTTTGCTTGAACTTGAAGTAAAGAAACAGCCCTTAGGCTTTGTGGTCGAGTGAGGGTTTGCTCGAACTCGAGTTAAAGTAGCCCTTAGGCTTTGTAGTTGAGTGAGGGTCTGCTCGAACTCGTAGCAATATAGCCCTTAGTCTTTATGGTCGAGTGAGTGTTTGCTCGAACTCAAAGTAAACTAACAGCCCTTAGGCCTTATGGTCGAGTGAGTGTTTGCTCGAACTCAAAGTAAACAAATAGCCTTTAGGCTTTGTAGTCGAGTGAGGATTTTCTAGAACTCGAGTTAAGGTAGCCCTTAGGCTTTGTAGTCGAGTGAGGGTATGCTCGAACTCGAAGCAATGTATCCCTTAGGCTTTATGGTCGAGTGAGTGTCTGCTCGAACTCGAAGTAAAACAATAGCCCTTAGGCTTTGTGGTCGAGTGAGGGTCTGCTCGAACTCGAAGTAATGTAGCCCTTAGGCTTTATGGTCGAGTGAGTATTTGCTCGAACTTGAAGTAAAATAACACCCCTTAGGCTTTATGGTCGAGTGAGTATTTGCTTGAACTCGAAGTAAAAAACAGCCCTTAGGCTTTGTAGTTGAGTGAGGGTTTGCTCGAACTCGAGTTAAGGTAGCCCTTATAATTTATAGTCGAGTGAGAATGATCGCTCGAACTCGAATTAAGGTAGCCTTTAGGCTATATAGAGCTTGATCTCGTTGATATTTTGGATGGCAGTCCTCGATTTATGGGGTAATTATTCAAACTTCGGTCATGGTCGGCCCTCAAGCCCGTTTACATAATAGATCGGGAACATGAGGTAGAAGAATCTTTCTGAGATATGAGATATAGGTAAAAAAGAAATTTCTCTTTATAAGTCATTATACATGTGTTCATGTTTTATGCCAGGGATTGAGCAAACTATGCTGGCATGGTTCGTTTGACCATTTGGCCCTTACAAATATTTCCTATCGAGACCCTGTTGCTATGAAGTAACTTCCTTGCATCGAACTTGATATATTCGAGGGGAATGCCCCCAAGTATTCGAGGTTGATTGCAAAGAGGCCTCGGATACTATTGGATTGTTCTAAGTTGGCACGATCATTGGTTGCCTCATTAAAAACCTCGCCGAAAAACCCATTTGGGACAAAACCGGTCTAAGGGAAAAAGAGTGCAACGCGTGCTTTCAGACCTAAAGGCTTTGAGTTGAAGAATCCATCCCTGTTACTGGTCGAACACCTGCAAGGCTTAATTTCGAAATACAAATGAACATGGGATGGTCGTACCTTAGCACTAGTATCATTTTAGGTGCGACACGTTCCAATTGCTCGGTAGTTGTTTGCCGTTTATCACACCGAGCTTATAGGATCTTTTTCTGACGATTTCGAGAACCAGATACGGTCCTTCCGAGTTCGAACCCAGTTTCCCTTCACTCAGATTTCGGGTGCTGAGGGTGACTTTCCTTAGCACCAAGTCCCCGATTTTAAAATGTCGAAGATTGGTTCTTCGATTGTAGTACCTTTTGATCCACTATTTTTGGGCGGCCAATCGGACGAGAGCGGTTTCTTGTCTTTCGTCCAACAATTCTAGGCTCGTATTCATGGTTTTGTTGTTCGACTCCTTTGTTGCATATCGAAAACTGATGCTAGGTTCTCCGACCTCAACCGAGATCAGAGCTTCGGCACCATAAACCAACGAGAATGGTGTTGCTCCGGTACTGTATTTCGATGTTGTGCGGTAAGCCCATAGGACCTCGGATAGTATTTCTCTCCATTTTCCTTTAGCGTCGGTCAATCTCTTCTTAAGATTTTGGATGATGGTTTTGTTGGTTGATTCGGCTTTTCCGTTCCCACTCGGATGATTTGGTATTGATAGGATCCTTTTGATCTTGTGATCTTTGAGAAATTTAGTTACTTTGCTGCCGATGAATTGTTTTCCATTATCATATACAATCTAGGATGGCATCCCGAATCGAAATATGATGTGGTCCCAAATGAAGTCTATCACTTCTTTTTTTCTGACTTTTTCGAAAGCATGTGCTTCAACCCATTTAGAGAAATAATCAGTCATAAATAAAATAAACTGAGCTTTACCTGGGGCAGATTGGAGGGGGGCCAACGATGTCCATTCCCCATTTCATGAAAGTCCATGGAGATAGGACCGAGTGGAGTAGCTCCCCGGGTTGATGAATCATGGGCGCATGTCTTTCACATTTGTCGCATTTTCGAACGAACTCCCTTGCATCCTTGCCCATATCGGTCCAATAATACCCTGCTCTGATTACTTTGTGGACTAGCGAATCAGCACCAAAATGGTTTCCGCAAGTGCCTTTGTGAATTTCCCGTAGGATTTAATCGGTATCTCCTGGTCCCAAACATATTGCCAATGGTCCATTGAACGTCCTTCTAAGCAGCGTTCCATCTTCGGACAGGGTGAACCATGCTGCCTTTATGCGTAGAGCTCTTGATTCCTTTGGATCTGATGGAAGCTTTCCATTCTTGAAGTACTCTATATATTTGTTTCTCCAATCCCAAGTTAGACTCGTGGAGTTTATCTCGGCGTGACCTTCTTCGATCACCGGTCTTATGAGTTGTACGACATTCCCCGAGTTGAGTTCGTCATCTTCACAAGGGCGCCGGCCTCACTGTTTTGTTCTCGGGATACAAGTTGCAAAGTCCATTCCTTATATCGATGTAGAGTCACCTGTAATTTATCCAAGTACCTCTACATTCGATCTTCTCGGACTTCGAAAGTCCCGTTAACTTGGATCACACTTAGCCTCTACGACCTCCGCTCCTAAGGTTCTAGCTAGTTCGAGACCTACAATCATGGCCTCATACTCGGCCTCATTATTAGTCAATTTTGTAGTTCTGATAGATTGTCCTACTACATTACCTGTGGGCAATTTTAGTACGATGCCTAGTCCGGACCCCTTTGCGTTCAAGGCGTCATCCGTAAAGAGGGTCCAGACCCCCGAAGAGATACCCGATTTTATCAGTAGTTCTTTTTCAATCTCGGGTACGAAGGCCGGCATAAAGTCAACCACGAAGTCCGCCAAGATTTGAGATTTGATAGCGGTTCGGGGTCGATACTCAATTTCGTATCCACCGATTTATATGGCCCATTTGGCCAACCGACCCAAAAGCTCGGGCTTGTGAAAAATACTTCGAAGAGGATAAGTTGTTACAACATGTATCTTATGACATTGTAAATATGGTTTTAGTTTCCTAGAGGCGCTTATTAAAGCAAGTGCTAATTTTTCTAAGTGTGGATACCTAGTTTCGGCCTCGCCTAAGGTCCGACTGACATAATAAATAGGGAATTACGTACCTCGTTCTTCTTGAACCAGGACTCCACATACCGCTATCTCCGAGACAGCTAAGTACAACTAAAGTTGTTCGTCCACTTTTGGGGTATGAAGCAGAGGCGGGCTCGATAAATACGCTTCAGTTCCTCCAAAGCCTGCTGGCATTCCGGAGTCCATGCAAAGTTGCTTTTCTTCTTAAGTAGTGAGAAAAATCGGTGGCTCATATCTGAGGATCTCGAAATGAATCATCCTAGGGCGGCTATCCGTCCCGTTAGCCTCTTCACAACTTTTATATTATCTACTATCGTGATGTCCTCGATAGCTTTGATTTTATCGGGGTTGATCTCGATTCCTCGATTGGATACCATGAACCAAGAAACTTTCCCGAGCCAACCCCGAATGCACATTTTTCGGGGTTGAGCTTCATATTGTACTCCCTTAGTATGTCAAAACTTTCTTGCAATTGCTTTAAATGGTCCTCTGCTCGTAGGGACTTAACTAACATGTCATCAATATAAACTTCTATTGATTTTCCTATTTGTTTTTCGAACATTCGGTTTACTAGGTGTTGATAAGTTGCACCAGCATTTTTTAGACCGAATGGCATTACGTTATAACAGTTGGTACCGTACTTAGTGATAAACGAGGTCTTTTCCTGGTCCTCTGGGTTCATCTGTATCTGGTTGTACCCGGAATAGGCATCGAGAAAACTGAGAGTCTTGTGGCTGGCTGTGGCATCGATCATACGATCGATATTAGGCAAAGTAAAAGAATCCTTAGGGCATGCTTTATTCAGGTTTTATTAATCTATACACATTCTAAGTTTGTTTCCCTTCTTAGGGACTACCACCACATTTGCTAGCCATTCGGGGTATTTTACTTCTCAAATGGATCCTATTTTAAGAAGTTTGGTTACCTCATCCTTGATGAAGGCATGTTTGACCTCGGACTAGGGCCTTTTTTTTTGCTTTACCGGATGGAATTTCGGATCCAAGATTAGTCTATGAGTGGTCATTTCCGGTGGGATCCCTATCATGTCAAGATAGGACCAAGCGAAACAGTTCATGTTAGCTATAAGAAATTGAATAATTATTTTCCTGAGCTCGGGATCTAACCCCGTGCCCAGGTATACCTTTCGCTTAGGCATATGTTCGATTAGCGTGATTTGCTCCAGTGCTTCGACCGTTAATTTGGTAGAGTCGGAATCATCTGGGACCACGAATGATCGGGGGATCCTATAGTCATCATTTTCGTTAATCTTCTGATTTTCTAATTGGGTCGAGGCTGACGTTTGTGATTGCTATTTGGTATCCCATTTCTCCATCGAATCTGATCCCTTTGTCGATGATAGTGAAGATATCGGAACTACTTCATCGATGGCAAACATTTCCTTTGCGGCTGGTTGCTCCCCATAGACCGTTTTGATCCCCTCCGATGTTGTGAATTTTAGAACCTGGTAAAGGGTCGAGGGTATTGCTCTCATATTATGGATCTATGGCCTCCCGAACAGGGCGTTATATCTTATGTCGCCCTCGATCACGTGGAACTTCATTTCTTGGATGGTCCCAGCCACGTTTGCTGGCAAAATTTTATCTCGCCCTTAGTAGTTTCACATGCCATATTGAATACGTTTAGTACCAGGGTTGCAGGCACGACCTGGTCCTGTAGACCGAGTTTCTCTATGACCCTTGATCGAATGATGTTGGCCGAACTACCTGGATCAATTAACACACTCTTAACTTGAGTTTTATTCATAAGTATAGATATTACCAGTGCATCGTTATGGGGTTGCATGATTCCTTCCGCATTTTCGTCACTAAAGGACAAGGTTCCTTTAGGTGTGTAATCCTGAGTCCGAGATCGCTTCTCTCTTACAATCGACATCTTAGTGCATTTAAGCACCGGCCCCTTGGGGATATCGATCTCTCCGATGATCATGTGGATGATGTGTTGTGGCTTTTCTTGTTCGTTTTGTCTATTGAAATCTCTATTTTTGAAATGGTTTTTGGCCCGATCACTTAAAAATTCTCGACGGTGCCCTTCATTGAATAACCGGGCTACCTCATCTCTCAACTGCCTGCAGTCTTCAGTTCTGTGGCCATGGGTGCCATGATACTTGCACATTTGATTGGTATTTCTTTGGGAAGAATTGGACTACAGAGGTCGAGGCCACTTAGTATCTTTTATACGTCCGATAGCCGACACGATGGCGGATGCATCGACGTTGAAGTTGTATTCTGATAATCGTGGTGCTTCCTTAGGCCCGGTATGCTAGTCGAACCCATTCTTGTTGATCAGCCCCCGAGACCCCTGGCCTCGATCACTTCTTCTTTTGCCTCGTGCGGGGTTGCGTGCAGGTTGCTACCCCTGCGATATCCGTTATATGGCTGATATCGGTCCTTGTTCGATCTTGGTTCTCGGTCGATGTCCCTTTTAATAACAGACCTAGAATCCAACTGGTCGTCTTAGACTCTATTCTTTGACTGATATCGATTGTGTACATCGGCCCAGGTAACAGTCGGGTACTCGATCAAGTTCTGCTTCAACTGCCGTGAAGCCATCGAGTTTCATTCGTTCAGTCCTTGAGTGAAAGCTTGAACAACCCAATCGTCCATTACCGGTAGATCTATTCATTCCATTTGGAAACGAGATACGAACTCCCTTAGCATCTCGTTGTCTTTTTGCCTTACCTTGAAAAGGTCTGACTTCTTGTTCTCGACCTTTATGGCTCTGACATGTGCTTTTACGAAAGAATCTGCAAGCATAGCAAAATAATCGATAGAGTAATGCGATAAATTATGATATCATACCATTACCCCCTTTGACAGAGTTTCCCCGAACTTTTTCAATAATACGGATTCTATCTTGTCGTCCTCTAGATTGTTTCCTTTAATGACACATGTGTAAGAGGTGACATGTTCGTTGGGGTCGGTCGTCCCATTATATTTAGGAATTTCAGGCATGCAGAACTTCTTGGGGATCGGTTTGGGAGCCGCGCTCGGGGGGGAAAGGCTTTTGTACGAATTTTTTGGAATCCAAGCCCTTCAATACCGGTGGTGCCCCCGGGATCTGATCAATTCTGGAGTTATATGTTTCTATTTTTTTATCATTTGCTTCAATCCTCTTTTCTCTTGACTCAATTTGTTTTATCAGTTCCTCGAGCATCCTAACAATTTTGGGATTAGTGCCCGACTCTTGTTCATTTGATCTTACTACAGCGGGCCCCATTTTGTGGATGACTTCTCGGGGTGGACCGGGCTCAGCCTTGTCCGGTGCCTTGGTTTGGTTCTGAAACTGAGTTATTGCTACCTGGTAAGCTTGCAACATTTCGAAAATCATACGCAGACTGATCCCGTCTTCTCCAACATTTTGGGTATTTCGAATTGCAGATCGAATTCCACCATGAATGATATTTTCGGCGTCGGAACATTGGTTCGTCTCGATGGCCACATGTGAATTAATATCAATTGGATCTGCGGCCCGAGTTCCAACGAGATCGACGAGTGGCCTTTCATCCTTGGTCGTCAGGTTGTTGTTCTCATCTTGAAGGCCAGCTTCGTTGTCGATAGGTAGGGCCATTAATTGAGAGTTCGTCGTTTTTAACCTGAAATCAAAGACACTTCCAAGAGTAAGTGTAAAAAGGTATGTTTTGCAGAGATTCATACCAAGTAATCATTGTTATCCTTAGCCTCACGGGGGGTGCCAAACTGTTTACCCAAAAAATGAATAGAGTTGAATTTATACGCAGTTCTAAGGATACGTGGTATAAATTGGTACAATTCAGAAAAATAGGTAGAAATATATCAAATATTGACTATAAAAAGTAATGAGTACACTCACAAATTAAGTAGAGAATGGTTTATAATGAACAAGATGAATCAATATCAAAAGCCCAAAAAAGGATAATATTAGCTAGATGTTATGTAAATCGCAATAATTTCTGAATATGAGAGTGTATGACTGTATGAATGAATCTGTGAATGAATGAATTGAGTCCATTGAATCAATGATAACCTACTCTCAATAAAGTGGAGTAATCCTACTTTGGATATAAATAAAAATATATAGTGGGGATCCCATGATAGATTAATTAATTAGCTTTTCCTTGATTTCCGTCGAGACTCTCTCCCCAAATGCGGCTATACCGGCTCGTTTGTCCCTTGGCTCGAGCCCGAACTCGGCCGTTCTCGATCGTTATCGACCTCTATTCGCTCTACTTCTATTTGGGATCGATCTCGGCCGATTTCAGTCTCGATCGGTATCTATTTGCTCGACCTCTATCTGGGCTCAATATCGATCTTGGTTGATCCCGACGTTGGTCGGTTTCTAGGGCTCGAACTCAGCAGCCCGACTTCACATCATAACTCGATATTACAATGAAGAACCTCGATCCATCATGACCCAATCTTGATTAGTCATACGAAGGGAAAACTCGGTTTTGACCGTATACAATGCCCTTGAACATACACTCATTCATCTTTCCTTGTATCCAAATCTGATATAAGTTCCTTCATTTTCTGCAAATATTGATGCAAGGCGTAAATGGAGGAAGCCATTAACACACAAGTCCTATCAAAACATAAACACACAAGTTCAGATCCACGAATACACATTTTATTTACCTCATCAGCGGCATCCACTTCAACACCATTATGTTAGAAGGGTGTCGACGGCAACATGGAAAAGGTAACAAGTCTTTAGATTTTTCTTTCATGAAGCATAGATAAGGCAATTCTAATAAGCAGATAAGGACAATGGCTTACTGCCTCATTCTTAAATATGCAGAAACACACAAGTATGAACAAATACCTCCCGGGAATTCACCTCTTCTCCATCTTACGATTTTACCTTTTAATTCACAGTTTATGATTGTTACATCACTAATAGTTGTATACATATCTGCATGTTTCTGGCTTCTAGCCCTGAAAAGCGAAGAACATATCTACCAAACAAACAATAAAATAAAAGTCAAATGCCAAACAGGTTATACGCAAATTATAGAAGAGCGATAAGTCTGAAAAGATATCAGGAGATAAATAACCAGTTCCGGGATTTTCTTCGAGTACTCTTCTTGCTTGGAATGAAAGGTGTTTCGTTTACTTGGTAGTTGTTCCAATGGTGTTGCTTCATCCTGAAGTGTTGTCCCATACTTATCTTGGACTTATAACAAAATCATCATATTAGCACAAAGCTAATCAGGCACTGTAGTTGGAATATAACAGAGAATCTTTGCCTTCAGATTATCCTTTTCCAGTTTGATTATATTTGTAATAAAATTTGAACATATATATGATACCAACAGCTACAAAATCAAATAAAGGTCAACTAGTAAGTCTCCAGTCTTTGATTCTTCCTCTCAACTTCATCCTATAGCATACCAATGTCCACATAAAATATATAGCCACTAACCCTTGTTTTAGTCTTTCAAGATTTGTTTAAAGATTCACCTCAAACTCCTCATATCTATTTTTAGTCTACAAAAGCCGATATAAAATTAGAACCAACTGATTTGTGTTGATATGTCATATAATTAATGACTTCAGAAATCCTAACGTCAATAAATCTCCATCCAATTTACCAATATTTTGCTGCTCAGACCGCAAGTTCATTAAGTTTCTGGTATATCCATTGGGAAAATCTAAGAAGGTAAAGGGTAGACAGCGTGAACATCCTTAGAACGATGGATAACAAAAGCCGGTGACACCAAGAAAAGAGAACAATATGACCTTATTGTCATCTGTAACTTTCTAATCCACACAAATGAATTGTTTACAACACTTTGAAAGTGAAAGGGGAAATAAGCAATGCATTAATCAGTAAAACAAAAAACGAAAGTTTTATCCCAATTATGCATGTACAAAAAAAAGTCACGAATGTCATATACATTAGTTCTGTACATATTGAAGTTCTAGTTACCATAACTGCTAAACAAATTCCAAGTTCACGTGAATACACTTATGTTCTAATAATATTAGTCTATAACAATCATACAACACCTTTTTACGAATTCAAATGAGAAACAAGAAAAGAACACACACGTACATATGGCATTAGAAAGAAAATCTACTAGACAAACTAGTAAAAATCTACTAGTACTTGTTCATATTGAAAAGGAAGAATGATTAACAATAACAAGAAATATGTAAAATAAAGAGGGGTTGCTAAACATATGAAGCGTACTAAGCCTCTAAGCTGTGGTGTCAAACCAACAGTACTAAATCGAAAATTAAGAACTAAAACAACAAGTACGATGTAAAATACATACGACTGCTAAACATATGTCACCATTAGTGGAAACAATGTAACTAAACATATTAACTAGTGGAAAAAGCGGGGTGTTCCTCTCAGACGGGCGGTTGGGGGGCACACTTGTTTCTTTGGTATGATATGACGGGCGGCTGGGGGTAAGAGTTTCTCCCAAGAGTCTAAAAATCGAACCATGAGTGTAGGGTCGGTCTCATGACAGGTATTGGTGTAGAATTTTGATATGGCAGGGAATACAATTTCCATGAATAGGTGAGTGTAAAGGTCACCATCGTCAAGAAGATTCTTACACAATGGAACCATATCCACCCCATGAGTTGGAGTTTGAAGTAGATCCCTTCCGTCAAATAACGGGGGAAAATGCGAAGGCAAACAAATCATGCTCCAAGAACTCCATTAGATAATCTTCCTTCAACTGCTCAAATGTGCTCGCAAGGGAGTGAAGAGTAAGGGCACCTGATGCACTCTCTATACGCTCTAATACAACTAAAATTACTTTCAGATTATCAAGATTCCTTCTCTTGCTAACTCTCTCAGCATGGAGTTTCTACAACTCAACTAATTTCTCATATTTGTTTCTTAAAATATCTTCCATGTTGGGTCCAGAGAATGTGAATGAAAAGATCATTGATATGAGAGGTCCACATGTTAGAATCTTGCAGAATTTGGAAAATTTCAACTCTAATGAACAAGCATGGGAAAATGATTTCCTAATGCCTGAACTTCAACGCAACATTAGGCTGATTCTTGAACGGCCCCAAGCTAAAAAGCGTAACATAGAAGATATTTTAAGAAATGAATATGAGAAATTGGTAGAGTTGTAGAAGCTCCACGCTGAGGGAGTTAGCAAGAGAAGGAATCTTGATAATCTGAAAGTAATTTTAGTTGTATTAGAGCGTATAGAGAGTGCATCAGGTGCCCTTACTCTTCACTCCCTCGCGAGCACATTTGAGCAGTTGAAGGAAGATTACCTAATGGAGTTCTTGGAGCATGATTTGTTTGTCGTCGTATTTTACCCCGCTATTTGACGGATGGGATCCCCTTCAAACTCCAACTCATAAGGTGGACGTGGTTTCATTGTGGAAGAATCTTCTTGACGATGGTGACTTTTACACTCACCTATTTATGGAAATTGTATTCCCTGCCATATCAAAATTCTGCACCAATACCTGTCATGAGACCGACCCTACACTCATGGTTCGATTCTTAGACTCTTGGGAGAAACTCTTGCCCCCAGCCGCCCGTCATATCATACCAAAGAAACAAGTGTGCCCCCCAACCGCCCGTCTGAGAGGAACACCCCGCTTATTCCACTAGTTAATATGTTTAGTTACATTGTTTCCACTAATGGTGACATATGTTTAGCAGTCGTATGTATTTTACATCGTACTTGTTGTTTTAGTTCTTAATTTTCGATTTAGTACTGTTGGTTTGACACCACAGCTTAGAGGCTTAGTACGCTTCATATGTTTAGCAACCCCTCTATATTTTACATATTTCTTGTTATTGTTAATCGTTCTTCCTTTTCAATATGAACAAGTACTAGTAGATTTGTATTAGTTTGTCTAGTAGATTTTCTTTCTAATGCCATATGTACGAGTGTTTCTTTTCTTGTTTCTCATTTGAATTCGTAAAAGGGTGTTGTATGATTGTTATAGACTAATATTATTAGAACATAAGTGTATTCACTTGAACTTGGAATTTGTTTAGCAGTTATGGTAACTAGAACTTCAATATGTACAGAACTAATGTATATGGCATTCGTGGTTTTTCTTTTGTACATGCATAATTGGGATAAAACTTTCGTTTTTTGTTTTACTGATTAATGCATTGCTTATTTCTCCTTTCACTTTCAAAGTGTTGCAAATAATTCTTTTATGTGGATTAGAAAGTTACAGATGACAATAAGGTCATATTGTTCTCTTTTCTTGGTGTCACCGACTTTTGTTATCCATCGTTCTAAGGATGTTCACGCTGTCTACCCTTTACCTTCTTAGCTTTTCCCAATGGATAGACCAGAAACTTAATGAACTTGCGGTCTGAGCAGCAAAAAATTGGTAAATTGGATGGAGATTTGTTGACGTTAGGATTTCTGAAGTCATTAATTATATGACATATCAACACAAATCAGTTGGTTCTAATTTTATATTGGCTTTTGTAGACTGAGAATAGATAAGAGGAGTTTGAGATGAATCTTTAAACAAATCTTGAAAGATAAAAACAAGGGTTAGTGGCTATGTATTGTATGTAGACATTGGTATGCTACAGGGTGGAGTTGAGAGACTCACTAGTTGACCTTTATTTGATTTTGTAGCTGTTGGTATCATATATGTTCAAATTTTATTACAAATATGATCAAACTGGAAAAGGATAATCTTAAGGCAAGGATTCTCTGTTATATTCCAACTACAGTGCCTGATTAGCTTTGTGCTAATATGATGATTTTGTTATAGGTCCAAGATAAGTATGGGACAACACTTCAGGATGAAGCAACACCATTGGAACAACTACCAAGTAAACGAAACACCTTTCATTCCAAGAAAGAAGAGTACTCGAAGAAAATCCCGGGACTCGTTATTTATCTCCTGATACCTTTTCAGACGTATCGCTCTTCTATAATTTGCGTATAACCTGTTTGGCATTTGACTTTTATGTTATTGTTTGTTTGGTAGATATGTTCTTCGCTTTTCATGGCTAGAAACCAGAAACATGCAGATATGCATACAACCATTAGTGATGTAACAATCACAAACTGTGAATTAAAAGGTGAAATCGTAAGATGGAGAAGAGGTGAATTCCCGGGAGGTATTTGTTCATACTTGTGTGTTTTTGCATATTTAAGAATGAGGCAGTAAGCCATTGTCCTTATCTGCTTGTTAGAATTGCCTTATCTATGCTTCATGAAAGAAAAATCTAAAGACTTGTTACCTTTTCCATGTAGCCATCGACACCCTTCTAACATAATGGTGCTGAACTGAATGCCGCTGATGAGGTAAATAAAATATGTATTCGTGGATCTGAACTTGTGTGTTTATGTTTTGATAGGACTTGTGTGTTAATGGCTTCCTCCATTTGCGTCTTGCATCAATATTTGCAGAAAATGAAGGAACTTATATCAGATTTGGATACGAGGAAAGATGAATGAGTGCATGTTCAAGGGCATATCTAAATATTTCCATGAAGTTTTCTCTCAACTTGTGCGAGGAGGTCACAGTTTCTTAGTTATGATGAAGAAAAAGGTTTGTTTTATTTGTTGCGTAGCATTTTATGTGTCTATTCCATTGGGCAATATTGTTATTTGCTCATTTTCATAGTTCTTCTTGTTCTGTTCCAACTTCCAAGCGCTCATTATAACTTGCAATGAACAGATCCGATAAGTCTCTTGGAACTGTACAGATACAGATGAGAAGTTAGCTCATGAATTCAATGAAGGAAAGTTTTATCCCAATTATGCATGTACAAAAGACAAACCACGAATGCCATATACATTAGTTCTGTACATGTTGAAGCTCCACTAAGTTCCAGTGCCCATAACTGCTAAACAAATTCCAAGTTCAAGTGAATACACTTATGTTATAATAATATTAGTCTATAACAATCATAAAACACCTTTTACGAATTCAAATGAGAAACAAGAAAAGAACACACACGTACATATGACATTAGTAAGAAAATCTACTAGACAGACTACTAAAAATCTACTAGTACTTCTTCATATTGAAAAGGAAGAACGATTAAGAACAAGAAGAAATATGTAAAATATAGACGGGTTGCTAAACATATGAAGCGTACTAAGCCTCTAAGCTGTGGTGTCAAACCAACAGTACTAAATCGACAAATTAAGAACTAAAACAACAACAAGAAGTATGTAAAACACAGACGGCTGCTAAACATATGTCACCACTAGTGGAAACAATGTAACTAAACATATTAAGTGTCACCACTAGAGGAAAAAGGGGGGAGTTCCTCTCAGACGGGCGGTTGGGGGGCGCACTTGTTTCTTCGGTATGATATGACGGGCGGCTGGGGGCAAGAGTTTCTCCCAAGAGTCCAAGAATCGAACCATGAGTGTAGGGTCGGTCTCATGACAGGTATTGGTGCAGAATTTTGATATGGCAGGGAATACAATTTCCATGAATAGGTGAGTGTAAAGGTCACCATCGTCAAGAAGATTCTTCCACAATGAAACCACCTCCACCCCATGAGTTGGAGTTTGAAGTGGATCCCATCCGTCAAATAGTTGCTCAAACAGAGGGTGAGCGTGGGAAAATGCGACGGCAGAAAAATCATGCTCCCAGAACTCCATGAGGTAATCTTCCCTCAACTGCTCAAATTTGCTCGCGAGGGAGTGAAGAGTAAGGGTACCTGATGCACTCTCTATGCGCTTTAATACAGCTAAAATAACTTTCAGATTATCAAGATTCCTTCTCTTGCTAACTCCCTCAGCGTGGAGCTTCTGCAACTCACCCAATTTCTCAATTTCATTTCTTAAAATACTTTCTATGTCACGCCTTTTAGCTTGGGCCCGTTCAAGAATCAGCCTAATGTTGCGTTGAAGTTTAGGCATTAGGAGATCATTTTCCCATGCTTGTTCATCAGAGTTGAAATTTTCAAAATTCTGCAAGATTCTAACCTGTGGACCTCTCATATCAATGATCTTTTCATTCTCATTCTCCATGCTGGGTCCAGGTCAAAGGTTAATTGAAGCTTGTATTTGTTGGAAGAGGAGGTTTCAGAGGAAAAATGTAATTTTTCTAGGGGTGTGTTTTTCTAAGCTTGTATTTCATTCTCACTGCTGCTGCATTTTGTTTCCCCCCTTCACTGCCATCTTTTAATCACATAGTACACATACAGATGAGAAGTTCAATGAAGGAAAGGTGAAAAGATCTATTTGCAATGCTATGCTTCTTCATCAATAGCCTAGAGCTGACACAGTGCTTAATACATCCATATGCTGCTCGTCTCCCCTGCCACTCCTTACTGCTCCTGCCAAAAACAGTTTGACAGCTCATAGTCTTTCATACTACTCTTTTTTTTACTTTCTTTTTAAACAGCGGAGTCCGAGCCAATTCTTTTATTTATTTTTTTGTTTGGGTTAATTTTCTGTTGGTTTTTTCCAATTCCTGGTTTTCTTGAAAATATTTGTTCTCTTTAAAAGCATAAACCTTACAAACTATTTACCTATCATGAACCTTTTCACTAAATTTGTTGCTCTTGATGTACTATCTTCGTCATAAAAATGGAGTTACCTGGCCATATCCTATTGCACTATTTCATTACTATTGAATTTAAAGTCACATAGAAGTACTTTTGTCCCAGTTTGATTGATACACCCTAAATGATGATGTGGCAAGGAGAATACATTCACTCTCTTGAAAGCAGTGAGAGACAAAATTTAAGTTTAGCTGATTAGTTTATAGAAGTAGCAACTTTTAATAGAAAATGATATCATTATTTTAGACTTAATAGCAATTTTTAATTGAAAATGATATCATTATTTTAGACTTAATTAGTTTTCACTATAACTTAGACTAATTGTATTTTTTTTAAATCAAGTCTCTTTTTCCTTTTTCACCGACGACGAATCCGACTCGCCGGAGCCACCTCCACCAACATCGACAATAAACTCCGCCGTTTTCCAGCAACCGTTTTTTGATATGAAGAAATCGCACACGCTCGTTGCAAAGCTTCCAAATAGTACACATGATTCATCGGCGTCACACCTCTGTCGATTCCTCCGGCAATCTGAAAATCGTAAAACAGATGGTTCTGCCAAAAAACCCTGCCCATACAGCTGCTAAATAAATTACCGGATCCACCAAGGCTGAGATCCAACTACAATGAGTCCAACATCACTACCGGTGGCGAGTTTTCCACCATTATCGCCGGCGACGACTCAACGATACTACTCTGGCTCGAACTACGATTTTCATTTACTAATTCACGTTCTCCGGCTCAAAAATCGGAAAATAGTTTCACATTCACCGACGTCCATGTACATAAAACTGGAATATAATAAGATAAAAAAGGAGGGGAAAAAGAAAAATATATATATTAGCTGGCATTGCGTGCACAACACTCTCCATCAGAAATCTAGTTGTCCAGTATTAAGGATATATTTATTTCATTTTAAAAAGGTTCAGGGGGTTAATAGGATATTTGAAAATCTGGCTATATGTCGGGGGAGAACTTATGCATATTTTCTTACAAAATTATCATAAAATATTATCAAACTATACAATTTACCTCTCTAAAAGGTTAAAATCGATAAACTTCATCATGAATGTAATTTAAATTATTACTCCTTATGAGTAAATATAAATTTGCTTGCAAATACCAAAATAATAAATGGTAAAAATTTTGATAGACATAAAACTAAGATATGAAAACCTATAGTAAGTGAAGATATAAATTTGACTATCTATTTTAGATAAAATATTTAAATGATTTTCGCCATCGCGATGTTCTCAACTAGTACATATGCAATACCATGACTCATTATTTTGAGTTACTTTCAATGTTTATATCTTTATAGATGAATTGAATTTTAATCATTCATATGTTAAAGAATTTTGAGTGTCGGCAGTACTAATTAGGAAATTTGACATATGATTTGTATTAGGAACTATTAGGCGAGCCCTGAGCGTTAGTTCGGACACGTAATCGAGCGTTTGAGACGTAAGCCTCTCAGAACTAAGTCTCACACGTGAGCCTCAAGGCATTTTCATAGTGCCCCGCATTGGGGCGAACCCCGAGGCGAGTCCCAAGAAAACCTTTTAAAACACTGTGTACATTATCAATTAAGACTTTAAAGGGTAGTTGGAAATTTTCACTCTGTTTTAAATGTTATAAATGTTTGTAGCTAATTGTGGCAAAATGGTTTAAAAAAATAGTTATCCACCCATATTATCCATTAGAAAATGGGTTAGATAATGTACTATTTAAAAACGAGTCAAATATGGATAAGAATCATATTATCCACTTAGAAAATGGATAACCAATGGATAACTAATGTGTTTAACTTTTACATTTGTAAAGCCTCAAATTGGGGATTTCTCAAGTTTGGGAGACTAAGAATTCTCTCAAAAGTGATCATATTCAAGAAGTCATGGATAATATCCATATTATCCGCCTGTTAACCTATTTTTTTATCTGTATTAAATATGAGTCGGGCCGAGTAATTTTATTTTTTGCATTATCCATTTTTTACTTGTCCATATCCGATCCGACCCGCCCGTTTGCCACCCCTATTTATAGCTCACGCTGAATTGTATTAAGTACTCCCTCCGTTCACTTTTACTTGTCCACTATGGAATTTGCACACCTCTTAAAAAATAATAAATGAAGTGCATAATTTACCATGATCCTCATATTAATTGATGCTTATTTTTAATGGATTTGAGAAAATGACAAATAATCTATTTTTAGAATACTTGATAAGTAAAAGTGAACGGAGGGAGTATATTGATGTCAATTACAACTCCTTTTTATGTGGAAGACTAGAGTTACTTGACTTTTAACTAATCAGTTGATTTTAAGTTTTGCACACTGTATTGAAGAGATAATTTAATTTTCAAAAGATATTTGTGTCGATCAATATTGTACTCATGCTTTTTTAATAATATAAATAGTATAATATAGAGATATAGATTATATCTCTATATTATCCTAGTGCAATTGAAACTTTAATGTATGATATACATTGCACTAGGATAATATTATCGTTGTTGTTTTTAAAACTATCAAAATATATTTTTAATTCAAGTAGTGATAAATGATAATTGGAGAGGTATCGTTCTTTAATATTAAAAATATAGTAAGGCGATGGATAACAAGTGCAACACAAAAAGATAACTAGTGCACTATTCATTTCACAATGGAAAAATGTTTTTATTGTTTTAACCGCTAAAGAGATATAATGGCTGAATAATCTATTATTAGATATAGAGTTGTGGCGACAAGCTGTATTCTTATAATATGATAGTGAAGCTATTATGTCAAAAGATATTTAGATATATATAATGAAAATATAGACATATTGCTTGAGACTTTAATTAGTGCAGATAATTGAATATTGATGAAATTATCACCAGTATGGTGACCCAGGCCATTGGCTTAAGGACACCCGAGAGGTATGACGGGAACCTTATCTATCTTATTGCTTACTAATATTAAAGGTATAAAAGGTTAAAACAAACTATAGTTTGTGTCGGTTAGCAAACACTAAAAATTTTAGTACTTAAGAAAAAAGAATAAGTATAAAGTTATTCTTAATAAAGAAACAGAGTTCGGATTAAGAACTAATAAAAGTATATGTTAAAGACTTGATTAAGCTTCACTTTTATAAACACTAGAAATGATGCCACTTCAATTAAAAATTGAGATACATAAAAATTTATATATATATATATATATATAAAAAATTGAGGAACAAAGGGAGGTGATGTGGCACTATTCACAAGCCATGAATTGGGTTTATTTTCTTCCTTTTCACCCGGCCCAATTCAATCCTTCTTTGTCTTCCTTCTTCAGCAAATATGGCATCAGATTCAACATATCTTGTGTTTTTTGTTCTCCCTCATGCTCTGTTCTCTTAGTTTATTTTCTTAATTGAAAAACATTAAGATACATTACTTCAACTCTTTGTAATGCATCTTCTATAAATTGCTGGCATACTACTGATTATCTTTGTGTTAAATGATCAATTTACTTCTCCACTTTATTATATAAAGATATTTTCTTTTATTTTTCCTGCCAAATGATGTCACCTAAAATTTTAAAGTGTTAAAAGAGTGTCAGTTCCTCAATAAGAGTAAAAACAAAGATGTGATTGGTATTTTGGGATAAGTGAATTGCTATTCCGGCTAGATATATCAAAGCTTAACAATCTATATATGTATATAGGTACTTCCATCTAGACGAAGGAAACATTCAACAAGAACAGGAGTAATCACTCGAAGTTTATCTCACGACAGACAATACTAGGTTTATTCTGTCTATGTCTTCCCTCTCTATTTTAAAATTTCAATCAACTAGAACTTCAAGAAGCATTTTTCACAAACAAACGTTGTGCTGTCTTTAATAGGTTGCGCCGCATAATAGTCTTTTAACGGACATGTTAATTGGTTGAACAATGTGTTGTCATTTTCCTACTATTTTTAATATTGGTATATTCAACATTCATAATATATTTAAGGCCAAATAGTTAGAGAATGACGAATTTGACTGACATGATTCTTGGCCAAACATAATCAGAAAAAGAAATTGTCAGCATAGGCTCTTGAAACACGGAAGGAAAAATTTTTACTCTTATTCTTTTACTGTTGACCTTACACAATCTTCTCTGCCTACATATGCAGGTTGATGCTGCTAATGTTAGAATAACGAAGACTATAACAGTGCTGAGTCATCCACTTTTGATAGCTGAACTCTTTGAGCATGTAATGCAACATATTATACACTTATTCTGTAAACTGAGTAATTATTAATATGTTGACTATTGGAGAATGAATCTGATGGACGTGGTGCTCTCAGTGACTAGGAAAATCATATATCTTCCATATTTTTGGGTTTTTCTCTTAATCCTTTGTTTATTTGATTTTTAAAAAATTTAAAGTGTCTTAAATATAATGACAATTAAAGGGAAGACATTGAATAAAACAAAACATGAAGAGACATGAACACGTATGTTCATGTTCCCTTCCTATGTAGTATCTTTTTCTCTTGGTCAGAATGTAGTATATCTTCCCACAAATCTATCATTCTTTCCATTTTTCAAATTAAAATCACTCAATATATCGTAATGATCCAATAAATATAATTTTACCGTTACTAATTCCTCAAAAAGTTTTACTCAACATGTGTATATACCTCTCATACTCCTCATTCAATAAGAATCTCTGAAATCTCAATCAAAGGAGAAAAAGAATAAACACAGTCCTTTTGCTATCCACCAGAAAGTCCAACCATCGTTAGGACAAAAGTTAAAGGCACTTCTTTGGTGTTGGTCCCATCACTGATTTCTCTTACATGACTCCTCTTTGAGTCTCTCTATGCACCTTTGTGTATCTTTAACTCCATAGTCCATAATTGGAATATAACTGTATTCTTTGTAGTATAATTGAGAGCACTTTAATTAACGTTTTGTTATTGAAAAGAATTATTCTTTACAATGTATCTAAGAAAGGAGAATCAAAGTAGAGTAGGAAGTGGCTATGAACTATGATCATTTTGCTGAAAGGTTTGGTTCTTTCTTCCAATTTTTCCGTATTTGTTGTATTTATGCTCCATATATATTCTAATCCTCAATTGAGGGTTTAATGTGATTTCTCATTCCATTATTTTGAATCATATGATATAGCGGGTTTTGACATCAGCATAAAATAAAAATAGAAACTCCAAAGCCATTTTCAACTATCCTCTTCCTCTCTACCATACATTGACATAGGTAAACACTCCACGCTTTCTCTGCCTTCTCCCTCTATATGTATTTAATTTCACAAGCATGTACATTCATGAGTCATGACCTATTCAGATTCAGGATGTTTAGAAACATGTACTATATAATACTCATGCATAATGACGTTTCGAATGCAATTGCAATTTGTTGCATGAATATATTGATATAACTCGAGAAAGAAAGAGATCAATTTTGGATCTATGAAGAGTGAAGCGAAGAATGGAAAGGTGAGCGATGACTATTTGTTATAAATGTTACAAGGTTATTGTTTACCCGTAAAATGATATAGTTGAATTTATACGTGATTTCTAGACAAGCGAATTAATTCGATCCTGAAATAATGAAACAATTGAATAAATATATAATACTTAGCCTTGATGTGAAGATAAAATAGCAGAAGTAGTAATTCTGGGAGCAACAATAATAAGAACAAAAAATAAGAAGACAAAGTTGTATAGAGTTTAGTAGATTATAGTATCAGTTTGCCAGAAAATTCGTGTCCTTTAAAATGATAACAGAGATCACTATTTATAGCTACATCTACGGAACAAGGTCCTAGGATCGTGCCCTTCTTTAATGCCAATTATGAGGGCCATTGATGGAGATGTAACGGTGAGCATAAATGACAAATTCTTTGTAACTGGCGGATGATCTCGTCCAATTTTACTCCTCTCTTTGAGGTTATGAAAACGGTCGATGCAATAGTAATACCCAACAAGAGTCGGGGTCAGATTCTACAGGGAGCTATATGAATGGGTGTTAGTAGTATATATCTTAGTGCGTGAGTTTGTATATCTAAATTTGCACTTCCACAATATTTGGTTTTGTTTAAAAATTTAAAATAAACTACGATTGCGATTCAAAGAATGAAACTAGGAAATTATTTTGGTTGTTTTCCAAATGATATAAAAGGCATAGGGCTATGACCTTCACATGTGTTGGCCTAATGGGTTGTAAACTTTAAAGCTTGTTTTATTGGTCGGGGTATATTATAGCTATCAACACTCAAGTACTCACTCAATACCTGTCGGTGAGAGAGTGATTTTGCCCAATTTATCTTTCTCAAGTCCAAATGGGTATTGAACAAAATAGGTGATAAGAAGCTCAAGTCGGATTTTACTATCTCTAGGTTTAACTCTTTAATTCGGCTTATCAATCTATCGATTGACCCAATTTCTTGCTAGCCAACTTTTTCTAAACTAAGTCTCTCTTTCTCAAGTAGAGACTAAGTCAAATAGACATGAATTAATGTTTGCAACCATTAATTCTTCAAATAAAAATAAGAACAAGGCTAGATAATAAATACCCAACCATAAACAAGAAATAAATCAAACATTCAGTAAGTTTACACACTAGTGTTGAGTCACAACCCTAGCAAAAATTTAGCTACTCACTTAAACTAGAAGAAACAGGAGAAGAAATGATAATTAATCCCATATTGATAATTAAAATGATGCAATCAATATTCAAAAAGCTCAAAATAGCAAAAACTACTAAAAAAAAGTAAAAGAAATCGTCTACTATAGCAGTTGATGTCAAACGTTGACCTAAAAAAGTAAAACTCTTCTATTTATACAAAGCTGAAAGTTTTGGATAAAAATGCCCTTTCGGAGGTTCTGCGGCCGCACAATTCCATGTGCGATCGAATTTGCTTTAGCTTGAAAAGGTTGAAAATCTGTGGCCGCATAATATGAAGTGCGGCCGCACTGCCCTCTTTCTGCAGTCCACATAATAATGTTTGCGGCCACACTTTGTTCTTATGTGGTCCGCACATGGAATTGTGCGGCCGCATAGCTCTTCTTCTGCGGCCGCACAATAATTTTGCGGTCCGCACTTGTGTTGGACTGGAGGTGTAGGTTCTCTGAACTTTTGCTCTAACCCAGCTTCTTCGGAGGCACAATTCGTGTGCGGTCCGCATCTTGCAACATTCTCTGATGGAATTGCTTCACGAGCTGCGACCGCAGATGATATTCTGTGGTCCGCACTTTGATCTTTTGTACCTGATTTTGTCATTGAGTTCAAATTACTTCTTCTTGAGTTGGATTTCATCTCGAGGGCTTATCTTCCAATATTCCTGCAATTAAGTATATTTCATCAGTTTTTGGGAACACGATTAAGCATTTTTGGACTAAAACGAAAGCTAAAAGGTGCTAATAAGTAGTCAAAATCCCCACTTATCAACTCCCCAAACTTAAGCTTTTGCTTGTCCTCGAGCAAATAAAGTAGTTCCATCCTTCACAAGTTAAGAGCCATTCCAGCTAATCAAAGGTGAATCAATCACAGATCAATTGGGACCAACAATTACCTACGATACTTATGCATTATCCACAAGGCAACAAGTTAAACGTTTAAGCGCGAATGGTTCTAATGTGACACTTGAGCATCAAGAGTTGACTTTATTCATCGAGGAAGCTAGCTCTTTCATGTAGGTCATTGCGGATTCCAAACTCCTCCTCCTCTACTCTCCGTTTTCCTATCTCACTTAAGAATATAACACTCAATTCAAAGATTTGTGAAAGGTTCAATCATCTCTCTCAAAAGAATGTCGCAAGTACGGCTTTAAGTACCATAGGCTTGCCCCTCATGTAAATCACCACTAAAGTAAGATCACTGGGCTTGAAATCATGTAGGGCTTTTTCAGGATGCAATGAAGGCTTTTGGACTAAGGTTGGATAAGCTATGATAAAACGAGTTTACCTTTCCTTAAGCACTCCATTTTCTTTTATAGGCTCATATTTTTGCCAACTCTTTGAGGCATTTTGTTTTCCTTAAGGGAACTAGAGAGACTTAACATCACTCTTCTTGGTCATGATATTCATTTTCTCCTTCCTTGCTTTTTTTCCATGCTTCGCATCATTACTTTTCTTTTAATCCCTTCAACTTTTCAACGCATTCACTTTCTTTTTGTATTTTTCTTTTTGTTCTTTCTTTTTCTTGCCTTTCCTTTTCCTCAATTCTTTTCTCTTTTGTCTTGATACCTTTTTCAAACTCCTCGCCTTTTCCCCATACTTACGTTTTTAGCCAATTATTTTACAAGAGTGTTAAGGAAAGATCGGGTGCCAAGAGAGGGTCACAATAAGATAGGTAAAGGCTTGTAACGTGGTTATCAAATGAAAAAGTTTTTAGGCTCAATTGGGTTGACTAGGGATAACAACATTGGTGGGCCATGAAAAATTTCAAGCGGGTCAATGAGAGCCTACAATCAATTCTCAAGCAAGCAAAACTTAAAATTTTGCCTAGAAACACATTCGGGGAAGTTCTAGACCATTTGCACAGGTACTTGGATTGGCAAAAACAACATCTCACCTCTCATGCAGCTGGATTGTTAAAGAGGATAGAGTCGAGGGCCCACAACGACCATATTCAAAATTGAGAATCACTATGGTTCTACTAAACCACTTGATGATTGCCTAAGTCAACACAAGAGTCAAAAGATCACTAACTAGAGCTATTTCTTTCTAACAAACTTATTTTTAACCATAAGCACGTAGTTAAGTGTATTGGTACCAAGTGAAGCATGTTTGACTCTTCGAGCATGACTCAATTAGGTCTTTTTATTCATTATTACTACTATTATCACCCAACTACCAACAACGGACTCAATCCCTTAAGAAGGTTGACATGTCATCCATCATTGGGAATAGTCACCAAGTTCACACAAAAAACCACATTTGGAAAGAACCGTGGTATTAATAAAACCAAAGGCTTATTAACCACTAAAACATAAAAAGAATCTATTAAAGCAAAAAAAACTACTACTTCAAAAAGAAAATAAAAAAGAATCTGCCAAGTCAAAAAGAAGACAAACATAAAGATAAAGAATTTAATAAAGCAAAAAGCTATTGAAAGCTAAACGAATATACATAAGAGGGATAAGAGAGAATATATACATAACAAGAAGTAAGGAGAAAATATTACTAATTTAATTACAAGCTAATTTGTCTCATAGTTATCAAAATACATCATTAGAATCATCAAAATGCCAAAGAAACTCCCCCCCTCCCCCCGGAATAAAAATAAACATTGTCCCCAATGCTTAATTTAATAAGAGTATAAGAAGAGTGAGAGTGAAGAAAACTCTCTATGGCTTTGTGGACATCTCTGTATCCCCAGCAGTGGCACCGACTTCAGTCTCTAATTGGATCTCATCATCCTCAAGTCTGGGAGTAGCTGGGTTGGTGAACATTTGACGGACTGCCTCAGCAGTGTTAGCAGCAAGTTCTGGCTCCTTAGACTGGCTAGATGTTGTGGTGGGAACTATGCTTGGGTGGTGCAGGTCTATAAACACATCGAATGGAATGTCTCTAGTTGCTGCAAGCTTGGTGACCTGTCGCTGAAGATTATCCACCGATTTCTTCGAAGACTGTGACTTCTACATATTCTTTACTTATTTGCCCAATTCTTCAATCACTGACCCATGTTCTACCAGAGTAGCCATGATAGTGTTCTGGTTGTCTAGTATCTTCTTCAATGTTTCTTCGACTGTGGGAGGAATCTGTGGTGCCAGAGAGGATGACTGTGCTACAACCTGACTGGATATGTCAGTCACCTTTGCAGTAGTTGTCTTCATCCAGTTTTGAGGCTCACTAGTGTCTGGGAGACTCACAACATAGAGAGTGGAGAAGATGGCATCGGTACCGACTTCAAAGCTGAGGAGGGAGGTACTGAGGCTGAAGGTGGAGGAATGGCAGCTACACTGGTAGAAGGCTCTGCTGAAGTGGATGGTATATCAGTTGTCTCTGTACCCACCACCGATGACTCATCAGAATGGCCTACGGTGGTAGTCGGCTGACCCTTTCTCTTGGGGTTGTGTGCATCTATTAGAGAATACCAAGAGAATGGCTTCTTTGCCTAAACCTTTGTGCCATAGTCTCTAGGTTCTACCTATGCATCAGTAAGGTAATTAGTGATGGTGTTGGGGTACGAGTAGGAAGTATCAGCCTACCTGGCGACCACTAACATGTTGCCCGACATCACGGCACCCACATTGATCGGGTACCCGGCCATAATAGAGCCGACTAGAACAGCCCGTGGAATAGGAAAGTTTGTCTTATTTTGGCACGGGTCTAGTTTGCTACATACGAAGGTCTGTCATCCCTTCGCCTTCAAATTTAGGGTGTTCCACTGAATAGGAACCCCTGCTGTGATCCATGGTTGTGGTGCCCCTGGGGCTGCAAGAAGCTCATCTAGCCAAGGGCGAGCTGCATGTCCCATCGCCAGTTTTTTCAAGTACTACACTGGCTCTACATCCTCAAACCCCAAGTAGGGGTTCAGTGTGATCTGGTCGAACTGCACCTTCAAATTTCTCACTTTTGTAACTTTGGTCCCTTTCTTGATATGTGCCACATTGGCATAGAACTCCCAGACCAAGTATTCCTTTGCATCCACAACTGACTGGGTCAACCACATCTATCCCTTTCTCTCTCGGAATTGCCTCAACACTTCTGGATTGTACTTGTCAAGATCTCTGAGTTGGAATTGTCGCTCAAGAGTGAGCGATCTCACCGGCCACCACTCACGAAAACTAGTGAAGGCAGCCAGACTCACAAACCGGTCCTCCCAGACCTCTTTCTTCTTCGACCTCTCAAGGCCGACAATTGTGGTATCACCTCCTCTGCCATCATCCGGAATATCACCCACAACAGTTGTTGGTGCTTCAGGTGCAGGTGTAGAAGAGGGCTCTAAAGCCTTACTTGCGCTCTCCAAACCCTCGTAAGTGCTACGTGAGGAGGAAGGTTCGTCTCTAAGTTGGTACCTTCCCTACGGTTGTTGTGGGGGTGATTGAACCGCAGGCTTCCCTTGCTTTAAGTCGCCCTCTGATGCTTCCCGATATGGGGCATATGAACTAGATTCGGAGGGCTCGGGCTGTCTTCCTCGGCCTACTGTGGCTTTCTTGCTGATTACCCTATGGAGGGCGAGGGGTAAATTGCTTTTGACTCTGCCTCTAGAAGGCTCACCCATCCCCTTTGACGTGTCACCACAACCTCGAGATCTGATCATTTTCTATAACAAGCAACAGGAGAAGTCAGATGTAATTCAATTGAACACAGACAGTGATCATAGTGTAAAATCAGAGTGCAGGGTATGGAAGTGCGGTCCGCACAATTGCAAGTGCGACTGAAGACTGGGTTGTGCAGACCGTACAATTTGGATCTACTAGAACACGTTTAATTTTATAGTCTAGCACATTTAAAGAAATTACCAGTGCGTCATTATATGGTAGCAACAATCCATCTGGGTCCTCCTCCATGAAAGTGATGTCGTCTTTAGCAACGTTCTGGAATCTATTGCTATGGGTAATCGATACTTTCATCTTTTTTACTGCCTAGAAGGTGACCCCGTTGATCTCGTTCCCCCCCCCCCCCAAAGATCATGTTAATCATCTGGCACGGGAGATCTTCCCCTGATTTAGAGGGTTCCGCATTGTCCCGGTTACGAACATAGTTGTTCTTAGCTCGGTCACTCAAGAATTCTCTAGGATGTCCATTCTTCAATAGAGTCGCCACTTCTTCCCGGAGATGTCGGCAGTCCCCAGTTCGGTGTCCATTCATTATGTGGTATTTACACCATAAGTTGGATCTCTCTAGCTGGGATCAGATCTCATTATCTTCAGAAATCGTGCTTCTTTGATGTTTCTCATAGCTGAGACCAATTCTACTATGCTGACATTGAAATTGTACTCTGATTGCCTGGGGTAGGAAGGATCCAGCGTACCTGACGCTTCCTTGTCCTGCAATGATTTATTATTCCGACCACGATCAGACCTCCTATCGTTAGCGAATCTATCTGCTGATCGGAAACTTTTATCGCAGCCTTCGGTCCGTTCGTAGGGCAAAAACCGGCCCCTCAAAGACCGTATGTCCGTGTAGAAGTCGTCTTTTGATTTTTCTTTGTTCTTCTTCCATCCCTTTCTGACGACGGGAAACCAACTTGATCATCTTTGATCCTTATCTTTGACTCGTACCGATTGTGGATATCCGCCCAAGTCGTTGCTTGGAACTCGAGCAAACTTTCCTTCAATTTTTGGGAAGCATATGAACTTCTCGGATTCAATCCCTTGGTGAATGCTTCAGCTGCCCATTCGTCCGGAACAGCCAGGAACAACATCCTCTCCTTTTGGAACCGGGTAACAAACTCACGCAGCAACTCGGATTCTCCTTGTGCAATTCTCAGTATGTTGGACATTCGGGCCTGCACCTTTCTAGCCCCACCATGAGCCTTAATAAAAGAATTCGCGAGAATCTCAAAGGAATCTATGGAATTTTCGGGTAACAGTGAATACCGCGTCAAGGCTCCCTTCGTGAGAGTTTCTCCAAAAACTTTTAGCAAAACAGATTCAATCTTGTGAGGAGCTAAATCATTCCCTTTCACCGCCATTATATAGGTTTTCTGAGGGTCTGAAGTCCCGTCATACTTTGGCACGTCGGCCATTTTAAACTGCTTTGGGATTAATTCTGGTGAGGCACTTGGTTTATACGATAACTGAGTATACTTCTTTGAGTCCGGTCCTTTCAGCATCGGTGGTGCGCCAAGGATTTGGTTCATGCGTGCGTTCACTTCTCTCATAAACCATAAAAGTTCATTCTTGAAGGGATTATTTTCATTATTGGGGCCGGATCCACTCCCCCCAGCTCCATCGAAACCAACCTCGCCCCTTGGGGTGTTGTTATCGACCTTCTATGTTATTTGATTTACGGGAGCACCGAGAAGAACTGGATCTCGCCTATTTGCATTATTGGAAGTCCCCGACAACGCCTACTTCAACTATGTCATAACCTTATCATGTTGTGTGAGGTGGCCTAAAATGATTGTTTGTTGCTCTTGTAGGACCCTTACCGCATCAACAACATGTTCCTCTTCAGCATCATCGAGAGTTGCCTCGCGAACATGTCGCGGGTATCACCTGTCGTGGACCGGCGTGGAATCGTTCCCCTCATTATAGATGTCACTGATTGAATCCTCGAAATGAGGTTAGTCTCCTCGAACCTTAGGATTGTATGTGTTGTTAACACCATTATCTGACATTTTCTTATGAATTGTTCTAAGATAAATAATCAAAACACGTCAGTAAAAAAGGCAAGGATCAACTTAATTACACCGATGTCTAGGCCCCACAGTGGGCACCAAACTATTTACCCATAAAACGGTACAATTAAATTTATACGTGATTTCTAGACAAGTGAATTAATTCGATCCTGAAATAATGAAATAATTGAAGAAATATGTAATACTTAGCCATGATGTGAAGATGAAATAGCAGAAGTAGTAATTTCGGGCGCAACAATAATAAGAACAAAAAATAAGAAGACAAAGTTGTATAGAGCTTAGTATAGATTATAGTATCAGTTTGCCAGAAAATTCGTGTCCTTTATAATGATAACAGAGATCACTATTTATAGTTATGTCTAGGGAACAAGATCCTAGGATCGTGCCCTTCTTTAATATCAATTATGAGGGCCATTGATGGAGATGTAACGATGAGCATAAATGACAAATTCTTTGTAACGAGCAGAGCACTCAATGTTGAATGTTCTTCATTAATGCCGTCGGGCGGAGGGTATTTATTACCTTTTATGAGTGTCCTTCCTTCTGGTACCAAACAGGATAATTGCCTTCGGTTTCACGTGTCAATCTTTTTAGCAACCACTTGTCATAGCATACCCTATACAGTTATAAAGGTTATATTTTCAAGTCTTCATTCCCATTTTATTTGGGAAGTTTCAAAGTTCACGATTACTAACATCATTACGAAATTGATTGGATGTATCAACCTTTTTTCCCCACTTATTTTAAAATCTCATAGGAGATATAAAGTTAATACTTAATATTATTTACAACAAATATTACTATTATTTGTGAATAATATTTAAGTAGGAAGACGACGCAATAGGACATACATTACATATTGTTTTTCAAGAAAAACAAAGGTGTGTCAACTACTATTCCGATTGAGAAGATTTCTTTCAAGCACAACCTAATTTCTTGCCATTAAAAAGAAAAGATTATATCTCACCGCGCGAAGCGTGAGTGAGTTAACTAGTTTTTTATAAATATTTTTGAATCTGGAATTGACTACGTGGCAATAATTGTGCTTAGCAAATTAAAGGATCTCGTTTTAAGTTAGATACGACTATGTGTGGGTTTTCCTTGGTTCGCTCTAAATTGAATGTTTAAGAGACTAGCCACCTATGAATTTGTTTGAAACTTGAAAAGCTTACATAAACAACAACAACAACAACAACAATAATCCAGTATAATCTCACTAGTGGGGTCTGGGGAGGGTAGTGTGTACGCAGACATTACCCCTACCCTGGGGTAGAGAGGCTGATTCCGATAGATTCTCGGCTCCCTCCCTCTAAGAGAACTCTCCACCTTGCTCTTGGGGTGACTCGAACTCATAACCTCTTGGTTGGAAGTTGAGGGTACTCGCCACTAGAGCAACCCACTCTTGTCGAAAAGCTTACATAAACGAATGGTTTAATCCAATGATACCTTTCTCTATAAATCATTGGTCCCACATGCCCACTAGGTTTGTGTTTCATTCTGTTATGTTATGTTTGGGCTTTTATTAAGGCGCGCATTATTAATTTAAAGTACTTGGAATTGGGTTCAAATTCATTATTTAGCTAATGGTATAAATAGAAGTACATCAGTAATGTAGGGTTTTACCTAATTTCAATGATTGTTGATGATAAGGGTGGCAAGTGGGCCGGTCCAGGACCGGGATCGGCCAGGGTCCGCGGACCAAACGGTCATTTGGGACTAAACGGGCCTGAACCAGTTAGAACAGTGGACTGGGCCTAGTCCGATCTTCCGGGCTGGTTCTTCACTTTAAGACCGCTAGGCTCGGGACCGTTTGGGACCGAGACCGGACCGGTCCTTGGCGGGCTCAAACGGTCCCAACGGTCAAAATTCAAAAACAAAAAAAAAACTTACTCGTTGGGCTTTGAAAAATCTGGTTGTTGGCCTTTAAAAAATAGTCGTTGGCTATTTACAAAATAGCCATTTAACTCCCCCACCCCTCCCAACATTGTTTTAACCCTAAACTTTTTATAATTACACTTTTTCCCTATTTTCAACTATAAATACCCCCCTCATTCTTTCATTTTTCTCACAAAACCATCAATCTCTCTCTGATTTTCTTCTATAATTGCTACTATTGCTTACTTTATTGTTACAATTTGCGAAAAAAAATATGAAATTGGTGAATTGAAGTCTTCAAGTCTTCAACAATAATTAATTTTCAACAAGTTGTTCGTCAATTCGGTAAACTCATTCCAACTCATAATTTTTAATATTATAGTTTTGTTTGTTTTATTTATCTTTTATTATTTGATTAATTAAGATGGCTTCCTTAAAAAACATTTTGGTAAAAATAAGGGAAAATTCAAGAGTGGAGAATTTAGTGGCCAATTTGTTCCTCCTCCACTGCCCCCGACTCCCCGACCCAAACCCCATATCTGTCCCACACCTACTATTCTTGATAGCGATTATAGTTTATTACAATTTACTAAGAGTCAATTTTGCCATAATATTGGAACTGGTGAACAATTAGACCATGAATTAATGAATGCTCTTTATTCTAATCCAATTATTGATGAAAATGATGAGGAGAAAATAGATTTTGATGAAACTCAACCGGATGACGATACACCCACTAGTCCTGCTCCTGAAGTTAACCCAACTAGTGATAATCCAAATTATGCGATGTCTCATACTTTTGTTAATGTCCCTACTTTTTCTAGACAAAGTACCAAACGGACGGAAACATCTCTTGTTTGGCCATTTTTTATTCAACTTATTTCATAAAATAAGGCTAAGTATAAAACTTATGGCAAGGAGTTAGCTTTTTAATATTTTGGATCGTGTGATGGGGTGGGTGGGAGGACGGGAACTTTGGCTAGACACATATTGATATACCCTCAAGATAAAGTCAAATATCTTCGTTCCAAAGATTTGGCCGAGGGGACAAGTGTACATCTACTCCTAGTAAGGCTGACCCTAGTACCGGGTCAAATCAATTTTAGTCAAAAATTAACACTGTTACTAGTGATATTTTATATTATGATCCAAAAAAAGATCGGGAAGAATTGACAAAATTGGTTATTGTTATGTGCTTACCCTATAGTTTTCCTTCTCACCCTAACTTTGTACATTATATTAAAAAAATAATTAATCCTACTTATAAATATTCTTCTCGCACAACCGTAAAGAGCGATATTTATAAATATAAACATGAATATGAACAATATTTGCGTTATTTATTTACTCATATAAATTGGCGTGTTGCTATTACAACTGATATTGGTAGAAGTGGCAACGACTGCGATTACCTTACTATTACCAATCATTGGATTGATGAGGATTGGATAATGCAAAAGCGCATTATTGCTTATAGAATAATTAATTCACGTCACACATGGCAGTTTATTGCTAGCACAGCTACATATATTTGTAGATATTTTTGCATTAGTGATAAAATAATGTCAGTTTCAATGGATAATGCTACTAGTAACACAAATGCTATAGCCTTGCTTACCACTACACTAAGTCATGCATTTAGTAACATTTTTCATGTTAGATGTATTTGTCATATTTACCATTTAATGTTCCAACTCCTTCTTCTTCTGATTCTCAATCATCTAAAAGAAATGCGGGAGTAAGAGCACTTAGTGCTTGGACAGGGTTTAGGGGTTCTCAAGGTTCTAGTAGTAGTGATTTTTCACAATTAAATGAGCTTGAAATTTATTTGTCACAGGGAATTGAGGAAGTGAATCCCGACAACTCCTTTAATCTTTTGGAATTGTGGAAGGACAAAGAAAAATACTTTCCGATTATTTCAAGGATGACCCGAGACATTTTAACTATTCAAGTTTCAACAGTGGCATCGGAGAGCGCTTTCAGTCAAGCAAGACTTCAACTCGGTGATTATAGAGCGTTTATGAGGGAGAGCTTGGAAAAATTAGTACTTTTCAGAGATTGGATCCGTTCAGAAAGAAGAAATTTTGGACTTGCTGAATCACAACCAGAGGTAGACAAAGCTTACGAAGAAATGCTAGTTGAACTTGCGGAGGATGTTGCTTCGCCCGGAAGCGGTGATGACCAAGCTTCTTTTCCACCACCACCAACGAAAATTCCTCCGGACCTTGATGGATTTATGAAGTTTGTAAGAGATTAACATGTAACTTGTATGAACAAAAATTAGTATGTATTATGTAACTTGTATTTTGGCACATCTTGATTAGTTTCTTTTTCTTCTCAATGGTGATATTAGCACCGTGTTGTACTCATTCCATATAGGGGAGGAAGACTAAGAAAGATATTGTCATATTTTTTTAATATTATAATAAAATTATAACGCATTGCTTTGAATATCTCTTTACAATATTTTTGTCTTTAAATTTGAATTAAAAAATTTAGGTCACAATTCTATAATAAAATTTACAAGGAATTGCCTTAGATATTTTTATTAACATCTTTTTTTCTCTAATTTCTATAAAAAAAATATTCGTTGGGCCCACTTAGCCCGCGGCCTGAAACCGTTTAGCCCGGGACCATTAGTTCGTGGGCCCGATCTCGGACCGATTCCTACAAAAAACCACCAGGACCGGGACCGGTTGGCCCATTTAAATTGGGACCGGCCCGGGACCAGGACCGTGTGGACCAGCCCACTTAGGCCCGGGACCGACCCACTTCCCACCTTTAGTTGATGAAGAACTCTCAAAAATACTCCCTGAAATTGTCATATTCCTCTTCAATTGAATCCTCTCGAATTCTTCTTATAAAATTTCAATATATGAGTTCTCTTCCCCTTGAATTCTATTCATATCATTGAATGCTAATTAGTAGGTTACAAGTCTATATTTGTGGCGGACGAGTTTCTTAATTTCTATCTATCTTTTTATTTCCTTCTAGTTTTTGATTCCTTGTATTAATTTCATTGTAAGTAACAACAGTGGTAGAGGCCAGCGATGCAAATGGATGGAATAGTAGTGAATTGCTTTCCTTACAAAATTCTTGAATATATAGCATTTTAATATAAAAGAGAATTTGTTATAGATCTTAATTATTCATATTCATTAAGTGATTATAAAAGAAAGTAAACAAATGCGTTCAACAATTGAATTCTAAATGATTAAAATTCAGACTAAGAATAAACACACTTAATAATTGATATTTGAATAATTAAAATTCAGTCATTCATTAAATACAAATAATTGTTGTGAATAAGTATTTACCTTTGAAATAGTGTCATTTTAGCTACATTTTAGTAAATAACTAAATATGGATAGACTAAAGTAGTTCGGATTGATTGCAGTGTTTCTGAAAATCTAGGTGCTTCTTTGCCATAATCAGAAGAATGCAGGGGCTTTTTACAGATTTTACCAATTTTCTCATTGGATCGTCACTCACTCTTTCTCTTGCCAATTCCATCTTCAAGGGCGACGCGCCACCTTATCAATGACACGCGCCGCTCTTGAACACTCACCCCGCGGTCCAGAATCACCAAAAGCTCCACAAACACCGTCATCACCTCCACCAGACGCCATGATCTACGATCGATTAGCTGAACACTCACCTCGCGGTGGCAATTGATATTTTGCAGAACTCAGGGTTTGAGGATGATATGATAAATCGCCAACGCAATGTGATTCTTCAGGAGACGGAAGAGGTAGTTAAATACTCCTATAATTTATTGGCTGGATTTACTCCTTGTGTTGCTGGATTTACTCCTTGTGTTTAGCGTCTGTAGTCTTTGTTGGTTATAGTTTTCATATGGTAAAACTTCATCCACTTTATTATCCTAGCGTGTTTGATTGGACATGGAATGCAAGATGTTAAGTCCACTTTTGATTCCAGGATTTCTCTGAATTTTAAAGTGATCAAAAGTAAGTTCCTATACCGAGAACCAATCCAATTAAGTCTGTAGCATCTACCAATTTCTCCATATCCCCCTTTTCTTTTCATGTGAGATTAGGATCTTGTTTTAATGTCTTTCATTTATACGAGAACAATTGAATTGCTTAGTACTCAATCCTGATATTGAAGTAAAGGTTGATAAATTAATTTGATACACTAAAGTTAAAATTTGAATGGTTAGATGAATAGCACCAAGATTGAGGCCCACTAATGACGAAGCTATGTATAAATCCCCATTAAGGCAAAAGAGTTACGTGACTTCTTCTCTTCTGCCTAAGTCTTAGTGGCCACTATTACTCGATACCTATGTTGGTAGGAGAATGCAAGTTCGTGGTGAAAAATAGTCCAGATGCGTGCAGGTTGGTGGGGCACCACTATTGTCCCAAAATAAATGAATTCTTGAAAGTTGTGATAGTTATATGTAATATTTATTATTTACTGTCAAATACTTTGAAACATTTCAAAATGGATAGAGTGTCATATAAACAGGAACCAAGAGAGTACTATTAATGTTTTAAACAGATAATGGAATTTTCAGCTGTGACCAGAATAATTTATTGTTTGATTGCAGTGATTGTTAAAGCAATGTTTTGAGAATTCAACCGTCATATGTATACCCGGGACTTCATAATGATGCATTTGTGGTCCTTGGAGACAGAAAGAGAAAAGTTGATAGGAGTAATAAGAGCTGTTTTTAATCCAATTATGAACTATTCTGAAGGACTGGTAAATTTGGGAGTTTAGCAAGATAAGCTGGAACTTGGAAGTAGCACCTATATTCAACCAAGTGCCTATACTACTCTTAGTTGCTCCCTTTTTGTCGTTAAGAATCAGTAGTTCAAGTATAGTACATGAAATAAATAAAATTTTGATAAGGTTTGGGCAACCGAAGCATGAATAAATTTTTCTCTAAAAAAGAATGTGTCAAAGCTCGAAACAACAACAACAACAAACCCAGTATATTCCCACAAGTGGGGTCTGGGGATGGTAGTGTGCACGCAGAACTTACCCCTACCTAGTGAAGGCAGAGAGGCTTCAAAGCTCAAAAGACCTAATAAATTATTTTGGGAGTGGTTACCGTCAGATGACATGTGCCTTTATGATTGGAATTACCTCTTTTTGCTAGATACACTAAGTTTTGTCTACTCTGATTGTGTAAGATCTAGATTAAAGAGCTCATTGAACTGATGATAATTGACACTTCACGTTGGTGCAAATCCCCTCCGCGTTTGATCAGTTTATGGCTTCTTGGTTGGTCCTAACCCTCAAAGGGCCTGACATTAGCGGAAGAATGAGAGAAATTCTTATTGATTGGTTGGTTGAAGTCCACCACAGATTTGAACTGATCCAGAGACTCTTTGATAGGGAAAAACTGGACCAGACATGAACATTTTTTTATATCTCCATCTCGTTTCATTTTTGGATGAGTTTCACCTGTAGTTGAATGCAAATTTTGTGTCTAGAAACAGCTTTTAATCTGGTGAAATGGAATACATTCATTCTTGATTAAAGAAATTGGTAGCTGTGTGAGGGCTTGAAATCTCCCGGTAAAAGCTTATTGTGCAAAATGGATTTGGTGTCTCAATCTTCCAGACAGAGCTCTCTGGAAAATGGTCATTTGCACAAAATATGACATGGACAAGATCCCCTTCTCCACCTCTTGGCTTAGGTGTGCGGAAGCATATCCGAGTCCTTTGGAGCTACTTTTGGGAACAATGCTCCTTAAAAGTAGGTGATGGAAGAAAGATTAAATTTTGGCGAGACTTGTGGCTTGGCCAACCCCCCCTTATGAACAGATTTCCTGCTTTTTCTAGATGTGCATTCAACCAACACTCTTTCTTAGCCAAACTTGAGTCAAGTTGGCCCGCATTCCATCGTGGGCGTCACATTCACCCCCCTCCCCCGAGGGGCTCAGCGTCCTCCTCACCACCGTACTGAGGGAGTGTCAGACTTTGATACTATATTTGTCACAGCCTAAGCTGATGGCATATTGGGGTGCACATGAGTCGGGTTGGTTTGGGTTTTACCAAAGAACTATCAATTTTGTCGGTTTTATCGTGTTTTTTCGTTTTTTTCCACATGAATATTATTTCATTACTTTATTAAAGTTATAGATAAAATTTTAATAAGTTAATATATATTTGGTATGAATTAAACAAATTAACAAACATATGATCTATTAAAATATTCTTATGAGATAATTTTTTGGTAACACATTATAGTTATTTTTTTAGTCTAACAATAATTTTCATTGATGTACGTTTCAAGCTTAACCGAATTTTAATAATTAAAACAAAAATCATATAAAGCCTAAGTAATGATATGTTCTGTTTAATTTTAAAACTTACAGATAAAACACCATTTCAAATTTGAAAAAGATATAAGATTTTAATAGATCTTAACATATGAAGATGGGAGAACAAAGAGATTGACGCAATTCAATAACACAAGATAAGAAAGTAATGATACACGTTAAAATCAAGTATTATTTAAAGTAAATAAAAATAGATGCACTTTATACTTCTATGAAATATTACATTCATGAAAGGATCACAAATATTTCTAGACATTTTTAGTATAAATCCTAAATAAAAGTTTAGAAGTATATATAAAAATTATATACTTATATGTCGGTTTGATTCGGATTTTTTACTCAATACCAAACCAAATCAAACCTAGTCGGGTTTTTCAATCAGTATGGTTTGACTTTTCGGTTAGATGTAGTTTTCTGAACACCCCTAATGGCACGTCTCATCCGCTTTGGCGCAACAGACCTCACAGATTACGCCATCATCGTGCCCAAAAGGGCGCATACCGTGTGAATTTGTGTTATGCCGTATAACACTCTTCACTTTCCTCTCCATTCCGATGTGAGATTCGCTTAAGGTGTTATGCACCCCTTCTTCAGAAGCTTGCCAGTCCTTCTCTTTGACCCGTCCTCCATCATGGGCATCACAACTAGAGAGTATGAAGGGGGGGGGGGGGGGGAAGACGTAATAGAAGAGGAAAATGGGAAGAGCTCCTTGTTGTGATAAGGCTAATGTGAAGACAGGGCGATACCGCGATAGTCACCTGAAGAAGATGCTAAGCTCAAAGATTTTATTGTAAATATGGAAGTGGTGGATATTGGATTGCTCTTACTCAAAAAGCTGGTAATTAAAGACTTCTAATCAAATGTGTGTGTCTCTGTGTGTATTGATGGGATATATATTTGGATCAGTATGAAAGAGATGTGAGAATAGTTGCAGATTGAGATGGCTAACTTATCTTAGACCTAACATCAAGCATGGTAATTTTTCTGATGAGGATGGAGTGAAACAAAAGAGTGAATTGAAGCTGCTGCATCCAAATTAAATAAAGGGTGTACTTTTTATTCAGCTATTTCCATCTCTTGTTTGATTTTTCTCTAAATTTGACTTTTATCTTCTTTTAGATAATTCTGTCGTATTTTAACATCAGACCATATGATGAGTACCTCTTTTTTGAAAGAAAATAAGACCTGGTGTATGTCTTTCATCTCTTAAAATTAAAATGACCATCCGGCATAACATGCAAATGAACTAAAACATAACAAATTTCAAACAACATTTATAGATGAACATACCTTGTAATGTTGACGGGTCTACTTATCCTTCAACCATGTACTATTCCTTAAACATTATACATACAAAAACAAAGAACTATTATATAATGATTAGCAGGGAAAACCAAAGCACATAAATATCCATAGTATCTTGAGGAGATTGAAACGAAAGGACCTTTCAAGTGTTAAATTAATTTACTACCTCCATTTTATATTCTCTTTATTTTTCATCCCTGAAATTGTTAAATGAGGGGTTTAAGTGAAATGGAGGCCTTATTTAGAATTAGTAGACTTCTGGGTTTTTAAATCTAAATATACAATAAAAATCCTATCTCTAAAATCAGATATCTTGACTTCTTCGTCATCTTCGAGTTCGAACACAATTGCTCTTTTATTACTCCTTCAATGCTCCTTCACTCTCAAAACTAATCACCATGCTCGTCGATTATACCACGAGCCTATATGGGTTAGCTGATTGCAAATGACTGATAGGCTTGAAGTACTGAAAAGAATTTTTAAGTGCTTAAACTGATGTTATAAATAAGTAGTTACGTATTTGGATAGAAATACTGACATTGATAATAAGCAAGTGATATATTTGGTAAAAAAAATGTCGATAAGCTTTTGTTTTACAAAAAATTATAAATCTAAAAGTAGCTTTGTAAAGAAAAGGAGGAGCGGCAAATTAATGGAATGAAGAAAATTTAGGAGTTTTATTTTGGGAAAGGTATTTTTTGAGTTAGAAAAATATTATTAAGGATAAAACAATAAAAGTCTTGGTCAACCTATAAGTGCTTATAAGCTGAAAAGTCATAAGGGTAACCAACTTATGATTTTTGGCTGATTTTGGCTTATAAACACTTCACTTATAAGCACTTTTGATGACAAGAGTGGGTTGCTCTAGTGGTGAGCACCCTCCACTTCCAACCAAGTGGTTTTGAGTTCGAGTCACCCCAAGAGCAAGGTGGGGAGTTCTCGGAGGGAGGGAGCCGGGGGTCTATCGGAAACAACCTCTCTACCCCAGGGTAGGGGTAAGGTCTGCGTACACACTACCCTCCCCAGACCCCACTAGTGGGATAATACTGGGTTGTTGTTGTTGTTGTTGTTATAAGCACTTTGGGTAGATAAGTCAAAAAGTTCTTATAAGCCAATTTGATCAGCTTATAAGCTTATGCAAACACTCTCTATGACCTTCGTTCGCTGGCAACTCTCATCGAACCACATACAGAAGCTTTGTACACTGGTCCCTGATCTTTGATTACGCAATCACCGATTCAGCATTCCTCTCAACTACTCTCTCGATTATCGCTCCTCCCCTTAAATCTATGTCTTCGCTTGCGAAGCCGTTGCTGGTAATATGGTTCCCGTAACTCTGTCTAGTAGACTTCACACTTTATTATCTAATTCAAAACAGATAATGAGGATCTTCATAATTCTATTTCATTCTATTTTAGGTAGTGTTTGGCCTTGGTTAAGCTTATTAAGGACTAAAAAAGTAACTTTCAGAAATAAGTACTCTAATTTTCAGCGTAACTGATATGTAAAGTACGAGGAGAAGTTTTATACAATTAAATGTTTTGGTTATCAAAGTACTAGGAGAAGTTTTTCAAATATTGTTTAAGTTATTAGATTCAAAAGTAATATACTGGTTTCGCATATGTTCTGCTAACTTATGCACTTTAGCACGCTTTATGTATTTATTCAGCTGGAATCGCCGGCACACATCGTTCTCTTCTCTCTGTGTATTTACCTTTTTCCCCATAAAAATTTGGTCTTGTGGTGGTTTCTGCAAATTATTCTTCTTCGTCTCTTGCAAATTTCCCTGTTTGGATCACCCAGGTTAGTCAAGACGACAATTCTGAAATTCTATATAGTATCTAATTGAAATGACAAAATGATCTTGTTTCTTGGAAGATGATTCAAGCTAGCTAAGTGAACAGATTTGCTAATACAATTGGGGAAAATGCTTCTTTTTTTGCTTTAATAAAAGTATTCCTTCCCCATCCCTATTCCATGTGCTCCAATCATAGTTCAAACAAAAAATTATAGTTTAAAATATGTGTTTAAAATATGTCTGCAGTTAGTTTCCATTAGTGTGATACATTATTGTTGGCTTGTACTGTGTATTGTGTAGCCCTAAGCATCTGAATAATTTAGCATTATCCTAGGTTAAGCCTGTAAATTTAGGCCCGGTTTTCTGGTAGCTTTTTAAAATAGCAGATTCGGCAATGCAATTTGTTACAGCAGATGACAATGAATTACATTCGTAGGGATCCTACACATTTCTGTTTTGAATTTTGCTTACTGCCTTTCTCATTATTTCTATATAGAAGAATAATGTATTTATTTGCAGCCATTTGATGATGAAAAGTGAAAGAGACGGATTGCGAAGCAACGCTGTGCAGTGCTTGTTTATCAGTCAACTAAGTACTTGTCTTGTACTTAGTTGTTTCTGCAGGCCAACTTATTTGTCCATGTCAAAGGTTGGGTTGAAGAGGTGCATTTTGCTTGTAGCATGTCAAGTGCTCTTTCAGTCATTTTGGTAATCTCGTCTGTTTAATAATTTCTCTAAAATAAGAATGCATTTTCCATGTCTTCATGTTATCTAATATAGCCTTAAATTAATAGCAGCAATGCTATTCTGCAAATCTCCTCGGGGTTGCTGATTACCTATAAGTCTTAAGGTTTTATCCGTACATTTGATAAGAAACCTACTGGTCTTTAATCTTTGAGTTCCCTCTTGGTATTTCCTTTTCGATTTATATGCTGATAAACTATGTTTTTCGGGGTCCTCTTCCTTTTTTCCCCTTCCCCTGTTACATCTTCTAGCAGTTATTTACAACAGTTTATGCTATTTACTTGTTACTTCTTCAATAGAAACAACAATGATTTGTCAGGATATTGATTTCGGAGGCATTTTACAACTAATTGGTTGTATCCAGGTGTGCATTCGTGCTTTTCCAGGCAGTCGGTTGGGATTGCGAGGAATTTAGAGTAGATTGAAAGCATATGAAAATGGTTAGAGATAGAGATGGAGAAAAAGATAGATATGGAATTGAAAAGTTAGAGGTTGAGATTTATCACGTTTGAGGTTGAATCGAGCGACATTATTGACAAAGTCAAAGCTTAGATTCAGGATAAGGAAAGTATTCCACCAGAGCAGCGGCGATTAATCTTAGCTGGAAAGAAGCTCAAAGATGGACATACTCTTGCATCCAGAAAGAGTCGACTTTGCATTTGGTGGAGGGATTATTGAGCCTTCTCTGATAGCTATGGCTAGGAAGTACAACCAGATTAAGATGATTTGCTGTAAATGCTATTGTCTCTTGCTTTCTCGTGCTGTTAACTTCAGGAAGAAAAGATATGGGCACAGCCCTTGTTTAGCTAGATGTATGCCGTGGAATTATGCTGCCAGTCCTCAGTCTTAAAATTTTCAGCAGTCCACTTGATGTAATGGATTGAATATCATTTGTCTTAAACATTTAATTTATTGGATAAAAAATTCCTAAATTTATTGTCTTAGCTAGTTTGCTATGTTTGACAAGGTGTAACGTTGGGATGGTTCAAATGTTAAATGGTATCAGCTCAAAGGTGCTGGTTTATGGAACTTTTCTTGACATGGTTTGCATTTAGTTTATTGTTAGAGCAAAGTGATTGAGTGGCTCATGGTCGATTATAAATTAGAGATCGCTCATTGACCTTCTTCTTAATCGATTTTCAACCAATGGTTGTTAATGGTTCTCTTACATGATGATGAAATCAACCAACGGTCACATAATTTAAAAGTTAATATATTTTAGAAAGAATATTTTAATAAAAAAATTAATGATCTAACGATACCATTAACCAACTACATAAAATCAATTGAGTAATCAATCACCAGTGCGCAATAAACCACCATCATGGTCGATTAAGTAATCATTGATACAAATAAAACCACCTTCGTGGTCGATTATCAACCTCTAAAGTCTAAACTTCAAACCCCAAAAAATTATTGAAACATTCTTAGTTAATCATCAAACATTCTTGATCAATCATCAACTATTATTGGTATATTATTCACGTCTGATTGATAATCAGCTCCCTTAAATCAACGACTCTTGGTTTATTATCCACGAGTGGGCGCATAATCAACTCGCTTATGGGTTGATTATAAGCCATTGGCTGCAAAATGAAAAAGCATTCGGTATATATATATATATATATATATATATATATATATATATATATATATATATATATATATATATATATAATTTTTAATTTATAGATAAAGTTTTTAAATTTGAATTAAAATAAAAAATAAATTTATCTTTTGGTACCATACTTAATTCGATTAATGATCATATGCAATCATGTTAGGAACTTTTGTTATCTTTTCTAATTATTTAAATACTAGTTCGCCTCTAGCAAAATAATAATAATAATAATAATAATAATAATAATAATAATAATAATAATAATAATAATAATAATAATAATAATAATAATAAAACTACTCCATATAACTATAAAACTCTTTTACATCTAAAATCATATAATTAAAGTTTTTTAAAATACTATAGCTAGATTTGAATAAAGGAAATTTCTTTTAAAATAAATATAATATATAAGGTACACGTCTATGTTTATCCAGATAACAAAAAAGAGTTTAAAAATCAAATAAAAGTTTACTTCATACTTTTGCTTACATATATAATGAAGTAAACCTACATGCCAGAGAAAGAAACATCACAAAAATAAGTCACTATTCAAAAAAGGTTATTTTTTTCTTTTTGAAGAATGTTTGCCTGACGAGTCAATTTGTATAAATGGACATCAAACAAATAGCAAAACTTTAGCTATACAATTGATATCATTAATTTCAATTTTGCACCTTATAGGAATTGAAGGATATAAGCTGAGATTTTTTCATTTAGCTGCAGTCAAGCTAACATTGCAAGGGTATAATACTTTTTTCATTGAAGAATATTAGTTGTGAATCATTAGATTATATGAAAGGTTTTTTTTCTCGAATTTCAACAAGAGGGATATTAGTTTCTAATTGATATTTTCTATATCGATTTTCAAGTGTAACAAAATATATATTTTAAAAAAATAAAATTGGTATGACGTGAATTGTATTTTAAAAAATGTAAATAAATTATTTCGAAATGAGATTATTATTTAAAATATAACATAATTTAAAAATAAAAGGATAAGATATTTTTGAATTTTAGTAGAGAGTTTTTTAAATTATTATAACAGAAGTCATATCATGGATAAAATCAAGTAACCAAGATATTATGGAATATTTACATAAATATCTGGCCAGATTTATATTTTAGTTTTTATAGCTAATATACATAGATGATATACCGACAATACGTGATTATACATATATTACATATGAATTATATATAAATTACATATCCTTCAACTTTTATATTTAATTACACGTAATATAAAAATAAGATAACTCAAAGACTATCTATTAATATTTTTTATTAATTCACAGTTACATTTAAAATAAGAAGTGATATTATTAGAGGTAAAACATTACCGTAAAAATTAATTAGAACTTACAAGAAAACATTTTTCCTTCAAACATTTCCTCAAAAGCTTTTTATTTTTTATTTTTAATCCAAATCGAATTGGGATTGGGATTGAAACCGCATAGCTCCTCCGCCAATTCCGACTGGGATTGGGATTGAAACCGGCAATGTAGGCCAACTGGAATTGGGATTGAGCTCCTCCGCCAACTAGTATATATATTGAACCTGATCTCCGTCCAACTCCATCCCTTATATTCTCCCTCCCTCCAATTCACTTCACATCAGAATCTCTCCCTCCCTCCAATTCAAATTCAAATTCAAATTCAAACTAGGTGTAGGTTTTGTGATGGGCCATTTGGAAGCACAAGCAGTGTATGAATACGGAGCCAACTCACCTGAGTCTCTTTATGGGAAAATAGACCCCAAAACATTTGGTGATCGTGCTTACAAGGGTAGACCTGACAAGGCTGCTAGGAAGCGCGAACCACTACTTGTCTCTGATTGGCATAGACAAAGCAAGAAGAGACGGTTACTTGAAAGTGTTCTTACTTCAACTGAGGAAGAAGGTGTTTACCAGCCTAAAACCAAGCAAACGAGGGCTGCTTATGAGGCCCTGCTCAGCCTCATTCAGCAGCAACTTGGTGACCAACCATTGAATATTGTTACTGCTGCAGCTGATGAGATATTGGCTGTCTTAAAAAATGACTACTTTACCAACCCTGATAAGAAGAAAAACCAGATTGAAAACCTGTTAAATTCCGTATCAAATGAGGTGTTTGACCAGTTGGTGTCGATTGGGCGACTCATCACTGATTATCAAGATGATGGCGATGCACCTATGGATGATGATGTTGGTGTAGCTGTTCAGTTTGAGGAGAATGAAGAAGAAGAAGAAGAGAGTGACCTTGATGATGAAGAGGATGAGGACAATGATGTGCTGGATGCCGACTGTTCTAGTGCTATGCCTATCATTGCTGATTATGAGATGCGTGAGGCGGATGACGGAATGTCCTTGAATGTTCAGGACGTAGATGCTTATTGGCTTCAAAGAAAGATCTCTCAAGCTTATGAGCCCCAGATCGATCCGCAACAGAGCCAAAAGCTTGCTGAAGAGGTTCTCAAAACTCTTGCTGAAGGCGATGATCGTGAAGTAGAAACCAAGCTACTGTTGCATCTCCAATTTGATAAGTTCAGTCTCATCAAATATCTTCTGAGGAATCGGCTAAAGGTAGTATGGTGTACCCGTCTTGCACGGGCCGAAGACCAATCGAAAAGGAAGGAAATTGAACAAGAGATGTTGCGGTTGGGGCCGGATCATGCCGCGGTACTAGAGCAGTTGCACGCTACTAGGGCTACTGCAAAAGAGAGGCAGCTGCATTTGGAGAAAAGCATTAGGGAAGAAGCTCGGCATCTCAAAGATGGTGACAGAGATAATGATAATGCTTGGTTAATGGGGAAACACCAGCTGCTTGATCTTGACAGCCTTGCATTTCATCAAGGTAGTCTGTCGATGGCAAATAAAAAATGCGAGCTTCCAGTGGGGTCTTATAGGAATCATAAGAAGGGGTATGAGGAAGTTCACGTGCCAGCACTGAAGCCAAAGCCACTAGCCCCTGGAGAAGAGCTTGTGAAGATCTCCTCCTTTCCGGTGTGGGCTCAACCAGCGTTCAGTGGGATGACCCAATTGAATAGGGTTCAGAGTAAAGTATATGAGACTGCCCTCTTTTCCCCAGAGAACATCTTGCTCTGTGCTCCAACGGGTGCTGGGAAGACCAATGTAGCTATGCTCACTATACTTCAGCAAATCGCTCTAAACCGCAACTTAGATGGATCATTCAACCACACCAATTATAAGATTGTGTATGTGGCACCTATGAAAGCCCTTGTTTCTGAAGTGGTTGGCAATCTCTCCAAGCGTTTGGAACATTACGGTGTCAAGGTGAAAGAGTTGAGCGGTGATCAAACATTAACTCGTCAACAGATTGAAGGGACTCAAATTATTGTGACTACCCCTGAGAAGTGGGATATTATAACTAGAAAGTCAGGCGATCGCACCTATATGCAGCTTGTTAAACTTGTTATTATTGATGAGATACATCTCCTGCATGACAATCGAGGTCCTGTCTTGGAGAGTATCATTGCAAGAACTATCAGACAGATTGAAATCACAAAAGAGCATATTCGGCTTGTTGGATTGTCAGCAACTCTTCCAAATTATCAGGATGTGGCTTTGTTTTTGCGAGTTGATCTGAATAAAGGACTCTTCCATTTTGACAATAGCTATAGACCTGTACCGTTAGCTCAACAGTATATTGGAATTACTGTTAAGAAGCCACTGCAGAGGTTCCAGTTGATGAATGATATTTGCTATGAGAAGGTGATTAGTATTGCAGGAAAGCATCAGGTGCTTATCTTTGTTCATTCTAGGAAGGAAACAACTAAAACAGCTCAAGCAATCCGGCATGCTGCACTTGGTAATGACACCCTTACTAAGTTTTTGAAGGAGGATGGTTTAACTCGGGAAATTTTACAGTCTCAAACTGAGCTTATCAAGAGCAATGATCTCAAAGATCTTTTACCATATGGTTTTGCAATTCACCATGCGGGTTTGGTCAGAACTGATCGGCAGCTTGTGGAGGAGCTTTTTGCTGATGGACATGTGCAAGTGTTGGTCTCAACTGCAACTTTAGCTTGGGGTGTAAATTTACCTGCACATACTGTCATTATAAAAGGTACCAAGATTTACAATCCTGAAAAAGGAGCATGGACTGAACTCAGTCCTCTTGATGTTATGCAAATGCTTGGCCGTGCTGGAAGGCCTCAATATGACACTTATGGTGAAGGAATCATCATAACTGAACACAGTGAACTGCAATATTATCTTTCTTTGATGAATCAACAGCTTCCTATTGAAAGTCAATTTATATCCAAGTTGGCTGATCAATTGAATGCAGAGATTGTTCTTGGGACAGTACAGAATGTCAAAGAGGCATGCAAGTGGCTCCTATATACTTACCTCTATGTTCGCATGGTACAGAATCCCACACTTTATGGTCTAGCTGCGGATGCCCTCGAAACTGATTATGCTTTGGAGGGAAGGCGTGCTGACTTGGTTTATTCTGCTGCTACGTTGCTGGACAAGAGTAACTTGGTTAAGTACGATAAGAGAAGTGGATATTTCCAGGTGACTGACCTGGGGCGCATTGCGAGCTATTATTACATAACTCATGGGACAATTTCCGCGTACAATGAGCATTTGAAGCCCATCACGGGTGATATTGAACTTTGTAGGCTTTTCTCTCTTAGTGAGGAATTCAAATATGTAACAGTCAGACAAGATGAGAAAATAGAATTGGCAAAGCTTCTAGATCGTGTCCCTATTCCGATAAAAGAGAGTCTTGAGGAGCCTAGCGCCAAGATCAATGTTCTACTGCAGGCGTATATTTCACGGCTGAAGCTTGAAGGGTTGTCTCTATCATCCGACATGGTTTATATATCTCAAAGTGCTGCACGTCTGATGCGAGCCCTTTTTGAGATTGTTCTGAAGAGAGGATGGGCTAAGTTAGCTGAGAAGACCTTGAAATGGTGCAAAATGATAAGTAAGAGGATGTGGAGCGTACAAACACCACTCCGCCAATTCCACGACATTTCAAATGAGATCTTGATGAAGTTGGAGAAGAAAGATCTTGCTTGGGAGCGTTATTACGATCTTTCATCACAAGAGTTGGGAGAGCTTATCCGGTTCCCGAAGAAGGGTAGAACGTTACACAAGTGTATTCATCAGTTCCCGAAGCTGAACCTCGCAGCACATGTTCAGCCAATTACCCGGTCAGTCTTGAGGGTAGAATTGACCATTACACCGGATTTCCAGTGGGAGGACGCGGTCCATGGTTTTGTAGAACCTTTCTGGGTGATTGTTGAAGACAATGATGGGGAATATATTCTTCATCATGAATATTTCATGCTGAAGAAGCAATATATTGATAAAGACCAGACTTTGAACTTCACAGTCCCAATATATGAGCCATTGCCCCTTCAGTATTTCATTCGTGTTGTCTCTGACAGGTGGTTAGGGTCTGAGACTGTTTTGCCAGTCTCTTTCCTACACCTGACTTTGCCAGAAAAATATCTTCCTCCCACTGAGTTACTAGACTTACAACCTCTGCCAGTTACTGCATTGAGGCATCCAGCATATGAAGCACTTTATCAAGATTTTAAGCATTTCAATCCGGTTCAGACTCAGGTATTCACCGTTTTGTACAATTCAGATGACAATGTCTTGGTTGCAGCTCCAACTGGTAGTGGGAAGACCATTTGCGCTGAATTTGCCATATTGAGGAATCATCAGAAAGGACCTGATAATATCGGTCGTACTGTGTATATAGCTCCACTAGAGGCTCTGGCCAAGGAGCAGTTCAGTGATTGGAAGAAGAAATTTGCAGACTCTCTGGGAATTAGAGTTGTTAAATTAATTGGGGAGACTGCCAAAGATCTGAAGCTGTTAGAGAAGGGTCAGTTAATTATCAGCACGCCTGAGAAATGGGATGCTTTATCTCGTCGCTGGAAACAGCGAAAGCATGTTCAGCAAGTCAGTCTTTTCATTATTGATGAATTGCACCTGATTGGTGGTCAAGGTGGCCCAATCCTGGAGGTGATTGTCTCTCGGATGAGATATATTTCAAGCCGGGTTGAGAACAAGATCCGCATCGTTGCTTTGTCAACTTCCCTAGCTAATGCCAAGGATTTGGGAGAATGGATTGGGGCTACATCTCATGGGCTCTTCAACTTTCCTTCTGGTGTTAGGCCCGTGCCACTGGATATTCACATTCAAGGTGTTGATATTGCCAACTTTGAAGCTAGGATGCAAGCCATGACAAAACACACATATACTGCAATTGTCCAACATGCAAGGAAAGGAAAGCCTGCAATTGTGTACGTTCCCACGAGGAAGCATGCACGCCTGACTGCTGTTGATCTGATGAGTTATTCTAGTATGGACAGAGAAGACACACCTATGTTTCTGCTACGATCTGCAGAAGAGCTGGAGCCTTTTGTGGAGAGGATCAATGAACCTATGCTGAAAGAGACACTCAAGTATGGTGTGGGCTTCTTGCATGACGGATTGAGCGGCACTGATCAGGAAATAGTGAAGACGTTGTTTGAAACTGGATGGATTCAAGTATGTGTAATGAACAGTACAATGTGTTGGGGAGTACCACTATCTGCCCATTTGGTGGTGGTGACGGGAACACAGTACTATGATGGTAGGGAAAATATGCACACTGATTATCCAGTTCCTGATTTGTTGAAGATGATGGGTCATGCCAGTCGACCTCTTGTAGATAGCTGTGGGAAGTGTGTCATCCTTTGCCATGCACCACGCAAGGACTACTACAAGAAGTTCTTGTATGATGCATTCCCTGTTGAAAGCCATCTGCAACACTATGTCCATGACAATTTGATTGCTGAGGTGGTTGTGGGAGTTATTCAGAACAAGCAGGATGCGGTGGATTACCTAACATGGACCTTCATGTATAGAAGGCTGACACAGAATCCAAACTACTACAATCTGCAGGGTGTTAGTCACAGGCATCTGTCGGACCACCTCTCAGAGCTGGTGGAGAATGCTATCAGTGACTTGGAGGCAAGCAAATGCGTTGCTGTTGAGGATGACTTTTTGCTTTCACCTCTGAACCTTGGCATGATAGCGTCATACTATTATATCAGTTACACAACAATAGAGCGATTTAGCTCTTCCCTGACCTCCAAAACGAAGTTGAAGGGCTTACTGGAAATATTGGCTTCAGCGTCAGAGTATGAACGGTTGCCGATAAGACCAGGTGAAGAGGAGTTGACAAGAAGGTTGATTAATCACCAGCGTTTCTCCTTTGAGAATCCGAAATACACAGATCCTCACGCCAAGGCTAGCGCTCTTTTACAAGCCCATTTCTCTAGGCAAGTGGTGGGTGGAAATCTTGCTTCTGACCAGCAAGAGGTGCTTCTTTCTGCTATTAGGCTGCTTCAAGCAATGGTTGATGTTGTTTCCAGTAACAAATGGCTTAGTCTAGCACTTCTAGCAATGGAGGTGAGCCAGATGGTGACACAGGGAATGTGGGAACATGACTCGATGCTTCTTCAGGTTCCACACTTTACAAATGAATTGGCTAAGAAGTGCCAAGAAAATCCAGGAAAGAGTGTAGAGACAGTGTTTGATTTAGTGGAGATGGAAGATGACGAGAGGCGTGAGCTCTTGCAAATGTCGGACTTACAGCTTATGGATGTTGCCCGGTTTTGTAATCGGTTTCCAAACATTGATTTGACATATGATGTGTTGAACCGTGATAATGTGAGTGCTGGAGACAATGTGAGTGTGCAGGTAACCCTTGAGCGAGATCTTGAAGGTAGAACAGAGGTTGGACCTGTTTTTGCACCTAGATATCCCACAACCAAGGAAGAAGGATGGTGGCTTGTTGTCGGCGATGCAAAGAGCAACCAACTGCTGGCCATTAAGAGAGTTACCTTGCAAAGGAAGTCCAGTGTCAAGCTCAATTTTTCTGCACCTGCAGAAGCTGGAACGAGGACCTACACACTCTATTTCCTGTGCGATTCTTATCTGGGTTGTGACCAGGAGTATATTTTTACACTTGATGTTAAAACGGCAATGATTAAAGAGGACAGTGAAAGAGTCTGATGTAGTTTTTTTTTTGAGAACTTTCCCTATATGCTTGATTTATTACTGTAGAGTATAGACAAGCTAGTGGTGTTTAGTTATGTGGCCTTTTATTGTGGATCCTACCTTTGTGATTAATATATTTCTATGGTCTGTGAGATGTTAAGGGCTAAGAACTCTGTCTGTCTTTCACTTGTAATTATGAAGGATTACACTACTTTGTGTAGTTCCTGTTTATAGCTTTAGTAATTGGTTTTTAAGGCTCTGGTAAGATGTCATTTTATGTTCATTTGATATCATTATTGTGTTTCTCACTTGGAGGTTTCTGCCTTCTCCCTTCTCCGTTTCTTGGCGTTACAAATCTTCCAGATATACAACTTAGTTTTTACCTATTTTCCTTGTCCTGGTTATCTTTGTAGTGGTATTACATTTTCAATTTCTTTGTGAAGTGGAAGCTTTTATTTGGTCTTAAAATTAGTAGTAAGAAGCTAAAGAAGGTGAAAAGATAGCTCTTTTCATGTGTTATTGGTATTGGGAAGCGAGAGAGATATTTTTGCGCCAAATACGTGTTATACCACTTGTCTCTATTTGCTTTTCTAAAAAACGAGAAATAATAGTTCTTATCTCTGCTTTTCCTTCCCTGGCTCTCTCCCTAAATGGTTTTATATCTGAATTCAAGGGGGCAAGACGGAGGGTCCAACAACACCGTGTTCCTCCATCTCATAAATTACAAAAGATGAAAGGTTCCATTACCACGCCTCTTGAAGCGGATAAAGGTGACCTAATTTATTCCATTTAACGCACTTTTGGGTATTGAGCTAGGGCTAGAAGCGACGCATGCGCCCGCCGTCCGCTTGCCGACCCGCAGTAGGGGCCTTTGGCCCCCAAGGGCACATGTCGTTGGCTAAGTCATCGCGGCGGAAGAGCCGCGGTGTCCGCCTTGAAGTACAATTTCCATCGAGCGGCGGGTAGAATCCTTTGCATGAGTGTTTGTGTCTCAATAAATGGAATTTAGCTGTCATTTTATATTTATAATTTATCTTTATTCTTGTCCTGTTCATGGTGTTCTTACTTTAGACCTCTAAATATTTGCTGGATCGCTTTGCTTCTTATATTGAGAATAGCTTGTCTGTTTGACGAATTCTTTCTGCTTTAGCTTTTGTTCTGATGCTTTTTTGGAATATTTATTTGTACTATATTTTTTCAATTTTCTGATAACAATGAGGAGATACTTTTGTAATGTATTTGGAAGGTGCTAGCTTAACCTTAACTGCTAGATAATTTGTTCTTTTTTCCTTCTATTTTGCTATCTGAACAATAAAATGCTCCTTCTAAAGATATTATTAGTGACTGTTGAAGACCCAATTTGATACATATCATTTGACCCACTTCAAGGCCCTTTTCAATCTAATAGTGTATCGTATCTCCATCTTTATCTAGTTTCCTCACGTCATTTATTCCTCTGGGTGTCTCCCCCATTATCCCCCCCCATACCCACCCTTTTTCCCCATCTACCTTCTCATCTCTTGCCTCTGTAATATGTGTTGTCCTCAGATTTCTCTACCCTTCCTCTGCTGTGGCACAGAGAATTGTGGCACGGTGAATCGTGATCATTTTGTACACCTTGAACCATCTATTTTATTTATATTTGATATAGAATGAAATGCTATTGCAACTAGTTTGGATAAGTATAGGGTGTTCTATTTCTCATTCTGTAACTTTGCCTCAATCAAACTAGTTGTGGTCGGCTGTATGGATTCTCTTTATATGGTAAACTATGGTCACTATGGCAAGAGTGCAGTAGAAGATATTCTGAAGGAATATTCATGAATAGTGTGAAGCATATTTGTCTATGCATTTGGTCTCTCAGTATAAACAAAAAGATGTAAGTGACTTGAGGATGGCTTAAGAGTTTGTCCTCTTAAGCGCTTACTTTGGCTTGCGTGTATGAAATACTCTTGCAACAACAACGCCCCAATTCTAAACTGGTCGGGGTGCTGTATAAGTATTCTTACAAAAAAAAAATTTGTTTGCTGGATTTTGTTACAGGTGCTGCTTTCTTTTCCAGGAATACTAATAACTAAAATAGGTGGTATTGCGCTGCTTCTCATTTGCTTGATCAAGCTTTTTGGTATTTGATGATTAGTAGCACAATTGGGGCCATTTGTGAACTAGATTCCTGAATCTACAGTAGAGATGTAGTTTCTGCAATTCTTTGTTGGACTTGGCACTAATAGGCACTACTGATGTGTGGGAAACGATTTGAAGGTGAATTTTGGCTCTGTGTAAGGTTGAAATTTGCAAACAATGGCTGTGAAGGTGGAGAAGAGGACTTGCCAAGGGATGCAAAGGTTGTCAAAACATTGCTAAAATCAATGGGTGTTGGTGACTATGAGCCTCGAGTTGTGCATCAGTTTTAGAACTGCACCATCAATATTTAATTGATTTACTGACGGATGCTCAAGTCTACTCATGCGTGCAGGGAAGGTTGCCATTGACTCTGATGATATCAAGCTTGCCGTTCAGCTGAAAGTTAATTTCAGCTTCTCACAACCCCTGCCACAGCAGGTACTAAGTCTTATTAGATCCTTCATTCTTGTGATGGTATTCATTAATCCAAGACGTAAATGCATGCCTTTCTTAGAGACCTCTTAGGGGTGTGGTGAAACTGATAACCTTAGCCTTCTCTTGTCTAGGAAGGATAATTAAAATAGGGACTTACTGAATCGAAGGGTTATATGATGTTAACTAAAATGATAGGCTTGGAGTAAAATATGGTTCCTTTGCAACTGGAACAAACATGTTACTTTAGGATCGTTTGGTATAATGGCGGGACATGGGGTGGGATATCCCATGGGATTAGTTATCCCACCTTCTATATGGGAACTAATCCCATCATTTTAGAGTAAAGTTATTCCGGAATTAGCTAATATCCCAAACCAAATATGGGATAAAGTTAATCCAAACTTTATCCTGGGATTATTATTCTTATTACATGTACCAAACGACCCCTAAGAGTGATGAGAAACCTTAATTCTGAGCTTGAAGTAGTACTATCACTTTACCCCAATTTTGCTGATCCTTTTTCCTTTTTGAATGTACAGTATGTGGTAATTTCACAGTTCAGCAGAACCAATTTCCTCTAACTTGAACATCTGTTGTGTCGCTTATGAACAAGCTAGAAGTGAAAAATAATCATGACTGCCACTAAAGTATAGCATTTATTTGTGAAATGTGTACGAAAAGTTGTCAAACTTATAATTTTGACAATACTTTTGTGGAAAATTTTCAAATTTATCTTTTCGCAATACCTTTATGGAAATATTTTTACGGATTTATAATAGTTAACCCTAAAGAGTATTCCATTCAGAGAAGAGAGAAGTGAGATTATGCAATTAGTTTAACCACTATTAATCTTTTTAAGCTTGGAAATTATGCTTCTACTTATTATCGCACTCACATGTAAAGAGTTAAAATGCAAGGTGTTCAAAACTGTTTGCGAGTGCTCTTCGTTTAATTTTGCAAATAACAGAACACAAAGGTATTTTGTATTTTATCCGCCGACAAGTAATATGGGGAAAAACAACAAGAAAAAGGAGGTGGGTTATGGTGGTTAATGCAGAATAGTTTAATTATTTGAATCACCTCAATGCAAAATTGTTAATAGAGCAGATTGGTTATAGAGGATTTTGGATGTTATGTTCTATCTCTAACTCATAATATAGGTATTGCTTATTGGTACTTTGATCATGTGAGAAGGTACGGGAGAAAAAAATATATTATTGATATCATCTATCAAGTGTTTTACAATAGCCCTATTTATAACTTTTACACAATACTTATTCTACTCCTATTCCACGTGGGACTAGTGTTATTTACATAACTATCTAACACTCCCCCTCAAGCCCGTGCATACAAATCATATATACCGAGCTTGTTACATATGTAACTAATACGAGGACCAGTGAGGGACGTGGTGAAATATCTGCAAGCTGATCATTCGACTTAACAAACTTTGTAGCAATATCTCCTGAGAGTATCTTTTCTCTGACAAAGTGACGATCAATCTCAATGTGTTTAGTTTCTCATGGAACACCGGATATGATGCAATATGAAAGGCAGCTTGATTATGTAAATGATGTTTTTTAATTCTTCCCTGGACAATTGTCATCAAGGGGCAAGTTGGTCAACTCATACAGATAATGTGTTCTAGTTACTGAAAAATTAAATTGAGGTTTATATAATATTGCATTGAGTGTGAGTACAGTGGAGAAAAACCTTAAAAGATTTCTCTGTAACTAATCATCTTTTTTGTTTTCTTTTGGTGTTTTGTTTCTTAAAAGCTTGTTTGGACTAATAGGTGGTGGAGGATTGACGTAGATCTGTAATTTGCTGTTGCTAACAGGGTCATCTATTGTATTCCAACTCCTTGTCCACATCAAATTTTTTACCAACTCTAATGCTGGTCAGGACTGATGGAGTTCTTTCTCGAATTAGAGAAAAGAGACACAAAATTCCTCTTCTGCTACTTTTTCTATGACATGAAGATGTTATTTTGAAAAACCAAAACAAAGAGGACATAGCGGTCAATCAAAGTAAAGGGATAACATGTTGATCTGTGGTTCCTCATTTGATAATTCTCCAAAAGTTAAAAGGTGTATGGTAGTTGAGGTTTCGCCTCTTCTTCTTCTTCTTCTTCTTCTTCTTCTTCTTCTTAACTCAACTATTTATATTGATTACGCTAAACACAGCTTTAGAGGCTTACAAGATAAGGCAGTAGAAAAGAAGTCTCACTTCTAGCTTTTAGTCTTAAGCAGGCAGCGGCAGTCAGGAATGAAGTTTGAACATTGTATAGCATTCCTTGAAAATCTTATACAACTGCACCAACAAATGCATAACGTGCAATTTAGGATATTGGTTTCAAGGTATAAAAAATATTCTTAAGATACCAAGTTGCTTAAGCAGCTCGAGAGCAACTTACCTGGCTGCAGGTGGTAGAGGATTTAAACATTTGAATTTTGCATTCGTTGTGACCCCATGTGTATAACATATCTAATGATCTCCTTGTCTGGTTAACGCTAGCTTATGTAATGTAAACACTACTTCTTGCGTTTAACACCTTAAATTTCTGTCCAGTGTTAGTCGATCTTGTCTGTGCCTTTTTTCTTTTTGTGGGATAAGGTTGCTTTTGTGCTTGCTGGTATTCTGTTCTGTTGCTTCATGTCATGGTGACCCTTTTTCTGCATCTTATGCTTTTCTGAACCTGTATATTGTTGCTTTCTCTTCTGTTAATTTTTGTAACTCTTACTTCTGAAAATAATCCTGCTTTTAGTTGGTAGTGACCAATAAAAAACAAAATTGGAAAAATGGAAGCTACTTTTGCTTGACCAGATTTAACTTCATTGTGCAGCTCTTTGTTGATGATTAAAAAATTAAGCAACTACTATTCCACTCAACAACATTTCTGACATGTGGATCCGGTAAGTAGAATAGATAAATTCACATAGTTGGACTACATGTGCTACTTTAGATAACTGATTCTGACAACTTCAGGTTGTTCCAGATAATGAGAACAGGGCCTTGCACTCCATGCAATCAAGATTTGTTCTAGGAAGGTGGTTGGGGGACTTTCGTCCCATTATTTTTCAATTTAGTTGCCTTTACATGACACATTTTCAAGCTTTGGCATTCTTTCTTGCAAGATAGCTACTGATTCTAATGGCCAGTCAAAGGGTTATGGTTTTGTACAATATGACAATGAAATCTGCTCAAGGTGCCATAGATAAGTTAAATGGTATGCTCATGAATGATAAGCAAGTATATGTTGGGCATTTTCTCCGCAAACAGGAAAGAGAATCTGCAACTGGCACGACAAAATTCCAAAATGTCTATGTCAAAAATTTGTCAGACTCTACGACTGATGATGAGCTGAAGAAAGTTTTTGGTGAGTTCGGGAACATTACTAGTGCAGTAGTGATGAGAGATGCAGATGGAAAGTACAAGTGTTTTGGGTTCGTCAATTTTGAAACTGCAGAGGATGCTGCTAAGGCTGTTGAATCCTTAAATGGAAAGAAATTTGATGATAGGTATGTTGGGAAAGCACAGAAGAAATCTGAAAGAGAGCAAGAATTGAAACGCAAGTTTGAGCAGACTGCCAAGGAGGCGGTTGATAAATACCAAGGTCTTAACTTGTATGTAAAAAATTTGGATGACACCATTGATGATGAGAAGCTCAAGGAACTTTTTTCAGAGTTTGGTACGATAACTTCATGCAAGGTATACAATTTCTTGTGGATGAACTTTTCTTATGATTTCTGTTGATGGTACGTTACATATTTTCCTCTTTTCCCCTTTTTCCCTCTTCTCGTCTTCTTGAGCCGAGGGTCTATCGGAAATAACCTCTCTACTCCCTCGGGTAGGGGTAAGGTCTGCGTACACACTACCCTCCCCAGACCCCACTAGTGAGATTTCACTAGGTCGTCGTTGTTGTTGCCTGATGTCAGCAGCTGTCTAGGGCCGAGCCACGGGTGGACTGCACAAACTCCCATTGATGAGATGATCAGACGTGTATGTCACATTGCTTGCCATGAAAATTGTTGAAGATCCGATTTCTCAATATGCTAGCTGATGTACGAATCCTTTTTTTTTTGTTTGTCAAGTCTGCAGTTATGTCGACCCCAATGATCCAATCAGAATCTTCTTCCAGCAGTCTACTTCAGTCTCAACTCAGACATTGTTCATACGAATCACAGCCTGCTGAAAACTCGATATACTTCTTGTTTGAAGTTTCGCATGTCTGAGATACTTTTCTTTGGGTAATTTGCTTCAATGCTGTAGAGCTTACTTGTGTATATGAAGTACAATGCGGTTGGTATATGTTCCAAACCTTAAGTGTTCAGGGATTAGAGTGTATTTTATGAGTGTATATTTTTCAACACTAAACTCACCAAAATAATGAGCTTTATAAATAGGATGTAACATCTATCATCTTATTCCATATTTTCTTATAGTTATAGATGCTGCTAACATTTGGTTAACCATTTACTCCTTCGTGTGACTTGTTTTCTTCAGAAGGACTCAATGATAAACCAAATCACTCTGTAGGCAGTACGATGTGAGGGGTGGCTGTGACCTGGGGGGGGGGGGGGGTATAACTGTCTACTGTGACCTAAGTACTCTTTTCGTCCTAATTTGTTTTGGCACTTGACAAATTTCCAGAGCTTAAATTATCTATATTATATTAAAAGTACGAATGTCCTTAGCGAAATGTCGTTCACTTTTTTTTTTTTACCTTTTGTAAATAGATTTCACACTAGATAAAACAGACATTTAATTATTTTCCTTATATTTAGGACTTCGAATCAATTAGTATATTATTTAATAATTTTTCTTAATATTTAGGATTCAGAATCAATTAATATGTTTCTTTTTTATTTAGGTTAGGTATCTTAGGAATGCATTTTTACCTTTTTTTTACTTAGTAATTTTAGGAACGTTTTTATACATATACATTCTTGAATTATTTCTTTATATATCCAACACTTTGTATATAAAAGCACAAATTATTCCTCCGTAGCGTAATTCCATGTTGAATCTTACGACTTCATAAATCAACGACAAAATTCTTTAAGTTCGTAACCCAAATTAAATTCCACAACGACTAATAAATGTAATAAAAATATTCTACAATATTATTTTAATTTAACAAGGATCTGTTAAATTTACAGTAATTGAAAGACTTTCAGGTATCAACTGTGATGAGATTAAAACTTATTCCAAAGATTGATTCCTTTTGGAATACTACCACAAATTATTAAATATTAAATGGAAGTTACGACTATTGTTATTTTGATATGTTGTGTATTAGGCTCTTGACATGTCTTCGGCAAAGATGATAATTTCATCTTCAGCTCATACAAATATTTTTCACAGAAATTTATAAAGAATTATGATCGAGGAATCCATATCCTTAATGTAAAAATGAAAATATATCGATGACTTAACTTATAGTTACATCTTAAGTTATGCTTACATCGAAAGAACACCCAATTTCTCTTTATTATATTAAAAGCAAGAAGTTTTAGCGAAAATATCGTTCATATTTTTATCTTCTAAAATTAAGATCCGCAAACATTAAAATTCAAAAATAAAATATTGATAATTTCATTACCATTTAAAAATAGAATATTATTAGATAAAATTATAATTACTAAATATTTGAAATTTAGTATGAGCTAGCTAGGATTAACAATTCGAATCTACAAGAAAATAAAATATTTTCTTATGTGAGAATAAATAATTACATGCCTGAATTAACTATTAATGAAATAATTCAATTTAATTCGTTTACACATTTATCATATAAATAAAATTATTTTTCATATTCACATAATATGTACATAAATTATGCCTTTAAGAAGAGAATCGGCAACAAAAGAAATCAAAAAATGAGAGAACAATTGGTTATAGTATAATATTAAGAATCAAATTAATTAAATTACTATTAATTTAACTATTCTTCACTTATCTGACACTTTTTAAGCTATTATGTATAACACAAATGTAATATTTTACATAATATTTGCATAATTTTTAAGAAGTTATATTTATTGAGTTAGATACACGCGCAACGTGCGTAGCCTAAGACTAGTTTTAGTTAAAAATTAGATAGTGAGAACGTCCTGGAGTAATATAGGTCGTAAATTCCTAAATACCAAAATAGTAAAAGTATATTTTTAAGTTGTTTAATAAAAGCTTATATGCGTATTGGAAAGTGAAAAGGTGTCAAATATTATGGGACATCGTATATTTTTCAAACCACACGATGGCCATATCAATATTTCTATTTGCCTACTTTAATTGCGTCAAAACTAGGAAGAATGACAGTTACCCACAAAAACAAAACTATTTACCCTTACCTATCCATTTATATTTTTACCCATCAAACTAATTATATTTTTTACCCATAGTAATTTTTGTGGGGAATTTTCTCTTTTTTCTCCAATTCTTTTTTATTTCCATGCTTCTTTTCTTTTTTCCTTATTTTCTTTCTTATCTTCTTTTCTTTTTTCTCGTTTTCTTCTTTTTTTCTTTTTTTCTTTTTTCTCTTTTATTCATTTATTTTTGCCCAAATCGTATTATTGTTATTTTTACCATAACTTATTTCACACTCAAATTTGACTTCTTCTTTATTTTTTTTCTTTATTTCTTGTTCCTTTTCTAACTCCACGTGATTGCCATGCAAACCTTGATCTCCTTCCCTACAAATATCAGTACACACTCTACCATTAGCAGTAACACAACCAGTTATGGAGCAAGAAAACATAATTTGCGGCCACCAAATCTTCATATATACTAGTTAGAATAGAAATGATAATAAAATATTGAAAAATGCAACAAAAATATAAGTACCAAAAAAAGACTTCTAGTACTATACGATACCAATATGGTATACATGTATACCAACAGAGTATATGATTGCTCTAGAATATTGCTATAACTATCTGCGACTATACTACTGTACCAAAACATTAAAGGATACAATAAAAGTATGAGAAAGTTACATGCTCGCATTGCAAGCTAAATATTCTCAAAGCAACTTGCTCATTTCGTATACTAACAGGGTATATAGTTGTATGGGGTCGTTCCAACAATTGCCTATGTAACTACCCGACCGGTCGTTTTACTTTCTAGAACCCCGTGCCCCTAATTAAGACTTCTTGTACTTACTTTTATTGATTTATGACTTGCGGGGATGGTTGGTTCGGGATTTTGAAGGGTTTGGGTTGGAATCAGAACACTTGGTTCCTTAAGGATGGCTTATAAGGCCAAGTTTGATTTCGATCAATATTTTTTAGTAAACGACCTCGAAATTGGGATTTGATGGTTCCAATAGATTCGTATGATGATTTCGGACTTGGGCGTATGTTCGGAATGGGTTTCGGATGACCCGAGAGCGTTTCGGCGCCAAATAGTGAAAATATGATTCTTGAAGTTTTAGAAGTTCTATAAATGTGGTTTGGGACGTGTTTTGGTGATATCGAGGTATTCCGAGATCAAGAATAGTTCCGTAATATCATTTAAGATTTGCACACAAAATTTGGTATCATTCCGAGTAGTATAAGTACATTTCGGCATGTTGAAAGTAGATTTAAAAACTTAAAGTTCATAAGTTTGATTCAATTGGTTTTAGGGTGTGATCCTTGGTTTCAATGTTGTTTCGGGCGTTCCGAAGGTTCGAGCTAGTCCGTTTTATGATTTAGAACTTGTTGGTATGTTTGGACGGGGCCTCGGGGGCCCCGGATACCATTCGGACGTCGCACGAGTCGAGTCCAAGCTCAAAATGAGCTGCTGGTGCACCAGTTCTGGTACGACTGCACCTGCGGTTGGGCAGCCGCATGTGCGAGCTCGCAGGTGCGGGCAAAGCTGCGCAGATGCGGCCCAAGAAGCGGAGCCCAGGTTCCGCAGATGTGGTCCATTTTTCGCAGAAGCGGAACCGCAAGTGCGCTCACCTGTCCGCAGGTGCGATCCTAGCCAGTCCTCCCCTTACTGCCAATGCAGACGATGGTCTGCAGAAGCGAGACCGCAGGTGCGGTCCACGCACCGCAGATGCGAAAATCGCTAAAGGCATTGGCCTTCATTTAATACGGGAGTTTGTCATTTTTGACTCACTTCACTCAACACTTGGACGATTTGGGAGCTTCAAAAGGGGAGATTTCCACCTAGCTTTGTGAGGTAAGTAATTCCTACATAATGTGAGTTTAATACATAGTTTATGGATAGATTACAATATGTAAATTAGTGAAAATTATGGATTTAGAGTAAAACCTAGGGTTTTGATAAAAATATGATTTAACCATGAAATTAGTTATGGAATCAAGTAAAAATCATATATTATTGATCCTAAGGTTATGGGTAACAACTTTCCTTAAGAATTTCCGAAATACGAGCATGTGGACCCGGGGGTGAATTTTAAGAGTCGTACAAATTAGTTTGGGTAGTCACTTAAATGGTGAAATTATGAACTTTTGAGCATGGATTGATTAGTTTATGTAATGTTTGACTAGTTTCGAGTTGTTGGGCGACAAATTTGGAGGTTTGAGCGCATTCTTGAATCGAAAAGTAGGCTTGATACGAGGTAAGTCTCCTTTCAAACCTTGTAAGAAGAAAATTTTCCCATAGGTGAATTAATATGATATGTGAATATTTGTGGGGGACCATGTACGCACGAGGTGACGAGAGTCCGTACGTAGTGACTATTCTTGCTATGTCCGGGTAGTTTAGGCTTGTACCATGCTTCATGAACACTGTTAATTGATTACAAGCACTATTTGTGTTGAATGGAATTTCATTTCAAGATTTTAAGAATTTGAAGGTTTCAAGTAATTTATTGTTTCAAAAGGATTGAGGAAAAGTATGTTATGTTTATATGTAACCGCTTCGCAATTATATTCCGCGAGCGGGGTGATTCTTTCCACTACTCTCATGGGAGCGGGTCGTTTGCCTCGGCAGGTTAATAGATGCATCTATGGTACGCGCTGTTCGACCCTTCGGCAGTGCACATTTTATTATTCTGTTAGATCGGGCCGTATTTCCTCGACATTATATGCGCATGCTATTTGCTTGGCACTTTTCTGTGGTTTTAAACTTTTTAAATGCCTTGGAATATAAATTGTCAACTGGAATGATAGTAATTGAAATACATATATTTACGGAAAGACTTGTCATTTATTGTCATTATTTACTATTAGATCTTGATATTCATGCTAGCCTCATACTTAAATATAGTGTTTGGCCCTAGTAAGTGTCAAGTCGACCCCTCGTCACTACTTCTTCGAGGTTAGGCGGGATACTTACTGGGTACATATTGTTTATGTCCTTATACTACACTTCTGTACTTAATTGTGCAAGGTTTGAGGCAGGTGTATCTAGCTACCCGTCCGGAGCGCCTTCTTGATATTTGGCGAGAGATTCCACGGTGAGCTGCTCCTTTCTGATGCCGTTCAGCAGCGTGTTGGAGTCTTTCTTTTGTTTTGAGTGTCTATTCTATTTCAGGCAGTAGGGTAGATATATTCTTTTGTACATTCTACTCGATGCCCACATACTTGTGATACTAGTTCCTGGTACACACATTGGTAGACTATTCTTTTGGGATGTAATTATTTAAATTTGACTTCTTTTGGTCATTACAATATAACTTGCCTTAATCACTTGTTATTATCGAATGCTTATCAATTTAAGTTACATAAATGTTGGGAAGGTTTTGGTAAAATAAATGAGACTCACTATACGATTAGTGTTGGCTTGCCTAACATCGGTGTTGGGCGCCATCGCGACCTAAAATAGAAATTGGGTCGTGACAACATGGTATCAGAGAACTAGGCTCACGTAGGTCTCACAAGTAATGGGTAAACCTAATAGAGTCTTGCGGATCGGTACAGAGACGTACATACTTATCTTCGGGAGGCTATAGGGTGTTAGGAAACTACTCTTTATTCATTTCCTATCGTGCAGTTGATGGTGTACTAAATTTCATTCTTATATTCTCTCATAGATGGTGAGGACACATACGGCTGATGTTCCAGACCCGGGGGGAGTTGTTTTCCCCGTTGCTAGAAGCCGAGGCAGAGGCCTGGGGAGGGCACCAGCCCGAGGTAGGGGATGAGGGCGTCCCAGAGCTGCCCTAGTTGCACCACCAGTGGATCCAGCAGAGGATCCTATTGTTAAAGAGCATGGCGAGGTGCCTGCAGTAGAGCCCGCCCTGGTGGATTTTATGACATCGCCGGGCTTTCAGGAGATCATGGGTTGTATGATGCGGTTCATGGATACCATGACTCAATCTGGTTTATTTCTAGCAGACCCGACCACATCTCAAGTGGGAGGGGGGCACAGACCCCTACTGCCCAGGCCCCAGGACATGCAACTGCGGTATATCAAACTCCGGGTACACTACCCGCGGGTGGGCCCCAACCAGTTGCAGCAGTAGCACCTGAGCCCAGACCAACTGCGGACGGCGATCCGCAGAAGTTATTAGACTGATGGACTAGACTACACCCTCATGTCTTCGGGGGTGAGCGTCATGAGGATGCTCAGGATTTTATTGATAGGTGCAGGGACAAACTGCACAACATGAGGATACTGGAGTCTCATGGGGTCGACTTTACTACTTTCCAGCTAGAGGGCAGGGCCCGTAAATGGTGGCAGTCTTATGTTCTTGGCAGACTAGCGGATTCTCCTCCCATTTCTTGGGAGCAGTTCAATCAGCTATTCTTGGACAGGTATATCCCACCCTCCGAGAGGGGAGAGCTGCGGTACCAGTTTGAGAAGCTTGAGCAGGGGCAGCAGGACAAGAGGGCCCGATTTTCTGGGGAGTTTAGAGGTGCCCCGGCTAGGGGCAGAGGTCAGTTTGGGAAGGGGCCAGCCCAACAAGCCCCCATATTCAACACCACCACCACCTCCTTGAGGTGCTCCAGTGAGGCCTTATTTCAGTGCGATGCCGGAGAGTTCTTATTGCCCACCTTCCATTCAGGGTTCCTCCGGCGGGTATTCTGGTCATCAGGGTTCTTCCAGTGCTTATTTCAGTGCCATGCCAGAGGGTTCATATCGTCCTCCAGCCATTCAGGGTTCCTCCAGTGGGTGTTCCGACCATCAGGGCCAGTCTTCAGGGCAACAGTCTATGGCGCCGAGGCGTTGTTATGAGTGTGGAGATCCGGGTCACATAAAGAGGTTTTGCCCAGGCTTCGGGGCAAGGCAGTGCATCAGAGTCATCAGCCTATGGTTTTAGCACTGGCTGTCCGGCCACCCAGAGGTGGAGGATAGGTTGGTAGGGGTCGCCCTAGAGGTGGAGGCCATGCAGGGGGAGTTCAGCCAACTACTGTTCAGTCAGGTGGAGGCCAGCCAGCCGGCGCTCATGCCAGATTCTATTCTTTTCCGGCCAGACCAGATGCATTGGCCTCAGATGCCGTTATCACAGGTATTATTTCCGTCTGCGGCAAGGATGCTTCCGTATTATTTGATCTAGGGTCTACCTATTCATATGTATCATCTCTGTTTGTTCATTTTCTGGATATTCCTCATGAGTCCTTGGGTACTCCTATCTATGTGTCCACTCCCGTGGGCGATTCTGTGGTTATGGATCGGATCTATCGGTCCTGTGTGGTCACATTCTATGGGTTTGAGACCAGAGCGGACCTCTTGTTACTTGATATGACTGACTTTGAGGTCATCCTGGGCATGTATTGGTTATCTCATTATCACGCCATCCTAGATTGCCATGCCAAGACTGTTACCTTAGCTATGCCCGAGTTGCCAAGATTGGAGTGGAGAGGTTCCTCAGTTAGTACAGTTGGTCGGGTTATTTCTTTTCTGAAGGCTCGACATATGGTCGAGAAGGGTTGTTTGGCTTATCTAGCTTATGTACGGGAAATCACCGCAGAGTCTCCGATGATTGATTCAGTACCAGTAGTCCGTGAGTTCGCCGATGTGTTTCCTTCTGACCTTCGAGGCAAGCCACCATATCGTGATATTGATTCTTTGCATTGACTTTGCTCCAGGCACCCAGCCTATATCTATTCCACCGTACCATATGGCTCCGAAGGAATTGAAAGAATTGAAAGAATAGCTTGAGGAGTTGCTAGCTAAGGGGCTTATCAGACCGAGTGTATCACCTTGGGGTGCTCCAGTGTTATTTGTGAAAAAGAAGGATGGGACTATGCGGATGTGTATTGACTACCGCCAGTTGAACAAAGTTACCATCAAGAACAAGTACCCGTTACCGAGCATCGATGATTTGTTTGACCAGTTGCAGGGTGCTAGGGTGTTTTCCAAGATTGATTTGAGATCGGGGTACCATCAACTGAAGGTTCGGGACTCAGATATTCCGAAAACTGCCTTCCGTACTAGATATGGCCATTATGAATTCAGCCAACTACTGTTCACGTCAGCTGAAGGTTCATGAGGAGAACTACCCCGTGCATGATTTGGAGTTGGCGGCGATTGTTCATGCCCTTGAGATTTGGAGGCATTACCTGTATGGATGTCTTGTGAGGTTTATACAGACCACCACAGTTTGCAGCACTTGTTCAAGTAGAGAGACCTTAATTTGAGGCAGCGTAGATGGCTTGAGTTACTGAAGGACTACGACATCACTATTCTTTATCATCCGGGCAAGGTGAATGTGGTTACAGACGCCTTAAGTAGGAAGGCAGAGAGTATGAGCAGCTTGGCATTCATTTCAGCGGAGGAGAGGCCACTAGTTTTGGACATTCATTACTTGGCTAACAGACTTGTGAGGCTGGACATTTCAGAGCCCAGCCGAGTCCTTGCATGCGTTGTTGCTCAGTCTTCATTATTAGGACAGATCAAGGCTCGACAGTTAGATGATCCGCATTTAGAAATTCTCAAGGAGACGGTACTACAGGGTGGTGCCAAGGAGGTTTCTATTGGCGAGGATGATGTTCTGCGACTCCAGGGTCGTCTATGTGTTCCTAATGTTGATGGCCTAAGGGGGAGGATTCTAGAGGAGGTATACAGTTCACGGTATTCTATTCATCCAGGTGTTACAAAGATGTATCGTGACCTGAGGCAGCATTATTGGTGGCGGCGAATGAAGAAAGATATAGTGGAGTATGTAGCTAGATGCCTAAATTGCCAACAGGTTAAGTATGAGCACCAGAGGCCAGGAGGCCTACTCCAGCAGATGACTATACCTGAGTGGAAATGAGAGCGCATCACTATGGACTTCGTAGTTGGGTTGTCACAGACCTTGCGGAAATTCGATGCAGTATGGGTTATTGTTGAAAGGTTGACCAAGTCGGCACACTTCATTCCAGTAGCCCCTACTTACACTTCAAAGAGGTTGGCCCAGATCTACATTTGGGAGATAGTTCGGTTGCACGGTGTGCCTGTGTCCATCATATCAGATAGAGGTCCTCAGTTCACTTTGCATTTCTGGAGAGCCGTACAGAGTGAGTTGGGCATCCGTGTAGAGCTCAGCACAACATTCCACCCACATAACGACGGGTAGTCGGAGCGGACAGTTCACATATTGGAGGACATGCTCAGGGCATGTGTGATTGACTTTGGAGGGTAGTGGGATCAGTTCTTGCCCTTGGTCGAGTTTGCTTACAACAACAACTATCCGTCCAGCATTGAGATGACTCTATTTGAGGCTTTATATATTCAGCAATGTCGATCTCCCATCGGGTGGTTTGAGCCTGACGAGGCTAAGCTATACAATACTGATTTGGTAAAGGATGCCTTAGAAAAGGTAAAGTTGATTCAGGAGAGGCTTCGCACAGTTCAGTCTAGATAGAAGAGTTACACGTATCAGAAGGCGCGTGATGTATCATTTATGGTCAGCGAGAAGGTTCTCTTGAAAGTCTCGCCGATGAAGGGCATTATGAGATTCGGAAAGAAAGGCAAGTTGAGCCCAAGGTTTATAGGCCCCTTTGAGGTGTTGAGATGAGTTGGGGAGGTTGCTTATAACCTTGATTTACCTCAACTGTGTCGATGCTCTGGAGGTATCATCCCGACTTGTCATATGTGTTAGACTTCAGCACGATTCAGTTAGATGAGAGTCTGGGTTATGAAGAGGAGCCAGTTGCCATTGTTGATAGACAGGATCACCAGTTGAGGTCCAAGAGGGTTTCCGCCGTGAAGGTCCAGTGGAGGGGCCAAGCAGTCGAGGAGGCGACTTGGGAGCCCGAGGAGGACATGCAGAGAAGATATCCACACTTGTTCAGCACTCCAGGTATAATTCTAGATCCGTTCGAGGACGAACATTTATTTAAGAGGTGGAGAATGTAACGACCCGACAGGTCGTTTTACTTTCTAGAATCCTGTGCCCCTAAATAAGACTTCCCGTACTTGCTTTTATTGATTTATAACTTGCGGTGATGGTTGGTTTGGAATCGGAACACTTGGTTCCTTAAGGATGGCTTAAAAGGCCAAGTTTGACTTCGGTCAATATTTTTTAGTAAACGACCTCGGAATTGGGATTTGACGGTTCCAATAGGTTCGTATGATGATTTCGGACTTGGGCGTATGTTCAGAATGGGTTTCGGATGACCCGGGAGCGTTTCGGCGCCAAATAGTGAAAATATGATTCTTGAAGTTTTAGAAGTTCTATAAATGTGGTTTGGGATGTGTTTTGGTGATATCGAGGTCCAAATGGAATTCTAAGATCGGAAAAAGGTCTGTAATGTCATTTAAGACATGCACGCAAAATTTGATAACATTCCGAGTAGTATAAGTACGTTTCGCCTTTTGGAAGTAGATTTAAGAACTTAAAGTTCAAAAGTTTGATTCAATTGGTTTTAGGATGTGATTCTTGGTTTCAATGTTGTTTCGGGAGTTCCGAAGGTTCGAGCGAGTCCGTTTTATGATTTAGAACTTGTTGGTATGTTTGGATGGGGCCTCGGGGGCCCCGGATACCATTCGGACATCGCGCGAGTCGAGTCCAAGCTCAAAATGAGCTGCTGGTGCACCAGTTCTGGTGCGACCGCACCTGCGGTTGGGCAGCCGCAGGTGCGAGCTCGCAGGTGTGGGCGACGCTGCACAGATGCAGCCCAAGAAGCGGAGCCCAGGTTCCATAGATGCGATCCCTTTTCCGCATAAGCGGAACCACAGGTGCGCTCACCTGTCCGCAGGTGCGATCCTAGTCAGTCCTCCCCTTTCCAGCGATGCGGATGATGGTCCACAGAAGCGAGACCGCAGGTGCGATCCACGCGCCGCAGATGCGAAAATCGCTGTAAATAATGACAAGAAATGATAAGTCTTTCCGTAAATATATGTATTTCAATTACTATCATTCCAGTTGACAATTTATATTCCAAGGCATTTAAAAAGTTTAAAACCACGGAAACGTTCCAAGCAAATAGCATGCGCATATAATGCCGAGGACATACGGACCGATCCAACATAATACTAAAATGTGCATTGCCGAAGGGTCGAACGGCGCGTACCATAGATGCATCTATAAACCTTCAGAGGCGAACGACCCGTTCCCATGAGAGTAGTGGAAAGAATCACCCCGCTCACAGAATATAATTGTGAAGCGGTTACATATAAACATAACATACTTTTCCTCAATCCTTTTGAAACAATAAATTACTTGAAACCTTCAAATTCTTATGATCTTGAAATGAAATTCCTTACTATTAGATTTTCGCATCTGCGGCGCGTGGACCGCACCTGCTGTCTCGCTTCTGCGGACCATCGTCCGCATCGGCAGAAAGGGGAGGACTGGCTAGGATCGGACCTGCGGACAGGTGAGCGCACCTGCGATTCTGCTTTTGAGGAAAAGGGACCACATCTGCGGAACATGGGCTCCGCTTGGGCCGCATCTGCGCAGCTTCACCCGCACCTGCGAGCTCGCATCTGCGGCTGCCCAACCACAGGTGCGGTCGCACCAGAACTGGTGTACCAGCAGCTCATTTTGAGCTTGGACTCAACTCGCGCGACGTTCGAATGGCATCCGGGGTCCCCGAGGCCCCGTCCAAACATACCAAAAGTTCTAAATCATAAAACGGACTTGCTCAAACCTTCGGAACGCCCGAAACAACATTAAAACCAAGAATCACATCCTAAAACCAATTGAATCAAACTTTTGAACTTTAAGTTCTTAAATCTACTTCCAAAAGACGAAACGTACTTATACTATTCGGAATGTTATCAAATTTTGCGTGCATGTCTTAAATGACATTACAGAACTTTTCCCGATCTCAGAATTTCGTTTGGACCTCGATATCACCAAAACACATCCCAAACCACATTTATAGAACTTCTAAAACTTCAAGAATCATATTTTCACTATTTGGCGCTGAAACGCTCCCGGGTCATCCGAAACCCATTCCGAACATACGCCCAAGTCCGAAATCACCATACGAACCTATTGGAACCGTCAAATCCCAATTTCGAGGTCGTTTACTAAAGAATATTGACCGAAGTCAAACTTGGCCTTTTAAGCCATCCTTAAGGAACCAAGTGTTCCGATTCCAACCCAAACCCTTCAAAATTCCGAACCAACCATCCCACAAGTCATAAATCAATAAAAGCAAGTACGAGAAATCTTATTCAGGGGCACGAGGTTCTAGAAAGTAAAACAACCGGTCAGATCGTTACAGCCTATAACTATAAAAACTATTACATAATACACATAATCTATGTCCATCGACACAAAAAAATTCCATCACTGCAAATCATGTTCATATAAATAATTTCAAAATAGAATTCACTAAAAAATACAGCTAAAACAACAAAACAAATGTTCAAACTACCATATGATACCAATATGGCATATAACTATACCAACATGGTATACAGTTTTACTGGTTAATTCCCAGCAACTATATGACTATACTACTATTATATAACACACATGCATAAAGAGAAAAATAAAAAAATAATGTACCACATATTAATATAATAAATTATTTCAAGATATTGTACTATAATACTATTATTAAAAGAAAATCAAATAGTGTACCAATTAAATGCAGCTAATACAACCAAAATGATGGAAATATCAATGACGTGCCACCTTGAAGTACATACTCCTTCAGCTCCCAAACAATGTAGTGATCGGCATTCAAAGGAATTCCATCAAGGATGCAAGCAATTAACAAGGCCCTGGTATATGGGACATCAGACACGTTCCCACAAGGAGACACTCTGCTCGCAATGATATACAACCATATTTTTTCTTAGGCTGTGAAATCACCATATTTAATGCTTTTTTTCTTTGTATCCCAAGTCACTCTATGACCTGGAGGATAAAGCTTTGCGAGTAGCCAATCACCATCCTGAACCAAGTCTGTACCCAGTAATCTAGCCTCGCCCGGCTCGAACCTACCCACTAGAGACTGACACCGCCTACCATACAGAGCCTCATACGGTGCCATCTGAATGCTCGACTGATAACTGTTGTTGTAGGCAAACTCCGCAAGTGGCAAGAACTGATCCCAAGAGTCCAAATTCCATCACACACGCACGGAACATATCTTCAAGTATCTGAATAGTGCGCTCGGACTGTCTGTCCGTTTGAGGGTGAAATGTTATTCTCAATTCCACCCGAGTACCTAACTCATGCCGTACGGCCCTCCAGAACCGTGATATAAATTGCGTACCTCGGTCAGAGATGATAGATGCCAGCACGCCATGAAGCCTGACAATCTCGCGAATATAAACTCGAGCCAGATGCTCCGAAGAATAAGTAGTCATCACACGAATGTAATGAGCTGACTTGGTCAGCCTGTTATAATTTATGTGGAACTTGATGGACCAATAAGTTATCACACGTGCCTTTCTCATCAGAACTTGACTTCTCAAGCCAAAATATGACTGGTTGTTTTAAAATTATATTTAATAAATATTTTTAATATGTTTATATTTATAATGACAACAAATAAATAACATGATCGATCAATCCTAATGTTAAATTATTTTTCATGACATATTTTTTCAAATGTGCAAGAAGAATAAAGGAATATACCAAGACATCACGTTTAGAGAGGTATTAAGTGGATGTGATCTAATAACATTTTCTGTACCCCATAAAATAAATTTAATGCAATTAAAATAATATTACATGATATTTCTGTTTGTGATGATTGTCTAAAGTTAACATGCAAAGCACGTTCATAGAGACTAGTATCTATACTATATTAAAATCACAAAACCCCTTCGCGAAATATCGTTCGCCTTTTATACTCTTTAAAACTTATTTTCATACTAAACAAATTAGTCATTTTACTATCACTCCTAATTTTTTTAGGACTTTAAAATCACCTAAGATTTTTCTCATTATGTCTTTCCTTAATCCTTATATGAAGTATAGATGTAAAAAGTCATAATATCTAGCAACATGTAACCAGGGGCGCCTCGACGAGTTTTGTGGCCTAAAGCCAAACTTTATGAGGGGCCTTAACTTTTTTAAAAAAAATATTATTTATTTATTTGAAGTCTATTTTTCTAGCATTCTTAGATACAAAGTTATTAATAATTTTCTTATAATCAATAACTCCTAATAAGTCTTTTTTAATTGGCAATATAGCTAATCAATTTAACCTTTATTGAGACATTATTGATCTTATGTGAGATTTTATCAATTCTAATTTTGAAATTTTCTTTCCGCGGAAGCGTCAGAAATAATAGTTATTGACATTATTCCATAAGTAATATAGGCACTGAAAAAAGAATCAATTTTTTTATTGGATCGAGTGAATCAATTAAACTGTTATCTTCTAATTGTACTATTTTTTTAAAATATTTTTAATTCTGAAAATAAATCTAAACCATCAATATCGAATTTATTATTTTGCTTTAAGGAACATTCAAGATTAAGGCAATATTTTTTCAAATTTCTATCATCTAGTGATCTTAATTTTTACCGCTAAATAGAAAACCAAAAATAAGTTCATATGCTTCGAATTGTTCAAATCTATTTGAAGTGAAATAATAGCCTTGTCTACTATATATAAAGTAATCAACTCCAAAGTACTCTTCAAAAGATTTTGAGATTTTATTATCAACATTCTCATCAAATTGTTACTTCCTATATATCAAACGTTTCTTACGAAATTCGGGTTCGATATTCATTTCAAGTGCAATTTTCTTGGCAGAAATCATAGCAGTTGCAAATCCTTCTTCTCTATACTTGTTAAAGAAAGAAATCAAACATTTTCACTTCACATAATATATTTTTAAACTTATACATAGCCTATTAGGCGTAACAAAACATGCCCCCCCCTCCACAAATATGGGACCTAAAGCATTTGCTTTACTTGCTTTATGGAAGGGCCGCCCCTGTATGTAACACATTAATTATCAACCTAGCGTGAGTTATTTTCCATCCAAAGAAAAGCTATACTTCCATTATTAGATATCCGTTGACAAATATAAGAAGTATAAAAAAGAAATCAAGAAAATTAATTTAAAAATAAATTTCACATTAAAAATTTTAGGACTTTAAAATTAGCTAAAATATTTACTTATTATATTTTTTTATTTGAACTATGTAAAAATATTAAAATATAAAATTAGCTTACGTGTAACATATTTATTAAATCAAAACTAACGTGAGTATTTGCCATTCAAAGCAAAACTAAACTAATTGTGATATTACCATTGTTTGAGTTATCGTTTCTCTTTTACTAATTCAAGGGTCGAAGAAAAATAATTTTACCAATTAAAATTTGAATGATTATAATAAAATAATAATAAGCATTAATTTTCTACCTTATTTGTTTTGCAACATTTATGTTACGACTCGAAATTTCCACCGTCGGGACCGTGATGGCGCCTAACATTTCACTTGCTAGGCAAACCAATGTTAGAGAATTATTAAGCTAATCCTTGTTCGATCCAGTAAATGACAGCAATCAAACTAACACGAATTAAAAAGAGTGCGAAAATATATAACAACCTCAATATACACTACTACCCAAAATCTGGAGTCACAATTCATAAACTTCTAAGATTTCACTACAAATAAAAATCTAAAAGAAATACAACTGTTTTCGAAATGAAAGAAACAGTAAAGTGTAATGTATAGAAGAGGATACCAGGGACTGCGGACGCTGGCAGATCTACCTTGGGTCTCCTATCAGATGAATCCTGAAGCCAACCTCACGATCAACTCGGACCAGCACCAAAATCTGCACAGAAAGTGCAGAGTGCAGTATCAGTATAACCGACCTGATGTACTGGTAAGTGCCGAGCCTAACCTTGACGAAGTAGTGACGAGTGTACGACGGGTCACTCACATAACAGCCTGTACGCAGTATATATGATAAAGGCAGAAAAGGAAGACAGAATAGAATAAAGCAGTAATTTGCAAGAAATAACTACAGCTCTCAGAGTAAGTCAACAACGTTCAGATATTACAAATCCTTAAGTGCAACTAAGAATACCGTAAAGCTAGCACAGTTTACGGAAAAGCATATACACATAGGTTATTGCGGCGTGCAACCCGATCCCACTGTACATCTCATATTCCTCCCTTATTTCCTCATAATAGTATAAACAACAAAATACAAATAAAAGTATTACGGCGTGCAACCCGTTCCCACCATATCACAATAACACAATCCTATTTCACCGTTATTCCACCAAACAATCCGCCCTTATTACACCTGTCGCGGCGTGCAACCCGTTCCCACCGTACAATATCAATTCACCCTTATTCCTCTTCAATATATCACCCTTATTCCACCTGTTACGGAGTGCAACCCGATCCCACCATATCAATATTAATTACTCAGTATGTACAGAATTTCACAGTTCAAATCACAGAAATCCTTCACAATACTTAAACTTCAAACCTAAACAAATAGGAAACTTGTACACCATGAAAGTTCACATAAATAATACTACACAGCGAGACCAATTCAAAATATACAACAAAAAGGTACCAATAAACTAGCTTAAGCAATTAATAGGAGATAATGAGACTATGGAAGAACTAATATCTTTAACAGGAGGAAACAATGTCTAAGAAGTTGCAATTAGGTACGGGAACACAAATAGAGCATGTAACAATTAGGACAGGGAAAGAGACAACATGAGAAAAGCAAAAAAAAAAACCCAGGGAAAATAAATAATTTGGCAGCGCATAAGTACTCGTCATTTCACTTATACGCCGCTCACATTAAATTCACATAACAATTAGTTCGAGGGTTCCTAATTCCCTCAAGTCAAGGTTAGATACAACACTTACCTCGCTCCAAAGGCCACCTAATGCTCAATCACAGCTTTTCCTCTATAATCCGCCTCCAAACCACTCGTATCTAACCACAATTGACTCAATAATATCAATTATTGCTAAAGGAATCAATTATAATGCATAAGTTTAGATTTCTCAAACTTTCTCCCAAAAGTTCAAAAATCGACCCCGGGCCCGCTTAATCAAAACCCGAGGTTCGGACCAAAATCCATTCAACCATTCACCCCTGAGCCCGATTATGTAATTTGTTTCAAAATTCGACCTCAATTTGAGGTCTAAATTCCAATTATGCAAAAATCCCTAATTCTACCCAAACCCCAATTTCCACCATGAAAATCCAAGATTTTAGGTTGAAAACTCATGAAATGTAATGGGTAATTGAAATAAAGTAGGTTAGAATCACTTACCAACAAATTGGGGAAGAAAAGCTTTTGGAAGAATCGCCTCTAGGTCTTTTAGTATTGAAATTTTTGAAAGAATGGAAAAATCCAGAAATTGGGACTGTTTTATCACTGGGCGTCAGTGTTCATCGCGTTCACATGAACACAGACACGTTCACGAAGAGCAGAGCCCTAATGGCTTATGCGATCACGGGAGACACAACGCGTTCGCGAAGGTATAACCTGCCTCACCTTCGCGTTCGTGAGACAGGGCTCGCGTTCGCATAAAGTCACCCCAAATCCCCTGCCCAGCCTAGCTAAAGCTACGCGTTCGCGTATGACGGGTCGCGTTCGCGTAGAGCAAACTCCCCAATGCTCCGCATTCGCGACCATGGTCTCGCGTTCGCATAGTGTAAAATCTTCCCCAGCCCAGATCCCCTTTGCGATCGCGAGAATGGCTTCGCGATTACGAAGCACAACGCACCAAAACACCAGATGCAGCAAAACACAAGATTTTTCTAAGTCCAATTCACCCCGTAACCTATCCGAAACTCACACGAGCCCTCGGGGCTCCAAACCTAACATGCACACAAGTCCTAAAACTTCATACAAACTCGCTTCCATAATAATACCCCAAAATAACGCCTAGAGCTACGAATCAGACACCAAATCAAATAAAACTTTCAAGAAAACTTTAAACTCCTATTTTCACAATCGAATGTCCGAATCACGTCAAATCAACTCCGTTTCTCACCAAATTCGACAAGCAAGTCATAAATATTATAGTGGACCTTTGCCGGGCTCTGAAACCAAAATACAGACCCGATATCAATAAATTCAAACATCAGTCGATTCTTAAAAATCATAAATCTTTCAAACTTTTAATTTTCAACAAAAATCAATAACTCAAGCTAGGGACCTCTGAATTCGATTCCGGGCATATGCCCAAGTCCTAAATTACGGTACGGACCCGACGGGACCGTCAAAACATGAATCTGGGTTCGTTTTCTCAAAACCTTGACCGAAGTCAACATAAATGAATTTCTAAGGAAACAATTCTTATTTTTATCATTTTTTAACATATAATCCTTCTGGAAGAATACACGGATTGCACACACAAATCGAGGAAGGCTAAAATTAGGTTTTTGAGACCCCAAAATACAGAATTAGGTTCTAAAATATAAGATGATCTATCGGGTCATCACAATTTATTTTATATTACCATTTAATTTGAATTTTCGTATGATAACTAAACCTACATATTGTATACGGTTAAAATTGGTCCCACCCAATTTTACTGATTAACCAATACCAGGGGATGAATCGAAAGGTCGGTCCCATAATAGATCAGATTAAGGCTTAAGGATAAAGTACCGAGTTCGGGAGTCGAGGTACCTATCGAGATCGAGACCAGTAGTAATTGAGACCAAATGAGATAGACATCGAGCAAGACCGAATATAGCATAATAATAGAAAGATGGGATATACGTGACTGGTCGAAGATCATGGCGGAAATGACGAAACAGATCAAATCAAGAATGATTATTTAGCTAATCATGGGATTTCCTTCTGTAATTAGAATTATACCATAAGTAGAATTTCTCTACTATTTAAAGGGGGTTCTAATCATTTGTAAGACACTAATCGTTTGTAAGACACATTTTTCTCACATATAAAAGCACTATAACACTCTCTCTTGCTTACACTCTCTTATTCGGCAGTTCGAGGGCACACTAGCTCGAGGGCTGAATTGCATTTCAATACTGGTTTTCTTTACTTTATTGTTAATTTTTGTTATTAATCATCGCATTTATCAATTGATATTTGGTAAAATCACATATCCTTAAAACCACATTATAAGTTTAATTGTTATCCGATTTTAAGGGTAAACAGTTTGGCGCCCACCGCGGGGCTAAGGATAATAGTGATTGCCTGGTATTAATTCTCATAACACACATAACTTTACGCTTGTTCTCATAAGTGTTTTTGATTTCAGGATCTTCATGTCGAACTCACAAGCAGAACACACACACGCCGACAACGGCCTTGGTTTTCATGGAGAAAATGACAATATAGCCACCCCAGGGATCGAAGTGCCTCAGGCTTACCTCAAGGGAGCACCAATCTCGAATCCCATCGATGTCAGTTCCCATGTATCCCTAAATGCAAATTTGGGCGTTGATCCTGAAAATAGCGTACGGAGGGAAGTTCGATCAGGTGGTCGAGGTACGCAGGGTAGAGAAGATGGCGGAGTCAGCCTTCAACCGATATTTGAAATGTTACAGTCTTAACAGGCTGCTATAGCGCAACTACAAAATCAGAACCGTGCACTGAGTAGGGGTAAACCCAAACCCTCACTAGAAGCTGTTCACAGGTCCGAACCTGTACCAGAGAGGTCGAATGCCAACGAATCGAGGACTGACCCCACCATTATGAAAATGCTCCAGGAGATCACAAAGCGAATCGAATCAGGGGAAAAGAAGATCGAGGCAAATTGCAAAAAGGTAGAAACATACAACTCCCGAGTTGACCAAATACAGGGGGCACCACCGATTCTAAAGGGTTTGGATTCAAAGAAGTTCGTGCAGAAGCCTTTCCCTCCAAGTGCGGCTCTAAAGACCATCCCCAAGAAATTCCGCATGCTAGCAATTCCCAAGTACAATGGGACCCATGACCCTAATGAGCATGTCAATTCTTATACATGCGCAATAAAGGGGAATGACTTAGAAGATGACGAGATTGAGTCCGTTCTGCTGGAGAAGTTTGGAGAAACTTTATCAAAGGAGGCGATGATATGGTACCACAATTTGTGATAACAACATGATAGGGGTCCAAGAATTACTAATGAAAATCAAGAAACATGCGGAAGCTAAAATAAAATAAAGAAACAAAAAAAATGACGGAAAATTAAAGATAGATTGAATTCAAGAAAGAGTTTCTTGAATTCAAGAAGTCTATTCTTGAAGTTGAATCCTAACAACAAAATTAGCTACAAAGAACTAATCGCCTTTGGTAGAGAATTAAAAACAAGAGATAGATTGTGAAACCCGACCCTTTAGAATAACAAGAACAAAATAAGCCTAAACTTATCACCTTTCTTGAATACCTAGAAGTGATCTAAGATTTCGAAAGAGTTTAATCTTACCACCTTAAGTTGATCTTGAAGGTTGAAGAATAAATTCAAGAGTAGCCACACACAAGAGTGCAAGAAAAATCTCACAATTTTTATTGATAATAGTCTATAATAATCTAACTCTAAAAGCAAAGAAGATACCCCTTTATATAGAGAGGGGGTCACGAAATTCCTACCTAAAAACAAGGAAATAAAGTCCTAAACTACTTTGGACAACAATTCCAAATACCTTAGGAAAAGGAAAAACACTAGGAAACAAAAACCAAGTCAATCTTGGAAAGTAACTCCAACAATCTTAGGAAAAGGAAAACATAACCTTAACTACCTAGGAAAGAAATAAATCTAGTACCAAAATATATGAAAATAAGTTAAAACTAATCTTGGATAGAATCTTGAAAGTCCCGAACCAATCATGGATAAGATCTTGGAAATCTTGAAAGCAACTTGCAAACAACTTGGAACCAACTTGTACCCAACTTCTATCACGCCTATTGAATCTTTCTTGGGCAGCAAGTAAGTCCTTTTTATGTTATAAAAATGTGGCTTCATGTAGGACTTATTGGGCTGCAAGTTTGGACCCATTTTTAGGTGCCAAATAGGTCTAATAGTGGCCTGATTTGGACCTTCTTCAGAGGATGTCTCTTGGGATCTAATCCACCTTTTCTTGGACATGAATTTGGACCATAAAATAATTATAATACCTAGACAACTCATATCCTTTATCCTGGAGCTCTCCATCCCAATTAACAACTTCTTTATTTGCACTTGAAGTCTAATGACCTTGTTTTGCAACTCTTTAGCTTGACATCTTGTTAAAGGCCCTCTTTGAGATTCCAAAGCTTCATTCTTGTCCTTGAATGAATTTGAGCTTCCTAGGATGCTATCAATTTGCCACCCAATTCCATCGATTCCTTCGCCATGCTTGCAGATTACTTCGTCAAAGCACATGTTGGAGCAATAAAGGTTGCGACTAGGAAGTCAGACCTCTTCAAAGTGAAACAAAAGGACAACAAAATGTTAAGGGATTTTGTATCTCAGTTCCGTATGGAACGCATGGACCTACCCCCGGTCGTAGATGATTGGGCTGTCCAAGCCTTTACTCAAGGTTTGAACGTATGAAGTTCGGTAGCATCACGACAGCTAAACCAAAATTTTATTGAGTATCCTGCCGTCACCTGGGCCGATGTACATAATCGGTACCAGTCAAAAATCAGGGTCGAGGATGATCAGTTGGGGACCCCTTCCGGTTCCGTTTATCCAAACATGCCCGTTGGCAGAATTCAAAGGGACATCGATAGAGAACCCTGATCGAATAGAGATCAGTGTCAACATACGACACAAATCGTAAAAACAGCAGTCCAGGACGTGACCCCATTCGAAATGATCGAAGGAATGATCGAGGAGATATCTCCTGAGGGCTTATGAGTAAGAGTGGCTTCGATAAACATGTGGAGCCCACAGAAGCACCACGATTATCAGAATACAACTTCAACATCGACGCATTAGGTATTGTATTGGCCAATGGGCGGATCAAGGATACTAGATGGCCTAGGCCTCTGCAGACCGATCCAGCACAAAGCAACCCTAATCAAATATGCAAATACCATGGTACCCATAGTCATAGAACCGAGGACTATAGACAGCTAAGGGAGGAGGTAGCCCGTTTATTCAACGAGGGCCACCTTCGAGAATTCTTAAGCAATAAAGCTAAAAATCACTTCAGAGACAGGGACGCAAACAGGAAGAACCACAACACGTGATTCACATGATCGTCGGTGAGGTCGATATTCCACAGGGGCCCGTGTTCAAACGCACCAAGGTGTCAATCACTAGGGAAAAGCGAACTCAAGACTATGTACTAGAAGGGACCTTGTCGTTTAATGACGAGTAAGAAGAGGTAATCTCACAACCCCACAACGATGCACTGGTAATCTCTATTATTATGAATAAAATTCAAGTTAAACATGTTTTAATTGATCCAGGGAGCTCGGCCAATATTATTCGATCGAGGGTGATGGAGCAACTCGGCCTGCAGGATCAGATTGTGCCAGCAGCTTGGGTTCTCAATGGTTTCAACATGGCGAGTGAGACCATTAAGGGAGAAATCCTCTTGCCAGTAAACGTAGCAGGGACCATTCAAGAAACAAAGTTCCATGTGATCGAGGGCGACATGAGATACAACGCCCTGCTCGGAAGACCCTAGATTCATAACATGAGGGCGGTCCCTTCAACCATTCACCAAGCTCTAAAGTTCCTTACACTAGAGGGAGTAAAAATGGTGTATGGGGAACAACATGACACCAAAGAGATGTTTGCATTCGATGAAGTAATACCGGTATCAGCACTCTCATCAATAAAAGAATCGGAGTCCAAAGGAAACAGGAGGCTAAATAGCAACCACATGCACCATCCTAGACTTAGTTGGGGAGGCAGGGAAGGGACGAGGACGATGACTACTGGATCCCTCGATCCTTCATAATTCCTGATGATTTCGACGCCACCAAATCGACAGTCGAAGAGTTAGAACGAGTAATTCTGGTCGAATACCTACCCGAACGAAAGGTATACCTGGGCACGGGATTAACTCTCGAGCTCAGGAAAAAACTTATTCTGTTCCTTTTAGATAACATGGATTGTTTTTCTTGGTCCCATCTTGATATGACAGGTATCCCACCGGAGATCACTACACATCGACTAAGCTTGGACCCGAAGTTCTGCCCGGTAAAACAAAAGAGAAGGCCCCAGTCCGAGGTAAAGCATGCATTCATCAAGGACGAGGTAACCAAACTTCTCAAAATAGGATCCATTCGGGAGGTAAAGTATCTCGAATGGTTATCAAACGTAGTTGTAGTCCCTGAGAAGGGAAATAAACTTAGAATGTGCGTAGACTATAAGGATTTAAATAAGGCCTTTCCTAAGGATTCTTTTCCTTTGCCGAATATCGATCGCATGATCGATGCCATGGCTGGCCATGAGATCCTCAGTTTTCTCGATGCCTACTCCAGGTACAATCAAATACAAATGAACTAGGAGGATCAGGAAAAGACTTCATTCATCACTAAATATGACACCTATTGTTATAACGTAATGCCGTTTGGACTAAACAATGCTGGTGCTACTTATCAACGCCTAGTAAATCGAATGTTCGAAAAAAAAAGATAAATCAATGGAAGTTTATATTGATGACATGTTAGTTAAGTCCCTGCAAGCAGAGGACCATTTGAAACATTTGTATTAGACCTTCGACATACTAAGAAAGTACAACATGAAACGAAACCCAGAGAAATGTGCATTCGGGGTCGGCTCAGGCAAGTTCCTCGACTTCATGGTATCAAATCGGGGGATCGAGATCAACCCCGATAAAATCAAGGCCATCGAAGATATCACAGTCGTGGATAATGTCAAGGCCGTACGAAGGTTTACAGGGCACATAGCCGCCCTAGGTCGATTCATTTCGAGGTCCTCAGATAGGAGTCACCGGTTCTTCCCACTGCTTAATAAGAAGAGAAATTTCGCATGGACCCCTGAATGCCAACAAATCTTAGAAGAACTAAAACGATACCTGTCGATCCCGGTATTGCTTCACACCCCGAAAGCGGACGGGCAACTCTGCTTATACTTAGTGGTCTCGGAGATAGCGGTAAGTGGTGTCTTAGTTTGAGAAGAGCAAGGTACGCAATTACCTGTTTATTATGTTAGTCGGACCTTAGGTGAGGCCGAGACCCAATACCCACACTTAGAAAAATTAGCGCTTGCTTTAGTAAGCTCCTTTAGGAAATTAAAACCATATTTTCAGTGTCACCCAATTTGTGTTGTGACTACCCGAACTCTCGCAACATTTTGCACAAAACCGAACTCTTATGTCTATTGGCCAAATGGGCCGTCGATATCAGCTGGTACGATATCGAGTATCAACCCTGAATGGCCATCTTGTCTCAAATCTTGGCATACTTCATGGCCAACTTCACACCAGCCCTCGTACCCGAGGTCGAAAAGGAACTATTATTAAAATCGGGTACATCGTCGGGGTTGTTGACCCTCTTCACAGACGATGCTTCGAACGTAAAGGGGTCCGGGCTGGCATCATTTTGAAGCCGCCCATAGGTAATACAATTAGACAATCTATCAAAACTTCAAAATTAACTAACATTGAGGTCGAGTATGAGGCCATGATTGCAGGTCTTAAGCTAGCTAAAAGTTTGGGAGCAGAGGTCATCGAGGCCAAATACGACTCCCTACTTGTGGAAAACCAAGTCAACAGAACTTTTGAAGTTCGGGAAGACCGAATGCACATGTACTTGGACAAACTACAAGTGGCTCTACATCGATTTAAAGAGTGGACCATACAACACGTACCTCAAGAACAAAACAGCGAGGCCGATGCCCTTGCCAACTTGGGGTCATCGATCAAAGATGACGGACTTAGCTCGGGGACTGTCGTACAACTTTCGAGGTCAGTGATTGAATAAGGCCATGCCGAAATACACTCTACAAGGCTGACCTACAATTGGAGGAATAAGTATATCGAATACCTAAAGAATGGGAAGCTTCCATTGGATTCTAAGGAATTGAGGACTCTACGTACAAAGGAAGCACAGTTCACGTTGGTTGAGGATGGAACAATGTATAGGAGAATGTTCGATGGACCATTGGCGATATGTTCGGGACCAGGAGACACCGACTATGTCCTACGGGAAATTCACGAAGGCACTTGTGGAAATCATTCCGGTGCCGAGTCATTGGTTCAGAAAGTTATCAGAGAAGGATATTATTGGGCCGATATGGAAAATGATACAAAAGCGTTTGTTCGAAAGTGCGACAAATGTCAGAGCTATGCGCCGATGATTCACCAACTCGGGGAGCAACTCCACTCAGTCTTATCCCCATAGCTGTTCATGAAATGGGGAATGGACATTGTCGGCCCTCTACTATCAGCCCCAGGTAAAGCTCAGTTTATTTTGTTTGACTGACTATTTTTCTAAATGGGTTGAAGCACAAGATTTCGAGAGAGTCAGATAAAATGAAGTCATATGCTTCATTTGGGATCACATCATATGTCGATTCGGTATGCCTGCCGAAATTGTGTGCTATAATGGAAAGCAGTTCATCGGCGGCAAAGTGACAAAATTTCTCGAGGATCACAAGATTAAAAGGATTCTATCGACGCCATATCATCCAGTGGAAACGGTCAAGCCGAATCAACAAGCAAGACAATCATTGAAAACCTAAAGAAAAGATTGACCGATGCTAAGGGGAAATGGAGAGATATACTGCCCGAGGTCCTTTGGGCGTACCACACGACATCAAAATCTAGTGTGGGGGCAACACTGTTCTCTTTAGTCTATGGTGCCGAAGCTCTGATCCCGGTCAAAGTCGGGGAACCTAGCCTTAGGTTTCAGTATGCACCAAAAGAATCAAATCACGAGGCTATGAATACGAGCTTCGAATTACTGGATGAAAAACGGGAAGCCGCCCTCGTTCGAATGGCCACACAGAAATAACAGATCAAAAGGTATTACAATCGAAGAGCCAATCTTCGGCACTTTAAAATCGGGGACTTAGTTCTTAGGAAGGTCACCCTTAACACTCGAAACCCGAATGAAGGAAAACTTGGTCCAAACTGGGAGGGACCATACCAGGTCCTCGACATCATTGGAAAAGGATCCTTCAAGCTTGGCATGATGGTTGACGAACAATAACCAAACAATTGGAACGTTTCACTCCTCAAGCGATACTACTGCTAAGGTACGACCTTCTCCATTTTCATTTATATTTTGAATTAACCAATTGCAGGTGTTTGATCGAGGACGCCGATGGATCCTTCAACACGAAGTCCTTATGTCTGAAAGCACACATTGCACTCCTTTTCCCTTAGACCAGTTTTTGTCCCAAATGGGTTTTTCCGGCAAGGTTTTTAACGAGGCAACCATTGTTCGTTCTAACTTAGAGCAATTCAACAGTATCTGAGGCTTCCTTACAATCAACCTCGAATACTGGGGGGAATCACCTTCGAATGTCAACTTTGTTGCAAGGAAAGTACTTCTTGTCAACAGGGTCTCGATAGGTAAATTTTGTAAGGGCCAAGCGGTCGAATGAGCCATGCCCATGTAGGTTACTCAAGACCTAACATCTAACATGTACACATGTTTATTCATCTATTAAGAGAAGTATTTTTCCTTGCTAAATATTTCATGCCTTAGAAAGATTTTACTTTACAATTTCATGCTCTTCATCTATTGTGTAAACAGGCTTAAGGGTCGATCATGACTGAAGTTCGAACAACTAACCCCACACCCGGGGACTGCCGCCCAAACAATAGATGTGATCGAACTATTATAACATCGAAACCGTAAGACCTTAAAAAGGCAATCCTTGAAATTTACAGGCCACGGCCACCCCACTCGGGGACTGACACTTCTAACAAGTTCAGAGTGTAATGAAAAAACATGCCCAAGAGGCAAGTCCCAAACTAAAAAGGCTATGGCCAAATTAACACGGTTCGGAGACGTCCGAATTCCGTAATAAAATAGGCCTTCGAATATTTTCATAAACCGGTTAAAAAGGCTACCCTCGGCAAAATTACAAAGGATTTCAATAATATCGATCCTCGGAAATCCTAATGGGTATGAAATTGTTTGAACTCTCGAACAAATTCTTTATTTCATGCTAAGGCATTACGAAACAAAGGGTTTCGATAATATCGACCCTCGAAAACCCCAATGGGCACAAAATTGTTCGAACTCTCGAACAAACTTCCTTATTTCATGCCAAGGCATAACAAATTTTATATGATTAAACAATAAGCTTTTCAATCCGAGAAGGGGAAAAAGCCATTCTTTTTACAAAGGCCACATCGGCCTAATACAAAAGCCTAAGGGCCAATTCTATTTTGAGATCGAGAAATCATCCTTACTCAAATAAAACCTAAGGGTTACCCTACTTCGAGTTCGAACAAGTACTCACTCGGTTATAAAAACTAAACTAGTCCGGCTTCGATCAAACTTCCTAAGCCTTGAACTTATCAACAAAATTTTCATAAGGCATAAATGAAACAAAATTTTCATAAGGCAGAAAATGAAATAAAGACAAGTCAGAAAGAAAAGAGATATTTATATATATGAAAGGATATTTACAAGGTTCGATTAGGATCCTACACAAAAGACCAAAAAGGAAAAAATCCTAAAGTTCCTAACTATCTCCGGGGGCAGCTTCTTCTCCATCGGGGTCCCCCCCGCTCTCGGACCCGCTCTCGCTCTCGGCGTCATCATCATCATCAGAGGCCAGTGCCTTAGCGTCGGCTTCGAGCAGTTTCCTTTGCTTGGGAAACTTGGTGAGCTTGGTGACCTAATATGCTCGGCGACCTAATATGCTCGTTTCTGGGTAGCCTCGGTAGTTTCTTTTGCTTGGGCTTGAGCAGCTTTAGCATCAGACCGGTAGAAGGCCACGATCACCTCTACATCGGTCTTGACCTTTTCAGCCTCAGATTTGTCTTTTGCAAGTTTGGCGGCCAACCGAGACTCGAACTCCTCTATTTTCTTGGCATATGTCAAGCTCTTCTCCTTCATGCCTTGGAGATGTTTTTCAGCCGATGACAACTAGGCTCGAGCAGCTTCCTTCTCTGAGGCCAGGCGGTCCATATTTTGCTTCCACTCCAAGGTCTCGTCCTTCACCACATCTACCTCTCCTCGAAGACGCTCGATCATCTCGACCTTATGTTGGACCTGTGAGTTCGAATTGTTAGCCACCATTTCCGAAATGATGGCATGAGCTTCTAAGTTTGTTTTTACCTGCTCGGTCAGGTCACTTTGTTCTTTCTGAGCCGCAGCTAGGTCAGCTCGGAGGTCCTTGATTACTTCTTCTTTTTGCCCACTGAGAAGTTTAAGGGAATGTTTTCCTCCGTAATCCCTTGAAGATCGGCCTCGTATGGGCTCGGTTCTACTCGGGATTTGGAAAATGCCTCCTGATAAAGGAAAATGCCTCCTTGTTCTGCCAGTTGCGGTCTTTCTTCATTTTTTCGAGGAAATTCTTAGGTATCGAGCATATGTATCTCGATACCATCTCGCAACCGGGGACTGATGAGGTCTTCTCAATTTTGAAATCAGAACTATTAACATACCCCCCAGGAATACATTCCTCAAGGCGTGGTTCCACCGATGCTTTCCCGTCGGCCGGCTGCAAGGATGAAGCAGTTTCCTTTTAAGGCATAGTCTTTGACGTTTTTGCCATTTAGTTTTGAAGTTAAAGAAGGATGAAGATGAAGAGATTTGGTGTTTTAAGAAGAGGTTAACGGTGAAGCTTGAAGATTTGCAGATGAAGAACTTGAAAAAATGCAAAGAACTTTGCAGGCTAGAACAGAAGAGATTGAAAGTAAAGTTTGAAAGAGTGGAAAAAAAACCTATTTATGGGTTTCACGGCGACGGTTCAACGTTGCTAGTGGCCGACCGTCAACTGACATACATTAATAACCTGGGGAACTGTACTGATAGGACATTTTGGTCACCTCTATCGCTTACATCACGAAGATGACGTTATGGCAGGTCGAGGTAAAGATCGAAGGCTCAATTCATTTCTTGTCATTACACTCCAAAAAATGAGGGGACTATCTGTATACGGTTAAAATCGGGCCCAGCCAATTTTACTAATTAACCGAGACCAGGGGGATGAATCGAAGGTCGGTCTCGTAATAGATCAGATCGAGGCTTGAGGATAAGGTACCGAGTTCAGGAGTCGAGGTAACTATCGATATCGAGACCAGTAGTGATCGAGACCAAATGAGATAGAAATCGAGCCAGACCGAAGATAACATACTAACAAGAAGGCGAGATATCCGTGACTGATCGAAGATCATGGAGGAAATCTCGGAACGAATCAAATCAAGAACGATTATTTAGCTAATCATGGGATTTCCTTTTGTAATTAGAATTGTACTATAAGTAGAATTCCTCTACTATATAAAGAGGGATTCTAATCATTTGTAAGACACATATTCTCACATATAAAAGTAATATAACACTCTCTCTTTCTTATACTCTCTTATTCATTAGTTTATTTGTTACTACATTCCTTTAGTGTCAGTCAGTTCGAGGGCACACTAGCTCGAGGGATGAATTGCATTTCAATACTGGTTTGCTTTACTTTATTGTTAATTTTTGTTATTGTAATGACCCGGCTGGTTGTTTTGAGAATTTAAGTCCCTCTTGGCAGCATTTGATCTTGAGCAGCTTCGTATGGTGATTTTGGACTTAGGCGTGCGTCCAGATTTGAGTTTGGAGGTCCGTAGGGTGATTTGAAGAATCTCGGTGAACGTTGAAGTTTGTAAAGTGGAGAGGTTTGACCAATAGTTGACTTTGGTGGTATCGGGGTCGGAATGTGATTTTGACAGTTAGAACAGATCCGTTATATTATTTGGGACTTGTCTGCAAACTTTGACGTCATTCCGGGATGGTTTGATAGGTTTTGGCACGAGTTTTAGAAGTTGGAAGAATTAGAAGTTCATAAGTTCGATTCATGGAGTGAATCGTAGTTTCGTTGTTGTTTGATGCGATTTGAGGCCCTGAGTGAGTCCGTGTTAGGTTATAGAACTTGTTGGTATGCTTGGACGGGGTCCCGGGGGCCCCGGGCCTGTTCCGGTTGAGTTTTGGATGTTTTTTTTTAGTTTTGAGCAGGTCTATTTCTGGTGTTTCGCACCTGCGACACTTTGGAGCGCAGGTGCGGCTCTGCTTTTGCGTGAGCCTGGCCTCTTCTGCGGTCATGAAGGCTTGGGATCTTGCTTGCTTCTGCGGAGGCTGGCACGCAGGTGCGACGGCCGCTTTTGTGGTCCAGCGATCACACCTGCGAAGAATCTCGCTTCTGCGACTTCCCTTTTCGCTTCTGCGGTGTCGCTGGTGCGATTTTAAATCCGCAGATACGGTCCTAGGCCTGGTTAGCTGAGTTCGCAGATGCGGACTCTTTCTCGCAAATGCAGTTCTGCATTGTCCACAGATGCGGAAGTCCTGGCAGAAACATTTAAGTCGAGGGTTTGGCAATTTTCTTCATATTTTGAGTTTTAGACTTCGGTTTTGGGAGTTTTTGGATTTTTCAAGCAAATCGATTGGGTAAGTGTTCACCTAGAATTTAATATATTCCATGATTTTATCTTCATTTTTATCATTTAATTTGTGTTTTGAGTTGAGGAAAATGTTAGTTTTTGAAGAAAGTTTTCAAAATGAAAAATCATGATTTGAGGAACGAAATGGTATCAGAATTTGATAATTTTAGCATGGTTGAACTCGTATCGGAATGGGTGTTCGGGTTTTGTGAAATTTGTCGGGTTCCGAGGTGCGGGCCCGAGGGTCAACTTTTGGGATCGATATTAAGATTTTGTTAAAGATTGAGACTTTATGAGCTGAAATAGTTTCTTATAAGTTTTTTTTGTGGTTTGAAGTTATTATGATTAGATTTGAGCCGTCCGGTGATCTTTTCACCCGAGAAGCCCATTTTTGAGTACCAGTTTGTCTTCCTTGAGGTACGTATCTTGCCTAACTTTGTGTGGGGGAGATACCCCTTAGGATTTGAGTTTTCTATGTTGATTGTAGTCTATGTACGCGAGGTGACGAGTACGTGCTCGGACTTATTAGTGGAAATTGGCCTTTTAGGGTTCCTAAATCCTTGTATTCATTGAATATGCAGTTATTATTGTTATGATTACTTTCCATAATTTCTAGTTTCACCTTTACCTGCTTAATTAGTATCAGTTATTTCATGATCCACTCTTATTATTGCTTGATTCATACGTGCCTTAATTGAGATTGTTATCTCTTTCATTGCCATGTTATCTTTTCCCTAACTACTTATCTCTATTTGAAGTTGTAGTTATCCCTTTTTGCAAATGGACTCCCTTAATTGAGGTTATGGTGATCTTCTCACTGCCTACCTTTATTTGAATTGGATGTATCACTCCCGTAATTGTCCAAACTTAAAAGAAGCTTAGAAATCCTATGCCTTAGTGGACTTTCCCTTATTTGGAATCATTTGACTCGTGTTAGTTTCTTGGTTGTTGAATCGTACATTTCCGGACTATTGTTACATGTTATTTCCTTCCTTATTGAGCTGTTCTTATTATGCCTAGTATTCCTTATTGTGGTTATTTCCTTGTGAACTAGTTCTACCGTTTCTTGTGATCGAAGGTTCTTGAGTTGATTTACTTACTGTACTTTGTATTATTGTCGTTGTTGCTCTTGTACTTGTTGTTGTGATGCACGAGGTTTCTGCCGTGCGGTTGTGGTTATTGTGATGCATGAGGTTTCTGCCGTGCGGTTGTTGATATGGGGATTGCACGAGGTTTCTACTGTGATGTGGTTACTATTGATATTGCACATGCGGCGTGACAAGGCGAGATATATATATGTGGGTTGCGCATGTGGCGAGATAAGGTGGGAACATGATTATGCACGTGTGGTGAGACAAGGCGGGCATTTACTTTACTATTGCACACATGGCGAGACAAGGTGGGATGTGTCAAGGATTGATTTGTGATGACTTGTGTTGGCCTGGGGGCATTCTTGTTGTTGATATTTGTGTAGTGTTACACTTATCCGTGTGAGGTTTTCCTTGTGAAAGATGTGAGAAAACATTCTGCCTGTTGTCCGTTCCTTTTCTTATGCTTATGTGATGACCCAAAAGGTCATCTTATGTCTTAGAACTCGAATTTGAGCTCTTAAGCCTCACAAATATCATTTTTACCCTCCTCAATTTGCGTGCGCAGTCCGGACAGGTTTCTATAAAGCTTTTATGTTGAAAACTAATGAAAATAAGAATTTTTGCCTTAAAAATTGATTTTAGTTGACTTTGGTCAATATTTTTGGTAAATGGGCCTGAATCCGTGCTTTGACGATCCCAGTGGGTCCGTATCGAATTATGGGACCTGGGCGTATGCACAGAATTGAATTCGGAGGTCCCTAGCTCAAGTTATGAATTTTTGATAAAATTTAAAAGTTTGAAAATTAATTATTTTTAAGAATTGATTGATGTTTGGCATTGTTAGTGCCGGGTCCGTATTCTGGTTTCGGAGCCCGGTACAGGTTCATTATGATATTTAAGACTTGTCTGTGAAAACTGGTGAGAAACGGAGTTGATTTGCCGTGATTCGGACGTCCAGTTGAGAAGATATGAATTTTAAAGTGTTCTTGAGAATTTCATCTGATTTGGTTCTAAATTCGTAGTTCTAGGTGTTATTTTGGCAATTTGATCACGCGATCAAGTTCGTATGATATTTTTAGACTTGTGTGCATGTTTGGTTTGGAGTCCCGAGGGCTCGGATGAGTTTCGGATAGGCCACGGGATGTATTGAACTTAGAAAATTTTGCTGGTATAACTGAACTTGTTGCAGGCCTCTGATCTCGCAATTGCGAGATCAGGCATCGCAAATGCGAACATAACAAGGTCTGCAATTGCAAGGCTTTTATCGCAATTGCGATCAGAAGCCTGGGCCAGCAGTTCTCGCATTTGCGAGGTTACCTTCGCAACTGCGAAGGGAGTCTTGGAAGGGCAGGTTCGCAAATGCGAATATCTACTCATATTTGCGAGGTTCAGTGGTCGCAAATGCAACACGTTCCTCGCATTTGCTAAGGAAACAGGATTGTGAAGGGCATCATAATTGCGATTGTTCCTTCGCATTTGCGAGCTTCGTATTTGCAAAGCTCAAGTCGCAATTGCCACACCTGCAGCTGAGTAAAAGGGACTTAGACGGGATTTTTCATTCATTCTTCAAATTTTCAAAACCTAAATCTCAATGGGGAATTTTTCAAAGACCAATTCTTACCCAAATTATAGGTAAGTGATTCTAAACCATTTTCTTTTAATTACCCATTACATTTTATAAATTATCAACCTAAAATCTAGAGTTTTCATGGTAGAATTAGGGGTTAGGGTAGAAACTAGGGATTTCGGGAATTTGAGGATTTAGACCTCAATTTGAGGTCGGATTCCAAAACTAATTACATATTCGGGCTCGGGGGTGAATGGGTAAAGGAATTTTGGTCTGAACCTCAGGTTTTGATCAAGTGGGCCCGGGGTCGAGTTTTCAACTTTTTGGAGAAAAATTTGGGGAATTCATTTTATGCAATATAATTGATTTCTTAGGCAATATTTGATATTATTGAGTCATTTTTGAATAGATAAGAGTGGTTCGGAGGTAAATTCGAAAGGAAAAGCTGTGATTCAGAATTAAGTGGCCTTCAGAGAAAAGCAAGTGTTGTGTCTAACCCTGACTTGAGGAAATTAGGAATCTTAGATTACTTGCTAAGTAAAATTCATGTGAGCGATGTATATGTGAGGTGGCGAGTACTTATGCGCCGCCAATTTACATGTTTTCCATGTTTCTTAGTTTTTCTTATATTGTCTCATTCCTATGCCTAATTGCTATGTGTTATACTAGTGTTGTTCAATTTATCGTTCTTATCATGTTTACGAAGTTTCTGGTGATAATTGAGTTTTTATTTCAAGTTGAGATTGATGTTATGGAACCAAATGTTGAAGTAAGGTTTGTACTTGTTATTCTATCTCCCTGTTGTTATGTATGCATTGCATTATGGTAAGGGAGAGTGTTAATGCACGAAGGGTGATGCCGTGCCATATTGTGAGTGTTAATGCACGAAGGGTGATGTCATGCCATGATATGAGAGTTAATGCACGAAGGGTGATGCCGTTCCATTTCTATTTATTTTATGGTGAGATTGAGAGTAAAAGCACGAAGGGTGATGTCGTGCATTTTTCCTAACTGTATTCACTATTCCTGTTGATTCCTAGTATATTGATTGCTCCAGTGATCATTCTGTTGTAGTTCTTTATCTTGCATTCCCCTCAGTATGTTCCCCTCCCGATATTTCCTGTTTAGTTCTTCATTTCTGTTATTTGTATATACACTGTTAAATTGTACAGGTTGATTTGTAGGTGCCTTGCCTTAGCCTCGTCATTACTTCGTTGAGGTTAGGCTCGACACTTACCAGTACATGGGGTCAGTTGTACTAATACTGCACTCTGCACTTTTTGTGTAGATTTTTATACTGGCTCGGGTTGATCGAGATTTTGCTATTGGTACGCTGTCCTGAGACTCAAGGTAGATCTGTCGGTATTCACTGACCTTGAAGTCCCCGTCTATCTTTTATGTTCTACTATTTCTTTCATTCAGACAGTTGTATTTCTTTCAGACTATTACTTGTAGTAAATTCTAGAATGCTCGTGAATTGTGACTCCAGATCTGGGTGGTAGTAATTAATACAGTTTTATGATATTTCGCACTTATTATATTTCATCTTAGTTAATTATTGTTAATTACTGAATGGAAATAAGGAATTGGTTAATGATTCTCTAACGTTGGCTTGCCTAGCAAGTGAAATGTTAGGCGCCATCACAGTCCCGTCAGTGGGAAATTTCGGGTCGTGACAAGTTGGTATCAGAGCACTAGGTTGCCAAACTCTCATGATTCATGAGCAAGCTTAGTAGAGTCTGGAGGATCGGTACGGAGACGTCTGTGTTTATCTTCCAGAGGATACGAAGTTTAGGAACAAGTTTCACTTTTATTCTTCTCCGTCGTGCGATTTTGCTTACTCAATACTGATTGAAATCTTCTACTCATATTCTCTCACAGATGGCGAGAACACATACCGCTTCCTCAACTGAGCAGCAACAAGAGCCTCCAATGGCAGCTCCTACGCGGGGCAGAGGTCGAGGCCGAGGCCGTGCCAGAGGCCGAGGCAGGGCTCAGCCTAGAGCCCGAGCAACAGACCCAATAGTGGAGTCTCAGATAGAGCTTGACGAGGAGGTTCCAGCCCAGACTGTTTCTGCTGGATCAGCTCAGGTTCCGGAGGGGTTCATTACCACCCCAGTACTTCAGGACGATTTGGTCTGTTTGGTGGGCCTTATGGAGAGTGTGGCCCAGACTGGCGCATTTCCCATGGCACCAGTAGTCTCTCAGGCTGGAGAAGGAGCCCAGACTCCTACCACTCCCGCTCCAAAGCAGATAGCTCCCTAGTATCAGGCTCCAGCAACTTAGCCAGTCGGATTAGTTCAGCCGGTTATTGCGACACACGTTGGAGATGGGCCAGCTATGTCTTCTGAGGCTTTATAGAGATTAGATAGGTTTATCAAGCTCTTTCCTGTTCACTTCAGTGGTGCTCCTTCAGAGAATCCCTCGAGTATCTTGACAGTTGTCACGAGGTTTTACGGAACATAGGTATAGTGGAGACCAATGGGGTCGATTTTGCTGCATTTTAGATGTCTGGTTCCGCCATGAAATGGTGGAGAGATTACTTGTTGACCAGACCAGCTGGTTTGCCTGCTCTTACTTGGGACCAGTTCTCTCAGCTCTTCATAAAGAAGTTTCTGCCTATCACATTGAGAGAGGAGCGTCGCCGTCAGTTTGAGCGTCTCCAGCAAGGCAGTATGACTGTTACTCAGTATGAGACCCATTTTGGGAATTTAGCCCGTCATGCTATTCTTCTGCTTTCCACCGAGAGAGAGAGAGAGAGGGTGAGGAGGTTTATTGATGGACTTGCTCAGCCTATCAGATTGCAGATGGCTAATGTCGCCAGACGAGTCGAAATGGTTCTTACTCAGGGAGGTCAGGGGTCTGACAAGAGACCTCGTCATTCCGGTGAGTTCAGCGGTGCCTCATCTAGAGACAGTAGTAATTTTGGTAGAGGCTATCCTCCCAGGCCATTTTATTCAGCGCTCTAGGCATCCCATGGTGCCTCAGGTGGTCGTGGCCCTCAGATGCCTTATTCCAACCAGCTAGCCTACAGTGCACCACTACCTCCTATTAGTGCACCTCCATTCCAGAGTTATCAGGGTGGTTATTCAGGTCGACAAGGTTAGTTTCAGGGCCAGCAGTCACAGCAGCCGAGGTTATGTTATACTTGTGGTGATCCGAGGTACATTGTTAGATTTTGCCCTCAGGCAACGGGCAACTCACAACATCAGAGTTCTCGTGCCATGGTTACGACATCGGTTGCTGCACCACCTGCTTAGCCAGCCAGAGGCAGGGGTCAGACAGCCAGAGGTAGGGGCCAGATAGTTAGAGGTGGAGGTCAGGCCGTTAGAGGTGGAGACCAGCCAGCTACAGGTCATCCCAGGGATGTAGTTCAGGGTGGTGGGGCCCAGCCCCGGTGTTATGCTTTCCCAGCCAAGCCTGAGGCTTATTCATCTGACACTGTTATCACATGTACTATTTCAGTTTGCAGTAGAGATGCTTCAGTTCTATTTGATCCGGGATCTGCTTACTCCTATGTGTCATCCTATTTTGCTTCCTATTTGGTTATGCCCCGTGATTCTTTGAGTGCTCCTGTGTATGTGTCTACACCAGTAGGAGATACTATTATTATAGATTATGTTTATCGTTTGTGCGTGGTCACCATTGGGAGTCTTGAGACTCGTGTAGATCTCCTACTTCTCGACATGGTTGATTTTGATGTCATACTGGGTATGGATTGGCTGTCACCTTATCATGCTATATTAGATTGTCATGCCAAGACGATGACCTTAGTCTTACAGGGGTTGCCTCGATTAGAGTAGAGAGGGAATCTTGGCCATTCTGCCAGCAGGGTTATCTCTTATGTGTAGCTCGGTATATGGTCGAGAAGGGGTGTCTAGCTAATTTGGCTTATGTCCGCGATTCTAGTGTGGAGGTTCCTTCCATAGATTCGATGCCGGTTGTTCGTGAGTTTCCAGAGGTGTTTCCTGCAGACCTGTCGGGGGTGCCACCCCATAGGGATATTTATTTCTGCATTGATTTGGCTCCGGGCACTCATCCTATTTCCATTCCGCCATACCATATGGCCCTGCCAGAGTTGAATGAATTGAAAGAGCAGTTGCAAGATTTTCTTGATAAGGGCTTCATTAGACCTAATGTCTCGCCCTGGGGTGCACCTGTGTTGTTTGTGAAGAAGAAAGATGGATCGATGAGGACGTGTATAGATTATCGGCAGTTGAACAAATTCACCATCAAGAACAACTATCCATTGCCGAGGATTGATGATTTATTTGATCAGCTTCAGGGTGCCATGGTGTTTTCAAAGATTGATTTGAGATATGGTTACCATCAGTTGAGGATTAGGGCATCCGATGTTCCTAAGACAGCTTTTCGGACTCGGTATGGGCATTATGAGTTTCTAGTGATGTCATTTGGGCTGACAAATGCCCCAACAACATTCATGGATTTGATGAACCGGGTGTTCAAACCCTACTTGGATTCCATTATGGTTGTGTTTATTGATTATATCTTGATCTACTCCCACAGTCGAGAGGAGCATGAGCAACACCTTCGGATCGTTCTTCAGACTCTGAAAGACAGCAAATTATATGCTAAGTTCTCAAAATGCGAGTTTTGGTTGAGTTCAGTTGCTTTCTTGGGTCACGTTGTATCAGCAGAGGATGTTTAGGTGGATCCTAAAATGATTGAGGCAGTTCATAACTGGCCTAGACCCACATCAGCTACAGAGATCCGTAGTTTCCTGGGTTTGGCGGTCTATTACCGTCGATTTGTGGAGGGGTTTTCATCCATATCAGCCCCGTTGACCAAATTGACCCAGAAGGGTGCCTCGTTCAGGTGGTCAGACGAGTGTGAAGCAAGCTTTCATAAGCTCAAGACTACGTTGACTACGACACCAGTATTGATGTTACCCACAGGTTCAGGATCTTATACAGTATATTGTGACGCATCCCGTATTGGTCTGGGTGCGGTATTCATGCAGGGTGACAAGGTTATTGCATATGCTTCACGGCAGCTGAAGGTTCATGAGAAGAATTACCCTGTTCATGATCTAGAGCTGGCAGTCATTGTTCACGCGTTGAAGATTTGGAGACACTATCTTTACGGCGTGCTATGTGAGGTATTCACTGATCATCAGAGCTTGTAGTATTTGTTCAAGCAGAAGGAACTCAATTTGAGGCACATAAGGTGGTTGGAGCTATTGAAAGACTATAATATCACCATATTGTATCATCCCGAGAAGGCCAATGTGGTGGCCGATGCTTTGAGTAGAAAATCAGCTAGTATGGGTAGCCTTGCATATATTCCAGTGGGTGAGAGATCGCTTGCATTGGATGTTCAGGTCTTGGCCAACCAGTTCGTGAGGTTGGATGTTTTTGAGCCTAGCCCTGTTCTAGCTTGTATAGTTGCTCGGCCTTCTTTGTTTGAGCGCATCAGAGATCGGCAGGATGACGATCCTGATTTACTTGTCCTTAGAGACACAGTGCGGCACGGTGGTGCAAAGCTGGTTACTGTTGGAGATGATAGAGTTTTGAGGATGCAGGGTCGTATTTGTGTGCCTAATGCGGATGGGCTTCGTGAGTTGATTCTTGAGGAGTCCCACAGTTCTCGGTATTCTATTCATCCGGGCGCCACCAAGATGTATCAGGACTTGAGGCAGCATTATCGGTGGAGGTGAATGAAGAAGGACATAGTTGCCTATGTAGCTCGGTGCCTAAATTGCCAACAGGTAAAGTGTGAGCATCAGAGACCTGGTGGTTTACTTCAGAGGTTAGATATTCCTGGGTGGAAGTGGGAGCGTATCACTATGGATTTTGTTGTTGGACTCCCATGGACTCAGAAGAAGTTCGATGCAGTTTGGGTTATTGTGGACAGGCTGACTAAGTCAGCGCATTTCATTCATATGGCAGTTACCTATTCCTCAGAGCGGTTGGCAGAGATTTACATTCGTGAGATCATCCGTCTTCACGGTGTGCCTGTGTCAATCATTTCTGATCGAGGTACACAGTTTACCTCGCACTTTAGGAGGGCAGTACAATGTGAGTTAGGTACGCGGATTGATTTGAGCACAGCATTCCATCCTCAGACAGACGGACAGTCCGAGCGTACTATTCAGATCTTGGAGGATACGCTCCGCGCCTGTGTTATTGACTTTGGAGGTTCTTGGGATCAGTTCTTTCCGTTAGCGGAGTTTGCCTACAATAACAGCTACTAGTCAAGCATTCAGATGGCTCCCTATGAGGCATTATACGGTATATGATGTAGGTCGCCAGTTGGGTGGTTTTAGCCGGGGGAGTCTCGGTTATTGGGTACAGATTTAGTTCAGGAGGCCTTGGACAAGGTCAAGATTATACAAGATCGACTTCGTATAGCTCAGTCCAGGAAAAATAGTTATGCCGACCGTAGAGTTCGTGATGTGGCATTCATGGTCGGAGAGAGGGTATTACTTCGGGTATCGCCCATGAAGGGTGTTATGAGATTTGGGAAGAAGAGCAAGTTGAGCCCTAGGTATATTGGGCCTTTTGAGATTCTGGAGAGAGTGGGAGAGGTGGCTTATAGGCTTGCGTTGCCACCTAGTTTAGCAGCTGTTCATCCGGTATTCCATGTGTCCATGCTTCGAAAATATCACGGCGATCCGTCCCATGTGTTAGATTTCAGCTCTATCCAGTTGGACAAGGATTTGACTTACAAGGAGGAGCCGGTGACAATTCTAGCCCCGCAAGTTCGCCAGTTGAGATCAAAGAGTTACCCTTCAATTCGAGTGCAATGGAGAGGTCAGCCTATTGAGGAAGCTACTTAGGAGTCCGAGTCCGATATGCGGAGTAGATATCCCCACCTTTTCATCAGCCCAGGTACTTTTCTATGTCCGTTCGAAGACGAACGACTATTTTAGAGGTGGAGAATGTGATGACCCAAAAGGTCATCTTATGTCTTAGAACTCGAATCTGAGCTCTTAAGCCTTACAAATCTCATATTTACCCTCTTCGATTTGCGTGCGCAGTCCGGACAGGTTTTCGGAAAGCTTTTATGTTGAAAACTAATGAAAATAAGAATTTTTGCCTTAAAAGTTGATTTTAGTTGACTTCGCTCGACATTTTTGGTAAACAGGATCGGATCTGTGCTTTGACGGTTTCGGTGGGTCCGTATCGAATTATGGGACCTGGGCGTATGCCCGGAATCGAATTCGGATGTCCCTAGCTCAAGTTATGGCTTTTTGATGAAAATTAAAAGTCTGAAAATTAATTGTTTTTAAGAATTGATTGATGTTTGGCATTCTTAGTGCCGGGTCTGTATTCTGATTCCGGAGCTCGGTACAGGTTCATTATGATATTTTAAAGTGTTTCAGACGTCCAGTTGAGAAGATATGAATTTTAAAGTGTTCTTGAGAATTTCATTTCATTTGGTGCTAAATTCGTAGTTTTAGGTGTTATTTTGGCAATTTGATCGCGCGAGCAAGTTCGTATGATATTTTTAGACTTGTGTGCATGTTTGGTTTGGAGCCCCGAGGTATAACTGAACCCGTTGCAGGCCTTTGATCTAGCAATTGCGAGATTAGGCATCGCAAATGCGAACATAATAGGGTCCTCAATTGCGAGGCTTTCATCGCAATTGCGATCAGAAGCCTAGGCCAGCAGTTCTCGCATTTGCGAGGTTACTTTCGCAATTGTGAAGGGAGTCTGGGAAGGGCAGGTTCGCAAATGTGAACATCTACTCGTATTTGCGAGGTTCAGTAGTCGCAAATGCGACACTTTCCTCGCATTTGCGAAGGTAGCAGGATGGTGAAGGGCATCACAATTGCGATTGTTCCTTCGCATTCGCAATTGCGACACCTACAGCTGAGTAAAAGGGACTTAGATGGGATTTTTCATTCATTCTTTAAATTTTCAAAACCTACACCTCAAGGGGAGTTTTGCCAAAGACCAATACTTCCACAAATCATAGGTAAGTGATTCTAGGGATTTCGGGAATTTGAGAATTTAGACCTCAATTTGATGTCGGATTCCAAAACTAATTACATATTCGGGCTCAGGGGTGAATGGGTAAAAGGATTTTGGTTAGAACTTCAGGTTCTGACCAAGCGGGCCCGAGGTCGATTTTTCAACTTTTTGGAGGAAAATTTGGGGAATTTAATTTATGCAATATAATTGATTTCTTAATGAATATTTGATATTATTGAGTCATTTTAGAATAGATAAGAGTGGTTTGGAGGTGAATTCGAAAGGAAAAGCTGTGATTGAAAATTAAGTGGCCTTCGGAGCAAGGTAAGTATTGTGTCTAACCCTGACTTGAGGGACTTAGGAACCTTAGATTACTTGCTAAGTGAAATTCATGTGAGCAGTGTATATGTGAGATGACGAGTACTTATGCGCTGCCAATTTACCTTTTTTCCATGTTTCTCAGTTTTTCTTATATTGTCTCATTCATATGCCTAATTGCTATGTGTTATACTAGTGTTGTTCAATTTATCGTTCTTATCATGTTTACGGATTTTCTGGTGATAATTGAGTTTTTATTTTAAGTTGAGATTGATGTTATGGAACCAAATGTTGAAGTAAGGTTTGTACTTGCTATTCTATCTCACTGTTGTTATTTATGCATTGCATTATTGTAAGGGAGAGTGTTAATGAACGAAGGGTGATGCCTTGCCATATTGTGAGTGTTAATGCATGAAGGGTGATGCCGTACCATATTGTGAGTGTTAATGCACGAAGGGTGATGCCGTGTCATATTGTGAGTGTTAATGCATGAAGGGTGATGCCGTGCCATGATATGTGAGTTAATGCACGAAGGGTGATGCCGTGCCGTTTCTATTTATTTTATGGTGAGATTTAGAGTAAAAGCACGAAGGGTGATGCCGTGCATTTTTCCTTACTGTATTCTCTGCATCAATCTTTATAATTACAAATCAAGCACCACATGTCAGGCTTGTCCACCTTCAAATAAGACATGTCGGGTCTATCCGCCCTCAAATTGGATATATCGGATTTATCCCCAGTCAAGTAGGATATATCAGGTTTATCCGCCCTCAAATAGGATGTATCAGGTCTATCCGCCCTCTAATAGGATATATCAGGTCTATCCGCCTTCAAATAGGATATATCGGGTTCATCTGCCCTCAAATTGGATATTTTGGATTACCCACCCTCAAATGGGACATATTGGGGTTGTCCGCCTTCAAATAGGACATATTGGAATCGTTCGCCTTCAAACAAAACATATCGGGGTCGTCCGCCTTCAAATTGGACATATCGGAACATATCGATTACTCCAAATCCTACTCCAAACCAAATTTAAAAATTTTTAAACCTTCAATTTATTGATTTTCTCTATTAAGCGCCAAAACGCTCCCGGGTTATCCTAAACCCGATTCGAACATACGCCCAAGTCCGAAATCATCATACGAACCTATTTGAACAGTCAAATCCCGATTCTAGGGCCGTTGTCTCAAAATGTTGACTGAAGTCAAACTTGGCCTTTTAAGGCCAACTTAAGGAACCAAGTGTTCCGATTTCAACCTGAACACTTCCCAATCCCAAACCAACCACCCCCGCAAGTCATAAATTAATAAAAGCACATACGAGGAGTTTTATTTAGGGGAACGAGGTTCTAAAAGTCAAAAATGACTGGTTGGGCCATTACATTCTCCACCTCTTAAACAAACGTTCGTCCTCGAACGAGTTTAGAATTGTACCTGGAGTGCTGAATAAGTGTGGACATCTGCCCCGCATGGTTTCCTCGGCCTCCCAAGTCGCTTCCTCAACTAGTTGGCCCCTCCACTGGACTTTTACTGCAGAAATCCTCTTGGACCTCAGCTGGCGAACCTGTTTATCAACAATGGCAACTGGCTCCTCTTCATAACCCAAGCTATTATCTAGCTGAACTGTGCTGAAGTCTAACACATGTGATAGGTCCACATGATACTTTCGGAGCATAGATACATGAAAAACCGGATGAACTCCTGATAGACTGGGAACCAAGGCAAGCTCGTAAGCAACCTCCCCAACTCATCTCAACACCTCAAATAGGCCTATAAACCTTGGGCTCAACTTGCCCTTTTTCCCAAATCTCATGATTCCCTTCATCGGCGAAACCCTCAAGAGAACTTTTTCACCCAGCATAAACGATAAATCACGCGCTTTATGATCTGCGTAACTCTTCTGTCTGGACTGTGCTGTATGAAGTCACTCCTGAATCAACTTTACCTTTTCTAAGGCATCCTTCACCAAATCAATACCATATAACTTAGACTCACCGAGCTCAAACCATCCGATGGGCGAGCGACATTCCCGGCTATATAAAGCCTCAATTGTAGCTATCTCGATACTGGATTGGTAACTGTTATTATAAGCAAACTCGGCCAAAGGCAATAAACAATCGCACTAACCTCCAAAGTCAATCACACATGCCTTGAGCATATCCTCCAAAATCTAAATTGTCCGCTCTGACTGCCCGTCGGTCTGCGGATGAAAGGCTGTACTGAGCTCTACACGGGTCCCCAGTTCACTCTGTACTGCTCTCCAGAAATGTGAAGTAAACTGAGGGCCTCTATCTAATATGATGGAAATTGGCACACCGTGCAACCGAACTACCTACTGAATATAAATCTGGGCCAATCTCTCTAAAGTATACGTAGTCACAATCGGAATAAAGTGTGCCGACTTGGTCAACCTGTCGACAATGACCCAAACTGTATCAAACTTCTGCAAGGTCTGCGACAACCCGACTACAAAGTCCATAGTAATGCGTTCCCATTTCCACTCCAGTATAGTCATCTGCTGAAGTAGGCCACCTGGCCTCTGGTGCTCAAATTTAACTTGCCGGCAATTTAGACACCTAGCTACATACCCAACTATGTCCTTTTTCATTCGTCGCCACCAATAATGCTGCCTCAGGTCACGATACATCTTTGTAGCACCTAGGTGAATAGAATACTGAGAACTGTGTGCCTCTTCTAGGATCCCTTTCCTCAGTCCGTCCACATTAGAAACACATAGACGATCCTAGAGTCGCAGAACACCATCCGAGCTAATAGTAACTTCCTTGGCACCACCCCATAGTACCGTTTCTCGAAGAACCATTACGTGTGGATCATCATACTAGCGAGCCTTGATATGCTCAAATAGTGAAGACTGGGCCACAACACATGCAAGAATTCGGCTGGGCTCTGAAATATTCATCCTCACAAGTCTGTTAGCTAAGGACTAAATATCCAAAGCTAATGGCCTCTCCTCTGATGAAATAAAACCCATACTATCCACCTTTCTACTCAAGGCGTCTGCAACTACATTTGCTTTGCCCGGATGATACATGATAGTAATATCATAATCTTTTAGTAACTCAAGCCATCTATGCTGTCTCAAATTTAGATCCCTCTGCTTGGACAAATGTGGCAAACTGCGATGATCAATGTAAACCTCACAAGACACCCCATAAAGATAATGCCTCAAAATCTTAAGAGCGTGAACAATTGCAGCTAACTCCAAATCATGCATCGGATAATTCTTCTCGTGGGGCTTCAACTGACGTGAAGCGTATGCAATAACTCGCCCTTCCCGCATCAATACACAACCCAAGACAACACGTGAAGCGTCATAATACACTGTATACATCCCCGAACCGGAAGACAACACTAACACTGGTGTTGTAGTCAATGCTGTCTTGAGCTTCTGAAAGCTCACCTCACAATCATCAGACCATCGGAACGGAGCACCCTTTTGGGTTAATTTGTTCAAAGGTGCTGCAATAGATGAAAAACCCTCCATGAACCGACGATAATAACCTACTAAACCTAGAAAATGCCTGATCTCAGTCGCCGAAGTGGGACGATGCCAATTCTGAACTGCCTCGATCTTTTTAGGATCAACTTTAATGCCCTCACCCGATACAATATGCCCCAAAATTGCTACAGACTCTATCCAAAACTCACATTTGGAGAACTTAGCATATAACTTTTGTTCCCGCAACGTCTGAAGCACCACTCTCATATGCTGCTCGTGATCTTCCTTATTGTGCGAATAAATCCAAATATCATCAATGGAGATAATGAAAAATGAATCAATATATGGCCTGAATACCCTGTTCATCAGATCCATAAACACTGTCGGGGCATTAGTTAAACCGAATGACATCACCAGAAACTCATAATGACCATATCTAATTCGAAAAGCAGTCTTTGGAACATCCGAATCCCGTATCTTCAACTGATGGTACTCCAACCTCAAGTCAATCTTAGAGAATACCCTAGCACCGTGCAACTGGTCAAATAGATCATCAATACGTGGCAACGGGTATTTGTTCTTAATAGTGACTTTGTTCAATTGACGATAATCAATACACATTTGCATCGTTCCATCCTTCTTCTTCACAAATTATACTGGTGCACCCCAAGGCGATACACTCGGTCTGACGAACCCTTTGGCTAGTAATTCTTCAAGCTGTTCTTTCAATTATTTCAATTCTTTCAGATCCATGCGATACAGTGGGATAGATATAGGCCGGGTATCTGGATCCAAGTCAATACTGAAATCAATATCATGATCAGGTGGCATACCTAGAAGATCTAAAGGAAATACATCGGAGAACTCCTGAACTACAGGCACTGAATCAATAGTCGGAGTTTCTGCAGTAGTATCCCGACCATAGCTAGATAAGATAAACAACCCTTCTCAACCATGTGTTGAGCCTTCATAAAAGAAATAACCCGATTAAATGCACTAACAGATGAACCCTTCCACTCTAGCCTAGGCAATGCTGGAAGAGCCAAGGTAACAGTCTTGGCATGACAATCTAGAATAGCATGATATGGAGATAACCAGTCCATGCCCAGGATAATTTCAAAATCGGCCATCTTAAGTAGTAGAAGATTTGCTCTAGTTTCATAACCACAAAATAATAATACAGGACCGGTAGATCCGATTCACAACAACAGAATCGCCCACAGGATTGGACACATAAACAAGAGTACTCAAGGACTCACGAGAAACACCCAGGGAATGAACGATTAGAGATAACACATAGAAATATGTATATCCTGGATCAAATAATACGGAGGCATCTTTGCCGCAAACAGAAATAATACTTGTAATCACTGCATCTGAGGCCTCTATATCTGGTCTGGCCGGAAAAGCATAGAACCGAGCTGGAGCGCCAACTGGCTGGCCTCCACCTGGCTGACCTCCACCTCTAGGACGACCCCTACCCACTTGTCCTCCACCTTTTGGTGGTCGAACTAATGGTGGAGCAACTGGTGCGGTAATCATAGGCTGCTGACCCTGTTGCACTAGTCTACCTCGAAGCCTGGGGCAGAATCTCCGCATGTGACTGGGATCCCCGCATTCGTAACAAATTCTTGGTGCGATGGGCTGCTGACTAGAAGTCTGACCCTGGGAATCTGAATACCCACTGGAAGAACCCTGAATAGCAGGTAGGCGATAAGAACTCTTTGGCACAGCACTAAAATAAGGTCGCAGTGGAGGACCCCAAGGAGGCGGTGGTGCTGGATATGGGGACCTGCTGGACTGCCCTCTCACGAACTGACCTCTGCTCCCAGACGAAGCACCTCAAAACTCTCAAGAATACCTAAACCACTTATCTCTCATAACCTACTCTCGGCTCCGCTGATGCATACCCTCAATCCTCCGGGATATCTCCACAACTAGCTCATAAGAAGTACCCATCTCAGCCTCTCGAGCCATAGTGGCCTAAATGCCAGTATGTAAACCCACAACAAACCTCTGCATTCTCTCCGCCTCAGTAGGGAGTATCATATGTGCATGGCGAGATAACTCAGAGAACCTCGCCTCATAATTGGTCACTGATATCTGACTCTACTGGAGCTGCTCAAACTGAAAACACAACTCTTCCCTCTAGGAGGGTGGAATATTACCTGTCCAGGAAGATACAGGTGAACCTGTCCCAAGTCATGGGAGGAGAATCTGCTGGTGTGCCAAGAAGATAAGACTTCCTCCATCTACTGGCTCTGCCCTCTAGCGAAAAAGTAGCAAAGTCAACCCCATGAGACTCCAATATCCTCATGTTGTATAGTCTATCCCTGCATCGATCAATGAAGTCTTGGGGATCCTCATGTCGTTCACCCCCAAAGAAAGGGGGATGTAGTCTAGTCCATCTGTCCAATAGTTTCTGCGGATCAGCGGCTGCAGTTAGCCTGGGCTCAAGTGTAGCTGCTGCCACTGGCTGGGCTCCACCCACGGGTAGTGCACCCTAGGTCTGATATACAGCAGCTGCCTGCCCATGAGCCTGTGCGGTCGGAGTCTGTGCTCCCCCGCCCGCCTAAGACGTGTATGGGTCTGCCGGAAATAAACTAGCCTGAGTCATAATGTCCATGAACTGCAACATATGACCTATGACATCTTGGAATCCCGGTGCAGACGTAAAGTCCGCTGGAGCTGGTTCTTCCACATGCACCTCGCCCTGCTCCTCAATAATGGGTTCCTCTGCTGGACCCACTGGTGGTATAACTGGAACAATTATGGGATGTCCTCGTCCCCTACCATGGACTGGAGCCCTCCCTCAGTCTCTGCCTCGACCTCTAGCAACGGGGGGAGTAGCTCTTCCCTGGTCTGGAGCCTCATTAGAGCGCGTTCTCACTATCTGTGAGAGAGTAAGAGAAAGATATTTAGTACTACATCAATTGCACGATGGAAGATGAAGAAAGGTAGTTTCCTAACGCCCTATAATCTCTCGAAGATAAGTACAAACGTCTCTGTACCGATCCACAAGACTCTATTAGGCCTGCTCATAACTTGTGAGACCTACGTGAATCTAGTGCTCTGATACCATGTTGTCACGACCCAATTTCACCTAAAGGTCATGATGGCGCCCAACGTCATGGTTAGGCCAGCCAAACCAGTAAATTAAACATACATCAATCATTTTTAATAATTTTCTAAGTAATTTTATTCTTTTTACTAGCAATATTAAAGAAAATAGAAAAGATACCGTTTAATTTAAATCCAAGAAAAATAATCAACTCTCAATTCTACCAATGTGCGTGTGCCAAGAGCTGGTATCATAAGTGTATGAGCATCTAGTAGATTATACAAAAATTATAAATACTGTCTGAAATAAAATAGACAGAATAAAACTCCCAGAAGAGGCACTAGTTGCTGCAGAATGACTCAAAAAGCAGCACACCACTAAGCCTCTTGATAACGCGGGTGTGCGCCGATAGGTCCAACGATAGCACCTATCTCAGATCCTGCACAAAAGGTACAACAAGTGTAGTATGAGTACGTAAACAACGTGTACCCAGTAAGTATCAAGCCTAATCTCGAAGAGGTAGAGACGAGATGGTCGACTTTGACATTCACTAAGGGCCAATGATAATAAATAATATAAAAATAGAAATATTTAAATCAACATGATTCACAGAATTAACAATAATTTTATTTAACCAGCAGAAATAATTAAATTCCTTCAAATGCAAAAATTTCCAATCTATTAATTAAATTCACAAATTACAATTAAAATATCAAGGTATCATGTAATTATTATTATTATTAGGCACGAGCTCTACTGAGGTCGTACGGCCCGATCCAGAGTGTCATGTACACTGGCGAGGGACGTGCGGCGCGATCCATAGATGCATCTATACTGCCGAGGTGTTCGGCCCGCTCCACAAGAAAGGATGACATTTTCTTATGTACCTTCAGAATGAGAGTGTATTTATTATAAGATTAATTCGAGAGGATGGACAATTTCTTTTAACAATTAATTAATTTAAGCAAAAAATTAAGTATATGATATTTCCATCTTTTACTATCTTTCCCTAACAATTTACAATATATTTCAAATAATTCAATTAAATAAAGAATACAATTTACACACGTAATTCATGATTTGAATCCTAAACTACCCGGACTTTAGCATAAATAGTATCTACGTATGTACTCTCGTCACCTTGTGCGTACGTAGCCCCCACAATTAGCAACAATTATTAATTTAATCACCTATGGGGTAAATTTTCCCTCACAAGATTAGACAAGAGACTTACCTTGTCTCAAAGTCCACTTTCCGATCAAAATGTCGCGTGAAAACCTCAATTCGATGCCGAAAAATCCGAAACTATCCAAAAGTTATATAAAATAATTATTACATGTTCAATAATTTGAAATTCATCTATTAAATAAACTACCCTATCCAAAATGGTAAAATTCTTGAAATTCATCCCGGGCCCACGTGCCCGGATTCCGGAAATATTCGGAGGAAAAAGTTACCCATAATCTTAAGAACTCAAATATACAATTTCCATCCAATTCCATAACCATTTTCGTGGTTAAACTCTTATTTTTATACATATCTAGGTTTTTCATCTAAACCCTTGATTTCTAAGATTTATCGGTTATAATCTACCCATAATCTATGTATTTAACTCAAGGTGTGTAGAATTAACTTACCTCCAAGTTGTTAGTTGAAATCCCCTCTCATAAAGCTCTGCAAGCACCCAAACATGGAAGAAAAACGGACTAAAATGGACTGAGCTTCGTCCGTTTTTAATGTTCTGTCCAAGCAGTTTTTTCGCACCTGCAAAGGGATTGACCGTACCTGCGGCTTCGCACCTAAGGAAACTCCTCGCAGGTGCGAGTCTCACTAGCCTGGCCAAGGTAGCATCTGCGCACACTGCTTCGCACCTGCGCGTTCGCAGGTGCGCCAAAATTCCGCATCTGCGGTGATGGCCTCCCCTTCCCTTTTCCGCTTCTACGCACAAAACTCGCATCTGCGAGGGTCGCACCTGCGACTGTCCAAGCACAGGTGCGATTGTGCCAGAAGCAAAAAGCTTCAGTTCTTTTCCAAATTTCAAAATTGGTCCGAGCCTCGTCCGGTTAACACTCGGGGCCCCCGGGGTCCCGCCCGAACATACCAACAAGTTTGAAATCATAAAACGAACTCGCTCGAACTCTCGAAACGTGTAAAACAACAACAAAACTAAGAATCTGTCATGACCCAATTTCCCCTCCTTATGACGTCATGACGACACCTAGTCTCTGCGACTAGGTAAGCCTAACTTTTGCGGAATAATGTAATAAAAACATAAATTTAACAACTAACTATAGCAATAACAACATAACCGGGTACCATGCATTACAATAACCAACTATTCAAAAATACACAGTAATCCCAAAACCCGGAGCATCGTAAATCACAAACTACAGAAGGAAAATCTAGTGTCTCTATACATCAGAGTCTAACAAAAGAAAAATACAGAAGATAATGGACATGATAAAGAGTAGAAGGGGACTCTGAGGTCTGCGGACGAGGAAGATATACCTTGAAGTCTCCAAAGCTGTCCCGGCTCACTGATAGTGCGGCTGATAAGGAGCACCTGGATCTGCACATGAAAAACATGTCTAGAAGACTAGCATGAGTACACCACAATCGGTACCTAGTAAGTGCCATGCCTAACCTCGGTCGAGTAGTGACGAGGCTAGGTCAGGGCCCTACTGGTATATATATATATATATATATATATATATATATATATATATATATAATATCACAAGATAGAATGAAATACCGTAGTAAAATAAAGACGGAAATTTAGCCAGGATGAAATCATAGAAGACAACAACTTAGTACACAGAGATAACAACAGGGGATCTCCCGAGATACCGTCTTGTAGTCCCAAACGTAAATGTGCAGGGGGATCTCCCGGAATATCGTTCCGTAGTCCCGAAGTAAATATGCAAGACAGGGGAATCTCCCGAATTACCGTTCCGTAGTCCCAAAGTAAATATGCAGCCAAACAATAGAATTAAAAATTACGGCACGAAATTCTACAATCCAACCAAAGTACCAGTTAAGAAAAGATAAGTAAATTCACTAAACATGCTGCACGTAGTTCAAGTAAACAGTTAAGGCAAGTAGGCATGCTATTCAAGTCTAGTCAGATACTACACAGGCTGATGGAACTCAAATAAGAAGAAAATCATGTTATTACTTAGTAGAAAAATTGGGCTTTTACACAATTAGCCCGTGTACGTACTCGTCACCTCACGTACACGACACTCATATATCAAAGCAGTACAAATCCTACGGGGAGTTCCCCCCACAAGATTAGGCAAGCCACTTACCTCGAACCAAGCTTAATCAATCGGTCACAATGCCTTTCCAAGGAATATCCGGCTCCGAATGGTCCAAATCTAGCCAAAAGCAATTACATATAATAAATACAACTATAATAGACTCATCTAATTAATGAAATCAATACTTTCACAAAAATTACAAAATTCGCCCTATAAGGTTAACCTGGGCCCACGTCTCGGAATCGGATAAAAGTCACAAAATACAAACATCCATTCACTCACGAGTTCACTCGTACCAAAATTATCCAAATCCGATTTCTAAATCCAAATCAAAACTCAGAAATTCGGTTAGGGAACATTTCCCCCATTTTCCCAACTTTTCAATCCAAATCCGAAATTAAATGTAGAAAATAACTATAGATTAATGAAATACAACCAAAAACAAGTATGGAATCGTTACCCCAAAGCTCTCTCTGCAAATCCCTCAAGGAATCGCTAATTTCCGAGCTCCCAAGTCCAAAAATGGAGAAATAAATCAAACCCTCAAAATTCTCTCTTTTATGCCCAGTGAACCCGCTCCTGCGACCTCATCATCGCACCTGCGGTGCCGCTTCTGCGGCTAGGACTCCGCAGCTGTGAATTTTCATTAAAACTCCAGAGTCCTCACCTGCGCGCCTAAGTCCGCATCTGTGGATGTGCTTCTAAGTCTACTCGTCCGATTCTGCGGAACCTTAGGTTCTTCTCATTTTCGCACCTGTGACTACCCTTCCGCAGATGCAGCTCCGCTGCTGCGGCTCACTCATCGCATCTGAGACCACTGACTCCCAGGCCTAAAGGCGCACCTGTGATCCTAGCCTCAATTCTATGGGGCCGCACCTGCGGACTCCCCACCGCAGGTGCGAAAACACCAGAAACCAGCATGTCTAAAATTATTCTAAGTCCAAGCTTTCACCCGTTAAGCACCCGAAACTCACTCGAGGCCCCCGAAACCTCAACCAAACATACCAACCAATCCTAAAACACCATACGAACTTAGGCGAGCCCTCAAACCACATTAAACAATGCTAAAATCACAAATCATCCTCCGATTCAAACTTAAGAAGTTGAAACTTCCAAATTCTACAACCGATGCCGAAACCAACCAAACCTCGTCCGATTGACCCCAAATTTTGCACACAAGTCATATTCAACATTAAAGACCTACTCCAACTTCCGGAATCAGAATCCGACCCTGATATCAAAATTTCTACTACCGGTCCAAATCTCCAAAAATTCGACTTTCGCCATTTCAAGCCTAAATAAGCAACGGACCTCCAAAACACAATCCGGACACGCCCCTAAGCCCAAAATCACCTAACGAAGCTAACAAAACCGACATTCCAAAGTCGTCTTCACACAGTTTCGACTACTGTCCAAATCCTAAGGCTTAAACCTCCATTTAGGGACTAAGTGTCCCAAAACACTTCAAAAACCAAAATAAAACCTCCCTGCAAGTCACAATAGCAGAAATAGATATGTGAGAAGCAGTAAATAGGGGATTGGGGCTATTACTCTCAAAACGAACGGTCGGGTCGTTACATCCCTCCCTCTTAAAATAATCGTTCGTCCTCGAACGAGCATGGAGACATACCTGAAGTGGTGAAAAGATGAGGATAATGACTGCGCATATCCTGCTCGGTCTCCCAAGTCGCCTCCTCAACCGGCTGTCCCCTCCACTGAACCTTTACGGAAACAATGTTCTTTGACCTTAGCTTTCTGACCCGCCTCTCTAAAATAGCTAATGGCTCCTCAACATAAGATAGATCCTTGTCCAATTGGACTGAGCTGAAATCCAATACATGAGACGGATTGTCGTGATACTTTCAGAGCATCGAAACATGAAATATCGGATGAACTCCTGCTAGGCTGGGAGGTAAGGCAAGCTCATAAGCAATCTCCCCAACACAACACCTCAAAAGGACTAATGAACCTTGGGCTCAACTTGCCCTTCTTTCCGAACCTCATAATGCCCTTCATGGGCGAAACCCGGAGCAAGACCCGCTCTCCAACCATAAATGCAACATCACGAACCTTCCGGTCCGCATAACTCTTCTGTCTGGACTGGGCTGTGCGTAGTTGATCCTGAATCACCTTAACCTTCTCCAAGGCATCCTGAACCAAGTCTGTACCCAATAATCTAGCCTCGTCTAGCTCAAACCATCCCACTGGAGACCGACACCGCCTACCATACAGAGCCTCATACGGTTCCATCTGAATGCTGGACTGATTACTATTGTTATAAGAAAACTCCGCAAGTGGCAAGAACTGGTCCCAAGCACCCCCAAAATCTATCACACATGCATGGAGCATATCCTCTAATATTTGAATAGTGCGCTAGGTCCAATCCAAGTTTTGAAGACTTAATTTGTTCCGGGTTTGACTAGGACTCGGCCCACACGTTTAGGGTTTCTTCTACACATATAAATAGAACTAAAAACACCACTTGGAGGGTTTTTTTTCAGCAGCCACATTTTTGGGCAGCTAGAGGCAAGAAAAGCTGGTGGAATCACTCCTTGGAGTTAGAATCATTATTTCTACATCTTGTCATCTTTACTCTCTATTTTAATTATGCAAAATATTAGGGATATTGTTACTATGAGTATGAGTAGCTAAATTTCTAATCTAGAGTTTTGATGGAACCTATTGAAGGATGATTTTCTTGTTATGTTAATATAGATTCGCCGTAGTATTTTCTCTATTTGTTCATCTATATTATTCTTGTGGTTGATTGAAGGGCCCTCAATTAGCTGTACCTATTTAGTATGTATTACTCGGGAGCCCCAAGGTGACACATTGGGCCGAATGAAGCCCTTATCAAGCATTTCCTGTAACTGCTCCTTCAACTCCTTTGACTCAGGAGGAGCCATACGATATGGAGGAATAGAAATGGGCCCGACAACAAATCAATGCCAAAATCAATATCTCTGTCGGGCGGCATGCCTGGAAGATCAGCTGGAAACACATCTGGAAAGTCCCTCACTACTGGAACTAACTCAACTGTAGGGGTATCAATACTGACATCTATCACATAAGCTAGATACTCATCACACCCCTTCTCAACCATTCGTTGAGCTTTAAGAAATGAAATAACTATGGTGGGAGTATACGCTAAGGTACCTCTCCACTCTAATCGTGGAAATCCTGGCATAGCCAGCATCACAGTCTTAGCGTGACAATCAAGAATAGCATAATAGGGCGACAACCAGTCCATGCCCAAAATAATATCAAAGTCCACCATGCTGAGCAATAATAAATTGGCCCTGTTCTCAAAACCTCTAAGAGCAATCAGACATGACTGATATACGCGGTCCACAACAAGAGAATCTCCCACAAAAGCAGATACATAAACAGGGGAACTCAAAGAATCCTGCGATACACCCAAATATGGGGCAAAATAAGAGGACACATAATAATATGTAGAGCCTGGGTCAAATAATACCGACACATCTCTATGACAGACTGGAACAATACCTGTAATGACAGAATCAGAAGCAACTATCTCTGTACGAGCAGGAAAGGCATAATATCTGGCCTGGCCTCCCCCTCTAGGGCGACCTCTACCTCCCCGACCTCCACCTCAGGCTGGCTGAGCAGGTGGGGCGGCAGCTAGTGCTGTAATCATATCCTGAGGACCCGGTGGAGCATGCTGTTGGTGAGAAGTCTATGGAGGTGCACCCCTCCTAAATCTAGGGCAATCCCTCACCATATGGCGAGTGTCGCCACACTCAAAATAAGCCCTGGGAGAGTGTGGCTGCTATGACTGGCTCGGGCCAGGTCTGCTGGACTGGCCGCTAGGAACACCCTGTGCAGGAGGTACGCTAGATACTGGCAGTGCATAATAAGGCTCCTGGTGCTTAGAAGGGGCTGGAACACCATTGGCGGCTGGAAGAGTTGAATGAACAGGGCGACTCACATAACCCCTACCATGGCGAGCTGCTGGGGCACGAGCACCAGGATAATAACAAGTCTCTCGAGACCTCTGGGCTTCTCTCTCCTCTCTGTCCCGGGCAAGCATGCACTCCAATCTCCTGGCAATACTTACAACCTGCTGATAAGAAATATCCATCTCCAACTCCCTGGACATACTAATCCGGATGCTGGGGTGGAGTCCCTCAATAAACCGTCGAACCCTCACTCGAACTGTGGCAACCAAGGCCGGTGCATGTCGGGCCAAATCACTGAACCAGAATGCATACTCTGACACAGTCATAGCACCCTGGCGCAACTGCTCAAACTCCACGTGCCATGAGTCCTTGAGGCTCTGAGGGACATACTCTATCAAAAACATGTCCGAGAACTAGGTCCATATAAGTGAAGCTACCTCAGCTGGACTACTCAACTCATAAGCACACCACCACTGATAGGCTTCTCCTCTAAGATGGAATGTAGTAAAAGAAACCCCACTCGACTCCGCTACGCCCATAGTACGGAGAATACGATGACACTCCTCCAGAAAACCCTAAGCATCATCTGTAGCCAATCCGCTGAAGGTAGGTGGGTGGTACTTTTTTTACCTCTCAATTCTGAGCTGCTCCACCTCAGAAGCTGCTGCCCTAACTTCGGGCTGAGATGGAGCTACCAGCTGCATTGGTACAATCTCTGGAACCTGGTCGACCTGAACCCGCTGCTCTGGAGTACCGACGACGAGAGTCTGTGCTCCTCCCCGGCCTGAGATGTGACAGGAGCAAGTGGAATCAATCTAACCTGAGCTAAGGTGCTGAACATGCTCAAAAACTGGGCTAGAGTCTCCTGGAGGGCTACTGAAGAAATAGGTACCTCAGGTGTCTGCCCTCCAGCTGGAGCTACTGGGGGCTCCTCTGTAGCAGCTCGTGCGGGTGCTCTGGCCGCACCACGTGGATGTCCTCAGTCTCTACCCCAGCCTCGACCTCTCGCAGCTCTAGCAGGGGGCACGGGTGCCTGGTCATCAGATCCGCTCGTACGTGTCCTCACTATCTGTGAGAGAATAGAATACAGAAGTTTAGAATGTTTTTTTGAAGTCAACAACTTTCGCACGACAAGAAATAAAAGTAGCGAAATTTTTCTAACAGTTCCATAGCCTCCCGAAGATAAGTACAAATGTCTTCGTACCGATCCGCGAGAATATAATAAACCGGCTTGTAACTCACGACACCTATGAACCTAGAGCTCTGATACCAACTTGTCACAATCCAATTTCCCCTCCTTATGATGTTGTGACGACACCTAGTCTCTACGACTAGGTAAGCATAACTTTTGCGGAATAATGAAATGAAAACATAAATTTAACAACTAACTGTAGCAATAACAACATAACTGGGTACCATGCCGCTTGGCATGTATGATAACCAACTATTCAAAAATACACAGTAATCCCAAAACCCGAAACATCGTGAATCATAAACTACAGAAGAAAAATGTAGTGTCTCTATACATCAGAGTCTAACAAAAGAAAAATACAGAAGATAATGGACATAAGAAAGAGTAGAAGGGGACTTTGCGGTCTGCGGATGCGGCAAATATACCTTGAAGTCTCTAAAGCTGTCCCGGTTCACTGATAGTGTGGATGATAAGGAGCATCTGGATCTGCACATGAAAAACATATGCATAATAGTAGCATGAGTACACCAAAATCGGTACCCAGTAAGTGCCATGCCTAACCTTGGTCGAGTAGTGACGAGGTTAGGTCAGGGCCCTACTGGTATATATATGATAACACAAGATAGAATGAAATACCGTAGTAAAATAAAGACGAAAATTTAACAAGGATGAAATCATAGAAGACAACAACTCAGTACACAGAGATAACAATAGGGGATCTCCCGAGATACCGTCTCGTAGTCCCAAATGCAAATGTGAAGGGGGGTCTCTCGGAATACCGTTTTGTAGTCCCAAAGAAATATGCAAGACATGGGGATCTCACGGAATACCGTTTCGTCGTCCCAAAGTAAATATGCAGCCAAACAATAGAATTAAATAGTTACGGCACAAAATTCTACAATCCAACCGTAGTACCAGTTAAGGAAAGACAGGTAAATTTACTAAACATGCTGTACGTAGTTCAAGTAAACAGTTAAGGCAAGTAGGCATGCTATTCAAGTCTAGTCAGATACTACACAAGTTGATGAAACTTAAATAAGAAGGAAATCAGGTTATTACTTAGTAGAAAAATCGGGTTTTTACACAATTAGCCCGTGTACGTACTCGTCACCTCATGTACACGACACTCATATATCAAAATAGTACAAATCCAACGGGGAGTTCCCCCACACAAGGTTAGGCAAGCCACTAACCTCGAACCAAGCTCAATAAATCGGCCACAATGTCTTTCCCATGAATATCCGGCTCCGAATGGCCCAAATCTAGCCAAAAGCAATTACATATCATAAATACAACCATAATAGACTCTTCTAATTAATGATATCAATACTTTAACAAATATTCCGAAATTCGCCCTAAAGAGTCGACCCGGGCCCACGTCTTGGAATCAGGTAAAAGTTACAAAATACGAACGCCCATTCACTCATGAGTTCACTCGTACCAAAATTATCCAAATCCGACCCAATTAAAACTCAGAAATTCGGTTAGGGAACGTTTCCCCCATTTTCCCAACTTTTCAATCTAAATCCGAAATTAAATGGAGAAAACAACTATAGATTAATGAAATACAACAAAAAACGAGTAAGAAATCATTACCCAAAATCTCTCTCTGTAAATCCCTCAAAGAATCTCCAATTTTCGAGCTCCCAAGTCTAAAAATGGAGAAATGAATCAAACTCTCGAAATTCTCTCTTTTTTGCCCAGCGAACCCGCTCCTGTGACCTCACATCTCATATGCGGTGCCGCTTCTGTGGCTAGGACTCCGCACATGCGAGTTTTCATTAAAACTCCAGATTCTGCACCTGGGCGTCTAAGTCCACATCTGCAGATGCGCTTCTGCATCTACTCATGCGCTTCTGCGGAACCTTGGGTCCTTCTCATCTCCGCACTTGCGACTACCCTTCCGCAGATGCGGCTCCGCTCCTGCGGCTCACTCATCGCATCTGCGACCACTGACTCCCAGGTCTAAAGGCGCACCTGCGATCCCAGCCTCGCTTCAGCAGGGCCGCACCTGCGGACTCCCCACCGCAGGTGCGAAAACACCAGAAACCAGCATGCCGAAAATCCTTCTAAGTCCAAGCTTTCACCCGTTACGCACCCGAAACTCACCAGAGGCCCCTGGGACCTCAACCAAACATACCAACCAATCCTAAAACACCATACAAACTTAGTCGAGCCCTTAAACCACATCAAACATTGCTAAAATCACAAATCATCCTCCGATTCAAACTTAAAGAAGTTGAAGCTTCCAAATTTGACAACCGATGCTGAAACCAACCAAACCTCATCCGATTGACCCCAAATTTTTCACACAAGTCATATTCAACATTACGGACCTACTCCAACTTCCGGAATCGGAATCCGACCCAGATATAAAAATTTCCACTATCGATCCAAATCTCCAAAAATTCGACTTTTGCCATTTCAAGCCTAAATAAGCTACAGACCTCCAAAACATAATCCGGACTAGGGCTGGCAAGTGGGCCGGTCCCGGGCCTAAATGGGCCAAGTGGGCCGATCCCAAATTAAACGGGCCAAACGGGCCCGGGCCTAAACGAGCTTTTTGTAGGGACCGGCCCGGGATCGGGACCAGGACCGTTTGGTCTCGGGCTAAGCGGTCCAGGCCCGCGGGCTTAGCGGGCTAAGTGGGACCAATATATTTTTTTAAAAAAATAAATTAAATAGATATTAGAGACAAAAGGATGTTAAAAAAAATATCTAAGACAATGCTTTATAAATTTTATTATAGAATTGTGACCTAAATTTTAATATTCAATATTTAATATCGAATATATATAGTATATATATATATATAAAAGCTATATTCGATAAGCTATATATACATCTTATATACTATCTATAAGATGTATATATTGTATATATAGTATACTATACTATATATAGTTAAAATGGTATCAAAAAAATAATAATCTATGAACAGTAAAAAATGGGTCCGGTGGGTCCCTGTTTCAGTGTTTCTACTGTTGGAACAGTGTATCTACTGTTTATGAACAATGTATGAACAGTGTATCTACTGTTTGAGTGGGGTCCGGCGGCTTCACTGTGCTCTGGGTCCGGCGACTTCACTGTTCTTGTGGGGTCCAGCTGTTTCACTGTGCTGGTCTCTTTTCTGCTTCTTTCATTTTAAGGATGAATTCTTCCGCATTATGCAAATCTTCATCAGAAAGTATTTTTTCTGATTCAAAGTGTTGAGAATCTTCAGCGATATCATCGTTGCTGGTTTCACTCTGCATAGAAGTGTCTGATTTCTCATATTGATTAATGGAATGAAGTAAGTTTCTTTTGACTTCTTCCAGGTAGTTGTTGATCATTTATGCTTTATCTCCTTCTTGAAAGGAAATTCTTCTGGCAATATGCCTCACTGAGCTGTTATCAATTACCTCTTTCTGAGGTTGACTGGAATATTCTTGGATTTTTATTTCAATTGAATCCAAGAGTTCTTGACCATATAAAGTCTTTGTTTTGGGATCCTTCTTCATTAACTTGTCCAAAAAGTTGTTGTAAAAAGTCCTGTATAAGCATGGGACTTGTTCTTCAGTGAATCCGACTTTTGGATTCCATTTGTGTATCCAGGGAATAGAGAATTCGAGAAAGAAATAAATCTGGTTAATTTTATCGGGGTAACATATATGATCTGAGTGATATAAGTTGTTTATAAACAGGGAAATTTTTATCCATTCTTTGTATAACCTGAGAAATGGATCTGGTAAAATTTTTATTGTCGGACCGTGGTATGACCACCAGTTCAGAAACCAATTAGGAACAGCCTCTGCAAATATCTTTGCACATACTTTAATAAACCAAGTATGTTTGTGTCGATCATTATTGTAGTATAACACTTTATCAAATGCCTGGATATAATCCCAATAGGTAAAATTCATTCTAGATTTGTTAAGGCTTATCTGCCTTTCTTTCATTGTGGATATACCCCAGTCTTCAACAGATATAATCTGTTTAATTATAATTTTCGAGAAGTTATAAACGTTCTCGTCTGTGCTATACCAAGAAAAGTGCTGAAAATCTGCACTGCCAGTACTGGTTAGTATTGTCTCATAATAGGAACGGGTTTTGTATGACTCACCTGGATAATATAACCCATTTATTAAATACCTTTGGAATATCTTCCACGACTCTTCTTTTCTCTAAATGTCAGAGTTTTCTAAAAGAAATATCATTTCCTTTTTTGACACTTTCTCATATGACTTGATATCATCATTGTCATCTTTTGTGATGGAAGCAAAAGTATCACTTTGCTTGGCTGAAATATCTTTCTGTTTTTGAGCAGTCAAATAGGCCTGCAAATGTGCGTATAACGGACTATCTTCTGGAATATCTTCCAGATGGACAGATGGTCTGATCGATGATTCTTCTCTGAGAGATATCCTCTCATTGGTTAAACTCTTTCTTCCCATTTGTATAACTGGGGAGTTTAATGTGGATCCGTATGACGATCTTGAAGGTGATGATCTTCCTCCGGACTATGGGGATAATCTTCCCCAACCTCTACCTCTTCCTCTACCCCAGGGGGGTTCCATCATGTAAATATTCACTGGATAAGAAATCTGGCAAAGAATTATCAATTCCCTTTTTATATTGTATTTCAAAATCAAAAGGGGCTAATTGAGCCTGCCATCTTGCAAATATCATTTTTTCTTTCTGGATACGGGATATGTCACACTTTATGGGTATATGGGAACCATTGAATGATTGAGTTGTTATTGCAGAAGATGTGGTGCGCACGGTATATGGATTTTCTCGGTTGCGTTAAGGCGGGATTATTTCTTTGGGTATTTTCGCGCTAATGAGGCACATGTCGTTTAGCCAATTTGGGTGGTGCAGTCGAGATTTGAGAAGAGTAGATGACTCTCGAGAAGTTTCTAATAGATTCAAGATTTATATATGGCAATTGGGAAATTTTCAGGATTTGTATACGGCTAGAATCTGAGATTTAAGTTGGATGGTGTCGAGACTTGTGGCATTCCTATATCATTATGGATTCTACATTTCAGCATCACGAAGTTGAAGGAAATTGTTTTGTATTCATATGTCTCTTCAGAGTGGGTGTCTCGTTTGGGGTACTTTTGGGGTGCTTACGAGGGAATTCAGCGGCTAATGGGCCTTAAGGCAGTGTGGTTCTATGCTAGAGTTCGTGGGGTGAGTATTGGTTAAGGATCATGGTGTTCTAGCAAGGAGAAGTATCAATTTGAAAATAATTCGAAAGGTACTTGGAGAAATAGGACAGTTTAGTAGTAGGTTGGATCAGCACTGTAATGGATATGATTGGTTCTTTGGGTACTTATGATGTGGTGAGTCTCTATAGGTGTTTTATGGCAATGCTCTTGGGTTTTTGGTGACCTGTGTAGCTTGGTTGAGTTAGAGAGACTCAATTCTGATGGCTTGGTTATGTGCAAATGGGTTTCGAAGACAAGTAAATCTAAATCCTACACAACACACCGCATCTATCATGACATTATATGAAAAGTACGAGAATCTCATAATCAAATCTGAGTCACTATCCAACTACATACTCGATTAGCTAGGAGCCTTTCACATGATCCCATCCAGTAGAGAATTGCAATACTCAACATGCTCCTCACGCCGGTAGGAATTATCTGCCTCAAACCGTAGTATAAACCATCAATGTCCTAAGAATCGAATGTTAGTTTGGAATAAACTCATTTTTTGTTTTGAGATAACCAAACCATTTTGTATAACAATTCTTTTGAAAATGTCTAAATGCTTAATATGCATTTCAAGTGTTTTGGAAAATACCAAAATGTCATCGATATAAACAATGATGAAATCTAGATAGAGGTTGAAAATATCATTCATAATTTTTTGGAATTCTGAAGGGGCATTCTTCAGACCAAAAGGCATAACATTCCATTCATATTGCCCAAATGGAACATTAAAAGCAGTTCTATAAGTATGCTCTTTAAATATTTGAATCTGCCAATATCCAGATTTTAAATCAAATTTTAAAAATATATTGGCATCATATAATCTAGACAATAAATCTCTTTTATTAGGAATAGGATACCTAACCCACTTCAAATATTTATTCAAGGGCTTATAATTAATGACCAATCTAGGAATACCATGTTCCTTTTCAGCTGCGTTATTAACATAAAAAGCTGTACAAGACCAAGGAGATTTTAAGGGTTTTATCAAACCCTTTTGTAGCAAGCTATCAATCTCTTTTTTGCAAAATTTTACTAATTCTGCGTTCATCTGACAAGGTCGAGATTTAGTAGGAATATCATCCTCAGAGAAATTGTCTTCATATGGAAGAGTGACAATATGCTTTTTTCGATTCCAAAAAGCACTAGGATGCTCAGCACAAATATCAATAGCAATCTGCTCGGAAATCAATTTGATTTTTTTTGTACTTTAGTAGAATTTAAAGTATCAAATATATTCATACTAAACAATTCTAATTGTAAAGAATCAACATGTTTCTGCTTCATATCAATTAAAGCATTAATATCTCTAGTTACTGGATCTGTAACAAAAGTATAACTTATCTCTTTATCCTTATAAGTAGCAGTAAAACCTTTCGAGTCTATGCTAGTAAAAGGATAAATAGTATTAATAAACGGTGTTCCTAGTATAATAGGAGGGTATAACTGGTTTTTAACCAAGAAGAAGAAATGAGGAATACAGATTTTATTCTGATAAATACCCGTATTAGGAAGTTTATACTTTATATCTAAAGCATGTCCGGATGCAGATCTAACCATGTGAGTAGTTTTTTGAAAATATTTCGTAGGTATTAAACCTTTTTGAATGCAGCTAACATCTGCTCCACTATCAATCATGGCAATGTTTGTAATAGAAAAACTATTATCAATGAAAATAGTACATTTGATATACCATTTATGAGCAGTAATAATTTGCATCATTCCTAAAAACATATCATGTTTAGGATTAAAACTAATAGGTTTTTCTTCAATATTATTTTCAAAAATATCTTTGTTTTTATCATTAGATTTCTCAGCTGGAGAATTGATTTTCTGAATCTGAGTAATCCTATGATCACAAATCATTTGATATTGTTTAAGAGATTTAATCTCTCGTTTCAAGTTTTCAACTTCAATTTTTAAATCATCGAAAGAAGAATCTCTTGCTGGAGTTGCATTTTTGTTCAAAAGACGGTTATTAATCTCTAGTAAAGAATAAGGCGGGGAATATTCAAATTCTTTTTCATAAGGTTTTGCAAAACCAGAACTTGAATTAGAACTTGAACTAGCAGCTAAATTAATAATCTTTTCACGAAGTTTTTCATCAGTAACTTCTTTTAAAAGTTCTATTACATTATCAGATGTAATAGTTTTCATGTTTAAATTTTCAAATTGTGATTGTAATTTATAAAATTCATTATCACAAGTACATGTATCACCTTTGCAAGTTGTACAAGTATTATCAATATTTTTATCACTATCAGATAAATCAAGTAAATCAATTTCAGCTTCGGATTCTGATTCAGAATAATAATCAGATTCTGATCCAGAAGTGTATAACAAACCATAAACCTTATCACGTAGTTCATCATCTAGTCCTAAGGTTTTCAGCTTTTGAAGCTTGCAATTCGGGGCTATATGGCCAAATTTACCACACTTATAACACTTAATGTCAGCTAGATCTCTCTTAGACCTATTTTTGGTAAATCTAGTAGCCTTACGATGGGCTTTCTTAGCGTTTCGTTCTTCTTTGGATCTATATCTAGATCTCTTTCTCCTATAAGGACTGTCTTGGTTGGGGTATCTATAATACTTATGTTTCTTCTTCTTATGAGTAGAAGTCTCGGGTAGACCGAACTGGGTGCAAAAGTCCCCTAATTGGTTTCTTTCCTTAAGCTTATCCATCTTAAGCTGTCTGGACAATCTTAATTCATTGCACAGGTTTAACCCTTCCTGTGTGCAAATTCCTATCAACTTACCATAAGTATAGTCTCCGTATGAAATTTCACCATAACTACCTCTTAAAATCTTTCTAACTCTTTCAGCAAATAAAGAGGGAAGGCCATCTATGAACTTAGCTTTCCAATGATCAAGCTTATTTTCTGGTAGTTCCATTACTCTACTCATAAAAGTGTCTTTATACCATCTAAATTCACTTAAGGTCTTACATCTAAGGCCATTAATAAGAGTACGGACAGTCTCATTCTGATTGGTAAATCTACCATTAAAGTGTTCTAAAATAGTAAGAATAAGGGTATAAACGGCATCTTCTCTATTCGCTACTAAGTCCATGCCTAAGTTATCAACTCCTTCTTCAGTGGCTTGAGCATTAATAACCATTGCTCTTTCATCGATAGTCAAATAATTGTCCCACCAGCCACGAAGTTGGCCAGTAAAACCTGCAACAATCATTCTGCAAATATTCCTATATGTATTTTTCACACTTTTACAGATAGTTGCATACATAAGCATTCTATGCACAAGAATAGTTAATTGCCTATCAGTCAATCCATCAAGATTCCATTCATAAATTTCGGAACCACTATAAGACGTATTAGTCTGATTCCAATCACGTTCCTCTATTAAAACATCTTGAGGAGTAGGACGATTATAATAATAAGTTTGCATTCTGGGTTTATCAGCATATCTGCTATCCGCAAACTTACTATTCTTTTTGGGATAACTTCTGAGTTTATTAAACTCTGACAAAACATCCTTTTTATAGTCAAAAGTAGAATCTAATTTATCAGCAAAATCGTTTGATAAATCAATGGGTTTGATATTCAAACCGGATGACTTTTTATCAAGAAGTTCTTCTAAGTCATCAAAAGATTTAAATTTAAAATCCTAAATATCAGGGGGTCTTTGAATATGAGTAACAACAATTTGAGGTTCTGATTTGCTTCCTGAAGTAGAGGCAATATCAGTCATCTTCTTGCTAGTACTCATTTCTTTTATCAAAACTGTTAAATTATCAAGTTTTTTATCAAGAAAACTAATCTGTTCTCCCAAAACTTTAACATATAAGCTCAAATAATTATTTTGAGAAATTAATTTATTAATTTATGCGATGCTGACTGCAGCAACTTCTTCGTCAATAAATTTTTGAAATTCAGTTAAAGTAATACCTGTATTATTAGGTAAAACAAAAGGTGCTTGAGGAGGGTAAATGGCTTTAGTAATATTGCCACTCCCATCTTTATAAGATCTTTCCAAAACTTTTATAAAAAGTGGTAAATATGTGGTTATAAACCAAGGAACAAAATACATAATTTGATTATGTAAAGCACAAGTTTCATAAAATTCTTGAGAAATATTGTTCAAATCCTCTTTACTATAAGTATCAAAAAACCAAGTTTTAAACTTGTTCCATTTATCACTGAAAAATTCTTTTTGAATATAACCTCTAGCTTGTGACCCTGGACTAAAATTAATTTGGTGTGGAATCATTTAAACATCATTTGGGTCAAAATCCATCTCGGACGTAGAAGGAATATCTTTATAAGAGATATTATCACTATCCTGAACAATATTTGTCTTAGGGTTAATCTTAACCCTTTCAACAGGTTTATCACCTATTTTAGTAGAAATTGTGTGTAAAGATGCAGCACGATTTCTAGCTGGTCCATAGACTGGTTCAACAGGAGAAATGTGTTGAATATCAGGCAACAGTCTACGACTAGTAAAGGAATGTCTATTATAATTAGAATTAATAGCAGGCAACAGTCTATTATTAGAAAATGACTGTCTACTATAAGTGGAACTATTATCATCAAACTGAATGCAAATCCTTCCATCCGAATTTTGAGTAATATGAGAATACTCAGTATTACTAACAGCATTAGTTATCTGATTGGGGGATATAACCGAATCCAAAGTCCATGTAGTTGGAAAATTAATTTCCTCCCACTTAATAGGTCTCCTTGTGGTGGACCTTAGACTTTGCAAAACTCGTTTCCCCTAATATGGTCTGATCAGATGTATCATATAATTTACATCTTGGGTTTAACATAGATAGCAATTTAAAGTAAATCCTATACGATAAACATATAAGTTCAGAACCAGGCACATAATTATAACTATGCGTTTTCATATTTAATGTTAATGCATCAAGTATATTAACATCAGATAAAGATAATTGCAGATTGGGTTGAGTATTAAAATATACTGGGCCGCAGGCAACAGTAGATTCAATAGAACCCATTAGAGACTGTCTGAAATTCAGATTTCTAGCATCTCTAAGAGCGGCTAAAAACGTCTCTGGTAACCCTTTAAGGGTTAATGGCTTAAAAGCAATTTGTACCATACCAATATGCAAATAATTATACTGGTGTTTATAAATATCTACATTATGCTTGTTTAACAAACGAATAGTCTGTTCAGATGAATTCAAAGCTAAAGATTGCTCAGTTGTTTTAACAAGTTGTTTAGAAGAGAGTTTATCAAACCATCCATAATCATAGATTGTTCTAATAGGGACTTTAGGAATAGTCCATTTGTTTAACAAATCAAGGTTTTAAGGTATATCTACCTCTTCCAACCTAGTATTTTTCATACTAGTTTCTCCTAAATCCATATTTCAGAAACATATCTATGTCGAATATTTCATATCTATCTTATATATACCATGAGAGTACCTAGGCTCTGATACCAAATCTATACTATATATACATCTTATATACATCTTATATATTAAATGTATAATATATATATATATATATATATATATATATATATATATATATATATATATAAATCGATATAAGTAATAAGCTATATTCGATAAGCTATATATACATCTTATATACTATATATAAAATGTATATATAGTATAGTATATATATTAGATGTATATATAGTATATATATATATATATAAGTAATAAGCTATATTCGATAAGCTATATATACATCTTATATACTATATATAAGATGTATATATAGTATAGTATATATATTAAATGTATAATATATATATATATATATATATATCGATATAGAAGAAAATTAGAGAGAGATTGTGATATATTGATGATTTTGTAAGAAAAAATGAAAGAATGATGGGGTATTTATAGTTGAAAATAGGGAAAAAGTGTAATTATAAAAAGTTTGGGATTAAAACAAAGTTGGGGGAGTTAAATGGCTATTTTATAAATAGCCAACGGCTATATTGTTTTTTAAAAAAAATAAAAAAATGTTGGGACCGTTTGGCCCGCTAAGGGACCGGGCCGGTCCCGGGCCATGGCGGGCTAAACGGTCTCGGGCCTGACGGGCCCAAATCATAGGACCGGCCCAGGCCCAGGCCCGCTAAAACTGGGCCAAACGGTCCTGGCCCGTTTGGCCCGCGGTCCCGGGCCTGGACCGGCTCACTTGCCACCCTTAATCCGGACACACCCCTAAGCCCAAAATTACCTTACGGAGTTAATGAAACCGACAGAACTCCATTCCGGAGTCGTCTTCACACAATTCTGACTACGGTTCAAATCCTAAGGCTTAATCCTCCATTTAGGGACTAAGTGTCCCAAAACACTCCAAAAACCAAAACAAAACCTCCCGGCAAGTCACAATAGCAGAAATAGATATGGGAGAAGTAGTAAATAGGGGATCGGGGCTATTACTCTCAAAACGACCGGTCGGGTTGTTACATCCTCCCCCTCTTAAAATAATCGTTCGTCCTCGAACGAGCATGGAGACATACCTGAAGTGGTGAAAAGATGAGGATAATGGCTGCGCATATCCACTGAACCTTCACGGAAGCAATGTTCTTTGACCTTAGCTTTCTGACCTGCCTGTCTAAAATAGCTACTGGCTCCTCAACATAAGATAGATCCTTGTCCAATTGGACTGAGATGAAATCCAATACATGAGACGGATCGCCGTGATACTTCTGGAGCATCGAAACATGAAATATCGGATGAACTCCTGCTAGGCTGGGAGGTAAGGTAAGCTCATAAGCAACCTCCCCAACACGCCCCAACACCTCAAAAGGACCAATGAACCTTGGGCTCAACTTGCCCTTCTTTCCGAACCTCATAACGCCCTTCATGGTCGAAACCCGGAGCAAGACCCGCTCTCCAACCATGAATGCAACATCGCGAACCTTCCAGTACGCATAACTCTTCTGTCTGGACTGGGCTGTGTGTAGTCGATCCTGAATCACCTTAACCTTCTCCAAGGCATCCTGAACCAAGTCTGTACCCAATAATCTAGCCTCTCCTGGCTCAAACCATCCCACTGGAGATCGACACCGCCTACCATACAGAGCCTCATATGGTTCAATCTGAATGCTGGACTGATAACTATTGTTGTAAGCAAACTCCGCAAGTGGCAAGAACTGATTCCAAGCACCCCTAAAATCTATCACACATGCAAGAAGCATATCCTCTAATATCTGAATAGTGCGCTCGGACTGCCCGTCCGTTTGAGTGTGAAATGCTGTGTTCAACTCAACCCGAGTACCCAACTCATGTTGTACAGCTCTCCAGAACTGTGATGTAAAGTGCGTACCCTGGTAAGAGATGATAGATACTGGTACGCCATGAAGCCTGACGATCTCATGGATGTAGATTTGAGCTAGTTGCTCGGAAGAATAGGTAGTCATCACAGGAATGAAATGAGCCAACTTGGCCAGCCTATCCATAATCACCCGAACTGCATCAAACCTCCACTGAGTCTATGGGAGTCCAACAACGAAATCCATAATGATTCGCTTCCATTTCCACTTCGGAATCTCCAACCTCTAAAGCAACCCACCCGGCCGCTGATGCTCATACTTCACCTGTTGGCAATTTAGGCACCGAGCAACATACTTCACTATGTTTTTCTTCATTCTCCTCCACCAGTAATGTTGTCTCAAGTCCTGATATATCTTTGCGGCACCTGGATGAATGGAGTACCGCGAGCTGTGAGCCTCCTGGAGAATAAACTCACGCAAACCATCTACATTGGGCACACATATCCGGCCCTGCATCCTTAACACGCCGTCATCACCAATAGTCATATCTCTTGCACCACCTTGCCAAACCCTGTCCTGAAGGATGAGCAGATGGGGGTCATCATATTGACACTCCCTGATACAATCATAAAGAGAAGACTACGAGACCACACAAGCCAATACTCGACTCGGCTCAAAAATATCCAATCTCACAAACTGGCTGGCTAAGGCCTGAACATCCAACGCCAATGGCCTCTCTGTTTCTGGTAGATATGCTAAATTCCCCAAACTCTCTGGCCGGCTACTAAAAGCATCGGCCACCACATTGGCCTTCCCAGAGTGGTACAAACTGGTGATATCATAATCCTTAAGCAGCTCCAACCACCTCCTGTGACGCAAATTATGATCCTTCTGCTTGAACATATACTGCAAACTTCGGTGATCAGTGTAAATCTCACAAGGAACACCGTACAAATAATGCCTCCAAATCTTCAAGGCATTAATAATAGCTGCTAACTCAAGGTCGTGGACATGATAGTTCTTTTCATGCACCTTCAGCTGTCTGGACGTGTAGGCAATCACCCTACCGTCCTGCATCAACACCGCACCGAGACCAATCCGCGATGCATCACAATATACAGTATAAGACCCCGAACCTGTAGGCAATACTAATACTGGGGCTGTAGTCAAAGTTGTGTTGAGCTTCTGAAAGCTCTCCTCACATTCTTCTGTTCACCTGAACGGAGCACCCTTCTGGGTCAACTTGGTCATAAGTGCAGCAATAGAAGAGAAACCCTCTACAAATCGACGGTAGTACCCCGCCAAACCAAGAAAACGCTGGATCTTTATAGCTGAGGACGGTTTGGGCCAACTCTGCACTGCTTCAATCTTCTTCGAATCCACCTGGATCCCATCACTAGATAATATATGACCCAAGAATGCCACCGAGTCTAGCCAAAACTCACACTTTGAAAATTTTTCATATAACTTCTTTTCTCTCAAGGTCTGAAGTGCAGTCCTAAGGTGCTGCTCATGATCTTCCCGAGTTCGAGAGTACACCAGAATGTCGTCAATAAACAAAATGACGAATGAGTCAAGATAGGGCCGAAATACACTGTGCAACAAATGCATAAATGCTGCTGGGGCGTTGGTCAGCCCAAATGACATCACAAGGAACTCGTAATGACCATATCGAGTCCTGAAAGCAATCTTTGGGATATCTGGCTGCCGAATCTTCAACTGATGATAGCCTGAACGTAAGTCAATCTTAGAAAACACCATGGCACCATGTAATTGATCAAATAAATCATCAATACGAGGTAATGGATATCTGTTCTTCACTGTGACTTTGTTCAACTGGCGGTAATCAATACACATCCACATAGAACCATCCTTTTTCTTCACAAATAAGACAGGAGCACCCCAAGGTGACACATTGGGCCGAATGAATCCCTTATCAAGCATTTCCTGTAACTGCTCCTTCAACTCCTTTGACTCAGGAGGAGCCATACGATATGGAGGAATAGAAATAGGCCAAGTGCCCGGCAACAAATCAATGCCAAAATCAATATCTCTGTCAGGCGGCATGCCCGGAAGATCAGCTGGAAACACATCTGGAAAATCCCTCACTACTGGAACTAACTCAACTGTAGGGGTATCGATACTCGTAAGTCAATCTTGGAAAACACCCTGGTACCCTGTAAATGATCAAATAAGTCATCAATACGAGGCAATGGATATTCGTTCTTCACTGTTACTTTGTTCAACTGGTAGTAATCAATACACATCCGCATAGAACCATCCTTTTTCTTCACAAATAAGTCATTAGCACCCCAAGGTGACACACTGGGCCGAATGAAGCCCTTATTAAGCATTTCCTGTAACTGCTCCTTCAACTCATTTAACTCAAGAGGAGCCATACGATATGGAGGAACAGAAATGGGCTGAGTGCCCAGCAACAAATCAATGCCAAAATCAATATCTATGTCGGGTGGCATGACTGGAAGATCAGCTGGAAACATATCTGGAAAGTCCCTCACTATTGAAATTATCTCAACTGTAGGGGTATCAATACTGACATCTCTCACATAAGCTAGATACGCGCCATACCCCTTCTCAACCATTCGTTGAGCTTTAAGAAATGAAATAACTCTAGTGGGAGTATACTCTAAGGTACCTCTCCACTCTAATCGTGGAAATCCTGGCATAGCCAACGTCACGGTCTTAGCGTGGCAATCAAGAATAGCATAATGGGGCGATAACCAGTCCATGCCCAAAATAATATCAAAGTCCACCATGCTGAGCAATAATAAATCGGCTCTGGTCTCAAAACTACTAAGAGCAATCAAACACAACTGATACACGCGGTCCACAACAAGATAATCTCCCACAAGATTAGACACATAAATAGGGAAACTCAAAGAATCCTGCGATACACCCAAATACGGGGCAAAATAAGAGGACACATAAGAATATATAGAGCCTGGGTCAAATAATACCGACACATATCTATGACAGACTTGAAAAATACCTGTAATTACAAAATCAGAAGCAACTGTCTTTGTACAAGCAGGAAGGGCATAATATCTAGCCTGGCCTCCCCCTCTAGGGCGACCTCTACCTCCCTGACCTCCACCTCGGGCTGGCTGAGCAGGTGGGGCGACAGCTGGTGATGTAATCATAGCCTAAGGACCCGGTGGAGAACGTTATGGCTGAGAAGTCTGTGGAGGTGAACCCTTCCTAAATCTGGGGCAATCCCTCACCATATGTCCAATGTCGCCACACTCAAAATAAGCTCTAGGAGAGCGTGGCTACTATGACTAGCTTGGGCCAGGTTTGCTGGACTGGCCGCTAGGAACACCCTGTGCAAGAGCACGCTAGATACTGGCAGTGCATAATAAGGCTCCTGGGGCTTAGAAGGGGCTGGAACACCACTGGCAGCTGGAAGAGCTGAATGAACAAGGCGACTCACACAACCCCTACCATGGCGAGCTGCTGGGGCACGGGCACTAGAATAATAGCCAGTCTCTCGAGACCTCTGGGCCTCTCTCTCCTCTCTGTCCTGGGCAAGCATGCCCTCCAATATCCTGGCAATAATTACAACCCGCTGATAAGAAATATCCATCTCCAACTCCCTGGACATACTAATCTGGATTCTAGGGTAGAGTCCCTCAATAAACCGTCGAACCCTCTCTCGAACTGTGACAACCAAGGCCGGTGCATGTCGGGACAAATCACTGAACCAGACTGAATACTCTGACACAATCATAGCACCCTGGCGCAACTGCTCAAACTCCGCACGCCATGAGTCTCTGAGGCTCTGAGGGACATACTCTGTCAAAAACATGTCCGAGAACTGGGTCCATATAAGTGAAGCTGCCTCAGCTGGACTACTCAACTCATAAGCACACCACCACTGATAGGCTTCTCCTCTAAGATGAAATGTAGTAAAAGAAACCCCACTCGACTCCGCTACGCCCATAGTACGGAGAATACGATGACACTCCTCCAAAAAACCCTAAGCATCATCTGTAGCCAATCCGCTGAAGGTAGGTGGGTGGTACTTCTTCTACCTCTCAAGTCTGAGCTGCTCCACCTCAGAAGCTGCTGCCCTAACTTCAGGCTAAGATGGAGCTACCGGCTGCATTGGTACAATCTTTGGAAAATGGTCAACCTGAACCCGCTGCCTGGAGTACCGACGACGGGAGTCTGTGCTCCTCCCCCGGCCTGAGATGTGACAGGAGCAAGTGGAATCAATCCAGCCTGAGCTAAGGTGCTGAACATGCTCAGAAACTGGGCTAGAGTCTCCTAGAGGGCTGGTGCAGAAATAGGTACCTCAGGTGTCTGCCCTCCAGCTGGAGCTACCGGGGGCTCCTCTGTAGCAGCTCGTGCAGGTGCTCTGGCTGCACCACGTGGACGTCCTCAGCCTCTACCCCAGCCCCGGCCTCTCGTGGCTCTAGCAGGGGGTGCGGGTGCCTGGTCATCAGATCCGCTCGTACGTATCCTCACCATCTGTGAGAGAACATAATACAGAAGTTTAGAATTTTTTTCTGAAGTCAACAAATTTCGCACGACAAGGAATCAAAGTAGTAAAATTTTCCTAACTTTTCCATAGCCCCGAAGATAAATACACATGTCTCCATACTGATCTGCGAGAATCTAATAAATACAGAGTAATCCCAAAACCCGGAACATCATGAATCATAGACTATAGAGGGACAATGTAGTGTCTCTATACATCAGAGTCTAACAAAAGAAAAATACAAAAGATAATGGACATGAGAAAAAGTAGAAGGGGACTCTGAGGTCTGCGGACACGGCAGATATACCTTGAAGTCTCTAAAGCTGTCCCGGTTCATTGATAGTGCAGATGATAGGAGCACCTGGATCTGTACATGAAAAACATGTGCATAAGAGTAGCTTGAGTACACCACAATCGGTACCTAGTAAGTGCCATGCCTAACCTCGGTCGAGTAGTGACGAGGTTAGGTCAGGACCCTACTGGTATATATATAATAACACAAGATAGAATGAAATACCGTAGTAAAATAAAGACGAAAATTTAACAAGGATGAAATCATAGAAGACAACAACTCAGTACACAGAGATAACAACATGGGATCTCCCGAAATACCATTCCTTTGTCCCAAAGTAAATACGCAGCCAAACAATAGAATTAAATAGTTACGACACGAAATTCTAAAATCCAACCGAAGTACTAGTTAAGGAAAGACATGTATATTCACTAAACATGCTGCACGTAGTTCAAGTAAACAGTTAAGGCAAGTAGGCATGCTATTCAAGTCTAGTCAGATACTACACAAGCTGATGGACTCAAATAAGAAGGAAATAAGGTTATTACTTAGTAGAAAAATTGGGTTTTTACACAATTAGCCCATGTACGTACTCGTTACCTCATGTAAACGACACTCATATATCAAAACAGTACATATCCAATGGGGAGTTCCCCCCCTACAAGGTTAGGCAAGCCACTTACCTCGAACCAAGCTCAATCAATCGGTTTCCCTCGAATATCCGGCTCTGAATGGCCCAAATCTAGCCAAAAGCAATTACATATCATAAATACAACCATAATAGACTCTTCTAATTAATGAAATCAATACTTTAACAAATATTCCGAAATTCGCCCTAAAAAGTCGACCCTGCCCACGTCTTGGAATTGGGTAAAAGTCACAAAATACGAACACCCATTCACTCACGAGTTCACTCGTACCAAAATTATCCAAATCCGATGTCTAAATCTCAATCAAAACTCTGAAATTCGGTTAGGGAACTTTTCCCCCATTTTCCCAACTTTTCAATCCAAATCCGAAATTAACTGGAGAAAACAACTATAGATTAATGAAATACAACCAAAAACGAGTAAGGAATCATTACCCAAAATCTCTCTCTGCAAATCCCTCAAAGAATCACCAATTTTCGTGCTCCCAAGTCCAAAAATGGAGAAATGAATCAAACCCTCGAAATTCTCTCTTTTTTGCCCAGCGAACCCGCTCCTGTGACTTCATCATCTCACCTGCGGTGCCGCTTAAGCGGCTAGGACTCCGCACCTGTGAGTTTTCATTAAAACTCTATATTCTGCACCTACGCTCCTAAGTCCGCATCTGCAGATGCGCTTCTGCGTCTACTCGTCCGCTTCTGCGCAACCTTGGGTCCTTCTCATCTCTGCACTTGCGACTACCCCTCCGCAGATGCGGCTCCCCTCCTGCGGCTCACTCGTCGCATCTGCGACCACTGACTCCCAGGCCTAAAGGCATACCTGCGATCCCAGCCTCGCTTCTACGGGGCCGCACCTGTGGACTCCCCACCGCAGGTGCGAAAACACCAGAAACCAACATGTTAGAAATTCTTATAAGTCCAAGCTTTTACCCGTTAAGCACCCGAAACTCACCTAAGGCCCCCGGGACCTCAAACAAACATACCAACCAATCCTATAACACCATACAAACTTAGTCGAGCCCTCAAACCACATCAAACAATGCTAAAATCAAAAATCATCCTCCGATTCAAACTTAAAGTAGTTGAAACTTCCAAATCCGACAACTGATTCCGAAACCTACCAAATCACGTCCGATTGACCCCAAATTTTGCACACAAGTCATATTCAACATTACGGACCTACTCCAACTTCCAGAATCAGAATCCGACCCCGATATCAAAATTTCCACTACCGGTCCAAATCTCCAAAAATTCAACTTTTGCCATTTCAAGCCTAAATAAGCTACGGACCTCCAAAACACAATCCGGACACGCTCCTAAGCCCAAAATCACCTAACGGAGATAACAAAACCAAAGGAACTCCATTCTGGAGTCGTCTTCATATAGTTCCGACTATGGTCCAAATCATAAGGCTTAAACCTCCATTTAGGGACTAAGTGTCCCAAAACACTCCAAAAACCAAAACAAAACCTCACGGCAAGTCACAATAGAAGAAATAGATATGGGAGAAGCAATAAATAGGGGATCAGGACTAATACTATCAAAGCGACCGGCTGGGTCGTTACAGAATCATACCCCAAACCAAATTGATTCAACTTAGAATTTTAAATTCTTCAAACTTACTCCAAACGCGCCAAAATATACTTATACTACTCGAAATGACACCAAATTTTGCGTGCAAGTCTTAAATCACCATACAGAACTATTCCCAAACTCGAAATTTCAAACGAACCTCGATTACTCTAAAACCTACTCCAAACCAAATTTAAAGAACTTTAAACCTTCAATTAGTTGATTTTCACTATTAAGCGCCAAAATGCTCCCAGGTTACCCAAAACCAGATTCGAACATACGCCCAAGTCTGAAATCATCATACGAACCTATTGGAACCGTCAAATCCCGATTCCGGGGACATTTTCTCAAAATGTTGACCGAAGTCAAACTTGGCCTTTAAAGTCCAACTTAAGGAACCAAGTGTTCCGATTTCAACCCGAACAGTTCCAAATCCCGAACCAACCATCCATGCAAGTCATAAATTAATAAAAGCACATACGGGGAGTTTTGTTTAGGGGAGTGGGGTTTTAAAATTCAAAATGACCGGTTGGGTCATTACATGAAAAATCCTAAACTTTTTAATAAAGTTGATTTATTAAAAACTCAGTTTTCCTTGCAAATATGTGGACACCATCCAAATCAATTTTGGGATAGAAAGAAGCATATTGTAAGTCTTCCCTACAAAGAAGACTTCTCAGAGGATAATATTCCTACCAAGGCTAGGCCTTGTCAGATGAATTCTGAATATTTAGAATTATGCAAAAAGGAAATAAATTCCTTACAGAAAAAGGGTTTAATAAAACCCTCAAAGTCTAAATGGTCTTGTACTGCTTTCTATGTTAATAAACATGCTAAACAGGAAAGAGGAGTTCCTAGACTAGTTATTAATTATAAACCTTTTAATAAGGTTTTGAAATGGATCGAGTATCCTATTCCTAATAAAATGGATTTATTAGATAGGTTACATAATGCTATTGTATTTTCTAAATTCGATTTAAAATCAGGTTATTGGCAAATTCAGACATCTGAAAATGATAAGTATAAAACTGCTTTTAATGTCCCAATGGGTCAATATGAATGGAATGTTATGTCTTTTGGTTTACAACACGCCCCTTCTGAATTTCAGAAAATCATGAATGATATTTTTCTCCCTTATACAGACTTTATAATTGTCTATATAGATGATATCTTAGTATTTTCAAAAAGTATTAAAATACATTTCAAACATTTAAATTTGTTTAGAAACATTATAATTCAGAATGGTCTAGTAATATCTAAACCAAAAATGTCTCTTTTCCAAATTAATATTAGATTTCTTGGTCATAGTATTGAAAAAGGTAGAATTATTCCTATTAACAGAAGTATCGAATTTGCTTCTAAATTTCCTGATATAATTACCGATAAAACCCAACTTCAGAGATTTTTAGGAGGCTTAAATTATATTTCTTCTTTTATACAAGATATTGCTAAAGATACTACTCTTCTTAATGATAGACTAAAGAAGAATTCTAAACCATGGACTGATTGTCATACAGAATCAGTCAAAAGAATTAAACAGAAGGTTAAAATTTTTCCATGTTTAACTCTTGCCAACCCAAGTTGGGCAAAGGTAGTTGAAACTGATGCTTCAGACATTGGGATGGTGGAATATTGAAACAATGCTCTTCAATGGATAAACAAGAGTATCTTGTTCAATTTTATTCGGGAAAATGGAATAACTCCCAAAAGAATTATGCTACTGTAGCTAAGGAAATCCTTGTTATAGTAAAATGTGTTATGAAATTCCAAAATGATCTTTATAATCATAAATTCTTAATAAGGACAGATTGCCAAGCTGCAAAATTTATCTTTAATAAAGATTTTAAGCATGATGTGTCAAAACAAATGTTTGCAAGATGGCAAGAATTATTGGCTCCATTTGATTTTGAATTAATATATAAAAAAGGATCTGATAATAGTCTTCCTGATTTTCTTACCCGAGAATATTTAAACTAATATTTTTATATGATTTAGGATATGAGGCCCACATACAGACCTCCTCGAGGAAGAGGAAAAGGAAATGGTGGTAGATGTAATATCCTCGCCCAAATGGGAAATCGACAGTAGGTAGCTGCCAATATTGCAGAGAGTCTTCTGTAATAACAGAAGAAAGCCATGAGAATCTGGAGGGTTATAACCGAAAGGAAGAAAACGAACTAATAGTTCTTTTCGAGCAATCCGACCTTAAATGGAAGGATAATCCATGGCAATTAATGATAAGGTATTTTTATACGGTGTCATATGCCACTCCTGCATATAAATACAGAATGCATTACGAGATAATGCTCTCATCCACAGGATCAGCTGAAATTCAACATTTCTATCTTGCAACTACTAAGAGAATGTATAATTTCTCTAAGATAGTAATCAAGAAAATATTAGCCTCAAATGAATGGGGACTAAGTACTTTAAAGAAAAGAGAATGTACTTATCCTGAACAGAAAATTGCAGTAAAATTCAATCACTGGGATTATATTTAGAGTTTTAATAAAACTTTCTTATATGAGAATCCTTATGTCACGAACCGAAATTCCCACCTTCGGGACCGTGATGCCGCCTAACATTTCACTTGCTAGGCAAGCCAACGTTAGAATATAATTAGCCATTTTAACAAAAAATTTAAATTAATTAATAACAAGAAAACAAATGCAGAAATAAAGTCTGAAATAAAGTGAATAATCTATAATAATCGCGATATCTAAATACCATCCCATATCTGGAGTCACAAGTGCACGAGCTTCTAGAATAATACAAATAAAGGTCTTAATAAAATTCAAGTTGTTTGAAATATAATACACAGCTAAGATAATATAGAAGGGGACTTCAGAACTGTGAATGATGTGCAATTATACCTCAAGTCTTCACTGGTATCTGTATCCGGGCAAATCTACAGTACGCCGTAGGGACCAACTCCGAAATATGCACAATAAGTGTAGAGTGTGTACTGGTAAGTGTCGAGCCTAACTTCGACGAAGTAGTGACGAGGCTAAGGCAGGTCATATGCATTAACCCGTACACAATAATAATAACAACAACAATAATAGAAATAAAACATGTGTCTCTTTTCAACAGTTGAAGCCAACTCGACAGTCATAACCAATTATTATTTCAATCAGTTTCCGTTGCGATGTGTAACCCGATCCCACAATATATTCATATTCAATTCTGTTGCAGCGTGCAACCTGTCACGACCCAAAATTCTAACCTGTCGTGATGGCGCCTATCTCGATACTAGGCAAGCCGACAATCTCAATAAACCACAATTTCTTTTAAGTTTGAAAATATAATTTTTAAACACAATCCACAAATCTCGCAAATACCGATACAAACATTCCCAAAACCTGGTGTCACTGAGTACATGAGCATCTAATATGAATACAAGTTTGGAAAATATGGTCCATAACAGTCTGAGACCAAATATAGTAAATAAGGAGATAGGGAACGAGAGGCAAGGTCTGCGAAACACGACAACTACCTCAGAATCTCCGAAAAATCAACGGTGCGAAAGAATCAACACCCGCTATGTTCGGGAACACCTCGATCTGCACACAAAGTGCAGGGTGTAGTATGAGTACAACCAACTCAGCAAGTAACAATAATAAATAAGGAACTGAAGATAGTGACGAGCTACACAGTTATAGTTCACTTTCAGTAATTCCATTAAAGAATAGACATGCTTCCAAATCCAGCAGTTTAAGTCAAATAAGTTTTATACAGTTCAAGTTCATGTAATCCGGATATAAAATCTTTTAGAGTATTTTACAACAATGATAGATAGAAACTAAGTGCCACAACAAATGAAAAGCAAGTACAACCTCTCAGGACAACAATCACTCACTAGGCTCCTAGCCCTCAGCACTCACACTCAATGGGTACCCGCGATCACTGGGGTGTACAGTCTCCGGAGGGGCTCCTACAACCCAAGCGCTATAATATCCTGCACGGACAACTCATGTGCTATAATATCCTGCACGGACAACTCACGTGCTATAATATCCTGTGCGGATAGCTCATGTGTTGCACAAACAACTCACGTGCTGCACGGACAACTCACGTACTATAATATCCACACCTCACCAACAGGCCCTTGACCTCTCAGTCATCAACCTCTCTAGTCTATCGGGCTCTCGAAAATCACAAACATCAGCCCAAACAAAGATAACATAGTGTATCAACAAATATCAAGAAAGACTGAGGTATGATACACAAGTAAAATCATGACTGAGTACAAGACAATAATTAGCAAATAATTCAACAAGTATGCGACCTCTGCGGGTCCCAACTGTACTATCACATAGCCTTAGCATGATTTACAGTCAAATTTATTGAACACATAGAGAGCATATAGCTAACAACAAGTTATTCAACTTTATAGTCTCACGGGATGGATCAAGTCACAATCCCCTCGGTGCATGCCCACACGCCCATCACCTAGCATGTGCGTCACCTCCAAAATAATCACATGACACAAAATCAGGGGTTTTATACCATCAGGACCAGATTTAAAAATGTTACTTACCTCAAGCCGTGTAATTCTTTATTCTGCAATGTCTTTTACTCATGAATTGGCCTCCAAATGCCTCGAATCTAGCCACTAATAATTCGATTCAGTCAATAAAATTTATTGGAATTAATTCCATGAAAAAATACTAATTTTCCAACAAAATCCTAAATTTAGCTCAAAAATCGCCCGTGGGGTCCACGTCTCAGAACCTGACAAAAGTTACAAAATCCGAAAGCCCATTCAACCACGAGTCTAACCATACCAATTTTACCAAAATCCGACCTCAACTCGACCCTCAAATCTTCAATTTAAACCAAGAGGGTTTTCTAAGTTTTTCAACTTGATTCACCCAATAAATGATAAAAACAACCATGGATTCGGGTAATTTAACCAATATTGAGTTAAGAACACTTACCCCGTTGTTTTCTATGAAAATCTCCCAAAACTCACCTCTTCCCGAGCTCCAATCCATCAAAAATGGAAAATGGGATGAAGTCCCATTTTCAGAACTTAAACTCTCTGCCCAGTCATTTGCTCTACGCGATCGCGAAGAGCAGTTTTCCACTGCCCATGTTTAACCTTACGCGATCGCGAACAATCACAGGCGATCGCGATGCACAAGATTCCAGCTCTACGCGACCTCATCCCTCTTCACGCAATCGCATAGAGCAAATGCGTGGCCCAACTTCCTCTCAAGTTTCCCCTACGTGATCGCGGCCTCTCCCACGCGTTCGCGTAGCACAGACTGGCCCAACCTATGCGATCGCGGTTGACTTCACACGATCGCGAAGAACAAAATTAACATTGCCTCAACTAAGCCTACGCGATTGCATCCCAATCTTCGTGATCGCGAAGAAGGTCTGAAACACTAGCAAAGAGCAGCTACCAGCAGTGCCAAAATGAAGGAATATAATCCGAATACCATCCGAAACACGCTCGAGCCCCTCGGGACCCCAGCCAAATATACCAACAAGTCCTAAAATATCATACGAACTTAGTCGAGTCTTCAAATCACATCCAACAACACTAAAAACACGAATCACACATAGATTCAAGCCTAATGAACTTTGAAACTTTCAATTTCTACAAATGACGCCGAAACTTATCAAATCACGTCTGATTGACCTCAAATTTTGCACACAAGTCATAAATGACATAGCATAGCTATTCCAATTTTTAGAATTGGATTCCGACCCTGAAATCAAAATGTCAATTCCCCGATCAAACTTCCCGAAAAATTCAACTTTCGCCATTTTAAGCCTAATTCCTCTACCGACCTCCAATTAATTTTTTGGACACGCTCCTAAGTCCAAAAGCGCCATACGGAGCTATTGAAATCATCAAAATGCAAATCCGAGGTTGTTTACCCATAAGTCCCGATCAACTTTTCTAACTTAAATTTTTAATTATGAGACTAAGTGTCTCGTTTCACTCCGAATTCCTTCCGGACCCGAACCAACTAACCCGGTAAGTTATAGAATAACTGTAAAGCATAAATTGAGCAGTAGATAGGGGAATGGGGTTATAATACTAAAAACAACAGGCCGAGTCGTTACATTCTCCCCCTCTTAAATAAACGTTCGTCCTCGAACGGGTTTAGAATCATACCTGGAGTTTCAAATAGGTGTGGATATTTGTACCGCATCTCCTACTCAATCTCCCAAGTAGATTCTCCGACTGGCTGCCCTCTCCACTGTACCTTCACTGGTGCTATGTTCTTTGACCTCAGCTTTCGAACCCGCCGATCTAAACTAGCCACCGGCTCCACATCATAAGTCAAATGACCGTCCAGTTGTACTGTATTGAAATCCAGAATATGAGACAGATCCCCGACATACTTTCGGAGCATGGATACACGGAACACTGGATGAACACCTGATAGACTAGGTGGCAAAGCAAGTTCATAAGCCACATCCCCAATTTTCTTAAGTATCTCAAAAGGCCCAATATACCGAGGGCTTAACTTGCCCTTCTTCCCGAACCTCAACACACCCTTCATGGGTGAAATCTTGAGCAGAACCTTCTCCCCAACCATGTAAACAACATCACGAACCTTCCTGTCAGCATAACTCTTCTGTCTAGACTGTGCCATACGAAGCCGTTCCTGAATCACTTTGACCTTCTCTAAAGCATCCTGAACCAAGCCAGTACCCAATAACCTAGCCTCAGATGGCTCAAACCAATCCACCGGGGACCGGCACCATCTCCCATACAAAGCCTCATACGGAGCCATTTGAATGCTTGACTAGTAGCTATTATTATAAGCAAACTCCGCGAGTGGCAGAAATTGATCCCAAGAATAATTGGTACCAACTAGCACACCGTGTAGGTGAATAATCTGGATATAAATCTCAGCCAACCGCTCCGAAGAATAATTGGTACCAACTGGAATAAAATGCGCGGACTTAGTCAAACGATCTACAATCACCCAAATCGCATCAAACATCCTGAAAGTCCGTGGAAGCCCAACTACGAAGTCCATGGTAATACGCTCCCATTTACACTCCAAAATTTCAAGCCACTGAAGTAATCCTCCTGATCTCTGATGCTCGTACTTTACCTGTTGACAATTTAAACACCGAGCTACAAATCCAACTATATCCTTCTTCATTCGCCTCCACCAATAGTGTGCCTTAAATCCTGATACATATTTGCGGCACCTGGATGAATGAAGTACCGCGAACTGTGAGCTTCCCGGAGAATGAACTCACGCAAACCATATACATTAGGCACATATAGCCTGCCCTGAATCCGTAATACACCATCATCTCTGATAGTGACTTCTTTGGCATCACCATGCTGAACTGTGTCCTTAAGGACAAGCAGATGTGGATCATCATACTGGCGCTCTCTGATGCGATCATATAAAGAAGACCGAGAAACCACAAGCCAAAACTCGATTCGGCTCGGAAACATCCAATCTAACAAACTGGTTGGCCAAGGCCTGAACATCCAAGGCTAAGGGCCTCTCTGTTACCGGTAAGTATGCTAAGCTGCCCAAACTCTCCGCTTTACGACTCAAGGCATCGACCACTACATTGGCCTTTCCAGGATGATAGAGAATGGTGATATCATAATCCTTAAGCAACTCTAACCACCTCCGCTACTGCAAATTAAGATCTTTCTCTTTGAACAGATGTTGTAGACTCCGGTGATCTGTATAAACCTCACAATGGACACCGTACAAATAGTGCTGCCAAATATTCAAGGCATGAACAATAGCTGTTAACTCAAGGTCGTAGACTGGATAATTCTTCTCGTTTACCTTTAACTATTTGGACGCATAGGAAATCCACCTACCGACTTGCATCAGCACTGCGCCGAGACCAATACGCAATGCGTCAAAATACACAGTATAATACTCTGAACCTGTAGGCAACACCAATATTGGAGCTATAGTCAAAGCTATTTTGAGCTTCTGAAAGCTCTCTTCACATTCATCCAACCACCTGAACGGAGCACCTTTCTGGGTCAATTTAGTCATAGGCGATGCAATAGGCGAGAAACCCTCCACAAAGAGACGATAATAACCGGCCAAGCCAAGAAAACTCCGAATCTCAGTAACAGAAGATGGCTTGGGCCAACTCTGAACTGCCTCTATTTTCTTCGGATCCACCTTAATCCCTTCACTAGACACTATGTGTCCCAAGAATGCCACCGAACTAAGCCAGAACTCACACTTAGAGAATTTGGCATAAAGTCTCTCCTCTCTCAATCTTTGTAATACAATACCCAAGTGTTGTGTATGCTCCTCCTAGCTACGTGAGTACACCAGGATATCATCAATAAATACTACGACAAATGAATCAAGATATGGATGTAATACACTATTTATCAAGTGCATAAATGTTGCTGGGACATTGGTTAGACCAAAAGACATCACAAGAAATTCATAGTGGCCATAACGAGTTATGAATGCCGTCTTTAGAATATCCGAATCCCGAATTTTGAACTGGTGAAACCCAGATCGCAAATCAATTTTGGAGAACACCCTCACTCCCTGAAACTTGTCAAATAAGTCATCAATACGCGGCAAGGGATATTTATTCTTGAGTGTAACTTTGTTCAACTGCCTATAATCGATGCACATCCGCATAGTACCATATTTCGTTTTCACAATCAGAACCGGTGCACCCTAAGGTGACACACTAGGCCTAATAAACCCCTTTTCAAGGAGTTCCTGAAGTTGCTCTTTCAATTCTTTTAATCAGCTGGTGCCATACGATACATAGGAATAGAAATGGGCTGAGTGCCCTGCACCAAGTCAATACCGAAATCAGTATCCCTGTCAGGTGGCATACCCGGCAGGTCTACAGGAAATACATCCGGAATATCTCGCACGACCGGTACTGAATCAATAATAGGAGTATCTGCATCAACATCTCTCACAAAGGCCAAATATGACAAACATCCCTTTCCAACCATATGTTGGGCCTTCAAATAAGAAATTACCCTGCTAGGAACAAATCTAGAGAACCTCTCCATTCAACCTTTGGCAACCCCGACATCGTCAACGTCATGATTTTTGCGTGACATTCCATAATAGCATGACATGGAGACAACCAATCCATACCCAGGATTACATCGAAATCTACCATACCGAGTAATAAGAGATCAACTCTAGTCTCCAGTTCCCCAATAGTTACCACACACGACCGATACACACGGTCCACAGTAATAATATCGTCCACAGGTGTTGATACACATACATGTGAAAATAAGGACTCACGGGGCATATCCAGGTAATGAGAAAAATACGATGATACATATGAATAAGTGGAACCATGGTCAAATAATATAGAAGCCTCCTTATGGCACACTGAAACAATACCTGCGATCATTGCATGTGAAGCAATAGCATCTGGCCTGGCAGGAAAAGCATAGAATCAAGCCCGACCGCCACCTGACCGGTCTCCCCCTCTTGGGCGACCCTTAACTGCCTGACCTCTACCTCGAGCTAGCTGGGCGAGTGGTGTAACTGCTGGTGCCGTTGGTCGAGAACTCTACTGTAGAGCCCTACTCAACAGCCTAGGATAATCACTCTTGAAATGACCCAATTCTCCGCACTCGAAACAACCCCTCCTCTGATGGAACTGCTGCTCCTAATAACCCGAGGAATTACCTGTAGAAGACTGAGCTGACGAGGCATGATGAGAACTCTACGATGGTAGTGCACTGAATGAAGACTGGCCTGAGTGAGCACTGTAAGAACCGTGGCTAGCTGATGCATCACGAAGAGTTGGACGAGTCGCCTGAGCGTGTCTGAAGGAACGACCCCTACTGTAGTAAAACTGACCCCATGAAGGAACACCACTGAAATCACCTGAACCACGAGGCCTCTTAGCCTCTCTCTCAATCTATTCCTAACTGTGAACCATTTCAATATGACGATCAATCTCGACCACCTCGTCGAAAGTAGCACCAGACACTCTCTCTCTAGTCATAAGTAATCGTAGCTAAAAAGTGAAGCCATCTATGAACCTCCTGATCCTTTCTCTGTCTGTGGGAATCAACCAGATAGAATGACGGGCCAACTCTATAAATCTCATCTCATACTGTGTCACAGGCATATCACCCTGATGAAGCTGCTCGAACTGCCTGCGTAGCTCCTCTCTGCGGGACTGAGGCACGAATTTCTCCAGGAATAGACCGGAGAACTGCTGTCAGGTAAGAGGTGCTGCACCGACCGGCCTACACCTCTCGTAAGAATCCCACCATCTGAAGGCAGCCCCAGAAAATGGAAAAGTAGTGAACGATACCCCACTGGTCTCCAGAATACCCGCTGTCCGAAGCATCCGTTGACACCTATCCGAAAAACCCTGAGCATCCTCTGACTGGGCTAGTAGTACCCCCGGTATCTGAAGTCCTTGTACTACCTGGTCTGGAGTACGGGTAACAGGGGTATGAGTACCTCCCCCGGGCTGAGAAGTGGTAGGTGCGGCCTGAGCCAAAACCCCTTGAGCAAGACCAGTACAAACTGTCAATATATGGGCCAGAGCAACCTGAAGGCCTGAAATCACAATAGGTGTAGCTGGTGCCTGAGTTGGTCCCGCGGCTCAACTGTATCCGGAATCTGCTCCTGAGCTGGAGCAACTGGTAGTACTACAGGTGCTGCTCCAATAGCTGCACGAGCTATACCTCGACCCCTACCTTATCGGCCTCTACCATGACCCCGGCCTCTCGCGACCCTAATTGGTGGCACTGATGGCTGGCCGTCCGATCCGGTAGTACGTGTCCTCACCATTTGTGAGAGAATAGAATAACAAAAATTTAGTTTTCCGGAATTAACAAATTCGCACTACAGAATACAAGAAAGTGAAATTTTCCTAAGGGTTCTGCAACCTCTCGCACATAAGTACAGACGTCTCCGTACCGATCCGTAAGACTCTACGAAACCTGCTCATGACTCGTGAGACCTATGTAACCTAGGCTCTGATACCAACTTGTCACGACCCAAAATTCTAACCTGTCATGATGGCGCCTATCTCAATACTAGGCAAGCCGACAATCTCAATAAACCACAATTTCTTTTAAGTTTGAAAATATAATTTTTAAACACAATCCACAAATCTTGCAAATACCGATACAAACACTCCCAAAACCTTGCGTCACTGAGTACATGAGCATCTAATATGAATACAAGTTTGGAAAATACGGTCCATAACAGTCTGAGACCAAATATAGTAAATAAGGAGATAGGGAATGAGAGGCAAGGTCTGCGAAATACGACAGCTACCTCAGAATCTCCGAAAAATCAACTGTGCGAAAGAATCAACACCCACTATGTCTGGGAACACCTGGATCTGCACACGAAGTGCAGGGTGTAGTATGAGTACAACCAACTCAGCAAGTAACAATAATAAATAAGGAACTGAAGATAGTGACGAGCTACACAGTTATAGTTCACTTTTAGTAATTCCAGCAAAGAATAGACATGCTTTCAAATCCACCAGTTTAAGTCAAATAAGTTTTATACAGTTCAAGTTCATGTAATTCGGATATAAAATCATTCAGAGAATTTCACAACAATGATAGATAGCAACTAAGTGCAACAACAAATGAAAACCAAGTACATCCTCTCAGGACAACAATCACTCACTGGGCTCCCAACCCTCAGCACTCACACTTAATGGGTACCCGCGCTCACTAGGGGTGTACAAACTCCGGAAGGGCTCCTACATCCCAAGCGCTATAATATGCACGGATAACTCACGTGATGTACGGATAACTCACATGCTATAATATCCTGCACGGACAACTCACGTGCTATAATATCCATACCCTACCGACAAGCCCTCGACCTCACTCAGTCATCAACCTCTCTAGTCTCTTGGGCTCTCGGAAATCACAAAGATAATCCCAAACAAAGATAACATAGTGTATCAACAAATATCAAGAAAGACCGAGGTATGATACGCAAGTAAAATCATGTCTGAGTAAAAGACCACAATTAGCAAATAATTCAATAAGTATGCGACTTCTGCGGGTCCCAACAGTACTATCACATAGCCTAAGCATGATTTACAGTCAAATTTCTTCAACACATAGATAGCATATAGCTAACAAAAAGTTATTCAACTTTACAGTCTCACGGGACGGACCAAGTCACAATCCCCTCGGTGCACGCCCAAACGCCTGTCACCTAGCATGTGCGTCACCTCCAAAATAATCACATGACACAAAATCTGGGGTTTCACCCTCAGGACCAGATTTAAAACTGTTACTTACCTCAAGCCGTGTAATTCATTATTCTGTAATGTCTTTTCCTCATGAATTGGCCTCTAAATGCCTCGAATTTAGCCACAAATAATTCGATTCAGTCAATAATTTATTGGAATTAATTCCATGAGAAAATACTAATTTTCCAACAAAATTAGAAATTTAGCTCAAAACTCGCCCATAGGGTCCACATCTCGGAACCCGACAAAAGTTACAAAATTCAAAAGCCCATTCAACCACGAGTCTAGCTATACCGATTTTACGCCGGAACCTATCAAATCACGTCCAATTGACCTCAAATTTTGCACACAATTCATAAATGACATAGCGGAGGCATTTCAATTTTTAGAATCGGATTCCGACCCCAATATCAAAAAGCCAACGCCCCGGTCAAACTTCCCGAAAAATTCAACTTTTGCCATTTCAAGCCTAATTCCTCTACCGACCTCCAATTAATTTTCCGGACATGCTCCTAAGTCAAAAATCACCATAAGGAGCTATTCAAATCATCAAAATTCAAATCCGAGGTCGTTTACATATAAGTCCACATCTGATCAACCTTTCTAACTTAAAATTTCAATTATGAGACTAAGTGTCTCGTTTCACTCCGAATTCCTTCTGGACCCGAACCAACTAACCCGGTAAGTCATAGAACAACTGTAAAGCTTAAATTGAGCAGTAAATGGGGGAACTGGGTTATAATGCTAAAAAACAATCGTCCGGGTCGTTACACAACCCGATCCCATTATATCTTTTCAATCAATTTTGTTGCGACGTACAACCCGCTCCTCCAATATATTTATTTCAATCAGTTCTATTGCGGCCCACTCCTCCAATATATTCATTTCAATCAATTCTGTTGCGGCGTGCAACCCGCTCCTCTAATATATTCATTTCAATCAATTCTGTTGCGACGTGTAACCCGTTCCTCCAATATATTCACTTTCATTTTCGTTGCGGCGTGCAACCCGCTCCTCCAATATATTCATTTACCAATTCTTATAAAATAAATTACTCCAATAAATGCAACAATTAATATGAAATTATAAGACAACAAGCATACAATAATTATGATTTATTAGAAATAAGTGATGACAAGTAACAATTAATTGTGAAAATTAAGGATGTAATAGACATTTTAATAATTAGTATGCTAAACATGAAGCGGCAATTAAGTCACATAAATCAAATAAGCATGTAGTAATTATACCATGGATTCAAGGCATGATGTTGTGTCCCGACCCAAAATCCCGCCACAGGCGTCATGATGGCACTTAGTCTCTAAGCCTAGGTAAGCCGATTATAATAACAATTCACGCCATTTTGTTTTATATATAAACCAACAACAGAAATATTTACAACTATAACAACCTCCCAAGACTGGTAATACTGAGTCACGAACTCTAACTGAATACATGGAATGATTTCATGGATGGAATACTCAATTCTATTTGATTAATAATTAACAATACAATAGAATGGATAGACTCCAAGGGACTGCGATGACCAAGCAGCTCTACCTTGAATCCTTGCGATCATACTTTAACTCTGTCCGAGTCTGATATCTCCAACACTTGGCTTTGCACAAAAATGCGCAGAAGTGTAGTATGAGTACACCACGGTCGGTACTCTGTAAGTATCAAGACTAACCTCAGTGGAGTAGTGACGAGGTATAGTTGAGACACTCACTAGTCTAATAACCTGTGCAATATAGTATGCAAAAATAATAGGAAACAAATAACAATGATTGAAACAATAATCAACCGGTGATATATATAGCAGGGCGGCAAGAACACCATAAATATTGCGCAACAAATAATGAATATAAGTACAACCAATTAATCAAGTCCTTCCAATATAAATCTTTCACCTATATGTTTCTCAAACAATACTCTTCCAAATAAAATTCTTTCACATAAATCTCTTTATAATATAATTCCTTCAAATAGATATTATTTCGAATATAATCCTTTCAAATAAAAGTCACCTCGTGACACCTCATCTCATAATCATAAAAATATGGGTCTCAGCCCACTTTCATATTTCACGGAACCTCGTGCCCATATCTCTATCACAACCGCACAGATAACTCTCATGCCAAATATGTCTATACATAAAATCCGCACGATTAATTTATTTTCAATAAAGTAAGGTTATCATTTTTAAACCGAGTAAGAATGCAACAAAGAAATGAGTTTAATTTAGAAATAGTTGGAGTGAAGAAAAATGACATTTCAATTTAAATAAAGCATCAGATAATCTATTGCTTCAGATGTAAAACTTATTAATTCAAAACATAATAGTAACTTCTTTTATTTAAAACAACCTAGTCATCAAAAATCGATAAAAATCAGGAATATAAATCTTCAGAGTATTGTACTAAAAAGCCAAGCCAACACAGTACAACAAGGAATACAAACACAAAGTAAAATCAAATAATACATCATGACATCTCAAAAGGATTTTCCTATCACGGAAATACAAAATAACCAAAGGCAAGTGCAACCATAGAGAGATGTCAACAAAAGTATTCGGACTTAGAAGAAAAATATGAAGTTTCTGCTATTTGATACAATCGTACCTGCAGAAATTCCATCGCAGGTACGAGCTCGCAGAAGCGAGCCTCGCAAGCGCAGATGCGGGTAGAGGACTGTGAGGCAATGGTCACAGGTGCGAGGGAAATTCCGCACCTGCGTGAGTACAGATGCGGAAGGATGCACGCAGAAGCGCACACAGGCGCGCAGATGCGGGCAAGGGTGCAGATGCGGGGGCTTTTTCCGCAAATGCGGTTGGCGCAAAAGCGGCCAAGTTACCGCAGATGCGAAAATCCCAGGGCAGTACAAAAACAGAGGGGGTTTCGAGCTTTTGCCATTTTTGGGCATTTCAAGCTCGGGTTGGGCGATTGTGAGCGAAATTTTCACGGGAAAACTTGAGGTAAGTTACTTGTGATAATTTCTACTCCATAATATTGAATTATCATCGAATAGTCTGACTAAATTATATGTTTTTGAGGTGTAAATCGGGGGTTTGAACTTAGGGATATGAAAATAAGATTTGAAGATTTGGAGGTCGAGTTGAGGTCGGATTTTGGCAAAATTAGTATGGTTAGACTCATGGCTGAATGGGCTTTTGGATTTTGTAACTTTTGTCGGGTTATGAGACGTGGGCCCCACGGGCGATTTTTGAGCTAAAATTTGAATTTTTATGAAAAATTAGCGTTTTCTTATGGAATTAATTCCAATAAATTTTATTGATTGAATCGAATTATTTGTGACTAGATTCGAGGCGTTTGGAGGCCAATTCACGAGGCAAAGGCTTAGCGGAATAAGAATTTCACGATTTGAGGTAAGTAACAGTTATAAATCTGGTCCTGAGGGTATGAAACCCCGGAATTTTATGTCCTAAGATTATTTTGGAGGTGACGCACATGCTAGGTGACGGGCGTGTGGGCGGGCACCGAGGGGATTGTGCCTTGGTCCCCGTGAAACTGTAAAGTTGAATAACTTGTTGTTAGCTATATGCTCTCTATGTGTTAAAGAAATTAGACTGTAAATCATGCTTAGGCTATGTGATAGTACTGTTGGGACCTACAAAGGTCGCGTACTTGTTGAATTATTTGCTAATTGCTGTCTTGTACTCAGTCATGATTTTACTTGCGTATCATACTTCAGTCTTATCTTGATTGTTTTGTTGATATACTATGTTGTCTTTGTTTGGGCTGATCTTTGTGATTTTCAAGAGACTAGAGAGGTTTAGGATTGAGTAAGGCCGAGGGCTTGTCGGTGAGGCAAGGATACTATAGCACGTGAGTTGTCCGTGCAGGATATTATAGCATGTGAGTTGTCTGTGCAGATTATGGCACTTGGGCTATATGAGCCCCTCCGGAGTCTGTACACCCCTATTGAGCGCGGGTACCCATTGAGTGTGAGTGCTGAGGGTTGAGATCCCAGTGAGTGATTGTTGTCCTGAGAGCTTGTACTTGCTTTTCTTTTGTTGTTGCACTTAGTTTCTATCTGTCATTATTGTAAAATTCTCTGATTGATTTTATATCCGGATTACATGAACTTGAACTGTATAAAATTAATTTGACTTAAAATGCTAGATTTGAAAGCATGTCTATTCCTTGCTGGAATTTCTGAAAGTGAACTATAACTGTGTAGCTCGTCACTATCTTCAGTTCCTTATTTATTATTGTTACTTGCTGAGTTGGTTGTACTCATACTACACCCTGTACTTCGTGTGCAGATCCAGGTGTTCCCGAACATAGCGGGTGTTGATTCTTTCGCGCAGTTGATTTCCGGAAATTCTGAGGTAGCTGCCGTGTTTCGCAGACCTTACCTCTCCTTCCCTATCTCCTTGTTTAGTGTATTTGGTCTTAGACTATTACAGACAGTATTTTCCAGACTTGTATTCATTCTAGATGCTCATGTACTCAGTGACACCAGGTTTTAGGAGTATTTATAATTGTACTCGTGTGAGTTCTTCCGCTAAATTTAATCATTGTTTTTCAAATTTAAAAGATATGTGGGTTATTGAGATTGTCGGCTTGCCTAGTATTGAGATAGGCACCATTATGACAGGTGGGATTTTGGATCATGACAGGATCTTCCGAATTACCGACTCGTAGCCCCAAAAGTAAATATGCAAGATAGGGGGATCTCCCGAGGTACCGCCTCGTAGTCCCAAAGTAAATATGCAAGACAAGGGGATCTCCCGAGGTACCGCCTCGTAGTCCCAAAGTAAATATGCAAGATAGGGGGATCTCCTGAGGTACCGCCTCGTAGTCCCAAAGTAAATATGCAACAACAACAATGCCCCCAGTCTATCACAAGTCATCACAATTCAATTCCCAACATAGCCCACCTTGTCTCGCCACGTGCGCAATAATAATGTAAATGCCCGCCTTGTCTCGCCGCATGCGCATAATAATATTCCCACATTGTCTCGCCACATGCGCAAACACCCCCCACACACACACACATATATATATATATATATATATATATATATATATATATATATATATATATATATATATATATATATATATATATATATATATATCGCCTTGTCACGCCGCATGTGCATAAATCGATAGTAATAATAGCATGGCAGAAACCTCGTGCAAACACCCGAACAAAACTTCCCAACAATATAACGTGCCAATATCACATCTCATAAATTGCACCTCAAGTGCTCAAATTTTACAACGTATCACAGATTTACACATCAAGTGCTCAAATATTATAATTTATCACTGATTGCATATCAAGTGCTCAAATATTATAATTTATCACAGATTGCACATCAAGTGTTCAAATATTACAACTTACCATAAAAATTAACAATACATTATTTTCCACAATCAGGAGCTCATGGCTCGACCATAATGTGCACAAAATCTTAACAAATATATCCGGGAGTGAACAACTCAACAAAATAATATTTCACATAAAAATAAAGGTGACAATCACACCAAATCATCATATAAAAACAAATCCAACAAAACAGGGACTTAGGCAAGACAAATCAAAGGATTTAATAAGTGCTAATAAATTTTTAATTTAATACATAAGAGTGTCTAAGGATTTTAACCAATGTAATTTGCACATATAAACCAAGTACGTACTCGTCACCTCGCGTACATGGTTTTTAATTACACAAATTACACATAAGACTCAATGCCTAAGGGGAATTTCCCCCACTCAAGGTTAGGCAAGATACTTACCTTCTTTTGAAGTTAGGCCGATATTCCGAAATAGCCTTCTTGCTTGAATTGACCTCCGGACAGCTCAAATATATCCAAATTAATTGTGTAACTTCATTAAAATTTATCAGAAATAATTCCGGATAATAAAACACCAACTTAAAATTTTATTCTAAAACATCAGCGCGGGGCCCGCCCCTCGGAACCCGACAAAATTTTACGAAATCCGAACACCCATTCCGATACGAGTTCAGCCATACCAAAATTATCAAATTCCGATAACGGATCACCCTTCAAATCTTAAATTAAAGTCTAGAGAATTTCTACCATTTTCAAACCCAATTCACTAATTTAGTGATAAAAATAACAATAGATTCATGTAATTTAACATAAATCAAGTTAGGAATTCTTACCCTAATGTTTTCTTTGAAACAGTCTCGAAAAATCGCCTCTCCCGAGCTTCCTTGGTCCAAAAATGGAAGAATGAGACGAATTTGGACTTTATTCTGTTGCCCAGGGGTTTGTACTTCGCGTTCGCGATGAACAAATTCTCCAACAACCATTTTCAAACTCTTCTCAGACAGCCTCTAGTATAATGGTCATAACGTTTTATACAAAACTCCAAATGATGAATGGTTTAATTTCTGAACACTAGACTCCGAGGACTATAACTTTCATTTATTTCTCATCTCCCAATTCCTTATAGATTGCGAGATATAAGCTTCCAAAATCAGCCTTGTGCAATAGAGATTTCCAAACTCTGCCCAGATAGCCTGTAGTATACATACCATAACTTTTTGTACACAACTCCAAATGACAAAATACTTTAACTTTCTGAAAACGAGACACAAAGGGCTACAACTTACATTTTTGGATTATCTTCAAATTCCTTATAGATTGCAAGATATGAGCCTCCATAGTCAGACGACACACAACAAATATTTCTTCGTGAACGTGAAGAACAAAGTCCCAACAGCAAAATCCTTCTTTGCGAACACGAGAAGCTCCCCGCGAACGCAAAGAACAACACCAGAAGCAGCAACCAACGACATCAAAACACCCAAACTTGGTCCGGAACCACCCCGAATCAAACCCGAGGCCCCCGTCCAATCGTACCAACAAGTCCCAATACATAACTCGAACCTGCTCGAGGCCTCATATAACATCAAACAATATCAAAATCACGAATTGCACACCAATTCAAGCTTTATGAACTTTAGAACTTCAAACTTCTACATTCGACGCCGAAACCTAGCAAATCAAATCTGATTGACCTCGAATTTTGCACACAAGTCATAATTAACATTATGGACCTACTCCCACTTCCGTAATCAGAATCCGACCCCGATATCAAAAAGTCCACTCCCCGGTCAAACTTCCCGAAAATTCAATTTTTGCCATTTCAAGCTAAATTCCACTACGGACTTCCAAATGATTTTTCGGACATGCTCCTACGTCCAAAATCACCATACGGAGCTATTGGAATCATCAGAATTTGAATCCGAGGTCGTTTACACATAAGTCAAATATCTGGTCAACTCTTTTTATTTAAGCTTCTAAATAGGAATTGTTCTTTCAATTTAATTTCGAATCTTCCGAAAATCAAACTCGACCACACCCGCAGGTCATAATACATATTACGAAGTTGTTCGAGACCTTAAGTAGTTGAATGGGGCATAGATTCTTAAATTGACAAGTCGGGTCGTTACATGTTGAGCAAAGAACACGAGAGAAATAATTAATATAATAATTAATTTATGATTTAAAACGATTTATGATTTTTCAAGTAATTATGCAAACAATTGATTTGACGACGTATAGACACTCGTCACCTCGCCTATACGTCATTCACATGCATTTTACATAACAAATAATTTAAGGGTTCTATTCCCTCAAGTCAAGATTAACCATGACACTTGCCTCGCTTTGCAATCAAATTCAAGAATCCAATAAACCTTTGCCTCGCGAATTAGTGTCTAAAATCCTCAAATCTAGTCATAAGAAATTCAATATACTCAATACAATTCGTAGGAATTAATTCCATATGAATTTACTAACTTTTCGCATTAAAATCCGAAATTCATTTAAAAATTCGACAGTGGGACCCACATCTCGAATTCCAGAAAAACTAATGTAGTACGAACACCCATTCCGATACGAGTTCAACCATACAAAAATTATCGAATTCCGACATCAAATTGGCTTTCAAATCTTCATTTTACTTTTTTGGAAGATTTTATAAAAATCTGATTTTGCTTCCATAAATTCACGGATTCATGATGTAAATGAGTATGGAATCATGAAATATAATCAACATAGGATAAAGAATACTTACCCCAATGTTTTCCCGTGAAAATCGTCCAAAAATCGTCTTACCCGAGCTCAAAATCGAAAATGGTGGAAAATGGGTCGAAATCCCATTTCCAGAACTTAAGTTCTGTTGTTCATATTTTTCTTCTTCGTGAACGCGGTTAGTGCCTCGCGTTCGGGAAGCATAAAATGTGCTGCCAAATATTTCCCTTCGCGAACGTGAAGGCAACCTCATGAACGTGATGCCTTGCTTGGCTTGGCCTTCACGAACTCAAAGGCAAGAATCCAGTCCGGTCATTTCCCCTTCGCGAACGCGAGGCTTCGATCGCGAATGCAAAGCTTTGCACCTCGACCCTCCGCGAACGCGTGCCCTCGATTGCGAACGCGAAGCACAAAATGTGCCAGTCCATATTTCCTCTTTACGAACGCGAGACTGCATTCACGAACGCAAAGAAGAAAACCAAAACAAGCATCAGAAAATTTCCAACAGCATTCCAAGTCCGAAATTCAATCAGTTAACCATCTGGAACTCACCCGAGGCCCTCGGGATATCAACCAAATATACCAACAAGTCCTAAAACATCATACGGACTTAGTCGAAACCTCAAATCACATCCAACAACACTAAAACACGAGTCACACATAGATTCAAGCCTAATAAACTTTGAAACTTTTAATTTCTACAAACGACGCCGCAACCTATCAAATCAAGTCCGATTGACCTCAAATTTTGCACACAAGTCTTAAATGATATAATGGACCTATAAAAATTTTTAGAACTTGAATTTGACCCCGATATCAATAAAAGTCAATTTGTGGTCAAACTTTGAAATCTTTAAGCCTTTAGGCTTCTAGTTTTTGCCAACTGGCGATAATTCAAGCTAGGGACCTCCAAATTAAATTCCGGGCATACGCCCAAGTCCCAAAGCACGATACGGACTTACCGGAACTGTCAAAACATTGATCCAAGTCTATTTTCTCAAAATGTTGACCAAAGTCAACTCAATTGAGTTTTAAGGCTCTATTTCACATTTTAATCTATTTTTTACATAAAAACTTTTCGGAAAATTATACGGACTGCGCATGCAAGTCGATGGATTATAATTAGTGCTTTTCGAGGTCTTAAAATACCAAATTAACTGTTAAAATTAAAGATGACCTTTTGGATCATCACACCTCATAGGAAACACTCTTGGTTTATTAAATTGTGTTCTAATATGTTTGGACAACAAATACCAAATTGGTTTTGTAAATAGTGGAAATTATATAGATCATCATTAGAAATACTCAACCCATATTTTAAAAGTCTTTACAAACAATGGGTAGATATATCTCTCAAAATCATTTTCCTACAAAAAGATAATATATTTTTATGATGGCATTGCCGCTATGTATTTTTTTTATTGAATTCTCAATTTCTTGGATAATGAAATAGGATGTAGAAGTTGGTTATACCACAGAAGGAATTCCTTGCCTAAATAGAATTTTTTATACCAAATTCGGGAGTAAATTACTCCTATCTGAAAAAGATGGAAAACTTTATGGCCAAGCATTAATGGATCAGATCGAGGCCAAAATTGAGGAGTATGTTAATACAAAGGGAATAGACATGGAAATGGTGGAGTTAAGTCCATTCCAGAAGGTTACCAGACAACTTCAAATGAAGAAAGGAGCTCTTTCCAAAAAAGAGATTCTAGCATCATACTTTGAAGAAAAAAAAGAAAGATTTGGCAAGAAACTTCGAAATCGAAGTAGGTGATAATATGTCCATAACCTCTTTGGGTAATACTTCGGAAGAAGATACATGCATGGCAGGAGAAGCAGAAGCTCAATCAAGCCAGCAAGGACCAGTCAATTTAGATGAAATTGAAGAATTCTTGAAGAAGATGAAGGAAGGAGCAGAAGAATCTTCTGCAACAAAAGACAATAAAGGAAAAGGAAAAATGTGAAAGAGACTGAAGGCCCCACCAGTGAATTATTGGGGTAATGAAGATAAAAAAAAATTAATAAAGTCATGGGACCTAAAACTTTAATAAAGTAGCGGGACCAGAGGAATCAACTTTTGAAAAGTTGATTGTTTTTATTACTTTTTCTTTTTCTTTGTCGGCCAATCTTGTTGGCCATTTAACTTTTTAAGTTTTGTTTTTAGCTAGGGACTCCATTATAAAAGGAGTTAGAATTTATTTAGAGAAGTAGGCATTAGCCAAACGTTCTTCCCTCTCTCTAAGATAGCCCTCCCCCTCTCTAAAATCCTCATGTAAATATCTCTTTGTAATATCTTTATTTTGGAAATAAAAATAAAAAAAGGTCACTTGGCCACAATCCAGCGGTCTCAGGTATTTTTTTCTGTTCTTATAGTTAATATACTATAGATACTTATTTAGCCTAAATGATAGGCTAAATACTAAGTGTTAAACTTAGTCATATTAGGGTACTTTGTTTGCATGTTTTATTGTTAAGAGCTTACTATATCACCCCGATAGTGCTCTAGGTTAATAACAATATAGTCCATGCAGTTATTAATTTTGACAGTAAACCCTGGTTATAAAAACATAACCGGTGGTCCTCAGTTGACCCGTTAAGCCGAGGGTGAGGCATGAAAGGGTTGTGAGGAGGACCATGGTTTACGGTCTACTGTTGTGTCGTAACAGAAGAAAGCCGTGAAAATCTGGAGGTTTATAACCGAAAGGACGAAAAAGAACTAATAGTGCTTTTACAACAATCAGACCTTAAATGGAAGGATAATCCATGGAAATTAATGACAAGGTATTTTGATACAGTGTCATATGCCACTCATACATATTAATACAGAATGCATTACGAGATAATACTCTCATCCACGGGATCAGCTGAAATTCAGCATTTCTCTCCTGCAACTACTAAGAGAATTTATAATTTCTCTAAGATAGTAATCAAGAAAGTATTAGCCTCAGATGAAAGGGGACTACGTACTTTAAAGGAAAGAGAATACACTTATCCTGAACAGAAAGTCGCAGTAAAATTCAATTACTGGGATTATATTGAGAGTTTTAATAAAACTTTCTTATATGAGAATCCTCATAGGAAACACTCTTGGTTTATTAAATTATATTTTAATATGTTTGGACAACAAATACCAAATTAGTTTTGTAAATGGTGGTAATTATACGGACCGTCATTAGAAATACTCAACCCATATTTTAAAAGTCTTTATAAACAATGGGTAGATATATCTCCCAATATCATTTTCCTACAAAAAGATAATATTTTTTATGATGGCATAGCCACTATGTATTTTTTTATAGAATTCTCAATTCCATGGATAATGAAATGGGATGTAGAAGTTGGTTATACCACAGAAGGAATTCCCTGTCTAAATAGGACTTTTTATACCAAATTCTGGAGTAAATTACTCTTATCTGAAAAAGATGGAAAACTTTATGGCCAAGCATTGATGGATCAGATTGAGGCCAAATAGAAGAATATGCTAATACAAAGGTAACATATACTTAAATGGAGGAATTAAGTCCATTTCAGAAGGTTACCGGGTAACAACTTCAAATGAAGAAAGGAGCTCTTTCCAAAAAGCGATCTTAGCATCATACTTTGAAGAAATAAAGGACCTGACAAGAAACTTCGAAATCGAAGTAGGTGATGATATGTCCATAACCTCTCTGGGTAATACCTCGGAAGAAGAAACATGCATGGCAGGAGAAGTCCAATCAAGTGATGACCCAAAAAGCCATCTTTAAATTTAATAATTATTTCTGTGCTCTAAGACCTCAAAAAATACTATTCATTATTCCTCGACTTGCGTGCGCAGTCCGTATAATTTTTCAAAAAATCTTTATATGAAAAATTGATTAAAATGTGAAATAGATCCTTAAAACTCAACTGAGTTGACTTTGATCAATATTTTGAGCAAACAGACTCGGATCAGTGTTTTGATAGTTCCGGTAGGTCCGTATCATTATTTGGGACTTGGGCGTATACCCGGAATTTAATTTGGATGTCCCTAGCTTGAATTATCCCAGTTAGTGAAAACTAGAAGCCTAAAGGCTTAAAGATTTCAAAGTTTGACGACAAATTGGCTTTTATTGATATCGGGGTCGGATTCGAGTTCTGAAAATTTTCATAGATCTGTTATGTCATTTATGACTTGTCCATCGAATTTGGTCAGGAATAGAGTTGATTTGACATGATTCAGACGTTCGGTTGTGGAAATAGAAGTTTTAAAGTTTTCTTAAAAATTTCATTTAATTTGGTGTCTGATTCGTAACTCTAGGTGTTAAATTGGTGTTTTGATCGCGCGAGCGAGTTCGTATAATATTTTTGGACTTGTGTGCATGTACGGTTTAGAGCCCCGAGGGCTCGTGTGAGTTTCAGATAGCCTACAGACCATTTGAACTTTGGAAAAATCTGGTTTTTGAGCTTCATCTGTCATCTGGTGCATGGTGCTTTGCGATCGCGAAGCCATTTCCATGATCGCGAAGAGCAAATTTTGAACCGTGAGTTTTACCCTTTGCGTTCACGAAGATAGTCACGCTATCGCGGAAGGTTAGCTCCCAGTGCACCACGAACGTGTAGAGTGGATCACGTCCGCGTAGAAGGAATGAAGGCAGAAGTTGGGCACGCCATTTGTTCTACGCGATCGCACAAGTCAGTACGTGATCGCTTAAGGCTAAGAAAATATTCTCTGCGATCGCATGACCATTTACGCGATCGCGTAGATTTAAAAATCTGGGCAACCAAAATATGATTTGCGATCACAAAGAATTATCCGCGATCGTGAAGAGTAAAATGGACCTAGGCAAAAAAATTTCTACGCGATCGCGAACGAATTCCCGCGATCGCGATGAGTAAACAATCTGGGCAAACAAAACTTAAGTTCTCGAAATGAGATTTCGTCCCATTTTCCACCATTTTCGATTTTGAGCTCGGGTAAGAAGCGTTTTGGGCGATTTTCACGGGAAAATATTGGAGTAAGTGTTCCTTATCCTATATTGATTATATTTCATGATTCCATACTCATTTATATGATTAATCCGTGAATTTATTGAAGAAATATCAGATTTTTATAAAATCTTCAAAAATGTAAAACGAAGATTTGAAAGCCAATCCGATGTCGAAATTTTATAATTTTTATATGGTTGAACTCGTATCGGAACGGCTGTTCGGATTTTGTAAGTTTTTCTGAGATTCGAGACGTGGGCCCCACTGTCAATTTTAAAGATGAATTTCGTATTTTAATCCGAAAAATTAGTAAATTCATATGGAATTAATTCTGTCACGACCCAAAATTTCACCACATGCGCCGTGATGACACTTAGTCTCTAAGACTAAGTAAACCGATTATAATTAAAATTCAAGCCAATTGTTTTTTTTTATATAAGCCAACAGCGAAATAATTACAAATATAACAACCTCCCAACACTGGTAATATTGAGTCACGAACTCTAACTGAATACATGGAATGATCTCAAGGATTGAATACTCAATACTGTTCGAATAATAATTAACAGTACAATAAAATGAAAAGACTCCAAGGGACTACGATATCTCCAACACATGGCTCTGCACAAAAATATGCAGAAGTGTAGTATGAGTACACCACAGTCAGTACCCAGTAAGTATCAAGACTAACCTCAGTGGAGTAGTGACGAGGTACAGTCAAGACACTCACTAGTGTAATAACCTGTGCAATAAAGTATATAAAAATAATAGGAAAACAAATAACAATAATGGCAACATTAATCAACCAGAGATATACACAGCAGGGCAACAAGAACATCATTAATATTGCTCAATAAATAATAAATACAAGTACACCCAATTAATCAAGTCCTTCAAATATAAATCTTTCGCCTATATGCTTCTCAAATAATAATCTTCAGGATATAATACTTTTCAATAAATATATTTCGGATATACTCCCTTCAAATAAATATCTTTCAACTATAATTCTTTCAAATAAATCTCTTTCAAATATAATTCCTTCAAATAAATTTCTTTCAAATAAATTTCTTTCAAATAAAATTTTTTCAAATAAATCTTCGAATAAAAGTCACCCTGTGACGCAACATTTCAAAATCATAAAACACGGGTCTCAGCCCGCTTTCCTATTTCCCCGGTACCTCGTGCCTATTTCTCTATCACAACCACACGGACAACTCACGTGCCAAATATCATCATCATTTAACCACGACACCTCGTGTCCACATTTCATATCACAACTGCACGGACAATTCACGTGCCAATATCATCATTATTTACTCACGGTTCGTGCCCACATTTCATATCACAACTGCACGGACAGTTCACGTGCCAATATCGTCATTATTTACTCACGGCACCTCGTGCCCACATTTCATTTCATAATCCGCATGGCAATAATCACAGGCTCCCAATTTCAACATAGATCAGACTATTATCAATTTACCAACAACAAGACAAATTGCACAAGGTATAAAAATAAACACAAGGAAAATCACAACATCACATGAAAATTCCCAACGCAATAACCCCACATCATCACATATCATCCCTGACGATAGCTACCCTTATCTCTCATATAGCCACCCTTATCACTCCTATAATAGCCTCCCTTATCCCTCCGCCCTGACAATATCAATAGCCACCTTTATCGCTGCTATAGCCACCCTTATCTCTCCTATAGCCACCCTTATCCCTCCGCCCAGACAATATCCAACACACATAACAACAGTGAAATGCCACCCTTATACCCACATAATATCAACAGTGAAATGCCACCCATATATCCTTAAAATAATAACTCAAATAGCAAAATAATTTACACGGAATATTATCACGGCAACATAACAAAAATCAATTCATATCATAATTTGAAATTAAACCATGTGTATAAAACCTCAAAACAACAACAGAGATGAAAAATACTCAGTATAGGGCAACGCCTTCATTAATCCAAATTCTTGATAATTATATAACACCTCCGTTTAAACTTATTTCATTAATTATTTGCAGATGGAAAATCAATAATAAAATTAAATTCCAAGAAATATCAAATCATCAAACTCACGGAATTCCAATAAATATACAAGTAATAATCACATCAAATTGTCATATAAAAACAAATTCAACAAACGCGAATTGAGGCATGGAAAATAGATGATTTAATAAATGCCAACGGTTATTCAATTTACTACACAATATGCCTAAGACTTTAACCCAATATATTTTGCACATATATGCCCGAGTACGTACTCGTCACCTCGCGTACACGGTTTTTCACATTTCACAAATGGCACATAAGACTCGATGCCTAAGGGGAAATTCCCCCACTCGAGGTTAGGCAAGATACTTACCTTTTTGAAGTTAGGCCGATATTCCAAATTAGCCTTCTTTCTTGAATTGACCTCCGCACAGCTCAAATCTATCCAAATTAATTGTATAACTTCATTAAAATTCATCAGAAATAACTCCGAATAATAAAACACCAACTTAAAATTTTATTCTAAAAAGACAGCGCGGGGCCCGCCCCTCGGAACCCGATAAAATATTTACGAAATTCGAACACCCGTTCCAATACGAGTTCAACCATACAAAAATTATCAAATTTCGATAAAGGATCGCCCTTAAAACTCCCCTCGTGTTCGCGCTGAACAAATTCTTCAAAAGCCATTTTCAAACTCTTATGAGACAGCCTCTAGTATAATGGTCATAACATTTTCTACAAAAGTCCAAATGATGAATGGTTTGACTTTCTGCCAAACTAGACTCCCAGGGCTATAACTTTTATTTGTTTCTCATCTCCCAATTCCTTATAGATTACTAGATATAAGCTTCCAGAGTCAGCCCTGTGCAACCGAGATTTTCAAACTCTTCCAAGATAGCCTATAGTGTATCCACCATAACTTTTGGTACACAACTCCAAATGACAAATGGTTTACATTTCGGAAAACTAGACACAAATAGCTACAACTGTCATTTTTGGATCATCTCCAAATTTCTTATTGATTACGAGATATGAACCTCCAAATTCAGACGACGAATAGCAAAATTTCCTTCTTCGCGAACACTAGAACCTCTTCGCGAACGCGAAGAACACCAAAACCAGCAACCAGCGGCATCAAAACACCCAAACTTGGTCCAGAACCACCCCGAATCAAACTCGTGGCCCCCGGGACCCCGTCCAATCGTACCAACCAGTCCCAATACATAACACGAACCTGCTCGAGGCCTCAAATCACATCAAACAACATCAAAACCATGAATCGTACCCCAATTCAAGCTTTATGAACTTTAGAACTTCAAAGTTCTACATTCGACGCCGAAACCTTTCAAATCTAATCCGATTGATTTCGAATTTTGCACACAAGTCATAATTGACATTACGGGCCTACTCCCACTTCCGGAATCAGAATCTGACCCCGATATCAAAAAGTCCACTCTCGGTTAAACTTCCCAAAAAACTTCAAATTTCCAATTTTCGCGAAATGACCCCAAAATGGTCTAGAGACTTCCAAATCCATATCCGGACGCTTCCCAGGCTCGGAATCCCAAACGGACATCGATAACATGAAAATCCACTTCAACCCAAACTTAGGAAATTCTTAAACTTTAAAAATGTCAACCTTGAGTAATAGGCACCGAAATACTCCTGGGCCACCTGATACTCGACCCGAACATATGCCCAAGTCCGAAATTATCATGCAGACCTATTGGAATTATCAAATTTCCATTCCAGAGTCATTTGCTCAAAATTCAAACTCCGGTCAACTCTTTTCATTTAAGCTTCAAAAATGAGAATTGTTCTTTCAATTTAAATTTTGAATCTTCCGAAATTAAAACGACCATACACGCAAGTCATAATACGCATTACGAAGTTGCTCGGGACCTTAAGTAGCTGAATGTTGCATAGATTCTTAAAATGACAAGTCGGATCGTTACATTCGCCCCCTCTTAAACATACGTTCGTCCTCAAACGTGCCAAGAATTATTCTGATGACATTAAATTACTGAGTGTATTATTTCACACATACTCACAGGTGATTTTACGTCACCATAAATTGGACAGGGGTCGGACAACATCATCTAAGTGGAGATTATTTCTTTTATTCACAGTTATAAGCTTTAAAGCCAATTCCTTACACTCCAATCAATTTCAAATTCCTTACATCAACACACAGCATTAGTTTCAACCGGCTGTAGCAACTCGTGCCTACGCACACATCATACGTATGTCCATAACCACATCTCTGGTCAATATAACTGTTTATAATTAATTTTCAACATCCTCAATTAATCTCATATTCACCAAAATCATATTTCAACTTTTCGTAACACTGACAGCAACACGCAAGGCATGGAGACCTCATAATTATTTATCCGAATTAATGAGTCGCATTTAACGCCACCTGGGCACTCACCTCGTGGTCTAAAACTCAATAATTACAACACAATTATGGCATAGAAATACATAAAAGAATTATCACATAAGCCTATCAGGCATGACTCCCTATTAGTACTATAGTACAAATTAAATTTCACAAAGGGAGAATTTAACTGATAAATATTTCACCACAAGGACCTCGTCCTTATATAACTTCCACCATGGCTTGTAGCCCAGTTTAAATATTTTACATCATATAAAAATGCGAGGATCTCGTCCTCAACTCTGAATCACAAGTATTTTGCACATTGTGCCAACTAAAAATTTTAATTTCCTTTCTTTTTTCTTTTCAATATATTCCGTAAACAGTTTTCACAACACATAATGAACCCTCATCCCGGTAGGGCATATAATTCATAAAATTGAAATCAATTATTCCAAAATCACATCAAAACTCACTGTAGTGAGTAATAAAAAGTCACGTTTGGACTTATAGCCCTCAATGGTGTACAAAATAAAAATGATAGACTCAGGCTAACATCATCAAAACTCCCAACAGGGATAAACATGTAAGTGGATCACAAAATTATGAAGCTTACCCATAAGCGGGGCATAACAGGAGGACTCACCTCAATATTCAGAACCGAATAAAATTAAGGGAAAATACCCTTTTATAACAAATCGGGATCGTACCTGTAACGACACCATCTGGTGTAGTGGCCTCAGCTATACCATAGAAAATATATCAACGGGTTGGGCCTCCCCCTCTAGGGCGCCCTCTACCCGCTTGTCATCCACCCCTAACTGGTTGTGCACGTGGGGTAGTAGCTACAATGAGGCCCATAGCCTGAGTGTTCTGATAAAATCCACCCCTCCCAAGTCTGGGACAATCTCTCATGATGTGTCTAGTATCACCACACTTATAACAATCCCTCTGAGGTCGCGGTTGCTCGTACTGACTCTGTGTCGGATAACTGGAATACCCATTGTAGGAACCCCGTACCGGTGGTGCATTAAAAGAACTTACTGGAGCACCTCAAGTATTCTGAAATTGTTTCCATGACCCCACTGATACTGAAATGTAGAATTATTAAGGACGTGGGAATACTGCAAATCCTAAAACCATCCCATACAAATCTCAGCTCTTAATCATATACAAGTTTTGGAGAACCTTTCAATACCACATATATACATCTCAGGCCAAAACTGATATAACGCATGATCCCGCATTCTGATCGTTGATAGTGGACTCCCCTCACTTGGCGTGAAGCCATAGGAAACAGTCTGATGATGCACAATACTAACCTTCACCGCTTGTACGTTACCATTCATAAGACATATCAAGCCATTTATTGGGTGCATGTCATCATCGTGACAAATAAAATTGCTTCCTTGAGTGCCTTGACTGCTAGTATGTACCTTTCACTAAATGGAAATCCCATACAAACTACATAGTCTCTAATACCACCAACTATCTTCAGATCTACATCCACCTCGTGACCCTACCACGATTGTGATGATTAGGCAATTAATTAAACCTTCTTAATATCATACTTATCAACCAAAATGATCTCTCAATATTTTCACATCCTTGATCTGGACGACACGTTGTAGGAATGGTTGAGCAACTCTGGCTCCCTTTAACCCCTCTGTACTATCATGAACCATTGACGCATAGTGGATACAGAGTGTGCAATTTCATACATGAGTGAATGCAAAAGAACATAAGATATATGCTTCAAGCTGAATAAATAATGCACAATAAGGAATGAAAGAAGTGAAAAAATTTCCTACTAGCTCTGTAGCCTCTCGTAGATAAGTACAAACGTCTCCGTTCCGATCCGCAAAACTCTACTAAAATCCCACCATAGGCGTCATGATGGCACTTAGTCTCTAAGACTAAGTAAACCGATTATAATTAAAATTCAAGCCAATATTTGTTTTATATAAACCAACAACGGAAATAATTACAAATATAACAACCTCCCAAGACTGGTAATACCGAGTCATGAACTCTAACTGAATACATGGAATGATCTCAAGGATTGAATACTCAATACTGTTGGAATAATAATTAATAGTACAATAAAATGGAAAGACTCCAAGGAACTGCGACGACCAAACAGCTCTACCTTGAATCATTGCGATCACACTTTAACTCTGTCCGAGTCCGATATCTCCAACACTTGGATGTAACGACTCGGCCGATCGTTTTGAGAGTTATAGCCCCATTTTTCCCATTTTTTACTTCTTTTTGTGTTATTCAAATATATTATGTTATATCAGGTTAGATGGTTAGGGACCGGAGTGGTTTCAGAGTGAATTGAGTCACTTAGTCTCTTAAGTAGAAACTTAAGTTGGAAAAGTCAACCGGATGTTGACCTATGTGTAAACAATCTCGGATTTGAATTCTGATGGTTCCGTTAGCTCCGTTAGGTGATTTTGGACTTATGAGTGCATCCAGAATGTGATTTGGAGGTCTGTGGTAGAATTAGGATTGAATTGGCGAAATTGAAAATTTGGCGATTTCGGTCGGCAGTGGAAAATTTGATATCGGGGTCAGAATGGAATTCTGAAAGTTGGAGTAGGTTCATAGTGTCATTTGTGATGTGTGTGCAAAATTTGAGGTCATTCGTATGTGGTTAGGTTGGTTTAGGCATCGGTTGCCGAATTTGGAAATTTAGAAGTTCTTAGGCTTGAATACGAGGGTAATTTGATGATTTGATATTGTTTTGAGTGATTTGAAGTTTCGACTAGGTTTGTATGTTGATATATGACTTGTTGGTATTTTTGGTTGAGGTCCTGAGGACCTCGGGGTGATTCCGGGTGGTTAACGGATTTGTTAAAGTTGGAAAATGCAGCTGAAGCTACTGCTACTGCTATTTTTGCACCTGCGGAAGAAAGAGTCGCAGGTACGAGGCCGTTGGTGCACGTGGAGACTTCACAGGTGCGGGCAATGCTGGGCTAGGCAGGTTACGCAGGTGCGAGTTGGAGGTCGCATCTGCGAGCCTGCAGGTGCGAAACCTGGGGCGCAGATGTGGAAAAGGGGATGCTGGGCAGGCTTCGCAGAAGTAGAGTATGAGTGCGCAGGTGCGAGAATTTGCTGTGCAGATGCGGAAAAATGTGAGGCCAAGGCTGGAGCGCAGGCACGAACGATTTGGCCGCACCTGCGAGGCCTGGAGCGCAGGTGCGGAAGCTGGGGAATTAAGTGGAGATCGCGGATGCGGCGCCTTGACCGCAGGTGCGGTCCCATAGGCGCGGAAAAAGAGCCCGCATGTGCGAAAACCTGGGCAGAAACCATAAATAGAACACTTCACGAATTTGGTTCATTTCCACCAATTTCAAGTCGGTTTGTAGAGCTTTGGGAGTGATGTTTGAAGGGTGATTCAAGGGCTATCAGTGATGTAAGTTGCTTGAGCCCTAATACTTGTATATATGGTAATTTTTCATTGTTTAGTCATTGTAATTAGTGAAAATGAGGGGTTAGGGCTTGAGGTTTTTGGAGAAGTAATTTAAGGATTTGAAGAGCCAAATGATGTCTGATTTTGATGAATTTGGTATGGTTAGACTCGTGAGTGAATGAGCTTTGTAGTTTTGTAAATTTTGCCGGATGTCGAGACGTTGGCCTGGGGGCCGGGTTTGAGCCAATTTCGGGTTTTGGTCTAATTTTGTAGCTTTTCTTGTGGAATTCATTCCATTAGCACGTATTGATGGTATTGTACTGATTGTGAATAGATTCAGAGCATTTGGAGGTCGAGTCCATAGGAAAGAGCATTGCAGGGTAGAGATTTGACCAGTTTGAGGTAAGTAACGATTATAAATCTAGTCTTGACGGTACGAAACCCCAAATTTTGTATCATTCTACTATTTTTAGTGACGCATATGCTAGGTGACGGGCGTGTGGGCGTGCACTATTGGGGATTGTGACTTGGTCCGTCCCGTAGCAACTGTAAAGTTGCATACTTTATTGAAACTATATGATACTTATATGTTTTAGAAACAAATTCTGTAAATTGGGCTGAATGCCATGTTTGGGCCTTGTGCCAGTGTTGTTTGGACCCTTATGGACCTTTTCTTACTATCCTCTCACTGGTTTCGATTGAAAATCTATACTCAGTCATGTTTATACTTGTTTACTCCATAACTCAGTTTTATGACTCTATTTTTATGCATATAAATGTTTTGGGCCGAATGCCCTATTTTACTGAAATCCCCGAGTGGCTTGAGAGATTTATGACTGAGTGAGGCCGAGGGCCTGATTTGTGAGGATATTTATGGGATCGGGCTGCACGCCGCAGCATGTTGCATATTTATGGGATCGGGATACATGCCGCAACATGTTTGATATCGGCCGAGGGCCTGAGTGATTTATGCCATGATTTGGCTTGATATAGAGCTTGGGCTGAAGGAGCCCCTCCAGAGTCTGTACACAGCCCCAGTGAGCGTAGGTACCTACTGAGTGCGAGTGCCGAGTGCTGAGTGACTGGGAGGCATGAGTGATTGTGAGGTATGCCCGAGTGGCAAGAGTAATTGTGAGGTATGCCTGAGTGGCAAGAGTGATTGTGAGGTATGCCCGAGTGGCACGAGTGACTGTGAGGTTTTCCTGAGGGGTTGTGTATGAGTGATGTTTTGCCCGAGGGGTTGTTTATGTTTTCATCATTTTTGCTCACCCTTTGCATTTTTCCTCTGTTTGAAAATTGTTGAAAAATATCTTTAAATGATTTTTACTGAAACTGGGTTTAAACGAGATATTTTGATTCAAATCCTAATTTTTAAAGCATGTGGTATTTTACTGAGATTTCCTAATATGAATGTTATATGCTTTATTGCCGTCACTACTGCTCAATATTTATTTATTGTTGTTACTTACTGAGTTGGCGTACTCACGTTACTCCCTGCACCTTGTGTGCAGATCCAGGTGTAGCTGGACACGGTAGCAGTTGTTGATTGTTCTGATTGCAGATTTTCCCGGGGATAGCAAGGTAGCAGGCTGGCGATCGCATCCCTGCTTTTCTCCCTCTTATCTTCCTCTAGTTGTATTTAGCTATTTTCCAGGCTGAGTTAGCCTTGATATTGTTAGATAGATTGTTATAGATGCTCATGACTAGTGACACCCCGATGTCGGGCTTTTCCTTCTGCACTTTTATTTTGATTTGAATTCCTTTACGAAGGTTTTTATGTTAAATAACATTGAAATATTCTTTGAAATGAAAATATCGGTTTGTTTTGGAAATGAGTCGGCTTGCCTAGTTCCACGATAGGCGCCATCACGACAGGGGTTAGTTTGGGTCGTGACAGACTGGTATTAGAGCCTAGGTTACATAGGTCTCACGAGTCATGAGCGGGTTTTGTAGAGTCTTGCGGATCGGTACGGAGACGTCTGTACCTATCTTCGAGAGGCTGCAGAACCTTTAGGAAACTCCACATTCTTGACTTCTTGTCGTGCGAATTTGTTGATTTTAGTAACTAAATATCTGTTGTTACATTCTCTCACAGATGGTGAGGACTCGTGCTACTGGTCAGGAGGGCCAGCCACCAGCACCACCAACCAGGGTCGCGAGAGGCCGAGGCCGCGGTAGAGGATGTGGTAGGGGCAGAGGTGTAGCCTGTACAACAGCTGGGGCAGTACCTGCAAATCCACCGGGTGTCCCAGATCAGGATCAGGTTCTAGTTGTTGATGCACCAGCTCAGACACCACCTGCGCCTATTGTGATTCCAGGCCTTCAGGAGGCCCTAGCTCAAATTCTGACAACGTGTACCGGCCTTGCTCGGGCAGTCTCTATTTCGACGGCTGCAGCCACTTCTCAGGACAAGGGAGGCACTCAGACTCCCGTCGCTCGCACACCCGAGCAGGTTATTCAGGGACTTCAGACACTGGAGGCACCACCAACCCAGCCGGTTGCAGTTGCTCAGGATTATGTGGCTCCTGCTATGCCTGAGGATGATCAGCGTAGGTTGGAGAGGTTTGGAAGACTCCAGCCACCATCTTTCAGTGGCACAGAGAGAGGATGCTCTGGACGTTTTGGACAGGTGTCAGAGGATACTCCGTACTGCTGGTATTCTGGAGACTTGTGGGGTCTCATTCACTACCTTTCAGTTTTCTGGGGCTACACTCAAATGGTGGGAGACTTACGAGAGGCATAGGCCTGTAGGCACAACACCCCTTACTTGGCATTAGTTCTCTATGGTCTTTTTGGAGAAGTTCGTGCCTCGATCCCGAAGAGAGGAGTTGCATAGACAGTTTGAGCGGCTTCGCCAGGGTGATATGTCTGTGACACAGTATGAGATATGGTTCTCTGAGTTGGTCCGTCATGCGATTTGGTTTGTTCCCACGGACAGGGAGAGGATCATGAGGTTTATTGATGGTCTCACGTATCAGCTACAGTTGCTCATGACTAGAGAGAGTGTTTCGGGTGCTACTTTTGATGAGGTTGTCGACATTGCTTGGCAGATTGAGATGGTTCGCGGTTAAGAGAGGGTTGAGAGGGAGGCCAAGAGGCCTCGTGGTCAGGGTAGATTCAGTGGTGCTCCTTTTGGGAGTCAGTTCCAGCATGGTAGAGGTCGTCATTTCAGACAGGCTCAGTCAGCTCGGCCATTTCATCGGGGTGCATCATCTGGCCATGGTTCTCACAGTTCTCATCAAGGCCACTCATCACTTAGTGCTCTTCCAGCTCAAAGTTCATCCCGTGCTCCACCTGTTCAGGGCTCTTCCATGCTAGGTTCTTCTACCAGTCATCCCGGTGCTAGGGGGTTCCCTTCAGTTTTTGCCACCAGCACCAGGGAGTTATTTTGAGTGTGGGGAGCTTGGGCATATGTGGAGGCATTGTCCTCGTCATCATGGAGGTCTATCTCAGCAGAGGAGTCAGCCTCCGACTTCAGCACCAGTTACCCCACCACCCGCCCAGTCAGCTCGGGGTGGAGGTCAGTCAGCGAGGGGTCGCCCTAGAGGGGGAGGTAGATCAGGAGGTGGCCAGGCCCATTTCTATGCCCTCCCTGCCAGACCAAATGCTATTGTTTTAGATATTGTGATTATAGGTATTGTCTCAGTTTTCCACAGAGATGCCTCAGTATTATTTGACCCTGGTTCCACGTATTCATATGTTTCCTCATATTTCGCCCATTTCTGGATATGCCCCGTGAGTATTTAGTTTCTTATGTACATGTATCTACTCATATGGGCGATACTATTATTGTGGACCGCGTATATCGGTCATGTATGGTGACTATTGGGGGTTTGGAGACCCATGCGGATCTTTTGCTACTCAGTGTGGTCGACTTTGATGTGATATTGGGTATGGATTGGTTATCTCCATGTCATGCTATTCTAGATTATCACGCTAAGACGGTGACGTTGGCTATGCCTGGAATTTCGAGGGTTGAGTGGAGCGGTTTTGTAGATTATGTACCAAGTAAGGTGATTTCATATTTGAAGGCTCAACGCATGGTTGAGAAGGGTTGCCTATCTTATTTGGCTTTTGTGAGGGATGTTAGTGCAGAGACTCCTGTCATTGATTGTGTTCCGGTGGTACGTGATTTTCCGGATGTGTTTCCTGCAGACCTGCCAGGCATGCCGCTTGATAGGGATATTGACTTTGGTATTGATTTGGTGCCGGGCACTCAGCCCATTGCTATTCCACCGTATCGTATGGCACCGACGGAGGTGAAGGAATTGAAAGAACAACTTCAGGAACTCCTTGATAAGGGGTTTATTCGGCCTAGTGTGTCACCTTGGGGTGCACCAGTTCTATTTGTGAAAAATAAGGATGGTTCCATGAGAATGTGTATTGATTACAGGCAGTTGAACAAGGTCACAGTCAAGAACAAGTATCCTTTGCCTCGTATTGATGATTTATTCGACCAACTTCAGGGAGCGAGGGTGTTATCCAAGATAGTTTTGAGGTCCGGTTATCACCAGCTGAAGATTCGGGATTCAGATATTCTTAAGACAGCTTTCAGGACCCGATATGTCCATTATGAGTTCTTGGTGATGTCTTTTGGGCTGACCAATGCCCCAACAACGTTGATGCATTTGATGAACAGTGTATTCCAGCCCTATTTGGACTCATTCGTTGTTGTATTCATTGATGATATCCTGGTGTACTCTCGTAGCCAGGAGGAGCACGCTCGGCATTTGAAGATTGTATTACAGAGATTAAGGGAGGAGAAACTTTATGCAAAGTTTTCCTATTATGAGTTTTGGCTCAGTTCAGTAGCATTCTTGGGACACGTGGTGTCCAGTGAGGGTATTCAGGTGGACCCGAAGAAGATAGAGGCGGTGTAGAGTTGGCCCAGACCGTCCTCAGCCACGGATATTAGGAGCTTTCTTGGTTTGGCGGGTTACTACCGTCACTTTGTGGAGGGATTTTCATCTATTGCATCGCCCTTGACCAAATTGACCCAAAAGGGTGCTCCATTCAGGTGGTCGGATGAGTGTGAGGAGAGCTTTCAGAAGCTCAAGAGTGCTTTGACCACAACTCCAATGTTAGTTCTGCCATCAGCTTCAGGTTCTTACACCGTGTATTGTGATGCCTCGAGAATAGGCATTGGTTGTGTTTTGATGCAGGAGGGTAGGGTGATCGCCTATGCCTCGCGCCAGTTGAAGGCCCATGAGAAGAACTATCCTGTCCATGATCTTGAGTTAGCAGCCATTGTTCACGCCTTGAAGATTTAGCATCATTATTTGTATGGGGTTCATTGTGAGATCTATACTGATCACCAGAGTCTACAGTATCTGTTAAAGCAGAAGGATCTTAATTTGCGTCAGTGGAGATGGTTGGAGCTTCTTAGGACTATGATATCACTATTTTGTATCATCCGGGGAAGGCCAATGTGGTGGCCGATGCTTTGAGTCGCCGGGCAGAGAGTTTGGGGAGTTTAGCATATCTTCCGGTAGCATAGAGACCTTTGGCATTGGATGTTCAGGCCTTGGCAGGCCATCTTGTCAGATTGGATATTTCGGAGCCTAGTCGAGTATTGGCTTGTGTGGTCTCCAGGTCTTCTCTCTATGACCGCATCAGGGAGCGTCAGTATGATGACCCCCACTTGCTTGTTCTTCAGGACAGTTCAGAGAGGTGATGCTAGGGATGTGACTATTGGAGATGATGGCGTGCTGAGAATGCAGGGCCAGATATGTGTGCCTAATGTAGATGGGCTTCGAGAGTTGATTCTTGAGGAGGCCCACAGCTTGCGGTATTCCATCCATCCGGGTGCCGCGAAGATGTACCAGGATTTGAGGCAGCACTATTGGTGGAGGCGGATGAAGAAGGATATAATTGGGTTTGTAGCTCGGTGTCTCAACTGTCAGCAGGTTAAGTATGAGCATCAGAGACCGGGTGACTTGCTTCAGAGATTAGAGATTCCGGAGTGGAAGTGGGAGCGAATCACCATGGATTTTGTAGTTGGGCTCCCATAGACTTCGAGGAAGTTTGATGCTATTTGGGTTATTGTGGATTGGCTGACCAAGTCCGCACACTTCATTCCAGTTGGTACTACTTACTCTTCAGAGCGGTTGGCCGAGATTTACATCCGAGAGATTGTTCGCCTGCATGGTGTCCCAGTTTCCATCATTTCAGATAGGGGTACTCAGTTCACATCACAGTTTTGGAGGGTCGTGCAGCGAGAGTTGGGTACTCAGGTTGAGTTGAGCACAACTTTTCACCCTCAGACGAATGGGCAGTCCGAGCGCACTATTTAGATATTGGAGGACATGTTATGTGCTTGTGTCATTGACTTTGGGGGTCCATGGGGCCAGTTTCTGCCACTCGCGGAGTTTTCATATAACAACAGTTATTAGTCGAGTATTCAGATGGCTCCATACGAGGCTTTATATGGGAGGAGGTGTAGATCTCCGGTTGGATGGTTTGAGTCAGGTGAGGCTAGGCTCTTGGGTACAGACTTGGTCCAGGATGCATTAGATAAGGTGAAATTGATTCAGGAGCGGCTTCGCACGGCATAGTCTAGGCAGAAGAGCTACGCGAATAGGAAGGTCCGTGATGTGTCTTTCATGGTTGGGGAGAAGGTTTTGCTGAAGGTATCACTCATGAAGGATGTTATGAGGTTTGGGAAGAGGGGCAAGTTGAGCCCCCGGTTCATTGGGCCTTTTTAGGTGCTTCAAAGGGGATGGGAGATGGCTTATAAGCTTGCCTTGCCACCCAGCTTGTCGAGTGTGCATCCAGTGTTTCATGTTTCCATGCTCCGGAGGTATACTGGATATCTGTCCCATGTTTTGGATTTTAGCACGGTTCAGTTGGAGGGTGATATGACTTATGATGTGGAGCCGGTGGCTATTTTGGATCGGCAGGTTTGAAGGTTGAGGTCAAAGGATATAGCTTCAGTGAAGGTGCAATGGAGAGGTCATCCTGTGGAGGAGGCCACCTGGGAGACTGAGCGGGAGATGCGGAGCAGATATCCACGCCTATTCGAGACTCTAGGTATGTTTCTAGACCTGTTCGAGGACGAACAGATGTTTAAGAGGGGGGGATGTAACGACCCAGCCGGTTGTTTCGAGAGTTATAGCCCCGTTTTCCCTATTTTTTACTTCTTTTTGTGTTGTTCAGCTATATTATGTTATATCGGGTTAGTTGGTTCGGGACCGGAGTGGTTTCAGAGTGAATTGAGACACTTAGTCTCTTAAGTAGAAACTTAAGTTGGAAAAGTCAACCAGATGTTGACCTATGTGTAAATGATCTCGGATTTGAATTCTGATGGTTCCGTTAGCTCTGTTACATGATTTTGGACTTAGGAGTGCGTCCAGAATGTGATTTGGAGGTCCGTGGTAGAACTAGTCTTGAATTGGCGAAATTGGAAATTTGGCGATTACGGTCGGCAATGGAAAATTTGATATCGGGGTCCGAATGGAATTCCGAAGGTTGGAATAGGTTCGTAGTGTCATTTGTGATGTGTGTGAAAAAATTGAGGTCATTCGGACGTGGTTTGGTTGGTTTCAGCATCGGTTGCCGAATTAGGAAATTTAGAAGTTCTTAGGCTTGAATCTGAGGGTAATTTGATGATTTGACGTTCTTTTGAGTGATTTGAAGGTTCGACTAAGTTTGTATGTTGATATATGACTTGTTGGTATTTTTGGTTGAGGTCCCGAGGGCCTCGAGGTGATTTTGGGTGGTTAACGGATTTGTCGAAGTTGGAAAATGCAGCTGAAGCTGCTGCTACTGCTATTTTTGCACATGCAGAAGATAGAGTCGTAGGTGCGAGACCGCTGGTGCGCGTGGGGAGTTCGCAGGTGCGGGCAATGCTGGGCTAGGCAGGTTGCGCATATGCGAGTTTGGGGCCGCATCTGCGAACCCGCAGGTGCGAAACCTGGGGCGCAGATGCGGAAAAGGGGATGCTGGGCAGGCTTCGCAGAAGCAGAGTATGAGCGCGCATGTGCGCTTTCGCAGGTGCGAGAATTTGGTGCGCAGATGCGGAAAAATGTGAGGCCAAGGCTGGAGCGCAGGCGCAAAGGATTTGGCCGCACCTGCGAGCCCGCATGTGCGAGGCCTGGAGCGCAGGTGCGAAAGCTGGGGAATTAAGTGGAGTTTGCGGATGCGGTGCCTTGACCGCAGGCGCGGAAAAAGAGCCCTCATGTGCGAAAACCTGGGCAGAAACCATAAATAGAACACTTCGCGAATTTGGTTCATTTCTAGCATTTTCAAGTCGGTTTGTGGAGCTTTTGGAGTGATATTTGAAGGGTGATTCAAGGGATATCAGTGAGGTAAGTTGCTTGAGCCCTAATACTTGTATATATGGTGATTTTTCGTTGTTTAGTCATTGTAATTAGTGAAAATGAGGGGTTAGGGCTTGGGATTTTTGGAGAAGTAATTTAAGGATTTGAAGGACCAAACAATGTTGGATTTTGATGAATTTTATGGTTAGACTCGTGAGGGAATGGGCTTTCTAGTTTTGTAAATTTTGTCGGATTTCGAGACGTGGGCCTGGGGGCCGGGTTTGAGCCAATTTCGGGGTTTGGTCTAATTTCGTAGCTTTTCTTGTGGAATTCATTCCATTAGCGCGTATTGATGGTATTGTACTGATTGTGAATAGATTCAGAGCATTTGGAGGCCGAGTCCAGAGGCAAGAGCATTGCGGGGTAGAGATTTGACCAGTTTGAGGTAAGTAACGATTGTAAAACTAGTCCTGAGGGTATAAAACCCCGAATTTTGTATCATTCTACTATTTTTAGTGACGCACATGCTAGGTGACGGGCGTGTGGGCGTGCACTGTTGGGGATTGTGACTTGGTCCGTCCCATAGAAACTGTAAAGTTGCATACTTTGTTGAAACTATATGATACTTATATGTTTTAGAAAGAGTTTCTGTAAATTGGGCTGAATGCCATGTTTGGGCCTTGTGGCGGTGTTGTTTGGACCCTTAGGGGCATTTTCTTACTATCCTCTCATTATTTTCGATTGAAAATCTATACTCAGTCATGTTTATACTTGTTTACCGTATAACGCAGTTTTATGACTCTATTTTGATGCATATAAATGTTTTGGGCCGAATCCCCTGTTTTACTGAAATGGCCGAGTGGCTTGAGAGGTTTATGACTGAGTGAGGCCGAGGGCCTGATTTGTGAGGATATTTATGGGATCGGGCTGCACGCCGCAGCATGTTGCATATTTATGGGATCGTGATGCACGCCGCAACATGTTTGATATCGGCCGAGGGCCTGAGTGATTTATGCCATGATTTGGCTTGATATAGAGCTTGGGGTGAAGGAGCCCCTCCGGAGTTTGTACACACCCCCAGTGAGCACAGGTACCTACTGAGTGCGGGTGCCGAGTGCTGAGTGACTGGGAGGCATGAGTGATTGTGAGGTATGCCCGAGTGGCAAGAGTGATTGTGAGGTATGCCCGAGTGGCACGAGTGACTGTGAGGTTTGCCCGAGGGGCTGTATATGAGTGATGTTTTGCCCGAGGGGCTGTTTATGATTTCATCATTTTTGCTCACCCTTTGCATTTTCCCTCTGTTTGAAAACTGTTGAAAAATATCTTTAAATGATTTTTACTGGAACTGGGTTTAAACGAGATATTTTGATTCAAATCCTGATTTTTAAAGCATGTGGTATTTTACTGAGATTTCCTGATATGAACGTTATATGCTTTATTGCTCGTTACTACTGCTCAGTCTTTATTTATTGTTGTTACTTACTGAGTTGGCGTACTCACGTTACTCCCTGCACCTTGTGTGCAGATCCAGGTGTAGCTGGACACGGTAGCAGTTGTTGATTGTTCTGATTGCAGATTTTTCCGGGGATAGCAAGGTAGCTGCCTGGCGATCGCAGCCCTGCTCCTCTCCCTCTTATCTTCCTCTAGTTGTATTTAGCTATTTTCCCGGCTGAGCTAGCCTTGATATTGTTAGACGGATTGTTGTAGATGCTCATGACTAGTTATACCCCGATGTCGGGATTTTTCTTCCGCACTTTTATTTTGATTTGAACTCCTTTACGAAGGTTTTTATGTTAAATAACATTGAAATTTTCTTTGAAATGAAAATATTGGTTTGTTTTGGAAATGAGTCGGCTTGCATAGTTCCACGATAGGCGCCATCATGACAGGGGTTAGTTTGGGTCATGACAAATGTGCAGATGTGTAGTATGAGTACACCACAGTCGGTACCCAGTAAGTATCAAGACTAACCTCAGTGGAGTAGTGACGAGGTATAGTCAAGACACTCACTAGTCTAATAACTTGTGCAATATAGTATACAAAAATAATAGGAAAACAAATAACAATAATGGCAACACTAATCAACCAGTGATATACACAACGTGGCAATAAGAACACCATTAATATTGCTCAACAAATAATAAATACAAGTACACCTAATTAATCAAGTCCTTCAAATATAAATCTTTCGCCTATATGCTTCTCAAATAATAATCTTCAGGATATAATACTTTCCAATAAATATATTTCGGATATACTCCCTTCAAATAAATATCTTTCAACTATAATTCCTTTCAAATATAATTCCTTCAAATAAATTTCTTTCAAATAAATTTATTTCAAATAAATTTCTTTCAAATAAATTTCTTTCAAATAGATCTCTTTCGAATAAAAGTCAACCTGTGACACAACATTTCAAAATCATAAAATACGGGTCTCAGCCTACTTTCATATGTTCACGGTACTTCGTTCCCACATTTCATATCACAATTGGATGGACAATTCACGTGCCAATATCATCATTATTTACTCACGGTTCGTGCCCACATTTCATATCACAACTGCACAGACAGTTCACGTGCCAATATCGTCATTATTTACTCACGACACCTCGTGCCCACATTTCATTTCATAATCCGCCTGGGAATAACCACAGGCTCCCAGTTTCAACATAGATCAGACTATTATCAATTTACCAACAACAAGACAAATTGCACAATGTATAAAAATAAACACAAGAAAGATCACAACATCACATGAAAATTACCAACGCAATAACCCCACATCATCACATATCATCCCTGATGATAGCCACCCTTATCTCTCTTATAGCCACCCTTATCACTCCTATAATAGCCTCCATTATCCCTCCGTCCTAACAATATCAATAGCCACCCTTATCGCTCCTATAGCCACCCTTATCTCTCCTATAGCCACCCTTATCCCTCCGCCCAGACAATATCCCAACACACATAACAACAGTAAAATGTCACCCTTATACCCACATGATGTCAACAGTGAAATGCCACCCTTATATCCTCAAAATAATAACTCAAATAGCAAAACAATTTACACGGAATATTATCACGGCAACATAACAAAAATCAATTCATATCACAATTTTCCCAATTGCCACAACCAATTCCAAAGATATAACAAAATTAATCCATGTGTATAAAACCTCAAAACAACAACAGAGATGGAAAATACTCAGTATAGGGCAACGCCTTCATTAATCCAAATTCTTGACAATTATATAACTCCTCGGTTTAAACTTATTTCATTAATTATTTGCAGATGGAAAATTAATAATAAAATTAAATTCCAAGAAATATCAAATCATCAAACTCACGAAATTCACATAAATATACAAGTAATAATCACATCAAATTGTCATATAAAAACAAATTCAACATACGTGAATTGAGGCATGACAAATAGATGATTTAATAAATGCCAACGGTTATCCAATTTACTACAGAATATGCCTAAGACTTTAACCCAATATATTTTGCACATATAAGCCCTAATACATACTCGTCACCTCGCGTACACAGCTTTTCACATTTCACAAATGGCACATAAGACTCGATGCCTAAGGAAAAATTCCCCCACTCGAGGTTAGGCAAGATACTTACCTTTTTGAAGTTAGGCCGATATTCCAAAATAGCCTTCTTGCTTGAATTGACCTCCGGACGGCTCAAATCTATCCAAATTAATTGTATAACTTCATTAAAATTCATCGGAAACTACTCCGGATAATAAAACACCAACTTAAAATTTTATTTTAAAAAGACAGCGCGGGGCCCATCCCTCGAAACCCGACAAAATATTTACGAAATCCGAACACCCATTTCGATACGAGTTCAACCATACCAAAATTATCAAATTTCAATAACGGATCGTCCTTCAAATATGAAATTAAAGTCTAGAGGATTTCTACCATTTTCAACCCAATTCATAAATTTAGTGATACAAACAACAACAAATTCATGTAATTTAACAAAAATCATGTTAGGAATTCTTACCCCAATGTTTTCCTTGAAATACTCTCGAACAATCGCCTCACCCGAGCTTCCTTGGTCCAAAAATGGAAGAATGAGACAAATTTGAACTTTATTCTACTGCCCGGGGGTTTGTTCTTCGCATTCGCGACACTCCTCTCGCGTTCGCAATGAACAAATTCTTCGAAAGCCATTTTCAAACTCTTCTCAGAAAGCCTCTAGTATAATGGTCATAACGTTTTGTACAAAACTCCAAATGATGAATGGTTTGACTTTCTGAAAACTAGACTCTAGGACTATAACTATCATTTATTTCTTATCTCCGAATTCCTTATAGATTATGAGTTATAAGCTTCCAGAGTCAGCCCTGTGCAACAGAGATTTCCAAACTCTTCCCGGATAGCCTATAGTCTATCCACCATAACTTTTGGTACACAACTCTAAATGACAAATGGTTTACCTTTCTGAAAACTAGACACAAAGGGATACAACTGTCATTTTTGGATCATCTCCAAATTTCTTATAGATTGCGAGATATGAGCCTCCAAATTCAGACGACGAACAACAGAATTTCCTTCTTTGCGAACGTGAGAATCTTTTCGCGAACGCAAAGAACAAAGTCCCAATAGCAAAATCCTTCTTCGCGAACGCGAGAGGCTCCTTGCGAACGTGAAGAAGAACACCAAAACCAGCAACCAGCAGCATCAAAACACCCAAACTTGGTCCGGAACCACCCAGAATCAAACCCGAGGCCCCCAGGACCTCGTCCAATCGTACCAACCAGTCCCAATACATACCACGAACCTGCTCGAGGCCTCAAATCACATCAAACAACATCAAAACGACGAATCGCTCCCCAATTCAAGCTTTATGAACTTTAGAACTTCAAAGTTCTACATTCGACGCCGAACCTATCAAATCAAATCCGATTGATCTCGAATTTTGCACACAAGTCATAATTGACATTGCGGGCCTACTCCCACTTCCGGAATCGGAATCCGACCCCCATATCAAAAAGTCCACACTTGGTCAAACTTCCCAAAAACCTTCAAATTTCCAACTTTCGCCAAATGACCCCGAAATGACCTACAGACTTTCAAATCCACATCCGGATGCTCCCCAGGCTCGGAATCCCAAACGGACATTGATAACATCAAAATCCACTTCAACCCAAACTTAGGAAATTCTTAAACTTAAAAAATACCAACCTTCAGTAATAGGCACCGAAATACTCCCGGGCCACCTGATACTCAACCCGAACATACACCCAAGTTCGAAATCATCATACAGACATATTGCAATTATCAAAATTCTATTCCAGAGTCGTTTGCTCAAAATTCAAACTCCGATCAACTTTTTTTCATTTAAGTTTCAAAAATGAGAATTGTTCTTTCAATTTAAATTCTGAATCTTCCGAAATTAAAACAACCGCTCACGTAAGTCATAATACGTATTACGAAGTTGCTCGGGACCTTAAGTAGCTAAATGGGGCATAGATTCTTAAAATGACATGTCGGGTCGTTACAAATTCCTACGATTTATTTTGAGTATATTGAATTGTTTATGACTAGATTTGAGGATTTCACACACGAATTCGTGAGGCAAATGTTTATTGAATTCTTGAATTTAATTGCAAAGCGAGGTAAGTGTCGTGGTTAACCTTGACTTGAAGGAATAGAATCCTTATATTATTTGTTATGTGAAATGCATATGAATAACGTATAGGCGAGGTAACTAGTGTCTATACGTCGTCAAATCAATTATTTGCATAATTACTTGAAAAATCATAAATCGTTTTAAATCATGTATTAATTATTATATTAATTATTTCTCTCGTGTTCTTTGCTCAACATCATGCCTTGAATCTATGCTATAATTGCTACATGCTTATTTGATTTTGTGACTTAATTGCCACTTGATGTTTAGTATACTAATTATTAAAATGCCTATTACATCCTTAATTTCCATAATTAATTGTTACTTGTCATAACTTATTTCTAATAAATCATAATTATTGTATGTTTGTTGTCTTATAATTTCATATTAATTGTTGAATTTATTGGAGTAATTTCTTTTATAAGAATTGGTAAATGAATATATTGGAGGAGTGGGTTGCATGCCGCAACGGAAATGAAAGTGAATATATTGGACGAACGGGTTGCACACCGCAACAGAATTGATTGAAATGAATATATTGGAGGAGTGGATTGCACGCCGCAACAGAATTGATTGAAATGAATATATTGGAGGAGCGGGTTGCACGCCGCAATAGAATTGGTTGAAATAGATATATTGGAGGAGTGGGTTGCATGCCGCAACATAATTGATTGAAAAGATATAATGGGATCGGGTTACACGCCCCAACAAAATTGAATATGAATATATTGTGGGATCGGGTTGCACGTCGCAACAGAAATTGATTGAAATAATAATTGGCTATGACTGCTGAGTTGGCTTCAACTGTTAAAATGAGTTACCTGATTTATTTCTATTATTATTATTATTATTACTATTATGGCGTACAGGTTAATGTAAGTGTAACGATCCAGCCAGTCGTTTTGAATATTATAACCTCGTTCCCCATTTACTTCTCAATTTATGCTTTACATTTGTTTTATGACTTACCGGGTTAGTTGGTTCGAGTCCGGAAGGAATTCAGAGTGAAACGAGATACTTAGTCTCATAATTGAAAATCTAAGTTAGAAATATTAACCGGATGTGAACCTATGTGTAAACGACCTCGGATGCAAATTATGATAATTCAAATAGCTCCGTATGGTAATTTTGGACTTAGGAGTGTGCCCAGAAAATTATTTGGAAGTCGGTAGAGGAATTAGGCTTGAAATGGTGAAAGTTGAATTTTGGGAAGTTTGACCGGGGGGTGACATTTTGATATCGGGGTCGGAATCCGATTCTGAAAATTGAAATACCTATGTTATGTCATTTATGACTTGTGTGAAAAATTAGAGGTCAATCGGACGTGATTTGATAGGTTCCGGCGTCGTTTGTAGAAATTGGAAGTTTCAAAGTTCACTAGGCTTGGATCTATGTGCGATTCGTGTTTTTAGTGTTGTTGGATGTGATTTGAAGACTCGACTAAGTTCGTATGATATTTTAGGACTTATTGGTATATTTGGCTGAGGTCCCGCGGGCCTCAGGTGAGTTTCAGATGGTTAACGGATCAAATTCGGACTTAGAAGAAAAAGTTGTCCATGCATCACGTGAGTTGTCTATGTGGATCCAGATATTGATACTATAGCACGTGAGTTGTCCGTGCAGCACGTGATTTGTCCGTGCAAATTATAGAGCTTGGGCTGTAGGATCCCCTCCGGAGTCTTTACACCCCCAATGAGCGCGGGTACCCACTGAGTGTGAGTGATGAGGGCTGGGAGCCCACTGAGTGATTGTTGTCTTGAGAGGCTGTACTTGCTTTCCATTTGTTGTTGCACTTAGTTTCTATCTGTCATTGTTGTGAAATCTCTGAAAGATTTTATATTCGGATTACATGAACTTGAACTGTATAAAATTGATTTGACTTAACCTGCCGGATTTGAAAACATGTCTATTCTTTGTTGGAATTACTGGAAATGAACTATAACTGTGTAACTTGTCACTATCTTCAATTCCTTATTTATTATTGTTACTTGCTGAGTTGGTTGTACTCATACTATACCCTGCACTTCGTGTGCAGATCCAGGTGTTCCCGGGCATAGTGGGTGTTGATTCTTTCACGCAATTACTTTTTCGGAGATTCTGAGGTAGCTGTCGTGTTTCGCAGACCTTGCCTCTCCTTCCCTATATCCTTGCTTTCTATATTTGGTCTCAGACTATTATAGACCGTATTTTTCCAAACTTGTATTCATAATAGATGCTCATGTACTCAGTGACACCAGGTTTTGGGGAATGTTTGTATCAGTATTTGTGGGATTTTGTATTGTATTTAAATATAATGTTTTTCAAACTTAAAGGAAATTCGATGGTTATTGATGTTATCGGTTTGCCTAGTATTGAGGTAGGCGCCATCACGACAGGTTAGATTTTGGGTCGTGACAGTAAGCGACCTGCCTTAGCCTCGTTACTATTTCGTCGAGGTTAGGCTTGGCACTTACTAGTACATGGGGTCGATTGCACTAATACTACACTCTGCACTTCTTGTGCAGATTTCCGAGTTGGCCCCAGCGGCGTACCATAGACTTGCTCGGATTTCAGCTACCTAGAGGAGACTTGAAGTATAACTACACATCGTCCGCAGTTCTGAAGTCCCCGTCTACTTTATTTTAGCTGTGTGTTTACTTTCAGACAACTTTATTTTATTCAGACCCTTATTTGTATCATTCTAGAAGCTCGTGCACTTGCTATTCCAGTTCTGGGATGGTATTTAGATATTGTGATTATTATGGATTATTCACTTTGCTTTAGACTTTATTTCCGCATTTGTTTCCTTGTTATTAATTAATTTAAAATTTTGTTAAAATAGCTAATTATATTCTAACGTTGGCTTGCCTAGAAAGTGAAATGTTAGACGTCATCACGGTTCCGACGGTGGCAATTTTGGTTCGTGACATCAAGCCAGCAAGAACCAGTCAATCTAGGTCAGTAGAGGAATTAGGCTTGAAATGGCGAAAGTTGAATTTGGGAAGTTTGACCGGGGGGTTGACTTTTCGATATCGGGGTCAGAATCCGCTTCTGAAAATTAGAATACCTCTATTATGTCATTTATGACTTGTGTGCAAAATTAGAGGTCAATCGGGCGTGATTTGATAGGTTCCGGCGTTGTTTGTAGAAATTGGAAGTTTCAAAGTTCATTAGGCTTGAATCTATGTGTGATTCGTGTTTTTAGTGTTGTTGGATGTGATTTGAAGACTCGACTAAGTTCGTATGATGTTTTAGGACTTGTTGGTATATTTGGTTGAGGTCCCGGGGGCCTTGGGTGAGTTTCAGATGGTGAACAGATCAAATTCGGACTTAGAAGAAAAAGTTGAAGTTTCTGCCATCTGATGCAATCGCACCTGTGAAAATTCCATCACAGGTGCGTGCTCGCAGAAGCGAGCCTTTCATCGCAGATGCATCCAACGTGAAGAGAAGTAGTGGTCGTAGGTGCGGACAGGGGAAGGGGAGATGGACTGCGCAGAAGCACAGATGTGTGCACAGGTGCGGTTTTCGCAGAAGCGCTGAAAGGGCAGGTGCGAAAACCCCTGGCAGTACAAAAATAGAGGTGTTCCGAGTTTTTGCCATTTTTAGGCATTTCAAGCTCGGGTTGGGCGATATTTGAGCAAGGTTTTCACAGGAAAAATTGAGGTAAGTCTCTTGTGATCATTTCTACTCCATAATATTGAATTATCATCAAATAATCCGACTAGATTACATGTTTTTGAGGTGTAAATCGGGGGTTTGAACTTAGGAATTTGAAAATAAGATTTGAAGATTTGGAGGTCGAGTTGAGGTCGGATTTGGTCAAATTAGTACGGTTAGACTCGTGGTTGAATGGGCTTCCGGATTTTGGTAACTTTTGTCGGGTTCTGAGACGTGAGCCCCACGTGCAATTTTTGAGCTAAATTTTGGATTTTTATTAAAAATTAGCATTTTCTTATGGAATTAATTGCAATAAATTTTATTGACTGAATCGAATTATTTGTGACTAGATTCGAGGCGTTTGAAGGAAAATTCACGAGGCAAAGGCTTAGCGGAATAAGAATTTCATGGTTTGAGGTAAGTAATAGTTATAAATCTGGTCCTGAGAATATGAAACCCCAGAATTTGGTATCATGGGATTACTTTGGAGGTGACACATATTCTAGGTGACAGGCGTATGGGCGTGCACCGAGGGGATCGTGAATTGGTCTGTCCCGTGAAACTGTAAAGTTGAATAACTTGTTGTTAGCTATATGTTCTCTATGTGTTGTGGAAATTTGACTGTAAGTCATGTTAGAAACCATGTTTAGGCTATATGTTGGTACTGTTAGGACCCACAGAGGTTGTGTACAAGTTGAACTATCTGCTTAATTGTTGTTTTGTACTCAGTCACAATTTACTTGATTATTTTATCCCAGTCTCTATTGTTCATTAGTGATGTATCATATCATTGTTGTTTGGGCTGATTTCACGATTGTTGAGAGCCCGAGAGACTGAAGAGATTTATGACTGAGCGAGACCGAGGGACTGATTTTGAGATATTATGTCACGACCCAAACTAACCCTTGTCGTGATGGCACCTATCATGGAACTAGGCAAGCCGACTCATTTCCAAAACAAACCGATATTTTCATTTCAAATATAATTTCAATGTTATTTAACATAAAAACCTTCGCAAAGGAGTTCAAATCAAAATAAAAGTGAGGAAGGAAAAGCCTGACATCGGGGTGTCACTAGTCATGAGCCTCTACTACCATCTGTCTAACAATATCAAGGCTAACTCAACCTGGAAAAATAGCTAAATACAACTAGAGGAAGATAAGAGGGAGAAGAGCAGGGGCTGCGATCGCCAAACAGCTACTTTGCTATCTCCGAAAAAATCTGAAACTAGAACAATTAACAACCGCTACCGTATCCAACTACACCTGGATCTGCATACAAGGTGCAGGGAGTAACGTAAGCACGCCAACTCAGTAAGTAACAACAATAAATAAAGACTGAGTAGTAGTGACGAGCAATAAAGCATATAACGTCCATATCAGGAAAACTCAGTAAAATACCACATGCTTTTAAAATCAGGATTTGAATCAAAACATCTCATTTAAACCCAGTTCCAATAAAAATCATTAAAGGATATTTTTCAACAGCTTTCAAACAGAGGAAAAATGCAAAGGTGAGCAAAAATGATAAAATCATAAACAGCCCCTCAGGCAAAGCATCACTCATATACAGCCCCTCGGGCAAACCTCACAATCACTCTTGCCACTCGGGCATACCTACAATCACTCTTTCCACTAGGGCATACCTCACAATCACTCTTGCCACTCGGGCATACCTCACAATCACTCTTTCCACTAGGGCATACCTCACAATCACTCATGCCTCCCAGTCACTCAGCACTCGGCACTCGGCGCTCGCACTCAGTAGGTACCTGCGCTCACTGGGGGTATGTATAGACTCTGGAGGGGCTCCTTCAGCCCAAGCGCTATATCAAGCCAAATCATGGCATAAATCACTCAGGCCCTCAGCCTATATCAAACATGCAACGACGTGCAGCCCGATCCCATAGATATGCAACATGCTGCGGCGTGCAACCCGATCCCATAAATATACTCACAGATCAGGCCCTCGGCCTTACTCAGTCATAAACCTCTCAAGCCACTCGGACATTTCAGTAAAAATAGGGTGCTCAGCCCAAAACAACATTTATATGCATCAAAATCGAATAATAAAATTGAATTATACAATAAATAGGTATAACCATGACTGAGTATAGATTTTCAATCGAAAACAGTGAGAGGATAGTAAGAAAAGGCCCCTAAGGGTCCATATAGTAATGGCACAAGGCTCAAACATGGCATTCAGCCCAATTAACAGAAACTCTTTCTAAAAACACATAAGTATCATATAATTTCTACAAAATATGAAACTTTACAGTTGCTACGGGACGGACCAAGTCACAATCCCCAATAGTGCATGCCCACACGCCTGTCACCTAGCATGTGCGTCACTTCAAAATAGTAGAATGATACGAAATCCGGGGTTTCATACCCTCAGGACTAGATTTACAATCGTTACTTACCTCAAACCGGTCAAATCTCTACCTCGCAATGCTTTTGCCTCTGGACTCGGCCTCCAAATGTTCCGAATCTATTCACAATTAGTACAATACCATCAATATACGCTAATGGAATGAATTCCACAAGAAAAGCTACAAAAGTTAGACCAAAACCCGAAATTGGCTCAAACCCGGCCCCCAGGCCCATGTCTCGAAATTCGACAAAATTCACAAAACTAGAAAGCCCATTCACTCACGAGTCTAACCATACCAAATTCATCAAAATCCGACATCGTTTGGTCCTTCAAATCCTTAAATTACTATCCCAATATTCCAAGCCCTAACCCCTCCTTTTCACTAATTACAAGATTAAACAACGGGAAATCACCATATATACGAGTATTAGGGCTCAAACAACTTACCTCACTGATAGAGATTGAATCACCCTTCAAACATCACCCCAAAAGCTCCAAACACCGACTTGAAAATGGTGGAAATGAACCAAATTCGCAAAGGGTTCTATTTATGGTTTCTGCCCAGGTTTTTCGCACCTGCGGAATATTGCACGCTTCTGCGCCACCGCACCTGCAGAAAAATCCATCGCATGTGCGGAACTCACTTAAGAGCCCATCTTCTGCATCTGCGGCCCAAAACCCCGCGCCTGCGAAGACGTACCTGCGCGTTTCCTCCGCGCCTACGAAGCCTGCCCAGCATCCCCCTTTCTACATCTACGCCCCAGGTTTTGCACTTGCGGGCTCGCAGATGTGACCTCCAACTCGCACCTGCGCAACCTGCCTAGCCTAGCATTGCCCGCACCTGCGAACTTCCCACGTTCACCAGCGGCATCGCACCTGCGACTCTTTCTTCCGCAAGTGTGAAAATAGCAGTAGTAGCAGCTTTAACTGCATTTTCCAACTTTGACAAATCCATTAACCACCCGATAAATCCGTCAGTCGAACCTTCGAATCACTCAAAACAACATCAAATCATCAAATTACCCTCGTATTCAAGCCTAAGAACTTCTAAATTTCCAAATTCGGCAACTGATGCTGAAACCAACTAAACCACGTCCGAATGAACTCAAATTTTGCACACACATCACAAATGACACTACAAACCTACTCCAACTTCCAAAATTCCATTCCAACCCCGATATCAAATTTTCCACTGCCGACCGAAATCGTCAAATTTCTAATTTCGTCAATTCAAGCCTAATTCTACCACGGACCTCCAAATCACATTCCAGACACACTCTTAAGTCCAAAATTACCTAACGGAGCTAACGGAACCATCAGAATTCAAATCTGAGATCGTTTACACATAGGTCAATATCCAGTTGACTTTTCTAACTCAAGTATCTACTTAAGAGACTAAGTGTCTCAATTCACTCTGAAACCACTCCGGTCCCGAACCAACTAACCCGATATAACATAATATAGCTGAATAACACAAAAAAAAGTAGAAATGGGAAAAATGGGGTTATAACTCTCGAAACGACCGGTCGGGTCGTTACATCCTCCCCCTCTTAAACATCTGTTCGTCCTCGAACGGGTCTAGAAACATACCTAGAGTCTCGAATAGGCATGGATATCTGCTCCGCATCTCCCGCTCAGTCTCCCAGGTGGCCTTCTCCACAGGATGACCTCTCCATTGCACCTTCACTGAAGCTATATCCTTTGACCTCAACCTTCGAACCTGTCGATCCAAAATAGCCACCGGCTCCACATCATAAGTCATATCACCCTCTAACTGAGCTGTGCTGAAATCCAAAACATGGGACGGATATCCAATATACTTCCGCAGCATGGAAACATGAAACACTGGATGCACACTTGACAAGCTGCGTGGCAAGGCAAGCTTATAAGCCATCTCCCTTCCCCTTTGAAGCACCTAAAAAGGCCCAATGAACCGGGGGCTCAACTTGCCCCTCTTCCCAAATCTCATAACACCCTTCATGGGTGATACCTTCAACAAAACCTTCTCCCCAACCATAAAAGACACATCACAGACCTTCCTATCCGCGTAGCTTTTCTGCCTAGACTGCGCCGTACGAAGCCGCTCCTGAATCAATTTCACCTTATCTAATGCGTCCTGGACCAAGTCTGTACCTAAGAGCCTAGCCCCACCCGGCTCAAACCATCCAACTGGAGATCTACACCTCCTCCCATATAAAGCCTCGTACGGAGCCATCTGAATACTCGACTGATAACTGTTGTTATATGCAAACTCCGCGAGTGGCAGAAACTGGTCCCATGAACCCCCAAAGTCAATGACACAAGCATGCAACATGTCCTCCAATATCTGAATAGTGCGCTCGGACTGCCCGTCTGTCTGAGGGTGAAAAGTTGTGCTCAACTCAACCTGAGTACCCAACTCTCGCTGCACAGCCTTCCAAAACTGCGATGTGAACTGAGTACCCCTATCTGAAATGATGGAAACTGGGACACCGTGCAGGCGAACGATCTCTCGGATGTAAATCTTAGCCAACCGCTCTGGAGAGTAAGTAGTACCAACTGGAATGAAGTGCACGGACTTGGTCAACCGATCCACAATAACCCAAATAGCATCGAACTTCCTCGAAGTCTGTGGGAGCCCAACTACAAAGTCCATGGTGATTCGCTCCCACTTCCACTCTGGGATCTCTAATCTCAGAAGCAAGCCACCCGGTCTCTGATGCTCATACTTAACCTGCTGACAGTTGAGACACCGAGCCACAAACTCAACTATATCCTTCTTTATCCGCCTCCACCAATAGTGCTGCCTCAAATCCTGGTACATCTTCGCGGCACCCGGATGGATGGAATACTGCGAGCTGTGGGCCTCCTCTAGAATCAACTCTCGAAGCCCATCTACATTAGGCACACATATCCGGCCCTGTATTCTCAGCACACTGTCATCACCAATAGTCAAATCCCTAGCATCACCTCTCCAAACCCTGTCCTGAAGAACGAGCAAGTGGGTGTCAACATACTGACGCTCCCTAACACGGTCAAAAAGAGAAGACCTGGAGACCACACAAGCCAATACCCGACTAGGCTCCGAAATATCCAATCTGACAAGCCGGCCTGCTAAGGCCTAAACATCCAATGCCAAAGGTCTCTCTGCTGCTGGAAGATATGCTAAACTCCCCAAACTCTCTGCCCGACGACTCAAAGCATCGGCCACCATATTGGCCTTCCTCGGATGGTACAGGATAGTGATATCATAGTCCTTAAGTAGCTCCAACCATCTCCGCTGATGCAAATTAAGATTTTTCTGCTTGAACAGATGCTGCAGACTCCGGTGATCACTATAGATCTCACAATGAACCCCATACAAATAATGACGCCAAATCTTCAAGGCGTGAACAATGGCTGCTAACTCAAGATCGTGGACATGATAGTTCTTCTCATGAGTCTTCAACTGGCGCAAGGCATAGGCAATCACCCTACCCTCCTGCATCAAAACACAACCAATGCTTATCCTTGAGGCATCACAATACACGGTGTAAGAACCTGAAGCTGATGGCAGAACTAACACTGGAGTTGTGGTCAAAGTAGCCTTGAGCTTCTGAAAGCTCTCCTCACATTCATCCGACCACCTGAATGGAGCACCCTTTTGGGTCAATTTGGTCAAGGGCGATGCAATAGATGAAAATCCCTCCACAAAGCGACGGTAATAACCCGCCAAACCAAGAAAGCTCCTAATCTTCGTGGCTGAGGATGGTCTGGGCCAACTATGGACCGCCTCTATCTTCTTCGCGTCCACCTGAATACCCTCACTGGACACCACATGCTCCAAGAATGCTCCTTAACTAAGCCAAAACTCACATTTGGAGAACTTTGCATAAAGCTTCTCCTCCATCAATCTCTGTAATACAATCTTCAAATGCTGAGCGTGCTCCTCCTGGCTACGAGAGTACACCGGGATGTCATCAATGAATACAACAATGAATGAGTGCAAATAGGGCTGGAATACACTGTTCATCAAATGCATGAACACTGCTAGGGCATTGGTCAGCCTAAAAGACATTACCAAGAACTCATAATGTCCATATCGGGTCCTGAAAGCTGTCTTAAGAATATCTGAATCCAGAATCTTCATCTGGTGATAACCGGACCTCAAATCAATCTTAGAGAACACCCTCGCTCCCTGAAGCTGGTCAAATAAATCATCAATACGAGGCAAAGGATACTTGTTCTTGACTGTGATCTTGTTCAACTGCCTGTAATCAATACACATTCTCATGGAACCATCCTTCTTCTTCACAAATAGAATCGGTGCACCCCAAGGTGACACACTAGGCCGAATAAACCACTTATCAAGGAGTTCCTGAAGCTGTTCTTTCAATTCCTTCAACTCCGTCGGTGCCATACGATACGGTGGAATAGAAATGGGCTGAGTGCCCGGCACCAAATCAATACCAAAGTCAATATCCCTATCAGGCGGCATGCCTGGCAGGTCTGCAAGAAACACATCCAGAAAATCACGTACCACCGAAATAGAATCAATGACAGAAGTCTTTGCACTAACATCCCTCACAAAAGCCAAATAAGATAGGCAACCCTTCTCAACTATGCGTTGAGCCTTCAAATATGAAATCACCCTACTTGGTACATAATCTACAGAATCGCTCCACTCAACCCTCGGAATTCCCAGCATCACCAATGTCACCGTCTTAGCGTGACAATCTAGAACAACATGAAATGGAGATAACCAATCCATACCCAATATCACATCAAAGTCGACCATACTGAGCAGCAAAAGGTCCACTTGGGTCTCCAGACCCTTAATAGTCACCACACATGACCGATATACGCGGTCCATAATAATAGTATCGCCCACAGGAGTAGATACATGTACAAATGAAACTAAAGACTCATGGGGCATATCCAGAAAATAGGCAAAATACGAGGAAACATATGAATACGTGGAACCATGGTCAAATAATACTGAGGCATCTCTGTGACAAACTGAGACAATACCTGTAATCACAGCATCTGAAGCAATAACATCTGGTCTGGCAGGGAGGGCATAGAAACGGGCCTGGGCACCCCCTGATCTGCCTCCCTCTCTAGGGCGACCCCTAGCTGACTGACCTCCACCCCGAGCTGACTGGGCGGGTGGTGAGGTAATTGGTACTGAAGTCGGAGGCTGACTCCTCTGCTGAGATAGACCTCCATGACGATGAGGATAATGCCTCCACATATGCCCAAGCTCCCCACACTCAAAATAACTCTCGTGTACTGGTGGCGAAAACTGAAGGGAACCCCTAGCACCGAGATGACTGGTAGAAGAACCTGGCATGGAAGAGCCCTGAACAGGTGAAACACGAGATGAACTCTGAGCTGGAAGGGCACTAAGTGATGAGTGGCCCTGATGAGAACTGTGAGAACAATGGCTAGATGATGTACCCCAATGAAATGGCCGAGCTGGCTGAGCTTGTCTGAAATGACAACCTCAATCGTGCTGGAATTGACCCCCAAAAGGAGCACCGCTGAATCCACCCTGACCACAAGGCCTCTTGGCCTCCCTCTCAACCCTCTCCTAACCGCGAACCATCTCAATCTATCGAGCAATGTTGACAACCTCAAAAAAAGTAGCACCTGAAACCTTCTCTCTAGTCATGAGCAACTATAGCTGATAAGTGAGACCATCAATAAACCTCATGCTCCCCTCCCTGTCCGTGGGAACCAACCAGATAGCATGACGGGCCAACTCAGAGAACAGCATCTCATACTGTGTCATAGACATATCACCCTGGCAAAGCCGCTCAAACTGTCTGCGCAGCTCCTTTCTACGGGATCGAGGCACGAACTTCTTCAAAATGACCACGGAGAACTGCTGCCAAGTAAGGGGTGTTGCGCCAACAGGCCTACGCCTCTCGTAAGTCTCCCACCATCTGAGTGCAGCCCCAGAAAACTAAAAGGTAGTGAATGAGACCCCACAAGTTTCCAAAATACTAGCAGTACGGAGTATCCTCTGACACCTGTCCAAAAAGTCCTGAGCATCCTCTCTCTCTGTGCCACTGAAAGGTGGTGGCTGGAGTCTCCCAAACCTCTCCAACCTATGCTGATCATCCTCAGGCATAGAAGGAACCACATAATCCTGAGCAACTGCAACTGTCTGCACTGGTGGTGCCTCCAGTGTCTGAAGTCCTTGAATAACCTGCTCGGGTGTGTGAGCGACGGGAGTCTAAATGCCTCCCCTGGCCTGAGAAGTGGCTGCGGTCGTCGAGATAGAGACCGCCTGAGCAAGGCCAGTACACACTGTCAGAATCTGAGCTAGGGCCTCCTGAAGGCCTGGAATCACAATAGGCATAGGTGGTGCCTGAGCTGGTGCATCAACAACTGGAACCTGGTCCTGATCTAGGACAACCGGTGGATCTGTAGGTACTGCCCCAGCTGTTGTACGGGCTGCACCTTTGCCCCTACCACGGCCTCTACCGCGGCCTCGGCCTCTCGCGACCCTGGCTGGTGGTACTGGTGGCTGGCCCTCCTGACCGGTAGTACGTGTCCTCACCATCTGTGAGAGAATGAAACAATATATGTTTAGTTACTAGAATCAACACATTCACACGACAAGAATTCAAGAATGTGGAGTTTCCTAAAGGTTCTGCAACCTCTCGAAGATAAGTATAGACGTCTTTGTACCGATCCGCAAGACTCTACTAAACCCGCTCATGACTTGTGAGACCTATGTAACCTAGGCTCTAATACCAATATGTCATGACCCAAACTAACCACTGTCATGATGACGCCTATCGTGGAACTAGGCAAGCCGACTCATTTCCAAAATAAATCGATATTTTCATTTCAAATATAATTTCAATGTTATTTAACATAAAAACCTTCGTAAAGGAGTTCAAATCAAAATAAAAGTGCGGAAGGAAAAGCCCGACATCGGGGTGTCACTAGTCATAAGCATCTACTACAATCTGTCTAACAATATCAAGGCTAACTCAGCTTGGAAAAATAGCTAAATACAACTAGAGGAAGATAAGAGGGAGAAGAGCACATGCTACAATCGCCAAACAGCTACCTTGCTATCTCCAAAAAAATCTGAAACCGGAACAATCAACAACCGCTACCGTATCCAGCTACACCTGGATCTGCACACAAGGTGCAGGGAGTAACGTGAGTACGCTAACTCAGTAAGTAACAACAATAAATAAAGACTGAGCAGTAGTGACGAGCAATAAAGCATATAACGTCCATATCAGGAAAAGTCAGTAAAATACCACATGCTTTTAAAATCAGGATTTGAATCAAAACATCTCATTGAAACCCAGTTCCAGTAAAAATCATTTAAGGATATTTTTCAACAGCTTTCAAACAGAGGAAAAATGCAAAGGTGAGCAAAAATGATGAAATCATAAACATCCCCTCATGCAAAGCATCACTCATATACAGCCCCTCGGGCAAACCTCACAATCACTCTTGCCACTCAAGCATACCTCACAATCACTCTTGCCACTCGGGCATACCTCACAATCACTCATGCCTCCCAGTTACTCAGCACTCGGCACTCGCACTCAGTAGGTACCTGCGCTCACTGGGGGTGTGTACAGACTCTGTAGGGGCTCCTTCAGCCCAAGCGCTATATCAAGCCAAATCATGGCATAAATCACTCAGGCCCTCGGCCTATATCAAACATGTTGCGGCGTGCAACCCGATCCCATAAATATGCAACATGCTGCGGCGTGCAGCCCGATCCCATATATATCCTCACAAATCAGGCCCTCGGCCTCACTCAGTCATAAACCTCTCAAGCCACTCGGGCATTTCAGTAAAAACAGGGTGCTCAGCCCAAAACAACATTTATATGCATCAAAATTGAATAATAAAACTGAATTATGCAGTAAACAGGTATAACCATGACTGAGTATAGATTTTCAATCGAAACCAGTGAGAGGATAGTAAGAAAAGGCCCCTAAGGGTCCAAACAGTACTGGCACAAGGCTCAAACATGGCATTCAGCCCAATTAACAGAAACTCTATCTAAAAACACATAAGTATCATATAATTTCCACAAATTATGCAACTTTACAGTTGCTACGGGACGTACCAAGTCGTAATCCCCAATAGTTCACGCCCACACGCCCGTCACCTAGTATGTGCGTCACTTCAAAATAGTAGAATGATACGAAATCCGGGGTTTCATACCCTCAGGACTAGATTTACAATCGTTACATACCTCAAACCGTTCAAATCTCTACTCTACAATGCTCTTGCCTCAGGACTCGGCCTCCAAATGTTTCGAATCTATTCACAATCAGTACAATACCATCAATATACGCTAATGGAATGAATTCCACAAAAAAGCTACAAAAGTTAGACCAAAACCCGAAATTGGCTCAAACACGGCCCCTGGGCCCACATCTCGAAATCCGACAAAATTCACAAAATTAGAAAGCCCATTCACTCACGAGTCTAACCATACCAAATTCATCAAAATCCGACATCATTTGGTCCTTCAAATCCTTAAATTACTCTCCAAAATATTCCAAGCCCTAACCCCTCCTTTTCACTAATTACAAGATTAAACAACGGTAAATCACCATATATACGAGTATTAGGGCTCAAACAACTTACCTCACTGATAGCCCTTGAATCACCCTTCACAAATCACTCCAAAAGCTCCAAAAACCAACTTGAAAATGGTGGAAATGAACCAAATTCGCGAAGCATTCTATTTATGGTTTCTTCCCAGGTTTTTCGCACCTGCGGAATATTGAACGCTTCTGCGCCACCGCACCTGCGGAAAAATCCATCGCATGTGCGGAACTCACTTAGGATCCAATCTTCCACATATGCGGCCCAAAACCCCGCACCTGCGCATTTCCTCTGCGCCTGCGAAGCTTGCCCAGCATCCCCCTTTCCACATCTATGCCCCAGGTTTCGCACATGCGGGCTCGCAGATGCGACCTCCAACTCGCACCTGCTTAACCTGCCTAGCCCAGCATTTCCTGCACCTGCGAACTTCCCACGTGCACCAACGGCATTGCACCTGTGACTCTTTCTTCCGCAGGTGCAAAAATAGCAGTAGCAGCAGCTTCAGCTCCATTTTCCAACTTCGACAAATCCGTTAACCACCCGCAATCACCCCGAGGACCTCGGGAACTCAACCAAAAATACCAACAAGTCATATATCAAAATACCGACTTAGTCGAACCTTCGAATCACTCAAAATAACATCAAATCATCAAATTACCCTCGGATTCAAGCCTAAGAATTTCTAAATTTCCAAATTCGGCAACCGATGCCGAAACCAACCAAACCACGTCCGAATGACCTCAATATTTTCACACACATCACAAATGACACTACGAACCTATTCCAACTTTCAGAATTCCATTCTAACCCCGATATCAAATTTTCCACTGCCGACCAAAATTGCCAAATTTCTAATTTTGCCAATTCAAGCCTAATTCTACCACGGACATCCAAATCACATTCCGAATGAACTCCTAAGTCCAAAATTACCTAACGGAGCTAACGGAACCATCAAAATTCAAATCCGATATCGGTTACATATAGGTCAATATTCGGTTGACTTTTCCAACTTAAGTTTCTACTTAAGAGACTAAGTGTCTCAATTCACTCTAAAACCACTATGTTCCCGAACCAACTAACCCGATATAACATAATATAGCTGAATAACACACAAAAAAGTAGAAATGGGAAAAAATGGGGCTATAACTCTCGAAACGACCGGCCGGGTCGTTACATATTATACTATAGCGCGTGAGTTGTCCGTGCAACACGTGAGTTTTCCGTGCGGATCCAGATATTATACTATAGCACGTGACTTGTCCGTGCGGATTCAGATATTGATACTATAGCATGGGAGTTGTCCGTGAAACACGTGAGTTATCCGTGCAGATTATAGCGCTTGGGCTGTAGGAGCCCCTCCAGAGTCTGTACATCCCCGGTGAGCGCGGGTACCTATTGAGTGTGAGTGATGAGGTCTGGGAGCCCACTGAGTGATTGTTGTTCTAAGAGACTGTACTTGCTTTCCATTTGTTGTTGCACTTAGTTGCTATCTATCATTGTTGTGAAATATTTGAAAGATTTTATATCCAGATTACATGAACTTGAACTGTATAAAACTGATTTGTCTTAAACTGCCGGATTTGAAAGCATATCTATTCTTTGCTGGAATTATGGAAAAGAACTATAACTGTGAAGCTCGTCACTATCTTCAATTCCTTATGTATTATTGTTACTTGCTGGGTTGGTTGTACTCATACTACACCCTGGACTTCGTGTGCAGATCCAGGTGTTCCCGGGCAGAGCAAGTGTTGATTCTTTCACGCAGTTTCTTTTCCGGAGATTCTGAGGTAGCTGTCGTGTTTCGCAGACCTTGCCTCTCCCTCCCTATCTCATTGTTTGTTGTATTTGGTCTCAGACTATTATAGACCGTATTGTTTCAGACTTGTATTCATAATAGATACTCATGTACTCAGTGACACCAGGTTTTGGGGAGTGTTCGTATCAGTATTTGTGGGATTTTGTATTGTTTTTAAATATTATGTTTTTCAAACTTAAAGGAAATTCGGTGGTTATTGATGTTATCGGCTTGCCTAGTATTGAGATAGGCGCCATCACGACAGGTCAGATTTTGGGTCGTGATAAGTTGGTATCAGAGCTTAGGTTACATAGGTCTCACGGGTCATGAATAGGTTTCGTAGAGTCTTGCGGATCGGTGCGGAGACGTCTGTACTTATCTTCGAGAGGCTGCAAAACCTTTAGGAAAACTTCACTTTCTTGTATTCTATCGTGCGAATTTGTTGATTCCGGAAACTAAATTTTTGTAATTATATTCTCTCACAGATGGTGAGGACACGTACTATCGGATCGGACGGTCAGCCACCAGTGCCACCAGTTAGGCCCGCGAGAGGCCGAGGCCGTGGTAGAGGCCGGGGACGAGGCAGAGGTCGAGGTATAGCTCGTGCAGCAGTTGGAGCAGCACCTACAGTACCACCAGTTGCTCCACCTTAGGAGCAGATCCCAAATATAGCTGAGCCAACAGGACCAGCTTAGGCACCAGCTGTGCCCATTGAGATTCCAGGCCTTCAGGAGACTTTGGCCCAAATATTGACAGTTTGCACTGGTCTTGCTCAGGCGATTTTGGCTCAGGTTGCACCTGCCACTTCTCAGGCCGGGGGAGGTACTCATACCCTTGTTGCCCGTACCCCAGACCAGGTAGTACAAGGTCTTCATATACTCAGGGCACTACCAGCCTAGCCGGTTGTAGCTGCTCAGGCCCCGGTAGTTCCTGTTATGGAAGATGATGATTAAAGGAGACTTGAGAGATTTGAGAGGCTTCGACCTCCACGATTTAGAGGTACTGAGTTAAAAGATGCTCAGGGTTTTCTGGATAAGTGTCAACGGATGCTTCAGACAGCAGGTATTCTGGAGACCAGTGGGGTCTCGTTCACTACTTTTCAGTTTTCTAGGGCTTCCTTCAGATGGTGGGAGGCTTATGAGAGGCACAGATCGATTGGTGTAGTACCACTTACATGGCATGAGTTCTCCATTCTCTTTTTGGAGAAGTTTGTGTCACATCCTCGCAGAGAGGAGCTGCGCAGACAGTTTGAGCAGTTACGTCAAGATGGTATGTCTGTGATGCAATACGAGATGATATTTTCTGAGTTGGCTCGTCATGCAATCTGGTTGGTTCCCACTGATAGGGAGAGGATTAGGAGGTTCATTGATGGCCTCACTTTTCAGCTACGATTACTCATGACTAGAGAGAGTGTCTCGTGTATTCGACAAGGTGGTCGACATTGCTCGTCAAAATGAGATGGTTCATAGCCAAGAGCGGGTTAAAAGGAAGGCAAAGAGGCCTCGTGGTTCAGGTGATTTCAGCGGTGTTCCTTTAGGGGGTCAGTTTTACCGCGGTAGGGGTCATTCTTACAGACCCGCTCTGACGGGTCATCCAGCTCATCATGGTGCATCAGCTAGCCACAGTTCTTACAGTGCTCACTCAGGCCAGTCTTCATTCAGTTCACTACCATTGCAGAGTTCTCATCATGCCTCGTCCTCTCAGGCTTCTACAGGTAATTCCTCGAGTTATCAGGAGCAGCAGTTCCGTCAGAGGAGGGGTTGTTTCGAGTGCAGAGAATTTGGTCATTACAAGAGAAATTGTCCTAAATTGTTGAGTGGGGATCCATAGCAGAGTTCTCGACAGACTGCACCAGCACCAGCAGTTCCACTACCCGCCCTGCCAACTCGGGGTTGGGGTCAGGCAGCTAGGGGTCACCCAAGAGGGGGAGGCCGATCAGGTGGCGGTCAAGCCCGATTCTATGCTTTTAATGCTAGGTCAGATGATGTTGCTTTAGATGCAGTGATCACATGTATTGTTTCAGTGTGCCACAGGGAGGCTTCTATATTATTTGACCCTAGTTCCACTTATTCATATGTATCATCGTATTTTGCTAGTTATCTGGATATGCCATCTGAGTCCTTAGTTTCACATGTTTGTATATCTACACCGGTGGGATATATTATTACTATGGACCGTGTGCGACGGTAGTGTGTGATAACTATTGGGGAACTGGAGACTAGAGTTGATCTCTTATTACTCAGTACGGTTGATTTCGATGTAATCCTGGGTATGGATTGGTTATCTCCATGTCATGCTATTCTGGACTGTCACGCAAAAACCGTGACGTTGACAATGCCGGGGTTGCCAAAGGTCGAATGGGGAGGTTCTCTAGATTTTGTTCCTAGTAGGGTAATTTCTTATTTGAAGGCTCAACGTACGGTTGGAAAGGGATGTTTGTCATATTTGGCCTTTGTAAGAGATGTTGATGCATATACTCCTATTATTGATTTAGTACCGGTCATGCGAGACTTTTCGGATGTATTTCCTGAAGACCTGCTGGGTAAGCCACCCGACAGGGATATGGGTTTTGGTATTGACTTGGTGTAGGGCACTCAGCCCATTTCTATTCCTCCATATCGTATGGCACCAATTGAGTTAAAAGACTTGAAAGAGCAACTTCAGGAACTCCTTGAAAAGGGGTTTATTAGGCCTAGTGTGTCACCTTGGGGTGCACCGATTCTATTTATGAAAAATAAAGATGGTACTATGCGGATGTGCATCGATTATAGGTAGTTGAACAAAGTTACCCCTTGTCGTGTATTGATGACTTATTTGACTAGCTTCAGGGAGTGAGGGTATTCTCCAAAATTGATTTGAGATCTGGGTATGGCCAGTTAAAAATTCGGGATTCGGATATTCTAAACACAATATTCAGAACTTGTTATGGTCACTATGAATTTCTTGTGATGTCTTTTGGGCTAACCAATGCCCCAACAATATTTATGCATTTGATGAATAGTGTATTCCAACCATACCTTGATTTATTTGTCGTAGTATTTATTGATGATATCCTGGTGTACTCACGTAGCCATGAAGAGCATTCACAACACTTAGGTATTGTATTACAAAGATTGAGAGAGGAGAAGCTTTATGCCAAATTCTCTAAGTGTGAGTTCTGGCTTAATTCGGTGGCATTCTTGGGACATATGGTGTCCAGTGAAGGAATTAAGGTGGATTCGAAGAAAATAGAGGTAGTTCAGAGTTGTCCCAGACCATCTTCAGTTACTGAGATTTGGAGTTTTCTCGGCTTGGCCTGTTATTATCGTCACTTCGTGGAGGGTTTCTCGTCTATTGCATCGCCTATGACTAAATTGACCTAAGAAGGTGATCCGTTCGGGTGGTCGCATGAATATGAAGAGAGCTTTCAGAAGCTCAAAACAGCTTTGACTTCAGCTCCAGTATTGGTGTTGCCAACAGGTTCAAAGTCTTATATTGTGTATTGTGATGCGTCGCGTATTGGTCTCGGTGCAGTGCTTATGCAATACGGTAGGGTGATTTTCTATGCGTACAGAAGGTTAAAGGTACATGAGAAGAATTACCCGATCCACGATCTTGAGTTAGCACCTATTGTTCATGCCCTGAAAATTTGGCGGCATTACTTGTACAATGTCCAGTGTGAGGTATATACCGATCATCGTAGTCTACAACATTTGTTTAAATAGAAGGATCTTAATTTGCGGCAGCGAAAGTGGTTGGAGTTGCTTAAGGATTATGACATTACCATTCTCTATTATCCCGGAAAGGCCAATATGGTAGACGATGCCTTGAGTCGGAAGGCGGAGAGTTTGGGCATCTTAGCATACTTACCGGTAGCAGAAAGGCCTTTAGCCTTGGATGTTTAGGCCTTGGCCAACCAGTTTGTTAGATTGGATGTTTCTGAGCCGAATTGAGTTTTGGCTTGTGTGGTTTCTCGGTCTTCTTTATTTGATCGCATCAGAGAGCGCCAGTATGACGATCCCCATTTGCTCGTCCTTAAGGACACGGTTCAGCACGGTGATGCCAATGAAGTCACGATTGGAGATGATGGTGTATTACGGATATAGGGCAAGATATGTGTGCCTAATGTAGATGGTTTGCATGAGTTGATTCTCTAGGAAGCTCACAGTTCACGGTACTCCATTCATCCAGGTGTCGCGAAGATGTATCAGGATTTGAGGCAGCACTATTGGTGGAGGCAAATGAAGAAAGATATAGTTGGGTTTGTAGCTCGGTGTTTAAATTGTCAACAGGTAAAGTACGAGCATCAAAGATCGGGAGGATTGCTACAGAGACTTGAAATTCCAGAGTGGAAATGGGAGCGTATTACTGTGGACTTCATAGTTGGGCTTCCACAGACTTTGAGGAAGTTTGATGCGGTTTGGGTGATTGTAGATCGGCTGACTAAGTCTGCGCATTTTATTCCTGTTGGTACCAATTATTCTTCGGAGCGGTTGGCTGAGATTTATATCCGCGAGATTGTTCGCCTACACTGTGTGCCAGTGTCCATCATTTCAGATCCGGGCACGCAGTTTACATCACAGTTTTGGAGAGCAGTGCAGCGAGAATTGGGCACACAGATTCAGTTGAGTACAACATTTCACCCTCAGAAAGACAGACAGTCCGAGCGTACTATTCAAATTTTGGAAGATATGCTACGCGCTTGTGTCATTGATTTTAGGGGTTCTTGGGATCAATTTCTGCCACTCGCAGAGTTTGCTTATAATAATAGCTACCATTTAACCATTCAAATGTCTCCGTACGAGGATTTATATGGGAGATAGTGTCGGTCTCCAGTGGGTTGGTTCGAGCCGGGTGAGGCTAGGCTAATGGGTACTGACTTGGTTCAGGATGCTTTAGAGAAGGTCAAAGTGATTCAGGAACGGCTTCGCACGGCACAATCTAGAGAGAAAAGTTATGCTGACAGGAAGGTTCGTGATGTTGTTTACATGGTTGGGGAGAAGGTTCTGCTCAAGCTTTCACCCATTAAAGGTGTGTTGAGGTTCGGGAAGAAGGGCAAGTTGAGCCCTCGGTATATTGGTTCGTTTGAGATACTTAAAAAAATTGGAGAGGTGGCTTATGAACTTGCTTTGCCACCTAGTCTATCAGGTGTTCATCCAGTGTTCCATGTATCCATGCTCCGAAAGTATGTCGGGGATCCATCTCATATTCTGGATTTCAGTACAGTACAGTTGGACGGTAATTTGACTTATGATCTGGAGCCGGTGGCTATTTTAGACCGGCAGGTTCGAAAACTGAGGTCAAAGAACATAACATCAGTGAAGGTACAGTGGAAAGGCCAGCTAGTCGGAGAAGCTACTTGGGAGATTGAACAGGAGATGCAGAGAAAATATCCACACCTATTTGAGACTCCAGGTATGATTCTAAACTCGTTCGAGGACGAACGTTTATTTAAGAGGGGGAGAATGTAACGACCCGGTCGGTCGTTCTAAATATTATAACCCTGTTCTCCCATTTACTGCTCAATTTATGCTTGACATTTATTTTATAACTTACCGGATTAGTTGGTTCGGGTCCAGAATGAATTCGGAGTGAAACGAGACACTTAGTCTCATAATTAAAAATCTAAGTTAGAAATATTGACCGGATGCGGACTTATGTGTAAACGACCTCGGATGCAAATTATGATAATTTCAATAGCTTCGTATGGTGATTTTGGACTTAGATGTGTGTCCAGAAAATTATTTGGAGGTCGGTAAATGAATTAGGCTTGAAATGGCAAAAGTTGAATTTTGGAAAGTTTGACCGGGGGGTTGACTTTTTGATATCGGGGTCGGAATCTGATTTTGAAAATTGGAATACCTCTGTTATGTCATTTATGACTTGTGTACAAAATTAGAGGTCAATCGGACGTGATTTGATAGGTTCCGGCGTCGTTTGTAGAAATTGGAAGTTTCAAAGTTCATAAGGCTTGAATCTATGTGTTATTCGTGTTTTTAGTGCTGTTGGATGTGATTTGAAAACTCGACTAAGTTCGTATGATGTTTTAGAACTTGTTGGTATATTTGGTTGAGGTCCCTCGGGCCTCAGGTGAGTTTCGGATGGTTAACGGATCAAATTTGGACTTAGAAGTAAAAGTTGTCCATACATCATGTGAGTTGTCCATGCGGATCCAGATATTGATACTATAGCACATGAGTTGTCAGTGCAGCACGTGATTTGTCCGTGCGGATTATAGCGCTTGGGCTGTAGGATCCCCTCCGGAGTCTGTACACCCCTAGTGAGTGCGGGTACCCGGAGTCAGTACACCCCTAATTCCTTATTTATTATTATTACTTACTGAGTTGGTTGTACTCATACTACACCCTGTACTTTGTGTGCAGATCCAGGTGTTCCCGGGCATAGCGGGTGTTGATTCTTTCACGTAGTTGCTTTTCCGGAGATTCTGAGGTAGCTGCCATGTTTCACAGACCTTGCCTCTCCTTCCCTATATCCTTTCTTGCTATATTTGGTCTCAGACTATTATAGACCGTATTTTTTCAAACTTGTATTTTTAATAGATGCACATGTACTCAGTGACACCAGGTTTTGGGGAGTGTTCATATCAGTATTTGTGGGATTTTGTATTATATTTAAATATTATGTTTTTCAAACTTAAAGGAAATTCGATAGTTATTGATGTTATTTGCTTGCCTAGTATTGAGGTAGGCGCCATCACGACAGGTTAGATTTTGGGTCGTGACAGTAAGTGACCTGCCTTAGCCTCGTCACTATTTCGTCGAGGTTAGGCTCAGCACTTACTAGTACATGGGGTTGATTGTACTGATACTACACTCTGCACTTCTTGTGCAGATTTCGGAGTTGGTCCCAGCAACGTACCATAGACTTGCTCGAATTTCAGCTACCCAGAGGAGACTTGAAGTAAAACTGCACAGCGTTCGCAGTTCTGAAGTCCCTGTCTACTTTATTTTAGCTGTGTGTTTACTTTCAGACATCTTTATTTTATTCAGACCCTTATTTGTATCATTCTAGAAGCTCGTGCACTTGTAATTCTAGTTTTGGGATGGTATTTAGATATCACGATTATTATGGATTATTCACTTTGCTTTAGACATTATTTCTGCATTTGTTTCCTTGTTATTAATTAATTTAAAATTTTGTTAAAATGGCTAATTATATTCTAACTTTGGCTTGCCTAGCAAGTGAAATGTTAGACGTCATCAGGTTCCGAAGGTAGAAATTTTGGGTTGTGACATCAAGCCAACAAGAACCGGTCAATCTAGAAGAGATTGAAGAATTTTTGAAGAACATGAAGGAAGGAGTAGAAGAATCTTCTGCAACAAAAGACAATAAAGGAAAAGGAAAAATTTAAAAGATACTCAAGGCCCCACCAGTGAATTATTGGGGTAATGAAGATAAAAATTTTAATAAAGTCATGGGACCCAAAACTTTAATAAAGTAGAGGAACCAGAGAAATAAACTTTTGAAAATTTGATTGTTTTTATTACTTTTTCTTTTTCTTTGTCGGCCAAACTTGTCGGCCATTTAACTTTTTAGTTTTTGGTTTTAGCTAGAAACTTCATTATAAAAAGAGTTTGAATTTTTTAGAAAGGCAGGCATTTGCCTCCTCTATGACCCATTCTCTAGGAAAATTAATTTCGTCCCATTTAATAGGTCTTCTGGTAATAACTTTAGATCTACCAAAATTAGTTTCTATTAAAATAGTTTTATTTTTAAAATCCATGATTTTACACATGGGATTCAAAGTATATATTTATAATAAATCCTACAACAGATGCGTATAACTTCTGTACTAGGTAAATAATCATAACCATGTAATTCGATACTTAGAATTAAAGCATCTAATGAATTTTCATCATTAAGAGAAATTTGTAAATTAGGATATGCATTAAAATAAACCGGGCCATAGGCCAAACTGGTTTGAACAGTCCCTATAAGGTATTTCTTACAGTTCTGGTTTCTGCCATCTCTGAGAGCTGCTATAAGGTAAGTCTCTTAAGGTAAGTGGCTTGAAGACAACTTGTATTAAACCTATATGCATGAATCTATGCGTGTCCCTATTAGGGGCTAAGTCATTTTCAGATAATAATCTAAAGGTAGCATGATCATTGTCTACAGTGATTGTCTCTTCAGAAGTTTTAACTACTTATTTGAAACCTAGTTTTTCAAAGGTTCCTAACTGGTATATAACCTTAGGTTGGATTCTAGAAATTTTCCATTTATTAAGCAGATCTAATTGTTGAGGCAATTAATATTCTTCTTTTCTACTTTTTTAACAGTAGCCTTCTTCCTAATGATATTCATTAAGGGCTTCAGGAATAGATTACAAGAATACCAGCCCTGGCTAGTTACAATCTCAACAGTACACCCTAAACCACGGTCCTCCTCACAACCCTTTCACGCCTCACCCTCAGCTTAACGGGTCAACTGAGGACCACCGGTTATGTTTCCATAATCAGGGTTTACTGTCAAAATTAATAACTGCATGGACTATATTGTTCTTAACCTAGAGCACCATCGAGGTGATATAGTAAACTCTTAATAACAAAATATGCCAACAAAATAGACTAGTATGACTAAGTTTAACACTTAAGTATTTAGCCTACCATATAGACTAAATAAGTATCTATAGTATATTAACTATAAGAATAGAAAAAATACCTAAGACTGCCGGATTATGGCCAAGTGACATTTTTTTTTTTTTTCAAAATAAAGATATTACAAAGAGAGATTTACAAGAGGATTTTAGAGAGAGGGAGGGCTATCTTAGAGAGAGGGCATAGCGTTTGGCTAATGCCTACTTCTCTAAATAAATTCTAACTCCTTTTATAATGGAGTCCCTAGCTAAAAACAAAACTTAAAAAGTTAAATGGCCGACAAGATTGGCCGACAAAGAAAAACAAAAAGTAATAAAAACAGTCAACTTTTCAAAAGTTGATTCCTCTAGTCCCGCTACTTTATTAAAGTTTTGGGTCCCATGACTTTATTAAAGTTTTTCTGCCTTCGTTACCCCAATAATTTACTGGTGGGGCCTTCAGTCTCTTTCAGATTTTTCCTTTTCCTTTATTGTCTTTTGTTGCAGAAGATTCTTCTGCTCCTTCCTTCATCTTCTTCAAGAATTCTTTAATTTCATCTAAATTGACTGGTCCTTGCTGGCTTGATTGAGCTTCTGCTTCTCCTGCCAGGCATGTATCTTCTTCCGAAGTATTACCCAAAGAAGTTATGGACATATTATCTCCTACTTCGATTTCGAAGTTTCTTGCCAAATCTTTCTTTATTTCTTCAAAGTATGACGCTAGAATCTCTTTTTTGGAAAAAGCTCCTTTCTTCATTTGAAGTTGTCTGGTAACCTTCTGGAATGGACGTAATTCCTCCATTTCCATATATGTCCCCTTTGTATTAACATACTCCTCAATTTTGGCCTCGATCTGATCCATTAATTCTTGGCCATAAAGTTTTTCAACTTTTTCAGATAGGAGTAATTTACTCCAGAATTTGGTATAAAACATTCTATTTAGGCAAGGAATTCCTTTTGTGGTATAACCAACTTCTACATCCCATTTCATTATCCATGGAATTGAGAATTCTATAAAAAAAAATACATAGCAGCTATGCCATCATAAAAAATATTATCTTTTTGTAGGAAAATAATTTTGGGAGATATATTTCCACCCATTGTTTGTAAAGACTTTTAAAATATGGGTTGAGTATTTCTAATGATGGTCCATATAATTTCCACCATTTACAAAATCAATTTGGTATTTGTTGTCCAAACATATTAGAACACAATTTAATAAACCAAGAGTGTTTCCTATGAGGATTCTTATATAAGAAAGTTTTATTAAAACTCCCAATATAATCCCAGTAATTGAATTTTACTACAACTTTCTGTTCAGGATGAGTGTATTCTCTTGCATTTAAAGTACTTAGTCCCCATTCATTCGATGCTAATACATTCTTGATTACTATCTTAGAGAAACTATAAATTCTCTTAGTAGTTGCAGGATAGAAATGCTGAATTTCAGCTGATCTTGTGGATGAGAGTATTATCTCGTAATGCATTCTGTATTTATATGCAGGAGTGGCATATGACACTGTATCAAAATACCTTGTCATTAACTTCAATGGATTATCCTTCCATTTAAGGTCGGATTGCTCTAAAAGAACTATTAGTTCTTTTTCTTCCTTTCGGTTATAAACCTCCAGATTCACATGGCTTTCTTCTGTTATTACAGAAGAATAAGTTGAGGTATTACCTTCCTTTTGCTTGGATTTTATAAAATTCATGAACTCTTTATACATGGGATGTTCTGTATTAACACCTGAGGTCTCTGCAATATTGGCAGCTACCAATTGCCGGTTCCCCATTTGGGCGAGGATATTACTTCTACCAACATTTCCTCTTCCTCTTCCTCGAGGAGGTCTGTATGTGGGCTTCATATCCTGAATCATATAAAAATATTAGTTTAAATATTCTCTGGTAAGAAAATCAGGAAGACTATTATCAGATCCTTTTATATATATTATTTCAAAATCAAATGGAGCCAATAATGCTTGCCATCTTGCAAACATTTGTTTTGACATATCATGCTTAAAATCTTTATTAAAGATAAATTTTGCAGCTTGACAATCTGTCCCTATTAAGAATTTCTGATTATAAGAATCAGTTTGGAATTTCATAACACATTTTACTATAGCAAGGATTTCCTTAGCTACAGTAGCATAGTTCTTTTGGGAGTTATTCCATTTTTCCGAATAAAATTGAACAAGATACTCTTGTTTATCTATTGAAGAGTACTATTTCAATATTCCACCATACCCAATGTCTGAAGCGTCAGTTTTAACTACCTTTGCCCAACTTGGGTTGGCAAGAGTTAAACATGGAAGATTTTCAACCTTCCGTTTAATTCTTTTGATTGATTCTGTATGACTATCAGTCCATGGTTTAGGATTCTTCTTTAGTCTATCATAAAGAAGAGCAATATCTTTAGCAATATCATATATAAAAGAAGAAATATAATTTAAGCTTCCTAAAAATCTCTAAAGTTGGGTTTTACCAGTAATTATATCAGAAAATTTAGAAGCAAATTTGATACTTCTGTTAATAGGAATAATTCTACCTTTTTTCAATATTATGACCAAGAAATCTAATATTAATTTGGAAAAGAGACATTTTTGGTTTAGATATTACTAGACCATTTTTAATTATAATCTTTCTAAACAAATCTAAATGTTTGAAATGTATTTCAATACTTTTTGAAAATACTATGATATCATCTATATAGACAATATAAAGTCTGTATAAGGGAGAAAAATATCATTCATGATTTTCTGAAATTCAGAAGGAGCGTTGTTTAAACCAAAAGGCATAACATTTCATTCATATTGACCCATTGGGACATTAAAAGCAGTTTTATACTTATCATTTTCAGATATCTGAATTTGCCAATAACCTGATTTTAAATCGAATTTAGAAAATATAATAACATTATGTAGCCTATCTAATAAATCCTTTTTATTAGGAATAGGATACTTGATCCATTTCAAAACCTTATTAAGAGGTTTATAATTAATAACTAGTCTAGGAACTCCTCGTTCCTGTTCAGCATGTTTATTAATATAGAATGCAGTACAAGACCATTTGGACTTTGAGGGTTTTATTAAACCCTTTTGCTATAAGAAATTTATTTTCTTTTAGCATAATTCAAAATATTCAGAATTCATCTCACAAGGCCTATGTAATGACCCGACCGGTCATTTTGACTTTTAGAATACCGTTCCTCTAAATAAAACTCCTCGTATGTGCCTTTATTAATTTATGACTTGCGGGAATGGTTGGTTCGGGATTTGAAAGTGTTCGGGCTGAAATCGGAACACTTGGTTCCTTAAGTTGGCCTTAAAAGGTCAAGTTTGACTTCGGTCAACTTTTTTAGAAAACGACCCCGTAATCGGGATTTGACGGTTCCAATAGGTTCGTATGATGATTTTGGACTTGGGCGTATGTTCGAATCGGGTTTTGGATAACCCGAGAGCATTTTGGCGCTTAATAGTGAAAATCAACTAATTGAAGGTTTAAAGTTCTTTAAATGTGGTTTGGAGTAGAATTTGGAGTAATCAAAGTCCGTTTGAAATTTCGAGTTTGGGAATAGTTCTCTATGGTGATTTAAGACTTGCACGCAAAATTTGATGTCATTCCGAGTAGTATAAGTATATTTCGGCGCGTTCGGATTAAGTTTGAAGAATTTAAAATTCCTAAGTTGAATCAATTTGGTTTGGAGTATGATTCTTAGTTTTGATGTTGTATTACACGTTCCGAGATTTCGAGCGAGTCCGTTTTATGATTTCAAACTTGTTGGTATGTTAGGGAGGGGCCCGAGGGCCCAAGTGTTAACCGGACGAGACTCGGATCAATTTTGAAATTAGGAAGAAGAACTTAAGCTTTCTGCTTCTGGTACGATCGCACATGCGCTTGGACAGTCGCAGGTGCGACCCTCGCAGATGTGCGTTTTGTGCACAGAAGCAGAAAGGGGAAGGGGAGGCCATCGCCGTAGATGCGGAATTTTGGCGCACCTGCGAATGCGCAGGTGCGAAGCAGTGTGCGTAGATGCAAGCTTGGCCCATGCTAGTGAGACTCACACCTGCGAGGAATTTCCGCAGGTGTAAATCCGCAGGTGCGGTCAATCCCTTCGCAGGTGCGAAAAACCTTCTTGGACAGAACCTTAAAAACGGACGAAGTTCAGTCCATTTTAGTCCGTTTTTCTTCCATGTTTGGGCGATTTCAGAGCTTTTTGAGAGGGGATTTCACCTAGCAACTTGGAGGTAAGTTAATTCTACACACCTTGAGTTAAATACATAGATTATGGGTAGATTATAACTGGTAAATCTTAGAAATCAAGGGTTTAGATGAAAAACTTAGATTTGTATAAAAATGAGATTTTGACCACGAAAATGGTTATGGAATTGGATGGAAATTGTATATTTGAGTTCTTGAGTTTATGGGTAAGGTTTTCCTCCAAATATTCTCGGAATTCAGGCATGTGGGCCCGAGGTGAATTTTAGGAATTTTACCATTTTGGATAGGGTAATTTATTTAATAGTCTAATTTCGAATTATTGAGCATGTATTAATTATTTTATATAACTTTTGGATAGTTTCGGATTTTTCGACATCGAATGGAGGTTTTAACGCGACGTTTTGATCGGAAAATGGACTTTGAGACAAGGTAAATCTCTTGTCTAATCTTGTGAGGGGGAATTTACCTCATAGGTGATTAAATTAATAATTGTTGCTAATTGTGGGGGCTACGTACGCACGAGGTGACGAGAGTCCTTACATAGCTACTATTTATGCTAAAGTCCGGGTAGTTTAGGACTCAATTCATGAATTACGTGTGTAAATTGTATTCTTTATTTAATTAAATTATTTGAAATATATTGTGAATTGTTAGGGAAAGATAGTAAAATATGGAAATCTCATATACTTAATTTTCTGCTTAAATTAATTAATTGTTAAAATAAATTATTTATCCTCTCGAATTAATCTTATAATAAAATTGTTCATCCTCTTGACAAGAGTGGGTTGCTTTAGTAGTAAGCACCCTCCACTTCCAACTAAGAGGTTGTGAGTTCGAGTCACCCCAAGAGCAAGGTGGGGAGTTCTTGGAGGGAGATAGCCGAGGGTCTATCGGAAATAGCCTCTCTACCCCAGGGGTAGGGGTAAGGTCTGCGTACACACTACCCTCCCCATACCCCACTAGTGGGATTATACTGGGTTGTTGTTGTTGTTGTTGTTGTTGTTGTAGTATTCCAGAGGTACATAAGAAAATGTCCTCCTTTCTTGTGGAGCGAGCCGAACGCCTCGGCAGTATAGATGCATCTATGGATTATGTCGCACATCCCTCGGCAGTGTACACGACAGTCTGGATTGGGTCGTACGACCTTGGCAGAAATCGTGCCTAACAATAATAATAATTACACTATACCTTGATATTTTAATTGCAGCTTGTGAATTTAATTAATAGATTGGAAATTATTGTATTTGAAGGAACTTAATTATTTCTGCTTGGTAAATAAAATTATTGTTGACTCTGTGAATCATGTTGATCTAAATATTTCTATTTTTATTTTATTTATTATTATTGACCCTTAGTTAGTGTCAAAGTCGACCTCTCGTCTCTACCTCTTCGAGATTAGGCTTGATACTACTACACTTGCTGCACTTTTTGTGCATGACCTGAGACAGGTGCTATAGTTGGACCTATCGGCGCGCACCCGCGTTATCCAGAAGCTTAGTGGTGAGCTGCTTTCTGAGCCGTTCTGCAGTAACTAGTGCCTCTTCTGGGAATTTCATTCTTTCTATTTCATTTCAGACAGTATTTATAATTTTTGTATAATCTACTAGATGCTCATACACTTGTGACACCAAGTTTTGGCACACACACATTGGTAGAATTGAGAGTTGATTATTTTTCTTGGATTTAAATTAATCGGTATCTTTTCTATATTCTTTAATATTGCTAGTAAAAAGAATTAAATTACTTAGAAAATTATTAAAAAATGATTGATGTGTGTTTAATTTACTGGTTGGCTGGCCTAACCGTAATGTTGGGCGCCATCATGACCTTTAGGTGAAATTAGGTCGTGACAGCCTAGCCTTGGTAGGAATATTATCTTCTGAGAAGTCTTCTTCGTAGGGAAGACTTATAATATGCTTCTTTCTATCCCAAAATTGATTTGGATGGTCTCCACAAACTTGAAAGGAAAATTGAGTTTTTAGTAAATCAATTTTATTAATAAGTTTAGGATTTTTCAAATCCTGTTCAATCGTAAGTGAACAAATTTCTTTTTTCAAAAAATCAATTTGTTTAACATTTGTAGAAATATTATTAGAAATAATTTCATTCAAAAATATTTGAATCGGCTGAGTTATAAACTCAAAAGTAATTTCTTTACCATTAAAAGTTCCTGAAAAACGTTTAGTATTCCAATTTATAAGAGGCACTATTTTATGAAAGAAAGTGACCCCTAATATAACATCTTGATGAATATCTTTTACCAAAACAAAACTTTGAGGAATACAAACATCGTTTTGGCAAATATAAGCTTTGGGTAATTTATAAAAAATACTCATTTGTCCCCTACTAGCATTTTTTAATATATGAGTGGTTTTATAAAAATATCGTGAAAGTATTTGTAACGACCCGACGGGTCGTTTTGAGCCCTAGCACGTCGTTCGTCGGTTTGAGGCCATGACTTGTACGCATGGTCAAAATTTAATTTCGGGAAGTTCGGAGTTGATTTGGAAAGCAAATTCTCATTTCGAAAGCTTTAAGTTGGAAGAATTGACTAAGGTTGGATTTTTGAGTAAACGACCTCGGAATCGGGATTTAAAATTTCCAGCAAGTTCGTATGTTAATAAGTATACAAGTCATATTATAAGTGATGTGGGGTCTAAGGAGAGCCCTAAGTCTAAGTCAAGTTGGAAATTACATGATAGACTAAAGTTCCAAATGAGTACACACAAAACCTAAATTTGGACGAGTACGCCTATACATATATAAGGGTCTATACGGTGGACAACCTATCAAATGAAAGATCTTCGAGTCTAGTTTCTAACACTTTAAACCGTTCGTCATTTGGATATTTCTACAAGGAGTTATGGATGTTTTAGTAAAAGGTGTCCAGCAAGGAAAAACTTGTAATACGAGGTACAACCTGCACACCGCAAGGTACAACTCCCTAAAGCACCTATGCCTATATAAGGCAGTTACGGGGCAATAGCCATTTTTGGGGATTTTCTTGAGCTAGGGATTTGTTCTTTCATGGTGGATTCGACATTGGGGACTACTTAAGAATACAAGGTGAGTTGTTTTTGGATATTTTAAGTGAATAACATCTTATTAACACTAGTATTAACATCCTTCAATCTTTGAAATCCCTAGAAATCTTTCAAGTTGTTCAAGAACATTGGAATTTTAAGGAAAAGCTTCAAGAAGGTAATACTTATGCTTCAAGCTCATTTCTTATGCGTCGGTGAGAGTAATTCTAATATTTGTTTCAAGTTGTTATAGTTGGATAATTGATTTCATAAACCCTAGTTCAAATAGTGTTCTTGAGAAAATGAGGGAAAGATAAATAGTGTTCTTAGAAATGAAATTAAAGGATACAATGAACCTATGGAATCATTTTCTAGCTTAGTTGGAAGTGTTCAACTAAGTAATCACCAAATTGAATGTTTTGGAAATGTTGGTTAAGGAAGACGATGAATACTAATTTGGTGGTGTTGGAGAATTAATGTAGTATCATTGATGACTTCAAATGGGTATTAAATGATAAGAGTGGAGTTGAATATGCTAGTGAGTGAACCTATTAGACGATTAGAGCTGGAGGCTTGTAGCGAACTTGTGAGCCATAAATGGATATTGATAAATATTTTTGAGTTATATTTTGCTTGTAATTGTAGATATCAATTTTTTGGTGGCGTATGAGCATTTTACTCAATGTTACGATGTCGGGGGAGGATTAAAAGCTTGTAAATGTTAATAAAATGAAAGCGAGTTTTGGAGCGTTGGGCATCGGTCGAGTTGTTTGAAAGGCTTGGGAGCTGGCTATGGAACTTCGGAGCGAGGTAAGTCTCTTGTCTAACCTTGTAAGAGGGAATTTACCCCTAGGTGATTTAAATTAATAATTGTTGCTAATTGTGGGGGCTACGTACGCACGAGGTGACGAGAGTCCGTGCGTAGCTACAAATATTGCTATGTCCGAGTAGTTTAGGACTCAAATCATGAATTACTTGTGATAATTGCATCTTTCAGTTAATTGAAATATTGGAATTTTTGTTGTAAATTGTTAGAGGAAATAATAAGAGACTGAAATTTCACATACTTCAATTTTTGCTGAAATTATTTAACTGTTGCTATAAACTGTACATCCTGGTGTGTAAATCTTAATAAATTTTAATATATTCTCATTCCGGAGGTACATAAGAAAATGTTCTCCTTTCTTGTGGATCGGCCCGAATGCCTCGGTAGTATAGATGCATCTAAGGATCACGCCACACATCCCTCGGCAGTGTACACAACACTCTGGATTGGGCTGAACGACCTCGGCAGACATCGTGCCTAATAATAATAATTACACGATACTTTGCTATTTTTTGCAGCTTGTGAAATTAATTAATAAATTGGAAATGGTCGCATTTGAAGGAATTTAATTATTTCTGCTAGTTAAAGAAAATTATTGTTAATCCTATAAATCATGCTGATTTAATATTTCTATTTTTAATATTATTGACCCTTAGTGAGTGTCAAAGTCGGCCTATCGTCACTACTTCTTCGAGATTAGGCTTGATACTTACTGGGTACACGTTATTTACGTACTCATGCTACACTTGCTGCACATTTTTGTACAGGTACGTATATGTCTAGCAACCTTGTGGGCGCAGAGGTTTGGTTAATGCGGAGACTTAGGTGAGCTGCATTCTATATTACGATCCGCAACCAGTAGAGTCTCCTTCAGAGTTATTTATATTTTTCCTATCTAATTTGTATTCTGGACAGTTGCTGTATTTTATTTTATATTCCTAGTAAATGCTCATGCACTTGTGACACCGGATTTTGGGAGGATTATGGGTTGTTCTGTATTGAATTTGTTAAAAGTATTATTATTTACTCTGTAAATCCCCATTCTTTACTATGTATATTAAAGGAAAATATGATTTCAAAAGTAATAAAAATAAGAACCCAATTTAGTATTTATTGTTGGCTTGCCTGATAGTGGTGTCCGGCGCTATCACGACCTTAATGGATTTTGGGTCCTGACAACATGGTATCAGAGCACTAGGTTCACTTAGGTCTCACGGGTCATGAGGAAGTCTAGTAGACTCTTGCGGATCGGTACAGAGACGTCTGTACCTATCTTCGAGATGCTACAAGACTGTTAGAAGCACTTCCCTTCTTGATTCCTCATCGTGCGATTTAATTCCTTTAAGGCTTATGCCTTTGTTTCTTTCCTATTCAATCTTGTGCGACGTGAAACGCTTGCTATAAATCGGGAATTGAGGAATTTTAATGGTATTACAGATGTGGTGCAGGATGTTTCTCCCTGCGTAATTGATTGGGCTATTGTCGTCGCCTTGCAGGACGTTCTTATATCATTTCAGCTCAGTAGCTATATTTCGGATAGTTTTGAGGCTATGCACAGGTTGCTACGATGTTCATGAGTTATTATCTCGCAGAATTGATGTAATGGCGGGGTGCTCGTTTATGTGCCGACGCAGTGAACGAATTGAAAGAAGGTTTTTCTTAGTACATGATGTAGAGGTTCGGCGTTTAATCCCAGCAAAGGAAAGGTAATCGTACAATGAATGTTCAGGTTTGGGGTTGATGGAGTAATGAGGCTTGATATTTTCGAGCGTGGTAGAGTTCACAATTGTGATGTGGTGTCATCGCCTTGTTAAATGCGTTAAGGTTCGCCGGTGTTATAGTTTTCTTCAACTCGCCTTTATGGCGGGGTGTTAGGAATTGGTGTCGGGGAAGCAGTTGTCAGAAATCACAGTGTGCAGTGGTTCGGGATCAAATCGGTGTTCCTAGTGTTGTTGGCTCGAGAAGGATGATCTTCGGAGAGGTTTAAAGCTAGTAGCGATCTATTGGTTCAAGTGCTACAAAGACAGATTTTGAGTTAAGGCAACAACTAGGCAGCGGAGGATGAGGAAGGACATGTGGGAGGTGTCTTGTGGTGGTTAAGTTCCTAGAAGGCCAAGTGTGAGAAACAAAAGTCGAGTAGTTGCTTAAAGGAGAGGGTTTGACCAAAGTGGGAGAGTGTCAAGGTAGCATATGGGTTACGGGGTAGGATAACTACACGCCTTGGGGAAAGTTTGGAGTTATTTGGGATTCATGGTGGACAGTGACTAGGTCTACAGACTTAATTTGGAATGTTAGCTGTTATACTGGGGGAAAATTGGATGCGACAGAAATGAGTTTGCCTGATATAAAGAGGAATGGAACATGACTTCGGGTTGGGATGTATCGTCGCACCTGTAGTTGATGTCAACGGGGAGTGAACGGACTTGTACAGCTGGTGAACGAGCACAAGCTCAGGATGGTTTATTGATTTCGTGGTAATAGTACTCGGTGCAGCATTGTTGGAGGATGTCGGCATGGAATTTCCACATGTGGGATATCTCTCGTAAGCAGATTAGCAGTTGCGCATAAGGAGAGTATGAGATGGTTTGTGGGTTTTAAGAAAATGTGGTCTCGTGAAATGGGGTCACTCAGGACGAGTGCGGATTTGGTTCGTTACATTGGAATGGATCTATTGTTACTATTTCTAAGGCAAGTAGAGAATAAATTGGAAGAAGCGGGGTCGGTTAGTAATGGTTGAATTAGCATGGTTGTGCCAGTGATTAGTTTCTTTAGCGTGAAGTTATACATGTAGTTTGTAGTTATACACTTGGTCTTGAGCTCCACCACCACTTGGTTGATTTGGGAGGTATTTGATTCGAATGGCTTTATTGTGCAAATGGATCCCTGGAGAGTTATGGCGGCTTAGATCATGACTTGAGGTTTTTATTTACTGTGGTTTGAGAATTCAGTTACATGTTGCAATAGTTCTCCTGAAACGAGTAAGTTGAAAGGTTTCTATATGACAAAATTGTGTATCCTATTAGTGGTTCAAGAGTTATGATAAAATTCTTGGGTTTTCGCGTGTTGGTAAGGTGGGTGTGGTGAGCGGCACGAAATTTGAAAATTGAGGATCAAGGTTGCAGTTCGGTGTTGACAGGGATTTCATGAGCTCGGACGATCAGGGAAGGATTCAAATGTTTAGAGTAAGCTGGTATTGTTTTTAGCGTCGCCTGAGATCGGTGTCCTGTGTGAGAGGCTTTGTGTGTTGATTTGCGGATTTTTGATTTTTCTCTACAACATTTGTGTGGCCAGCGGTATGGATGTGCAGACTTGTTGCCTGGTACAGAAGGTCGTGGGAGCATATCCCACGGGAAGATTGTATAAGTGTGACATGTAGTCACCTGATTGAATAAAGATTTAAAACTAAGTATGGAGATTGTGGTACTATCGTTCATGTAAAAATTTATGCCAGAAGGGCACTCGGTTCATTTGGTTATGAGTTATGGAAGTTTGTTCGGGATTCGACGGTTGTTCTTACGTGTTATGAAAAAAGGGTTATTGTGGATCCTTTTGACATTACGTACCCAAGCATGGTATGATCAGAATCGGTTTGAGGTCCATTGATGGGTCCAAATATGGATGTGTACTCTATACCAGCCTGGGTGTGTTCATTCGGCATAGCATTCCTTATGGAAGAATATTCGGGTGTGGGATATTAATTTCGTCGCCAGCTATTTCATGTGATACTTTATAGTGACATGTGGGCTGTGAAACGGCTTGATTATTTGTACAATGTGTTGAGGTCCCGCAAAGCGGTGGTGTTATGTGAGCAGGATGGCTCTCGAGATGCAGATTATATATCGCACCTTAGTTGTGCTCAAGTTTTATAGCGCATGACGCTACCTGTCTCTCCAGGATTTGCATTATGCACTTGGTGTGCTTATGGTTGATATTCGGACATTAATGAGAATAAGCATTACGGTTCAATGTGTGTTTTCCTTAGTTTATTAAGCGTGGATCGGGTTGCATGCCGCAACGGTATCATATGTGAATTGGGTTGCACGTCGAAGTAGCATGATGTTGAGCACAATTCCCTATATCTATTCCTGTGTGTTTTGTCCGCATTTACTGAGAAAGATTCATGACATCTTTTCAGTTGTTAAATTAGTTACGCGGGTTTAGTAGTTCTTTCCAGAGTTCATTTTTCCTTATGTATCACATTTGAGTTTGTAGCCTGTTGGCGCATTGTTGTCATCATTTGAGATCTTGGTCAATGTTTGAGGTGGCTTATTGCATGTGTAGCTTATACTGGGTGAGACGAGACTACTGGACCAGAAATCAGTGCAATCAGATTTATATAAGGTATGTTAAAGAACAAATATCGCTATTCAGTTTAGAATCAGGTGATGTTCCTTGTTAGGAGGAGAGACTCCATGATTTGTTAATTCGGCAAATTGGTAATGAATTTCTACACATCTCTTCCGTCGTGGCAGCATTTCAAGAGTTAAAGCATGACTTATATGTGTCATGAGGTGTGTTGTGGGCATCAGATTTGTGAAATTTCGGCTATTGTTATCAGAGGATGTTATTATGGTTATGTGAATTATACGGTGCATGGTGTGGATTTAGCAAAGGTATGCAACCATGTATTGGTGCATCGTGTAGTGATTGATACGGTGTTCGGATGATGGAAACAAGCCTGGCGGAGAATTCTGGATGTTGGAATTGGGCTCTAAGGCTTATTTGACTAAGAAAGAAAAAGGAGAATCTTCAGACTGGCTCGAGCAAGTGAGTTCAACTAAGTTATGGTATCACGGGTAGGTTCACGATGTGTTAAACAATGATTTCAGACAATTCCAGAGCAATTCTTAGCACGTTCAAGGACGAACGTATGTTTTGAGCCCTAGCGCATCGTTCGGCAGTTTGAGGCTCTGAGCAGCTTCACCTCAGGTATTATGACTTGTACGCGTGGTCGTAATATAATTTCGGGAAGTTCGGAGTTGATTTTGAAAGAAAATTCTCATTTCGAAAGCTTTAAGTTGGAAGAATTGACTAAGGTTGGATTTTTGAGTAAACAACCTCGGAATCGGGATTTGAAGGTTCTAGCAAGTTCATATGTTAATAAGTGTACGAGTCATATTATAAGTGATGTGGGGTCTAAGGAGAGCCCTAAGTCTAAGTCAAGTTGGAAATTACATGATAGACTAAAGTTCCAAATGAGTACACACAAAACCTAACTTTGGACGAGCACGCCTATACATATATAAGGGGCTATATGATGGACAACCTATCAAATGAAAGATCTTCGAGTCTAGTTTCTAACACTTTAAACCGTTCGTCATTTGGATATTTCTACAAGGAGTTATGGACGTTTTAGTAAAAGGTGTCCAGTAGGAAAAAACTTGTAATACGAGATACAACCTGCAGAGCGCAAGGTAGAACTTGCTGAAGCACCTATGCATGTATAAGGCAGTCACGGGGAAACAACCATTTTTGGGGATTTTCTTGAGCTAGGGATTGGTTCTTTCATGGTGGATTCGACATTGGGGACTACTTAAGAATACAAGGTGAGTTTTTTTGAATATTATAAGTTAATAACATCCTATTAACACTAGTATTAACATCCTTCAATCTTTGAAATCCCTAGAAATCTTTCAAGGTGTTCAAGAACACCAAATTTCCCAAACATTGGAATTTTAAGGAAAAGCTTCAAGAAGGTAATACTTATGCTTCAAGCTCATTTCTTATGCGTCGGTGAGAGTAATTCTAATATTTGTTTCAAGTTGTTATGGTTGGATAATTGATTTCATAAACCCTAGTTCAAATAGTGTTCTTGAGAAAATGAGGGAAAGATAAATAGTGTTCTTAGAAATGAAATTAAAGGATGCAATGAACCTATGGAATTATTTTCTAGCTTAGTTGGAAGTGTTCAACTAAGTAATCACCAAATTGAATGTTTTGGAAATGTTGGTAAAGGAAGATGATGAATAGTAATTTGGCGGTGTCGGAGAATTAATGTAGTATCATTGATGACTTCAAATGGGTATTTAATGATAAGAGTGGAGTTGAATGTGCTAGTAAGTGAACCTATTAGACGATTAGAGCTGGAGGCTTGTAGCCAACTTGTGAGTCATAAATGGATATTGATAAATAGTTTTGAGTCATATTTTGAATGTAATTGTAGATATCAATTTGTTGGGGGCGTATGAGCATTTTACTCAATGTTACGATGTCGGAGGAGGATTATAAGCTTGTGAATGTTAATAAAGCGAAAGCGAGTTTTGGAGCGTTGGGCATCGGTCGAGTTGTTTGAAAGGCATAGGAGCTGGCTATGGAACTTCGGAGCGAGGTAAATCTCTTGTCTAACCTTGTAAGAGGGAATTTACCCCTAGGTGATTTAAATTAATAATTATTGCTAATTGTTAGGACTACGTACGCACGAGGTGACGAGAGTCCGTGCGTAGCTACTAATATTGCTAAGTTTGGGTAGTTTAGGACTCAAATCTGAATTACTTATGATAATTGCATCTTTCAGTTCATTGAAATATTGAAATTTTTGTTGTAAATTGTTAGAGAAAATAATAAGAGACTGAAATTTCACATACTTAAATTTTTGCTTAAATTATTTAACTGTTGCTATAAACTGTACATCCTGTTGTGTAAATCTTAATAAATATAAATATATTCTCATTCCGGAGGTACATAAGAAAATTTTCTCCTTTCTTGTGGAGTGGGCCGAATGCCTCGGCAGTATAGATGCATCTATGGATCGCGCCGCACATCCCTCAGCAGTGTACACAACACTTTGATTCGGGCCGAACGACCTCGGCAGACATCGTGCCTAATAATAATAATTACATGATACTTTGCTATTTATTGCAGCGTGTAAAATTAATTAATAAATTGGAAATGGTCGCATTTGAAGGAATTTAATTATTTCTGCTGGTTTAAAAAAATTATTGTTAATCCTATAAATCATGCTGATTTAATATTTCTATTTTTAATATTATTGAACCTTAGTGAGTGTCAAAGTTGGCCTCTCGTCACTACTTCTTCGAGATTAGGCGTGATACTTACTGGGTACATGTTGTTGACGTTCTCATGCTACACTTGCTGTACATTTTTGTGCAGGTACTTATATGTCTAGCGGCCTTGTGGGCGCAAAGGTGTGGTTAATGTGGAGACTTAGGTGAGCTGCGTTCTATATTATGATTCGCAGCCAGTAGAGTCTCCTTCAGAGTTATTTATATTTTTCCTGTCTAATTTGTATTCCGGACAGTTGCTGTATTTTATTTTATATTCCTAGTAAATACTCATGCACTTGTGACACCGAGTTTTGGGAGGATTATGGGTTGTTCTGTATTGAATTCGTTAAAAGCATTATTATTTACTCTGTAAATCCCCATTCTTTACTATGTATATTAAAGGAAAATATAATTTCAAAAGTAATAAAAATAAGAACCCAATTTAGTATCTATTGTTGGCTTGCCTGACAGTGGTATCCGGCGCCATCACGACCTTAATGGATTTTGGGTCCTGACAGTATTACACCTTCTTTTATACAACTCAAATCTGCTCCACTATCAAATAAAGCAGTAAATTCTCTTTTAAAATTATAATCGATTAGAAGAGTTATTTTTATTAAAGAATTTTGAGTAGTAAAATACTGGAGTTTTTACAAAAATTCATTTTCTGCAATATTAATAGCTCCTAGGAATTCATCCTTATCAACATCTGCTAATGTATTTACATCGTCACCTTTTTCAGTAATATCAATACCGAATTCTTTCTCAGTGTCAGAATTTTCTAATTTGAATATTCTTTTGTCTAAGGCTACATTGGAAGCCTTAAACTCACAGACTTCTTTTTTACGATTATTAATCTCTATCCCTAAATCTTGGACGGTAGTCAGTCTATCAGGGAAAGATTTTTCTCTAATCATTTTCTTAATATCTGACATAATATAAGGTCCTTTTTGAGATGGAATCTCTGTAGAAGAAATTTCTTCTATCTTTGTACCTACTTCTGAAGTTGTAGGTATCTTATCTAAGATCCGGGATCTTAATTCAGGGTCCTTAATAACCCTTAATAATTTTATAATACTATCATTGGTTAAGACATTGATATTCATGTCTTTAAATTGGGAATAAATATTATAAAGCTCATCATCAGTGTTACAACACTGTTTTGAGCATTGTCCCTCATCACAGGGTCTTTGCTCATCTTCAGAATAGGAGATATAATTCTCTTCTTGAAGGACTCGTAAGTCTTCATCAGTTGATGATTCTTTATCACTATTCTTAGGACTATTATCCGGAGAGGAATTTAATAAAATTTTATACAAAGAATCTTTGATGCTATTATCTAAATCAAGACCCTTGATTTTATCTTTGACTTTATAGTCTTTGGCAAAATGCCCCACCCTACCATATTTATAACAAACTTGAGGGTTTTTTGCTTTTATAAAATTCTTTTTTGCTTTATGAAAATCTTTCATTCTTTTAGTTTTTTCAAACCTTTTTTCAGAAGAACCTTTTCTTTTTTTATGAAAATCTTTTTTCTTATGAGAATGTTTTTTCATTGCAGGAATATCAATAGCAAATTGTTCACAAAATTCTCCTAATTGTAGTCTTTCATTGAGACGATGTCTCTTAATCTCTTGATTTAGCTTAATTCATTACATAAAGCTAAACCTTCTTGAGTGCATACACTAAATAATTTACCGTATGAATACTGATTATAATCAATACACATTGTTGTTCCTCTAAGGGTCTTTCTAACCATTTCAGCCAAAAGTGAAGGGAGTCCATCAATAAATTTGGACTTCCAGTGAGTGCTATTACACTCTGGCAATTCCATTACTCTAGATAAGAAAATATCTTTATACCATCTAAAAGATGTTAAGGTTTTACACCTAAGATTTTGGAGCATGGTCCTAATGGTTTCACTATTATCAGACCATCTTCCACAGAAATGTTCTATAATATTCATTATTAAACTATAAACAGTGTTCTGGACATCTTGTCCATCTTCCTATTTAACAGAATTCATAATAATATGTCTTTGGTCAGCTTTAAGGTAATTATCCCACCAACCTTTAAGTTGACCAGCGAAACCGGCTACTATCATTTCTGCTATATCCTTTTCAGTATTCTTATTTACTTTACAAATAGTGTTGTACATAAGCATTCTATGTATTGTCGTATAAATTTGCCTATCTGTAAGCCCATCTATGTTCCATTCATAGATGTATGTGCCACTATAACCTTGATGGTAGTGGTCACTATCAAGTTCTTCTAGAAGAACATTTTGAGGTGTTGGTCTAGGAGAGTAGAACATCCTTTGGACTGGTTTTCGAGCATATTTTTCAGAGATTTTATTAATCTCATCCGAGACTTGTAGTCTCTTATCTTTATCAGATAAATGCTCTAAATTTATAGGGCTAACTCTAAATTCTTCAAACTTCTTACTCAATAATTGTTCAAGGATTTCAATATTATTGATCTTAAAATCCTTAACCTCAGGAGGGGTTGAATACTAGTGGTAGCGATTTGCTCTTTACCCTTAGTATTCTTCTTTGTAATTTTTTGGACTTCAGTTATTAACTTGTCCAATCTTTCATGTATAGAAGCAATTTATTTACCCAAAATACTAATTGTTTTCTTGATTTAGCTTAAATTCATTACATAAAGCTAAACCTTCTTGAGTGCATATACTAAATAATTTACCGAATGAATACTGATTATAATGAATACTCATTGATGTTCCTCTAAGGGTATTTCTAACCCTTTCAGCAAAAAGTGGAGGGAGTCCAACTGTAACGACCTGGCTAGTTGTTTTTAGTATTATAACCATGTTCCCTCATTTACTACTCAATTTATGCTTTATAGTTATTTTATGACTTACCGGGTTAGTTGGTTTGGGTCCGAAAGGAATTTGGAGTGAAACGAGACACTAAGTCTCATAATTGAAAATTTAAGTTAGAAAAATTGTCCGGATGTGGACTTATGTGTAAACAACCTCGGATTCAAATTCTGATAATTTTAATAGCTCCGTATGATGAATTTGGACTTAGGAGCGTGTCCGAAAAATTATTTGGAGGTCCGTAGTGGAATTAGGCTTGAAATGGCGAAAGTTGAATTTTTGGGAAGTTTGACCGGGAGGTTGACTTTTTAATATAGGGGAAGGAATCCGATTCTGAAATTTTGAATTCCATTGTTATGTCATTTATGACTTGTGTGAAAGGTTTGAGGTCAATCGGATGTGATTTGATAGATTCCGGCGTCTTCTGTAGAAATTGGATGTGATTTTAAGACTCGACTAAGTTCGTATGATGTTTTAGGACTTTTTGGTGTATTTCATTGAGGTCTCGCGGGCCTCGGGTGAGTTTCGGATGGTTAACGGATCAAAATTTTAACTTAAACAGCTGCTAGAATTTTCTGATATCTGTATCTGATTTCCTTATTCACGATCACGAGAATGTGTCTGCGATCACGTAGGCTTAATTGGTCAGTGGAGGTTTTGTTCTACACGATCGAGTAGGGATATCCGCGATCGCGTAAGGTTAATTGGGGGTTGATGAGTTTTGTTCTATGCGATCGCATGAAGAGGGATGTGATCGCGTGAAGAGGGATGCGATCGCGTAGCTCTGGGATTTTGTGACTCGCGAATGCGTGGCTATGGTTGCGTTCGCGTAGAGTAAGTGTAGCAGAAGTGGAGGTCACGCGTTTGTTCTACGCGATCACGTGAAGAGGGTTGAGATTGCGTAGAGTTGGGAAACGTTGTGCTTTGTGATCGCGTAGGGATATCTGCGATGCATAGAGTTAATTTGGGTTGTGGAACAATTGTTCTTCGCGATCGCGTGTGATTGTTCGCGATCGCGTAGAGCAAATGACTGGGCAGAGAGTTTAAGTTTTGAAAATGGGACCATTTTTATCGATTTGGAGCTCGGATTGAGGCGAGTTTTGGGAGATTTTCAAGGAAAATAACGGGGTAAGTGTTCTTAACTCAATATTGGTTAAATTACCCGAATCCATAGTTGTTTTTATCATTTAATGGGTGAATTAAGTTGGAAAATTTTAGAAAACCCTCTTGGTTTAAAATGAAGATTTGAGGGTCGGTTGAGGTCGGATTTTGGTAAAATTGGTATGGTTAGACTCATGATTGAATGGGCTTTCGGATTTTGTAAATTTTGTGGGGTTTCGAGACGTGGGACCCACTGGCGATATTTCAGCTAAATTTCGGGGTTTTATGGAAAATTAATATTTTCTTATGGAATTAATTCCAATAAATTTTATTGACTGAATTGAATTATTTGTGACTAGATTCGAGGCGTTTAGAGGCCAATTCACGAGGCAAAGGCTTAGTGGAATAAGAATTTCACGGTTTGAGGTAAGTAACGGTTATAAATCTGGTCCTGAGGGTATGAAACCTCGAATTTTGTGTCATGTGATTATTTTGGAGATGACGCACATGCTAGGTGACGGGCGTGTGGGCGTGCACAGAGGGGATTGTGACTTGGTCCGTCCCGTGAAACTGTAAAGTTAAATAACTTGTTGTTAGCTATATGATCTCTATGTGTTGAAGAAATTTGACTGTAAATCATGTTAGAAATCATGCTTAGGCTATATGATAGTATTGTTAGGACCCGCAGAGATCACGTACTTGTTGAATTATTTGCTAATTGTTGTCTTGTACTCAGTCATGATTTTACTTGCGTATCATACCTCAGTCTTTCTTGATTTTGTTGATACACTATGTTATCTTTGTTTGTGCTGATCCTTGTGATTTCCGAGAGCCGAGAGACTAGAGAGGTTGATGATTGAGTAAGGCCGAGGGCCTGTCGGTAAGGTATGGATATTATAGCACGTGAGTTGTCCGTGCGGATTATAGCGTTTGGGCTATAAGAGCCTCTCTGGAGTCTGTATACCCCGAGTGAGCGCGGGTACCCATTGAGTGTGAGTGTTGAGGGCTGAGAGCCGAGTGGTTGAGTTGTTATGACGAGTGGAATGACTGTTTCCCTGAGAGGTTGTACTTGATTTTCATTTGTTGTTGCACTTAGTTGCTATTTGTCATTGTTGTGAAATTCTCTAAAAGTTTTTATATCCGGATTACATGAACTTGAACTGTATAAATTGATTTGACTTAAGCTGTTGGATTTGAAAGCATGTCTATTCTCTATTGGAATTACTGAATATGAATTATAATTATGTAGCTCGTCACTATCTTCAATTCCTTATTTATTATTGTTACTTGCTGAGTTGGTTGTACTTATACTACACCCTACACTTCGTGTGCAGATCCAAGTGTTTCCGAACATAGCGGGTGTTGATTATCTCGTACAGTTGATTTTTCGAACACTCAGAGATAGCTGCCATGTTTCGCAGACCTTGTCTCTCCTTCCCTATATCCTTGTTTATTGTATTTGGTCTTAGACTATTATAGACCGTATTTTCCATACTTGTATTCATATTAGATGCTTATGTACTCAGTGACACTAGGTTTTGGGGAGTGTTCGTATCAGAATTTGTGGGATTTCGTATTGTATTTAAATATTATAATTTCAAACTTAAAAGAAATAGTGGTTTATTGAGATTATCTTATTTCCTAGTAGTGAGATAGGCGCCATTATGACGGGTGGGACTTTGGGTTGTGACAAGTTGGTATCAGAGCCCTAGGTTGCATAGGTCTCACGAGTCATGAGCAGGTTTAGTAGAGTCTTGCGGATCGGTACGGAGATGTCTGTACTTATCTGCGAGAGGCTGCAGAACCCTTAGGAAAATTTCACTTTATTGTATTCAGTCGTGAGAAATTGTTGATTCCGGAAACTAAATTTCTGTTATTCTATTCTCTCACAGATGGTGAGGATACACACCATAGTTGGACCAGCACCTGTAGTACCACCAGTTGCTCCAGCTCAAGAGCAGATTCCAGATATAGCTGAGCCGACAGGACCAACTCAGGTAGCAGTTGTGCCCATTGAGATTCAAAGCCTTCAGGAGACTTTGGCCCAGATATTGACAGTTTGCACTGGTCTTGCTCAGGTGATTTCGGCTCAGGCCACACCTTCTACTCCTCAGGCCAGGGGAGGTACTCATACCCCTGTTGCCCGTACTTTAGACCAGGTAGTACAAGGACTTTATATACCGGGGGGCACTACCAGCATAGCCGGTTGCGGCTTCTCAGGCCCCAGTAGTTCCTGTTATGGCAAATGATGAGCAGAGGAGAGTTGAGAGATTTGAGAGGCTTCGACCTCCACTATTTAGCGGTGTTGAGTCAGAGGATGCTCAAGGTTTTCTGGATAGGTGTCAACGGATGCTTCAGACAGCGGGTATTCTAGAGACCAGTGGGGTCTCGTTCACTACTTTTCAGTTTTCTGGGGATGCCTTTTGATGGTGGGAGGCTTACGAGAGGTGTAGGCCGGTCGGCGCAACACCCCTTACCTGGCAGCAGTTCTCCGGTATATTCTTGGAGAAGTTCGTGCCTCAGTCCCACAGAGAGGAGTTGCGCAGGCAGTTCGAGCAGCTTCGTCAGGGTGATATGTCTGTGACGCAGTATAAGATGAGATTTTTTAGATTTGGCCCGCCATGCTATCTGGTTGATTCCCACAGACAGGGAGAGGATTAGGAGGTTCATAGATGGCCTCACATTTAAGTTGCGGTTACTCATGACTAGAGAGAGTGTGTCTGGTGCTACTTTTGACGAGGGTGTCGACATTGCTCGTCAGATTGAGATGGTTCGCAAACAGGAGCGGGTTGAGAGGGAGGCTAAGAGGCCTCGTGGTTCAGGTGATTTCAACGGTGTTCCTTCAGGTGGTCAGTTTTACCACGGTAGGGGTCGTTCTTTCAGACACGCTCAGGCGACTTGTACAGCTCATCGTGGTGCATCAGCTAGCCATAGTGCTCACTCAGGCCACTCTTCATTCAGTGCACTACCAGCACAGAGTTCTCATCATGCCTCGTCCACTCAAGCTTCTACAAGTAATTCTTAAGGTTATCAGGAGCAGCAGTTCCGTCAAAGGAGGGGTTGTTTTGAGTGTGGAGAATTGGGTCATTTCAAGAGATATTGTCCTAGGTTGTTGAATGGGGCTCTACAACAGAGTTCTCGACCAACGGCATCAGTACTAGTAGTTACACCACCCGCCCAGCCAACTCGGGGTGGGGGTCAGGCAGTTAGGGGTCGCCCAAGAGGGGGAGGCAGGTCAGGTAGCGGTCAGGACCGATTCTATGCTTTTCCTGCCAGGCCAGATATTGTTGCTTCAGATGCAATGATCACAGGTATTGTTTCAGTGTGCCACAGGGAAGCTTCTATATTATTTGACCTTGGTTCCACTTATTCATATGTATCATCGTATTTTGCTCATTATCTGGATATGCCCCGTGAGTCCTTATTTTCACCTGTTTGTGTATCTATACCGGTAGGCGATATTATTACTATGGATTGTGTGTATCGGTCGTGTGTGGTAACTATTAGGGAACTGGAGACTAGAGTTGATCTACTATTACTCGGTATGGTTGATTTCGATGTAATCCTGGGTATGGATTGGTTATCTCTATGTCATGCTATTCTGGACTGTCATGCAAAAACTGTGACATTGACGATGTTAGGGTTGCCAAAGGTTGAATAGAGAGGATCTCTAGATTTTGTTCCTAGCAGGGTAATTTCTTATTTGAAGGCCCAACGTATGGTTGGATATAGATGTTTGTCATATTTGGCATTTATGAGAGATGTTGATGCAGATACGCCTATTATTGATTCAGTACCGGTCGTGCGAGACTTTCCGGATGTATTTCCTGTAGACCTGTCGGGTATGCCACCCGACAAGGATCTTGATTTCGGTATTGACTTGGTGCAGGGCACTCAGCCCATTTCTATTCCTACATATCGTATGGCACCAGCTAAGCTAAAAGAATTGAAAGAGCAACTTCAGGAACTCCTTGAAAAGGGGTTTATTAGGCCTAGTGTTTCACCTTGGGGTGCACCGGTTCTGTTTGTGAAAAGGAAAGATGGTACTATGCGGATGTGCATCGATTATAGGCAGTTGAACAAAGTTACAATCAAGAATAAATATCTATTGCCGCGTATTGATGACTTATTTGACCAGCTTCAGAGAGTGAGGGTGTTCTCCAAAATTGATTTCAGATCTGGGTATCACCAGTTGAATATTCGGGATTCAGATATTCTAAAGACGGCATTCATAACTTGTTATGGCCACTATGAATTTCTTGTGATGTCTTTTGGGCTAACCAATGCCCCAACAACATTTATGCATTTGATGAATAGTGTATTCCAGCCATATCTTGATTTATTTGTAGTGGTATTTATTGATGATATTCTGGTGTACTCATGTAGCCAGGAGGAGCATGCACAACACTTGGGTATTGTATTACAGAGGCTGAGAGAGGAGAGACTTTATGCCAAATTCTCTAAGTGTGAGTTTTGGCTTAATTTGGTGGGATTCTTGGGACATGTAGTGTCCAGTGAAGGAATAAAAGTGGATCCGAAGAAAATAGAGGCAGTTCAGAGTTGGCCCAGGCCATCTTCAGTTACTGTGATTCGGAGTTTTCTCGGATTGTCTAGTTATTATCGTCGCTTCATGGAGGGATTCTCGCCTATTGCATCGCCTATGACTAAATTGACCCAGAAAGGTGCTCTGTTAAGGTGGTCGAATGAGTGTGAAGAGAGCTTTCAGAAGCTCAAGACAGCTTTGACTACAGCTCCAGTATTGGTGTTGCCTACAGGTTCAGAGTCTTATACTATGTATTGTGACGTGTCGCATATTGGTCTCGGCGCAGTGCTTATGCAAGATGGTAGGGTGATTGCCTATGCGTCCAGACAATTAAAGGTACATGAGAAGAATTATCCGGTCCACGACATTGTGTTAGTTGCTATTGTTCATGCCTTGAAACTTTGGCAGCATTACTTATACGGTGTCCAGTGTGAGGTATATCCCGATCATCGCAGTCTACAACATGTGTTCAAACAGAAAGATCTTAATTTGCGGCAGTAGAGGTGGTTAAAGTTGCGTAAGGATTATGATATCACCATTCTCTATCATCCCAGAAAGGCCAATGTAGTGGCCGATGCCTTGAGTCGTAAGGCGGAGAGTTTGGACAGCTTAGCATACTTACCGGTAACAGAGAGGCCTTTAGCCTTAGATGTTCAGGCCTTGGCTAACCAGTTTGTTATATTGGATATTTCCTAGCCGAATCGAGTTATGGCTTGTGTGGTTTCTCAGTCTTCTTTATATGATCGCATCAGAGAGCGCAAGTATGATGATCCACATCTGCTTGTCCTTAAAGACACGGTTCAGCACGGTGATGCCAAGAAAGTCACTATTGGAGATTAGGGTGTATTACAGATGCAGGACAGGCTATGTGTGCCTAATGTAGATGGTTTGCGTGAGTTGATTCTCCAGGAAGCTCATAGTTTGCGGTACTCCATTCATCCAGGTACCACGAAGATGTATAAGGATTTGAGGCAGCATTATTGGTGGAGGCAAATGAAGAAAGATATAGTTGGGTTTGTAGCTCAGTGTTTAAATTGTCAACAGGTAAAGTATGAACATCAGAGGCCGGGAGGATTGCTTCAGAGACTTGAAATTCCGAAGTGGAAATGGGAGTGTATTACCATGGATTTCATAGTTGGACTTCCACGAACCTTGAGGAAGTTTGATGCTATTTGGGTGATTGTGGATTGGTTGGCCAAAGTTGCGCATTTTCATCCAGTTGGTACTAATTATTCTTCGGAGCGGTTGGCTGGGATTTATATTCGCGAGATTGTTCGCCTACATGGTGTGCTAGTGTCCATCATTTCATATCGGGGCACGCAGTTTACATCACAGTTTTGGAGAGCAGTGCAGCGAGAATTGGGCACACAGGTTCAGTTGAGTACAGCATTTCACCCTCAGACGAACGGGCAGTTCGAGCACACTATTCAGATATTAGAGGATATGTTGCGCGCTTGTGTCATCGATTTTGGTGGTTCTTGGGATCAATTTCTGCCACTCGCGGAGTTTGCTTATAATAATAGCTACCAGTCACGCATTCAAATGACTCCGTATGAGGCTATGTATGGGAGATGGTGCCGGTCTCTGGTGGGTTGGTTTGAGCCTGGTGAGGCTAGGCTATTGGGTACTGACTTGGTTCAGGATGCTTTAGAGAAGGTCAAAGTGATTCAGGAACGGCTTCGCACGGCACAGTCTAGACAGAAGAGTTATGTTGATAGGAAGGTTCGTGATGTTGTTTGCACGGTTGGGGAGAAGGGTCTACTCAAGATTTCACCAATAAAGGGTGTGTTGAGGTTCGAGAAGAAGGGCAAGTTGATCCCTCGGTATATTGGGCCTTTTGAGATACTTAAGAAGATTGGAGAGGTGGGTTATGAACTTGCTTTGCCACCTAGTCTATCAGGTGTTCATCCAGTGTTCCATATATCCATGCTCTGAAATTATGTCGGGGATCCGTCTCATATTCTGGATTTCAGTACAGTACAGCTGGACGGTAATTTGACTTTTGATGTGCAGTCGGTGACTATTTTAGACCGACAGGTTCGAAAGCTTAGGTCAAAGAACATAGCATCAGTGAAGGTACAGTGGAGAGGCCAGCCAGTCGGAGAAGCTACTTGGGAGATTGAGCAGGAGATGCAGAGCAAATATCCACACCTATTTGAGACTCAATGTATGATTCTAAACCCGTTCGAGGATGAGGGAGAATGTAACGGCCCGGCCGATCATTTTTAGTATTATAACCATGTTCCCCTTCGGGTTAGTTGGTTCGGGTCGGGAAGGAATTCGGAGTGAAACGAGACACTTAGTCTCATAATTGAAAATATAAGTTAGAAAAATTAACCAGATGCGGACTTATGTGTAAACAACCTCGAATTCGAATTCTGATAATTCCAATAGCTCACCGGAAAATTATTTGGAGGTCCGTAGTGGAATTAGGCTTGAAATGTCGAAAGTTGAATTTTTAGAAAGTTTGACCGGGGGGTTAACTATTTGATATTGGGTTCGGAATCTGATTCTAAAAATTTGAATACCTTCGTTATGTCATTTATGACTTGTGTGCAAAATTTGAGGTCAATCGGGCGTGATTTGATAGGTTCCGGCGTCGTTTGTAGAAATTGGAAGTTTCAAAGTTCATTAGGCTTGAATCTATATGTGATTCGTGTTTTTAGTGTTGTTCGATGTGATTTGAAGACTCGACTAAATTCGTATAATGATTTAGGACTTGTTGGTATATTTGGTTAAGGTTCCGAGGGCCTCGGTTGAGTTTTGGATGGTTAACGGATCAAAATTTTGACTGAAACAGCTACTGGAATTTTCTGATATCTGTATCTGATTTCCTTATTCGCGATCGCGTGAATGTGTCTGCGACCGCGTAGGCTTAGTTGGTCAGTGGAGGTTTTGTTCTACGTGATCGCGTGGGGATATCCGCGATCGTGTAAGGTTAATTGGGGGCTTTTGAGTTTTGTTCTATGCGATCGCGTGAAGAGGGATGCGATCGCGTAGCTCTGGGAATTTGTGACTTGCGAACGCGTGGCTATGGTTGCGTTCGCGTAGAGTAAGTTTAGCAGAAGTGGAAGTCACGCATTTGTTCTACATGATCACGTGAAGAGGGATGCAATTGCGTAGAGTTGGGAAACATTGTGCTTTGCGATCGCGTGGGGATATCTGCGATCGCGTAGAGTTAATTTGGGCGGTGAAAAAATTGTTCTTCGCGATCGCGTGTGATTGTTCGCGATCGCGCAGAGCAAATATTTGGGCAGAGAGTTTAAGTTCTGAAAATGGGACCATTTTTATCGATTTGGAGCTCGGATCGAGGTGAGTTTTGTGAGATTTTCAAAAGAAACAACGGGATAAGTGTTCTTAACTCAATATTAGTTAATCAACTCGAATCCATAGTTGTTTTTATCATTTAATGGGTGAATTAAGTTGGAAAAATTTAGAAAACCCTCTTGGTTTAAAATGAAGATTTTAGGGTCGAGTTGAGGTCGGATTTTGGTAAAATTGGTATGGTTAGACTCGTGCTTGAATGGGCTTTCGGATTTTATAACTTTTGTCGGGTTCCGAGACGTGGGCCCTACGGGCAATTTTTGAGCTAAATTTAGGGTTTTTATGGAAAATTAACATTTTCTTATGGACTTAATTCCAATAAATTTTATTGACTGAATCAAATTATTTGTGACTAGATTCAAGGCGTTTGGAGGCCAATTCACGAGGCAAAGGCTTAGCGGAATAAGAATTTCATGGTTTGAGGTAAGTAACAGTTATAAATCTGGTCCTGAGGGTATGAAACCCCGAATTTTGTGTCATGTGATTATTTTGGAGGTAATGCACATGCTTGGTGACGGGCGTGTGGGCGTGCACCGAGGGGATTGTGACTTGGTCCGTCCAGTGAAACTGTAAAGTTGAATAACTTGTTGTTAGCTACATGCTCTCTATGTGTTGAAGAAATTTGACTGAAAATCATGTTAGAAATCATGCTTAGGCTATAGGATAGTACTGTTGGGACCCGCAGAGGTCACGTACTTGTTGAATTATTTGCTAATTGATGTCTTATACTCAGTCATGATTTTACTTGCGTATCATACCTCAGCCTTTCTTGATTTTGTTGATACACTATGTTATCTTTGTTTGGGTTGATCTTTGTGATTTTCGAGAGCCGAAAGACTAGAGAGGTTGATGACTGAGTAAGGTTGAGGGTCTGTTGGTGAGGTATGGATATTACAGCACGTGAATTGTCTGTGCAGGATATTATAGTACGTGAGTTGTCTGTGCATCACGTGAGTTGTACGTGCGATTATAGCGCTTGGGCTGTAGGAGCCCCTCCGGAGTCTGTACACCCTGAGTGAGCGCGGGTACCTAGTGAGTGTGAGTGTGAGTGTTGAGGGTTGAGAGCCGAGTGGTTGAGTTTTTGTGACGAGTGGAGTGATTGTTGCCCTGAGAGGCTGTACTTGCTTTTCATTTATTGTTGCACTTAGTTGCTATTTTTCATTGTTGTGAAATTCTCTGAAAGATTTTATATCTGGATTACATGAACTTGAACTGTATAAATTGATTTGACTTAAACTGCTGGATTTGAAAGCATGTCTACTCTCTGTTGGAATTACTGAAAATGAACTATGATTGTGTAGCTCGTCACTATCTTCAATTCCTTATTTATTATTGTTACTTGCTGAGTTGGTTGTACTCATACTACACTCTACACTTTGTGTGTAGATCCAGGTATTTCCGGACATAGCGGATGTTGATTCTCTCGCACAGTTAATTTTACGAAGATTCAAAGGTAGCTATCGTGTTTCGCAGACCTTGTCTCTCCTTCCTTATCTCTTTGTTTACTGTATTTGGTCTTAGACTATTATAGACCGTATTTTCCAGACTTGTATTCATATTAGATGCTCATGTACTCAGTGACAACAGGTTTTGGGGAGTGTTCGTATCAGAATTTGTGGGATTTTGTATTATATTTTAATATTATAATTTCAAACTTAAAAGAAAATGGTTTATTGAGATTATCGGCTTGCCTAGTAGTGAGATAGGCGCCATCATGGCGGGTGTGATTTTGGGTCGTGACACCATCGATAAATTTGGACTTCCAGTGAGTGCTATTACACTCTGGCAATTCCATTACTCTAGATAAGAAAACATCTTTATACCATCTAAAAGATGTTAAGGTTTTACACCTAAGATTTTGAGTTAAGTTAAAAAAATAATATTTGGGATTTGAAATTATGTTTGGACATGTATTTTGCTTGAAAAATACTTCAGTTTGTGAGTAAGAAAAAAATTCCAAAAATTTTGAAAAAGTGGCCAAAACCACTTCTTGGTCTTTGAAAAACTCATTTTAGAAAATTCTCCAAAAATTTACAAAGTTTCATGGATAAAATATGTTTGAAAAAAACACTGAAACAGGGAGAAAACAATTATGGACAAACGAACCCTTAAAATTTGCGTTCATAAAGCAATTAATCAATGCAATCGGGAGTATATCAGCTAAATAAATCAAAGACAAGTATAGAGAGAGTTGGATATATTATACAACTTCAAACTAATATGTATAATAAACTGAAATATCCTCTATTTATAGAAGAAAGGAAGCAGTTGCGAGGCTTTTCAGTAAGCAACTGCAAGGCTTTTCAGGAAGCAGCTGTGAGACTTTACTTGAGGTGCTTGTAAGCTGACTGCATGAGCTGTTCGCAACCTGTCTGTTTATTAAAAAGCTGCTGCAAATTATTTCATTGAGTTACTTGCAACCTGCACGCATCAGCTGCTTATGGATAAACTTCAATAGAGTACTAAATGGATAATCTTCTGCAGGAAGATTCTATAGTGGAGTATTAAATGAACATCCACAATATAATATTTTCATAACACTCTCCCTTTGATATTCATTATTAAGTGCATCGTTAAAACCTTTACTAGGAAAAACTCAGTGGAAAAAAATCCTAGTGAAGGAAAAAGAGTACACATATTTAGTAATACGCATTGCTAGTTGCCTCATTAAAAACCTTACAAGAAAAACCCTGTGGGAAAAACCTTAATAAGGGAAAAAGAGTACAACACGTATTTTACTCCCCCTGTTGAAAACCTTGTTTCAAATATCTGAGTTTTTGTATTCCAATCTTGTATACCATCTTCTCAAAAGTCGAAGTTGGTAAAGACTTAGTGAATAAATCTGATGGATTGTATTTAAACGGATTGTTGCACATCGATATTACCATTCTTCTGGAGATAATGTGTGAAGAATAACTTTGGTGAAATGTGTTTCGTTCTATATCCTTTTATGAATCCTCCCTTTAATGGGCTATGCATGCAACATTGTCTTTGTATAAAATTGTGGATCTTTTATCACATTCCAAACTAAAGTTTTCTCTAATACAACAAGATTTATGTCATCAACATAAACAACAAGTATAACAAATTATGATGTTATTTACTTTATAAAAATACATGGACAAATAACATCTTTTATGTAACCTTCTTTGAGCAAATATTCACTGAGGTGATTATACCAAATACGCCCAGATTGCTTTAAATCGTACAAAGTTTTTTGTAATTTGATAGAGTACATTTCTCGAAGAATTATATGCTTCAAACATTTAAAATCATTCAGGGATCTTCATATAAACTAGATCAAATGAGTCATATGGGTCACATGCATTTAAATGGCATGACATCTTTAGGTGTCTGGACTACAGGTCTGATCCTCACAATCTTTTACAATATTATGCACTATATTGTATCAAATATATCGTCGACAATCATTTTGTATCTGTTCCTAAGTGACATAACTTGTTGAGATCTCATCACTTTCTATATTTTCAGGTACCTGAACTTCTTCTGAAGTTTCATGAAATATTAGGTCGTGGGCTCTGCTAGGGCTCATTTCCTCCTCATTATGATCATTTGCTCCTATCATTTTTCAACGATTGCTACCTTTGGAACCGATCGGTTTACTACGCCTCATGCGTGCAGTAAACTTTATCCTTTCGGGACTTTAATTTTAATAGGAGCATTTGCAACTGAAATATGATATTTAATTTTGGATTAGCAAATGCTTCTGGCATTTTGCTTGAATTATCTTCTGAGTGAGGATCATATTAATGATAATTTGATTCATATAGCATATTCTCCAGCTGCTTATTCTATCCCCCAAATGTTAGAAAAACTAACATATATCCCCAATCTTCATTGGGGAACTTATCTTTGTGCATTGTGGTAGAGAAATTAATCATACACCACACATCAACAATTATTAGATAGTAAAAATATTTGGATTTTGATCCAGAATAATTATGAGGGAAGGTGTCACGATCCAAATCTCCCTCCGTAAGACCTCGTGATGGCACCTAGACTCTACGACTAGGTAAGCCTAGCAATTGCAGAATAATTGAAATAAAAGCAAAATTTAACAACTAAACTTCAACAGATAACTATATAATGGAAAATACCGCTCGGCATGTACCAGTAAAACCAACAAAACTGAGTATACACAATTCCCAAAACCTGATAATCACAAGTCACAAGCTCTAAGGAATGGTTCTAAGTATCTCTATACATCCGTATTGTCACGGCCCAAAATCTCACATGTCGTGATGGCACCTAACTCAATACTAGGCAAGCCGACAATCCCAATGAACCACCATATCTTTTAAATTTGAAAACATAATAATTAAATTCAGCGAAAGAAATCTCACAAATACTAATATAAACACTCCAAAATTCGATGTCACTAAGTACATGAGCATCTAAATGAATACAAAGTCTGAATGATAAAAATCACTATCTGAAATATAGAACAGTACAATAACTAAACAGGAAGGGAATCAAGTCTTCGGATGTCAAGCAGCTACCTTGATAGTTTCCAACATAAATAACTCTGAAATCTAGCGTTCGTCATATCCGGGAGCACCTGGATCTGCACACGAGGTGCAGAGTGTAGTATGAGTACAACCAACTCAATAAGTAACAAGACTGACTTCTGTGCTGAAAGTAGTAACGAGCTCCGCAGGTACAGTCCAATACATAAATAATGATACATAAATGTAGGCATGCTTTCAAGTTCAACAGTTAAACTCAGTACAAGTGAAATGAATCAATACTGCATGAAATGAGGAATATGACATCTTAGTAGAAAAAACCTCAGGTAAATACTGGTCACAAATTATTCGGTCACTCGGTACTGTTTACGGCCAATCCAACCCAGGGATATTCCATCCCGTATATATACACACATCGACTGACAGTCAGTCACTCAGTATCGTATAAGGCTAATCCAACCCTGGGGTAATGTATCCCCAAATGTAAATGATACGGACAAGATCCATGTCTAGGGAAATTTCATCACAATATATATAAATAAGTAAGGCAAGTCCATGCCCTAAGAAGTCCATCACGAATATATAATCATCAACGCTCACTGGGGGGGTGTACAAACTCCAGAGGGGCTCCTTCAGCCCAAGCGTAATATAAAGCCAATATGTCCTACTGCAGGTGGGCAGTCCCGATCTTTATAATAAATAAGCATATAAGGCCTGCTGCAGGCGGGCAGCCCCGATCCATATAATAATAAAGCCAATGAGGCATGTTGCGGCGTGCAACCCGATCCCATAATAATAACAATATATATAAAGCCGATATGGCCTGCTGTAGGCGGGCAACCCCGATCCCATACATATCCTCACAATGGATAAGCATGACTGAGAATGAAATGTATATTTTAAAACAATTAATTTAACAGCAACACGACCCCATGGGTCCCAAAATATCGGCATGTAGCCTAAACATGATCTTTAATAAGAGCCTCAACTCAATTTTTGTAACACGTGGGAAATGTTCAGATAATAATATGATTCTTTAATTTTTTAACTCCACGGAATTTATTCAAGTCACAACTTCAATGGTGCACGTCCACACACTTAACAACTATCGTGTGTGTCACTTCCAAACAATTTATATAACACCAATTCGGGGATTCATACCCTCAGAACCAAGTTGAGAAGTATTACTTACCTCAAACTGTGTAATTTCTCACTCTGATATGCCCTTGCCTCGAGAATTGGTCTCTGAAAGCCTCGTATCTAGTCACAATTAATTTGATTCAGTCCACACAATTATAGGAATTAATTCCATATCAAAATAGTAATATTTTCCCATAAAATATTATATTACACTCCAAATATTGCATGTGGGGCCCACATCTCGGAATCCGACAAAACTCACGAAATCCGACAACCCATTCAATTACGAGTTCAACCATACTAATTTCACTCAAATCTAACTCTGAATCAGTATTCAAATCCCAAAAATTTGTTTTATAAAATTTCTACAATTTCTCCCAAATTTCCATCTCGAAATACTGATTAAATGATGAAAACAATAATATATTCATGTATGTTAACCAAATCCGAGTTAGAATCACTTACCCCGATAAATTTCTTGAAAATCCCACGACAAATCGTCACAAACCGAGCTCTCTAGGTCCCAAAAATGAAATAATACCCTAGGCCTCAGTTATATAGTACACTTTCTGACCTCTCAATGTGCGGTCCGCACATTTCCAAGTGCGGTCGGACAATTCCAAGTTCTGCGGTCGCACAAATCACTTCACAGCCTCTCCACTACTAGGTTTTAGTAAATTGGCCATAACTTTCTCTACAGATATCCAAATGATGATTACATTACCTTTCTGGAAACTAGACACGAAGGGCTAACACTTACGTTTTTGACTCATCTGCAAATTCCTTGTGTATCAAAAGATATAAGCTTCTGAAGTCGGACCAGCGAACCTGTAGAACACCTTGAAGTGCGGTCGCAGACAAAATTGTGCGGTACACACATTTTCGTCTACTGCAGCACTTTTTTATCTGCTACAACACTCAAAAATGTGCCTCAGCACATAAAATTGTGTGGTCCGCACTTCCAACGTTCCAAAACAACATCAGAATGCCAAAATGTCCGGACTCGCTCAAAACTCACCCCGAAACTCACCGGAGGCCTCCGGGACCTCAACCAAAGATACCATCAAGTCCTAAAACACCATACAAACTTGGACGAACCCTCAAATCACCTCAAACAACATCAAAAATACGAATTACACACGGATTCAAAGCTAATGAACTTTGAAATTTACAACTTCTACAAACGACGTCAAAACATATCAAATCACGTCTGATTGACACACAAGTCATAAATGACATATCGGAGCTATGAAAATTTTCAGAACTGGATTCCGACTTCGATATCAAAAAGTCAACTCCCCGGTCAAACTTCCAAACTTAAACTTCTTATTTTCACTATTTCAAGCCTAATTTAGCTACGGGGCTCAAGTTAAATATGGACACACTCCTAAGTCCGAAATCACCATACGGAGCTATTGGAACCATCAAAATTCCATTCCGGGGTCATTTACACATAATTCACTATCCGATCAATTATTTCAACTTAATCTTCCAAAACAAGAATTGTTCTTTCAATTAAATCCCGAATCATCCGAAAATCAAACTTGACCACCCTCGCAAGTCATAATACACATTTCAAAGTTGCTCGAGACCTTAATCCACCGAACGGAATGCTAATTTTCAAAATGACAAGTCGGGTCATTACATTCTCTCCCACTTAAACATACGTTCATCCTCGAACGTGCCAAGAGTTGTTCCTAAACCTTCAAATCACTATTTCACCTTATCACGCACATACCCGGGGGTGATCTCACGTCACCCTATTCCATATAGGCCTGATGACATCAAATAACTGAAAATTACTAATTTAGCATCAGCCATAAACCTTGGAATCCAATTTCCAACAATCAAAAATTTCTTTTGTAGACCCGAATCTCACATTTACACTCTGTATGAGTCTTAACAATCTGTATTAAGCCTTGGCCATAACTCCAGATGTAATCACATGATATACCACATAACCTGCATACTCGTAATAGTTTCTAATCATTGTAGCTGCTTAAAAATAAACTCGATACCGGTATTAAACCCCATATCAAACAACACCTCACTCCAAAACCTTCATACATTGGCGATAATGAAACAAACACGCGAAATCTTATGACCCCTTATCATATCAACGAGTCATGAAGCTCTCTCGCCCCAACCATAATCACTTTATAAGCCGACTTTCAATATTACCCTTCTGAATATACCGTAATCAAACCTGATAGTATCTATTCTAGGTCCAATGACCTAATATTATTAAACACAACTACCCCACTGACATGCCACACCAATACAACTCAAACCACAACTGCGCAACCTTGTACCCAAAATGGAAGATGTCTCAAAGTAGAGAACCGTATTGCAAGTTCAATAAGCACCACCACAACTGCAATGTTATTAGCTCATTATATATAGTAGAACCAATACACACAAATTTAATAAGAGTAACCAGCACTTCTAGATCTCACATTAACATCACTTGCACAGACAACTCACGTGCTATAGTATCAATATCTAGACCCGCACGGATAACTCACGTGCCAATAATATCAATATCGGACCCGCATGGACAACTCACGCGCAAATAACATAATCCGCCTGGCATGGTCATAGGCCTCCAGTCCAAGCATATCATAGAAACACAATCAAATAAATATAGATGTATATGATAAATGAAATAAGATTCACATGCTCCTGGACTGGTATAAATAACACGCCATAGGGTAGGCATGTGCAAAGTGCGCTATCACAACTCAAATCGGCAGTTAACACAGAAATAGTAACTACCCAATTTATTCAGGGAATTAGCCTCCTTGTAACCTCAAGGGTAGTCTAGATAGTTCTCGACAAAGGTACGGATACGAGAAACGTTACAACTATACGCTTAACAGTCAACTCTAGGCATATCTTTGCCTAAGCATTCTTCTGAGTATGAATACTTGCCCCGATACCCGCACATGGGCTCAAACCTCACATATATATATATATATATATATATATATATATATATATATATATATATACCCACTCATAGCGCGTAGTCATCACAAATAATTAACACAAGTAGTGCCTCCACTGAGTTTAAATAAAATACTCATCTCAAATAGGTCGCAATCCTGAAACAATATGCTTATGAGAACTCCCAATTCCCCAAATTCATAGAACACATGAACCATTGTAACTGATCACAACTCCAGCACTCGAATGACTATCACATCCTTCATGCATGATCATCCTACTAGAAATATTTTCATAATTCTTCCGTGCCACATATCAATAATTTGAATATAAGCAGTCTATTAACTAGGTGAGTATCGCAATACCGATGGTATCCGAAAGTGAGAACACAATGCGCCTTTTTGAAATGTGCACCCTTCTCAAGGATTACCGAGCAGTTATAACATTCATCGAAATATATAAGGCTCACCATTCTGTCCAGAATTCGTGACCTTCCCTTCAAGAATGAACTGCCACCTAGTACATGTAAATCTTAATCTGGCAAAACACACCACATCTATCATGCCATCATCTGACAAGCACAAGAATCTCATTATCAACCTTAAGTCACCAGCAATTTATATACCTGGTTAGTTAGAAATCTTCCTCTTGCTTCCTTCCAGGTGGAAATCACAATACACAACATGTTCCCCACACTTGTAGAAAATATCTAGTTCAAACCATGGTAGAAACCATTAAGAACACTTTGAAACCCATTTGCACATAACCAAACTATCAGAACTGAATTCCTCTAACTTGACCAAGCCATACAGGCCACCAAACACAAGAATATTGCCACCAAAACATCTGTAAAGTTTCCACATCATAATTACCCAAAATAACCGAGCATGCCATTACCATACTGGTCTAGCCTATTACCCGGTTGTCCTATTTACTTCGAGTTTCTTCTGAATTATCCTCAAGTTGATACTTCTCCTTGTCAGAACTCCACGATCCTTACCCAAAGCTCACTACAAGACACCCCAACATAAAACCACACCGCCATAAGGCCCATAATCCATTGTATTCTTCTTAAGTATCTCCATAAATACCACAACTATAACACTTACTCTGAAATTACCTAATGCGAATTTAAAATTATTCTTCTTACCTTTCTTATACTAAAATGTAGAATCCATAATAATACAGAATTACCGCAAATCCTGACACCATTAAATGTAATCTCAGATTCTATCCATGCACAAATCCGAAAAAGTTCTGGATGGCTATATAGAAATCTCGAACCCATTAGAACCTTCTCGGGAGTCACCCACTTTGCTCAAATCTAAATTGCACTGCCCAAACGGGCTGAAAGACACATGCCTCATTAGCACAGCAACACTCGAAAGGGTAACCCTGCCTTAACACCACCGATCAAATTCATACTCTGTGCGTACTACATCCTTCAAAATAACAATTTAATCATTTCATGATTTTTCATATTTTCATAAAGTGCAATATAACCCGCATTCAAGAAATTTTCTTGCACGAGTCATCCCTATTCTCAACCTTTGCAAGTCATAACTAATCAACAAGTATGCCTCGAACCAAAACCAATACCGCACATAATCGTGCAATCACATCGTAGATAGCAGACTACCCTACTTGGCTCAAAGCCATAGAACAAAACACTCGATAAATCACAATACCCATACTTTATTACTGCCATAATACTGCAGTCAGTTCCACAAAAATTCTTCTCAAGCTTATGCAACACCCACCATAAAATACCTTAATCATTTGCTAAGTTCGCATTTATTCTCGTGGTCAAGTCAACTTTCTCGACCAGATTCAGATTCAAACGTCAACACATTCGCCCCGCTAGCAGAAAAGAAACTCGCCACTCAACATTATAAGGAACACACCTACGTAAATTACTCCGCAGAGAGATAACCCACATGCTTAGCCTCAAATTGGCATCTTGTTATACCCTTTCGCAATCACAATTACTATGCAATCACTTAATCTTTCTGAGTCAAACTTATTAACAAGACATGAGAATTTAATTTGTCCCACTTTAACAACATGAAATATCCTTCAAAACATTCATATTCAAGATTGTACGTCACATCAAAACAAAAATCAAGCACCTTTGTTTTTCAAGGAAACACTCCTCGTCACATTCGAATCGTCTTAACACATCCCGCAGTCATATCATACTCATCACAAAGCCATTTCCACCGCTTATCGAGCCACAAATTCCATTCGTAGGGACATTACCGGACATATGAGTTCAAATGTACACGTTACAACTGAAGCTACCGAGCTTAAGCTGCGGTCTAACCCTGACCTCAAGTCCTCCAGACTGGCTCATCACCAAAACACAGAATACAAATCTCGAACCTCATTCATATAATCACAAGCCAGCGATGTACAACTGATACTAAGCGCTCCCATACGCATACGAATGTGTGGAAGGAATTCAAAAAGTTATGTTTCAAGCTGAATCAATTCTGCACAATAGAATACAAGAAAGTGCAATTTTCCTAAGGTTTCGGCAGCCTCTCGGAGATAAGCACAGACATCTCCTTATCGATCCGCAAGACTCTATCAAACCTGCTCATGACTCGTGGGACCTATGTAACCTAGGCTCTAATACCAACTTGTCACGACCCAAAATCTCACCTGTCGTTATGGTGCCTAACTCAATGCTGGGCAAGCTGACAATCCCAATGAACCACCATATCTTTTAAATTTGAAAACATAGTAATTACATTCAGCGGAAGAAATCTCACAAATACAAATATAAACACTCCCAAAACCTGATGTCACTAAGTACATGAGCATCTAAATAAATACAAAGTCTGCCTAATAAAAATTATTGTCTGAAATATAGAACAGTACAATAACTAAACAAGAAGGGAATCAAGTCTGCGGATGTCAAGCAGCTACCTTGATAGTCTCCAACAGAAATAACTCTGAAATCTAGCGGTCGTCATATCTGGGAGCACTTGGATCTACACACGAGGTGCAGAGTGTAGTATGAGTACAACCAACTCAATAAGTAACAAGACTAACCTCTGGGCTGAAAGTAGCGACGAGCTCCGCAGGTACAGTTCAATACATAAATAATGGTACAGAAATATACGAATGCTTTCAAGTTCATTTAAACCCAGTACAAGTGAAATGGATCAATACTGCATGATATGAGGAATATGACATCTCAGTAGAAAATACCTCAGGTAAATACTGGTCACAAATCATTCGGTCACTCGATACTATTTACGTCCAATCCAGCCCAGGGATATTCCATCCTGTATATATACACACATTGATTGACAGTCAGTCACTCAGTACCGTATAAGGCTAATCCAGCCCTGGGGTAATGTATCCCCAAATGTAAATGATACGGACAAGATCCATGTCCAAGGAAATGTTATCACAATATATATAAATAAATAACGCAAGTCCATGCCCTAGGAAGTCCATCCCGAATATATAATCATCAACGCTCATTGGGGGTGTGTACAGGCTCCGAAGGGGCTCCTTCAGCCCAAGCATAATATAAAGCCAATATGGCCTACTGCAGGAGGGCAGTTCCGATCCGTATAATAAATAAGCATATAAGGCCTGCTGCAAACAGGCAGCCCTGATCCATATAATAATAAAGCAAATAAGGCCTGTTGTAGGCGGGCAACCTCGATCTATATAATAATAAATCCAATGAGGCATGATGCGGCATGCAACCCGATTCCAAAATAATAATAATATATATAAAGTCAATATGACCTGCTGCAGGCGGGCAGCCCCGATCCCATACATATCCTCATAATGGATGAGCATGACTGAGTATGAAATATATATTTTAAAATAATTAATTTAACAGCAACACGACCCCATGGGCCCCAAAATATCGGCACGTAGCCTAAACATGATCTTTAATAAGAGCCTCAGCTCAATTCTCTAACACGTGGGAAATGTTCAAATAATAATATGATTCTTTAATTTTTCAACTCCACAGAATTTATTCAAGTCACAACTTCAATGGTGCACGTCCACACGCTCGTCAACTATCGTGTGCGTCACTTCCAAACAATTTATATAGCACCAATTCGGGGATTCATACCCTTAGAACTAAGTTTAGAAGTGTTACTTACCTCAAACTGTGTAATTTCTCACTCTGATATGCCCTTGCCTCGAGAATTAGTCTCTGAAAGCCTCGTATCTAGTCACGATTAATTTGATTCAATCCACACAATTATAGGAATTAATTCCATATTAAAATACTAATATTTTTCCACAAAATCTGAAATTACACTCCAAATATTTCCTGTGGGGCCCACATCTCGGAATCCGACAAAACTCACAAAATTTGACAACCCATTCAATTATGAGTTCAACCATACTAATTTCACTCAAATCTGACTCTATTCATTTTATGAAATTTCTACAAATTCTCCCAAATTTCCATTTCAAAATACTGATTAAATGATGAAAACATTAATATATTCATGTATGTTAACCAAATCTGAGTTAAAATCACTTATCCCGATGAATTTTTTGAAATTCCCACGAAACATCGTCACAAACCGAGCTCTCTAGGTCCCAGAAATGAAATAATACCCTAGGACTAGGTTATATAGTACACTCGATGACCTCTCAATGTGCGGTCCGCACATTTCAAAGTGCGGCCGCACATTTCAAAGTTCTGCGGTCGCACAAAAACATTGTGCGGCCGCACTTCACAGCTCTCCACTACTAGGCTTTAGTAAATTGGCCATAACCTTCTCTAAAGATGTCCAAATGATGATTTCTTTACCTTTCTGGAACTTAGACATGAAGGACTACAACATTTTTTTTTGAATCATCTCCCAATTCCTTGTGTATCAAAGGATATAAGCTTCCGAAGTCGGACCAACGAACCTGCAGAACACCCTAAAGTGCGGCCGCAGACAAAATTGTGCGGCCCGTATTTTTCCTGCGGTCCGCACATTTTTGTCTACTGCAGCACTTTTTCATCTGATACAGCACTCAAAAATGTGCCTCAGCACATGAAATTGTGTGGTCCGCACTTCCAACGTTACAGAACAACATCAGAGTGCCGAAATGCCAGGACTCGCTCAAAACTCACCCCGAAACTCACCGGAGGCCCCCGGGACCTCAACCAAAGATACCATCAAGTCCTAAAACACCATACGAATTTGGGCGAACCCTCAAATCACCTCAAACAACATCAAAAACACGAATTACACACAGGTTCAAAGGTAATGAACTTTGAAATTTACAACTTCTACAAACGACGTCAAAACCTAACAAATCACGTCTGATTAACCTTAAATTTTGCACACAAGTCATAAATGACATATTGGAGCTATGTAAATTTTCAGAACTGGATTCTGACTCCGATATCAAAAAGTCAACTCTCCGATCAAACTTCCAAACTTAAACTTCTTATTTTCGCCTTTTCAAGCCTAATTTAGCTACAGACCTCAAAATAAATATCCGGATATACTCCTAAGTCCGAAATCGCCATATATAGCTATTGGAACCATCAGAATTCGATTTTGGGATCGTTTACACATAATTCACCATCCGATCAATTATTTCAACTTAATCTTCCAAAATAACAAGTGTTCTTTCAATTAAATCCTGAATCATCCGAAAACCAAAATTGACCACCCTCGTAAGTCATAATACACGTTTCAAAGCTGATCGAGACCTTAAGCCACCGAACGGAATGCTAATTCTCAAAATGACAAGTGAGGTCGTTACACATATCTCGGAAAATAAAGAAGAAACAACATAAAGGGAAAAAAGGGGGACTCCGAGGTATGCAGATACTGGTAGATATACCTTGAAGTCTCCGAAATAGCAACAAGTATGCTCGACTAATAGTGGGGTTGGTAGGTGGTACCTGGATCTGCTCACAAAATATGTGCAGAAGAGTAGTATGAGTACACCACAACGGTACTCAGTAAGTGTCAAGCCTAACCTCAGAGTAGTGACGAGGTCAGGTCGGGGTCCTACTTGTATATAATAAGTAAGACAAGGATATAATAATATGAAAAGACTGAGAATCTAACAAGGAGAATTTTTACAGCAAGAAACAACACAACACATAGAGATAAACAACAAGAGCACTCCTGAGATACCGTCTCGTAGTCCCAAAAGTAAATGGGCAGTGGGATCTCCTGAGGTACCTCCTCGTAGTCCCAAAAGTAAATGTGCAGGAGGATCTCTCGAGGTACCGCCTCGTAGTCCCAAAAGTAAACACACAGCTCGAAACTGATGGAAACAATAATTAACAATAAGAACTCTACAGTTTAAGACTGATACAATTCAAAGAAAACAAGAAATTCAACTAAGCATGCTGCACATATTTCAAATAAGTATTTAAGACACGTAAACATGCGATATTAGGCTAAACAGGATAACTACATATGCTGGTGTAACTCAATTAAGATGTAATAGGTTACTACTCAGTAAAAAATGGATTTTACAATAGTTAGCTTGTGTATGCGCTCGTCACCTCGCGTACACGGCCCTCACATATCACATAAATATCACAATAGTACCAAATCCTTAGGGGATTTCCCCCACACAAATTTGCATATAAGCTCTTCGGGAGCCTTCAATTTTTTGTCCATAATCAAATATTATTGTTCTGTTAGGACCAACGGAGGTCACTTCTATTGTTGATTATTTGCTTAAATTGCAATTATGTACTCAGTCACATCTATCATTTGCACATCATATCTCAGTCTCTATTTCCATTTATTATTACGTCATATTATTATTGTTTGGGCTGATTGTTATGAGATTTGTGAGCATGAGTAACCGGAGAGATTGAGGGTTGAGTGAGGCCGAGGGCCTAATTGTGAATGATATTTATGGGATCGGGTTGCACGCCGTAGCAGGCTTTATTGATTCATGCTATGATTGGCTTATATTAGCGCTTGAGCAGGATACGCCCCTTCGGAGGTTGACATACCAATAGTCAGCGCATGTACCTACTAAGTGCGAGTGCCGAGTGATTGAGAGTGCTGAGTGACTGAGAGTGTTGTGTGACTGGGAGTACTGAGTGATTGAGCATGCTAAGTGATATTGGATACACCGAGAGTATGTATATGACTTGATTCCTCTGTTGTATTACAGTTGACATGCATACTTGACATGTAGATACCGAGATGTGACATTCCTCATATTAGTCATACTTGGCATATTCTATATGTGTTGTCCTCAAACTGTTAAAAAACTAGAAAACATGTCTTCATTTCTGTACTACCTATAAACTGATTATTAGATTCCTCTCTGAGTTATTATTCTTATTATATGGAATTGGACTGCACCTATCTGAGCACGTCACTGCTTTCAGCCCAAGTTTAGTCCTATTACTTATTGAGTATATTGGGTTGGTTGTACTCATACTACACTCTACACTTCGTGTACAAATCTAGGTACTTCTAGGCACGACGGTTGCTAGATTTGGTGCTTCATCTATTTGGAGACTATTGAGGTAGCTGCCTTGGCGTCCGTAGACCTCGACTCTCCTTCTTTTCATTTTATTAGCATTGTTCTATCTTTCTATACAGTTATTTTAGCAGTTAGATTGTATTGTCATTTAGATGTTCATGTACTTAGTGACACCCGGATTTGGGGAATGTTGTATTTGAGTCTCAGTATTTCTTATCGGCTATTTATGAGAGTTATTACTATTAAACCTGTTTCATCTTATTTTCAATTTAAAAATGCGTAGTTATTTATGATTGTCGACTTGCCTAGTACTGTGATAGGCTCCATCATGACATATTGAGTTTTGGGTCGTGATAATTATTCAGGCACTACTTGTGTCATGTGCCTTCTAGACAAACAATTAGCTATTCGGGAGCTTTTGATAAATGGAGTGGAGGAGGAATAATGAGTGGAAAAATAGAAAGTGGATAAGAAGAAGCCTCTGAGGAAGAGGTAGAGTACCAATGAGGAACCTAGTTCCTCCAAAAGGGCAATGGTAGAGTTATCTAAGTTAGAAAGAAGGGCCAACCTAAAAGAGAAAAAGTATTGTGGGGTAATGTGCTTGAAACTGAGATAAATGAATAACTAAGAATGAGACAACTTGTGAAAATTGTTGAATTCCAAAACTGGACCCATCTTTTTGAAATCCATAGTCCAAAGGTGTATGAAGATGAAGTAATAAGCTTTTATGTTGGACTGTTCATGGTAGATAGGGACACACTCTATCTGAAGATGTATGGAAAATACTTTATTATGAATGAGGAAACACTTGGAGAGATCTTTGATGTACCCACTGATGGGTTGAAAACTGTGGAGGGAACTGGTTCCCTGATTTTAAGAAGTTGATCATCAAGAAGCAAGTAGTTTGGTCGAGGGAAAGAGTGTACAAGAAAGCTCTTCAGCAAGAATACCAGCTATTGTTTGAGCTGGTGAACAAGGTGATACTGCCTAGGGCTGAGAGAATATCTATCACCTCAATTGCGTACCTGGTTCTCCTAGAAGCACCGGTATCCTTATAATCTATTAGTCTTCCTGGCATCATGATTGAATACATACTGAAGGTGGCAGACTTTAAGGATGGTAATCATGGTCTTCCTTACGGATTCCTCCTTACCAAGGTCTTTGAGAACTTTGAGGTTCCATTGGGAAAAGCGTATGTGGGGACTAGAAAGCAGATGTTCACCATGAGTACCCTGGAAGTGTGTAAGTGTGTGGTGAAGAAGGGAGGTGTGGGGAGCAACTCAACTATTTCTCAATTGATTGATGCTTAGGAGTCCGTTAATGAAGAGACCAAGCGCCTTAAAGCTCAAAATGTTATTTTGCACTCCAAGATTACTCAGGCCAGCAAAGAACCTGGTTCAAAGTTCCAACAGCTCCCAGGAGAAGAGATTTCCAATTTGAAGGCTGAGAATGCTGAGTTGAGGAAACAAGTTGAGAACATGAATGAGCAGTTGATCGATAATCAAAAATGAAAGAGTGGATCGTCTCATCAAGGATCTTTCTCCCTAATCTTTCCTATCCCATATCCAATGTCCATTGCTTTTGAAACCCTTCCTATACTACTCTACTCCTATCCTCCTTTTTGTTTTTACTAATTAATGATTGCGGTACTTTAGTTGGTTAATTTGTAATATATGTGTGATTGTTACTATTGTTCCTATGTTTTTATCCTAACTTAGTGGGCATGACTATCTATTTTGTGCAATGTTAATCTCTTGTGTTCTGTTTTTAGCCATGTTGTGTGCACACAAGTGGCATGAGTTAATGTTGTTGGATTTATTTTTGCATGTGCTTATTATATCTTCTTTTCAATGATTCCAAAAGGGGGAAGATAATTGAGGGGGTAACAAGAATCTGGTTCTCAAGGGGAAGGCGTCTGATACGTACGGGGAACATGCGGAGAATCTGGTTGTCGATGAAAATATCAACTCAGAGTTTATCATTATCAAAAAAGGATAAATTGATAAGTTATGTGATTATGGTTTTGATGATTGTCAAACTTTGTTGAGCAACCAAATAGGAACCTGATACAAATGAGTTCCATTGCGTCTAGTGGACATGCTAAGTTGTTTGTTCAAAATATCGAGAAACCAGAAAAGGGAACAGATAAAGGAACAGATGGGATTAGTTCTTTCAACTGTCGTACAGTCAACTCTACAGTTGTAAAAGTTGTTTCCCTGTACCAACTGGTAGCAGAGCAGCGACAGAGCCGCTGCTGCTAGAGGCCAAATCAAAAGCTGAAATGTCTCTGTCTCTTCACACATGCTCTCTCATATAGAAACAACATTATACAAGGGTTGAGAATCTGAAAAACCCTATCATTTAAGTGAGAGCCGCTAGTGTTTCCTCCAGGTGCACTCAAGAATAAAGCTGCTACAAATCAAGGACCGGATCCCAACACTGAAGATGTCTTGAATCTTTAAGTTTGTTATGTCTTTGTCTTCTTCTTTTTTTACTTGTATTCCTACACGGCTTTTTAGAAGTATTTCGTATGATAACATTTAATCATTATTATTTTTGTTGTTTGACTAGAGTTAGTCAATAGTGTTGCTTTATAATAGAGTTATTGCAAAGGCTTACAATAGTTATTGTAAGGGGTGAGAGATTAAAAATTTGATTCCTAGATTGCAATAGGTTATAATATGAAGTTTGCTTAGTTTAGTGAAGTTGAAATCCTACTGGGGTAGGTCGTGGTTTTTAATACCTTGAGCAAGGAGTTTTCCACGTAAATATTATGTGTTATTTATTTAGTGCTTGTTTACTGTGGAACTGATAGAGAACCTGGTTCTCTATACTGTTTGGTGGACCCTTAGTTTCAATCAATATATTCAGACTTCAATTACTATCATACATAAATTATTTTTTTATGTACAATATTTTATTTATTGACGCAGGAACACATACAACGCACGTACTCTAAACTAGTTATTTAAAAAGTATTTAGTTTACAGATTTCTTCAGTTTGAGTCTGAACACGTTTGCTTTACACTTTTTGTTGTTGTGCTATCATGCCTATTTATTTTTATTTTTACAGCATTTTAGACAAAAAAAAATAAGTTGATGGTCTTGATAAAAACATATCTTTTGAATATTTTTGAATTCAACAATTAAGGATACTTTGTAAATTCAATTAGGTGTTTCCCTATGCGCGGGAAAATTTAATAGAACGGTATTATCTCTAACTCTCCTCTTAAGCTTAATTAATTAATCACAGAGTAAAATTGCTCCAAATCAAATGGCAAAGAGGTAATATTGAATAATCGGACAAGATGATTAAGTTGTAGAAAAATTGTCACATCGTTTTTTCATATTTGGTGCCCGTTCATATAAAGGGTTAAATATATTATAGTGTTATTTATTCATTTTTGGACAACTGAGGTAACGTCATGGACTTTTCTATCTCAATAATATAACGAAAGATAAAATTGAGCATTACAAATAGTAGAGAGGTGAATTCAGTCCTTTTCCTTTTCCTATTTTTGTTTTTTGCACACCCATGTATTTACCGTATGTGAACTTTTACTAACAAAAAACTCAAATGAAGTACAATATAAAGAGGACCAAACTTTACCTTGCTAATTCTAGTGAGGGACGAGAAGTACTATCGCTCAACAAGCATGCAAAAAACTAAGAACAAAATAAAATTATGTAATCATCACAGAGTTTGTATCATACTCAATAATGATATTACAAAGAGTGATGTTTAAAAAATAAAATGAAATAAAACCAATGAAGAAAGTGAAGTGTATGATGTAACTAAATAAAAATGTGAAACAGCCCAGGCCAATTTTTCTAGCTTGATGCAATTATTCATTTTGTGATTCTTGGTCATATTCTTTCGGTCTCTCTTCAAAAATATTAGAGACATATCCGCAAACCTAGCAATAGCGCATAGTTTTGTGAAATGAATTCTTCATCTGTATTTAAGTAATCTGTAAAAGATAATTCATTTCCTCTCGGTGTTATATCTACAGTATGCGAAGTCTGTCTTGATGAAAATTGCTCAAAATTGTGGCACTGATAAAGGGGGGAAAAGAAGCAGCTCGAACAATTAAATTATCCACTTGCAATAGTTTTTCTTTTGTTGAAATATGCTCTTGAACTTGTACCAGTTGACTAAGTAAAAAAAGAGTGCAGCTTTAATTAGATCTTTAACGTGTAGATCCCTTCAAATGATTTGATTCATCCTCGAACTCTCACCAGACTATATCTAGTTGAGGTTTAGTAGTCAGTCCAACCTCAACTCTGTCTTCAGCCATGCTAGGTTGAGTTCTGCAATTAGTTGTAGCATTCATGGATAATGGCTTCCCAACTGGACTTAGAATGTATTTGCTTAACAAATTCTATGTGTGTAAATGGAAACGTAGTTCGAACGGGTAATTGTTAGGTTTTGTTAATTAAAACAAGAGAGGTGTGAATGGAAAAATGGTGGGAAAAGAAATGGAGGGAAATGAAATTTTGAATTAGTTCATTTTACAAAGGAAAAATTTTTGTGCTTCTATATGGAAGCTTCGGCTTCGGATTCGGATTGATTGATAATTTTTTGGACCAAATTTAATTTCCTTTTCCGTCATTTAATATTTTCTTTTCTAATATTTTTACGCAAAAAAAAATATGAATTTGGAAATTCACGGAATTATTTTCCAACGGTCGAATTCGCGATCAAACATTCCATTCAACAGAAATTCAAATAATTTTTGCGGAATAGACACCTTATCAACGAACAAACACCTTTGCACCTGTTGAGACTCAACTTCGTTGGCTATAAATAGAGAGGCTTAGCCGCATTTTCCACCATCGAAATCTTAAAATCTCTCCCCTCTATCTTCTGGATTATGCATTATTTTTCAACGCAAAAGCGTAAGCATTTTGTGTGATTTGCTCCGCCATTTGAGTTCACCGAAATTCTGGGATTTGAAGTGTAGTTATCACAGAATAGTTACTCCGTTCTATCATGTGAGGAATTAATCTGAAATCTTTGGCAACTATGAGGGGATTAAATTCCTTAAAGGCACACAAGAAACTTGTGAGCTCGAAATTTTCTGTTTTGTTTTTTTAAACTAACGTCACTACTGGAAAATGAGCCTATGGCAACGGAAGTTTCCGCAACGGTTACACACTGTTGCCACAGATCCTCTATTGCAACGGTTTTAACCGTTACCAAAGATTTTGGATGCTATTAGTACACTTTAGCACCAAACCGTTGCCATTGTATAATAACTGTTGCCATACGTTTTCCTATATTCACGGTTTCTTTAACTGTTACAATATATCTATCAGTGGCTACGGTTTTTTCCAAAAAATATTTATAGGAACGGTTATTGTTCCCTCCTAAATTTTTTCGCTTAGCCCGCCAGATCAAGTACTCTTTCTTTAAACCTCTTTACCTTTTTTATTTTATTTTTAATATGTAATAGATAGTCAAAACCCACAATTTTTATTTATTTTCTAAATAAAAGTAGATGTGGCCTAGCTCCACTTACGTTTTCCCTAAAACTGAACCCTTTTCACTTTTCCTTTAGCTCCAATCAAGTATTCCCCCAATTACTCTAATCCCTGGTACCCATTTTCCTCTTTTCATTTCACTCTAGCTCCAGTCACATTTTCCCCAAATCTGAACCCTTTTCACTTTTCCCTTATCTCCAATTACGTTTTCGGTTTTTCCCAAATCACTCTAATCCCTCAGACCCATTTTTCCCTTTTAATTTCACTCTTTGAAATCTCTCAAATCCAGTTGTCCTGTGAGAGATCTCCAGAAGATCTATGTCCGTTTTGCTAACATTCAGGCTATCTGCTCAGCATCGTCTTATTCAACCCACGAACTCGGCAGTCGGTGATTTTTATAGCAAAAAATCTTCAACGCAAAAGGCACTCCGTGAGAAACTGATTTTAGCTGTAAGTTTTTCTTTTTCAATTTGGGTATTTTCTTCTTTAATCATTCTTTTTTACTATAATATTTAGGGTGTGGTAGTGTATTTAATATCTTGCTTTCTGTTGATTTTTTGAACCCCAATTGTTAGGGTTTTATTTTCGTTAGGGTGTGGCTAGTGTGAGTCTAAATTTTTAGAACTAATGTTCCTGTAGATAATCTGCCAAAGATGACTTTTCAAAAAGGTCAATCTTTTAGTTATGTTTGCTTTAGACATCTTGAAATTATTGACACTCTTATCTTAGTCTATTTTTCTGTATTGCATTCACTCTATATTTGGATTTTTCCAGAAATTGACTCTAAACATTAGTATATGAATTTATGCTATCAATTGGCATAAACTATGCTTCATAAGGTCTTTGAGTAGAATTTAGATGCCATTCTGGCAGGGTGTAATCTATGAAAATTTCTTATCGTTCATTACTAGTTTGTCGAGTTGGTAAATCTGCTCTAACTTTAGAGTGTCAACTCCTGAGTTTTCGAATGCTCGAGAGTGTTATGGCTCATGATATGGTTCTGAAAGTCTTAAATTCAGTATTAAGGTAAATGCTTAAAAAATTAAACTAGTTGTACTACCTCACTCAAATCCAAAATTTATTTCATGAGATGAGAATTGCCCAAAATCATATGAGAAAATAATTATTCATTCGCTCGATCGTGCAGCCTTAACAATTGTCGACTATAGAAAGAAGTATCATTGCTTCATGCTAGGTGTAGCTGCAATCAAACATGTCAAATTATTCCTATTTACTAGCTATGATTGGTTTGTCTTAATTAGCAACCAAGTTTGGAGCTTTGCGCTCAAGTCGTGTGATAATTTTTCGTGAAGTGATCATTCAGTAAGTTTCTAAAGGAAAAGCATGACCAGGAAAATGATTAGAAAATTACTGTTAATGTCAATCTAATAGTCAAGATTACTGTCCCTATACATCAAAAAAAAATTATTCTTTTTGAGTATTAAGAAACTTATATAGATTTCTACAACATATGAGATTAGGATTGTTCCTTTAGAGTTTTCGATTTGCTACAAACAGTAAAAGAGATAAAGGTAAGTAGGTTTTATACTAACCTAATTGCACTAATTTTTTAGAAAAAATATGATATTCCTGATGATGCGAAAATATGGGCTTTTGAATCAATTCGTACTCCTTGGAGAAAGTATAAGAATCAGTTGAAGAAAAACCACTTTAAAGCCTATGAGAATGACTAGCATCGAATGGAGAATAGGCCGGTAGATGTTCCGGAGTATCACTTTAAGGATCTTCTTAGATATCGGAACTCCGATCCGGTAATGGTAATAATTTAGCGCAATTTTAGTTTTCCAAATAGCTAGCCATACTTCTAACATTCTTCACTGTTTCTGGGCTAAGAAAAGCTGAAATTTATGTCTTAGCGGTTGGAAAAGGATTTTGAAATACAGTTGGTTTCAGATCCAAATCTGGTTGTGTGCGGGTACATGGCCTCTCACATGTTAACCTGGACTGTATTCAGCCAAAAATAATTTTTTTTCTACTAGTACAAACAAAATTTGAACAAATAGAAACAGTGAACACACAAATGAAAATGTTTTCAAGTTTCCCTGCTTGAGATTCCACTACTTAACATCAAATGTTTACAAGTATAAACTTGCATGATATAAGGTATTAGAGAAGGATGAAATCACATCAACTCTGCTAACTATCGGTGAACAGACACACTAGCCACAAAGCCCATAATCAAAGAGTATGCTTAATTGGAAAACTAAAATGTCTCCTTCACATGTTGGCAAAGGATGTAAAATGCAGTTAGTCACATGATAATGCTCGAGTTTCTCTCCATGAGTACAAACTTAGTATACTTATACATTGTTTTAAAAAAAATTCAACTTTGTAGCTCAAGCAGAACACGCTGTGTGATCATACTGGTGGGGAACTGATATAATCCACCTTGATTTCTCCTTATGATATACAACTGATTGGCTGTCACATTGTTGAAGCATTAGTTGGGCATCACTTTTCTGGTAACATTGTTGAAGAAATAAGAAACTTTGTATTTTGTTGACTAATCCTTTGATCTTGTTGTTTATTTATATACCCTTTAATTATTAATAGAGTTGAATGTTATCGATGTTCGTTTGGGATTCCGAGCCTGGGAATAGCTCCGTATTGTGATTCTGGTCTTAAGAGCTATTTGGTTGACTCATTTATTTGCAGAAAATGTCCACAATCGTCCATATGTTTGTAACAATCAAGGTATGTCCGTACCAAATGTTATACCTCTTCTCTTTCTTCTTCTCCTCCTCTTTTTTATGTTGTCCCTGTTACATTTTTCACTGTTACCAACTAATCTGTGTGTTCAGTGGGGTTTGATATCAAAACCTTCGAGCAGTGAATTTCATTTACGTTCTTTACAGCATAGCCTGTGAATCAACTTCTAGGGAGTCAATTGATCTAGTCTAGGGACGTGATACATGACTATAAGAACTAATGTTTTACATGTTTGATAACTAGCTTTTCTTTGAATATTTTCATGCATAATGCACAATATTTTATAAACTGTCACATATTCGTATCTTTAGGTAAGTGAAACACCCTTCAAATTCTTGTTTGATGCACTCCCTTGGTTTTTTGGACTAAGAGAATGTTTAGACCTGATTCTCTTGAAGGATAATGACTTTATTTATACTCTTTTGTAGGTGGAGTAGATGAAGAAATGGAAGACGGAGACAGTGAAGATCTAAAAATGTTTGTTATTAACATTTGAAACTTACTTTTAACTCTTGAAATGTAAGAGTTATGTACTTGGGGTAGAACATTTCACTCTTATGGATATTATTAGCTTGTTGGACAATTTAGATTATGAATAGTTTCATTTTGTTATTTATATAAGTTTTTGTGTTTTATAATTTATTTTATATGTAAATATTTATTTACAACAGGGGCAATATGTTTGTTTCAATTAAACGGTTACAATAGCCCACCAGAACCATTGCAATAGCTTAAAGAAATGGTTGTCATTTCCATAAATAGCCGTAACAATACCTTACATAACCGTTGCAGTACACGCTATGGTAACGGTTATGAACCGTTGCATTAAATGTTATGGTAACGGATTTTAACCGTTGCAGTTGATACGAATAGTCGTTCCAATAGGGAGAGGAAAAACCGTTGCGATAGACCATTTTATAGCAACGGTTATATGAACCGTTGCAAGAATCGTTCCTTAAGCTCTATTGGCACGCGAGCTGGTAGAACGGGCGCTGAACCGTTGCAATAGCTTAAAGAAACTGTTGTCATTTCCATAAATAGTCGTAATAATACCTTACATAACCGTTGCAGTACACGTTATGGTAACGGTTATGAACCGTTGCATTAAATGTTATGGTAACGGATTTTAATCGTTGCAGTTAATACGAATAGTCGTTCCAATGGGAAATTCCGCGATCGCGATGTGTAATCACTAGGCGGACCATTAAAATATCAAAATCGAGGATTTGAACCCATTTCTCATATTTTGAGCTAGAGACCTTGGATTTGGGCGATTCTTAAAGATATTTTCAAGGAGTTAATTAGAGTAAGTGATTCTAACTCATATTTGGTTAATATATATGAATCTATCATTGTTTTTATCATTTAATTAGTATTTTGGGTTGAAAAAATTGGGAAAATTTGTAGAAACCTCATAGACTTAATTTGAGAATTTGAAGGTCGAGTTGTGATCGGAATTAAGTAATTTTGCTATGGTTGGACTCGATGTTTAATGTGTGTTCGAATTTTATTAATTTTGTCGGATTCCGAGACGTGGGTCCGGGATTGACTTTTTGGATTGACTTTTTGACTTTTGTTAAAGAACCTAGCTTTATCATATGGAATCGATTCATATGGTTTGTGTTGATTGTATTAAGTTGTTTGTGACTAGATTTAAGTCGTTCGGAGGCTGACTCGCGAGGCAATGGCTTGTTGGAGTAGGGATTTACGCAGTTTGAGGTAAGTAACACTTCTAAACATGATTCTGAGGGAATAAATCCCGGAAATATGTGTTATATGGTTGGTGTTGAGGTGACGCACATTCTAGGTGACAGGCGTGTGGGCGTGCACCGTGGTAATTGTGACTCGGTTGATCCCGTGGTACTGTATAGTTATCAAACCTTGTTGCTATTCATGAAACTCCTACTTGTTAGAGTAATTAGGCTACAACCCATGTTAGAAACCATGCTTAGACTATATGCTTGTTCTGTTAGGACCAACGGAGGTCACTTCTATTGTTGATTATTTGCTTAAATTGCAATTATGTACTCAGTCACATCTATCATTTGCACATCATATCTCAGTCTCTGTTTTCATTTATTATTATGTCATATTATTATTGTTTGGGCTGATTGTCATGAGATTTGTGAGCATGAGTAACGGGAGAGATTGAGGGTTGAGTGAGGCCGAGGGCCTAATTGTGAATGATATTTATGGGATCGGGTTGCACGCCACAGCAGGCTTTATTGATTCATGCCATGATTAGCTTATATTAGCGCTTGAGCAGGATACGCCCCTATGGAGGTTGACATACCAATAGTCAGCGCATGTACCTACTAAGTGCGAGTGCCGAGTGATTGAGAGTGTTGAGTGACTGAGTGACTGAGAGTGCTGTGTGACTGGGAGTACTGAGTGATTGAGCATGCTAAGTGATATTGGATACACCGAGAGTATGTATATGACTTGATCTCTCTGTTGTATTACAGTTGACATGCATACTTGACATGTAGATACCGAGATGTGACATTCCTCATATTAGTCATACTTGGCATATTCTATATGTGTTGTCCTCAAACTGTTAAAAAAACTAGAAAACATGTCTTTATTTCTGTACTACCTATAAACTGATTATTAGATTCCTCTCTGAGTTATTATTCTTATTATATGGAATTGGACCGCACCTATCTGAGCACGTCACTGCTTTCAGCCCAAGGTTAGTCCTATTACTTATTGAGTACATTGGGTTGGTTGTACTCATACTATACTCTACACTTCGTGTGCAAATCTAGGTACTTCTAGGCACGACAGTTGCTAGATTTGGCGCTTCATCTATTTGGAGACTATTGAGGTAGCTGCCTTGGCGTCCGTAGATCTCGATTCTCCTTCTTTTCATTTTATTTGCATTGTTCTATCTTTCTATACAGTTGTTTTAGCAGTTAGATTGTATTGTCATTTAGATGTTCATGTACTTAGTGACATCCGAATTTTGGGAATGTTGTATTTGAGTCGTAGTATTTCTTATCGGCTATTTATGAGAGTTATTACTGTTAAACCTGTTTCATCTTGTTTTCAATTTAAAAATGCGTAGTTATTTATGATTGTCGACTTGCCTAGTACTGTGATAGGCGCCATCATGACATATTGAGTTTTGGGTCGTGATAATTATTCAGGCACTACTTGTGTCATGTGCCTTCTAGACAAACAATTAGCTCTTCGGGAGCTTTTGATAAATGGAGCGGAGGAGGAAGAATGAGTGGAAAAATAGAAAGTGGAGAAGAAGAAGCCTCTGAGGAAGAGGCAGAGTACCAATGAGGAACCTAGTTCCTCCAAAAGGGCAATGGTAAAGTTATCTAAGTTAGAAAGAAGGGCCAACCTAAAAAAGAAAAAGTATTGTGGGGTAATGTGCTTGAAACTGAGATAAATGAACAACTAAGAATGAGACAACTTGTGAAAATTGTTGAATTCCAAAAGTGGACCCATCTTTTTGAAATCCATAGTCCAAAGGTGTATGAAGATGAAGTAATAAGCTTTTATGTTGGACTGTTCGTGGTAGATAGGGACACACTCTATCTGAAGATGTATGGAAAAGACTTTATTATGAATGAGGAAACACTTGGAGAGATCTTTGATGTACCCACTGATGGGTTGAAAACTGTGGAGGGAATTGGTTCCCTGATTTTAAAAAGTTGATCATCAAGAAGCAAGTAGTTTGGTCGAGGGAAAGAGTGTACAAGAAAGCTCTTCAGCAATAATACCAGCTATTGTTTGAGCTGAAGAACAAGGTGATACTGCCTAGGGCTGAGAGAATATCTATCACCTCAATTGCGGACCTGGTTCTCCTAGAAGCACCGGCTTCCTTCTAATCTATTAGTCTTCCTGGCATCATGATTGAATACATACTGAAGATGGAAGACTTTAAGGATGGTAATCATGGTCTTCCTTACGGATTCCTCCTTACCAAGGTCTTTGAGAACTTTGAGGCTCCATTGGAAAAAGCATATGTGGGGACTAGAAAGCACATGTTCAACATGACTACCCTGGAAGTGTGTAAGTGTGTGGTGAAGAAGGGAGGTGTGGGGAGCAACTCAACTATTTCTCAATTGATTGATGCTTAGGAGTCCGTTAATGAACGGTTATGAACCGTTTCATTAAATGTTATGGTGACGGATTTTAACCGTTGCAGTTGATACGAATAGTCGTTCCAATAGGGGAGAGGAAAAACCGTTGTGATAGACCATTTTATAGCAACGGTTATATGAACCGTTGCAAGAATCGTTCCTTAAGCTCTATTGGCACGTGAGCTGGTGGAACGGGCGCTAAACTGTTGTAATAGCTTAAAGAAACTGTTGTCATTTTCATAAATAGCCGTAACAATACCTTACATAACGTACACGCTATGCTAACGGTTATGAACTGTTGCATTAAATGTTATGGTAACGGATTTTAACCATTGTAGTTGATACGAATAGTCGTTCTAATAGGGGAGAGAAAAAACCGTTGCGATAGACCATTTTATAGCAACGGTTATATGAACCGTTGCAAGAATCGTTCCTTAAGCTCTATTGGCACGCGAGCTGGTGGAACGGGCGCTAAACCGTTGTAATAGCTTAAAGAAACTGTTGTCATTTCCATAAATAGCCGTAACAATACCTTACATAACGTACACGCTATGGTAATGGTTATGAACCGTTGCATTAAATGTTATGGTAACGGATTTTAACTGTTGTAATTGATACGAATAGTCGTTCCAATAGGGGAGAGGAAAAACCGTTGCGATAGACCATTTTATAGCAACGATTATATGAACTGTTGTACGAATTGTTCCTTAAGCTCTATTGGCACGCGAGCTGGTGGAACGGGCGCTGAACCGTTGTAATAGCTTAAAGAAACTGTTGTCATTTTCATAAATAGCCGTAACAATACCTTACATAACGTACACGCTATGGTAACGGTTATGAACTGTTGCATTAAATGTTATGGTAACGGATTTTAACCATTGTAGTTGATACGAATAGTCATTCTAATAGGGGAGAGAAAAAACCGTTGCGATAGACCATTTTATAGCAACGTTTATATGAACCGTTGCAAGAATCATTCCTTAAGCTCTATTCGCACGCGAGCTGGTAGAACGGGCGCTGAACCGTTGTAATAGCTCTAAGAAACTGTTGTCATTTTCATAAATAGCCGTAACAATACCTTACATAACCGTTGCAGTACACGCTATGGTAACGGTTATGAACTGTTGCATTAAATGTTATGGTAACGGATTTTAACCATTGCAGTTGATACGAATAGTCGTTCTAATAGGGGAGAGGAAAAACCATTGCGATAGACCATTTTATAGCAATAGTTATATGAACCGTTGCAAGAATCGTTCCTTAAGCTCTATTGGCACGCGAGCTGGTAGAACGGACACTGAACCGTTGTAATAGCTTTAAGAAAGTGTTGTCATTTCCATAAATAGCCATAACAATACCTTACATAACCGTTGCAGTACACGCTATGGTAACGGTTATGAACCGTTGCATTAAATGTTATGGTAACAGATTTTAACCGCTGCAGTTGATACGAATAGTCGTTCCAATAGGGGAGAGGAAAAACCGCTGCGATAGACCATTTTATAGCAACGGTTATATGAACTATTGCAAGAATCGTTCCTTAAGCTCTATTGGCACGCGAGCTGGTGGAACGGGCGCTGCATCGTTGCAATAGCTTAAAGAAACTGTTGTCATTTCCATAAATAGCTGTAACAATATCTTACATAACCGTTGCAGTACACGCTATGGTAACGGTTATGAACCGTTGCATTAAATGTTATGGTAACAGATTTTAACCGTTGCAGTTCATACGAATAGTCGTTCCAATAGGGGAGAGGAAAAACCGTTGCGATAGACCATTTTATAGCAACGGTTATATGAACCGTTGCAAGAATCGTTCCTTAAGCTCTATTGGCACGCGAGATGGTGGAACGGGCGCTGAACCGTTGCAATAGCTTAAAGAAATTGTTGTCATTTCCATAAATAGCCGTAACAATATTTTACATAACCGGGGAGAAATTAATCTGAAACTTTGGGCAGCTATGAGGAGATTAAATTCCTTAAAGACACACAAGAAACTTGTAGGCTCGGAATTTTCTGTTTTGTTTTCTTAAATTAACGTTTCTGATTTTCTAGTTTTGAATACAAAATATTAATAGTAATAAAACCACATGTAAATCAGTGTCTCCCAGCCTGTCTGAATGTAGTTTCACTTGCTTCCAACGACGATCTTCTTGACTGCTATGCTACCAGCCTACCACTCTCGTCTTGAGATCATCACTTGTTAGAAGCATGAACAACTACACTAATTAATAGATAAGAACGTTTGTTAGCTTGGTGAACTTGAGCATGTATCCTTTCTCTTTGAACTTCTTCATTTAACCAATTTGGTCTTTAAAGCGAGAGGCTTGTCAATCACGAAGACTCCTTTAAAGTTATTAGTACTGTAATAGCCTACATTAAATTTTCAATGACATGTTTGCTTTAACACTATAAATTGATCAAATCCCACTAGTCTCTGAAAGACCGAATCTTTTTAACTCTATTTTCTACTTTTAGCTTAAATTTTCTGGTAATTATTTCCTTGTGGATATTCGTTGTGTCTGGTAGACTGTTTGCTAGCAAAACTTCGCATTTCTTTTTCTGCCCGGGCAAATAGTACTCAAGATCTGCTAAAGCTACAGTCATGAAATGCTGCTAATTAAGCCTGCAAATTTCTTTGAGGAGCGATACACTAGAATTATGTTTTTGTTGATGTGGTGCCTTGGATGCGACTGTTCATCCCGTAATCATAGATCTTGAGTATGGAAAAATCCTTGATAGAGAGCGCTACCCCCTAAATGGGGCCTCACCGGGCGCGAATTCGGATATAATCGGGCTCCAATACGGATACCGGATATCGGATGGGAAACCAAAAAAAATTGTATTTGTTGACTTCAAGTTTCCAATTGACTTCGATGGCTTTAGATAATAACAATCTAATAAGTTTTGCACTTTACTTAAATCCTTTTTTTCCAGGATCATTTTTCCACTAGCAAGGATTAATATGAAACGCGGGTTTTTCCCCTATAGATTCCCTCGGTTTTCTTTAGGACTTTTTCGTATATATACTAAATTTTAAGCTTATTTATATGGTTTATCTAAGTTTTTCTATTTACAGAAAGTGACTAAAGCTTTTTACAAACTATATACAAAATTCAGTCAAAATCTATAATTTATCTATAACTTAACTATAAATGTTTTCTACAGAATTCGCTCAAAAAGTATAATTTACATACATATTTATATACAACTTGTATACAATTATATTAGGTGTATATATTTTGTATGCCGTTTCTACATCAGACATATTCAATTTGTTTATGTCTTCTTCTTCGAGTTTCAATCTGAAATTCTAATCAAAACCACTTTGAATCTTCACCAAATTCTTTTCAAAAAAATATCAAATAGAAAAATATTATTTGGGTAGGAAAATAGTTCAAATATATATATATAGTTGGAATATAACTTGAAAGGAGTTAAATTTATGTAATATTGTTCAAACATAAAAGTTTATATTAGATAATTGAAATTACACTTGATTATAAAATTCAACTAATCCTAATATAATTCAAATAAGGAAATATTAAACAAAATTTTAAGGTGATTTTGAAAAAGGAATAATTTTCTAAAGATTAATCATCATTTCACGTATATAAATCTGTATCTTTTCTCTATGAAAAGTTTGCTTCATATATAGAGTCATGGTTGATATGTTTACAACTTCTACAAGAATTAAACCTGAAAAATAATCTGATATTACTCATTTTTCATCATTGATTTTTTTACAATTTTTACAAGAGCTAAACCTGGGAAAATAATAGTACTCATTTATAGTCCTAAATATTTGGACTTCTTACCTATTTCAAATAAAAAAATATTTAATAATTATAGTTTAGTTTATTTAAAAGTTCTAAATATTAGAAAATAATTAATATCAGTTTTATCTCATATAAAATCTATTTTTAAAAGGTAGTTTATTAAAAGTTTTAAATATAAAAATTAATTAATATCAATTTTATTTCATATAAAATCTATTTTTAAAGGGTGAAAAAACTAACAGTGCTTTTAATATAGATATTTTTTTTATTGTGTCAAGAAAAGGAATAAGAATATAAATAAATACTACTCTTTTTACTTGAAAAAAATATGAAAGAAAAACAATTCGTCAGTGTCAAAGGTGTGAACTTCTATGCTTTTAATATAACTGGTATCTATGAACGTGCGTTGCACGTTAATAATGACACGTGATAGTTTAAACATTTATTTATTGAGGGAACAATAATATTTATTAATGAGAGAAATTTTATGCATAATAGTACAACAATCATCTAAATGCCAAAAAATTATTCAAAATGAAAGAACATCATGAGAACTTACGCAAATGATCAATTTAGTCATGTTAGTAGATAATTATATATTATAGTTTAAAAGTATTTAATGTGAATGTAACGACCCGACTGGTCGTTTTGAGCCCTAGGGCGTCATTCAGCGGTCCGGGGCCTTGAGTAGCTTCATTTCAGGTGTTATGACTTGTACGTGTGGTCGGAATTAAATTTCGGGAAGTTCGGAGTTGATTTGGAAAGAAAATTCTAAATTTGGAAGCCTTAAGTTGGAAGAATTGAACAAACTTTGACTTTTGAGTAAACAACCTCGGAATCAGGATTTGAAAGTTCCAACAGGTTCGTATGATGATTTTGGACTTAGGCGTATGTCCGAATCTAGTTTTAGATGACCCGGGAGTGTTTCGACGCCTATTGTGGAAGTTGAAATTTTGGAAGAATTTCATAAATTTAGGTTGACATCCGGATGTTAATTTGGAAGTTCGTAGATCATTTCGGAATCATTTGGCGAAAGTTAGAAATTTGAAGGTTTTTTAGGAAGTTTGATCGGGAGTGAACTTTTTGATATCGGGTTTGGAATCCGATTCCGGAAGTTGGAATAGGTCTGTATGGTGATTTAAGACTTGCACGCAAAATTTGGTGTCATTCCGAGTAGTTTAAGTATGTTTCTGCGTGTTCGGAGTAAGTTTGAAAAATTTGGAAATTCTAAGTTGAATCAATTTGGTTTGGGATATGATTCTTAGTTTTGATGTTGTTTTACACGTTTCGAGGGTTCGAGCGAGTATGTTTTATGATTTCAAACTTGTTGGTATGTTCGGACGGGGCCCCGGGGGCCTCGGGTGTTAACTGGATGAGGCTCGGATTAATTTTGGACCTTGGAGCCACAGCTGAAGCTTTCAGCTTCTGCTGTAACCGCACATGCGCTTGGTCAGCCGCAGGTGCGAAGCTCGCAGATGCGTGGAGGACATCGCAAAAGCGAAAGGTGCGCAGATGCGCATCGCAGATGCGATGTACAAGCCGCAGAAGCGGGCTGGGTTGGCTTAAGGTAAAATGCATTTGCGACGCAGTTTCCGCAGATGCGAAGCCGCAGATGCGGAGCCGCAGAAGCGGCTTAAGAGTCACAGGTGTGAAAGGATCTGTTTGGCAGAAAGCTTTAAGAACGGGAAAACAATCATTTTTGCCCATTTCTCTCCATTCTTGGGAGATTTTGAAGCTTTTTGAGAGGGGATTTCAACTAGCAACTTGGAGGTAAGTTAATCCTACACGCTTTGAGTTAAATACATAGATTATGGGTAGATTATAACCTGTAAATCTTGAAAATCAAGGGTTTAGATGAAAAACTTAAGTTTTTACAAAAATGAGATTTTAACCACGAAAATGGTTATGGAATTGGATAGAAATTATATATTTGAGTTCTTGAGATTATGGTTAACGTTTTCCTCCGAAAATTTTCGGAATCCTTGCACGTGGGCCCGTGGTGAATTTTAGGAATATTACCATTTTGGATAGGGTAATTTATTTAATAGTCTAATTTTGAATATTTGAGCATGTATTAATTATTTTATATAACTTTTGGATAGTTTCGGATTTTTTCGGCATCGAATTGAGGTTTTTACGTGACATTTTGATCGGAAAGTGAAACTTTGAGATAAGGTAAGTCTCTTGTCTAACCTTGTAAGGGGGAATTTACCTCATAGGTGATTTAAATTAATAATTATTGCTAATTGCGGGGGGGGAGGGGAGGGGGGTTTACATACACACGAGGTGACGAGAGTCCGTGCGTAGCTACTATTTATGCTAAAGTCTGGGTAGTTTAGGACTCAAATCATGAATTACTTATGATAATTGTATCCTTTATTTAATTAAGTATTAGAACTATATTGTGAATTGTTAGAGAAAATAGTAAAAGATTGAAATCTCATATACTTGAACTTTTGTATAAATTAATTAATTGTTAAACGAATTGTGCATCCTCTCGTATTAATCTTTTAATAAATATACTCTCATTTCGGTGATACATAAGAAAATGTTCTCCTTTCTTGTGGAGCGGGCCGAACGCCTCGACAGTATAGATGCATCTATGGATCGCGTCGTACGACCTCGGCAGAAATCGTGCCTAATAATAATAATTACATGATACCTTAATATTTTAATTGCAGTTTGTGAAGTTAATTAATAAATTGGAAATTGTCGTATTTAAAGAATTAATTATCTCTGCTTGTTAAGAAAATTATTGTCATTCCTATAAATCATGTTGATTTAAATATTTCTATTTTCAATATCATTGACCCTTAATGAGTGTCAAAGTCGATCTCTCGTCACTACTTCTTCGAGATTAAGCTTGATACTTACTGGGTACACGTTGTTTACGTACTCATGCTACACTTGCTGCACATTTTATTGTGCAGGTACATATATGTCTAGCGGCCTTGTGGGCGCAGAGGTGTGGTTAAAATGCGGGGACTTAGGTGAGCTGCATTCTATATTACGATCCGCAGCCAACATAATCTCCTTCAGAGTTATTTATATTTTTCCTGTCTAATTTTTATTATGGACAGATGTTGTATTTTATTTTAACTCCCTAGTAAATGATCATGCACTTGTGACACCGAGTTTTGGGAGTGGTTATATATTATTTAGAAATTTAGTTGCTAAAAATATTTATCACTTACTCTATGAGTGTCACGACCCAAATTAACCTTCCGTAAGGTGTCGTGATGGCACCTAGTCTTTACGACTAGGTAAGCCTAATATTTTGAAAAATATAAAGAAAACACAACATTCTTAAGGATCTACAGCATATTGTGAATAGCCAAGAGTAGTACCACTCGGCATATACAAAATAATTTTCCAAGACCCGAAATATCACTAAGTCACAAGCTACTATAATCTATGTAGCTCTATACAAAAGTCTGAAGATAATAAAGAAAGTCTCTAGGCAAGGGAGTAGAAGGGGACTCCGAAGATCTGCGGACGCAAGCAGTAGTACCTTGAAGTCTCCTAAAATCAGCAGCACGCACTAACCCCGAGGCTGATAGCTCGCACCTGGATCTGCACACGAAAACATGTGCAGGGAAGGGCATGAGTACACCACAATGGTACCCAATAAATGCCAAGCCTAACCCCGGTCGAGTAGTGACGAGGTCAAGTCAAGGCCCTACCGGAGTAATTATAATAAATTAAACAATAGAAGATATAAGTAAAATTTACGGTAACACAGTTAAATAAATTCTCAAAAATTTAACAGTTAAGGGAGCCCTCAGCTCAGAATAAGGTTAACACAGTGGGAAATCTCTCGGGATACCGTCCCGTAGTTCCAAATGAATATGCAGTACAGGGGGATCTCCCGGAATACGTCCGTAGTCCCAAAGTAAATATGCAGTGCTGGGGGATCTCCCAGAATACGTCCGTAGTCCCAAAGTAAATATGCAGTGCTGGGGGATCTCTCGGAATACGTCTGTAGTCCCAAATCCGAACACCCATTCCGATACGAGTTCAACCATACCAATTTTATCAAATTCTAATAACGAATCGTCCTTCAAATCTTGAATTTCCATTTTTGAAAAGTTTTTACAAAAATTCTCATTTCCTCCATTAAACTCGAATTAAACAATGAATATAATCATAGATTCATGAAATATAATCACTTTAGGATATAGAACACTTACCCAAGTCAAAGTCTTGAAGAACTCCTCCAAAATCGCCCAAACATCGAGCTCCAAAATCCCAATCGAAAAATGGCAAAATGACCAATTTTGGTCCATAATGATTCTTCCCAGTTTCGCACCTACGGGCAAAAATGCCGCATCTGCGCACATCGCTTCTACGATGGCCAGTGAGCACCTGCGATGGGTTTCGCTTCTGCACCTTCTCTGCCCGTTTCTGCAATCATGCAGGTGCGGGAAATTCTTCGCACCTGCAACCTCAGTCCTGTCCAGACAATTGCGCTTCTGCGAGCTTCATCTCGCTTTTGCAATGGTCGCACATGCGCCCATAGTTCCGCAGGTGCGATTCCAGCAGATGCTGCCATATTCCAGCAGCTTCCTTCAAGTCCAAATTGCTCTGTTAACCTTCTGAAATCCACTTGATGCCCCAGGAACCTCAACCAATTATACCAACATCTCCCAAAATACAATACGAACTTAGTCGAGCCTTCAAACCACGTCAAACAACGCCGAAATTATGAATCGCGTATCGAATCGAATTATGAGTTTTCAAATCTTCCAACTTCTATATTTTGCACCGAAACGTATCAAATCAATCCGGAATGACTTCAAAATTTTCACACAAGTCATAATTGACGTAATGTAGCTATTCCCATTTCCGGAATCAAAATCCGGCCTCGTTATCAAAAATTCTACCTTCGGTCGGACTTTCCAAAAATCTTCTATTTTCCAACTTTTGCCAAAATATGTCGAATTTTCCTACAGACTTCCAAATCCAAATATGAACAAATTCCTAAGTCCAAAATCATCATACGCAGCTATTGCCATCATCAAAATTCTATTTCGGGGTCGTTTGCACAAAAGTCAACTCTCCGGTCAACTCTTTCCATTTAAGCTTCTAAATAAGAATTGTTGTTTTAATTTAATTCTGAATCTTCCGATAATCAAACTCGACCACATCCGCGGGTCATAATACATATTATGAAGCTGCTTGAGACCTTAAGTCACTAAACGGGGCATTAATTCTTAAAATGACAAGTTGGGTCGTTACAAGTAGTTGCTTAAAGGAGAGGGTTTGACCTAGGTGGGAGAGTGGCAAGGTAGCATATGGGTAACATGGTAGGATAAATACACGTCTTGAGGAAAGTTTGGAGTGATTTTAGATTCATGGTGGACAATGACTAGGTCTACAGACTTAATTTAGAATGTTGGTTGCTATATTGGGGGAAGCTTTGGATGCGACAGAAATGAGTTTGCCTGATATGAAGAGGAATGCAACATGACTTCGGGTCGGGATGTATCGTCGCACTTGTAGTTGATGTCAACGGGGAGTAAACAAACTTGTACAGCTGGTAAACAAGCACGGGCTCGGGATGGTTTGTTGGTTTAATGGTAATAGTACTCGGTGCACCATTGTTGGAGGATGTCGGCATGGAATTTCCACAGGTGGGATATCTCCTGTGAGCAGGTTAACAGTTGTGTGGTTTTTATGGAGCTTCTACGAAGAATTTTTACCGGCTATCCAGTAAGAGGTCGAATATGTGAATGTGGCTAGTGATTCAGAATGTTCATGAAATGTTTAACATGAGGATTTCGAGGAATTTGGTGGGTCGATTATGCGAGATTATGTCAATGGGGGATAAGGAGTCTTAGTGGGTTCCAGATTTATGTAATGGTAGCTTCAAGCTAAGTGGGAGAGCTCCACCGTCTACGATTGGATTGCATGGTTGTCTACTTGTGAGGTTTCTGGTTATCGGCATACTGGTGGATTATTACGACTAAGGAAAGAAGACATCGGTTGTAGTTTGAGCAAAGGATTGGAGGAATGTGTGCTATACTCGGGCTTCATCGGTTCATGTTAAGTTTTGAGAAGACTCAGGGTTTATGCTTCCTGTAGATGTAATGTACAGGGAAAGTGAGTCAGCCGGATGGTTCTTTGAGAAAGTGTCCATGTGCTAGAAGGGCCTTGGAGTTTGATCATGTTTGGGAACAAGTAAGAGTGAGTGACTCTCAATAACAGTCTTAGTGGATTCAAAAAAAAAACTTCAAGTGCGGTGCCTAAAGATTTCGAGTCCGTAGTATGGTTAAGTATCGAGCTTTTTGCAGCAGATTATGAAAGGGTCTTAGAGTGTTCTACGTTATCTTCGGGTTGTGGTGTAACATTGGAGGAATGGAAGAAAACAACTTCGGATTCATAAAGGGATTTTCCAAAATAGGTGTACCAGTTGAAGATACGAATATGCGCATAAGGAGGGTATGAGATGGTTCGTGGGTTTTGGAGACAACGGGGTCTCATGAAATGAGGTCACTCAGGATGAGTGAGGATTTGGATTCATGATGTTTTGAATGGAGCTATTATTATTCCTAGGGCAAGTCCAAAGTAAATTAGAAGAAGTCGGATCGGTTAGCAATGGTTGACTTGGCGTGATGGTGGTGATGATCAGTTCGTTCAGCGTGTTAGGTTATACTGATAGTTGTAGCGGTACGTGCGAGGCTTGACAACCGCCATAATTTGATTTATTTGGAGGTAGTTGATTCAAATGGATTTGTTGTGTAAATGGAGTCCGGAAGAGTTATGACGGTTGAGATCAGGGTTTGAGGTTGTGTCTTTTTCTACTATTTAGGGAAATTCGGTTGCGTGTTGCATTGGACCTTCTGAAATGATGCTAAGTGGAAGGTTTCTACCCAGTGAAGTGTTTAATTCTACTAGTAGTTCAAGGATTATGGTGAATACGTGTATTATCGCGTATTGGCATGCTAGGTGCTGTGAACGACATGGGAATCAGAAGTTGAGGATCGAGGTTGCGGTTCCGTTTTGACAAGAATGTCACAAGCTCGGACGAGCAAAAAAGGAATTAGAGGTTTAAAGCAAGCTGGATTGTCTTCAGCGTCACCTAAGATCGGTGTCATGTGTAAGAGGCTTTGTGTATTGATTTGCAAATCCTTGATTCGCTTTTCAGCATTTGTATGGCTGGTGGTATGGATGTGCAGACTTGTGGTCTGGTGTGGAAGGTCGAGGGAGCTTATTCCATGGGAAGATTGTATGAGTATGGCTTATAGTCACTTAATTGATCGGGGATTGAGACCAAGTATGGAGATTGAGGTACTATCGCTAATTTGAGAAATTATGCCAGAAGGGCGCTCTATTCACTTGGTTGACAATTGTGAAAGTTTGTTTCGAATTTGATAGTTGTTCTTGTGTGTCATAGGAAAAGGGTCATTGTGGATCATTGAGAGATTATTTACCCAAGCGTGGTATGATCAGAATCGGTTTGAGGTCCGTTGATGGGTCCAAATGTGGATGTGTACTCTACACTAGCATGGGTGTGTTCATTAAGCATAGCATTCCTTATGGAAAGATATTCGGGCGTGGGTTGTTAATTTCATCGCCAGCTATTTCATGTGATACTTTATAGTGTCGTGTGGGATGTGAGACGGCTTGATTATTTGTACAATGTGTTGAGGTCCCGTACAACGATGGTATTATGAAAGCAGGATGGCTCTCGAGATGCAGATCATATATCGCACCTTAGTTGTGCTTGAGTTTTATAGCGTATGACGCTACCCATCTGTAATGACCCGACCGGTCGTTTTGAGCTCTAGCGTGTCGTTCGGCGGTTTGCGGCCATGAGTAGCTTCACTTCAGGTATTATGACTTGTACGCGTGGTCGGAATTGAAATTCGAGAAGTTCGAAATTGATTTGAAAAGAAAATTCTCATTTCGGGAACTTTAAGTTGGAAGAATTGACTAAGGTTTTATTTTTGAGTAAACGATCTCGGAATCGGGATTTGACGGTTCCAATAGGTTCGTATGATGAATCTGGACTTGGGTGTATGATCGGATCGGGTTTCGGATAACCCGGGAGCGTTTCGGCACCTATTGTGGAAGTTGACATTTTAGAAGAATTTCATAAATTTCGGTTGAAATGCATTTCAATGTTATCGGTGTCCGTTTAGGGATTCCGAGTCTGGGAATAGCTCCGTATAGTAATTCTTGTATTGGGAGCGCGTCCTGGAGTGGATTCGGAGGTCCGTAGGTCATTTTGGGGCCATTTGGCGAAAGTTAGAAATTTGAAGGTTTTGAGAAGTTTGACAGGAAGTGGACTTTTTGATATCGAGGTTGGATTCCGATTCCGGAGGTTGGAATAGGTCCATAATATCAAATGTGACTTGTGTGAAAAATTTGAGGTCAATCGGACGTGATTTGATAGGTTTCGGCATCGAATGTAGAAGTTTGAAATTCTAAAGTTCATTAAGCTTGGAATGGGGTGCGATTCATGAATTCGACGTTGTTTGATGTGATTTGAAGGCCCGACTAAGTTTGTAATGTATTTTGGGAAGTGTTGGTATAATTGGTTAAGATCCCGAGGGCTCCGGGTGGATTCCGGGTGGTTAACGGATCGAATTTGGAATTTGAAGAAGAGTTGAGCAGCTGATATTTCGTGTAGCTGCACCTGCGAGGTTTTGACCACAGGTGCGGAGGGTGCAGAAGTGACAGTGAGTCGCAGAAGCGGAGTAGGCTGGCCAGGTGCAGGACCGCATGTGCAGAGCTTTTGGACGCATCTGCGTAAGCGCAGAAGCGTAGCAGGCTGGCCAAGTGCAAAATTAAGCATATATCAATTATTTTCAGAATAATTTTCTAAGTAATTTTATTATTTTTTTCTAGAAATATTAAAGAAATTTGAAAAGATACTGATTAACTTAAATCCAAGAAAATAATACAATTCCAAATTCTACCAATGTGTGTGCCAAGACCTGGTGTCACAAGTGTATGAGCATCTAGTAAATTATACAAAACTCCAAATACTGTCTGAAATAAAAATAGACAGAATAAAAATGCAAGAAGAGGCACTGGTAGCTGCAGAACGGCTCAGAAAGGCAGCTCACCACTATGCCTCTGGATAACGTGGATGTGCAATGATAGGTCCTCCACTAGTGCCTATCTCAGATCCTGCACAAAAAGTGTAGCAAGTGCAGTATGAGTATGTAAACAACGTGTACCCAGTAAGTATCAAGCCTAATCTCGAAGTGGTAGAGAGGAGATGGTCGACTTTGACACTCACTAAGGGTCAACAATATTAAATAGAATAAAATAGAATTTATTTAACTCAGCATGATTCACAAAGTCAACAATAATTTTATTTAATCAGCAGAAATAATTAAATTCCTTCAAATGCAACAATTCTCAATATATTAATTAAATTCCTTCAATTCCAATAAATTTCCAATTTATCAATTAGCTTTATAAGCTGTAATAAACAATCCAAGTATCGTGTAATTATTATTATTAGGCACGATTTCTGCCGAGGTCGTACGACCCGATCCAGAGTGTCGTCGTGTACACTGCCGAGGGACGTGCGGCGCGATCTATAGATGCATCTAGCCCGCTCCACAAGAAAGGAGGACATTTTCTTATGTACCTCCGGAAAGAGAGTATATTTATTATAAAATCAATTCGAGAGGATGAACAATTTCTTTTAACAATTAATTAATTTAAACAGAAAATTAAGCATATGAAATTTCCATCTTTTAATATCTTCCCTAACAATTCACAATATATATATATATATATATATATATATATATATATATATATATATATATATATATATATATATATATATATATATATATATATATCAAATAATTTAATTAAATAAAGAATACACTTTACACAAGTAATTCATGCTTTGAGTCCTAAACTACCCGGACTTTAGCATTAATGGTAGCTATGCACGGACTCTCGTCACCTCGTGCGTACGTAGCCCCCGCAATTAGCAACAATTATTTAATTTAATCACCTATGGGGTAATTTTCCTCTCACAAGATTAGACAAGAGACTTACCTCGTCCTGCTCCAATTTAATCCACTAGTAGGCCTTTTCCTTGATTATCCAACTTTAATTGGCTCGAATCTAACCAAAATAATTCGATACAATCACCAAAAATTATAGGAATCAATTTCATAAGAAATACTACATTTTTAAAAAAAAAATCTGAAATTTGCTCAAAATATCGCCCGTGGGGACCACGTTTGGGAATCCGGCGAAACGCAAAAAATCCGACAACTCATTTAATTACGAGTCCAGCCATACCATTTTCTCTCAAATCCGACTTCGAATCGATACCGAAATCTCAAAAAATCGTTTCTATGAGATTTCTAAAATTTTCCAAATTTCAATTTCAAAACACTAATTAAATGGTGAAAACAATGATATATTCGTGTATATTGACCAAATCCGAGTTAGAATCACTTACCCCAATGTCTTTCCTTGAAAATCTATCAAAGATCGCCTATGCTCAAGCTCCAACTTGTCAAAATGGCTAATGGGATGAATGTCCTCCTTTATAATTCTGCCCAGGCAGCCCTCGATCATGACCTCGATCCTCGGCCTCGATCATGGCCCCGATCCTCGGCCTCGATCATGGCCCTCGAGCATTTGCCTTCGATCATGACCCTCGAGCCCTGCCTTCGATCATAACCCTCGATCATGGCCTCGATCCTGGGCCTCGATCTTGGGCTCGATCACAGCCCATAATTTCCAATAGAAGTGAAAAATTGCAGCATCTGTTTTAAGTCCAACTTTTGATCCGTTAACCATCCGAAACTCACCTGAGGCCCTCGGGACCTCAACCAAATATACCAACAAGTCCTAAAACATCATACGAACTTATTTGAAACCTCAAATCACATAAAACGATGCTAAAACCACGAATCATATTTCAATTCAAGCTTAATGAAACTTAAAATTTCCAAATTCTACATTCGATGTCGAAACCTATCAAATCAAGTCCGATTGACCTCAAATTTTGCACACAAGTCATAAATGACATAACAGAGCTATAAAAAATTTCAGAACTGGATTCCGACTCCGATATAAAAAAAACAACTCCCCGGTCAAACTTCCAAACTTTAATTCCTATTTTAGCCATTCCAAGCCTAATTTAACTACGAACTTCCAAATAAAATTCCGAACATACTCCTAAGTCCAAATTCACCATACGGAGCTGTTGGAATCGTTAAAATTCTATTCCGGGGTCATTTTCTTAAAATATTGACCGAAGTCAAACTTGGCCTTTTAAAGCCAACTTAAGGAACCAAGTGTTCCGATTTCAACCCAAACACTTTCAAATCCCGAACCAACCATCCCCGCAAGTCATAAATTATTAAAAGCACATACAGGAAGTTTTATTTAAGGGAACGGTGTTCTAAAAGTCAAAATGACCGGTTGGGTCATTACGTTCTCCACATCTTAAACAAACATTCGTCCTCGAACGAGTTTAGAATTATACTTGAAGTGCTGAATAAGTGTGGATATCTGCTACGCATGTTTTCCTCGGCCTCCCAAGTCGTTTCCTCGACTGGTTGGCCCCTGCATTGAACTTTTACTGCATAAATTCTTTTGGACCTCAACTGGCGAACCTATTTATCAACAATGGCAATTTGTTCTTCTTCATGGCCCAAACTATTATCTAGTTGAACTGTGCTGAAGTATAACACATGTGATAGGTCGGCATGATACTTCCGGAGCATAGATACATGGAAAACCGAATGAACTCCCGATAGACTAGGAGGCAATGCAAGCTCTTAAGTAACCTCCCCCAACTCGTCTCAACACCTCAAATGGGCCTATAAACCTTGGGCTCAACTTGCCCTTCTTTCTGAATCTCATGATTCCCTTCATCGGCGAAACCTTCAAGAGAACTTTTTCACCTACCATAAATGATAAATCACGCGCTTTCAAATCTGCGTAACTCTTCTGTCTGGACTGTGCTGTATGATGTCGCTCCTGAATCAACTTTACATTTTCCAAGGCATTCTTCACCAAATCAGTACCATATAACCTAGCCTCACCAGGCTCAAGCCATCCAATGGGCGAACGACATCACCGACCATATAAAGCCTCAAATGGAGCCATCTCGATGCTGGATTGGTAACTGTTATTATAAGCAAACTCGGCCAAAGGCAAGAAACTATCCCACTGACCTCCAAAGTCAATCACACACGTCCTGAGCATATCCTCCAAAATCTGAATTGTCCACTCTGACTGCCCGTCGGTCTGCGGATGAAAGGTTATGCTGAGCTCTACACGGGTCCCCAATTCACTCTGTACTGCTCTCCCTAAATGTGAAGTAAACTGAGGGCCTCTATCTGATATGATGGAAATTGGCACACAATGCAACCGAACTATCTCCTGAATATAAATCTGGGCCAACCTCTCTGAAGTATACGTAGTCACAACAGGAATATAGTGTGCCAACTTGGTTAACCTATCGACAATGACCCAAACTGCATCAAACTTCCGCAAGGACCGCGGAAACCCAACTACAAAGTCCATAGTGATGCGTTCCCATTTCCACTCTGGTATAGTCATCTGTTGAAGTAGGCTACCTGGCCTCTGGTGCTCATATTTAACTTGCTGACAATTTAGACACCTAGCTACATACTCAACTATGTTGTTTTTCATTTGTCGCCACCAATAATGCTGCCTCAAGTCACGATACATCTTTGTAGCACCTGGATGAATAGAATACCGAGAACTGTGTGTCTCCTCTAGGATCTTTTTCCTCAGTCCATCCACATTAGGAACACATAGACGATTCTGGAGTCGCAGAACACCATCCGCTCCAATAGTAACTTCCTTGGAACCACCCCGTAGTACCGTTTCTCAAAGAACCATTAAATGTGGATCATCATACATGCGAGCCTTGATCTGCTCAAATAGTGAAGACTGGGCCACAACACATACAAGAACTCGACTGGGCTCTGAAATATCCAGCCTCACAAGTCTGTTAGCCAAGGATTGAATATCAAAAGCTAATGGCCTCTCCTCTGCTGAAATGAAAGCCAAACTACCCATACTCTCTGCCTTTCTACTCAAGGCGTCTGCAACCACATTTGCTTTGTTCGGATGATACAGGATAGTAATATCATAATCTTTTAGTACCTCAACCCATATGCGTTGTCTCAAATTTAGGTCCCTCTACTTGAACAAATGCTGCAAACTGCGATGATCAATGTAAACTTCACAAGACACCCCATAAAGATAATGCCTCCAAATCTTAAGAGCGTGAACAATCGCAGCTAACTCCAAATCATGTACCGGATAATTCTTCTCATGGGGCTTCAGTTGACGTGAAGCATATACAATAACTCGCCCTTCCTGCATTAATACACAACCCAAACCAACGCGTGAAGCATCACAATACACTGTATGCATCCCCAAACTGGAATGCAACACTAACATTGGTGTTGTAGTCAATGTTGTCTTGAGCTTATGAAAGCTCACCTCACAATCATCGGACCATCGGAACTGAGCACTCTCCTGGGTTAATTTGGTCAAAGGTGTTGCAATAGATGAAAAACCTTCCACGAACTGACGATAATAACCTGCTAAACCCAGAAAACTCCTGATCTCGGTCGCCGAAGTGGGACGATACCAGTTCTGAACTGCCTCAATCTTTTTGGGATCAACTTTAATACCCTCGCCCGATACAATATGCCCCAAAAATGCTAGACTCTAGCCAAAACTCACATTTAGAGAACTTTTCATATAGCTTTTGTTCCTGCAACGTCTGAAGCACCACTCTTATATGCTGCTCGTGCTCCTCCTTACTGCGCGAGTAGATCGAGATGTCATCAATGAAGACAATGACAAGCGAATCAATATATGGCCGGAATACCTTGTTCATCAAATCCATAAACGCTGCCGCGACGTTAGTTAAACCGAAGGACATCACCAGAAACTCATAATGACCATATCTAGTCCGAAAAGCAGTCTTCGGAACATCTGAATCCCGAATCTTCAACTGATGGTACCCCGAACTCAAGTCGATCTTAGAGAACACCCTAGCACCCTACAACTGGTCATATAGATCATCAATACGCGGTAACGGGTACTTGTTCTTAATAGTGACTTTGTTCAATTGGCGATAATCAATACACATCCGTATTTTTCCATCTTTCTTCTTCACAAATAATACCGGTGCACCCCAAGGCGATACACTCGGTCTGACGAACCCTTTGGCTAATAACTCCTCAAGATGTTCTTTCAATTCTTTCGGATCCATGCAATGCGGTGGGATAGATATAGGTTGGGTATCTGGAGCCAAGTCAATACAGAAATCAATATCACGATCAGGTGGCATACTTGGAAGATCTGAAGGAAATACATCAGAGAACTCCCGAACTACAGGCACTGAATCAATAGTCGGAGTCTCTGCAGTAGTATCCCAAACATAGGCTAGATAAGCCAAACAACCCTTCTCAACCATGTGTTGAGCGTTTATAAATGAAATAACTCGATTAAATGAACTAAAAGACGAACCCTTCCACTCCAGCTTAGGCAATGCTGTAATAGCCAAGGCAACAGTCTTGGCATGACAATCTAGAATAGTATGATATGGAGATAACCAGTCTATGCCCAGAATAATTTCAAAATTGGTCATCTCAAGCAATAGGAGATCTTCTCTAGTTTCATAACCACAGAATGTAATAATACAGGACCGGTAGATCCGGTTCACAACAACAGAATCGTCCACAGGAGTGGACACATAAATAGGAGTACTCAAGGACTCACGAGAAACACCCAAGAATTGAGAAAATAGAGATGACACATATGAATACGTAGATCCTAGATCAAATAATACCAAGGCATATTTGCCGCAAACAGAAATAATACCTGTAATCACGGTATTTGAGGCCTCTGCATCTAATTTGGCCGGAAAAGCATAGAATCGAGCTGGAGTGCCAACTGGCTGGCCTCCGCTGGCTTGTCCTCCACCTCTTGGTGGTCGGACAACTGGTGGAGCAACGGGTCCGGTAATCATAGGTTGTTGACCCTGTTGCACTAGTTTATCCCGAAGCCTGGGGCAGAATCTTTGTATGTGACTGGGGTCCCTGCACTCGTAACAACTCTTCAGTGCGATGGGCTCCTGACTAAGAGTCTGGCCCTGGGGAACTGAATACCCACTAGGAGGACCCTGAATAGCTGGTGGGAGAGAAGAACTCCCTGGTATAGCACTGAGATAGGGTCGCATTGGAGCACCTCGAGGAGGCGGTGGTGCTGGATATGGGGGCATGTTGGACTGCCCTCTCACGAACTGACCTCTGCCCCCAGATGGATCACCTCTGAACTCTCCAGAATACCTGAACCGCTTATCTCTCATAACCTACCCCCGGCTCCGCTGACGTACATCCTCAATCCTGCGGGCTATCTCCACGACTAGCTCATAAGAAGTACCCATCTCAACCTCTCTAGCCATAGTGGCCTGAATGCTAGTATGTAAACCCGCAACAAACCTCCACACTCTCTCCGCCTCAGTAGGGAGTATCATAAGTGCATAGCGAGATAACTCAGAGAGCCTCGCCTCATAATAGGTCACTGGCATTTGACCCTGCTGGAGCTGCTCAAACTGAAACCTCAACTCTTCCCTCTGGGAGGGTGGAATATACCTGTCCAGGAAAATATGCGTGAACCTGTCCCAAATCATGGGAGGAGAATCTGCTGGTCTACCAAGAACATATGACTGCCACCATCTACGGGCTCTGCCCTCTAGCTGAAAAGTAGCAAAGTCTACCCCATGAGACTCCAATATCCTTATGTTGTACAGTCTATCCTTGCACCGATCAATGAAATCCTGGGGATCCTCATGTCGCTCACCCCCAAAGACAGGAGGATGTAGTCTAGTCCATCTGTCCAATAGTTTCTGAGGATCAGCGGCCGCAGATGACCTGGGCTCAGGTGTAGCTGCTGCCACTGGCTGGGCTCCACCCACAGGTAGTGCACCCTGGGTCTGATATACAACAGCTGCCTGTCCATGAGCCTGTGCGGTAGGGGTTTGTGCTCTCCCGCCCACTTGAGATGTGGTTGGGTCTGCAGGAAATAAACTGACCTGAGTCATATTGGCCATGAACTGCAACATACGACCCATAACATCCTAGAATCCCGATGAATATGTGAAATCCACCGCACCTGGCTCTGCCACATGCACCTCACCCTGTTCATCAATAATGGAATTCTCTACTGGACCCACTAGCGGCATAACTGGAATAGTCCTGGGACGTCCTCACCCTCTACCACGGGTTGGAGCCCTCCCTCGGCCTCTATCAACTGGGGGAGTAGCTCTTCCCTGGTCTGAAAGCTCATTAGAGCGCGTTCTCACCATCTGTGAGAAAATAAGATAAGGATATTTAGTACTACATTAATTGCACGATGGAATATGAAGAAAGGTAGTTTCCTAACACCCTATAGCATCTCGAAGATAAGTTAAGACGTCTCCGTACCGATCCGCAAGACTCTATTAGGTGTGCTCATAACTTGTGAGACCTACGTGAACCTAATGCTCTGATACCATGTTGTCATGACCCAATTTCACCTATAGATCATGATGGCACCCAACACTATAGCTAGGCAAGCCAACAAATAAATTAAACATATATCAATTATTTTCAGAATAATTTTCTAAGTAATTTTATTATTTTTTTCTAGAAATATTAAAGAAATTTAAAAAGATACTGATTAACTTAAATCCAAGAAAATAATACAATTCCAAATTCTACCAATGTGTGTGCCAAGACCTTGTGTCACAAGTGTATGAGCATCTAGTATATTATACAAAACTCCAAATACTTTCTGAAATAAAAATAGACAAAATAAAAATGCAAGAAGAGGCACTGGTAGCTGCAGAACGGCTCAGAAAGGCAGCTCACCACTACGCCTCTGGATAACGTGGATGTGCGATGATAGGTCCTCCACTAGTGTCTGTCTCAGATCCTGCACAAAAAGTACAGCAAGTGTAGTATGAGTACGTAAATAACGTGTACCCAGTAAGTATCAAGCCTAATCTCGAAGTGGTAGAGAGGAGATGGTCGACTTTGACACTCACTAAGGGTCAACAATATTAAATAGAATAAAATAGAATTTATTTAACTCAGCATGATTCACAAAGTCAACAATAATTTTATTTAATCAGCAGAAATAATTAAATTCCTTCAAATGCAACAATTCTCAATATATTAATTAAATTCCTTCAATTCTAATAAATTTTCAATTTATCAATTAGCTTTATAAGCTGCAATAAACAATCCAAGTATCGTGTAATTATTATTATTAGGCACGATTTCTGCCGAGGTCATACGACCCGATCCAGAGTGTCGTCGTGTACACTGCCGAGGGACGTGCGGCGCGATCCATAGATGCATCTATCTTGCCGGGGCATTCGGCCCGCTCCACAAGAAAGGAGGAAATTTTCTTATGTACCTCCGGAAAGAGAGTATATTTATTATAAGATCAATTCGAGAGGATGAACAATTTCTTTTAATAATTAATTAATTTAAACAGAAAATTAAGCATATGAAATTTTCATCTTTTAATATCTTACCTAACAATTCACAATATATATATATATATATATATATATATATATATATATATCAACTAATTTAATTAAATAAATAATACACTTTACACAAGTAATTCATGCTTTGAGTCCTAAACTACCCGGGCTATAGCATTAATAGTAGCTACGCACGGACTCTCGTCACCTCGTGCGTACGTAGCCCCCGCAATTAGCAATAATTATTTAATTTAATCACCTATGGGGTAAGTTCCCCCTCACAAGAATAGACAAGAGACTTACCTCATCTTGCTCCAATTTAATCTACTAGTATGCTTTTTCCTCGATTATCCAACTTTGATTGTCTCAAATCTAACCAAAATAATTCGATACAGTCATCAAAAATTATAGGAATCAATTTCATAAGAAATACTACATTTTTAAATAAAAATCTGAAATTAGCTCAAAATATCGCTCGTGGGGCCCACGTCTCGGAATCTGGCAAAACGCACAAAATCCGACAACCCATTCAATTACGAGTCCAGCCATACCAGTTTCTCTCAAATCCGTCTCCAAATCAATACCGAAATCTCAAAAATTCGTTTCTATGAGATTTCTAAAATTTTTCAAATTTCAATCTCAAAACACTAATTAAATGGTGAAAACAATTATATATTCGTGTATATTGACCAAATCCGAGTTAGAATCACTTACTCCAATGTCTTTCTTTGAAAATCTATCAAAAATCGCCTCTGCTCAAGCTCCAACTTGTCAAAAATGGCAAATGGGACGAATGCCCTCCTTTATAATTCTGCCCAGGCTGCCCTCGATAATGATCTCGATCCTCGTCCTCGATCATGGTTCAATCATGGCCTCGATCCTCGGCCTCGATTGTGGTTCGATCATGGCCCTCGATCATGGCCTCGATCCTCGGCCTCGATCATGGCCCTCGAGCCTTTGCCTTCGATCATGACCCTCGAGCCCTGCCTTCGATCATGACCCTCGATCATGGCCTCGATCTTGGGTCTTAATCCTGGGCCTCTATCTTGGGCTCGAATACAGCCCAAAATTTCCAGCAGAAGAGAAAAATTACAGCAGTTGTTTTAAGTCCAACTGTTGATCCGTTAACCATCTGAAACTCACTCGAGGCCCTCGGGACCTCAACCAAATATACCAACAAGTCCTAAAACATCATATGAACTTATTTGAAACCTCAAATCACATAAAACGATGCTAAAACCACAAATCATGCTCCAATTCAAGCTTAATGAAACTTAAAATTTCCAAATTCTACATTCGATGTCGAAACCTATCAAATCAAGTACGATTGACCTCAAATTTTGCACACAAGTCATAAATGACATAACGGAGCTATAAAAATTTTTAGAACTTGATTCCGACTCTGATATCAAAAAGATAACTCCCCGGTCAAACTTCCAAACTTAAATTCCTATTTTAGTCATTCCAAGCCTAATTTAACTACGAACTTCCAAATAAAATTCCGAACACACTCCTAAGTCCAAATTCACCATACGGAGCTGTTGGAATCATCAAAATTCTATTGTGGGGTTGTTTTCTCAAAATGTTGACCGAAGTCAAACTTGGCCTTTTAAAGCGAACTTAAGGAACCAAGTGTTCCGATTTCAACCCAAACACTTCCAAATCCCGAACCAACCATCTCCGCAAGTCATAAATCATTAAAAGCACATACTGAAAGTTTTATTTTAGGGAACGGGGTTCTAAAAGTCAAAATGACCGGTTGGATCATTACAAAAACGAGGGCTTGACTCATTTTCACCTCATTTCCTCCATGAGAGCCGGTCTTGGAGCGAGTTTGGAGCTCATTCTTCGTCATCAATGTCAAGGTAAGTGATTTCCACTTATTATAAGCTAAATACATGATTATATATGGATTTGAACATGGAGATTAGTAGAAATTATGGGGTTTTGGTAGAAAACCTAGAATTTGGTATTTTTAGATTTTGACCACGATTTTGGACATGGAATTTGGAATAAATTAGATATTTGAGTTTATGGTGCCATGGGGTAAAGTTTATCTTCAAAATTTTGGAATCCGGGCGCGTGGGCCCGAGAGTGATTTTTATCAACTTTTCGATCGGGGTTAGAAATTATTATAAATTGGATTATAATGAGTTTTAGAGTATAGTTTTATGGGTTTTTATATTTATTGGCTAGTTTTGGAGCGTTGAGCATCGGTTTGAGTCGTTAGAAGGGCTTGGGAACCGGTTAAGGAGCTTCGGAGCGATGTAAGTCTTCTTTCTAACCTTGTAAGATGGAATTTACCCCATAGGTAAACGAAATCAATATGTGCTTCTATTTGTGGGGGCTACATACACACGAGGTGACGAGAGTCCGTGCGTAGCAACTATTATGCTTAAGTACGGGTAGTTTAGGACCCCAAAAGCATGCCAAACTTGTGTTAATTGTAACCTCATTGTCAATTTAAATTGCTTAAATTATATCGAACTTGGTAAATAAATTTTTAAAAGGATTAAACTTGTTTTATTGACCGTTAAAAGAAGAATGACATTTTCCTTGGGTAATTGCTCCTTAATGAGTTCTTGATTGATTGTTTGATTGTGTTTACTTTTGTGAAACGGGTCTAACGCCTCGGCAGATTAAATAGATGCATCTATGGTTCACGTTATTCGACCCTCTGACAGTGCACAGTTTAAATATTATATTGGATCGGGTCGTACGACCTCGGCATAATTTGCGCATGATTGAACTTTATTGCTTTGGAATTTACGATAAATGATATTACCTCCTCGGCCTGAGATAAATTGTTAAATAATGAGAAATAAATTTGGAGAGTTCTTAATTATAAAAGAACTGCTTACTTACTTCAGAATATTGTGCTTGCAATCGTATTAACTAATCCATGCCTAATTTAATTATATTATATTATTTGTTTATAGCCCATAGTAAGTGTCGGAGCTGACCCCTCATCACTACTTCTTCGAGACTAGGCGGGATACTTACTGGGTACGCGTTGATTTACATACTCATACTACACTTGCTGCATATTTTTGTATAGGTGCATACATGCCTAGTGGCCTTATGGGAGCAGAGGCGCGGTTATTGCGGGGAATTAGGCGAGCTGCATTCCATGTTACGAGTCCGCAGGCCGCAGAGTCTCCTTCAGAGTATTTACATTTTCCTGTCCAATTTATATTTCAGACAAATATTGTAATTTATTTTACATTCTTAGTTGAGGCTTATACACTTGTGATACTGGGTTTTGGGGCGATTATGGGTTGCATGGTATTGGAATTGCTAAAAATATTATTATTTATTTTGTAAATCTCATCTTTTACCATTTAATTGACGGAAATATGATTTCAAAAATATTAAAATGAGAACCAAATTAAGTATTTATTTTTGGCTTGCCTGACAGCGGTGTCCGGCGCCATCATGACCTTTAACGGGTTTTGGGTCGTGACAACATGGTATCAGAGCACTAGGTTCACTTAGGCCTCACAAGTCATGAGCGAGTCTGTAGAGTCTTGCGGATTGGTACGGAGACGTCTGTACTTATATTTGAGAGGCTACAGGACTGTTAGGAGCACTTTCCTTTCTTGATTCCTCATCGTGCGATTTGATTCCTTTAAGGATTATGCCTTCATTTCCTTCTTATTCGATCTTATGCGACGTGAAGCGCTTGTTATAAATTTGGAATCGAGGAATTTTAATGGCACTACTGATGTAGATCAAGATGATTCTCCCTGTGTATTCGATTGGGCTAATGTTGTCGCCTTGCGAAGGATGTTCTGTCATCTCAACTCAGTAGTTGTATTTTCTTATTGTTTTGGGGCTATGCGCCAATTGCTATGATGTTCATGAGTTTCTATCGCACAGTATTAAGGTAATGGTAGGATACTTGTCTACGTGTAGAAGCAGTGAATGAATTGAAGGGAGGTTTTCTCAGTACATGATTTAGAGGTTCAATGTTTTATTTCCAGTGTAGGAAAGGCAATCGGACTAAGAATGTTCAGGTTGGGGTTGATGGAGTAACGAGACTTGGTATTTTCGAGCGTGTTGGAATCTTCATATGTGATGTGGTGCCGTTGTCCTTGCTGAATGTGTTAAGTTTGTCAGTGTTATGGTTTCTTCAATTCGCCTTCGGGGCAAGGTATTGTGAAATGGTATTGGAGGAGCGGTTGTCAGAAATAACGGGGTGTAGCGATTTCGGGATCAAAGCGATGTTCCTAGTATTGATGTCTCGAGAAAGACGATCCTCGGAAAGGTTTAAAGTTGGTAACAATCTATTGGTTCAAGTGCTACAGAGACAGATTTCAAGTTATGGCAACAACTGGGCAGCGAAGGATGAGAAAGGACATGTGGAAGGTATCTTACGGTGGTTAAACTTCTAGAAGGCCAAGTGTAAGAAAAACATAAGTCGAGTAGTTGCTTAAAGGAGATGGTTTGACCAAAGTGGGAGAGTGGCAAGGTAGCATATGGGTTGTGTGGTAGGATAACCACACGTCTTGAGGAAAGTTTAGAGTGATTTGGGATTCATGGTGGACAATGACTAGGTCTACAGACTTAATTTGGAATATTGGCTACTATATTGAGGAAGATTGGGTGTGACAAGAGGGAGTTGCTTAATATGAAGCAGGATACAACATGACCTTGGATTGAAATGTATTGTAGCACTTTTAGTTGATGTCGATGGGGAGTGAACGAACTTGTACAGCTGGTGAATGAGCACGGGCTCAGGATGGGTTACGGATTTCGTAGTAATTATACCTAGTGCAGAGACATTGGATGATGTCGGCATGGAGTTTCCATATGCGGGTTATCTCTTATGAGCAGGTTAGCGGTTACATGGTGTTGATGAAGCTTCTACGAAGAATTTTACTGGTTATCCAGTAAGAGGTCGAATATGTGAATATGGCTAGTGATTTACAATGTTTATGAAATGTTTAACATAAGGATTTAGAGGAAATTTGGCGGGTTGATTGTGCAAGATCATGTCAATAGGAGATAAGAAATCTTGGTGGGTTCCAGAGTTATGCAATGATAACTTCAAGCTAAGTGGGAGAGCCCCACCGTCTATGATTGGATTGCGTAGTTGTCAACTCGTGCGGTTTCTGGTTATCAGTGTATTGGCGGGTTATCATAACTAAGGAAAGAGAACATCAATGGTAATTTGAGCAAAGGATTTGAGGAATGTGTGCTGTAATTGGCCTTATCGATTCATGTTCAGGTTTTGGGAAGACTCAGAGTTTATGCTTCGTGTGGATGTGATGTACAAGAAAAGGAATTTAGTTGATTGCTTCTTGAGAGGGTATATACGTGCTAGCAGAGCCTTGGAGTTGGTTATATTCGGGACCAGGCCAGAGTGGGTGACTCTCAACAATGGTCCTAGTGGATTCAAAAGTTAAAAGTGCAGTACCTAAGGATTTCGAGTCTGTAGTGTGGTTAAGTATCGAGTTTTAGCAGCGGATTATGAAAGGGGCTTGGAGTGTTCTATGTTATCTTCGGTATGCGGTGCAGTATTAGAGGATGGGAGAAAATGACTTCGGATTCATGGAGGAATTATCATAAGGGGGTGTACCAGTTGAAGATGCGAATATGCGCACAAGGAGGGTGTGAGATGGTTCATGGGATTTGGGACAGCGTGGTCTCGTGAGATAAGGTCACTCAGAATAAGTACGGATTTAGATTTGTGATGTACTCAAAGGAGTTGTTATTATTTCTAAGCCAAGTTAAGAATAAATTGGGAGAAGACGGGTCGGCTAGCAATGGTCAAATTAGTATGATGGTGGCAATAATCAGTTCCTTCAGCGCGTTGAGTTATGGATGTGATTTGTGGCGGTACATGCGAGGCTTAACGGCCGTCGTAATTGACTTTATCTGGAGGTATTCAAGTGTTTGTCACGACCCAAACTAACACCTGTCGTGATGGCTCCTATCGTGGAACTAGGCAACCCGACTCATTTCTAAAACAAACTGATATTTTTATTTTAAATATAATTTCAATGTTATTTAACATAAAACCCTTCGTAAAGTAGTTCAAATCAAAATAAAAGTGGGGAAGGAAAAGTCCGACATCGGGGTGTCACTAGTCATGAGCATCTACTACAATCCATCTAACAATATCAAGGCTAACTCAGCCTGGAAAATAGCTAAATACAACTAGAGGAAGATAAGAGGGAGAAGAGCAGGGGCTGCGATCGCCAAGCAGCTACCTTGCTACCTTTGAGGAAAAATCTGCAACCAGAATAATCAACAACCACTACCGTGTCCAGCTACACTTGGATCTACACACAAAGTGCAGGGATTAACGTGAGTACGCCAACTCAATAAGTAACAACAATAAATAAAGACTGAGCAGTAGTGACGAGCAATCAAGCATATAACGTTCATATCAGGAAAATTCTCAGTAAAATATCTCATACTTTAAAAATCAGGATTTGAATCAAAACATCTCGTTTAAACCCAGTTCCAGTAAAATTATTTAAAGATATTTTTCAACAGTTTTCAACAGAGGAAAAATGCAAATGTGAGCAAAATGATGAAATCATAAACAGCCCCTCGGGCAAACCTCACAGTCTCTCGTGCCACTCGGGCACACCTCACAATCACTCTTACCACTCGGGCATACCTCACAATCACTCATGCCTCCCAATCACTCAGCACTCGGCACTCAGTACTCGCACTCAGTAGGTACCTGCGCTCATTGGGGGTGTGTACAGACTCCGGAGGGGCTCCTTCAGTCCAAGCGCTATAATCTGCACTGAGAACTCACGTGCTATAAAAATAAAGTATGTTGCAGGCGGGCAGCCCCGATCCACACTCATCCTCACAATCAGGCCCTCGACCGATATCAAACATGTTGCGGCGTGCAGTCCGATCCCATAAATATCCTAACAAATCAGGCCCTCGGCCTCACACAGTCATAACCCTCTCAAGCCACTCGGGCATTTCAGTAAAACAGGACATTCGGCCCAAAACATTTATGTGCATCAAAATAGAGTCATAAAATTGAGTTATGCGGTAAACAAGTATAAACATGACTGAGTATAGATTTTCAATCGAAAACAATGAGAGGGTAGTAAGAAAAAGCCCCTAAGGGTCCAAACAGCACTGGCGCAAGGCCCAAACATGGCATTCAGCCCAAGTTACAGAAATTCTTTCTAAAACATATAAGTATCATATAATTTCCATAAAATATGCAACTTTACAGTTGCTATGGGATGGACCAAGTCACAATCCCCAACAGTGCACGCCCACACGCCTGTCGCCTAGCATGTGCGTCACTTCAAAATAGTAGAATGATACGAAATCCGGGGTTTCATACCCTCAGGACTAGATTTACAATCGTTACTTACCTCAAACCGGTCAAATCTCTACCCTGCAATGCTCTTGCCTCTGGACTCAGCCTTCAAATGCTCCAAAGCTATTCACAATCAATACAATACCATCAACATACGCCAATGGAATGAATTCCACGAGAAAAGCTACAAAATTAGACCAAAACCCGAAATTGGTTCAAACTCGCCCCCTGGGCTCACGTATCGAAATCCAACAAAATTTACAAAACTAGAAAGCCCATTCACTCACGAGTCTAACCATACCAAATTCATCAAAATCCGACATCGTTTGGTCCTTCAAATCCTTAAATTACTCTCCAAATATTCCAAGCCCTAACCCCTCATTTTCACTAATTACATGATTAAACAACGGAAAAATTACCATATATACGAGTATTAGGGCTCAAGTAATTTACCTCAACGAAACCCCCTTGATTCCCTCTTCAAATCTCCCCCAAAAGCTCCAAAACCGAATAGAAATGGTGAAGAATGCACCAAAATTCGCGAAGTGTGCAATATGTACCCTCTGCCCAGGCTTCTCGCACCTGCGGCCATTTACTCGCACCCGCGCGACCGCACCTGCGGTCCAAGGAGCCATACCTGCGCAAATCACTTACATGCCCAGACTCTGCATCCGCGGCAAACCCGTCGCACCTGCGCGTTTCCTCCGCTTCTGCGAAGCCTGCCTAGCATTTCCCTTTCCGCATCTGCGCCCCAGTTTTCGCACCTGCGGGCTCGCAGATGCGACCTCCACCTCGCACCTGTGCATCCTGCCTAGCCCAGCGTTTCCCGCACTTGCACACTCCCCACGTGCACCAGCAGCCTCGCACATGCGACTCTTCCTTCTGCAGGTACGGAAATAGCAGAAGCAACAGCTCCAGCTGCAAATTCCAACTTTGACAAATACGTCAACCACCCGGAATCACCCCGAGGCCTTCAGGACCTCAACCAAAAATACCAACAAGTCATATATCAACAAACAAACTTAGTCGAACCTTCGAATCACTCAAAACAACACCCAAACACCAAATTACCCTCGGATTCAAGCCTAAGAACTTCTAAATTTCCAAATTCGGCAACCGATGCCGAAACCAACCAAACCACGTCTGAATGACCTCAAATTTTGCACACACGTCACAAATGACACTACGAACCTATCCAACTTCCAAAACTCCGTTCCGACCCCTATATCAAATTTTCCACTGCCGACCAAAATTGCCAAATTTCCAATTTCTCCAATTCAAGCCTAATTCTACCACAGACCTCCAAATCACATTCCGGATGCACTCCTAAGTCCAAAATCACCTAACGGAGCTAACGGAACCATTAGAATTCCAATCCGAGGTCAAATGCTAAAGAGTCAAATTTTGGTCAACTCCCCCAATTTAAAGCTTCAACAATGAAATTCTTTCTTCCAATTCGATTCCGAAATACCTGTGACCCAAAACCAACCATTCACACAAGTCAAAGTACATCATACGGAGCTACTCATGCCCTCAAACACCCGAGCGAAGTGCAAATGTTCAAAATGACCGGTCGGGTCGTTACATCCTCCCCCACTTAAACATACGTTCGTCCTAGAACGTGCCCATAGTTGTTCCAAAAGCCATCAAATCGCTGTGTAGCTTTCACATGCACATACCCGGGGCTGATCCCACATCACCCTAATCCATACAGGTCCGATAGCACAGCATAACTAAAATTTCTCAATTCAACCTAGCCCACAAGTCTTCGAATCAAATTTCCAACATCTGAAATTTCCTATAAGATGAGAAGTTTGCATCTACATACTGTATAAGTCTGAACAGTCTGTACCAAAAGCTGTAACCATAACTCAAATACTCAAATTCAAATACCGCATAGCTCGAATGCTCAAAGCAATGATTTTAAATCACAGTATCAACTCAAATCAACCCAGTGCTGGTAATAAACCTCATATCAGACAAAACCTCATTCTAAAACCTTCGTACACTGTCGATGATGAAAGAAACATACCAAATTCATAACCATTCATTATACCAACAGGTCATGGAGCTCTCGTTCCTTCTACAAGAACTATAGCCAATTTCAAAGCCGACTTCCGATATTATCCTCCCAATTACACCACAATCAAATCTGATAGCATCCATTCTAGGCCCAATGACCTTGTCTCGTCCAACATGACCACTCTAGTGACATGACACATCAATACAATCTAAAGTCACAACCCATGCAATCCGTGCACCAGATAGCAACATTCCAAATGTACTCAATCGTAACAATGACCCAAATAGGAGAACCGTTCTGCAAGCTCGACGAGTACCACCCCGACGCAATGCTAAGAACTCATTACACACCGTAGAACCATAACACACGAATCTTACATGAGGGATCATATTTCCACATAACTCTGCTGCAATACGCAACCCTTTTCAAATATTGGTCCATATGAAACACCTCAAGCCACCCTGCTAAAACCAATAACCATGCGCAATTCGACATCAAGTACCCAAAGTGCATTACCATAACCACGGAAAAGCAAACGACACCATGCCACATAAAACCCGAAAGAACATAACCAATACGTCATCAACCAAGCAATATCCAATACTATTCTCGCTAAAATTCTACTATAAGGCCACAATAGAACCGCACCATATGTGCATATAACCAACGAATCACAACTCTCCGTAGAATAGAAGAGTAACTCACAGATCATTCCAGAACACGAATAAGCTTCACATTAACCGAATGGCACATCCTTCAACAATAGTAGTATGGAGCCAATTAATCCGGCTCGGTGTAGAATACACATCCTAATTAGGCCTACCATTGGGCCCCAAATCAATTATGGTCAGCCACAAATAGATAAATAACCTCCGAAAGTAACCATGACTGAATCATAACACATTCTATCATCTGGCTAGCTCCGGTCACAACTTCACAGTCCACACCCATGAAACAATCTGCTCCTGAGAACTCCCAATCTCCAATTCCATTGGACACACGAATCACTATATTTGATTCCACCTTCACCGCCCGAATGTCTAACACCTCTCTTATACACAATCATCCCACGAGAAATACTTTTTTAAAAAATATTCTTCCGTGCCACCTGGCAAAAATTTGAATATCAACAGTCGATCAACCGGGAGAGTGCCGCAATACCAACGAAGTACCCATAAATCAAAATACACTGCCCCTCTGAAATGTACACTCTCATCAAGCCATACCAAATTGTAATATCATTTACCTAGACATCGGAAACCGTTCATGCTGCCTAAGAATTTATGTCCTTCCCTTCAAAACGGAACTGTGACCTTGTACATGTAAATCCTATTCCCGCACAATACCACATCTATTACGTCATCGTGTGACAAGCATAAGAATCTCATTAACAACTCTGAGTCACTAGCAAATTACATACCTTATTAAATCAGAAACCTCTTTCTTGCTTCTTTCTAGGAGGAAATCATAACACACAACACGTTCCGTACATCGGTAGGAAATATCCGGTTCAAACCATGGTAGAAACCATCATGAACATTTTGAAACCCATTTGCACATAACCAAGTTGTCCTATTTCTCCAAGTCCTTGCCAAATTGCCTTAAAATTGTTACTTTTTACTTGTTAGAACACTACTATCCTTAACTAAAACTTGCCCCACGAACTCTAGCACAGATTCACACCGCCCTAAGGCTTATAAGCCACTAAATTCCCTTTTTATGTATCCCATAGGTACCATAACCAAAAATGCTTATCCGAAGAGACTTTATGTGAACCTAAAACTGTTTTCTTTACCTTCTTGATACTGAAATGCATAATTCACAATGATATAAAATGCTACGAGTCTCAACACCGTTCAATGCAACTCCCAGTTTTCTAGCCATATATATAAATCTTGAAAACTCCAAATTGCTACATATAAATTTTGAATCCGTTAGAACCATTCTTGAGAGCCATCCACTCTACTCAAATCTCGAATTAACCGACCAAACGGACCAAAATGACCTGTGCCCCATTAGCACACCAACACCCACGGGAAATAAAAAGTAACCCACACTCCTACGCATCTAAGCAATTTCCCGCTCCATGTACCCTACATTCTTCGTGAATAACTACTCAATTATTTTATAGTCCTCCTATAACCATAGAGTGTAATACAACTTATGCCCAGAAGTTCCTTTACCCGAGTCATCCTCGATCTCGACCTCTGCAAGTCATAACTTATTCACCAGTATACCCCGAATCGAAACTAATACGACACATATTGTGCAATTAACTCGTCGATAGCAGACTCCCCCACTTAGCCTCAAGCTGCAATTATATAAAATTAGAAACTGCAAGGATTTCTCCTTCTTAATTGCCAAGGTCTCGCAACGTTAACCCGCCATACTTCTCAAAGTCTTTTGTTAAGCTCCCCATAAATATTCTAAATCGCCAGCCACCATCACACACGCCGGAATTCGTAAATTCTCCTGAGTTCATGCTCGCCCACCATTTGTATAAGTCTGCACTTTCCCTATTGACATCAACTGCACGTTCAACAATACCTTCCGAACTCAAGTCATATTGCACCTGACACGATAATCAGATCTTCACGGCTCTCTTCATTTCAAACACACTCTTTTTTGCCCTATTCAATCTTCCTTTGTACAGTAACCATCACTCCAATTAGAGTCTACATGCCAAATCACATACTAGCACGATTCCAAACTATTCTACACTTTCTCAAGGTGCACAACTACCCTACCAGTGAATTCATATGCTAATTTGCCACTCTTACTTCAGTTAAATCATCTCCTTTAAGAAACTTCTCAACCTCTACTTCTCCTACTTGACCCGCTAGTACTTCAACAACCGCGAAATGCTTCCCGTCATGTCTTCTCTCATTCCTTGCTGCCCAATTGCTGCATCAACTCGAAATGCATCTCTATCGTACCACAACCATTAGAATGCTACCGACTCTAAGTCTCTTCGAAGATCATATTTCTCGAGCCATCAACATCAGATATACCCATTCGCAACCACAATTACTACATAATCACTTACTCTTCTTGAGTCCAAACTCATTGACAGACATGAGAATTTAATTTTCCCAAAATTTAACAACGTGAAAGATCCTTCAAAACATTCACACTCGAGGCCGTACGTCACATCAAAACGAAAATCAAGCACCCAATGGCCTTCCTTTACATTTCAAGAAAACACTTTTCATCACATTTACATCGTCTTAACACCTCCCATAGTTACGTCATACTCACCACAAAGCCATTCCACAGCTCATCGGGCCACAAATTCCACTCGTAGAGACATTATCGGACCTATGATTCCAAATGTATAGGTTACAACTGAAGCTACCGAACCTAAGCTGCGATCTAACCATGGCCTCAAGTCCTCCAAACACAGAATACACATATCAGCCTTGTTCATAGAATCATAAGTCGGCGATGTACAACTGATACTGAGCGCTCATGTGCACATACGAGATGCGTGGAAGGAATTCAAAGAGTTATGTCTCAAGCTGAATCAATTTTGCACGATAGAATACAAGAAAGTGAAATTTTCCTAAGGGTTCTGCAGCCTCTCGAAGATAGTTACACACATCTCCGTACCGATCCGCAAGACTCTACTAAAGCCGCTCATGACTCGTGAGACCTATGTAACCTAGGCTTTGATATAAATCTGTGACGACCCAAACTAACCCATGTCGTGATGGCGCCTATCGTGGAACTAGGCAAGCCGACTCATTTCTAAAACAAACCGATATTTTCATTTCAAAGATAATTTCAATGTTATTTAACATAAAACCTTTCGTAAAGTAGTTCAAATCAAAATAAAAGTGCGGAAGGAAAAGCCCGACATCGGAGTGTCACTAGTCATGAGCATCTACTACAATCCGTCTAACAATATCAAGGATAACTCAGCCTAGAAAATAGCTAAATACAACTAGAGGAAGATAAGAGGGAGAAGAGCAGGGGCTGCGATCGCCAAGCGGCTACCTTGTTATCTTCGAGGAAAAATCTGCAACCAGAATAATCAACAACTGCTACCGTGTCCAGCTACACCCGGATCTACACACAAGGTGCAGGGACTAACGTGAGTACGCCAACTCAGTAAGTAACAACAATAAATAAAGACTAAGCAGTAGTGACGAGCAATCAAGCATATAACGTTCATATCAGGAAAAATCTCAGTAGAATATCTCATACTTTAAAAATTAGCATCTCGTTTAAACCCAGTTCCAGTAAAATCATTTAAAGATATTTTTCAACAGTTTTCAACAGAGGAAAAATGCAAATGTGAGCAAAATGATGAAATCATAAACAGCCCCTCGGGCAAACCTCACAGTCGCTCGTGCCACTCGGGCATACCTCACAATCACTCTTGCCACTCGGGCACACCTCACAATCACTCATGCCTCCCAGTCACTCAGCACTCGGCACTCGCAGTCAGTAGGTACCTGCGCTCACTGGGGGTGTGTACAGACTCCGGAGGGGCTCCTTCAACCCAAGTGCTATAATCTGCACGGACAACTCACATGCTATAATAATAAAGTATGCTGCAGGCGGGCAGCCCCAATCCATACTCATCCTCACAATCAGGCCCTCGGCCGATATCAAACATGTTGCGGCGTGCAGCCTGATCGCATAAATATCCTCACAGATCAGGCCCTCGGCCTCACTCGGTCATAACTCTCTCAAGCCACTCGGGCATTTCAGTAAAACAGGGCATTCGGCCCAAAACATTTATGTGCATCAAAATAGAGTCATAAAAATGAGTTATACGGTAAACAAGTATAAACATGACTGAGTATAGATTTTTAATCGAAAATAATGAGAGGATAGTAAGAAAAAGCCCCTAAGGGTCCAAACAGCACTGGCGCAAGGCCCAAACATGGCATTCAGCCCAAGTTACAGAAATTCTTTCTAAAACATATAAGTATCATATAATTTCCATAAAATATGCAACTTTACAGTTGCTACAGGATGGACCAAGTCACAATCCCCAACAGTGTACGCCCACATGCCCATCACCTAGCATGTGCGTCACTTCAAAATAGTAGAATGATACGAAATCCAGGATTTCATACCCTCAGGACTAGATTTACAATCGTTACTTACCTCAAACCGGTCAAATCTCTACCCTGCAATGCTCTTGCCTCTGGACTCGGCCTCCAAATGCTCCAAATCTATTCACAATCAGTACAATACCATCAATATACGCCAATGGAATGAATTCCACAAGAAAAGCTACAAAATTAGACCAAAACCCGAAATTGGCTCAAACCCGGCCCCCGGGCCCACATCTCGAAATTCAACAAAATTTACAAAACTAGAAAGCTCATTCACTCACGAGTCTAACCATACCAAATTCATCAAAATCCGACATCGTTTGGTCCTTCAAATCCTTAAATTACTCTCCAAATATTCCAAGCTCTAACTCCTTATTGTTACTAATTACATGATTAAACAATGGGAAAATCACCATATATACGAGTATTAGGGCTCAAGTAACTTACCTCAACGAAACCCCCTTGATTCCCTCTTCAAATCTCCCCCAAAAGCTCCAAAACCGAATAGAAATGGTGAAGAATGCACCAAAATTCACGAAGTGTGCAATATGTACCCTCTGCCCAGGCTTCTCACACCTGCGGCCATTTACTCGCACCCGCACGACCGCACCTACGGTCCAAGGAGCCGCACCTGCAAAACTCACTTAAGCGCCCAGACTTCCCATCCGCGGAAAACCCGTCGCACCTGCTAAGGCGCACCTGCGTGGTTCCTCCGCTTCTGCGAAGCCTGCCCAGCATTTCCCCCTCCGCATCTGCGCCCCAGTTTTTGCACCTGCAGGCTCGCAGATGCGACCTCCAACTCGCACCTGCGCATCCTTTCTAGCCCAGCGTTACCCATACTTTCACACTCCCCACGCGCACCAGCAGCCTCGCACCTGCGACTCTTCCTTCCGCAGGTGCGGAAATAGCAGAAGCAGCAGCTCCAGCTGCAAATTCCAACTTCGACAAATCCATCAACCACTCGGAATCACCCCGAGGCCCTCGGGACCTCAACCAAAAATATCAACAAGTCATATATCAACATACAAACTTAGTCGAACCTTCGAATCACTCAAAACAACACCCAAACACCAAATTACTCTCGGATTCAAGCCCAATAACTTCTAAATTTCCAAATTCGGCAACCGATGCCGAAACCAACCAAACCACGTCCGAATGACCTCAAATTTTGCACACACATCACAAATGATACTACGAACCTATTCCAACTTCCGAAATTCCATTTCGACCCCGATAAAAAATTTTCCACTGCCGACCAAAATCGCCAAATTTCCAATTTTGCTAATTCAAGGCTAATTCTACCACGGACCTCCAAATCACATTCCAGACGAACTCCTAAGTAGAAAATTGCCTAACGGAGCTAACGGAACCATCAGAATTCTAATCCGAGGTCAAATGATAAAGAGTCAAATTTTTGTCAACTCTCTCAATTTAAAGCTTCAACAATGAAATTCTTTCTTCCTATTCAATTCCGAAATACCTGCGACCAAAACCAATGATTCACACAATTCAAAGTACATCATACGGAGCTACTCATGCCCTTAAATACCCGAGCAAAGTGCAAATGTTCAAAATGACTGGTCGGGTCGTTATAATGTTATGGCATGTTATGTGTGGATGGATCCCGGAAGAATCATGGTGGTTTAGACCACTGCATGAGGATTATATTTTCTGCGGTTATGAGGATTTAGTTACGTGCTATTATGGTTCTCCTTAAATGAGTTAAGTGAAAGGTTCATATATGATAAAGTGTTTAATCTATTAGGGGTTCAAGATTATGATGCAATTCTTGTACTCTTGCGTACTGCATGATTAGGTGCAGTGAGCAGCATGGGAAATTTAAGTTGAGGATCAAGGTTGTGGTTCGGTGTTGACAAGGATGTCATGAGCTCGGATGAGCAGGGAAGAATTCAGATGTTAGAGTAAGTTGGTATTATTTTTAACGTCACCTGAGATCGGTGTCTTTTGTAAGAGGCTCTGTGTACTGATTTGCGAATTCCTGATTTGCTTTACAGCATTAATGTGGTCGGCAGTGTGGAGGTGTAGATTTGTTACCTGGTGCGGAAGGTCGTAGGAGTGCGTCCCACGGGAAGATTGTATAAGTGTGATATGTAGTCACCTGATTGATTAAAGATTTAAAACCAAGTATGAAGATTGTGGTATTATCGCTAATGTGAGAATTTATGTCTGAAGGCTGCTCGATTCATTTGATTGTGGACTGTGGAAGTTTGTTTCGAATTTGACGGTTGTTCTTGTGTGTCATGGGAAAAAGAGTTATTGTGGATCCTTGAAAGGTTATTAGCCCAGTGCGGTACGATATGAATCAGCTTGAGGTATGTGGATGGATCTAAGTGTGAATGTGGGCTCTATATCAGGCCGGATGTGTTCCTTTCAGCATAGCGTCGTTTTCGGAGGGGTCTTCGGGTCTTGGATGTTATTTCTGTCGTCAGCTATTTCATGTAATACTCTATTGTGCCATGTGGGTTGTGAGACGATTTGAATATTCACACTCGTATCTAGATCTTTTATAGTTTGTGGTATTATGTGAGCAGGATGGCTCTCGAGATGTAGATTATATATCGCACCTTAGTTGTGATTGACTTTTGTAGCGTATGGCACTATCTGTTTCCCCAGGGATGGTATTATGCACTTAGCGTGCTTGTGGCTGATATTCGGGTATTTTGTAATAATGAGCATTCTAGCTCGGTAAGTATCTCCTTATATATATTTTATATGTGGATCGGGTGGCACACCGCCACAGGTATGTTGTTTGGATCGGGTTGCACGCCGCAACAGTGTGATGTTGAGTACAGTCCCCTATATTTATTTTCGTGTGTTTCATTTTCCATTTTCTAAGGAAGGTTCATAACATCTTTTCGGTTGTTTAAATTAGCTACATGGGTTGAGTAATTCTTCCAGAGTTTGTTTCCTTATGTATCACATTCGAGTTTGTAGCTTGTTGGCACATTATGACATCGTATGAGACTTTTGGCAGTGTCTGAAGTGGCTTATTGCATGAGCAGCTTGTACTAGGTGAGACGAGATTTTTGGACCTGGGATCAGTGCGTTCAGATTTATATAAGGCATATTGAAGAGTAAATATTGTTATTCAGTCCAGAATGAGGTAATGGTTCTTGTTGGGGGAGAGACTCCATGAATTGTGATTCGGCATGTGGTTATGAGTTTCAACATGTCCTTCCGGTGGTGGAAGTATTGCGAGAGTTAAAACGAGACTTATATGCTTCGTAAGGTGCGTTGTGGGCATCAGATTCGTGGGATTTCGACTATCGTTGTCAGAGAATGTTATTATGGTCATGTGAGTTACCCGGTGCATGGTATGAATTCAGTAAAGGTATGAAATCATGTATTGGTGCATCGTGTAGTGATCAAAACAGTGTTCGTATGTTGGAAGCAGGCCTAGTAGAGAATTTCTAACGTTGAAATTTGGCTCTAAGGCTTATTTGCCTAAATAAAGGGGAGGATCTTCATATTTGCTCGAGCAAAGGTGCTCAACTGAGCTGTGGTAGCACGGGTAGGTGCACGAGGTGTTAGACAGTGATTTTTTACAACTCCAACGCAGTTCTTAGCACATTCGAGGATGAACTTATGTTTAAGTGGGAGAGAATGTAACGACTCGACCGGTCGTTTTGAGCTCTAGCGCATCATTCGGCGGTTTGAGGCCATGAGTAGATTCACTTTAGGTATTATGACTTGTACGCGTGGTTGGAATTGAAATTCGGGAAGTTCGTAATTGATTTGGAAAGAAAATTCTAATTTCGGGAACTTTAAGTTGGAAGAATTGACTAAGTTTTGATTTTTGAGTAAACGACCCCGGAATCAGGATTTGACAGTTCCAATAGGTTCGTATGATGAATTTGGACTTGGGTGTATGATCGGATTGGGTTTCGGATGACCCGGGAGCATTTCGGCGCCTATTATGAAAGTTGGCATTGTGGAAGAATTTCATAAATTTAGGTTGAAGTGCATTTCAATGTTATCGGTGTCCGTTTGGGGATTTCGAGTCTGGGAATAGATCCGTCAAGTGATTCTGGTATTGGGAGCGCATCCGAGAGTGCAATGGGAGGTCCGTAGGTCATTTTGGGGCCATTTGGCGAAAGTTAGAAATTTGAAGGTTTTTGAGAAGTTTTTTCGGAAGTGGACTTTTTGATATCGGGGTCGGATTCTGATAACGGAGGTTGAAATAATTTAGTAATGTCAAATGTGACTTGTGTGCAAAATTTGAGGTCAATCGGACGTGATTTGATAGATTTCGGCATCGAATGTAGAAGTTTGAAATTCTAAAGTTCATTAAGCTAGGAATGGGGTGCGATTCATGAATTCAACATTGTTTGATGTGATTTGAAGGTCCAACTAAGTTCGTAATGTGTTTTGGGACGTGTTGGTATAATTTGTTAAGATCCCGAGGGCTCCGGGTGGATTCCGGGTGGTTAACAGATCGAATTTGGAATTTGAAGAAGAGTTGAGGCAGCTGATATCTGATGTACCCTCACCTGCGAGGTTTTGACCGTAGGTGCGGAGGGCGCAGAAGCGACATTGAGTCACAGAAGCGGAGCAGGATGGCCAGGTGAAGAACCGCAGGTGCAGAGCTTTTGGCCGCATCTGCGCAAGCGCAGAAGCGGAAAGTACCTCGCAGAAGCGAAAGCATGCGCAGAAGCGGAAGGTTTATCACACCTGCGAAGCCGCAGGTGCGGCTACTTGACTGCATGTGCGAAGGACGGGGCTAGCAGTGTGCTCTTTAAAAAAATGAGGCTTGGATCATTTTCACCTCATTTCCTCCATGAGAGCCGGTCTTGAAGCGAGTTTGGAGCTCATTCTTCGTCACCAATGTCAAGGTAAGTGATTTCCACTTATTATAAGTTAAATACATGATTATATATGGATTTGAACAGGGAGATTAGTAGAAATTGTGGGGTTTTGGTATAAAACCTTGAATTTGGTATTTTTGGATTTTGACCACGATTTTGGACATGGAATTTGGAATAAATTACATATTTGAGTTCGTGGTGCCATGGGGTAAAGTTTATCTTCAAAATTTCGGAATCCGGGTAGTGGGCCCGAGGGTGATTTTTATCGACTTTTCGATCGGGGTTAGAAATTATTATAAATTGGATTATAATGAGTATTACAGTATATTTTTATGGGTTTGTATATTTATTGGCTAGTTTTGGAATGTTGAGCATCGGTTTGAGTCATCGGAAGGGCTTGGGAACCGGTTAAGGAGTTTCGGAGCGATGTAAGTCTTCTTTCTAACCTTGTAAGAGGGAATTTACCCCATAGGTGAACAAAATCAATATGTGCTTCTATTTGTGGGGGCTACGTATGCACGAGGTGACGAGAGTCCGTGCGTAGCAACTATTATGCTTAAGTCCGGGTAGTTTAGGACCCCAAAAGCATGCCATACTTGTGATAATTGTAACCTCATTGTCAATTTAAATTGCTTAAATTATATTGAACTTGGTAAATAAATTTCTAAAAGGATTAAACTTGTTTTCTTGACCGTTAAAAGAAGAATGACATTTTCGTTGAGTAATTTCTCCTTAATGAATTCTTGATTGATTGTTTGATTGTGTTTACTTTTGTGGAACGGGCCGAACGCCTCGGCAGATTAAATAGATGCATCTATGGTTCGCGTCGTTCGACCCTCCGGCAGTGCACAGTTTAAATATTATGTTGGATCGGGTCGTACGACTCGGCATGATTTGCGCATGATTGAACTTGATTGCTTTGGAATTTACGATAAATGATATTGCCTCCTCGGTCTGAGATAAATTGTTAAATAATAGAAAATAAATTTGGAGAGTTCTTAATTATAAAAGAACTGCTTGCTTACTTCAGAATATTGGGCTTACAACCGTATTAATTAATCCATGCCTAATTTATTTATATTATTTTATTTGTTTAAAGCCCATAGTAAGTGTCGGAGCCGACCCCTCGTCACTACTTCTTCGAGGTTAGGCAGGATACTTACTGGGTACGCGTTGATTTACGTACTCATACTACACTTGCTGCACATTTTTGTGCGGGTGCATGCATGCCTAGTGGCCTTGTGAGCGCAGAGGCGCGGTTATTGCGGGAATTTAGGCGAGCTGCATTCCACGTTACGAGTCCGCAGGCCACAGAGTCTCCTTCAGAGTATTTATATTTTCCTGTCCAATTTGTATTTCGGAAAAATGTTGTATTTTATTTTACATTTTTAGTTGAGGCTCATGCACTTGTGACACCGGGTTTTAGGACTATTATGGGTTGCACGGTATTGGAATTGCTAAAAATATTATTATTTATTTTGTAAATCTCATCTTTTACCATTTAATTAAAGAAAATATGGTTTCAAAAATATTAAAATGAGAACCAAATTAAGTATTTATTTTTGGCTTGCCTGATAGCGGTGTCTGGTGCCATCACGACCTTTAACGGATTTTGGGTCGTGACACCGTCCCCCCAGGATGTGCATTATGCACTTGGCGTGCTTATGGTTGATATTCAGACATTAGTGAGTATAAGCATTTCAGTTTGATGTGTGTTATCTTTAGATTATTAAGCGTGGATTGGGTGGCACGCCGCCACGGGTATCATATGTGAATTGGGTTGCACGCCGAAGTAGCGTGATATTGAGCACAATTCCCTATATCTATTCCTGTGTGTTTTGTTCGCATTTTCTAGGATTCATGACATCTTTTCAGCTGTTAAATTAGTTACGCGAGTTGAGTAGTTCTTTCCAGAGTTCATTTTTCCTTATGTATCACATTTGAGTTTGTAGCCTGTTGGCACATTGTTGGCGTCATACGAGATCTTGGTCAGTGTTTGAGGTGGCTTATTGCATGTGTAGCTTATACTGGGTAAGACGAGACTATTGGACCTGAAATCAGTGCAATCATATTTATATAAGGTATATTAAAGAATAAATATCGCTATCCAGTTCATAATGAGGTAATGGTCCTTGTCAGGAGGAGAAAAACTCCATGATTTGTTAATTCAGCAAGTGGTTATGAGTTTCTACGCATCTCTTTTGTCGTGGCAGTATTTCGAGTATTGGAGCAGGGGCTATATGTGTTATGGGGTGTATTATGGGCTACAAATTCGTGAAGAATTTAAAGCAATTGGGCTCGGAGGATGTTATTATGGGCAACCGACTTATGTAGTGCATGGGGTGATTTCAGCACAGGTGCACAATCATGTTTTGGTACAGTGCGTGGTGATTGGTACGGTGTTCATGTGTTAGAGTCAGGTCTTGTAAAGGAATTCAGAAGTGGAAACTTAGTTTTTCAAAAACTTGTTAACTAAGGTTATAGGGAGAGCTTTCAGTCTAGCTCGAGCTAAGGTGCTCAATTGAGTTGTGGTGGCACGAGTAGGTGCACAAGGTGTTAAACAGTGATTTTGGACAACTCCGAAACAGTCATTAGCACGTTCGAGGAAGAATGTATGTTTAAGTGGGAGAGAATGTAACGACCCGACCAGTCGTTTTGAGCCCTAGCACGTCATTCAGCGGTTTGAGGCCTTGAGTGGCTTCATTTCAGGTGTTATGACTTGTACGTGTGGTCGGAATTAAATTTCGGGAAGTTCGGAGTTGATTTGGAGAGAAAATTACAAATTTGGAAGCCTTAAGTTGGAAGAGTTGACCAAACTTTGACTTTTGAGTAAACAACCTCGGAATCGGGATTTGAAAGTTCCAACAGGTTCATATGATGATTTTGGACTTGGGCGTATGTCCGAATTGAGTTTTGGATGACCCGTGAGTGTTTCGGCGCCTATTGTACAAGTTGGCATTTTGAAAGAATTTCATAAATTTGGGTTGAGGTGTATTTCAATGTTATCAATGTCCGTTTGGGATTCCGAGCCTGGGAATAGCTCCGTATTGTGATTCTGGTCTAAGGAGCCTGTCCGGATGTTAATTTGGAGGTCCGTAGGTCATTTCGGAGTCATTTGGCGAAAGATAGAAATTTGAAGGTTTTTTAGGAAGTTTGACCCGGAGTGGACTTTTTTATATCGGATTCAGAATCCGATTCCGGAAGTTGGAGTAGGTCCGTATGGTCATTTAAAACTTGCACGCAAAATTTGGTGTCATTCCGAGTAGTTTAAGTATGTTTCGGCGTGTTCGGAGTAAGTTTGAAAAGTTTGGAAATTCTAAGTTGAATCAATTTGGTTTGGGATATGATTCTTAGTTTTGATGTTGTTTTACACGTTCCGTGGGTTCGAGCGAGTCCGTTTTATGATTTCAAACTTGTTGGTATGTTTAGGCGGGGCCCCGGGGGCCTCAGGTATTAACCGGACAAGGCTCGGATTAATTTTGGACCTTGGAGCCATAGCTGAAGCTTTTAGCTTCTGCTGTAACCGCACCTGCGCTTGGCCAGCCGCAGGTGCGAAACTCGCAGATGCGTGGAGGACACCGCAGAAGCGGAAGGTGCGCAGATGCGCAGGTACTACCGCAAAAGCGCATCACAGATGCGATGTACAAGCCGCAAAAGCGGGCTGGGCTGGCTTAAGGGAAAACCACATTTGCGATGCATTTTCCGTAGATGCGAAAGGGTCTGTTTGGCAGAAAGCTTTAAGAACGGGAAAAACAGTCATTTTTGCCCATTTCTCTCCATTCTTGAGCGATTTTGAAGCTTTTTGAGAGGGGATTTCAACTAGCAACTTGGAGATTAGTTAATTCTACACACTTTGAGTTAAATATATAGATTATGGGTAGATTATAACCTGTAAATCTTGGAAATCAAGGGTTTAGGTGAAAAACTTAGGTTTTTACAAAAATGAGATTTTAACCACGAAAATGGTTATGGAATTGGATAAAAACTATATAGTTGAGTTCTTGAGATTATGGGTAACGTTTTCCTCCGAAAATTTTCGGAATCCTGGCATGTGGGCCCGAGGTGAATTTTAAGAATATTACCATTTTGGATAGGGTAATTTATTCAATAGTGTAATTTCAAATATTTGAGTATGTATTAATTATTTTATATAACTTTTGGATAGTTTTAGATTTTTTCGGCATCGAATTGAGGTTTTTACGCGACATTTTGATCGGAAAATGGAACCTTAAGACAAGGTAAGTCTCTTGTCTAACCTTGAAAGGGAGAATTTACCCCATAGGTTATTTAAATTAATAATTGTTGCTAATTGCGGGGGGCTACGTACGCACGAGGTGATGAGAGTCCGTGCGTAGCTACTATTTATGCTAAAGTCCGGGTAGTTTAGGACTCAAATCATGAATTCCGTGTGATAATTGTATCCTTTATTTAATTAAGTATTAGAACTATATTGTGAATTGTTAGAGAAAATAGTAAAAGATTGAAATCTCATATACTTGAATTTTTGTATAAATTAATTAATTGTTAAACGAATTGTGCATCCTCTCGTATTAATCTTTTAATAAATATACTCTCATTCCAGAGGTACATAAGAAAATGTCCTCCTTTCTTGTGGAGCGGGCCGAATGCCTCGGCAATATAGATGTATCTATGAATCGCGCCGTACGTCCCTCGGTAGTGTACACGACACTCTGGATCGGGTCGTACGACCTCGGCAGAAATCGTGCCTAATAATATAATTACACGATACCTTGGTATTTTAATTGCAGCTTGTGAAGTTAATTGTTAAATTGGAAATTGTCGCATTTAAAGAATTAATTATCTCTGCTTGTTAAGAAAATTATTGTCATTCCTATAAATTATGTTGATTTAAATATATCTATTTTCAATATCATTGACCCTTAGTGAGTGTCAAAGTCGACCTCTCGTCACTACTTCTTCGAGATTAGGCTTGATACTTACCGGGTACACGTTATTTACGTACTCATGCTACACTTGCTGCACATTTTATTGTGCATGTACATATATGTCTAGCGGCCTTGTGGGCGCAGAGGTGTGGTTAAAATGCGGGGACTTAGGTGAGCTGCATTCTATATTACGATCCGCAACCAACAGAGTCTCCTTCAGAGTTATTTATATTTTTTCTCTCTAATTTGTATTTTGGACAGATGCTGTATTTTATTTTAACTCCCTAGTAAATGCTCATGCACTTGTGACACCGGGTTTTGGGAGTGGTTATGTATTGTTTAGAAATTTAGTTGCTAAAAATATTTATCACTTACTCTATGAGTTCTATCTTTACTATTTCATTGAAGAAATTTTGATTTTAAAAATACTAAAATGGGTAATTAAGTTAATTAATTATGGTTGGCTTGCCTGACAGCGATGTTAGGCACCATCATGACTTTTAAAGGATTTTGGGTCGTGACAGTGATGATATCTTACTGAACACCTCTTTGTAGACGATATATTTTTTGTATGTTTCCTTCTAATGCTTTGGTTGCCCTGCCATAACCAGAATTCTTGTTGTCGATATTGATACCCCTCTTGAAAGTTCAAGATATAGTTGTTCGTGCAAGAAACATATTGCGGCAAATATAGCCAAATATTTAGTATGTTTGTCCTTGTACTTTATTTATTATAGTTGCAAAATATAAATATACTGAAAATTATTTTCACACAAATTTAAAAGAATATTTTTTAGTTTCGGAAGACAAAAGTAAAATTCAGGGACAAAAATATATTTAAATGTACATTAACAAGTATCATAATTTTTGCATGTATGTCGTTATTGTCAAAACTTCTATATATCATATGTGTGCTATTTAATAAGCTATTCAACATATTTAAATTTTTCAGTAGCACGACTGGTATATTTTTCTTCAAAATCAATCTATATTTAATGGAAGATCAATTTTAACTTAGTCTACTATATATACGATGACACTAATATACGTAAGAAATAATAAAATTGGCAACAAACCTGTATGGTAGAAGACTATTTGCTATTAAAGTATTTAAGTATTCTTCTTAGTAGTAATTGTTGGTATCATCTTCTACTGAGTCCAAAACTGGAAAAAAATTATTTTTACCATAAAATTTTGCAATCAACCTTTTTATTTAGTTGATCAACATATTCATTATTTCTTCTAGCTAAGATAACTTTTTAATTTCTATCATGAAATTTACACAAATTGCGTTTTAATCTAATGATAGAAATATTTCCCTTATTAAATGCACTACTATTGCCATTGGGGTTGATAACTAAGTGTTCTGAAAGAACCAAATTATCTTTTATTGGATGCTTTTCTTCAATTCTGACACGGAGCAAGAAGTCACCTAATACTGGATCTATTCTTACTTAATACTTTTTGTCAGTTGAATCTTTTTTTATTTGAAGCCATAAGCATAATCTTGGCAAGCTAGCTTTTACGGTCTCTGCTTTCGTCGATTTTGGAACTACTAGTAGCACTTTACATAAATCACCTCCCAAACCATTAATTTTTCACCAAATGGTTTATTGATATCCAATATGTATCTAGAACTCCGAGCAATTGTTTCGATTGTTTGACACTTGTCATAAGCGCTTCATCCCATATGATCAAATTTGCTTTCTATATAAATTTAGCACCATTACTCTACTTTGATATATTTGTGATTGTTATTTCAGTTGTTTGAAGAGGTATATCAAATCTATTGTGAGTGACCTCATAATAAAATCGTTGATGGTACACCATTTATTATTAATTTTAATCGTATTATGCCTCTTGATCTGATATTTGTAAATAATGCATGACATAGAAATATTATTTCGATTTAACCGAAGGCATCTACAAAGAATAATCCCGCTATTTTAGAATCGATTCTTTATCATATAGTCTTGAAAGCTTGTTCTTGTTCAGGATTTAGCTTTGATTGTGCTTCCTCATACACTTGCATGGCCTTCTGATTCTTAATACTATGCTAATCTTTTTTACTTTGTGTTCTAATTTTTTAACGCTCTTTTTATGAAATAAATTTATGTTCCGTAAGATTATTTTTAACCTGAAAAATAATTGTATTCATATGATGAATTTTAAAAATAATTGAATTGAATTCTCTTGCTAAATAATTAATTGAAAGGTATAGTTATTTGTTCTTAACATAAAAAAAATTATTTTATGTTGATTCAATTCTTAATATTAGTTCATCTCTTATTTTGAATATTTAATCTTAATTATAGCTTTATCCACCATAAATTTTATTTTCAAATAGTAAAAACAACGATATGACATTTCACTTTTAGATTTTTATGTTTACAGAATCATTAGTGGTATTGACTCATACCAACCACTTTTCTTTCTTTTTCTCACATATTTATATTTTCAATATTACAAACAATTGATATAAAAAAATATATTATTTGAGTTGGAAAACAGTTCAAATATAATATAAAGATATATTATCATGGATTTTTCTCAATTTTAACGCTTTATGTAGTTCATTTAACATTACTTTTTTCGGTATTGGATATTATGGAGTGGTAATGTACTGTCAATATAGAGAATTCTTATGATATTAATTTTACTAAACCTTCTGACATATTTTTAATAAGAATTTAATAGATACATTTTTATTAATTTTAATATCTTAAGTATTAAAAAAAATTAACATAGATTGTATTCCAAAAAAGTAGGTTATTACATTTATGTCCTTTCCCTATGAGTTTTTCTATTTAATATTTAGGGATATTTTAGTCTATCAATATTGTATTCGTGCTTTTATAATAATATATGCTCTCTTTTTTCTAAATGGATTTGGACATTATAATACATTATCAAATTAAATTAGTAATAGGACATTATAATACGTTTTTAAATTAAATTAGTAATAGGAAGTTTTAAAAAGTATATCTTAAAAGTAATATGATTATATGACTAACAATATGTCTCTATCCCCAAAGTAATTATACTAAAAGGATACCTAATATGTTACTAAAGGTATTAAATTTATATGCTACCATGTAGTATTATATGTCTATGTCCGAAAGTAATTATACTAATAGGATTTCTAAAGGTAATTATGTAGGATTTCTAACCGTGTAATTTTATCTCTTAAAACTAATAGGATTACAAGACTAATGTCCAGAATTTTGATTATGTCCTTTTATTGTGAGTTATTTTCTTAATATTATAAGATTATTTTGGCCCACCAACAGTGTATTCATGCTTTTATAATAATATTAGTCTCTATGTTCGTGCGATGCGCGAGATATCTTGTGCTAAATATTAAACATGTTCCAAAAGTAATACACTTTTAATTGCGTAAACTACTTGTTATTAATACATATGAAGTTCAATAATTAGTTCGTTGAAATACAGTAATAATAATAATAATATATAATTCAAACCAATTTATTAATAAAGTTTTAGCACAATTGAAGGATAAACCTGTTGCAAGTAGCTATAATTCAAATTATTATATTAAAATTAGTAAAAAGATGACTAACTTGATAACGATAGTAGATAAGAGCATGGATATTTCTTGTCTTTATGACGCATTTCTTTAACATGAATATATATTTTTATACATTAATAAATTTATAACAAATCAACCCAACCGACCTTCAATAGAGAAAGAAGCACGAGAGTATTGCCAACATATAATATGTAGTCACACAAGTTTATATTAACGTGCATCCGATAGAAAAAAATAAAATAAATAAAACAAAAAAACTCAACCAAACACAACTGTAAATAGAGAAGGAGGCACTGGAATATGCTGAAAGTAAAAATATTACCGAAGCTTAAATATGTCACGACCCGAAATTTCCACCTTCGGGACGTGATGGCGCCTAACATTTCACTTGCTAGGCAAACCAACGTTAGATTTTAATTAGCCATTTTAACAAAATTTTAAATTAATTAATAACAAGAAAAAAAATGCGGAAATAAAGTCTGAAATAAAGTGAATAATCCATAATAATCGCGATATCCAAATACCATCCCAGAACTGGAGTCACAAGTGCATGAGTTTCTAGAATAATACAAATAAAGGTCTGAATAAAATTCAAGCTGTTTGAAATATAATACACAGCTGAGATAATATAGAAGGGGACTTCATAATTGCGAACGTTGTGTAGTTATACCTCAAGTCTCCATTGGTAGTTGTATCTAGGCAAATCTACAGTACGTCGTTGGAACCAACTCCGAAATCTGTACAAGAAGTGCAGAGTGTAGTATCAGTACAACCGACCATATGTACTGGTAAGAGCCGAGCCTAACCTCGACGAAGTAGTGACGAGGCTAAGCCAGGTCGCTTACATTAACTTATACACAATAATATTAATAATAACGGGAATAGTAGTAAGACCAGTAAATAATATCAATAATTGAAGTCAATTCAACAGTCACAAATGCCTCAACTTGTTTCCATTGCGGCGTACAAACCGTTGATAAGAATGGTATTAGATAGATGTCTTCTTCATTACTGAAGATGTAATATGGCCATTATTTTGTCAAATGGAGTCCATCTCACATAAGCATAAGCATCTTTGCAAAGTGTAGACTTTGTTGGCAATATTCTTTGGGACCCAAAAATATTGCATTGTGTGTTGGACATCATTTGCACAAGTTGTATCTCTTCTTTTACACCTAAGAGGTCAAGACTTTTTTGCCTATAAAAGAGAAGGCCATTAGTTCATTTTAGACACACCAATTCAAGAGCTTTTCACTCTTGTCTTTCTTTCTCCTCCTTTATTTCATTATAGAGTATTTTGTAAGAGAGTGAGTGTTGGAAAACACTTGTGTGAACCCTTTCTTTGGAGTGATCTTGTGAGGTTATTCTCTTGGGGTATTTGGGATTAATTAGAGTATTTACTCTAATTTTATACTCTCTTTTGTACTCTTGTTGGTATAGTAAAATTGCTCCTCTCCGCTTGTGGGCGTAGGTCACCTTGACCGAACCACGTTAAATTTGTGTCTTCTTTATATTCTTTAATTGCCGTTATTATCACCTCCCATTATCTTTGTTATTGCCATTATACCGTTGTTTGGCTATATTCCGCACTACCCAGGTTCCCGATCCTAACAAATTGTTATCAGAGCCAGATCTAACCGGCCAAAATGACTCTAACAAAGTCTTATGTTAAGAAATTTGACCGAAGTACAAACTTTGGAATATGGCAATTAAAGATGGAAGCTATCCTAATTCAGGATGGCTTAGATTTGGCACTGCAAGGAAAGGAGAAGATGCCGGATAAAATGACGGACGAGGAGTTTGCCGTCATAGACAAAAAGGCAAAAACAGGTATTATTTTAAATCTTTCAAATGAGGTTTTGCGTGAAGTTACAATAGAAAGCTCAGCCAAAGGCATATGGAAAAAGCTTAAAACCCTATATATGAAAAGAACAGTAGAAAACAGACTTTACCTAAAGCAAAAACTCTACACTTTTCGTATGGCTGAAGGTACCTATATACTTACTCATCTTGATACTTTTGATTCTCTTCTTATGGATTTAAGTAACATAGATGCTGAAATCAAAGATGAGGATCAAGCTGTGTTATTGCTTGTTTCCTTACCCCAGTCGTTTAAACATATAAGAGATACTATGCTTTATGGAAAGAATAATATCTCTTATAAAGATATCAAATCTATTTTGAAATCAAAAGAACAAATAGATAGAGATATTACTGGGAAAACTAGTGGGAACCAAAGGGAAGGCTTATTCATAAGAGGTAGATCCAATAAGAAAGATTCAAGTAGTGAGAAACCTAAATCAAGGTCAAAATCCAGATACAGAAATGTCATGTGCAAATATTGTCATAAGAAAGGTCACATTATTTCTGAATGCTTTAAATTGAAAAACAAAGAAAAGCATACAGAAAAGAAAATGAGCACAAAAATATTGACACTGCCGAAGCAAGTGTAGCTGCTGATGAGACTGAGGGAACTATTTTTTTAGCAACTAATAATAGTTTCAAATCTAACAATGAGTGGATTTTAGATTCGGGTTGTTCTTATCATATGTGTCCCAGTCGGAATTTATTTACCACATATGAATATATTGGAGGTGGAGTTGTCTTGATGGGCAACAATGCTGCCTGCAAAGTTATTGGAAAAGGTACAATCCGAATCAAAATGCACGATGGTGTGGTGAGAACTCTCACCGATGTTAGACATGTTCCTGACTTGAAGAAAAATCTCATCTCTTTGGGCACTCTAGAATCTCTTGGGTGCAAGTACACAGGTGAAGGTGGAGTTCTGAAAATTTCTCATGGTGCTCTTGTGATCATGAAAGCACGCAGATCTGGTTCGTTGTATACTTTATTGGGCTCCATTGTTATAGGCCCTACTACAGTTTCGGTATCAGACAATTTGTCTGATTTTGATGGCATTAAATTTTGACATATACCCATTGGGGGTTCTGCGGAGAAGGTGGAGCAAATTTACTATATCATCCAAAATTAGGCCAAGGTGGAGATTTGTAATATGGCCATTATTTTGTCAAATGGAGTCCATATCACATAAGCATAAGCATCTTTGCAAAGTGTAGACTTTGTTGGCAATATTCTTTGGGACCCAAAAATATTGCATTATGTGTTGGACATCATTTGCACAAGTTGTATCTCTTCTTTTACACCTAAGAGGTCAAGACTTTTTTGCCTATAAAAGGGACGGCCATTAGTTCATTTTAGACACACCAATTCAAGAGCTTTTCACTCTTGTCTTTCTTTCTCCTCCTTTATTTCATTATAGAGTATTTTGTAAGAGAGTGACTGTTGGGAAACACTTGTGTGAACCCTTTCTTTGGAGTGATCTTGTGAGGTTATTCTCTTGGGGTATTTGGGATTAATTAGAGTATTTACTCTAATTTTGTACTCTCTTTTGTACTCTTGTTGGTATAGTGAAATTGCTCCTCTCCGCTTGTGGGCGTAGGTCACCTTGACCGAACCACGTTAAATTTGTGTCTTCTTTATATTCTTTAATTGCCGTTATTATCACCTCCCATTATCTTTATTATTGCCATTATACCGTTGTTTGGCTATATTCCGTACTACCCGGGTTCCCAATCCTAACAAATTGGTATCAGAGCCAGATCTAACCGGCCAAAATGACTCTAACAAAGTCTTATGTTAAGAAATTTGACCGAAGTGCAAACTTTGGAATATGGCAATTAAAGATGGAAGCTATCCTAATTCAGGATGGCTTAGATTTGGCACTGCAAGGAAAGGAGAAGATGCCGGATAAAATGACGGACGAGGAGTTTGCCGTCATAGACAAAAAGGCAAAAGCAGGTATTATTTTAAATCTTTCAAATGAGGTTTTGCGTGAAGTTACAACAGAAAGCTCAGCCAAAGGCATATGGAAAAAGCTTAAAACCCTATATATGAAAAGAACAGTAGAAAACAGACTTTACCTAAAGCAAAAACTCTACACTTTTCGTATGGCTGAAGGTACCTATATACTTACTCATTTTGATACTTTTGATTCTCTTCTTATGGATTTAAGTAACATAGATGCTGAAATCAAAGATGAGGATCAAGCTGTGTTATTGCTTGTTTCCTTACCCCAGTTGTTTAAACATATAAGAGATACTATGCTTTATGGAAAGGATAATATCTCTTATAAAGATATCAAATCTATTTTGAAATCAAAAGAACAAATAGATAGAGATATTACTGGGAAAACTAGTGGGAACCAAGGGGAAGGCTTATTCATAAGAGGTAGATCCAATAAGAAAGATTCAAGTAGTGAGAAACCTAAATCAAGGTCAAAATCCAGATACAGAAATGTCATGTGCAAATATTGTCATAAGAAAGGTCATATTATTTCTGAATGCTTTAAATTGAAAAACAAAGAAAAGCATACAGAAAAGAAAAATGAGCACAAAAATATTGACACTGCCGAAGCAAGTGTAGCTGCTGATGAGACTGAGGGAACTATTTTTTTAGCAACTAATAATAGTTTCAAATCTAACAATGAGTGAATTTTAGATTCGGGTTGTTCTTATCATATGTGTCCCAGTCGGAATTTATTTACCACATATGAATATTTTGGAGGTGGAGTTGTCTTGATGGGCAACAATGCTGCCTGCAAAGTTATTGGAAAAGGTACAGTCCGAATCAAAATGCACGATGGTGTGGTGAGAACTCTCACCGATGTTAGACATGTTCCTGACTTGAAGAAAAATCTCATCTCTTTGGGCACTCTAGAATCTCTTGGGTGCAAGTACACAGGGTGAAGGTGGAGTTCTGAAAATTTCTCATGGTGCTCTTGTGATCATGAAAGCACGCAGATCTGGTTCGTTGTATACTTTATTGGGCTCCACTGTTATAGGCCCTACTACAGTTTCGGTATCAGATAATTTATCTGATTTTGATGGCATTAAATTTTAACATATACCCATTGGGGGTTTTGCGGAGAAGGTGGAGCAAATTTACTATATCATCCAAAATTAGGCCAAGGTGGAGATTTGTAGTATGGCCATTATTTTGTCAAATGGAGTCCATCTCACATAAGCATAAGCATCTTTGTAAAGTGTAGACTTTGTTGGCAATATTCTTTGGGACCCAAAAATATTGCATTGTGTGTTGGACATCATTTGCACAAGTTGTATCTCTTCTTTTACACCTAAGAGGTCAAGACTTTTTGCCTATAAAAGGGAAGGCCATTAGTTCATTTTAGACACACCAATTCAAGAGCTTTTTACTCTTGTCTTTCTTTCTCCTCCTTTATTTCATTATAGAGTATTTTGTAAGAGAGTGAGTATTGGGAAACACTTGTGTGAACCCTTTCTTTGGAGTGATCTTGTGAGGTTATTCTCTTGGGGTATTTGGGATTAATTAGAGTATTTACTCTAATTTTGTACTCTCTTTTGTACTCTTATTGGTATAGTGAAATTGCTCCTCTCCGCTTGTGGGCATAGGTCACCTTGACCGAACCACGTTAAATTTGTGTCTTCTTTATATTCTTTAATTGCCGTTATTATCACCTCCCATTATCTTTGTTATTGCCATTATACCGTTGTTTGGCTATATTCTGCACTACCCGGGTTCCCGATCCTAACAAATTGGTATCAGAACCAGATCTAACTGGCCAAAATGACTCTAACAAAGTCTTATGTTAAGAAATTTGACCGAAGTGCAAACTTTGGAATGTGGCAATTAAAGATGGAAGCTATCCTAATTCAGGATGGCTTAGATTTGGCACTGCAAGGAAAGGAGAAGATGCCGGATAAAATGACGGACGAGGAGTTTGCCGTCATAGACAAAAAGGCAAAAGCAGGTATTATTTTAAATCTTTCAAATGAGGTTTTGCATGAAGTTACAACAGAAAGCTCAGCCAAAGGCATATGGAAAAAGCTTAAAACCCTATATATGAAAAGAACAGTAGAAAACAGACTTTACCTAAAGCAAAAACTCTAAACTTTTCGTATGGCTGAAGGTACCTATATACTTACTCATCTTGATACTTTTGATTCTCTTCTTATGGATTTAAGTAACATAGATGCTAAATCAAAGATGAGGATCAAGCTGTGTTATTGCTTGTTTCCTTACCCAGTCGTTTAAACATATAAGAGATACTATGCTTTATGGAAAGGATAATATCTCTTATAAAGATATTAAATCTATTTTGAAATCAAAAGAACAAATAGATAGAGATATTACTGGGGAAACTAGTGGGAACCAAGGGAAGGCTTATTCATAAGAGGTAGATCCAATAAGAAAGATTCAAGTAGTGAGAAACCTAAATCAAGGTCAAAATCCAGATACAGAAATGTCATGTGCAAATATTGTCATAAGAAAGGTCACATTATTTCTGAATGCTTTAAATTGAAAAACAAAGAAAAGCATACAGAAAAGAAAAATGAGCACAAAAATATTGACACTGCCGAAGCAAGTGTAGCTGCTGATGAGACTGAGGGAACTATTTTTTTAGCAACTAATAATAGTTTCAAATCTAACAATGAGTGAATTTTAGATTCGAGTTGTTCTTATCATATGTGTCCCAGTCGGGATTTATTTACCACATATGAATATATTGGAGGTGGAGTTGTCTTGATGGGCAACAATGCTGCCTGCAAAGTTATTGAAAAAGGTACAGTCCGAATCAAAATGCATGATGGTGTGGTGAGAACTCTCACCGATGTTAGACATGTTCCTGACTTGAAGAAAAATTCTATCTCTTTGGGCACTCTAGAATCTCTTGGGTGCAAGTACACAGGTGAAGGTGGAGTTCTGAAAATTTCTCATGGTGCTCTTGTGATCATGAAAGCACGCAGATCTGGTTCGTTGTATACTTTATTGGGCTCTACTGTTATAGGCCCTACTACAGTTTCGGTATCAGACAATTTGTCTGATTTTGATGGCATTAAATTTTGACATATACCCATTGGGGGTTTTGCGGAGAAGGTGGAGCAAATTTACTATATCATCCAAAATTAGGCCAAGGTGGAGATAATATGGCCATTATTTTGTCAAATGGAGTCCATCTCACATAAGCATAAGCATCTTTGCAAAGTGTAGACTTTGTTGGCAATATTCTTTGGGACCCAAAAATATTGCATTATGTGTTGGACATCATTTGCACAAGTTGTATCTCTTCTTTTACACCTAAGAGGTCAAGACTTTTTTACCTATAAAAGGGAAGGCCATTAGTTCATTTTAGACACACCAATTCAAGAGCTTTTCACTCTTGTCTTTCTTTCTCCTCCTTTATTTCATTATAGAGTATTTTGTAAGAGAGTGAGTGTTGGGAAACACTTGTGTGAACCCTTTCTTTGGAGTGATCTTGTGAGGTTATTCTCTTGGGGTATTTGGGATTAATTAGAGTATTTACTCTAATTTTGTACTCTCTTTTGTACTCTTGTTGGTATAGTGAAATTGCTCCTCTCCGCTTGTGGGCGTAGGTTACCTTGACCGAACCACGTTAAATTTGTGTCTTCTTTATATTCTTTAATTGCCGTTATTATCACCTCCCATTATCTTTGTTATTGCCATTATACCGTTGTTTGGCTATATTCCGCACTACCCGGGTTCCCGATCCTAACAGAAGACATAATGGCTAACTCGAGAAGTTACGATATAGATCATTGTCCACCCGTAGATCACGGGAGTATAATATCTTTGATACTGTTCTTATTATAGAAAACCTCTTTCTTTCTTTATGGGTCTTCCAAGGCCGTTAGATCAAGATAAGAAAGATAAGAATGGTATTAGATAGATGTCTTCTTCATAACTGAAGACATAATGGCTAACTCGAGAAGTTAGGATATAGATCATTGTCCACCCGTAGATCACGGGAGTATAATATCTTTGATACTGTTCTTATTATAGGATGAAGGTTCATGTGAACTGTCTATCTTGCAGTTAATTATACAATAGAATTCTTTTACAAGTTGTTAATTTCTAGCTTTTGAAATATTGGTGTTAAATGGAGGCCCCCATTATTCACCGAGTTTCGATGAAGTTCTTACACCGATCACGGGAATGTATATTTGATAAAGTTCTTGTTTCTCGCTACAGGATGAAGGTTCATGTGAACTGTCTATGTTGCTGTTAGTGGAATTCTTTTACAAGTAGTTAGTTTCTAGATTTTGAAATATTGGTGTTAAGTGGAGAAGGGTAGAGAGGCGGGCCACTTTTGAACTATACGCACTGTTTCTCGGGGATTTCTCTGTTATAAAAGAAAAATATTGGTGTTGACTGTAGATAAGTTTCATGTTACAGATCATTTATTGAAGACTCATGGGCTGGCATAGAAATATCTGCTCAGAACAACAATTTTCCAGGTCTGCGTGACAGGTTAGTAACAGTGACTGCAACTTTGGGGGAGAAGATGCGAGCAATTGAATTGATTCTACATAAGTTGGCAGAAGACCATCATTATATAAAATCCAAGAATGCTCCATTTCCATTTGCATGTATACTCAAATTATATTCTGTTTCTAATTGTGGTTATGCTATTCTTTTGTCTTTACCCATGCCCAGTTTCTTTTCTTGTGTTGAGCTTTGACACTTGGTGCTTTTGTGGCATTGCAGGAAGATAGGAATAATTCTGTGACTATTGGTGTTGCAGATGAGCCTATAGGGTTGGTGCTTGGGCGGAAGGAATATAATGGAGATCAGTCAGGTTTGTAAAGAAGTTGCAATTATTCCCTGCTTGCATATATTTCAGTCTGTGCTTTCGTTGCAGCTTAGTCGGGCCAGAATAAGGATTTCAGATAGGGTGTTTTGTGTCCGGTATTTCTGACCTGTATGACATCCTGACATTGTTTGTTTCGCTTAGCAGATTGAGCTATACAGAGTAAACATGTTAAACAAAATTTTTCACCTTTTGCTGGAAGGTGACTATTATTGGATCCTAAAGAGCAATCCGCATGGCCGAGTCCATGATATTTTGCGAAGTAGCAACCTTTTCTCTGAGAGATGACAGGTTGGACTTAAATTTCTAATAGTTTATGTAGTGATCCCACAGACAATCCACTTAGAAAATAAAAGGGAACTAACTTTATAAGGCATGCTTAGACTGAACAATTAGGTGCAAATCTTTGAAAAGCTCTTATTGTCTTTATTGCTGTTGGAAAAGCTCGGTAAAAAGGGACATATTTGACAGGAAGCTCTACTCCATGTTCAGATGTTTTTGCAACAGTGAAACAATCAGGCAGCCTCACCACTATGCCTGTAAAAAATGTTCTCTTCACCCAGCTTGAAATGTCCATGGTCGAAGCAGATTTCTGAGTCCCATTAGGTACTATACTATACTATCTCGTTCATCAATAACGACTAGTAAAGATTCATAAGTTGCAGTTCGATATTGCCGCTCACTTTCATATCTCCGAAGACTTTTATCAAACACTTTCCGCATTATTTGGCAAAACTCTTAGCTTCTTCATTCAAGTGGTTGGATTTGCCATACTCTAAAGAGTAAAAACTTACCCCACCTAGTGTTTACACCAAGCCAATAACAGTGAGACATGTCTTGCATATACACTTGTTAACACTTAGCAATGGTTAAGTGATCCATTTTCACTTTGATTTGTTAATTCTTATGGTTAATCGTGTAATTAGGTGTAAACATTCAGTGCAGGTAATTATTTACCTACTCCAGAGTTACCCGTTCTTGGTTTTGACTTTAGACCCTGCTCAGTATCAAGCCGAGTGCAATTGTGTAAGCAAAAACCGCGTGGAAGCCACGCCATAAATCTATTGGGACCACAGAATTTTACAAAGATTTCTCTATCCGACAATGCACGGAATACACCTTGATGGTAATCTCCACGACAAGCTCCTATCCCGTTGCCTTTAAGTGGAACCTTTGATATAAGAGACTGCCAGTGCCATTTTTGTTTCGGCTTCGGCAGTACCATTCCCTTTGACTAGCACGTTCTCATCAATCATTGCACACAGACCTCGTAGTGTACTGGAACCCGACATGATTCCGCAGTTGCAACTTGACTTAACAGCTTAGTGGTATCTTTGCGGGACTTGCATCAAACACCTGGTCTATGGGACTGGAAAGTCCATTTTCCAAATCATTGTCTGCAACTGAAAGCTCTTGAGCTTCGGCGATTGCCCTGGAGTAAACAAGTTGGGCATCAGAGGATGAAAGTGTTGAACCATACGAGAGTGATTCTCCACCAGCCTCAATGTGAAATCAAGGATGCTGAAGTGGGTGTTGATCACGGTAGAAGCTTGGGGACGACAGTAAGCTATGGACGAGCAATAAAAAGCGCCAATGTTTTAACACATGATAACCTGAGGAGAAGGGGAATGTCAATCTGCTCGAGGTGTTACTTATGTGGCCAAGAGGTAGAGACAATCAGCCATCTGTTTCTACCTTGTAGAGTGACTAGTTAGTTGTGGGACTTATTCATCAACCTCAGAGGCATTAGATGGTATTGACCAGGAAGAACATCTGAACTATTGTCAAGCTGGAATGAAGGGGGGAAGTGCACTGCTTCCAACAAAGACAGATGGAAAATTGTCCCTGCAACTATTTGGTGGACAATATGGAAGGAGAGGAAAGCAAGATGTTTTGAGGATTCAACTAGTTCTATTCAGAAAATTAAGATGAATTGTATTCTTCTTTTTTGTTTTTGGTGTAAAGCAGAATATAGTGACGACTTAGAGTCAATTCTACAGGTCCTAGATTCCTTGTAAGAAGAGCAATGATTGTAATAGGGAGCTTTGTAGGCTTTTGTAAACTCTTTCTTTTGGCTTCCAGCACTTCCTTTGTGCTGAAGATTGATTAATACAAATATACATGTTACATTGTCAAAAAACAAAAGCGCCAATGTAGTGAATCCGTAGACACTCCGCTCATAAAATAAAAGGGAACTTGTTTATATTATGGTAGCTGAAAGGAAATTACAATTACCGTAGATAAAAAGGAACTAACAAACACTTAAGGGTGTCGCCGAGTAGTCAATAAAGTGGGTCGAGAGAACCATAAGGTCAATTGTTCAAATTAAGCAGAGGCAAAGACACTAGGTGATTTTTCTCATTAGTCCACGTCTTTGTAGATAGAGTTGCTCGGTACTGGTGGGAGATATTAGATATCCCTATCGAATTAATTGAGGTGCGTACAAGTTGGCTTGGACACCACAAATATCCTTGCCATCCCGGTATTTTTTTTAGAGAAATTTTCAGAAACCACTACGTTTTAGGATTATTAGCTTGCTATAGCTACCATTTACTAAATTACTTCCTATAGCTATGTTTTCAGTTGTTATAGACTGTATTCGATGTATTTTTGCTACTGTATTCATGAATACAGTAGCAAAACTCGACGAAAAACAGAGGAGTCCAGCTAAGCAGAGAATGTATTCGACTGTATTCGCGAGCTGTATTCGTGAATACAGTAACGGAATTTGAGAAATAAAAGGTCTTCAGGTGTTTAAAAACGGTAAGTGAATCAATTAATGCGTTAGATTCCTAATATAGCTCAACAAACTCAATTATAACACACAAAATTTGTATTTTCAGTTATAAAAAAGATTCTCATCAACCGAAAAACACCCCCAAAACAGAGCAATCTTCAGAGATTGAATATAGTTAAATACATAAAAATACATTGAATACATGAAGTATAGCAGGTCATTTATAGTGCAAAAATAAATGAATACATACTACAGATACATTTGAATACATATATACATATGAATACATAAATTATATTAATTAAAAAAATATATGAATACATTCATGGAATACAACGAGACAGTGAATACAATGAAATACATGAAATACAGCGAGATACATTGAAATACAATGAAAAAAAAGGTAACAGACTTTTTAAGTTCCTCAGCCCTAAACTCCATCCCCAATCCACCGATATCTAGACCGCCGCCATGTGGGGCGTCGCCGCCGGTTAAATGAAGACAGTTGTTGAAGAAGCACCAATTTAAAGGATCAAACGGAAACTAGAGACAAAACTTCTTCAGATCTCACAAGGCAAACATGAACAATCAATGCAAAATATAAGAAAAATTTAGAATGTGTAACACAACTGTGTGAAAGAAATCGTCGGCCGGAGGAGGGGGGTTAGGGGTGACACAACAAGGAAGGGGGAAGTGGTCGCTGGCCGGATCTGTCGTTGGCGGAACACAGCCCCTGCTAGGGTTTCTAAAAGCAGGGGAGGAAAAAGCTGGGGGAAAAAGAGAAGAAAGAGAAAAGAGAAAGGAGGAGAGGGGGAAGAGAGAAATAATACACAGCGTATTTAATGGCTTAAAGGTAGGAAGTGCCCATAAATAGATATTTTGCTATAAAAATTAAAAGGTAGCTATAAGAGATAATTTTTTAAAAGGGTATTTATTTATAATAAATAAGGTATCAACCTTTGCTATATAAGGTAAAATTTCCTTCTTTTTACCCGACTCTTAACACCCCACTATCCCAAATTAACCTTTGCCTTCTAGCCCTATTACTATTTCTTGGTCCAATAAGTAGAATTGGCGTGGGATAGCCATTTTTTAACATGACATTTAGTTTTTATTCAGTATTTTTAATGCTGAGAAAAAATAGTCACTACTCTATTAAAATTAATATGAAAAGACGTTTTTACCCTTTTTTCATGAGTGCTGTGTAAATATTAAGGACATGATGTCCTTAAAGTTTACACTGCATACATGAAGTTAAGGACGCTATGTCCTTAACATTTACGTTGCACATATGAAGTTAAAGGACATGATGTCCTAAAGTTTAACAACGGAAAGTGCAAATACAGGAAAAATTTTGTCCTTAATATTTAGGGAGAAGGTCTAGATTTGCCCCTCTACTATTGTATATTGTTTATATTTGTCCCCCGTTATACTTTTCGTCCACTTAGCCTCTACCGTTAATAAACTTTTCAGATTTGCTCCTAACTCTAACCCTAACGGCCTTACCCTATGGCAGCTGACCCCTCTAATTTTTTTCCATGTCAGCTGCCAAGTCAAATGGGCCCACCAAATTAAAAAACCCTAGACCCATAAACTTGACCCATTCTACCCACGTATTTCCCTTAAATCATCCCCATCTGAACCTCACGCTTTTATATCCCCCCTTGTTGAAAATGGAGGACTTTGTCAAATTTCAATGTACTGATACCAGTATATTCTTGAGAACTTTGGGCTCTAGACTTGGTGAAAGAATTATATTATTCCAGCATCACTTTTGTTCCTTAGGTGGCTCCTCCAAGTTTTTGATTCCACTGGAAATCAAAAGATGGTGGTTTTATTAGGATTATATTGTAAAGCTCTGAATCTTTACCTTCCAAATATAGGCAGCAAGTTCTTCATGAGACTCGTACAATAAGTCTTTCACAGCGTCCTCGTCAAGCGTGTTTCAATTTTCTTAATCATAATCTGAACCTTTGTCAAATCCAAAATCTCGAGCTATTAAAGAAATTCACGTTTTTCTTTTCAAATAGTTGGATGTTTTGCATATGGATCTTCCATTTTGACTAAGACCAACATATGTTTTGTATTTTCCACTTCTGGCGAGCATAGAAAGGTGGCAGGGCAGCTTAGAATTTTTAGGGGAAATGAGTGGGTAGTCAAGTTTATGGGATTTTAATTTGGTAGGCCATCTGACTTGGCAGCTAATATGGACAAAAATTGGAGGGGTCGGCTGTTGTTAGCCCTCCGCCTCTTTGGGATAGATTTGGCAACGAGAGCGTTGTCAAGGCAGCAAGGGTGTTGCCAAGCTAAGGTGCGTGAGCTAGCACCAAGGCAAAAGAGAGATGGGCAAGCGATGGCCAAGGTCTTAAGACAAACAAGACATGCTTGGCAAAGGCTTGACAAGGCAGTGTGGGCAAGTTGGTGCGGCATGGCACGACATGCATGCCAAAGACAAAGGTGCGGGCGATTCAGTTTATGGAAGCGCCAAGTACAGGCTGAGCTAAATCAAGATAGCACAGAATGATAGCGAGGAGTCTCAATAGCTAAGGCAAGGCTATGTGAGGAAAAAGACAAGCAATGGCATGGGTAAGACAAGTGTTGACAAAGACAAGGCAGAAACACGGCTAAGGCAATGTGCGTGCGACAAGAATGTCGGGCGTGTGCAGCAAAATCATGGGCAGTAGGTTGCGAATAAGGCATTGGTGCGGAGCAATGTAAAAAGGCGCCAAGGCTGGGTGCAATGCCAGCCTTAGGGCGTGCAATAACTGACCAAGTGAAAAAGGCACATGCAGTGCACATGCCGAAGTAGTGGACGTTTACCTTTTTATAATAACTTGTACCCATGTCTGAGTAGTGCTTGTATCTAATATTATTTCGTGTGGGAAAATGGCCTAAGTAGTTGGGAGATGTCAACTACAAGTTATGACAGATTTAACAATGCTGTGTGACAGGCTTGTTTCAGTGGATGGTGGGACCAGTGCTCCACAAAGGGGGCTAAGTGCTCCACAAAGATGGCTCAGTGCTCCACAAAACAGAGCTAAGTGCTGAAGAGGGCCATTTCGTGGGTGAGTGCCCTATTAAATGGTTAAGTGCTTATTTAGTGCTCTGACTAAGAAAAGCACTAGAATGGAATTGCCCCTTTGTAAGTTGCCCTTTCAAATCTGCCAGTGACAGCCCATATATAGATATATGGGGGTATTTTGTGATTAAGAGCATCAAGACTGAGAGTGGTCTTGAGAGAGGGTGAGGGAGTTCAGATGTAATCCTTCCAACCATCAAGACCGAGAGTAGTCTTAAGAGAAGGAGTTCAAATATAGTCCTTCCAGAAATCAAGACTAAGAGTAGTCTTGAATGAGAGAAAAATGTGTTGAGTGCATGTTTAACTTAGGAAAGAGTTCCTAAGTGTGTTTTCAAGAGTGAAAACACCTAAGGCTAAGAGTAGTCTTTGAGAGAAAATCTGAGGGTCAAGAGTGATCTTCATTTTTGTACACGGTTGTACTTGAGTTTGAGTTTCTTTGTATGCTCGAGTTAAATACAAAGTTGGGAAGAAATTCTTGTAAATTGTGCCTTGTGTTCTTGCTAATTTACCGTTGCCTTACTTTCAATTTGTTGCCTAAATCAGTTCAATAAGGCTTACTACGTTGAAGCTGCCCGAAAATATTCTAAGTCCAAAGTTGCTATAATTTTGGTGGTTGAAGTCAAGTGAGGGACTTGACTGCCGCACATGCAGGTTTCGACGGACAGAAACCACGCCCGTGACAACTGGTATCAGGGCTAAATGAGAACTACTCTGAACTGGGAGCAGAACGGAGCAGTGCAGGTTCGTGAAGGAGTCACGACGAGTAGTGGCAGATTTCGGGGTCTTGTTCGAGAACATGGACAATGGTAATGTCGAACTGCGGGAGAGGCTAACGAAATTAAAGAGCAATGCTAATGAATACAAGGGGAATGGAAAGCAAAAGGCTGGAACTTCCAATAGCAAAGAGATGAGACCGATGGGCGTTGATTGTCAACCCCTTAGGACTCATAAATTGAGTTAATCGACGAGGACGTCGAGTTTCAAAGGGTGCAGGTGGTTTGTCAGCCCTCCGCCTCTTTGGGATTGAGTTAGCAACGAGAGCGTTGTCAAGGCAGCAAGAGTGTTGCCAAGCTAAGGTGCGTGAGCTAGCACCAAGGCAAAAGAGAGATAGGCAAGCGATGGCCAAGGTCTTGAGACAGACAAGACATGCTTGGCAAAGGCTTGACAAGGCAGTGTGGGCAAGTTGGTGCGGCATGGCACGGCATGCGCGTCCAAAGACAAAGGTGCGGGCGATTTGGTTTGTGGAAGCGTCAAGTACAGGCTAAGCTAAATCAAGATAGCGCGAAATGATAACGAGGAGTCTCAATAGCTAAGGCAAGGTTATGTGAGGCAAAAGACAAGCAATTGCACGGGTAAGACAAGTGTTGACAAAGACAAGGCAGAAACGCGGCTAAAGCATTGTGCGTGCGACAAGAGTGTCGGCGTGTGCGGCAAAATCATGGGCAGCAGGTTGCGAACAATGCATTGGTGCGGAGCAATGTAAAAAGGCACCAAGGCTCGGTGCAATGCCAGCCTTAGGGCGTGCAACAACTGACCAAGTGAAAAAGGCACATGCAGTGCACATGCCGAAGTAGTGGACGTTTACCTTTTTGTAATAACTTGTACCTATGTCTGAGTAGTGCTTGTATCTAATATTATTTCGTGTGGAAAAAGGGCCTAAGCAGTTGGGGGATGTCAACTACAAGTTAGGACAGATTTAGCAATGTTGTGTGACAGGCTTATTTCATTGGATGGTGGGACCAGTGCTCTACAAAGGGGGCTAAGTGCTCCACAAAGAGGGCTCAGTGCTCCACAAAACAGAGCTAAGTGATGAAGAGGGCTATTTCATGGGTGAGTGCCTCATTAAATGGTTAAGTGCTTATTTAATGCTTTGACTGAAAAAAGTACTAGAATGGAATTGCCCCTTTGTAAGTTGCCCCTTCAAATATGCCAGTGACAGCCCCTATATCTATATATATGGGGGCATTTCGTGATTAAGAGCATCAAGACTGAGAGTGGTTTTGAGAGAGGGTGAGGGAGTTCAGATGTAATCCTTCCAAGCATCAAGACTAAGAGTAGTCTTGAGAGAGGGAGTTCAAATATAGTCCTTCCAGAAATCAAGACTAAGAGTAGTCTTGAATAAGAGCCAAGACTAAGAGTAGTCTTGAAAGAGAGAAAAACGTGTTGAGTGCATGTTTAACTTAGGAAAGAGTTCCTAAGTGTGTTTTCAAGAGTGAAAACACCTAAGGCTAAGAATAATCTTTGAGAAAAAATCTAGTGGTCAAAAGTGATCTTCATTTTTGCACACGGTTGTACTTGAGTTTGAGTTTCTTTGTATGCTCGAGTTAAATACAAAGTTGTGAAGAAATTCCTATAAATTGTACCTTGTGTTCTTGTTAATTTATCGTTGCCTTACTTTCAATTCGTTGCCTAAATCAGTTCAATAAGGCTTACTATGTTGAAGCTGCCCGAAAATATTCTAAGTCCAAAGTTGCTATAATTTTGGCCGAGTGTTGGATTGGCTGAAGTCAAGTGAAGGACTTGAATGCCGCACATGCAGGTTTCGACGGACAGGAACCACGCCCGTGACAACTGCCATAGTGTAGGGTCGTTAGGGTTAAGAGCAAATCTAAAAAGTTTGTTAACGGCAGGGGTTAAAGTGGACGAAAAGTATAACGAGGGATAAATTTAAACAATATGCAATAGTAGAGGGACAAATCTAGACCTTCTCCCTAATATTTATATAACATTCATGAAGTTAAGGACATGATGTCCTAAAGTTTAACAATGGAAGGTGTAAATACATGACACTTTGTCCTTAATATTTACACAACACCCATGTCTAGCACATGGGTATTTTTGTCCGGCGGATAAAAATTTAATTAAGCACTGGCTAAAGAGTAAATACATTCTAAATAATGGCTAAAAAGTAAAGACATCTCTAATTAGTGGCTAACTGTGCACTTTCCCCTCCGATAGCTCTTGCCTGATATCAATATTGGGCTGACCATAATAGCAGAATCACAATTTTGAATAAGGGAAGTCAAAATATAAAGTAAAAAATACGAAAAGGTAAATCATAATTTTTTTTTACCCATCTACACAATTTATACATCTATACATAAAATTTTGGTGAAAGGTTGTTCCTTAGACAAAGATGGCTCCACCAGTAGAGTTGGGCCGATCATAACGTTTTTTTTTTTTGGAGGTTTTCGTAATGGATAGCTTAAATATCATATCCATTTGGTGATTTTTGTACCTTGTTGACATTGTTATGCGGGTGAGCTTTTGAAATGCTGATCCACGGAAGGAGAACATGCTTTGTTGAAAGAGAGTAACACATAGGGTAAGAGGCGTATTCAGGATTTTAAAACCATGGGTACACTATTTGAAAGCAGTGAAGGATTTGTCATCCTTTGAACTTCCGGAGCTATTTGTGAACTCACGGATGACCGAGTAGTACTAGAACTTAGCTCACCATTTTTCGGCTTGGTGAGATATCTGTCCATTTCAATGTTAAGGATTATCGTTCCTACAAAGTTAAACATTTACACTTTTATTCAATCTATCTTAATTCAAGTAGAATAGTATGATTCAAATCATAGAGTAATTGGATTTAAGGGACACAAATGAATCGATTACTACACTAGATCAGTTTTATCATTCATTGGCTTCATTGTATGATTCTTTCTTTGATTGTTAGTAATTACTTCATTTTTAGAGAATTCTTAGCAGAAGTTCAAACTCTAGTTCTTAGCAGATCAATCTTATGTTATCTTGGCCCAAAATACTAATAATTAGTAAGAAATTAAGTTTACATAGCCCATACTTAACTAAACTCGATCAAGCATTTTCTCAAATACAATATGTGCGCAAATCAATACTGCCAATATTCAAGACTTTAAAGCCATAACTCTCTCAAATTCTCCCAAGAAATAGCATTCAACAACCCAATCTTAAAAATAAATAATAATAATAATAACCAACAACAAGACAAAATCTTGGAAAGAGATTCAAACATTGAACAGAAAAGGAAAAGAGAATTCGGAAAATTGCAAGAGGAGAAGAAACTTCAGCGAGTAAATTAAAATATAGAGCAAGAAGAGAGACATGGTAGTTGCATACTTGAGAAACTAAAAGCAGAAACCAATGAGAAGAAATTGCACTATTGATTCTTAAAGTATCCTCCGAGGACGAAGAGAGATGGGGTATTCGAAGAGAGAGGGAGAGAGTAGTTGCATCTAATTTATTTTAGAGATTTGAAAATTTGACTAAGAGAAAAGGGAAAGAAAAAAATAGTAAAAATGGACGTGGGTAGGGTCTTAGTGTTTTAGGGATTTGTTAGATGTTTTTAGTCAAAAGGAATTTCGGGAAAGAAAAAAATTAGAAATTTTAAGTTAAAAGTCAAAAGCAACTTTAGAAAAGAAATAAAATAGAAAAATCTAATTAAAAAGAAGTATACGGGGATGAGATTTGAACTCTGGACTAAAGACATAGAAGGGGCACTCAATCATCATTGCACCAAAGTATTCAATTGAGCATGGGTAGTCACCAATATATTTATGTATATAACTGAAAATTTTGTATTGTATATACATAACCTAGGGAGAGGAGCATGAGTGCATGTACCCCACCCCTCCACATAAATCCGCCTCTGTGACACGGATTACACGGGGGCAGAGCGAGATGGGGCGGGACTGGTTAAGTGTTCTCATGCTATAATTTTTCCGTGCTCTGTCCTGTATAAATCTTGCATGTCCTATCCCGCTTAGACTTGCCCCGCTCTGTTGAATCCTCTCTTTATTTTTTCTATTTAAATAATATTTTATTTTTATCCATTTAGCATTATCTCCAACTTCATTTTACTTTTGTAATATTCTAACTTTTTAATTAACGATTGTTATAATCATTCTTTAAATTAGTTTTCTTTGCAAGAATTTAGTGACCTAAAAGCACGAAACATGGATTAATTCACAATAAATCTCAGTGTCATTTAACATTTAGCTCATAATCGAAGTATGATACGCAAAATGGATTAATCTCATTTTCCTTCCCTATCTATCCCTTTTTATCGATTTTAGTAGAACCAAAGTTGTTTACCGGGAAAAAAAATGTCGAATAAAAGTTCATTAGACACAAGAATTGGTTTAGAACCTGCTAAATATTACATGAGCAATTAAGACTCTCCAGTAAACTCTGTTGTATAAAACTGTAACATTTTTGCAACAATGGTGAAACTGGACAACTTAGTTGATTCAAACATCTAAGTTTCTTAGAGCTTACTATACAAGTGATAATTTCAATTGCAAATATTATGGTGTAAGACCCCTTTGGGAGCTGGCGGAAACAAGTTATAAATTCGTTTTCTTCTTTTAAGGGGAAATATTGTTTTTCGATAAAAAGTTGACCTAATACCTGCACTGTCCCTTTTCAAATTTTCATAAATGAAGTTTTGCCCTGTTCTGCTTGCCATATTTAGATGGTTCTCTGCGCCGCCCCTTCCCTAACCCTTGTCATCCCTAGTATCATAGATATTTATATTATATTAAAAAGCACGAAATCTCTTAACTTTTAAAAATTGATTGCAAATAATTCTTTGATTACTACCAAATATTTAGGAGTTTAAACTCATTAAATCCTTAAATATTATAAAAATATTTAGAAGTTTGAAATGAGCTAAAATTTTACTTGTTATACCATTCTTTATTTGCATTATATTGAAAGTCCTAATATTTGGATCTTTAAAATTCTTAAAATTATACCTTATATAATTCTTACACTTAAACTATATATAATAATAAACAAAATAAATAAGGAGAGAATAAAAAAGATTAGCGAAAGAGGAAGTGCAGGCTTCTTGAATTAGTGTAACGGAGGTGTCCACGTCTTTTTAATAAACTTTATTTTTATTACGATTTATATGAACTTTTTAATACTAAAAGAATTATACTCACTAATTAACTAATAATGGTATTCCATATTATACCTTTAGCTTTCAAAAGGTTTAAACTAACTATTAAATACAATTATTCGAATGTTGAACAAAATTAATAATAAACTCTAAAATTATCGATTATTCCAGCAAGATAATTTATTCTAAATAATGATGAAGTTAGCTAAATGTAGTGGATATTATTACTACAAAAATAAGTATGGCTACGAAAATGGCGTTCCAATTTTAGATTTTATTTATGGTATACAGCAATTCTTAATTCTTTTAGAATTTTTTTCTTCTGTCTTTCTTCTATTGTTTCTTTGGAACATGTTCTGAATGGATGCTTTTCACCTATTCAGACTCTTTAACTATTTGAAAAAGGAATTCATATTGAAAAAAAAATATAAGTAAAATTAAAATTTATAAAATTTCTATGAGCTAATATTAAGAATTAACAGAAATATATTATTTCTTTTAATATTGAGAATAAATAATAAAGTATTTGGGTTAATTAATTAGCAAAAGAATCCAATTCCATTTTTTTTCCAAATGCAATATATAAGTAAAATCATGTTTTAGGTTGGCACAAATCATACGATACGTAAATTTATTTTCACGAAAAAGATCACCTGTGATGAAAGAAATCAGAAAATAGAACAAATTCTTTGTATTAATCCAAACTTGAAGAAACGAGGATGACACAGTAAAAGAAAAAAAAATTCAAATAGAGTTGGCAATAATTATTTTTTTATATTTTCATCAATTCGAACAAATGACTTTTTGTGGTATGTATATATTAAGTTATTTCTTATAAAATATTCACTTTAGTCATTTTTAAACTTTACATTAGCATTTAATTATTATTTTATAGGTGCTATATGATTACCTTCTTCATTCTTGTCACGGACCAAATATGGATCTAGGCTACCACAGGGCACCCAACAAGCAACTACCCATTAGGCTAATTCTCTAAGCTAAAATATGATGCAATTGTAGAAGAAGATAAGAGAAAAATACTGGTCAACTAATTAATTTGAATAAAGAGCGGAAACATAACAAAATTTCTGAACAACATCCCATAAACCCACCAAGAGACTGTCACGAGCTAATAAATTGAGTACAAAAATACTAAGACATAACTCGATAATAAATAAAAAAATAAAAAAACTAAGTCTGCTAATACAAGAAGTTGCCTCCATTATATATGTTCACTCAAACTCGAGCCCATTATACGGTGCCATGAGTACGCTCACTCAAGCTAGAGCCCAATATATAGGCGCCACGAGTAAATCTAATCAATTTCAATCTGTTATCTGTGGGCCATAAGTTATTGCTCAAGCTCAACCCGCTGCTTGTTCATGAGATATTGCTCAAGCTCAACATGCTGCTAAAAATGATAATGCATGCAAACCAGCTAAACATATATCATATATCACAAAGGAGTAAAAACATATTTGAAAGCTAGTTGAGCGGTAAAGTATGCTAAACAGCTAAACAAATTTCACTACATGTCAAGAAACTAGTAGAAGTTTCAAATAGTATAAAAGCACATGCTAGGACCCTCGCGATATACTTTAAAATAAAACTAGCTAATTCGGCTCACGCTTGCCCCCACAATGCATACAAGAAGCACATATAGCATGCTTTTAAGGAAGTAAGCAAACTAAGAGTTGAAATCTCACTTACCTCAAAAATAGCAAAATTTACTTTAAACCTTCTCTTGAAACCTCAAACCTTGCTTAAACGATCTCCAATGTCTCAATTTATTCAAAATCATGAATAACTTGTCTAAATTGGTCTAGAAGAGTTATTCCCATGATTTTAGGAAGCTTAAATTCAAAGTCAATTCTTGTTCAATGCAAATATTGGTTTCAGTCAACCCAGTCAAAACGCAAAATGAAGTTCATAAATAGTTTACCCATAAGTTGTGAACTCAAATCTATAATCAAAATTCAAACTTGATGTCATTTACTAGCTCAAATCAACAAAAATGTTTTCTTTTCATTTAAGCCAAAAACCCTCTTTTCATCTTTTGATTCCTTATATATATTACGATTTTTCATAGAAAATAATACGAATTAAAAAATTATTCTTTTAAAGTTTGGAATTGTAACGACTTAACCTCTCCTTTTGAGCATTTATGTTTCGTCGTTTGATCTAAGGCTTCCTACTACTTTATATTATGTATTTGAACTTGTAAGCATGTTTAGTTTGAGTTCAGGAAGGCTCGGTATGAGTTTGGTGCTATTGCATGCAACTAGTGAGTTAAAGATTACAAAAATTGACTTTAAACTTCGATTTGAGTATTTGCTAGCTGGATCTTGTTTTGAGACTTTGGATAGGTTTATATGATATTTTCCGACTTCTGTGCATGGATTTTAGTCTCGAGAGGGTTGGTGGTGATTCGCCTTATCGCACAAAGAATAGAGCTTTAAGGTTCTTTAAGTCAACTTGAGCTGTTGTTTTGAGTTCTAGTAGCTCGCTCTTTGATTCGAGGCTTCCGGTAGATTTTTTTTATAACTTGCAGATATGTGTGGTTATAGTTCCTAAGAGCTCGGGAAGGATTTGGAATGTTATTTGCCCATTTGGAAGGGTTAAAGGCTAAAAATAACAACCTTATTGCGGAAGCCGAATATATAGAGAGTCATTAAATCACAATTAGTATATTTAAAGGTAGCTAATAAATAGTAAATGAGACAATAATAAAATGAACACCAGAAATTAACGAGGTTCGGCAAAATTTGATTTTTGCCTAGTCCTCGGACACAATCAACTCAAATTTATTTCACTCCAAAAATACAAGTGAAATACTACAAGAGAGAAAGAAGATTCAAATGCCTTAGGAGATAAGAAGGCAAGTGAAAGATGTTTTCAAATGAACAAAACCCTTACTATTTATAGAAGGGAAATGACCTTAATAATATCATGCATGACATCATGTTAAGTGTGAACATGCATGAAAAATGCATCTACCAATTTCTTCCTAAAAGGAGGCTTCAAATGTTCACACTGGTTCACATTAATCTTGTCAAATTCAACAAACCTTACCCTTGGATTTTAGTATATGCGCATTCATGTTTTGAAGCTTCTAACAAGTTTATGTGATGTATTTGCACGTATGTTCGGATTATAATTCGTGGGGCTTGAGAGTATTTCGGCAATGTTGCATGAAAGTTGGAACTTTTAGGATTTGACTTTGAGTTGTTGTTTTTGTGTTGTAGTGTTTCATTTCTTGTTTCAAAGGCTTTGAATATGTCCATACAAGGCATGAACTAGTCAGAATGAATTAGAGGGGTCCGGGAGGGTGAGTTTCGGCATGTTCGGGAGGAAGGTTTAAGCACAAAAATCAACAATAAAAATAATTTTACTTGCAACCAATTTTTGCACCAAAAATAAAATTGCACCAACAACTATTTTCTGCACCAGCAATCAAATTGCCCTAGCAGTAATTTTTCAGCACTTATATAAATAGCCTCATTTTGAACCTAGTTATTTCACCATTTTGGGACCTACGGAGCTCGAGTGGAGGTTTGTTTAAGGAAACTTTCATCTATAGCATTGGGGTAAGTAATTCTAACTCGAATCTATGATTATTGCATGAATCTATCTTTGCTTTTGCCAGTGAATATAGATATTTTGGATTCAATATTATATCATAGAAAATGCTAAAGTTTTCGTAAGATTCCCAAAAGATGTGTCGTTCAAATCAAGATGGAATACATATGCTCCAATGCAAAATATTGATCGATCATTTTACTTTTAGAAATAGATTTCATATAAGATAAAATTAATTATTTTAAAAATATTTATAATTATGGAGTTACCTAATACTAAAATTATTTAAATACTAATCTCACTTGAATAATGACACTTCAAAATTAAATATTACTTCTCATTCTAATTTCATCATTCTCTAGAATACATTTTAAGTTGAATTCTTGACCGATGATTGAGGATTTTTGTGGGGGTAGTTTTTATCTTTATAAAGTTAATTATACACCATCAACATTCATCATCTTTAGAAACTTACAATCTTATTTTATAATTCAAACACATATTTCAAATTAACTTTTTTTCGTTGAACAAGTTGCACATCCAAAGCACATACCCTAAAACTAGTCTATATTATATTAAAAGAACGAAAGTGCTTAGCGAAATGTTATTAGTCTTTTTCACTCTTTAAAAGTAGGTCATGTTCAATTTGGACAAAATAGTATTTTAATAATTTTTTAATGTTGAGAAATAGTCATTTAATTTTTTCTAATATTTAGAAATAATCATTTAATATTTTTCTAATATTTAGGATTTCGAAATCTAACTACATTTTGTGTATTAATGCCTTCCTTATTTGAAATATGAAAATAATAGATTTTTAAAAGAAGAATAATTGCAATTTTAACCGATTAGTTCTTTCTAAATAATTTATATAAAATTTCAAACACTTTTATTTCCTTTTAGGTTTAGGAATGATTCTTCAAAGTATTCTTTTCCATGAGTAGTTATTGGTATGACTTTAGAATTTTAACATATGTCCTTTAATACTATACCATGGATAACATATAGAGCCATATGTGATCTTACAGCCATGAAAGAGTTCTATATATATATATATATATATATATATATATATATATATATATATATAAAATTATTTTCATGAAAAAATCCGTACATTTTTACCATTGTGAAGCACTTTTCGTATTAGATAAAATTATAATTACAATTAATTTTATGTGATTTTAAAAAAATAATCTACTGATCACGATGGGGTACACACTATCAATTGTACATGCCTATGAAATTTAATCCATTTTCTAAGAAATATTATAGTCTCATTTGTTTCCTATTTTTCTCTACTAAAAGAAAAAATGAAAAAGAAATAAAAAATAGTCCAATTCCTTTTTATTCAAAACAGCATTCCGTAAAGTCTCACAACACGCTCCGCATCTTCTTCCCCGTAATACTTCAAGAACATTCAATTCAGTGAAATTTCACATTTGCATTCTGAGTAGTCAACGGAATTCACTACATTCGCACTTCAAGATTCATCGAACATTCAATTCAGTGAAAGTGAAAGCTTTTTTCACTTATTCCGATTTGATTCCCAATTCAAATCTTCTTCCCCGTAATACTTCAAGAACATTCAATTCAGTGAAATTTCACATTTGCAATATTCTGAGTAGTCAACGGAATTCACTACATTCGCACTTCAAGATTCATCGAACATTCAATTCAGTGAAAGTGAAAGCTTTTTTCACATATTCCGATTTGATTCCTAATTCAAATCTTCTTCCCCGTAATACTTCAAGAACATTCAATTCAGTGAAATTTCACATTTGCGTTCTGAGTAGTCAACGCAATTCACTACATTCGCACTTCAAGATTCATCGAACATTCAATTCAGTGAAAGTGAAAGCTTTTTTCACATAGTATGAGTTGATTCCCAATTCAAAGCTTTTCAATTGAAAGACTACATTGCAATGCAAGAACAAAAGAACCTCACAATGACGAGAGTTGAGTGCCGGTGGAAATCCATTGGCCCTAATTTCTGTACCTTCCAAGATGGGTTTCCGCTTAAGGTTGCAATATGTGAAAAGATATGCCCCTCGTTATCTTCTTCTTCTTCTGATGAAGAGATAGTTTGTTCTTCTTCTTCTGAAAAGGTATGTTGTATCTTGCAACATAAATGCGAGAAAACTTTTTGGATAAATTGTGGTGATTTGTCATATGATAGTGGTAAGGATGTTATTTCGAAGATTTTCTTCCTAATGGACACATTTTGTCTGGATGAGGGGATGCAGTGGAAAGTAGGCTGCCGTGTTGACATTGTTGAGAATGAGGAGAAATTGATCAAAAAAATAATGACATTGATTAAGGACCGTCCAACTACAACACAGTCGCTATTATACTTGTGTATTAGTAAGGTTACGTATTTCGAGCAAACCACGTTCACTGACCTGTACCAAAACCTGGGACAAACTTATAATTTCGAAGTTTGGGTAAAAAGTCAACAGCATGTTGATTTGCGTATTGTTGGTATTAAGGGATTGGAGGAGAAAATGGGGATAAAAAAACTAAGATTCGATAAGATAATGAACATTGACTTGTGTCCCATATGTATTGAAGAGTTTTACAGTGGTTCCGTAGTATGTCGAATTGAAAATTGCAGTCATATATTTCATGAAATATGCCTGTTGAAGTGGTTGTTACAACAAGTAGTTTGTCCCTTATGCCGATCCAATGTTGAGAAAAAGATTGAACCATTTGCAAAAATCTCTGAGATCTAGCGGCCAAGTTAGTCGAGGCAAGTGAGCAGCAGCACTTTGGTTGCAAGCTGTATCCATTTTTTTCTAAAATCAGTTGGTACCTGTCATGAAGTGCTCTCCTGAAGGCCATCTTGAAAGGTACACTTTTATTTCCATACATTTTTCCCTCATATCACTTTGTATGCAGTTTGTGCTGTTAGGAAATTTTGTTCTTCATACCCCAGGTAAAAATGAGTCTTTTTGCATGGCCATGGTTTAGCCTCTGAATATTTTTTCTCTTCTCTCTAATGTTTGGTATGCTTTGAACTACACCTCTTGAATTCTGTGATGGACTTACTCTTGTGCTTCATTTTTAGTTTCTCATCAAATTAAAACATTGTTAATTTGAGAAATTTATCACCGTAGATTGAACTAGAGGAGTTTGAAAGTGCTTCTATCTTATCTACGGTGGCATGGCATTCTTGTATCTGTACCTTCGAGGAGGCTCTTCAAGCGTATAAGTCATCACTTTTGCAGGTAATCTTCTATTTCCATGGCTGCGATTATTTATACTGCAGCGTGGGAGTTTTCCTTTTTCCTGGGATGTCATTGCCATCTCTGTGCTACTCCGCGGTCCTTCTTGAAGTGCATCATCCCTGTTAGTTGGTATTGCCTATCTGGATCCTTTGCTTCCCTTGTGCTCTGTTCTCAACTAAATGTGCATTGATTTTGAGAGGCTATAGGTCTTTTAAGTTAACTTCCCTACATGTGTTTTTAGATCTAATTCGTCCCTCTTTAGAACTTCAGTCATCATAATGTCGCACCTACGAACTGGTGCATTTGGAGGTCTACCTAGAAAATGGCAATACCATCTCAGTCAACCTTCTCTCATTTTATCTTTTGTCTGTGCTACTTGTACTCTCTATCTAATGTAATCATCTAATCTTGTCCAAATTTTGTATCACTGTAAATTCGTCTTAACAGTGCATTTCTAGGACACTATCTTGTGCATATGTTGGGCCTTCTAGGCCCGCCATTCACTTTCATATAACATTGGTGGTATAACAACCTTTCTTGTTGTATACTAGGTATCATAATAGGGATATATGCCCATATAATAATCTATTTGTTTAAATCTGACCCCATTTGTTCTTGTTATATAGAGTTGTTAACAATAAATAATTATGTTGGCATGTCTGCTTTTTCGAAAACCAAAGAGTATCTTGAGTATTGTCATTTTTTATACGCCATCATGCCATGGACAACTGATATTCGGAGTCTCAATTTCTTCAGGCTGAACATAACCTTTGTTCTGAAGAAGATAGATGCTGCAGCAATCACATTGGTGCGACTCTTCGAGAAGTACATAAAAGGGAGGGAGAAGATGCTCAAATGGTAATACTATGTTTTAAAGTTGCACTATGACAAAAGGGTGTTGCCTTGAAGGGAGAGAGTAGAAGTGATGGGAGATCCGACAATTTGCCATATCCCATTTGACCTCATTTGAGAAATTGCAATAATTTCATTTTTGTACTTCCCTTTTGTAACGGTTGAAAAGGGAAAAACTTTTTCTAGAAGGGTTGCAAAATTGAGGGGAAGTCTGAACCCACATAGCGTCCTGAACTAATACCCTCCAACTTCTCCTGTGCCAAACAATGCAAAATCTTTCTTTTTGCTTTCCTCTCACTGCTCCCCTTTCTTCCAAATTTCAGCCCAAGCACACTAACAAGTTTCAAATTGGAAAACTCTTCCTTGTTTCTCCATCTTCTAGAAATTATTGTCTACTCTTCCTTGACAAAGAGCAAGCCTGAACACTGTTTTACAGCTTTCCGATGAAACACTGTTTTCCATCTTCTAGATAAAGTCTTGTACTTGTAAACTTTAAATTTGATAACAAGAGATTCTACGGATTGATGGTTATTGTAGGACTTGACCCTGTTGATAATGAGTGTCAACACTTCCACTCATGTTTTTGCTTTGAAACACCACTGAGAAATTCCTTTTATAGGTATATGCGAATCTTCAGAAACTGTTCGAGAAATACGTCGGGCCGTGCACTTTGGAACTGGTATCCCCTTTATCCTGGTAATTACTCTTTCTTGGATGCTTTTCATGATCTCGTGGTTGAAGTGTCACTAATTATTCTGCATGCAAAATGATCTTTCTTCCCCATATTTATTCGAAATGAACAAAAGAAGAGAACAAACAATAATGTTCTTTTCACTGATGAGATATGCTTTATTCATTTATTAACTTATTTTCTCTAATTGCCTTTGCTGCATGCAGAAAGATGCTTCTTACTGTTTCAGTCAGTTCTTCGCCAGAATGTCACCTACTTTAGCCATTTCCAACAACATGGTATGCTAATCTATGAATCTTGCGAGTTAGAGCCTTTTATATGAATACAAAGTTGCACAGCATGCTCCGATTCTATTCTGTGCTAAAGATGTTGTTGACATGAGTTTCATGTGCAGATACTTTTAGTAACTTCGAAATGATTTGGAATGATGAGTCTCTTTAGACAGATGGCCGAGATGTTTGGAGAATACAACTTTCTTCTGTTGTCTGGTTAGTCAAGTATTGTTTATTCATATAATGATAAATAGTTTCATAGTACTATAATTTCAGAGAAGATGGCTAAACATAAAATTCAAGGATGAAGATTCTGGAAGATAAATGTCCATGATACCTGTGATATTGCCTTTACTTTTTAGCTAATTCGGTGAATTAGTGTTCATGTGCCAGTATATCTCGAATAAGGTAACCTTGGAACAGGTTTACAATGAAAAAGTACCAAAAGACAGCTAGCTTTGAGTTGTCGAGCCAATTATCATTATTCTAACTTGCCAAAAAAGGCAGTTTGCTTTGTTTTCCTCTTAGTTAGCATGATTTAGCATCTACATTCCCTGGTTAAAATGAAATGTATGAAAGTATGTTATAGTTTCCCCTATGTTCTTTTTAGAAGTCCACTGTTCGAGGTGAATGAGGCAAAGTTTTGCAGTGGAATCGAGAGTATTTGGTCTAAGCTATTTGGTGTGTATATATATATAAAATTCGTTATATCCATTACAACAACAACAACAACCCAGTATAATCTCACTTGTGGGGTCTGGGGAGGGTAGTTCACCTTACCCTTACCCTAGGGTAGAGAGGCTGTTTCCGATAGACCCTCGGCTCCCTCCCTCCAAGAACTCCCCACCTTGCTCTTGGGGTGACTCGAACTCACAACCTCTTGGTTGGAAGTGGAGGGTGCTCACCACCAGAGCAACTATGTAAGTGAAACTAAGTAAGGATTTCCTTCTCTAGAAAAATGAAAAAATGTATTATCTTTTGTTTTTAATCATGTTCAATTGAAAACTTTGAAGATATTACTTTGAATCATTACTTATTTTCAGCATCAACAGAATGACAACACACAATTTAGTTGCCACTTGCAAGAGTGCGCAAACATAAATATCTTGTGGGCGTCACTACTAATTGAAGAATGTACTCGACTTGGTCTGACGGTGAGACTATTTTCAACTTTATAAATATGGTTTAATTGAAATACAAGTATCTGATTCTTCCACATCTAGTATTTTTGTGTAGCTCCAGGCTCACGGTCATCTCCTCTTGCTATTGCTGCTTCTACTCATCCTGCAACAAGTTGTATTGCATGCATTGATGAGCGCTCACTTGCATTTCATGCTGTTGGTTATGCCAGAAGTTCTCATAAACCAGCAGTAATCATCACGTCATCAGGCACAGCAGTTTCAAATCTTCATCCTGCTGTGAGTACTAACACGTAATATTCATATTCATTCCAGAATTGTACAATGCTATTCTGTTTCCCGTTTATTACATGTTAATGCAAATGTTAATTTTGACTTCTCTATTCCACAATTAACTTGTACAAACTGAGTTTTTTGTTGCTCTTTTTTTGGGGGTCTTTTAACTATCTTATAACCTTAGCATAATCTTTATGCTAAGGGTTTTTGTAATTAATTTATAAAATTAGTTACTTCGCAAAAAAAAAAAAAAATTGTACATACAGGCCAGCCTGATTGACATGATGACTAATACCTGCTGCAACGGTTTGTCAACAGTTAGCCAGTATGCTACTTCTTTAAACTATATCCGTGCCAACATGACATGATGACTAATACCTGCTGCAACGGTTAGCCAGTATGCTACTTCTTTAAACTATATCTTGCATGGCTTGTACCCAGCTAGAGTCCTTTAAGGCTTCGTCAACCTTCGTTGGTTCGATTTTGTGAGATAAGTGTGATGTTGGCCTTTTTCTTGAGAGCTCCTCTGGTTTTCATTCCATCGTTTGGATTTCCTATGATGAACTTTTGTGGTATTCAGGTTCACTTCTCCGTTCATTTGGTCTTGTTTCAGCAGGCTGAGTAGTCGACTATTTCTTAGGTTCAACCTGGTTACTGATAGATTCATTAGTCGACTCGGTAAGTTCATTGCTGTTGTCAGTGGATTTCTGTTGTTCCTGAGATTCATTTGTCTTCGATATGTCCTGATATATATCTTCATCACCTGCAATAATTCCTTTCTCGGCCATAGAGTTATTATCTTCAAAGATAACATGAACTGACTCCTCTAACATAATGTACGTTTGTTGTAAACTCTAAATGATCTACTGTTAATTGAATATCCAAGAAATATACCTTCATCCAAGAAATATCCAAGAAATATACTTTCATCACTTCTTGGGTCGAACATACCAAGATTGTCCTTACCATTGTTGTGAATGAAGCATTTACTTCCGAAAGGATGAAAGTAGCCTATGTTTGGCCTTTTACCTTTCCACAGTTCATATGGAGTCTTCTTTAGAATTGGCCGTATGAGACATCTGCTGAGGATATGGCATGTTGTGCTGACTGCTTCTGCCCAAAAGTGATTTGGCAGAGAGTGTTCTAATATCATTGTTCTGGCCATATCTTGCAAAGTTCTAATCTTGCGCTCAACCACTCCATTTTGTTGAGGTGATCTTGGGACTGAGAAATTATGAGTATATCCTTGATCATTGCCGAATTCTTCAAATGATGTGCTTTCAAATTCACCTCCATGGTCGCTTTATATGGTTGAAATGAGATGCTCCTTTTCTCTCTGAATTCTTTTGCATAAGATCTCAAAGTTTTTCAAGGCCTCATCTTTGTGAGATACGAATATTATCCATATAAAACGTGAGTAGTCATCAACAATAACAAATGCATATCGTTTACCTTCAATGCTAGCGGTTCTAGTTGGTCCAAATAGGTCCATTTGTAGCAGCTATAAGGGCTTTGTTGTGGATACAATATCCTTGGGTTTGAAAGAGTTTCTGGTTTGTTTTCCTCTTTGCTGATTTGCAATATATACACTTTGAAATGTGCTTTGATTGATTGTGGCAGATCTTGAGAGATTTGCAGTCCCAAGGAATTGATCCTTGGAGTGAATCAGATTTGGTTCATTCCAAGAGTAAGTGTGGAACTTCCTGGTTTTGGGTCTTGATCGGTGTACTTTCCATCTGCAAGCGAATCCCCTTAAGCAAACGTCCCATGATTAATCCTTTGATTTCGGAGAATGACAACTTTCTTTGAGACGCGTATCTTCAGTGCTTCAATGGGCGGAATCTCAGCAGTCTCAAACTTCTCTACTCCTGGAACTTCCTTTCTTATCTTCCATCATCTAGGTTGTCAGATCTTCGCATATCTTTTCCTTTTTCTCTTTTACTCCTTCCTTTCTCGTCTTCCTTCGTATATCGTTGATAGTCTTGCTCTCGTTCTCCTTTGCTTCTGCAATGGACCTACAAATAAAGATGTGTTATTTTTCATCATTGAAATTTGGATCTAACAAACAGTAGATTTACCTGAAGGAAGAGGAACAAGCTCCCAAGTACCACTCGTATGTAAAGCAGACATCTCGTCAATCATAGCCCGTTGCCATCCTGGATGAGACAGTGCTTCACCTGTAGACTTAGGGATGAAAACAAAGGACAAAGATGATACAAACGCATAATGGGGCGATGACAGACGATGATAACGACATAGTGGGGATTAGGATTAAGTGTGGACCGTATACCTTTTCGAAGTGCAATCTGTTGACTAAGAGGAGACAAGTCCGCAGTAAGAGCATGGTCAGGTGCAGGACGTAAATCAGTTGGGCCTGATGCTGGGCGCAACCGATGATGATAAGTCAGGAGTGGTGGAGCTTAAACTGGAGCTGTAGGTGGTAAAGCTGGAACTAGAGCTGTAGGTGGTGGAGCTGGGACTGGAGCTGTAGGTGGTAGAGCTGGAGTTGTTGAGGAAGATGAATGAGAAGTAGTGACTTAACCTCCAAAAGATGGAACTGGTAGCACCTCAGAAATATCTAAGTAATAACTTGGACTTATGAAGTATGACTGTGTTTCAAAGAAGGTAACATCAACGGACATAAGGTACCACTGGAGGTCAGGTGAATAACATCGATATCCCTTTTACGTTCTCGAGTAACCTAGAAATACACACTTAAGAGCACGGGTAACTAACTTATCTTTTCCTGGAGTAAGGTTATGAACAAAACACGTGCTCCCAAAGATACGGGGTGGAAGAGATAATAAATGTGAGTGGGGAAACAAGACAGAGAATGGAACTTGATTCTGGATAGCTAAGGATGGCACACGATTAATAAGATAGCAAGATGTGAGAACTGCATCCCCCAAAAATGCAACGGAAGATGAGATTGTATGAGTAGGGTACGAGCAGTTTCAATGAGATGTCTATTCTTTCTTTTAGCTATCCCATTTTGTTGAGATGTGTGCGGACAAGATGTTTGATGAATGATTCCATGAGAATTCATAAACTGCTGAAATGGGGAAGACAAATACTCTAGGGCATTTTCACTACGAAATGTGCGGATAGAAACCCAAATTGATTTTGAATTTCAGCGTAGAAGGTCGGAAAAATATTTCATCAAAAATATCCAAGTGCACGGGAATAATCATCAATGAAACTGATAAAGTAACGGAATCCCAAGGTAGAACTGACCCGACTAGGACCCCAAACATCTGAATGGACTAAAGTGAAAGGTGACTCTGCTCGATTATCAGGACGTCGAGGGAAATGGGAGCGAGCATGCTTACCGAGCTGACATGACTCATACTCAAGAGTGGACAAGTGAGATAATCCAGGTATCATTTTCTGAAGCTTTGGCAAATTGGGATGTTCCAACCGTTTATATTATAAATCTGGGGAATTGGTAACATGACAAGTTGTTGAAGAAAGACAAGATGTGAGTTCATGTGATTTAGCAAGGATAAGGTAATAAAGTCCATTTGATTCACGCCCGATACTATTGATCCGCCTTGTACCACGTTCCTGTATAAAAACAAGATCATCAAGAAATAAAACATAGCATTTAAGTGATTTGGCTAAGCGACTAACGACTATGAGATCAAAAGGATTATCGGAAACATAAAGAACTGAATCTAATGGTAATGAAGGAAATGAAGTTGCTTGACCTATTCCAGTTGCCATGGTTTGAGACCCGTTGGCCAATGTGACTGTTGGAAGAGATTGAGATTATGGAATAGTAGTGAAAAGAAATTTGTTATCAGAATGTGATCAGATGCACCTGAATCAACGACTTAAGACTCGGAGGATGAAGATTGAGAGACACAAGTCATGCTATTACCTGTTTGAATAACGGAAGCTATCTTTGAAGATGTATGTTTACATGCTTTGTTCTGAAGGAACTCAATATAATCCGGTAAAGAAACCATCCATCTATTCATAGTATTGGATTTCATTTTGCTACACCAATTTCTCAAATTCTTGACTAAAAGTTGTATGTTAAAATCTATACCATGTGAGAATGTACGGGAGAAAAATCTATTATTGATATTCTCTTCAATTATAATACAATGAGCCCTATTTATACAATACATATCCTACTTCTATTCTATGTGGGACTATGACTAATTCACGTTATTTACATAACTATCTAACAATTTGTTTGTTGGTGGTAGAAATTAAATCTCTTGATCAACTGGTATAATGTCCGGTAGGCAATGCAAAGCACCCATATTTAAGTTGTGTTGTACTAGATTGCATCTTTTTACCAGTGGCAAAGTCTGGAATATTATGAAGGAGATTATAAAAAATATGAATGTTACATAACGTGCAGCCTAAATTAATTTTTATCATAGTTGTTGTCTTGTTGATGGAGGTGAGAGTTATGGGTGGCCACGGGTCGATTCGCCATGCATGGTGGTTTTGGTAAATGTTAAAATATAGACGCGCACTCACGATTGCATAGAACACATACACATGGAGTACAAATCAAGATCTTAAAGAGCCTTACGCCTTGGCTGATGATTTGTCTAGAACCATTCATGTCATTGATGCATTCCTCCTTCCTGTTTTGGCAGACCGTTGATGATTGGGAGCTTCTTCCCTTACTCATTTGGAGTATACATTCCAGTGGCACACTATGGAGAACTTTAAGGAACAATGATCATAGAGTTTCCAATTTTGCACACCAGCTGGTATCAAGATGTGTCTGCTGCTATAGATATGCTACCGACTCAGTGAATGACATCTGCTGCGCATGTTATTTTGCTAAAACTATTTGGAGGTATTATACTAGCCCAGAATTCTTTTATTTAACCTTTTGTCAGCATGATTATTTTTGTATTCAGTTATGTCTTTATTGGAAAATATTGTTGAGCTGATTGTGAGATATGCACTTCGTTCAATTTGTTTAAGTGAATAACATCTGCTTTACCAGCTGCATTTCCTATGGCCTACACTCACTGTCTTTTTCACAATAGGAACCAATAGTTAATCCTTTTCTTGCTGAATTTTCTTTAAAATCCACTCTGCGCCGACATCAACTCTTGAATATGTGGGTGAAAGATAAAAATAAAGTCGTTTTCCCGGTCATCTGAGCTTCGACAAAACATGACATCTTCCATTCTGTTGGACAATGCGGGAAACTATTCGGGAGATGTTCATCTTCGTGACTAATCATATACCTTTTTTGGCAGAATTCTTTTAATATGCGGACTCTTGAAGACTCGATCGCCGAAAGAAGGAGAATTGGATCTTTGAATGAGAAACCGATAATCTATTTTTAATTACAAGTTTAGCTAATTATCATACTCCCTCCGTTTCAATTTAGATGAGGTAGTTTGAATCGGCACGGAATTTAAGAGAAAAAAGAAGTCTTTTGAAATTTGTGATCTTAAAAGCTTAAGAGGTAAAAGTTTTGTGGGGCCATGACATTTGTATGGTTATAAAAGCTTGTCATTAAGGGTAAAATGGGTAAAATGAAGAATTTAAAGTTGAATTATTTTCAATTGTAGAAATGTGTCATTCTTTTTGGAACGAACTAATAAGGAAAGTGTGTCATCTAAACAATATTATCAAAGGCGCGCTTAAGTCCTGAAGCGAGGCTCAAAACATGTTGAGCGCTTCGCCTCGTTTCGCAGGCGCTTTAATATTGTCATCAATGCTCTAAGGTATACTTTTCCTTGCCAATGAGCGTAATCCTAAAAGGGCGGCACTAAACAATTGATATTTCATTTTATCGTAAATTTTCTTCAATTTTCTTGTCCATATATTTAGCATTCATTCTTATAGATATTTCTTGGATTACACATACATTCTGTAGTTGTTTTCCATTTGTGCCTTTCTTCATTAAAGCCCATGATTTATTTGCGCTTTGCGCTTAAAGCCCCAATAGGCCTTAGAGTTTTTTTGCACTTTTCGCCTTTGATAACACTGCATCTAAATTGAAACAGAAGTAGTATTTTTCTACCCTTTTATTGATACATTGCTGCTACTTCTACAATGGTTGTGCTACCAATGGAATTCTAATATAACGTATAATTTCTCCATTCAGAGACCAATTCCTCTTCTTTCGACCATAACAATAAGAGCATACTCTAATGACTCAAAATGTGCACCGCGAAAATAAATAATCCCTGATGTTTATTTTCAAGCTGAAACTACACATAATGACCTGATTCAGGCAGACTTTGAAAGTACAGCTAAAGGGTAAGCCTCATTCAACTGAAAAAGCCTCAATTCAGGTACTATGTAATGCTCTGTTGACTGATACTCAATGCTTTTTATATTGTATTCAGGAGCATATCCATGTTGAACACCATGATGGACGCCACAAATTTGGGTGATTTCTATAATTGGCTGCGTGAATTCAAAAGTATCCTTTTTGTTAAAAAAATTCAATTTTTTTATTTATTTGAACTCACTTGAAAATGATGTCATTTTATGGAATCTGTTGATCAACTTCATTATTTTTTTAGTGTTAAGCAGATGTACAGTTTATGTCCATTATGAATATGATTCTGTTGTTTGAGCAGCGGACGCTCATATTTGCGTGATCCAAACTACAACAAAGGGCTTGCTTCTAGGGAGAAAGAAAGGGATTCCCACTATTTGCGTGGTCTTCTTCCTCCTATTGTTGTTGATCAGGAGCTTCAGGTTGTCCATGTTGATTTTTGCATATTCTTGATTTATGTTTATCCCAGTCTTCCCCTCCCTAATCAAATGGAAGTTCACTGTTTAACCGCATATCAAACAACTGAACTGAATACTACCTTTCTATCATGGATAATAGATGGAATGTAACATCATTTTTCTTTTTTGATTTTTCTTCTTTTCTAATACTTTCTCTCTCCACGCTCCCTCCCCCAGCCAGCTCTAACAGTTACTTGTATGGCCGGCGGCCGACGACACCCACACCCAGCAGGTAAGTCCCCCCATCTCTCTCGCCTCCCCCCATCTCTCTTTTTTCTTCCTTATTCCCCCACTCCCAAAACTAAAAGAGGCATCATCTCTGGCGACCGCTGCCCGCCGACGCCCCCTTTTCCGGTGACTATAGCAGCACCTTTTCCCCATTTTTTCTTCTTCTTTTTCCCACTGTTTTTCTTCTCCCCCCTTTTCTCATCTTTTCCTCTCCCTTCGCATCTGCTGGTGCGGCACTGCTGCCCGCCGGCGACTTTTCCGGTGACGCCCCCTTGTTCCCTTTCTTTCCTTATTCTTATTACCTGCCATGCAACCCCCCCCCCCCCCCCCTTAACTGTTTTTCCCCCCCTTTCTCTTATTTTCCTCTCCCTTTTCCTATCTTTGCTACTGCTAGGGCTTCACTAGTGCTAGCGGTGACAACCCCCCCTCTTTCTTGGTGCCGTGGTGTTTTGTGCGTATTGCAGGCAAGAGTCGATGGCTATTGGCGACAAGCGGGATGTGTGCGTGCAAACATTGGAGAACAGCCTAGGCGAGTGTCAGCAAGGGGCGGTAGGAATTTGGACGGGAACGCGCCAGGTGCCGCAACATCGTCGCGTGCATCAAGACAATCTCCAGGTTTTATTCGCGGGAATTGGTACCTCCCGTATTCCTGTTACCCTTCTTTGTGTTAGCTAGATTGTTACCATTTTAGTTCGCATTAGTTTAATCTTTATATTAACGGGTCTGTAGTTACAACTTGTTCTCTTCTAGTTTGGTCCGTTGCCTCTTATGTGTTAGTGATTTCCTTAGTCTGCCGTAGGTATAATGGCTGTAGTCTGAGATGGTAGAGTAAGGTCATGTCCTCGGGGGGTGGGGGTGGGGAGTGGGCCAGGGGTCAGGGGTAGGGCAGGAGGCAGGGGAGGTAAGGGGAACAAGGGAGCCTATAGGTTGAGAATTGGGTTATGGAACATAGGAACATTGACGGGTAAGTCTATAGAGCTGGTGAAGATCCTCCAGAAGAAGAAACTCAATATAGCGTGTGTCCAGGAGACAAGGTGGGTTGGATCGAAGGCGAGGGATGCAGATGGGTATAAGCTTTGGTTCTCTGGAGTCCGGAAGGGTAAGAATGGAGCAGGTATTCTGGTGGATAAGGATCTTAGAGAGTCTGTGGTTGAGGTTAGGCGGGTCAATGATAGATTAATGACTATTAAGTTGGTGGTTGGAGAGTGCACTCTAAACGTCGTTAGCGCCTATGCGCCGCATGTGGGCATGGATGAGGAGGTTAAAAGGCGCTTCTGAGAGGGGTTGGATGAGATTGTGCATAATGTTCTTCCTGCTGAGAGGTTATTTATAGGAGGGAACTTCAATGGACATATTGGGTCTACTGCAGGTGGCTATGGCGAGGTGCATGACGACTTTGGCTTTGGGGATAGGAACGGAGGAGGTACTTCGCTGTTGGATTTCGCTAAGGCTTTTGAGTTGGTGACTGCGAACTCTAGTTTTCCGAAGAGGGAGGAGCACTTGGTTACTTTCCGAAGAGCCGTGACAAAGACTCAGATTGCCTATCTACTCCCCAGGAGATGTGACAGAAGGCTGTGCAAGGATTACAAGGTTATCCCGGGTGAGATCCTCGCGACGCAGCATAGGCTCTTGGTGATGGACGTTGGTATTATGTTAAAGAGGCAGAAGAGGTCTATGCGAGGACGATCGAGGATCAGGTGGGGAGCCTTGACTAAGGATAATGCCCAGGAGTTGGAGGGGAGGTTAGCAGCTTTGGGAGCCTGGAGTAGTAGTGGGTACGCGGGCGTTATGTGGGCGACGACGGCAGACTGTATAAGAGAGGCTCTGAGAGAGGTGTTAGGGGTCTCGACGGGCTACCCTGGCGGGCACAAAAGCAACTGGTGGTGGAATAAAGTGGTTCAAGGTAATGTGGAAGCAAAGAACGCGGCATACCTGGAGTTAGTAGGGAGCACAAGTGAGGAGGAGAGGAGAGCGAGCAGGGAGGTATAAAGTAGCTAGGAAGGAGGCTAAGCTGGCGGTCACAGAAGCTAAGACTGCAGCTTTTGGTCGTCTGTACGAGGAACTGGGGGACAAAGACGGGGATAAGAAGTTATTCCGGCTGGCCAAGGTGAGAGAGAGGAAGGCTCGAAATTTGGACCAAGTGAGGTGCATCAAGGACGAGGACGGTAGAGTATTGATGGGTGAGGCCCAAATTAAGAGGAGATGACAGTCTTACTTTCATAAACTTCTGAATGAAGAAGGAGATCAGGATATTGAGCTAGGTGAGTTGGAGCATTCCGAGTCACTGTGACTTTGGATACTGTAGGCGCATCAAGGTTGATGAGGTCGTGGGAGCTATGCGTAAGATGAGTACGGGTAGAGCGACCGGGCCTGAGGAAATTCCGGTGGAATTTTGGAGGTGTGTGGGAAGAGCATGCTTGGAGTGGCTGACTGGGCTGTTTAATGTTATTTTTATGTCGAAGAGGATGTCGGATGAGTAGAGGTGGAGTACGATAGTTCCGTTGTATAAGAACAAATGTGATATCCAGAGTTGTATCAACTATATGGGTATCAAACTAATGAGCCATACCATGAAAGTTTGGGAGAGAGTGGTAGAAGTGAGGGTAAGGAGGACGGTGTCTATCCGACAACAAGTTCGGGTTCATGCCGGGTCGTTCTACTACGAAAGTTATCCACCTTATTAGGAGGTTGGTGGAGCAGTACAGGGATAGGAAGAACGATATGCACATGGTGTTTATTGACCTGGAGAAAGCGTATGACAAGGTTCTTAGAGAGGTTCTTTGGAGATGCTTGGAGGCAAAAGGTGTGCCGGATGCCTACATTAGGGCGATTAATGACATATATGATGGAGCTAAGATTCGGGTTAGAACTGTAGGAGGCGACTCGTAGCATTTTCGGGTTGTTATGGGGTTACACCAAGGATCTGCGCTCAATCCATTTTTATTTGCCCTAGTGATGGACGCACTTACACACCATATTCAAGGAGAGGTGCCTTGGTGTATGTTATTCGCGGATGATATAGTTCTGATTGATGAGACGCGAGGCGGTAACGAGAGGCTGGAGGTTTGGAGACAGGCCCTTGAGTATAAGGGTTTCAAGTTGAGCAGGACCAAGACAGAATACCTGGAGTGCAAGTTCAGCGTCGAGCCGAGGGAAGCGGGCATGGACGTGAAGCTTGAATCTCAGGTAATCCCCAGTAGAGGCAGTTTCAAGTACCTTGGGTCGGTTATCCAGGGGGATAGGGAGATCGACGAGGATGTCACACACCGTATTAGGGTGGGTTGGATGAAATGGAGGTTAGCATCTGGAAGAAAGTGCCACCGTTACTCAAAGGTAAGTTTTATAGAGCGGTGGTTAGACCGGCCATGGTGTATGAGGCTGCGTGTTGGCCAGTTAACATCTCACATATCCAAAAAATGAAAGTAGCATAAATGAGGATGTTGAGGTGGATGTGCGGGCACACGAGGATGGATAAGATTAGGAATGGCGATATACGAGAGAAGGTGGGCGTGGCTCCCATTGATGACAAGATGCGGGAAGCGAGACTCAGATGGTTTGGGCATGTATAGAGGAGAAGCCCAGATACACCGCTGAGGAGGTATGAGCGGCTGGCTCTGGAAGGCATTAGAAGAGGTAGGGGCGACCTAAGAAGTATTGGGGAGAGGTGATCAGGCAGGATGGCGCGACATCAGATTTCCGAGTACATGGCCTTTGATAGGAAACTGCGGAGGTCGAGTATTAGGGGTGTAGGGTAGGGTCGTAACTATGTGAGGCTAGTTTGATAGGATTTTTATCTTAGACTGCTAGTGGTTAATGTTGTGTTCTCACTACTCTTTCATTTTATAGTGCCGGGTCTATTTACTGGTTATTGCTATTGTTTTCATCTACTTTCTGGCTTTTATGTTGCTGTTAGTATTCCTTTGGTTTCTTTTGATGCTACTGATATATTGTCTCTTCTCGTTTTCTTGAGCCGAGGGTCTTTTGGAAACAACCTCTCTACCCCTCGGTGTAGGGTTAAGGTCTGCGTACACACTACTCTTCTCAGATCCCACTAGTGAGATTTCACTGGGTCGTTGCATTGTCATATTGAGAACTAATAAAAAAAAATTCTTTCACTGTTGACAAAATTATAAGAATTTCTTGTGATTACTCAAACATTTCATTTTTCTCAATGTTCATGTTGATCACTACCTCAAAAAAAAAAACAAAGTTTTTAACTCCGCCTGTGTTGGAGATATACAGCCGGTCCCAAGCCCGGATAAAGGAGGAGGGTTTACTAATTATTAGAACATAGTACAGTCAGTTAAGCTTGAAGTAATCTATTAAATCCCAGTATCTCCTCTTCTAATTTCTGCCTTGAAATCCATGCATGTTTTGATTTTGGTTGGAGTTAATTCTTTTGGCTGATTAGAAATATAGAGTTTTAGTCACTCCGAATTTTCGGCTGATTTGGAATCTCCTTAATGAATTTTAGGCTTTTCCTTTGTTTGATAAACAATACACTTCCAGCGTAATATAATTGCAGTGTATTAGACTCCCCTCCCCCTTTTGAGATTTTTTTAAGCTTTATTTAGGCTCTCTGGTTTGGTACTTTAGGTCTAAAAGTTGATCTCTCATTTCCAGAAACGACTCCTGCCGATTAACTATGTCCAAGACAGGTTTGCAGCCAGAATTTCTGAATTCAGTTGAGAAAATCATATTGGAGAAGTTCTCACAGCATGCGTGCAAGTCTATCAGATTTGTCCTACATAGAAAAGGAACATACCTCTTCAACGAGTATTGAAGAAAGAAACAAAAAGAAAGTCAAGCCTCTAAGTACAAATGAGGTAGAAACAGAAGCAGCAAGTGCTACCTGAATCGTCAAGCGCGAAGCTGAAACTAACCACAAACATCATCAAAGAAAATATGAAAGTCAATTCCCCTTAAGTATCTAATGATCTGATATCTGGTTCTTTCCTCTGAATTCTGAATTGATATAATTATAATACTATAGACGCCTCTTCCTTCTCAATTCTGACTAACTTCTTATTTTTGCCTTGATTTATAGTTTCAAACTGCAGGAAGTATCTACTTTATTATGGAAATATTCGGCTACCGGAAAAGAAAGCCTCTTTAGGTTCTCATATGAATGGTAAAGTGTCCCCCACAAACCCACCTCAATTTTGTTTATTTTCTGAGTTAATCTAGAGAACTTGCTGAACGAGAAGGGATTGTATTATTGTCCCAACCACATGCACTTTTATTAAGAATGATTTGATGCAGGGTATGATGACATTTTATAGTGTTGGTGATCAGTCATTAAGAACTAAGGGGATGATTATGCTGATTATGAAAGTTTTTTGTTGCCTCAAATATTGTTTGTTTACAGGTAAAACAATGTGTCACTGTCCTTTTGAGTTATTTCAAGCTATTTTCGTTAAGCTCATGGAAAGAGTTATCTTTTGTACATATTTACATCGATTTGGATTTGATGTTTAATGTTTGTTTGGCTATTGAGGGAGTACGTGAGCTACTAAGAATACTACATACATAGTCCGAAAAGAAAAGTAATACTGTCTGATACAAGAAAAACAGTAATAATGAGAGCGAAGGTGACTCCGGAGTCTGCGGAAGGGAAGCAACACTACTTCAAGTCTCCCTGACAACCAAGCTATGCTCCTTTCTGAACACTGCTAGGACCCGCACCAGTATATGCACAAGAAGTGCAGAAATGTAGTATGAGTATAACCAACCTCATGTACTCTGTAAGTATCGAGCCTAACCTCGACGAATTAGTGACGAAACTATGGCAAGGCACTTATCATATAAACCTGTACAATTCATAAGCAACAGGAATAGAGATAACAGTAATAATATCAGGAATAAAAGGCAGGAAACAATAAAAGAATCTGATAACAGTATTGATAACCACATTTCTTGAATAACGCAACCAAAACCCTTTTCAGCGGCTCAAATCAACGGGAAGGAACAATATCCATAATCAACACAGCCAAAACCCATAAAGAAATGTTATATTACAAACAAAACCAACATCTCATAACACATATGTTGTGGCGCATAATCCGATCCAACGCAGACAAATATTATTGCGGCGAGCAACCTGATCCTTATTATAACATTGTTGCGGCGGCAACCCGATCCAATATATCAATTCACACAGAACCATCCAATAACACATCTAGAAATTCATAATAACTATCAAGAAAAATAAATAAGCATAATTTACTAAGGAAAGGATGAACACGAACAAGAGGTAATGGCAAATTCCAAAATTTAGAGCTAATCTTACTCATGTAACGGAATAAGGATCCAAACAAGGTTATTAACACGCAAACGAACAAATATCTCACAATCCCCAACATAGCATAGGAAAATAAGGCACGAAACAAGTATGATATAAAACAAGTATAGGCACGTCCTAATAAAGATAATTTTTAAGTAAAAGCATGAACAAGTAAAAGCATGTACCCGATAAGGCATATATCAAATAAAGGTATATAATAAGTAAGAGCATGTATCAAGTAAAGACATATAACAGGTAAAGCATGTGACAAGGCACGTAATAAAAGCATGGAACAAGTAAAACATATAATAGATAAAGGCACACAACATGTAAGAGCATGTACTAAATGAACCATAGAATAAACTAGTTCTGCCCACATGCTTTGACTCATGACAACGTATATACATTCGTCACCTTGTATATACGCCGTCCCCAATACATAATTCATGTAGCAAATAGACCCAATAATATCCTTGTTCCCTCAAATCAAGGTTAACCACAATACTTACCTCTTTCTGGAACCAAATCAACAATCCACCATAGCTTTGCCTTTAGCACAAGCCTCCAAACAACTCGAATCTAGTCAAATAATGTTCAAATAAGTCGAAACAATATTTAGAAACTACCATAGTATCAAAAGGTTCGATCTTTAACATATTTAGAAAAGTAAAAAAACAAGTCAACCCGGGCCCACATGGTCGAAATAAAAAATTAAGACCAATTTTCATTTACTCATTTTCCCCAAGTCCAAATATGAGATTTGCATCAAGATTAGACCTGAAGTCGAGGTCCAAATCCCTAAAATTAGCCCTCATAAGTTTTTACCCAAACCTCAATTTCTACACTTTAAAATACTAGATTTAGGGATACAAATCTATGGGAATTCATGAGATTAAATCAAAACTAGGTAAAAATTACTAAACTTAGAAGTTGGGATGATAATACTCTTAAAAATTTTCTCAATCCGTGATCTATGTCTCAAAAATGGTAAAAAGTGATTAAATCTCGATTTTCAGCCCTTTATATACTTGGGCGTCAGGTCTTCGCATTCCCGAAGGTCATTGGCCAATTGGCCATCGTGTTCGTGCAAGCTTCTATGAAGGCTATCGCCCCCCAAGCCTCCGCGTTCCCGATCCTCTGGTCGCGCGCACGATGAAAAAAAGCCGTACTAGCCTCCAAGCGCCTAAGCCTACGTGTTCGCGTTTGGGCAATCGCCTTTGCAAAGGCCAGCTCCCCCAGGCCATTTCGTTCGCGAGCTTCCCTTTTGCCTTCGTGTAGAGTAAGACACACCTTCTCTAATTAACCCTTTGCGAACGCGAGACAAGCTCCGCATTTGTCATGCACACTACATCAGCAGCAAATCAACTGTTGTATATTGTGCAAGACTGTCCGAAAATCACCCCGAAACTTACTCGAGCCCCCGGAGCTCACTCCAAACATCCACACAAGTATATAAACCTTACACGAACTCGCTCATAATCTCAAAACATCAAACCAAGAATCACACATCAAAATTCAAAGATCTAAAGTTCTTAAGTTTAAATTTTTAACTTTTCACAATAAGTACCAAAACGGTCTCGGGTTACCTAGGACCCCAACCAAATATGCGTACAATTCCAAAATCATCATATGAACCTACCGGAATCGTCAAAACATCTACCCGAGGTCATTTACCAACAATGTTGGCCGTGGTCAATTCTAACTATTTTAAAGTTCAAAAATCAAGTTTTCTTTGAAAAATCACATTTAAACTTTGCGAAAATCAAAATGGATCATGCACGTAAGTCATAAATCATCAAATAAAGCTATATAAGGTCTCAAATGGGAAGCTAGAACTCAAAACGACCTACCGGGTCGTTATATATCATTATATCTTACTTTACGAGCAATTTTTTCGATAGGTAATTTGAATTAATTTTATTTAGCATATAATTTCTCTCTTTTTAGTGACACAAAATAAATTTATAATAGTGGAGTATAATTTGAACAATATCTTCTATTAGATTTTGATAAAAAAATTAATTGGCTTGATCAATAATTATTTAAGTTGATCATCCTAGATTAAACATTGAAGGTTTTGCTTTGAAACTAATTGTCTTATAACACGACAATTAAGATGGAAATATTAACCCAATAGCAATATAGGTAAATTAATTTAGTCAAACAAAGAATATGTAGTAATTAAGCTACTCTATAAGTGAGTTTTTCAATTGGAGGTGCTCTTTCATGAAATATTATTTTCTTTTGCAAAAGTTTTAGAATAAATTTAAATTAAGCGCAAAAAAACTGAATAAAAATCGAACTTATTTACTTCGTGAATGAAAGACCTATTCGAATTAACCAAAAACTAACCAAATCGACTCATCCTTCCTATTTGGTCTTTGTAGCTAGTGGTAGGTATATTTTATGTATAAAATAGTGGCACCCGCAACCTTCAAATTCTGGATCTGCCTATGTTAGCATTGGTAACAGTTATGGCTTGCTAGGACATCAAGTAGAATAGTTCATTTTGTGATCGTTTCTTGGTTACTATTTACATATCTCTATTGTAGTATTGTGAATCTCTTTCATTGATATTCGCTGAAAATGTGTTTGGAAAGTGAGAAAATGCTGCATTTTGGCCAACCTGACTGAGAAGAAGGAAGGATAATAGAAGTACTTCGAGATTCTGATTTCAAATACCACAGTAAAATCCTAATACCTAATGAAAGAAAACCTTTGGAATTTTAGTGATTCAGAAACGACTGCTAAACTTTCTTTTCCTAGAAACAAACATGATGCGTTACAAACTTTTCTGGTGGTACAATGTTTCCCTGAAATGTTAAAGTATAGGTAAATCAGATTACATTATTGAAACACAATGTTGCAAGTGTTATTTTGAAAAACTTTGCTTTCTCCTTAGACAAATAAAATATGTACGTGATGATGAATGTAACATTTGGAAAAGCCAATAAGACAAAAAGAAGAAAACAAATGAATTCCGAAGGCAAGGACAAGCCTACTAATTTGTGCAAATTGAAGCGATCTTCTTGATCTATCTTTATGTTTGTTGAACGTATTTAGTCACTTTTATCGCTTTAATTTGATAATATTATACCATTTGAAATAAAGTTCTCAGTAGTTGAATCATCCAAGTACAAATTTAAATTATTTGAACATTGAGTGCTTACTTTTTTCCATCTCAGTTTCAATTCTGAATTTACTGCGTATAAGCAAGTAGAGCAATTTATGCCTTTTTCCTTTTTTTATATGACTTGACTATTCAGTTCCTTGAAATTGCACAAATTTGGATTCAAGGAAAATAAATGATGATTTCTTGTGGAAAAGCTTCTGCTGAATGCTTTTTTATTTCTCATTTCCAGTTTCTCGTGCACCTTATAGGTAGTAGTGACAATGATATCTAAGGTAGGTGATGGACCCTAAATGCGACACAACTTTAATTTTGCATAACATTTTATGTCCAATCATAGCAACAGAGTACTGGTACATTTTCTTTACATGCATCTTTTCTGGTATTATATTAAGAACTACCCTGTACTGAATAGCACTTTTCACCTTTTTACCAGTTGAGATGAACTGTTGTTCGGGGACTAACATTGTAGTGCATACAGCCAAATCATTTATTGAGATGAGGTAACGTGACAGTGATTCTACACTTACTGTTACTATTTAAAGATTTGAGACTATTATTACCTGAGAACAAAAAGGGCTTGAGAAATTTGAGAGTAGTTGGCTCGATGATCGGAGAATTGCTATCTATTGATTGATATAAGAGCACATCATAAAAAACCATGACAAGCATGGAGAGGTATGATTTATATACTCCATATCATCGAGCATTAAGCTAATAATTTATTGGGCTCCAGTCATGATTGGATGTGATGCTTATTCTGACTCTGGAGGAGATATTGTCTGTGGCTGTTTAACTGATGGATATATAGTAGCATTACAAAGCTCATGAGCCTCAAGGTGGCTCTCTACAACCATATATTTGAAAACCTTACCTGGACCTGAACCAAATTATTCTACTCAATGTACCAAATTGATCACACAGAAAAGGAAACAGAAAAAGCAGTTTAAATTTGCCAAAGGACAAACCAAGTAAATTTTTCGGAAAAGGGTCGGAACTGCCCTTAACGTATAGGAAATGGTCCAAAAATACCCTCCTTTACCCTATTGGTTCAAAATTGTCCTTAACGTTATTTTTATGGTTAAGAATGTCACTCAATAGAAATATGACGTGGCAATGATGGACCTTTTAATGGGACAAGTGTAATTTATTTAGTAGATTTTTTTGACCCAACCCATCCATTCTAATAATCCGACCCATTTAGAATAACTCAAACTCCATTGCCCGATATTTTAAAATAACCCAAACAACACAGTCTAAAAATAGAGAATTAAAGGCAATCAAAAAAATTGGAAGAACTGAAATATACAAAAACTGAAATAAAGAAGATGGAAAATCGAAGAAGGAAGAAGAGGGGAAAAATAAGAACCCTATTTGGAACAAGTAGTAGAAATAATCGGATGGTTAGCACTCAGCACTAATATATACTGAATGCTATTGTCCGAGATAGAGCAAGTTCAAGCTCCTATTACTAAACTAACGTTTGACCATATTGAACTGATTTGGGTGAAATTTGGTTTGAAGATGAAAATGTGTTGACATGATTTTTCAAAACATATTTCACTTTTTATTTGAAAAAACATGAAACATGACTTATACCCACAAATTCTAAAAACTATCACAAATACCCAATAGTACCAAACAAACAAACTTGTTATCTTGTATATACAGAACCTTCATCAATACTATTTATTATTATTATCATAAACCATAGTCCTAAACATAAATAAGTTTAATGAGAGGCAAGTGAGCAGATATGGCTTAGTTGGTCGTAATAAATGTGAGCTCTTTTACAAACTATACAAGTTTGGGTAATATTTAAATTTTTTTAAAAATGACCGTGTCATGTTTTGGCCCAAAATCAACAATTGAGGTGATTTTGGAATTTGGGATTTTGCCAAAATATGGGTAAAATTTATGACCAAACATGTGTTTGCGAAACGGGTACTAATATTGCATTAATGCTTGGCCCCTTAACTTTTTGGTAAGAATGAGATAGTTGAATTTTGAAAGTTGATGAGTCTGTCCTCCCATATTTGTCTCAAGGGGTTCTGATCCCTTTTATCTATTGCTTGGAAAAAGTGGAAGTAACCGAAAACGGAAAGAAAACGAGTCTGAGAGTCTGTGGACAGGCTTGAGTGTGATAAAAGAAACGGGTCGGGTTATTAGAATGGATAGGCCAAGCTTTTTGGTTGGGTCAAGAAAATCCATGTGGACCACTAATTGATTGCCACGTGTTCAATTAAAATATCTATTATTGCCATGTCATAGAGGGATATTTTTAACCCAAAAAATAACGTTAAAGGTAATTTTGATCTAATAGGTGGAAGGAGAACATTTTTAATACGTTAAAGGACAATTTTGGTCCTTTTCCCTAAATGTTTTACTCTGAAATTGCCATATCAGCTGAAGATTATCCATTGAAATTGCCCTAAATGTCTCTTTTTCATAAGTTTTACTAAAAGAATGAGAGTGCTTTATTGAAATTACTTGTAATCTTTTAATTTAATTTAGTTTAGTTTTTATTGAAATTGTTAATTTGTGTTATACTCAAAGTTTTAGCTTGGCGTATAATATTTTTTTCTTTATAATACGATTACAAGTATACGATTACTCGAAGAAATCGTATTATACGCCAAGCTAAAACTTTGGTTAAAATTATGAACTTTGGTTATAATCGTATTATTTCAGATATTAACTCGAAGAAAAAAATTATTTCAGAAAATTTAACAATTTTAACCAAAAAAGTGTTTAACCAACTTAAAAATCGTATTAATATTGTGTTATAATATGATTTTTAAGTTGGTTAAACACTTTTTTGGTTAAAATTGCTAAATTTTCTAAAATAATATTTTTAAATTTATATAGATAAATTTTAAACATTTTAAAAAAAATATTTCCCCAACTTTTTTTTTTAAAAATGACTCCATTTTGAAGTCGTGATGGAAACAAAAAAAAGAGCATTGCGCAAATGGTGTTTATTGGTGCACTTATACAATTGACTACCGCGATCTCTGATTGAACCTGCTTGTACAAAATTCTGGGTCCGTCACTGCATGAAATGTGGGTTGGGTTATGACTTATGTGTGTGCTTGATAAAGTTACGGTGGTTGGTATCTATCTTTTGTACGTGTAGTCAGGCAGGTTTGGTGGCGAGGAAATAACATTATATTTTTATGGAGAAATTAATATTATGTGGTTATTCCTCAAATGGAGCATAATGGATGTTTTGTTTTGATCTTTTAGGTCATGGTGGCTATATTGGAAAAGATTCAAGCTTCCATCACATGACACCTGAACAAATCTTAAAATATAGGGTGTGTTGAAAATAATTTTTAATTTTTCCAAGTTTAGTTGGCCTAAATGTTTTGAAAAATATTTTTCTCATAAACTCATTTTTCTTCAATCAAAGTAAAATATTTTCCTTCTCACCCTTCCCCACCCTATGATCTCCAATATCACACTAATGCCCACCAACCCACCCCACCCCCAACCCCTACCCTATCCCCACCTACACACCCCATCCCACCCCATCCCATACTAAATAAAAATATTATTAATAGTACTTCTTTTTATGTTATAGATAGATTTTTTTTCATTTCAATAAATGAGTATTTTTTTTCGAAAAATATTTTCCACTTACCAACCAAATAAGAAAAAATAAGTGATAAAATCGCTCATTTTCTCTAAAAATATTTTCTAGGTAAACATTTTTCTTCATGCCAAACACACCCACAATGTTGTTCCTTTCAGGAGCTTGCTCGATGCACAATGTTGTTGAACACGCACATAAGGTGATTTACTAGAGTTTGTTTTGAACCAGTGAATGCTGAAAAGATTTCCCCTATTATCAAATAATTATGCTGCCGCAAGAGACTGGGTAGTGTCCCGATGTAAGGTTGATGATGAAGAGCACTGGCAGGCAACACTACTAGAAATCCGTTAAAAATCGATCAAAATAACCGATCAAAGTTGGTCGGTTATGGCCAATTACCGACCAAAACGCGACCATTTGAGTGTGGACGGTATTTTGATGGTCGGAATGGCTTACGGTCGGAAATTACCGACCAACGTTGGTCGGTAGCTTTAAACGACCATCTGCCAATTTAAATTATTTACCGACCAACTTTGATCGGAAATATATTTTATTAATTTAATTTTACCGACCAAAGTTGGTCGGTGTAATTAATTTATGTTTTTTTATTAATTATTAAAATTAAAAAAAACCGACCAACTTTGGTCGGTAATCTCAACAGTGCAGGCAAAATATCAACCAAAGTTGGTCGGTAATGTTGAATTATGGGAATTCAATGTTCATTAACCGACCAACTTTGGTCGGTAATTTGCAATTAATATTTTTTTTTAATTAAAAATCGACCAACTTTGGTCGATTTTCTGGGTTTAATTTTGGCATAAAATGTGTGTTTTGGTAGCTACACCACCTGCCAGCATACCAATACCCCTAACAACTGAATTACAACAACAACACAACAACAATCAAACATTCAATATATACTTTAAAACTAACAAATTAAAGTTCAATTGAACATAACAATCCAAAACAAAGTTAAAACTAATTACAACAAGTTCAAAACTGGTTCTATTTGTCTAGTTCAAAGTATATAAAAGTCAAGAGGTATTTTCTACAACATTATTATCACGTCTGATGAACTTTCATTTACAAGATAGTATAGGGAACGGTCTTGCGGAGGACGGGAGGGACGATCACGAGCAGGACGGGAGGAACGATCACGTGGAGGTCGACCCTCTGGTGATGACTCACGAGACCAGGGCAACGAAAAAGTACCACTAGATAGGAGAGTTCTGATCTGAGCTTGCATGCCAAGGAATTGAGCATCTCTAAGCCTTTCTCTTTCCTTGGCCGCTTCTAGCTCGGATGTGAGCTTTGTTAGTCTCTCCCGCATAGCGGAGAAACTCTCCCTATTAAGTTGCTCACCTTACGAGGAAGTCCCTATTCCTTGCATTTCACACTTATAGCTATGAAATATTTTAGTAGGAAACCCGTATACCTTCCCCCATTTTGGACCGCCAACAGACTCCAATCATATTCTTTCAGCATCCTCGTCCGAAGGTTGGGTTGGCTCGCCAGATTCACCAGCTGGATGAATACGAATGAATTCCTCCACGTTACTTTGGTAGCGATCCTATATTATTTTAAATTAAATAAGTATTTTAAAATTCTTATAAAAGTAAATTATAATACTTAAAGAAAATTGAAAGCTTACATATGCAGTCGAGGCCCGATCCTCGACCCACCTATATTGATCTCCCTCTTTCTTCTTCTTTACAATATGCGTCTCCTTGAATAGCTCATCATGGCTCATTGGACGCCCATACTTCTTTTCCTGAAAACAAATTAATTTAGTTAATAAACAGAATAGATATATTTAGAAAAGTAAAAAAATTTAAGTAATTATGTACCAATCTTCTTTTTATTGTCCCTAGGATGATCGCACCTCCAGTGTGCAAGGAGCCTACATTCTCGGATGCACGAGCTTTCTTTCCTTTTTCGCTCTTCTCTAAGAACTCCGCGGTAAGCCATTGCCTTTGCAAACCATTCCACAAATTCTCAAATAACCAGTCAGGCCTCTTATTCTTCTTTCTAGCATCCAAGAAAGCATCCGTCAATCTCTTGCAAGCTTTAAGATGAAAATTTGCAGCCACTTTCGCTCTATAGCGCTCTTCCCTTACACACTTGCTATGTATTTAAAAAGTTAAATATTAGATGAAAAAATCATAAATATAAATTATTAAGCTGCTTAAAAGAATATTTATACCTTAAATTGATTGAAAATTTGCTCATTCGACAAGAATGGGAAATCAGTCCAAGTCGCATAAGGACCATCATAAAGCTTTCTGATGGCATTGGTGATTATCTTCGTAGTCTTATTACCCGGCCTAAACCTACAATTTAACAATAAAAATACATTAATATCTTAGTAAAAATGTTACAAAACAATAGACGCAAAAATAACAAATAACACTTACCCATCACCCTCAGGGACTATGATGATCCTACCATATCGATCATAATGCACTACCTCGTCATCATCATCCGAATCATGTGTATCAGAGGCATGTGTAGACGGTATAGGCGTGTCAGAGATATTGCCTCGTAGGCGAAGGCCTGAAATAGATGGAGTCGATGATGAAGATGATTGCAATCCCTGTGACTGCGACATAGCTGGATGCAACCCAAGTGGCTGTGATACTGATGGTTGTGACTCGAGTGGCTGTGACATGGATGTATGCGATCCATGTGGATGCGATATGTAGGGATGTGATCCACGTGGATTTGATGTAGATGGCTGCAATGTAGATGGTTGTGAGGCAGCTGGACTATATGTCGGACGTATAGTCCTATGGCCCTGTGATGGAAGACCTGGTGTCTAGATGAAGGTGTACGACTCGTGATGTTGTGGCAGCTCTGTATAGCCGTGTAGTGGAGGATAAGACATATGTATCTCTGAAAAGGGTGGACAAGAGGGACTATTATTATCTACCCGCCTCTTTCCCTTCCTACCCTTTTCTCGACCCTGAGAACTAGTAGGGTCATTGTTACCTTGACCCTTGCCTGCCATCTGCATAATATAATACACATTTAGATTGAAATATATAAGAAATTAGATATAAAATGAGAGTTCTTTAACAAATCAACTTTTTATTCCTCATCGACGTATTGTTCCTTGTCCGAGAATTCTTCGTCCTCACTTGTTTGAGCTTCATCAGTTGATTCTTCGTCCTCATTTTCTATAATTGTTACTTCATTTATATCAACTTCTTCCAATATGCGTTCAGGATGTTCCAAATCATTTTCTAACTGATCGTCCACTATTTGGTGAACATTGGAGATATCATTTTGATATGCAACATCTAACACATTCTCGACTTCCACCCTACCTACAGGCTTAGTTTTTATTACAACCCACCAATCGGACTTATTCTGCCGCAATGGATAAATAGCATAATACACTTGCCTAACGTTATGTGCAATTATGAAAGGATCATAGAGATCATACTCCCTCGTATGATTAACCTCAATTATGTTGTATTGGTGGTGTACTCTTGTACCTCTTGTTGGATTTGGGTCAAACCACTTGTATCTAAAGAGTATCAATTTCTTATATGGCCAACCTGTATATTCTAGTTGTAATATTTCTTTGACCACACTATAATAATCAATATCTCCAACTTGGTTGCCATCACCACCTTAAACCCACACCCCGCTGTTGTTGCTATTTTTATTTTTAGAGCAGTCCTCTATATGAAACTTATAACTATTCACTACGTAGTTAGACATTGTTGTGACCTGAAACCCAGGTCCCCAAGATATATCTTTCAAAAATTAATTTACACCATTATTTGTATTATATACCTACATAGTGTTAAAAAAATTCATAAGTTAGCACAACTTATGGATCAATTTTTATAGCGGGAATATCAGAAGAACATTATTCGGATAAACATACAAACTATTTGAACCACGTATCAAATCTCTATATACAACATCATGGCCAAATTGACCCACGAAGTGATTGTCACAACCCAAAATCCCCACCTGTCGTGATGGCGCCTATCTCGATACTAGGCAAGCCGATAATCTCGATAAACCATAATTTCACTTAAGTTTGAAAATACAATAATTTAATACAATACAAAATCCCACAAATACTGATGCGAACACTCCCCAAAACTTGGTGTCACTAAGTACATGAGCATCTAATATGAATACAAGTCTGAAAAATATGGTCTATAATAGTCTGAGATCAAATATAATAAATAAGGAGATAGAGAAGGAGAGACAAGGTATGCAGAACACGACAGCTATCTCAAAATCTCCTGAAAATCAACTGCGCGAAAGGATCAACATGCACGAAAGGATCAACACGCGCTATATCCGGGAACACCTGGATCTGCACACGAAGTGCAGGGTGTAGTATGAGTACAACCAACTCAGCAAGTAACAATAATAACTAAGGAACTGGAGATAATGACGAACTACACAGTTATAGTTCACTTTCAGTAATTCCAGCAAATAATAGACATGCTTTCAAATCCGACAATTTAAGTCAAATCAATTTTATACAATTCAAGTTCATGTAATCCGGATATTAAATCTTTCAGAGATTTCACAACAATGACAGATAGAAACCAAGTGCAACAACAAATTCAAAGCAAGTACAGCCTCTCAGGCAACAGTCACTCAACTCATCACAACGGCTCAACCACTCGGCTCTCAGCCCTCAGTACTCACACTCAATGGGTACCTGCGCTCACTGGGGGTGTACATACTCCGGAGGGACTCCTACAGCCCAAGCGCCATAATCTGCACGGACAACTCACGTGCTGCACATACAACTCACGTGCTATAATATCCTGAACGGACAACTCACGTGCCATAATATCCTTACCTCACCGACAGGCCCTCGGCCTTACTCAGTCCTCAACCTCTCCAGTCTCTCGGGCTCTCAGAGATCACAAAGATCAACCCAAACAAAGATAACACAGTGTATCAACAAATATCCAGAAAAGACTGAGGTATAATATGCAAGAAAAATTATGACTGAGTACAAGATAGCAATTAGCAAATAATTCAACAAGTACGCGACCTCGGTGGATCCCAACAGTACTATCATATAGCCTAAGCATAATTTCTAACATGATTTATAGTCAAATTTCTTCAACACATAGAGAGCATATAGCTAACAACAAATTATTCAACTTTACAGTTTCAAGGGATGGACCAAGTCACAATCCCCTCGGTGTACGCCCACACGCCCGTCACCTAGCATGTGCGTCACCTCCAAAATATTCACATGACACAAAATTTTGGAGTTTCATACCCTCAGGACCAGATTTTAAACTGTTACTTACCTCAAGATGTGAAATTCTTATTCTGCAATGTCCTTTTCTCATGAATTGGTCTCCAAACACCTCGAATCTAGCCATAAATAATTCGTTTCAGTCAATAAAATTTATTGGAATTAATTCAATAATAAAATAATAATTTTCCATACAAATCCGAAAATTAGCTCAAAAATCGCCCGTGGGATCCACGTCGTGGAACTCGGCAAAAGTTACAAAATCCAGAAGCCCATTCAACCACGAGTCTAACCATACCAATTTTACCAAAATCCGACCCCAACTCGACCCTCAAATCTTTAATTTAAACCAAGAGGGTTTTCAAACTTTTCCAACTTAATTCACCAATTATATGATAAAAACAACTATGGATTCGGGTAATTTAACCAATATTGAGTTAAGAACATTTATCCCGTTGTTTTCCTTGAAACATTCCAGAAAATTGCCTCTTCTCTGCCGAGACATTTTCTCTACACGATCGCGAACATTCCCAGGCGATCACGAAGAACAATTTTTCCATCGCCCAAATTTAACTCTACACGATCGCAGACTTTCCCACGCGATCACGATGCACAACATCACAGACCTACGCGATCGTGGACCTAACCACACGATCACGAAGAACAAACACATGATTTCCATTTCTGCCCCATTTCCTCTACGTGAACGCGACCTTCTTCACGCATTCGCGAATAACAAACTCACATAGCTATGCGATCGCGTCCCGCTTCACGCGATCGTAGAGAACAAAATATCACTACCTCAAATTAACCCTATGCGATCGCAGATAACCCCATGCGATCGCGCTGAACAAAAACCTCCACTGACCAACTAAGCCTACACGATTGCATACATATTCACGCGATCGCAGACATATTCACGCGATCGCGTAGAAGGAAAACAACATTAGATATCAGAAAATTCCAACAGTTATTCAAGTCCAATATTTTGATCCGTATACCATCCAAAACTCACCCGATCCCCTCGGAACCTCAACAAAATATACCAACAAGTCCTAAAACATCATACGAACTTAGTCGAACCCTCAAATCACCTCAATTCAAGCCTAATGAATGTTGAAATTTCTAATTTTTACAAATGACTCCGGAACCTATCAAATCACGTCCGACTGACCTCAAATTTTGCACACAAGTCATAAATGACATAACGGAGGTATTCCAATTTTTTGAATCGGATTCTGACCCCGATATCAAAAAGTCAACCCCCTGGTCAAACTCCCCAAAAATTTAACTTTCGGCATTTCAAGCCAAATTCCACTACGAACCTCCAAATAATTTTTCGGACACACTCCCAAGTCCAAAATCACCATACGGAGCTGTTGGAATTATCATTATTTAAATCCGAGGTCTTTTACACATAGGTCCACATCCGATCAACTTTTCTAACTTAAATTTTCAATTATGAGACTAAGTATCTCATTTCATTCTGAATTCCTTCCAGACCCAAACCAACTAACTCGGTAAGTCATAAAATAACTATAAATCATAAATTGAGCAGTAAATGGGGTAACGAGATTATAATACTCAAAACGACCAGCCGGGTCATTACTGTGACTGTGACACATCAAATATTTTTAGTAGTTGCATCAATATGTAATCACAGTAAATTTTACATTTAGCAACGCATGAAGTGTAGCTGACTTGTACTCCATATCACTCAAACATCTCTTTCTAACATCCTTAGAACATTGGCCTGGTTGATTGAATATGGACATTGGTGGATATAATGGATCATTCACACATTCGACCGTGCGCCTATTGGTTCTATTCCTAGAACATGGCATGTTACTCTCAAAATAATAAGAACAAAAATGTGCAGTTTACTTTGCAAGATAGGCTTCGCATATAGATCCTTCAATCTTATTCCTCTGCTTAACAAATTGTTTGCATTTGCCAATTGTCCTACATAATGTCATGTTAGCCAAGAACATTCAAATAAAATCAGAATATTACATCAAACTTATAATATTACCTCTAAAAGGGATACATCCATCTTCATTGAACAGGCCCTCAAAGTCGTGCCTCGTGTACAAGGTGGATTGGAAGGTGTTCCATCACATCAAAGAAGCCACATAGAAATATTTTTTCCATCTTATTAGAAGTTACACGAATGTTCTAATCCATCTGAAGTAGGTTTTCTTCCCTTAATGTGGTAGAACACAAGTCTTTGAAAAGCAAACTAATCTCTGTGATGGGTTTCGATATTCTTTCAGGAAAAACACAAAATGCAATAGGGACTAAGGTCTCCATGAAAACATGACAATCATGACTTTTCAAATGGCTCAACTTCCCTACCTCCATATCTATTTTTTTTTCCAATATTCGACGCATAACCCTTATGCATCTTCAATTTCGTAACCCAATCATAAATTTGTCTTCTTTCCTCCAAAGTGAATGTGTAACTTGCTTTGGGCTTGAACACCTTACCATTGTTTGCTGTCTGCAAGTATAATTCAGGTCGCCTGTAATATTCTTGTAAGTCCATTCTAGCCTTCGGGTTATCTTTTGTCTTACCTTTAACATCCATCACTGTGCTGAACAAATTGTCAAAATAATTCTTCTCAATATGCATGACATCAAGGTTGTGTCAAAGAAGATTATCCTTCCAATAAGGCAACTCCCAAAATATACTCTGTTTCATCCAAATTATGAGTAATACCATATCCGAGGAATTTATAAGGTGGAGCCTCAGTAACTTTACTGAAGTTCTGGACCCTCTCCCAAATTTCTTCACCTGAATGTATCAGAGGTGAAGAATCATATTCCACTTTATTCTTTTTGAATGCATTTTTCATTCTTCTAAACTCGTGATCATTAGGCAAGAATTGACGGTGACAATCAAACCATGATTGCTTTCGGCCATGTTTCAAAGTGAACGCTTTACCATTTTCCATGCATTAAGGACAAGCTAGATTCCCAATAGTCATCCACCCAGACAACATTCCATATATAGGAAAATCGTTAATAGTCCACATTAAATTAGCATGCAAATTGAAATTCTGCTTGGTTGATATGTCATATGTTTCAACACCATCATACCACAACTGTTTTAGCTCATCAATCAAAGGTTGAAAATATACATCAATCAAACTTTTCGGATTACGTAGACCGGGGATAATACAATTTAAGAATATATATGGACTAGTCATACACAACTCAGGCGGTATATTATAAGATATAAGAAAGACAGGCTAACATGAATATGGTGTCGCGGATATAGAAAAAGGCGTGAAGCCATCCGCACAGACCTAACCGAATGTTCCTCGGTTCACTAGCAAAATCTGGATATGTCCTATCAAAGTGCTTCCAAGCTTCTCCATCTGAAGGATGTCACATAACACTAGGTGGTCTTCTATTTTCAAAGTGCCATCTCATATGAGGAGCAGAACTCATCGACGCATATAACCTCTTCAACCTAGGTATAAGAGGTAAATAATGCATCGCCTTGGCATTGACCATATTCCCGCTGGAAAGCCTCGTTTACAATTGTCTAAAATTGCATCATCTTTATAATATAACATGCAACCATCTTCACAACAATCAATTCTCATTGACGAAAGTCCTAACTTAGAAACCAATCTCTTTGCCTTATAGAAATCACCAGGTAAGTTGATATTAGGGTCAACTAGTTCACTTATAAGGTCAATAAAAGAGTCCATAACTGCTTGAGAAATATTCCAATTAGATTTGATACTTAGTAATCTAACTGTAACAGACAGCTCAGAGTGCGAACTTCCTTCACGTAGTGAACGAATAGCTTCCTCTAACTGTTCATAAAAATGTTTTGCGTCATCATTAAGAGTTTGTTCAACATTTTCATTACGCTCACCCTCGAAGTGCATCCCAAAAGCATCCGCAACCATATCCTGAATTCTAGAATCAAGATTTGTATTCTCCACCGACCTACTACTTTCACCAACAACCATGTTATGAAATATTCCATGGCTACTATCGATCTCTCCATGATTAGTCCACAAAAAGTAATTCTCTATAAACCCCTTCCTATAAAGATGAAGCTTAACTTCCTCTGGTTTTTTAAACTTCATAGAATCGCACCTGGCACAAGGCAACCTAATTACTCCTTCACTTTGGTATGGTGGAAGTGACATTGCATGTCTAATAAAGTCATCAACCCCTTCTACAAAATCCTCCCGCAATCCCCGCCGATTAGGATAATTCCTATTGTACATCCAAGTACGATGTTCCATCTATACAAATAAAACAAGAACAAATTAATTTATTCTACAATTATAAATTAATTAAATCTTTTTTAGTTAATTCAAGATAATTATTTTTTCCTAATTACACCAAAAATTAAATTATATTAAATATAATTAATTATAAACTAAAATTTCAATTTATATCCTAAAAAGTTTAATTTATATCCAAAAGGTTCAATTTATATCCTAAAGGTTCAATTTATATCCTACAAAGTTCAATTCATATCCAAAAGGTTCAATTTATATCCTAAAAGTTTAATTTATATCCAAAAGGTTCAATTTATATCCTAAAAGCTCAATTTATATCCTAAAAGTTTAATTCATATCCAAAAGGTCCAATTTATATCCTACAAGTTCAATTCATATCCTAAAAGTTCAATTCACAAGAACAAATCCTAAAAAGTTCAATTCATATCCTACGAGTGTAAACATAAACTAAAAATTCAATTTATATCCTAAAAATTCAACCCATGCCCTAAAGATTCAATTTATATCCCACAAGTTCAATTCATAGCCAAAAAGTTTAATACATATCCTAAAAGTTCAATTCACAAGAACAAATCCTAAAAACTAAAAGTTCAATTCATATCCTACGAGTTTAAACATAACTAAAAGTTTAATTTATATCCTAAAAATTCAACCCATACCCTAAAGGTTCAATTGATATCCTACAAGTTCAATTCATAGCCAAAATTTTTAATACATATCCTAAAGGTTCAATTCACAAGAACAAATCCTAAAAACTAAAAGTTCAATTCATATCCTACGAGTTTAAATATAAACTAAAATTTTAATTTATATCCTAAAAATTCAACCCATACCCTAAAAGTTCGATTCACAAGAACAAATCCTAAACCCTATATTTCAATAAAATACAATGTTAAATAATCAATTGAAACACTAATCAATTAAAATTAATTCATAACTAATTAACAAAACCTAAAATTAACAAAGAAATAAGTTGTAATTCAAACATAGAATTTTTAGGAGGTGGAGAAGGAGGCAGCGCGGCAGTGGCAGCTGGGCAGTGGTGACGCGGGGTGGGGAATGGGATTTGTGTGAGGGAAATAGAGAAGGAGAGGGAAAGCTATTGAGTGAGGAGTTAGGGGAAATTTGGAGAAGAAAGGTAAGAGAAATGGGGGGAATCCCGTATTGGGGGATCCTGTATTTCAATTAAGCAACTCCTGCAACTGCTCCTTCAACTCCTTTAATTCAGGAGAAGCTATATGATATGGAGAAATAGAGATGGGCTGAGTGCCTGGCAACAAATCAATGCCAAAATCAATATCTCTGTCGGGCGGCATGCCCGAAAGATCAGCTGGAAACACATCTGGGAAGTCCCTCACTACTAGAACTAACTCAACTGTAGGGATATCAATACTGACATCTCTCACATAGGCCAAATACGCATCACACCCCTTCTCAACCATTCGCTGAGCCTTAAGAAATGAAATGACCATGCGGGGAGTATACTCTAAGGTACCTCTCCACTCTAATCTCAGCAAACCTGGCATAACCAGCGTCACGGTCTTAGCGTGACAATCAAGAATAGCATAATAGGGCGGCAACCGGTCCATACCCAAGATAATATCAAAATCTACCATACTGAGTAATAACAAATTGTCTTTGGTCTCAAAACCACTAAGAGCAATCAAACACGACCGATATACGCGGTCCACAATGAAGAGAATCTCCCACGGGAGTAGATACATAAACAGGGGAACTCAAAAAATCCCGAGATATCCCCAAATGTGGAGCAAAGTGAGAAGACACATATGAATACGTAGAGTCTGGGTCAAATAATACTGATGCATCCCTATGACAGATAGGGACGATACCTGTGATAACTGAATCTGAAGCAACAACCTCTGAATGGGCTGGAAAGGCATAGTACCTGGCCTGGCCTCCCCCTATAGGGCGACCTCGACCTCCCCGACCTCTACCTCGGGCTGGTTGAGGAGGTGGGGTAGCAACTGGTGCTGGAAGAATGGCCAGAGGACCCGGTGGAGCACGTGGAGGCTGATAAGTCTATGTAGGTGCACCCCTCTTGGATCTGGGGCAATCTCTAACCAGGTGACTAGTGTCACCACACTCAAAACAACCTCTCGGAGGATGCGGCACCTAAGACTGACTCAAACCTGGCCTGCTGGACTGGCCGGTAATAGCACATCGAGTAGGAGGCATACTGGATACTGGCGGTGCATAATAGGGCTCCTAAGGTCTAGGAGGAGCTGGAACACCGCTGGCTGCTGGAAGAGCTGGATGAACAGGGCGACTCATAAAACCCCTACCATAGCGTGCTGCTGGTGCACGTGCTCCTGAATAATGACCAGTCTCCCGAGACCTCTTGGCCTCCCTCTTCTCTTTGTCCCAGGAAAACATGACCTCCACTCTCCTAGCAATGCTCACTGCCTGCTGATAAGTGATGTCCATCTCCAACTCCCTGGCCATACTGGTCCGAATACTGGGGTGGAGTCCCTCAATGAAGCGACGAACCCTCTCTCTGACTGTAGCAACCAGAGCCGGTGCATGGTGAGCTAACCCACTGAAATAGACTGCATACTCCGACACAGTCATAGAACCATGACGCGACTGCTCAAACTCTGCGCGCCAAGCATCCCTGAGGCTCTGAGGAACATACTCACGCAAGAACATCTCTGAAAACTGAGTCCAAGTGAGTAAGGCTGCCTCGTCCGGACTTCTCAGCTCATAGGCACACCACCACTGATATGCTGCTCCTCTCAGCTAGAAAGCGGTGAAAGAAACCCCACTCGTCTCCACAATGCCCATAGTGCGGAGAATATGATGACACTCCTCAAGAAAACCCAGAGCATTATCTGCAGCTAGTCCGCTGAAAGTAGGTGGGTGGTACTTCTTGTACCTCTCAAGTCTGAGCTACTTTGCCTCAGAAGCAGCTACCCTGATCTCATGCTGAACCAAAGCCACTGGGGGCATAGGAATATACTCTGGGGCCTGATCAACCTGGAACCTCTAAGTGTGGGCCGTGGGAGTCTGTGCCCCTCCCCCGGCCTGGGATGTAGCGGGATCTATCGGAAATAGTCCAGCCTGAGCCAGAGTGCTGAACATGCTCAAGAACTGAGCTAAAGTCTCTTGGAGGGCTGGAGTAGCAATAGGGATCCCCGGCGCTGGCCCTCCAATTGGAGCTGCTGGGGGCTCCTCTGACGCAGCTCTCGCAGGTGCTCGGGCTGCACTGTGTGGTCGTCCTCTACCCCGACCCCATCCTCTGGCGGCTCTGGCAGGGGGCTCGGGTGCCTGATCGTCGGTCCTCCCATTGCGGCTCCTCACCATCTGTGAGAAAGAATATAATAGAATCTTAGACTTTTTCTTTGGTGTCAATAACTCGCACGACAAGGAAATCAAAGAAATATGATTGTTCTTAACAATTACATAGCCTCCCGAAGATAATTACGGACGTCTCTGCACCGATCCACGAGACTATAATAAACCGGCTTGTGACTCGCAACTCCTACGAACCTAGTGCTTTGATACCAACTTGTCACGACCCAAATTATCCCTCTGTAAGGGGTCGTGATGGCACCTAGCCTTTACGACTAGGTAAGCCTAATATTGCGAAAAATATAAAGAAAACACAACAGTTTAAAGATAAACAATATATTATAATTAGCCAAGAGTAGCACCACTCGGCATATACAAAATAGTTTCCCAAGACCCGTAATATCACTAAGTCACAAGCTGCTATAATCTATGTAGCTCTATACAAAAGTTTGAAGATAATAAGGAAAGTCTCTAGACGAGGGAGTAGAAGGGGACTCCGAAGATCTGCGGACGCAAGCAGAAGTACCTTGAAGTCTCCTAGAATCAGCAGCATGCACTAACCCCGAGGCTGATAGCTTGTACCTGGATCTGCACAGGAAAACATGTGCAGGAAAGGGCATGAGTACACCACAATGGTACCCAGTAAATACCAAGTCTAACCTCGGCCGAGTAGTGACGAGGTCAGGTCAAGGCCCTTCCGGAGTAAATATAATAAATTAAACAATAAAAGATATAAGTAGAATTTACGGTAACACAGTTAAAGAAATTCTCGAAAATTTAACAGTTAAGGGAGCCCTCGGCTCAAAACAAGGTAAACACAGTGGGAAATCTCTCGGGATACCGTCCCGTAGTTTCAAATGAATATGCAGTACATGGGAATCTCCCGGAATACGTCTGTAGTCCCAAAGTAAATATGCAGTGCTGGGGGATCTCCCGAAATACGTCCGTAGTCCCAAAGTAAATATGCAGTACAGGGGGATCTCCCGGAATACGTCCGTAGTCCCAAAGTAAATATGTAGTGCTGGGGGATCTCCCGGAATACGTCCGTAGTCCCAAAGTAAATATGTAACGCAATATGAAATGACAGGTATAACATCGAGTTATACAGTTTATACTGGACACAGATAACGCAAATAAGGACTTAGCTAAACATGACGCACAAAATGTCAATTAGGTAGTTAAAACACGTAAGCATATTTTTCTAGTCTAAATTACACAATTAAACAGATTAGTACAACTTAATAAGAGAAGAAATTTATGATTTAAAAAGGTTAAACATGTTTTTTTTGCAATAATAGCCCGTGTACATACTCGTCACCTCACGTACACGGCGCCCACACACCAAATAATATCAAGATATCCTAAGGGGGAAGTCCCCAACACAAGGTTAGGCAAGGCACTTACCTCGAACCACTCAAATCAACTCGATATCACGTTCTTGCCACGGGTATCCAACTCTAAATGGCCCGAATCTATTCAAAACAGTACAATACCATCAATATGCGCTAATGGAATGAATCCCACAAGAAAAACTACAAATATTAGGCCAAAACCCGAAATTGGCTCAAACCCGGCCCCCGGGCCTACGTCTCGAAACCCGACAAAATTCACGAAACCAGAAAGCTCATTCACTCACGAGTCTAACCATATCAAATTTACAAATATCCGACACCAAATGGTCCTTCAATCCACAATTCAAACTTTCAAATCCCTAGCCTCCAACTTCCAATTTTCACCTTAAATACCCATTAACTAGGTGGGAAAATGTATGGCAAGGCAAGATTATTGACCAAAAATAAGCACAAGGAACTTACCTCAAGAAATGCCTCGAAAATGCCCTCAAAAATTGCCCTAACCCGAGTTTGCAAAGCCAAAAATGATAAAAATCGCGAAGCCCTTCGGTTTTAATCACTGCCCAGGTATTTCCACACCTGCAGAACCTGGGCTCGCACCTGCAGGTGCGCTTGTGCGGAAAACGTGCGCATCTGCGCAACTCACTTTCCCTCTTTGCCTTCGCACCTGTGACGAAAGGGCCACACCTGTGCGCGCGCGCGCCTGCGGACATCCCTTCCTCTTTTGCGCATCTTGCGCATTTGCGAATAGCCTTGCACATTTGCGGGCATCGCAGATGCGGAACGTCCTCGCACCTGCGACCCCAGGCCAACTCTTGACTTTCTCGCATTTGTGCCTGCAAGCCTCGCTTCTGCGAGGCCGCACCTGCAGACTCTCCACCGCAGGTGCGAAAACACCAGAACCAACATAAATCAGAAATTCCTCTAAGTCGAAGCTTTCACCCGTGAAGCATCCGAAACACACCCGAGGCCCCTGGACCTCAACCAAACATACCAACCAATCCTAAAACACCATGCGAACTTAGTCGAGCCTTCAAACAACGTCAAACAACAACAAAATCATGAATTAAGCACGAATTCAAGCCTAAGAATTTAAAATCTTCCAAATTCTACAACTGACGCCGAACCATATCAAATTTAGTCCGAATGACCTCAAATTTTACACAGGTCACAAATGGCACTACGAACCTACAACCACTTTCGGAATTCCATTCCGAGCTTGATATCAAAATTTCCACTATCGGCCGAAATCGTCGAAAAACTAACTTTCACCAATTCAAATCTAAATCTACTACAGACCTCCAAATCACATTCCGGACGCGCTCCTAACCCCAAAATCACTCAACAGAGCTAGTGGAGTTGACGAAATTCCATTCCGGATCCGTCTTTACACAGTTCTGATTACGGTCCAAACTCTAAGGCTTAAACTCACAACTAAGGACTAAGTGACCCAAAACTCTCAGAATCTCATAACCAATCACTCCGGCAAGTCCCAAAAGTAGAAATAAATATGGGGAAAGCAGATATTAGGGGATCGGGGCTCTAAATCTCAAAACGACTGGCCGGGTCGTTACAGGTTTTCAAGAAAAACATTGGGGTATGAATTCCTAACTTGATTTTGGTTAAATTACATCAATCTATTGTTGTTTTTATCACTAAATTAGTGAATTGGGTTGAAAATGGTAGAAATCCTCTAGACTTTAATTTAATATTTGAAGGGCGATCCGTTATCAGAATTTGATAATTTTGGTATGGTTGAACTCGTATCGGAATGTGTGTTCTAGTTTCGTAAAACTTTTGTCGGGTTCCGAGGGGCGGGCCCCGCGCTGGCTTTTTAGAAAAAAAATTTAAGTTGGTGTTTTATTATCCGGAATTATTTTTAATGAATTTTAATGAAGTTGTACAATTAATTTGGATCGATTTAAGATGTCTGGAGGTCAATTCAAGCAAGAAGGCGATTTTGGAATATCGGCATAACTTCAATAAGGTAAGTGTCTTGCTTAACCTCGAGTGGGGGAATTATCCCTTAGGCATTGAGTCTTATATGCCATTTGTGAAATGTGAAAAGCCGTGTACGCGAGGTGACGAGTGCGTACTCGGGCTTATATGTACAAATTTTATTGGTTTAAAGTTTTAGGCATTCTTATGTATTAAATTAGATAATATTTATCATTAGTAAATCCTTGAATTATCACGCCTCGTTCCTTAATTGTCAAGTTTGTATTTTATATAATAATTTGGTGTTATTGTCACTTGGATTTTATGTGAATTCCATGTGTTTGTTAACTTGATATTTTTCTTGGAATTAAATTCATGATGGAATCATTATCTGCAAATATTTATTAAATAAGTTTAAATTGAGGAGTTAATGTAATTATCAAGAATTTGGATTAATGAAGGCGTTGCCCTATACTGAGTATTTTTGCCTCTGTTGATTGTTTTGAGGTTTTATATACGTTGTGTGGAGCCTTGGGCTATTTGTTGAGAAATTTATTGATTCTGCTACATATTTGGAATTTGGTTGTGGTTAGTGAAAAATTGTGATATGAATTATTGTATTGTGTTGTGGTTTAAACACTCTCCTTGATGTTGTTTATGCTTCCTACCTTGCTTGTTAATGATATACATGTGCTTGGTAAGGAAGAGTATAAAGCACGAAGGGTGATGCTGTGTCATTTGAGAGTGTAAAGCACGAAGGGTGATGCCGTGCCATTGAGAGTGTAAAACACGAAGGGTGATACCGTGCCATTTCATTTATATTATCAGGTGAGGATGAGAGTAAAAGTACAAAGGGTGATGCCGTGCAATTATTTTGATATTATCATATATTCATAGAACGAAGAGTGTTTCCGTGCAAGCGAGGACGAGAGACATACATTATATTGTGATATCGTTTTGTTGTGTATACATTCATACCTTTATCTTGAGATGTTATTGTGCACCTATATTTTCTATGTGACTTGTAGTCGTTGTTGCTTCCTGTGTGCCTCCACTTTATTTATTTTATTGTTATTGGCATTTCTCCCACCTAGTTGGTACTGTTATATATATATATATGCACGGTGAGAAAGATATACATGCACGAATGGTGTTACCGTTCCAATTGATTTAATCTACATATATATATATATATATATATATATATATATATATATATATATATATATATATATATATATATATTATTGGGTGAGAATGAGACAAGTGCACAAAGGTATTGCCGTTCCATTTGATGTGATATGTTGAATATATTTCTCACGCTAGGAAAGTTAAATGAGGTATCACATGGTGACTTTTATTTGAAAGAATTATATTAGAAAGATATATATTTGAAAGAATTATATTAGAAAGATATTTACTTGAAAGAAGTATATTTGAAAGATATTTACTTGAAAGAATTATATTTGAAAGATATTTACTTGAAAGAATTATATTCGGAAGATATTTATTTGAAAGAATTATTAGAAAGATATTTATTTGAAAGAATTATATTTGAAAGATATTTACTTGAAAGAAGTATATTTGAAAGATATTTACTTGAAAAAATTATATTTGAAAGATATTTACTTGAAAGAATTATATTCGAAAGATATTTATTTGAAAATTTTTTATCCGAAAGATATTTATTTGAAATAATTATAATGGAAAGATATTTATTTGAAGGAAGTATATTCGAAATATATTTATTGAAAAGGACAATATTCTAGACACTTTTATTGAAAAACTTATAGATAAAAGATGTATATTTTGAAGGACTTGATTAATGGGTTGAACCTGTGTTTATTATTTGTTTGAGTAATATTTATGGTGTTCATGTTGCCTTCCTGTTTAAATCACTAGTTGATTGGTGTTGCTATCACTGCTATTTATTTTCTATTATTTTTGTACGCTATATTGCACATATTATTTGACTAGTGAGTGTCTTGACTGTACCTCGTCACTACTCCACTGAGGTTAATCTTGATACTTACTAGGTACCGATCGTGGTGTACTCTTACTACTTTTGCACATTTTTGTGCAGAGCCAGATGTTGAAGATATCAGATTCGGACAGAGATTAGAGTATTATCACAAGGATTCAAGGTAGGACTGCTTGGTCATCGCAGTCCCTTGGAGTCTTTCCATTTTATTGTACTGTTAATTTCTTATTCGATCAGTACTGTATATTCGATCCTCGAGATAATTTCATGTATTCAGTTAGAGTTCGTGACTCAGTACTACCAGTCTTGGGAGGTTGTTATATTCATATTTGTTCCGCTGTTGGTTTTGATTACCTATTTAATTCATATTAAAAAAAAAAAGCTTCGAAATGTAATAAAAATCGGCTTACCTAGTCTTAGAGACTAGGTGGCATCACGACGCCTGTGGTGGAATTTTGGGTCGTGACAATATATGAGTAATTTCTCTCTCTCACACACATACACTATATTGTAATTGATGCTAATAACTTCTTTTTTCATTCGTTCATCACTAATAATGCATGACATAGATTAATCGATATAGGTCGAGACGTTTTATTTTTACTATTAGCCGATATAGGTCAAACGTTTTGTTTTTAATATTCATCCATGCATCTAAGTAAGTTATAAGTCGATGAATCAATTTACAAATAGATATATTTGATGATAAATTATATATACTAATTAGGATCTTCACAAGTCTATCCCTAAAACAACCCGACCCTGTGGTCCTGACGCTTCCTGTTCTTATATATATACGGCTATACCTACACACACACACACACACACACACTTCATTGTAATACTTTACACACACAAACACACGCACACACTTCATTGTAATACTTTAACTATATATATATATATAGCTTGTTATAGTATATGTTAGTGTGTTTATATATATAACACACACGCTTCGTTGTACTACTTTAACTATATATATAGCATATTATAGTATATGTTATTGTATTCATTATTTATATTACAAAAGTGTTAACAGATTACATTTATATTATTTAGATAGTAAATATTAATGTGATTCAAATTAAAAGTTTGACCATGTTTGAACTATTAATTTACCTCGTTTATTTAATACTAATAACTTCTTTCATTTCTTTAATTTGTGATCCATATATATATATATATATAGATATTTATATATATATACATGTCAAAGATGTTTAGTATTAATTCTTATATTTTTCATTCATTCATCACTAATAATGCATGACATAGATTAATCGATATAGGTCGAGACGTTTTGTTTTTACTATTAGTCGATATAGGTCAACCATTTTATTTTTAATATTCATCGATGTATTTAAGTAAGTTATAAGTCAATGAATCAATTTACAAATAGATATATTTGATGATAAATTATATATACTAATTAGGATCTTCATAAGTCTATCCCTAAAAGAACCCGACCCTGTGATCCTAGCGCTTCGTGTTCTTATATATATACGGCTATACCTATATATATATATATATAGACACACACACATACACAAATACACACTTCGTTGTAATACTTTAACTATATATATATATATATATATATATATATATATATATATATATATATATATATATATATATATATATAAAACACGCTTCGTTGTACTACTTTAACTACATATATAGCATGTTATAGTATATGTTAGTGTATTCATTATTTGTATTACAAAAGTGTTAATGGATTACATTTATATTATTTAGATAGTAAATATAAAAGTGATTCAAAAGTTTGACCAATGTTGACGTAATAACCGACCAACTTTAGTCGGTTATTTTCCAGAAAATAAAAATTACCGACCAAAGTTGGTCGGTAAATGCTTCCCCTGCATTAACTGACCAACGTTGGTCGATAATTTTAAATATAAATTCTTAAATTTTATAAAATATTTTAAATAATAAAATAATTATTAAAATTTAAAAAATTGGGTCCAGATTACCGACCAACGTTGGTCGGTAATCCAAAATCTTCTTTGACTAAGCAAGTCTGACCAGCTGGGTCAACTTGTTGATCAATTTATCGACCAACGTTGGTCGGTATTTATTTTTAAAAAAATGTAAAATATTTTTTTTCAGTTTCCGTCCAAGCTGGACAGTTTTTGGTCGCTTTTTTTGACCGACCAACATTGATCGAAAATTTTTGGTCAATTTTTAGCAAATTTCTAGTAGTGCAAGTGCTAGCTCAATTTTGTGAAATAATGAAATTCGTGTAAATATCTCATGCATGTCTTTTTAAGGCATGCATATGACCTTTTCTGCTTTTGCTTCTGGAGTTGTAATATTAAACAATCTTTTATGTAACATATTGTCACGACCCGAAATTTTCACCTTCCGATCGTGATGGCGCCTAACATTTCACTTTCTAGGCAAGCCAACGTTAGAATAATATTATCTATTTTAAAATAACTTTTAAATTTATTAATAACAAAGGAACAAATGCGGAAGTAAGGTCTGAAATATAGTGAATACTCTATAAAAACAACAGTGTCTAAATACCATCCCAGAATTGGTGTAACAAGTATACGGGCTTCTAGAATAATACAAATAAGGGCCTGAATAAAATAGAGCTGTGTGAAAATAAACACACAACTAAAGTAATGTAGACGGGGACTTTAGAACTGCGGACGTCGTGCAGTTATACCTCAAGTCTCATCTGAGTAGCTGAAATCCGAGTAAATTTATGGTACGCCGCTAGGACCAACTCTGAAATCTGCACAAGAAGTTCAGAGTGTAGTATCAGTACAACTGACCCCATGTACAGGTAAGTGCTGAGCCTAACCTTGACAAAGTAGTGACGAGGCTAAGGCGGGTCACTTACTGTAATGACCCAACCGGTCATTTTAACTTTTAGAACCCCGTTTCCTAAAATAAAACTTCCCGTAGGTGCTTGTAATGATTTATGACTTGCAGGGATGGTTGGTTCGAGATTTGGAAGTGTTTGACGTGAAACCGGAACACTTGGTTCCTTAAGTTGGCCTTAAAGTGCTAAGTTTGACTTCGGTCAACATTTTGAGAAAACGACTCCGGAATAGAATTTTGATGATTCCAATAGCTTCGTATGGTGATTTTGGACTTAGGAACGTGTTCGGAATTTAATTTGGAAGCCCGTAGTTAAATTAGGCTTGAAATGGCTAAAAATAAGAATTTAAGTTTGGAAGTTTGACCGATGAGTTGAATTTTTGATATCGGGGTCGGAATCCAGTTCTGAAAATCTTCACAGCTCCGTTATGTTATTTATGACTTGTGTGTAAATGTGATGACCCAAAATGTCATCTTTAAATTTAATGATTAATTATGCGATCTAAGCACTATTTACCATTACTCGACTTGCGTGTGCAGTCCGTAAAAATTTTTCAAAAAGTTTTCAGGTGAAAAAAGGATTAAAATGTGAATTAGATGTTTAAAACACAATTGAGTTGACTTTGGTCAACTTTTTGAGCAAACGGACTCGGATCAGTATTTTAACAGTTCCGGTAGGTCCGTATCGTAAATTGGGACTTGGGCGTATGCCCGGAACCAAATTCCGAGGTCCCTAGCCCGAGATTTGGAATTTTGATCAAAAATTTAAAGTTTGAGTTCAAATAGTGACCGGATGTCGAATTATGTGCAAAAAACCCCGGAATAGAATTTTGATGATTCCAATAGCTCTGTATGGTGATTTTGGACTTAGGAGCGTGATCGGAATTCTTTTTGGAAGTCCGTAGTGAAAGTAGGTTTGAAATGGCTAAAATAGGAATTTTAAAGTTTGAAAGTTTGACCGGGAGTTTGACTTTTTGATATTGGGGTCGAAATCCAGTTCTGAAAATTTTCACAGCTCCGTTATGTCATTTGTGACTTGGTTGCAAAATTTGAGGTCAATCGGACTTTATTTGATAGGTTCCGGTGTTGTTTGTAGAAATTAGAAATTTCAAAGTTCATTAGGCTCGAATTGGGGTGAAATTCATGGTTTTAGCGTTGTTTGAGGTGATTTGAGGATTCGACTAAGTTCGTATGATGTTTTAGGACTTGTTGGTATATTTGGTTGAGGTCCCGAGGGCCTCGGGTGAGTTTTGGATGGTTAACGGATCAAGAATTGAACTAGAACAGCTGCTACAATTTCCTTCTGTTAGAAATTTTGCTTCTGCCCAGAAATCGAGGCCAGATCGAGCTTAGGGTCGAGGGCCACGATCGAAGCCCAGATCGAGCTCAGGATCGAAGGCCACGATTGAAGCCACGATCGAGCACAGAGTCGAGGGCCACGATCGAAGCCATGATCGAGCCCAGGGTCGAGGGCCACGATCGAAGCTCGGGTCGAACTCATAATCGAAGGCCATGACCGAGGCCCATGATCGGACCCCATGATCGGACTCCCCATGATCGAGTCCCAGGATCGGACTCTCATGATCGAGGTCCAGGATCGGACTCCACGATCGAGGTCAGCCTGGCCAGATCCGTAAGTTATAAAAACAGGAGGGGTTCCGCCCCATTCGCCATTTTTAACAACTTGGAGCTTGAGCAGAGGCAATTTTTGATATATCTTCAAGGAAAAATATTGGGGTAAGTGTTCTTAACTCAATCTTAGTTAGATTACCCGAATCCATCACTGTTTTAACACTTAATTGGTGATTTAAGTTGGAAAAATTTGAAAGCCCTCTTGGATAGATTTGTCGATTTGAGGCTCGAATCATTATTGGAATTTAGTCATTTTGGTATGGTTATACTCGTGGTTGAATGAACGTTCATGTTTCGTAACTTTCGTCGGATTCCGAGATGTGGGCCCCACGGGCCATTTTTGAATTAATTTCGGATTTTCATTGAAAAATATAGTATTTTCTTATAGAATTAATTCTATAATTTTTGTTGACTGTATCGAATTAATTATGACTAGATACGAGTCGATCGGAATCGGAAAATCGAGAAAAAAGCATAATACTTGATTAAATTGGAGCAAGTCGAGGTAAGTGACTTGTCTAACCTTCTGTGGGGGAAAGTTTTCCCAGAATTGATATTAATGTGATTTTTGAATTGTGTTGAAAGTCGAGTACACGAGGTGACGAGTGTGTACACGGGCTAAATTTGAAGAATTATATTTTTTTAAAATTGTATAAATCATTGTTGTGCATTTATTAAAATATTCTATGTTGTTATATTCTTCACCATTGATTAAATGTTTATATTTAAATTTGTTTGATCTTCTCCTGCTAATTGTTTTATCTGTTTAGTTGGAACTTGGTTTTATTTTGTGCATTATTTGAAGGTTGATTTTCTCTAAATTAAACATTATTAATTTGAAGTATTCGGCATTTTTAAACTTGATATTGAAGCAACGTGTTAAAGAATTTAAAATATTATTTTCCTAAATTATTTACTCCTGAATATTTTTGTAAGATTTCCGTACTGATTGTGATGGAGCAGTGAGCTCTTTATTGTGGAAAAATATTGTTGTTGAATTATTTTGTCAAGTTAAATTATTTGAGCACTTGAGGTGCAAATTATGATATATTGTGATATTGATACGCATGCGGTGGTATAAGGTCTGGGTGTTAAAATGCATGCGGTGAGATAATGGTGGCTTGATACGCGTGACTAGTAGGGGTAACTACTAGAAGTCATGCGGTGTGATAAGGGTGGCTAAAATGCGGGATGCTATTTCGGAAAAATATTTTCTGTTAATAAATTGTGAAGGCTCCCGCGGTGGTATAAGGAAATGAGATATTGTGAATTTGTTTATGATTTGGAACTACGAGGCGGTACCTCAGGAGTGCCCTTGTTGATATTGATTATGGCCATAGTTGCTTTCGATTAATTTTTGTGATTTTCATAAAGTTGAAGAAAATTCTGTTTTGATTCCACGAGATATTATTTGCAATTATTTTGTGTCATTAAATGTGACATACTATTTGATTCACTTCCAATATTATTTTATTTTACTACATTGATAAACATTTTACCATGCCATTATTATATTCCAGTAGGGCCTCACCTGACCTCGTCACTACTCTGCCGAGGTTAGGCTTGACACTTACTGGGTACCGCTGTGGTGTACTCATACTACGCTTCTGCATATCTTTTTGTTAAGATCCAGGTATATTTTACCAGCCTAGACGTCAGTGAGTTACCTGTGCACGGAGACTTCGAGATATATCTGCCAGTGTCTGCAGACTCCGGAGTCCCCTTCTATCATTTTATGTTGCTTTCTTATATTTTATTTAGACCTTGACTTATAGAGACATTGAGAATAAATTCTTAGAAGCTTGTGCTGATGAGCGGGCAATTGTTCCAAGAGCATCCGGGGAAATAGAGGAAATGCCTATGGAATCTGGCACTAATCAAACCATGCAACTACATCTTAATGTTCCAATTAAGACTCCTCTACAACATTTACATGATTTGGTTGCACACAATGCGACACCAATTGATGAAGACTTATTGAGACAAAATCCAATGGAGGATGAAGGAGATGATGAATCAACTGCAGAAAACTTCAAACAAGTGACTAGGGAAGGGGATTTATCACCCACAACTAGTGCTAAAGGAGGTAAAAAAACTAAGAAGAATCAGAGTAAAGATCCACCACAACCTTCAAGAATAATGCTCAGGAGGGCAGCTTCTCTATCTAAATGATGATGATCAAAACATTAATATGGAACATAAGGTCTGTGAATACACAACAGGCCTTTACTAGGGTGATCAACATGAATAGGGAACATAATTTTTGTGTAGTTGCATTGATGGAGCCTTTTCAAAAGAAGGGACTCATTGATAGATATAAAAGGAGGATGAATATGGAGACTGCTTATACAAATATTAATGGACAAATATGGTTGTTCTTCGATGCAGTGGTGGAATGGGAATTAATGGAGGATACTGAGCAAAGGTGACTATGAGAGTGTTTCACCATGACCTGGGGCAGCACATGATGATGACATTTGTTTATGCAAAATGCTCAGCAATGGATAAGTTGCATTTGTGGGATAACTTGTATTATTTAGCAAGTGATATGGAATTACCATGGTTGGTAGGATTGGATTTCAATGTGATATTTCATGAAGATGAGAAAATAGGGGGACTTCCAGTACACCCTCCTGAATATGAGGATTTTGCATTTTGTGTAAACTCTTGTGGTTTGTTTGAGCAAGGGTACAAAGGAAGTCCATTCACATGGTGGAATGGGAGATCCAATGCTGAGTGTATATTCAAGAGATTGGATAGGTTTTTTGTGAATTTTCCATTTCAGAACATGTTGACAACTATTGAAGTTGAGCATCTAATCAAAACTGGATCAGATCATGCACCATTGCTAATGACATGTGGGGTGCAGACAACCAATTTTGTCAAGCCTTTCAGATTCTTGAACTTTTGGACAAAGCATGCTACATTTATTGATGTGGTGAGGCAGAATTGGGAAGCTAATTTCATAGGGGATCAGTTTTTGATGTTCAAGCAAAATATCAAGAGGGTGAATGCAGCACTCTCAAAATGGAGTAGGGAAATATTTGGTGATATCTTCAAGCAATTGTTATTTTGGAGGACATTGTTAGGGTCAAGGAGATGTTGTTTGAAGAAGAGCCTACAACTAAGAATAGGATTGTGCTTCAAAAGGCTCAATCTGAATTGAAGAAATACTTGAATATTGAGGAGCAGTATTGGAAGCAAAAAGCTGGGATGACTTGGTTTACTGAAGGAGATAGGATTATAAGTTTCTTTCACAACCATGTTAATGGCAAAAGAAAGAAATTGCAACTGAAGAGGATCAAAAGTAGCAGTGGGGTATGGATTGAAGACCAGAAGCAATTGGCTACAGCTGCAGTGGACTTCTATCAAAAATAGCTCACAAATGAAGGTGATGCTTCTGAATTTCACTTGCCCAATAATGTATCTTCAATGGTCACTATGGATCCAAATTTGGAACTTAGCAGATTGCCAACAATTGAAGAAGTAAGGGCAGCAATTTTTGCGCTTAGTGGGGGGAGTGCTAGTGGCCCTGATGGATCCATTGGCTTGTTTTACCAAACATGCTGGGATGTTATTGGTGCTGATATACACAACATGGTTCTACACTTCTATGGAGGAGCTGCATTGCCTAAATCTATCACTCACACCAATCTAGTGTTGTTGCCCAAGAAACCGAGAGTTGAGACCTTCTCTGACTTAAGACCTATTAGTTTGAGCAACTTCATTAACAAGGTTTTGTCTAGGGTGTTACATAACAGATTGGAGATTCTTTTGCCATCTCTAATAGCTCCTAATCAATCCGGATTTGTAAAGGGTAGGAGTATATTTGAGAACATCTTATTGACTCAAGAAATTGTCACTGACATAAGGTTAAAGGGAAAGCCAGCTAATGTGGTGATCAAGCTTGATATGGCTAAGGCCAATGATAGGGTCTCATTGAAGTACTTATTGCATGTGCTAAGGAAGATCGGATTTTCTGAACATTTCATCAATATGGTGTGGAACTTGATGCCAAATAACTGGTATTCAGTATTGGTGAATGGGCAGTCCTCAGGGTTCTTTAAGTCGACAAGGGGTGTGAAACAAGGGGATCCCCTATCTCCAGCATTGTTCATTCGGTCAGATGAGGTACTTTCCAGGTCTTTGAATAAGATCTTTGAAGACAAGTCATTTGTAGGATTTGGAATGCCTAAGTGGTCTGATTCTTTAAACCACTTGGCATATGCTGATGATACGATAATCTTTGCATCTGCTCATCCTTCCTCTTTGAGCAAGATTATGGCAGTGTTGGGGAACTATGAGAAGATATCAGGTCAGATGATCAACAAAGACAAGAGTTCATACTACATGCATTCAAAGGTTGCTAATGGAGTGTTTCAGGCAGTTGAAGCTATTACAGGATTTGCAAGAGGTAAATTCCTCTTCACATATCTAGGGTGTCCTATTTTTTACACTAGAAGGAGGAAGGACTATTATGAGGATCTTATCAAGAAGGTGAAGGCTAAATTGCATTCATGGAAAGGAAAGCTGCTGTCATTTGGAGGAAAGGAAACACTCATCTCTAGTGTGTTGCAAAGTATGCCAGTTCACATGTTATCAGTCCTTGATCCACCAAACAGTATCCTGGGACATCTACATAAGACTTTTGCTAGGTTCTTTTGGAGCACAAAGGAAGAAGGGAGAAGCAGACACTGGGCTTCATGGCAAAATCTTTGCCTTCCTAAAGAGGAAGGGGGGATAGGTTTTAGGTCCTTAAATGATGTCTCACGGGCATTGTTTGCTAAACTATGGTGGAGGTTTAGGACCACAAAATCTTTGTGGTCTAATTTCATGTGGAATAAGTATTGCAAGAAGGAGCCACCAACAGTGGTGCATTTTAGGGGAGGGTCTCATGTTTGGAGACAAATGTTGAATGCTAGGGAAGAAGTAGAACATGAGATCGTATGGGAATTAAAGAGTGGAACAACTAATATTTGGCATGAAAATTGGACTGGATTGGGTGCACTTTATCATGTATTACCTGAAGACTTTCCAATCAATGAAGGTCTTCAGGAGGTGGCAGAACTGCGGTAAGAGGAAACATGGGATGATCAGCTGCTAGATCAAACTTTCAATGAGGAAATTGCAGAACATATAAGGCTAAATGTGCACTATGAAGGCAATGAGGGATATTGGGATAGGCCATACTGGATGCCAACTTCTTCAGGCAAGTTCAGTGTTAGCAGTGCTTGGCAAATATTAAGGCATAGGGCAGATCCTAATCAGGAATTCAAGTTAATGTGGATTAAAGGTTTGACATTCAAGATATCCTTCTTCTTGTGGAGATTATGGAAGCAGAAAATAGCCACCGATGACATGTGGAGGAGGCAAGGGCAAATGGTAATGTCTAGGTGTTGGTGTTGTCAGCAGCCCCAAGAGGAATCCATTGAGCATATATTTGTCACAAGTCCTACTGCCTCTAAGGTATGGAACTTGTTCATGGGGGCTGTTGGAATTTCTGTGCAATTGATTCAATTGAAGCAGATTATAAGGCATTGGTGGTATGCTTAGTGTTGCCCGAAATTAAAGCCACTATTTCAAGAAGTACCAGCTATCATCACTTGGGAGCTGTGGAAGAGAAGAAATGCAGGTAAACATGGTGGTTCAGTGTCCACAAATAGGGTGATTCATGAGATAAATAGGACATTGCATCAACTGGCAAGGGTGAGGTATGCTTGGATCCCTAATATTCCATTGTTATGGCCAAACATGATTCAATACTTTGAAGGATATAAACCTATATTGATCACTACAAGAGTTACATGGAAGCTTCCTTGTCATGGTTGGTACAAATGTAATACTGATGGAGCCTCAAAGGGCAATCCTGGACATAGCTCCCTAGGCTTTTGTGTGAGGGATGATAAAGGTGATGTGGTGTATGCTAGGGCTGTAGACCTGGGAGTGACAACTAATGTGGTGGTTGAAGCTAAGGCTATTCTTCAAGGGTTGGAATATTGTGTGGAGCATGATTTTCACCCTCTCATACTGGAGACTGATTCATTGGTGATGAAGAATGCGATAGAAGGGGAATGGGATCCTCCTTGGATAATTGCACAGGATGTGAAGAAAATTATAGAGATGAAGGACAACTTCAATGTGATCTTTCAACATGTGCTCAAAGAAGGCAACATAATGGCAGATTTTATAGCTAACATTGTGTTCTCTTTTGCAGGTACATCTGAGTTTCACTCATTCTCTGAATTGCCTAGTGCAGGGAGGAGGTTGATCAATCTAGACAAATCTCATTCTCCTAACCTTAGGATTAGGATAGCAAAGAGAAGAACCCCAGACTGATGGCTTCAAAAGATTGGACTCTGCACAAACTGATATGTCCATATGATAAGGAGAATGCTGATCCCACCAGCATTTGAAAATGGATATTGTTGAATCATTTCTCAGTAGTATTAACATGCTTTCATGCTCAATCTGAGGATGGTTTAGCAATATTTAGAATGATGTCTACTTTAAAGGTTCTAGTAGAGAAGGATTTGTGCTTACAAGATCACAAAAAGGCACTTTTTCAAAGCTTGGCCTCTACCTTGCAAAGCCTTCTTACTGTCTTTTGCCTTGTAAGGCCAGCCTAAAGCCAGCTCATGCCTGGCTTTTGCCTTGTAAAGCCTGGCTAAAGCCAGCTCATGCCTGGCTTTTGCCTTGTAAAGTCTGGCTAAAGCTAGCTCATGCCTGGCTTTTGCCTTGTAAAGCCTGCCCAAAGCCAGCTCAAGCCTGGCTTTTGCCTTGCAAAGCCTACCTAAAGCCAGCGTATGCCTGGCTTTTGCCTTGTAAAGCCTGCCTAAAGCCAGCTCTAGCCTGATTTTTGCCTTGCAAAGCCTGCGTAAAGCTAGACTCCTCTTCTACACATTAATCTTGTTGAGTGATCACATGATTAATACTTGAACAAAATCAGTCCACTGCATATGGAGATCATATAGTAGCGACATTTGGAAGACGATGCGAACTTCTACTCTGCGGTGGAGATGTTTGGGATTCATTTTAGCCTATGGACAATATACTCTGGTGCCTGGTAAGAGCTTGATAGGTGCTGCTTAGTATTTGCCAATGACAATTAGATTCACATACACTAATAGGAGAAGGAAGCATTCAACTTTTCATGTTGTAATTGCTAGTTCATTAGATTTTAGCTTTTCTATCTTTTTAATAGCTAGTAGCTGCATGCAACTTCTATTTTGGTTTGGACATCTTATAAGCATTGGACCCATTTTGGGATTTTATTTATATATTAGCCATTAGGCGGAAAAAAAAAAAAACTTCTGGAATCGGATTTCGAACCCGATATCAAAAAGTCCACTCCCGGTCAAACTTCCTAAAAAACCTTCAAATTTTTAACTTTCGCCAAATAATTTCGAAATGACCTACGGACTTCCAAATTAACATCCGGACGCGCTCTTAAGACCAGAATCACAATACGGAGCTATTCCTAAGCTCGGAATCCCAAACGGACATCGATAACATTGAAATACACCTCAACCCAAATTTATGAAATTCTTCCAAAATGCCAATTTCCACAATAGGCGTCGAAACACTCCCGGGTCATCCAAAACTAGATTCGGACATACGCCTAAGTCCAAAATTATCATACAAACCTGTTGGGACTTTCAAATCCCGATTTCGAAGTTGTTTACTCAAAAGTTAAAGTTTGTTCAATTCTTCCAACTTAAGGCTTCCAAATTTAGAATTTTCTTTCCAAATCAACTCCTAACTTCCCGAAATTTAATTTCGACCACACGTACAAGTCATAACACCTGAAATGAAGCTACTCAAGGCCCCAAACCGCTGAATGACTCCCTAGGGCTCAAAACGACCAGTCAGATCGTTACATTCACATTAAATACTTTTAAACTATAATATATAATTATCTACTAACATGACTAAGTTGATCATTTTTGTAAGTTCTCATGATGTTCTTTCATTTTGAATAATGTTTTGGCATTCAGATGATTGTTGTACTATTATGCATAAAATTTCTCTCATTAATAAACATTATTGTTCCCTCAATAAATAAATGTTTAAACTATCACGTGTCATTATTAACGTGCAATGCACATTCATAGATACTAGTTAGATTAAAAGCATAGAAGTTCACACCTTTGACACTGACGAATTATTTTTCTTTCATATTTTTTTCAAGTAAAAAGAGTAGTATTTATTTATATTCTTATTCCTTTTCTTGACACAATAAAAGAATATCAATATTTTTATCAATATATATCTATCTATCTATCTATACTATATTAAAAGCACTGTTAGTTTTTTCACCCTTTAAAAATAGATTTTATATGGAATAAAACTGATATCAATTAATTTTTATATTTAAAACTTTTAAAAAACTACCCTTTAAAAATAGATTTTATATGAGATAAAACTGATATTAATTATTTTCTAATATTTAGAACTTTTAAATAAACTAAACTATAATTATTAAATATTTTTTTTATTTGAAATAGGTAAGAAGTCCAAATATTTAGGACTATAAATGAGTACTATTATTTTCCCAGGTTTAGCTCTTGTAAAAATTGTAAAAAAAAAAATCAATGATGAAAAATGAGTAATATCAGATTATTTTTCAGGTTTAATTCTTGTAGAAGTTTTAAACATATCAACCATGACTCTATATATGAAGCAAACTTTTCATAGATAAAAGATACAGATTTTTATACGTGAAATGATGATTAATCTTTAGAAAACTATTCCTTTTTCAAAATCACCTTAAAATTTTGTTTAATATTTCCTTATTTGAATTATATTAGGATTAGTTGAATTTTATAATCAAGTGTAATTTCAATTATCTAATATAAACTTTTATGTTTGAACAATATTACATAAATTTAACTCCTTTCAAGTTATATTCCAACTATATATATATATTTGAACTATTTTCCTACCCAAATAATATTTTTCTATTTGATTTTCCTACCCAAATAATATTTTTCTATTTGATATTTTTTTGAAAAGAATTTGGTGAAGATTCGAAGTGGTTTTGATTAGAATTTCAGATTGAAACTCGAAGAAGAAGACAAAAAGAAATTGAATATGTCTGATGTAGAAACGGCATACAAAATATATATACCTAATATAATTGTATACAAGTTGTATATAAATATGTATGTAAATTATAGTTTTTGAGCGAATTCTGTAGAAAACATTTGTAGTTAAGTTGTAGATAAATTATATATTTTGACTGAATTTTGTATATAGTTTGTAAAAAACTTTAGTCACTTTCTGTAAATAGAAAAACTTAGATAAACCATATAAAGAAGCTTAAAATTTAGTATATATACGAAAAAGTCCTAAAGAACACCGAGGGAATCTATAGGGGAAAAATCCGCGTTTCATATTAATTCTTGCTAGTGGAAAAATGATCCTGGAAAAAAAGGTTTTAAGTAAAGTGCAAAACTTATTAGATTGTTATTATCTAAAGCTATCGAAGTCAATTGGAAACTTGAAGTCAACAAATATATTTTGTTTTTTTTGATTTTCCACCCGATATTCGGCATTCGTATTGGAGCCCGATTATATCCGGATTCGCGCCCGGTAGTGCCCCATTTAGGGGGTAGCGCTCCCTACCAAGGATTTTTCCATACTCAAGATCTATGATTAAGGGATGAACAGTCGCATCCAAGGCACCACATCAACAAAAACATAATTCTAGTGTATCGCTCCTCAAAGAAACTTGCAGGCTTAATTAGCAGCATTTCATGACTGTAGCTTTAGCAGATCTTGAGTACTATTTGTCCAGGCAGAAAAAGAAATGCGAAGTTTTGCTAGCAAACAGTCGACCAGACACAACGATTATCCACAGGGAAATAATTACCAGAAAATTTAAGCTAAAAGTAGAAAATAGAGTTAAAAAGATTCGGTCTTTCAGAGACTAGTGGGATTTGATCAATTTATAGTGTTAAAGCAAACATGTCATTGAAAATTTAATGTAGGCTATTACAGTACTAATTTTCTTTCTTTTTCCCTGGATTGGGTTATTAAGCAAATTCTTGAAGTACTCTATATATTTTGCTGGGCCAATATAATTACTAATAACTTTAAAGGAGTCTTCGTGATTGACAAGCCTCTCGCTTTAAAGACCAAATTGGTTAAATGAAGAAGTTCAAAGAGAAAGGATACATGCTCAAGTTCACCAAGCTAACAAACGTTCTTATCTATTAATTAGTGTAGTTGTTCATGCTTCTAACAAGTGATGATCTCAAGACGAGAGTGGTAGGCTGGTAGCATTATTAGTATCTCGGTGAAGTTTTTATATCTTTAAATCGAATACAAACAACCGAATAGAAAATCACCAGGATCTTAATCTCGATGGAGTAGAAAGTCGCAAAGACTTTAATCTCAAACTGGAGTAGAAAATCCAAAGATTATAATCTCCAACACGAGAGTAGAAAATCACTACGATTTTAATCTCCCCAACCAGAAAGTAAGATGAGCACAAAAATAAATTATTAAATTCTTTAAGCTTGTTAATATTCTGTATTCAAAACTAGAAAATCAGAAACGCACTACTGGAAAATGCACCTATGGCAACGCATATAGATAGGTAAACCGTTGCCATAGAGCTATTGCAACGGTTCAATGCCCGTTCCACCAGCTCGCGTGCTAATAGAGCTTAAGGAACGATTCTTGCATCGGTTCATATAACCGTTGCTATAAAATTGTCTATCGCAACGGTTTTTCCTCTCCCCTATTGGAACGACTATTCGTATCAACTGCAACGGTTAAAATCCGTTACCATAACATTTAATGCAACGGTTCATAACCGTTACCATAGCATGTACTGCAACGGTTATGTTAGGTATTGTTACGGCTATTTATGGAAATGACAACAGTTTCTTTAAGCTATTGCAACAGTTCAGTACCCGTTCCACCAGCTCGCGTGCCAATAGAGCTTAAGGAACGATTCGTACAACAGTTCATATAATCGTTGCTATAAAATGGTCTATCGCAACGATTTTTCCTCTCCCCTATTGGAACGACTATTCGTATCAACTACAACAGTTAAAATCCGTTACCATAACATTTAATGCAACGGTTCATGATCGAATTTTGTATATAGTGTAATAACCCAACCGGTCATTTTAACTTTTAGAATCTCGTTCTCTAAAATAAAACTTTCTGTAGGTGCTTGCAATGAATTATGACTTGCGGGGATGATTGGTTCGGGATTTGGAAGTGTTTGAGGTGAAACCGGAACACTTGGTTCCTTAAGTTGGCCTTAAAGTGCTAAGTTTGACTTCGGTCAGCATTTTGAGAAAACGACCTCGGAATAGAATTTTGATGATTCCAATAGCTCCGTATGGTGATTTTGGACTTAGGAGCGTGTTAGGAATTTTATTTGGAAGTCCGTAGTTAAATTAGGCATGAAATGGCTAAAAACAAGAACTTAAGTTTGGAAGTTTGACCGATGAGTTGACTTTTTGATAATGGAGTCAGAATTCAGTTCCAAAAATTTTCATAGCTCCATTATTTAATTTATGACTTGTGTGTAAAATTTGAGGTCAATCGGAGTTGATTTGATGGGTTCCGACATCGAATGTAGAAGTTGAAAACTCTTAGTTTCATTAAGCTTGAATTGGGGTATTATTCATGGTTTTAGCATTGTTTGATGTCATTTAGAAGTTTGACTAAGTTCGTATGATATTTTAGGACTTGTTGGTATATTTGGTTGAGGTCCCGAGGGCCTCAGGTGAGTTTCAGATGGTTAACAGATCAAAATTTGAGTTAAAAAGCTGCTGCAATTTTTCCTCTTCTGTTGGACATTCTGGGCTGTGATCGAGCCCAGATATCGAGCCCAGGGTTAACGAGGTACAAGCTCGAGCTAGTGTATCGAAGCCATGATCGAAGGTCCAGCTCGAGGGCCAGGATCGAGACCCAAGATCGAAGGCTCAAGCTCGATGCCATGATTGAGGCTATGATCGAAGGCCATGACCGAGGCCCAGGCTCTAGCCTGTGATCGAAGCCGCGATCGAAGGCAAGGCTCGAGGACATGATCAAAGGTATGGCTCGAGGGCTAGGATCGAGGCCCAAGCTCGATGCCCTGATCGAAGGTACACCTCGATGCCCTGATCGAAGGCACCTGTTCGATGCCACGATCGAGGCCCAGTTCGAGGACTAGTTCCGAAGGCTGCTCGGCAGTTTTATAAAAAGAGGGCATTCATCCCATTTGCCATTTTTGACGAACTTGAGCTTGAGTAGAGATGACTTTTGGCAGATTTTCATGGGAAAAACATTGAAGTAAGTTATTCTAACTCGGATTTGGTCTACATATACAAGTATATCATCGTTTTCACAATCTAATTAGTGTTTTGAGATTGAAATTTGGAAAAAGTTTAGAAATCTCATAGAAACGAAATTTTGAGATTTCGGTATCGATTCGGAGTCGGATTTGAGTGAAACTGGTATGGTTGGACACGTAATTGAATGGGTTGTCGGATTTCATAACCTTCATCGGATTCCGAGATGTGGGCCCCGCGGGCGAATTTTTAATTAATTTCGGATCTTTTCTCTAAAATGTAGTATTTCCTTATAGAATTTTATTTCCTATAAGTTTTAGTGATTGTATCGAATTATTTTGGCTAGATTCGAGCCAGACAGAGTTGGATAATCGTGGAAAAGGTAAAATTGTGGATTAAATTGGAGCAAGAAGAGGTAAGTCTCTTGTCTAATCTTGTGAGGGGGAAATTACCTCATAGGTGATTAAAAATTAAATAATTGTTGCTAATTGTGGGGGGCTACGTACGCACTGGTGACGAGAGTCCGTGCGTAGCTACTATTAATGCTAAAGTCTGGGTAGTTTAGGACTCAAAGCATGCCTCACTTGTGTAAATTGTATTCTTTGATTTATTTATATTAATTGATATCTATATGAATATATTGTGAATTGTTAGATAAAGATATTAAAGGATGGAAATCTCATAGGCTTGATTGTCTGTTTAAATCAATTAATTGTTAAAAAAAATTGTTCTCCTCCCAAATTCATCTTATAATGAATATACTCTCCTTCCGGAGGTACATAAGAAAATGTCCTCCTTTCTTGTGGAGCGGGCCGAACGCCTCGGCAGGATAGATGCATCTATGGATCGCGCCGCACGTCCCTCGGCAGTGTACACGACACTCTGGATCGGGCCGTACGTCCTCGGCAGAAATCGTGCTTAATAATAATAATAATAATTACACGATACTTTAATAATTTATTTCAGCTTGAGAAGCTAATTAATAAATTAAAAAAATCCTTGGAATTTAATGAATTATTATTCTTGCTTGTTTATGGGATTAATTGTTACTCTTGTAAATGAGATTTAAATTGATAAATGAGAATTTTTCTGAATTTGTTGGAATTTAATTAATATATTGAGAATTGTTACATTTGAAGAATTTGATAATCTCTGCTGATTAAACAAATTATTGTAAATTCTGTAAATCATGCTGATTTAAATATTCTAGATATATTTCAGTTATTATTATTGACCTATAGTGAGTGTCAAAGTCGGCCATCTCGTCTCTACCACTTCGAGATTAGGCTTGATACTTACTGGGTACACGTTGTTTACGTACTCATACTACACTTGCTGCACTTTTTGTGCAGGATCTGAGACATGTGCTAGTAGAGGACCTATCATCACATACCCAAGTCATCCCGAGGCATAGTGGTGACCTGCCTTTCTGAGCCGTTCTGCAGCTACCAGAGTCTCTTCTTATATTTATATTTTGTCTATTTCATTTCAGACAGTATTTGGAGTTTTGTATAATCTACTAGATGTTCATGCACTTGTGACACCGGGTCTTGGCACACACACATTGGTAGAAGTTGGTATTTTATTATTTTCTTGGAATAAAAGTTTAATCAATGTACGTATGACTTATTAGTTGGCTTGCCTAGCTGTAGTGTTGGGCGCCATCACAACCTATAGGTAAAATTGCGTCGTGACAACATCATACGGAGCTGTTGGAATCATCAAAATTCTATTCCGGGGTCATTTTCTCAAAATGCTGACCGAAGTCAAACTTAGCATAAGGCCAACTTAAGAAACTAAGTGTTCCGGTTTCACCTCAAATACTTCCAAATCCCGAACCAACCATCCTCGCAAGTCATAATTCATTACAAGCACCTACGGAAAGTTTTATTTTAGGGAACAGGGTTCTAAAAGTTAAAATGACCGATTGGATCATTACATATAGTTTGTCAAAAACTTTAGTCACTTTTTGTAAATAGAAAAACTTAGATAAACCATATAAATAAGCTTAAAATTTAGTATATATACGAAAAAGTCCTAAAGAAAACCGAGGGAATCTATCGGGGAAAACCCCGCATTTCATATTAATCCTTACTAGTGGAAAAATGATCCTGGAAAAAAAGGATTTAAGTAAAGTGCAAAACTTATTAGATTATTATTATCTAAAGCTATCGAAGTCAATTGGAAACTTGAAGTCAACAAATATATATATTTTTTTTGGTTTTACACCCGATATCCGGCATCCGTATTGGAGCCCGATTATATCCGGATTCGCACCCGGTAGGGCCCCATTTAGGGTGTAGCGCTCCCTCAAAGGATTTTTCCATACTCAAGATCTATGATTAAGGGATGAACAGTCGCATCCAAGGCACCACATCAACAAAAACATAATTCTAGTGTATCGCTCCTCAAAGAAACTTGCAGGCTTAATTAGCAGCATTTCATGACTGTAGCTTTAGCAGATCTTGAGTACTATTTGCCCAGGCAGAAAAAGAAATGCGAAGTTTTGCTAGCAAACAGTCGACCAGACACAACGATTATCCACAGGGAAATAATTACCATAAAATTTAAGCTAAAAGTAGAAAATAGAGTTAAAAAGATTCGGTCTTTCAGAGACTAGTGGGATTTGATCAATTTATAGTGTTAAAGCAAACATGTCATTGAAAATTTAATGTAGGCTATTACAGTACTAATTTTCTTTCTTTTTCCCTGGATTGGGTTATTAAGCAAATTCTTGAAGTATTCTATATATTTTGCTGGGCCAATATAATTACTAATAACTTTAAAGGAGTCTTCGTGATTGACAAGCCTCTCGCTTTAAAGACCAAATTGGTTAAATGAAGAAGTTCAAAGAGAAAGGATACATGCTCAAGTTCACCAAGCTAACAAACGTTCTTATCTATTAATTAGTGTAGTTGTTCATGCTTCTAACAAGTGATGATCTCAAGACGAGAGTGGTAGGCTGGTAGCATAGCAGTCAAGAAGATCGTCGTTGGAAGCAAGTGAAACTACATTCAGACAGGCTGGGAGACACTGATTTACATGTGGTTTTATTACTATTAATATTTTGTATTCAAAACCAGAAAATCAGAAACATTAGTTTAAGAAAACAAAACAGAAAATTCCGAGCCTACAAGTTTCTTGTGTGTCCTTAAGGAATTTAATTCCCTCACAGTTGCCCAAGGTTTCAGATTAATTTCTCCCAGGTTATGTAAGGTATTGTTACGGCTATTGATGGAAATGACAACAGTTTCTTTAATCTATTGCAACGGTTCAGCGCCCGTTCCACCAGTTCACGTGCCAATAGAGCTTAAGGAACGATTCTTGAACTTGAGTTATGACAGACTTACTGTCAACAATTTTAAAGTCCAAGAACTTTGCGGCAACAAAATTCTCAAGTCCAGCATCTTCCGTCTTGTACTTCTTTTCAAGAGCGTTCCACAACTCTTTCGAAGTTTCAATGACACTGTAAACGTTTTATAAGCCATCTTCCAAACAACTCAATATATAATTTTTGCATAAGAAGTCAGAATGCTTCCATGCCTCCGTGACCACAAACTGCTCATTAGCCGGAGTCTCTTCTCCCAAGACTAGAAGGTCTTTGCTGCTAAAGCGCTGCAGACTAAGTGTGGTCAGGTAGAAGAACATTTTTTGCTGCCAGCATTTGAAGTCCACGCCAAAATATTTTTCGGGCTTTTCTGCCGGTGCCATCGCCGGTGTAGGCGTTGAGCGACTTGAAGACGCAGTAGACATTGCAGCAATAGTCGTCCCAACAGAACCATTTTATTGTTCTGTACTGGTTGTCATTTTTCTGTAAATGAAATTGACACAAACATTATTAGTATCTCGGTGAAGTTTTTATATCTTTAAATCGAATACAAACAACCGAGTAGAAAATCACCAGGATCTTAATCTCGGATTGAGTAGAAAGTCGCAAAGACTTTAATCTCACACTGGAGTAGAAAATCCAAAGATTATAATCTCCAACACGAGAGTAGAAAATCACTACGATTTTAATCTCCCCAACCAGAAAGTAAGATGAGCACAAAAATAAATTATTAAATTCATTAAGCATGTTAATATTCTGTATTCAAAACCAGAAAATCAGAAACGCACTACTGGAAAATGCACCTATGGCAACGCATGGATGACCGTAGCAATAGATAGGTAAACCGTTGCCATAGAGCTATTGCAACGGTTCAGCGCCCGTTCCACCAGCTCGCGTGCCAATAGAGCTTAAGGAACGATTCTTGAACTTGAGTCATATAACCGTTGCTATAAAATGGTCTATCACAACGGTTTTTCCTCTCCCCTATTGGAACGACTATTCGTATCAACTGCAACGGTTAAAATCCGTTACCATAACATTTAATGCAACGATTCATAACCGTTACCATAGCATGTACTGCAACGGTTATGTTAGGTATTGTTACGGCTATTTATGGAAATGACAACAGTTTCTTTAAGCTATTGCAACGGTTCAGTACCCGTTCCACCAGCTCGCGTGCCAATAGAGCTTAAGGAACGATTCGTGCAACGGTTCATATAACCGTTGCTATAAAATGCTCTATCGCAACGGTTTTTTCTCTCTCCTATTGGAACGACTATTCGTATCAACTGCAACAGTTAAAATCCGTTACCATAACATTTAATGCAACGGTTCATGATCGAATTTTGTATATAGTTTGTCAAAAACTTTAGTCACTTTCTGTAAATAGAAAAACTTAGATAAACCATATAAAGAAGCTTAAAATTTAGTATATATACGAAAAAGTCCTAAAGAACACCGAGGGAATCTATAGGGGAAAAATCCGCGTTTCATATTAATTCTTGCTAGTGGAAAAATGATCCTGGAAAAAAAGGTTTTAAGTAAAGTGCAAAACTTATTAGATTGTTATTATCTAAAGCTATCGAAGTCAATTGGAAACTTGAAGTCAACAAATATATATATATTTTTTTTTGATTTTCCACCCGATATTCGGCATTCGTATTGGAGCCCGATTATATCCGGATTCGCGCCCGGTAGTGCCCATTTAGGGGGTAGCGCTCCCTACCAAGGATTTTTCCATACTCAAGATCTATGATTAAGGGATGAACAGTCGCATCCAAGGCACCACATCAACAAAAACATAATTCTAGTGTATCGCTCCTCAAAGAAACTTGCAGGCTTAATTAGCAGCATTTCATGACTGTAGCTTTAGCAGATCTTGAGTACTATTTGTCCAGGCAGAAAAAGAAATGCGAAGTTTTGCTAGCAAACAGTCGACCAGACACAACGATTACCCACAGGGAAATAATTACCAGAAAATTTAAGCTAAAAGTAGAAAATAGAGTTAAAAAGATTCGGTCTTTCAGAGACTAGTGGGATTTGATCAATTTATAGTGTTAAAGCAAACATGTCATTGAAAATTTAATGTAGGCTATTACAGTACTAATTTTCTTTCTTTTTCCCTGGATTGGGTTATTAAGCAAATTCTTGAAGTACTCTATATATTTTGCTGGGCCAATATAATTACTAATAACTTTAAAGGAGTCTTCGTGATTGACAAGCCTCTCGCTTTAAAGACCAAATTGGTTAAATGAAGAAGTTCAAAGAGAAAGGATACATGCTCAAGTTCACCAAGCTAACAAACGTTCTTATCTATTAATTAGTGTAGTTGTTCATTCTTCTAACAAGTGATGATCTCAAGACGAGAGTGGTAGGCTGGTAGCATAGCAGTCAAGAAGATCGTCGTTGGAAGCAAGTGAAACTACATTCAGACAGGCTGGGAGACACTGATTTACATGTGGTTTTATTACTATTAATATTTTGAATTCAAAACCAGAAAATCAGAAACGTTAGTTTACGAAAACAAAACAGAAAATTCCGAATATTAACAAGCTTAAAGAATTTAATAATTTATTTTTGTGAACCGTTGTGATTAACAAAAACGTTAAGCTCTATTAGCACGCGACTAAAGATTAATAATAATTTATTTCAAGGATTTAACATTGAAAATAAACAAAACGTTATTTTTGTTAATTTAATAATATAATATTAACAAACGTTAGTTTTATAGCAACGGTTATATGAACCGTTGCAAGAATCATTCCTTAAGCTCTATTAGCGCGCGAGCTGGTGGAATGGGCGCTGAACCGTTGCAATAGCTCTATGGCAACGGTTTACCTATCTATTGCTACGGTCATCCATGCGTTGCCATAGGTGCATTTTCCAGTAGTGCGTTTCTGATTTTCTGGTTTTGAATACAGAATATTAACAAGCTTAAAGAATTTAATAATTTATTTTTGTGCTCATCTTACTTTCTGGTTGGGGAGATTAAAATCGTAGTGATTTTCTACTCTCGTGTTGGAGATTATAATCTTTGGATTTTCTACTCCAGTTTGAGATTAAAGTCTTTGCGACTTTCTACTCAATCCGAGATTAAGATCCTGGTGATTTTCTACTCGGTTGTTTGTATTCGATTTAAAGATATAAAAACTTCACCGAGATACTAATAATGTTTGTGTCAATTTCATTTACAGTTTTCAACCCATCAGTGGGTACATCAAAGATCTCTCCAAGTGTTTCCTCATTCATAATAAAGTCTTTTCCATACATCTTCAGACAGAGTGTGTCCCTATCTACCACGAACAGTCCAACATAAAAGCTTATTACTTCATCTTCATACACCTTTGGACTGTGGATTTCAAAAAGATGGGTCCACTTTTGGAATTCAACAATTTTCACAAGTTGTCTCATTCTTAGTTGTTCATTTATCTGAGTTTCAAGCACATTACCCCATAATACTTTTTCTCTTTTAGGTTGGCCCTTCTTCCTAACTTAGATAACTCTACCATTGCCCTTTTGGAGGAACTAGATTCCTCATTGGTACTCTGCCTCTTCCTCAGAGGCTTCTTCTTCTCCACTTTCTATTTTTTCACTCATTCTTCCTCCTCCACTCCATTTATCAAAAGCTCTCGAATAGCTAATTGTTTGTCTAGAAGGCACGTGACACAAGTAGTGCCTGAATAATTATCACGACCCAAAACTCAACATGTCATGATGCAGCCTATCACAGTACTAGGCAAGTCGACAATCATAAATAACTACGTATTTTTAAATTGAAAATAAGATGAAACAGGTTTAACAGTAATAACTCTCATAAATAGCCGATAAGAAATACTGCGACTCAAATACAACATTCTCAAAATCCGGGTGTCACTAAGTACATGAACAGCTAAATGACAATACAATCTAACTACTAAAACAACTGTATAGAAAGATAGAACAATGCTAATAAAATGAAAAAAAGGAGAGTCGAGGTCTACGGACGCCAAGGCAGCTACCTCAATAGTCTCCAAATAGATAAAGCGCCAAATCTAGCAACCGTCATGCCTAGAAGTACCTGAATTTGCACACAAAGTGTAGAGTGTAGTATGAGTACAACCAACCCAATGTACTAAATAAGTAATAGGACTAACCTTGGGCTGAAAGCAGTGACTTGCTCAGATATGTGCGGTCCAATTCCAGATAATAAGAATAATAACTCAGAGAGGAATCTAATAATTAGTTTATAGGTAGTACAGAAATGAAGACATGTTTTCTAGTTTTTTAACAGTTTGAGCACAACAAATATAGAATATGCCAAGTTTGACTAATATGAGGAATGTCACATCTCGGTATCTACATGTCAAGTATGCATGTCAACTGTAATACATCAGATAGATCAAGTCATATACATACTCTCGGTGTATCCAATATCACTTAGCATGCTCAATCACTCAGTACTCCCAGTCACACAACTCTCTCAGTCACTCAGTACTCTCAATCACTAGACACTCGCACTTAGTAGGTACATGCACTGACTATTGGTATGTCAACCTTCGGAGGGGCGTATCCTACTCAAGCGCTAATATAAGCCAATCATAGCATGAATCAATACAGTCTGCTGCGGCGTGTAACGCGATCCCATAAATATCATTCACAATTAGGCCCTCGGCCTCACTCAACCATCAATATCTCCAGTCACTCATGCTCACAAATCTCATGACAATCAGCCCAAACAATAATAATATGACGTAATAATAAATGGCAACAGAGACTGAGATATGATGTGAAAATGATAGATGTGACTGAGTACATAATTGCAATTTAAGCAAATAATCAACAATAGAAGTGACCTCCGTTGGTCCTAACAGAACAAGCATATAGTCTAAGCATGGTTTCTAACATGGGTTGTAGCCTAATTACTCTAACAAGTCTGAGTTTCATGAATATCAACAAGGTTTGATAACTACACAGTACCACGGGATCAACCGAGTCATAATTACCACGGTGCACGCCCACACGCCCGTCACCTAGAATGTGTTTCACCTCAACACCAACCATATAACACGTATTTTCGGGATTCATTCCCTCAGAATCAAGTTTAGAAGTGTTACTTACCTCAAATTGTGCAAATCCCTACTCCAACAAGCCCTTGCCTTGCGAGTCAGCCCCTGAATGTCTTAAATCTAGTCACAAACAACTTAATACAATCAACACAAACCATATGAATCAATTCCATATGATAAAGCTAGGTTCTTTAACAAAAGTCAATCCTGGACCCACGTCTCGGAATCTGACAAAATTAACATAATTCGAACACCCATTAAACAACGAGTCCAACCATAGAAAAATTACTTAATTCCGATCTCAACTCGACCTTCAAATTCTCAAATTAAAGTCTATGAGGTTTCTACAAATTTTCCCAAATTTTTCAACCCAAAATACTAATTAAATGATAAAAACAATGATAAATTCATGTATATTAACCAAATCTGAGTTAGAATCACTTGCCCTAATTAACTCCATGAAAATACCTTTAAGAATCGCCCAAGTCCAAGGTATCTAGCTCAAAATATGAGAAATGGATTCAAATCCTCGATTTTGATATTTTAATAGCCTGCCCAATGATTACACATCGCAATCGCGGAATTTCCTGTGCGATCACGAAGAACAAAACCTTAAGTAGCCAAAAACCTTCTGCGCGAATGCACACTCCAGGTCGCAAATGCGGTGACTAATTTCCCTGACCTATGGCATTGCGGAAAGGTCCACGCGATCGTGACGAACAACGAGTGAAATACCAGGCCTCCTCTTCCTTCTTTGTGAACGCGTCTCCTCCCATGCGATCGCATAACACAACCCCCTCAAGGCTTCGCGATCGCACCCTTAACCACGCGATGGCATAAAAAAAATTCCCACATGTCAGACCTAACCCCACGCGATCGTGGTCCTCCTTACGCGATCGCGAAAGAGGAAACCAGAAGCACTGACTTTAGCAATAACACAAGTCCAAAAATGAGCCGAACATGATCCGAATCACACCCGAGGCCTCGGGGCCCCATCCAAACATACCAACATATCCTAAAATATCATACGAACTCGCTCGCAGCCTCAAATCATATCAAACAATACTAAAACCCCGAACCACACATTGACTCAAGCCTAATAAACTTATGAACTTCTAACTTCCAAAACTAATGCCGAAACATACCAAACCAAATTCGATTAACTTCAAATTTTTCACACAAGTCATAAATGAAAACACAGACCTATTCCAACTTCCGAAAATAAAATCCGAGCCCAGTAACTAGAAAGTCAACTCTCGGTCAAACTTTTTAACTCTCCAAACTTCAATTTTTCCAACTTTCGCCAATTCGAGCCAAAATCACCTACATGCCTCCAAATAAATATCCGGACACACTCCTAATTTTAAAATCACCATACAGAGTTATAAGAACTATCAAAACTCCATTCCATAGCCATTTACACATAAATCAATATCTGGTCAACTCTTTTAACTTAGGCTTCCAACCTTGGGACTAAGTGTCTCAATTTATTCTGAAACATCCACGAAACTAAACCAACCACTCCAGCAAGTCGCATAATAACAAACAAACATAGAATAGGCAATACATGAGATAACGGGGCTATAATACTCAAAACGACCGGCCAGATCATTACAATAATATTTGATTATGGACAATAAATTGAAGGCTCCCTAAGAGCTTATATGCAAATTTGCCATTCATATTATATGATTGTGGTCGAAACATATGTTGTAATAAACCAGAAGTTTACTAATACGAATGAATATCATACTAAGACTACAAATGATTAGAATATTGAAAATCTTCATATTTTCACAATCATAGGGGGTAAAATAATATGTATGTGAGAAGTTACATGCCTTATTCTTCAATTTGTACTGCATCATGTATCACAATAAACTAAAAGCTTACTAATGCAAAAGCATCTACAGTAAGTCAGAAATTTGCTGATACAAAAGTAACTACAGTAAATTAGAAGTTTACTAATACAAAAGTTTGTCCCACAGTAAACCAGAAGTTTAATAAGAGATAGTACATGACATGATAAACTTGAAGTTTTCAATTGCCATTTTTAAATGAGCTATTTGAGAATTCAGATAAGCATATACTGAAGAACTACAAGATTCTTCAGGTATTCTGTTGTGTTGCTTGTTCTCATAATAAATTGATTATACCAGTTAAAGTTGGGACTAAGACCCCTAAATTCTGGAATATATAAAAGGTGAATATGGGCCCATTCAACTATCATGTGAACCACTTATAGATGCATATATGAGATGGTTTTATGTGTGTTTATTGTCAACCTGCAGTTTGTCATTTGAAATTGCTTTTCTCAATTAAGAGCATAAATTTCAGATTATGAAATCAAGACAGTTCATCTTGATAATGCTGGTTTATGCTTCACGAACGCGAGGAGGCTTCTGCATTCGCGAAGAAGGATTTCACTAGGCAAATATAAACATTTCAAATCGAGGGTTTTGCCATTTTTATCAAAACTTGAGATAGAGAGCTCGGATTTAGGCGAGGTTTTGAGGAATTTTCAGAGGCATCAATTGGGTAATGATTCTTCACTTGTTTTTGGTTATATCCCACTAATCTATCTTTAATTTCACCTTCTAATTTAAGATTTGAGTTGGGAAATTTGGGAAAAAAATGGAAGAAGTTCTTCAACCAAACTTTTGGGTTTTGATTGAGATTTTGGTATCAGATTTGAGTAATTTTGGTACGAGTGAACTCATTGTTGAATGTGTGTTTGTATTTTGTGACTTTTACCCGATTCCGTGACGTGGGTCTGAATAAATATTTTTGGACGATTTTCAAAATTCTTGTTAAATTATTGATTTCATTAATTAGATTAGTTTATTATAGTTGTATTTATAGTATGTAAATGATTTGGGCTAGATTGGGCCATTTGCAGTCAGAAAACCAAGGAAAAGGCATTCTTGTTAATTGATTGAGCTTGGCTCGAGGTAAGTGGCTTGCCTAACTTTATATGGGGGAAATCCCCTAAGGATTTGGTACTGATGTGATATTTATGTGATATGTGAGGGCCGTGTACGCGAGGTGACGAGTGCATACACATGCTAACTATTGTAAAATCCATTTTTTACTGAGTAGTAACCTATTACATCTTAATTGAGTTACACCAACATATGTAGTTATCCTGTTTAGCCTAATATCGCATGTTTACGTGTCTTAAATACTTATTTGAAATATGTGCATCATGCTTAGTTGAATTTCCTATTTTCTTTGAATTGTATCAGTCTTAAACTGTAGAGTTCTTGTTGTTAATTATTGTTTTCATCAGTTTCGAGCTGTGTGTTTACTTTTGGGACTACGAGGCGGTACCTCGGGAGATCCCCCTGCATATTTACTTTTGGGACTACGAGGAGGTACCTCAGGAGATCCCACTGCCCATTTACTTTTGGGACTACGAGACGGTATCTCAGGAGTGCCCTTGTTGTTTATCTCTATGTGTTGTGTTGTTTCTTGCTGTAAAAATTCTCCTTGTTAGATTCTCAGTCTTTTCATATTATTATATCCTTGTCTTACTTATTATATACAAGTAGGGCCCCGACCTGACCTCGTCACTACTCTAAGGTTAGGCTTGACACTTACTGAGTACCGTTGTGGTGTACTCATGCTATCTTCTGCACATATTTTGTGAGCAGATCCAGGTACCACCTACCAACCCCGCTATTAGACGAGCATACTTGTTGCTGTTTCGGAGACTTCAAGGTATATCTACCAGTATCTGCATACCTCGGAGTCCCCCTCTATCCCCTTTATGTTGTTTCTTCTTTATTTTCCTAGATACGTGTAACGACCTCACTTGTCATTTTGAGAATTAGCATTCCGTTCGGTGGCTTAAGGTCTCGAGCAGCTTTGAAACGTGTATTATGACTTACGAGAGTGGTCAAGTTTGGTTTTCGGATGATTTAGGATTTAATTGAAAGAACACTTGTTGTTTTGGAAGATTAAGTTGAAATATTTGATCGGATGGTGAATTATGTGTAAACGACCCCGAAATTGAATTCTGATGGTTCCAATAGCTACATATGGTGATTTTGGACTTAGGAGTATATCCGAATATTTATTTTGAGGTATGTAGCTAAATTAGGTTTGAAAAGGCGAAAATAAGAAGTTTAAGTTTGGAAGTTTGATCGGGGAGTTGACTTTTTGATATCGGAGTCGGAATCCAGTTCTGAAAATTTACATAGCTCTGATATGTCATTTATGACTTGTGTGCAAAATTTGAGGTCAATCAAACGTGATTTGATAGGTTTTGACGTCGTTTGTAGAAATTGTAAATTTCAAAGTTCATTACCTTTGAACCTGTGTGTAATTCATGTTTTTGATGTTGTTTGAGGTGATTTGAGGGTTCGCCCAAATTCTTATGGTGTTTTAGGACTTGATGGTATATTTGGTTGAGGTCCCGGGGGACTCCGGTGAGTTTCGGGGTGAGTTTTGAGCGAGTCCGGGCATTTCGGCACTCCGATGTTGTTCTGTAATGTTGGAAGTGCGGACCACACAATTTCATGTGCTGAGGCACATTTTTGAGTGCTGTATCAGATGAAAAAGTGCTGAAGCAGACAAAAATGTGCGGACCGCAGGAAAAATGCGGGCTGCACACCTTTGTCTGCGACCACACTTTAAGGTGTTCTGCTGGTTCGTTGGTCCGACTTCGGAAGCTTATATCCTTTGATCCACAAGGAATTGGGAGATGATATAAAAACAAATGTTGTAGTCCTTCGTGTCTAAGTTCCAGAAAGGTAAAGAAATCATCATTTGGACATCTGTAGAGAAAGTTATAGCCAATTTACTAAAGCCTGGTAGTGGAGAGGCTGTGAAGTGCGGCCGCACAATGTTTTTGTGCGACCGCAGAACTTGGAAATGTGCGACCGCACTTTGAAATGTGCGGAACGCACATTGGGAGGTCATAGAGTGTACTATATAACCAAGTCCTAGGATGTTATTTCATTTCTGGGACCTAGAGACCTCGGTTTGTGACAATGTTTCGTGGGAATTTCAAGAAATTCATCGGGATAAGTGATTTTAACTCAGATTTGGTTAACATACATGAATATATTATTGTTTTCATCATTTAATCAGTATTTTGAAATGGAAATTTGGGATAATTTGTAGAAATTTCATAAAATGAATAAAGTCAGATTTGAGTGAAATTAGTATGGTTGAACTCGTAATTGAATGGGTTGTCGAATTTTGTGAGTTTTGTCGGATTCCGAGACATGGGCCCCACAGGAAATATTTGGAGTGTAATTTCAGATTTTGTGGAAAAATATTAGTATTTTGATATGAAATTAATTCCTATAATTGTGTGGACTGAATCAAATTAATTGTGACTAGATACGAGGCTTTCAGAGACTAATTCTCGAGGCAAGGGCATAACAGAGTGAGAAATTACACAGTTTGAGGTAAGTAACACTTCTAAACTATGTTCTAAGGGTATGAATCCCCGAATTGGTGCTATATAAATTGTTTGGAAGTGACGCACACGATAGTTGACGAGCGTGTGGACGTGCACCATTGAAGTTGTGACTTGAATAAATTCTGTGGAGTTGAAAAATTAAAGAATCATATTATTATTTGAACATTTCCCACGTGTTAGAGAATTGAGCTGAGGCTCTTATTAAAGATCATGTTTAGGCTACGTGCCGATATTTTGGGACCCATGGGGTCGTGTTGCTGTTAAATTAATTATTTTAAAATATATATTTCATACTCAGTCATGCTCATCCATTGTGAGGATATGTATGGGATCGGGGATGCTCGCTTGCAGCAGGCCATATCGACTTTATATATATTATTATTATTTTGGGATCGGGTTGCACGCCGCAGCATGCCTCATTGGATTTATTATTATATGGATCGGGGTTGCCCGCCTACAACATGCCTTATTGGCTGTATTATTATATGGATCGGGGCTGCCTGCCTGCAGAAGGCCTTATATACTTATTTATTATATGGATCGGGACTGTCCTCCTGCAGTAGGCCATATTGGCTTTATATTATGCTTGGGCTGAAGGAGCCCCTCTGGAGCCTGTACACACCCCTAGTGAGCGTTGATGATTATATATTCAGGATGGACTTCCTAGGGTATGGACTTGCGTTACTTATTTATATATATTGTGATAAAATTTCCTTGGACATGTATCTTGTCCGTATCATTTACATTTGGGGATACATTACCCCAGGGCTGGATTAGCCTTATACGGTACTGAGTGACTGACTGTCAGTAGATGTGTGTATATATACGGGATAGAATATCCCTGGGCTGGATTGGCCATAAATAGTACCTAGTGACCGAATAATTTATGACCAGTATTTACCTGAGGTATTTTCTACTGAGATATCATGTTCCTCATATCATGTAGTATTGATCCATTTCACTTGTACTGAGTTTAACTGAACTTGAAAGCAGCCCTATATTTCTGTACCATTATTTATGTATTGAACTGTACCTGCGGAGCTCGTCACTACTTTCAGCCCAGAGGTTAGTCTTGTTACTTATTGAGTTGGTTGTACTCATACTACACTCTGTACCTCGTGTGTAGATCCAAGTGCTCCCAGATACAACGACCGCTAGATTTCAGAGTTATTTCTATTGGAGACTATCAAGGTAGCTGCTTGACATCCGCAGACTTGATTCCCTTCTTGTTTAGTTATTGTACTGTTCTATATTTCAGACAATAATTTTTATTAGGCAGACTTTGTATTCATTTAGATGCTCATGTACTTAGTGACATCAGGTTTTGGGAGTGTTTATATTTGTATTTGTGAGATTTCTTCCGCTGAATGTAATTACTATGTTTTCAAATTTAAAAGATATGGTGGTTCATTGGGATTGTCGGCTTCCCCAGTATTGAGTTAGGCACCATAATGACAGGTGAGATTTTGGGTCGTGACAAGTTGGTATCAGAGCCTAGGTTACATAGGTCCCACAAGTCATGAGCAGGTTTGATAGAGTCTTGCGGATTGATACGGAGACGTCTGTACTTATCTCTGAGAGGCTGCCGAAACCTTAGGAAAATTACACTTTCTTATATTCTATTATGCGAAATTGATTCATCTTGAAACATAACTCTTTGAATTCCTTCCACACATTCGTGTGCGTATGGGAGCGCTCAGTATTAGTTGTACATCGCTGGCTTGTGATTATATGAATGAGGTTCGAGATATGTATTCTGTGTTCTGGTGATGAGCCAGTCTGGAGGACTTGAGGTCAGGGTTAGACCGCAGCTTAAGCTCGGTAGCTTCAGTTGTAACATGTATATTTGGACTCATATGTCCGGTAATGTCCCTACGAATGGAATTTGTGGCTCGATGGGCGGTGGAAATGGCTTTGTGGTGAGTATGATGTGACTACGGGATGTGTTAAGACGATTCGAATGTGACGAGGAGTGTTTCCTTGAAAAACAAAGGTGCTTGATTTTTGTTTTGATGTGACGTATAATTTTGAGTATGAATGTTTTGAAGGATCTTTCATGTTGTTAAAGTAGGACAAATTAAATTCTCATGTCTTGTTAATAAGTTTGACTCAGAAAGATTAAGTGATTGTATAGTAATTGTGATTGCGAAAGGGTATAACAAGATGCCAATTTGAGGCTAAGCAGGTGGGTTATCTCTCTGCGGAGTAATCTACGTAGGTGTGTTCCTTATAATGTTGAGTGGCGAGTTTCTTTTCTGCCAGCGAGGCGAATATGTTGACGTTTGAATCTGAATCTGGTCGAGAAAGTTGACTTGACCACGAGAATAAATGCGAACTTAGCGAATGATTAAGGTATTTTATGGTGGGTGTTGCATAAGCTTGAGAAGAATTTTCGTGGAACTGACTGCAGTATTATGGCAGTAATAAAGTATGGGTATTGTGATTTATCGAGTGTTTTGTTCTATGGCTTTGAGCCAAATGGGGGAGTCTACTATCTACGATGTGATTGCACGATTATGTGCAGTATTGGTTTTGGTTCGAGGCATACTTGTTGATTAGTTATGACTTGCAAAGGTTGAGAACGGGGATGACTCGAGCAAGAAAATTTCTTGAATGCGGGTTATATTGCACTTTATGAAAATATGAAAAATCATGAAATGATTAAATTGTTATTTTGAAGGATGTAGTACGCACAAAGTATGAATTTGATCGGTGGTGTTAAGGCAGGGTTACCCATTCGAGTGTTGCTGTGCTAATGAGGCATGTGTCTTTCAGCCCGTTTGGGCAGTGCAATTTAGATTTGAGCAAAGTGAGTGACTCTCGAGAAGGTTCTAATGGGTTCGAGATTTCTATATAGCCATCCAGAACTTTTCTGAATTTGTGCATGGATAGAATCTGAGATTACATTTAATGGTATCGGGATTTGCGGTAATTCTGTATTATTATGGATTCTACATTTTAGTATAAGAAAGGTAAGAAGAATAATTTTAAATTCACATTAGGTAATTTCAGAGTAAGTGTTATAGTTGTGGTATTTATGGAGATACTTAAGAAGAATACAATGGATTATGGGCCTTATGGCGGTGTAGTTTTATGTTAGGGTGTCTTGTAGTGAGCTTTGGGTAAGGATCGTGGAGTTCTGATAAGGAGAAGTATCAACTTAAGGATAATTCAGAAGAAACTCAAAGTAAATAGGACAACCGGGTAATAGGCTAGACCAGTATGGTAATGGCATGCTCGGTTATTTTTGGATAATTATGATGTGGAGACTTTACAGATGTTTTGGTGGCAATATTCATGTGTTTGGTGGCCTGCGCGGCTTGGTCAAGTTAGAGGAATTCAGTTCTGATAGTTTGGTTATGTGCAAATGGGTTTCAAAGTGTTCTTAATAGTTTCTACCATGGTTTGAACTAGATATTTTCTACAAGTGTGGGGAACGTGTTGTGTATTGTGATTTCCACCTGGAAGGAAGCAAGAGGAAGATTTCTAACTAACCGGGTATGTAAATTGCTGGTGACTCAAGGTTGATAATAAGATTCTTGTGCTTGTCAGATGATGGCATGATAGATGTGGTGTGTTGTGCCAGATTAAGATTTACATGTACTAGATGGCAGTTCATTCTTGAAGGGAAGGTCACGAATTCTGGACAGAATGGTGAGCCTTATATATTTCGATGAATGTTATAACTGCTCGGTAATCCTTGAGAAGGGTGCGTATTTCAAAAAGGCGCATTGTGTTCTCACTTTCGGATACCATCGGTATTGCGATACTCACCTAGTTAATAGACTGCTTATATTCAAATTATTGATATGTGGCACGGAAGAATTATGAAAATATTTCTAGTGGGATGATCGTGCATGAAGGATGTGATAGTCATTCGAGTGCTGGAGTTGTGATCAGTTACAATGGTTCATGTGTTCTATGAATTTGGGGAACTGGGAGTTCTCATAAGCATATTGTTTCAGGGTTGCGACCTATTTGAGGTGAGTATTTTATTTAAACTCAGTGGAGGCACTAGTTGTGTTAATTATTTGTGATGACTACGCACTACGAGTGGGTATATATATATATATATGTGTGTGTGTGTGTGTGTGTGTGTGTGTGTGTGTGTGTGTGTGTGTGTGTGAGGTTTGAGCTCATGTGCGGGCATCAGGACAAGTATTCATACTCAGAAGAATGCTTAGGCAAAGATATGCCTAGAGTTGACTGTTAAGCATATAGTTATAACGTTTCTCGTATCCGTACCTTTGTCGAGAACTATCTAGACTACACTTGAGGTTACAAGGAGGCTAATTCCCTGAATAAATTGGGTAGTTACTATTTCTGTGTTAACTGCCGATTTGAGTTGTGATAGCGCACTTTGCACATGCCTACCCTATGGCGTGTTATTTATACCAGTCCAGGAGCATGTGAATCTTATTTCATTTATCATATACATCTGTATTTATTTGATTGCTTTTCTATGATATGCTTGGACTGGAGGCCTGTGACCATGCCAGGCGGATTATGTTATTGGCGCGTGAGTTGTCCGTGCGGGTCTGATATTGATATTATTGGCACGTGAGTTATTCGTGCGGGTCTAGATATTGATACTATAGCACGTGAGTTGTCCGTGCGAGTGATGTTAATGTGAGATCTAGAAGTGTTGGTTACTCTTATTAAATTTGTGTGTATTGGTTCTACTATATATAATGAGCTAATAATATTGCAGTTGTGGTGGTGCTTGTTGAACTTGCAATACGGTTCTCTACTTTGAGACACCTTCCATTTTGGGTACAAGGTTGCGTAGTTATGGTTTGAGTTGTATTGGTGTGGCATGTTAGTGGGGTAGTTGTGTTTAATAATATTAGGTCATTGGACCTAGAATAGGTACTATCAAGTTTGATTACGGTATATTCAGAAGGGTAATATTGAAAGTCGGCTTATAAAGTGATTATGGTTCTGGCTGGGGCGAGAGATCTTCATGACTCGTTAATATGATAAGGGGTCATGAGATTTCGCGTGTTTGTTTCATTATTGCCAATGTACGAAGGTTTTGGAGTGAGGTGTTGTTTGATATGGGGTTTAATACCGGTATCGAGTTTATTTTTAAGCAGCTACAATGATTAGAAACTATTACGAGTATGCAGGTTGTGTGGTATATCATGTGATTACATCTGGAGTTATGGCCAAGGCTTAATACAGATTGTTAAGACTCATACAGAGTGTAAATGTGAGATTCGGGTCTACAAAAGAAATTTTTGATTGTTGGAAATTGGATTCCAAGGTTTATGGCTAATGCTAAATTAGTAATTTTCAGTTATGTGATGTCATCAAGCCTATATGGAATAGGGTGACGTGGGATCACCCCCGGGGTATGTGCGTGATAAGGTGAAATAGTGATTTGAAGGTTTAGGAACAACTCTTGGCACGTTCGAGGATGAACGTATGTTTAAGTGGGAGAGGATGCAACGACCCGACTTGTCATTTTGAAAATTAGCATTCCGTTCGGTGGATTAAGGTCTCGAGCAACTTTGAAATGTGTATTATGACTTGCGAGGGTGGTCAAGTTTGGTTTTCGGATGATTCGGGATTTAATTGAAAGAACAATTCTTATTTTGGAAGATTAAGTTGAAATAATTGATCGGATGGTGAATTATGTGTAAATGACCCCGGAATGGAATTTTGATGGTTCCAATAGCTCTGTATGGTGATTTCGGACTTAGGAGTGTGTCCATATTTAACTTGAGGCCCGTGGCTAAATTAGGCTTGAAATGGCGAAAATAAGAAGTTTAAGTTTGGAAGTTTGACCGGGGAGTTGACTTTTTGATATCGAAGTTGGAATCCAGTTCTGAAAATTTTCATAGCTCTAATATGTCATTTATGACTTGTGTGCAAAATTTGAGGTCAATAAGACGTGATTTGATATGTTTTGACGTCGTTTGTAGAAGTTGTAAATTTCAAAGTTCATTAGCTTTGAATTCGTATTTTTGATGTTTTTTGAGGTGATTTGAGGGTTCTCCCAAGTTTGTATGGTATTTTAGGACTTGATGGTATCTTTGGTTGAGGTCCCGGAGGCCTTCGGTGAGTTTCGGGTGAGTTTTGAGCTAGTTCGGATATTTTGGCATTCTAATGTTGTTCTGGAACGTTGGAAGTGCGGATCACACAATTTTATGTGCTGAGGCACATTTTTGAGTGTTGTAGTAGATGAAAAAGTGCTGCAGTAGACGAAAATGTGTGTATCACACAATTTTGTCTGCGGCCGCACTTCAGGGTGTTCTGCAGGTTCGCTGGTCCGACTTCAGAAGCTTATATCTTTTGATACACAAGGAATTTGGAGATGAGTCAAAAATTTAAGTGTTAGCCCTTCGTGTCTAGTTTCCAGAAAGGTAATGTAATAATCATTTGGATATCTGTAGAGAAAGTTATGGCCAATTTACTAAAACCTAGTAGTGGAGAGGCTGTGAAGTGATTTGTGCGACCGCAGAACTTGGAAATGTCCGACCGCACTTGGAAATGTGCGGACCGCACATTGAGAGGTCAGAGAGTGTACTATATAACTGAGGCCTAGGGTATTATTTCATTTTTGGGACCTAGAGAGCTCGGTTTGTGACGATTTGTCGTGGGATTTTCAAGAAATTTATCGGGGTAAGTGATTCTAACTCGGATTTGGTTAACATACATGAATATATTATTGTTTTCATCATTTAATCAGTATTTCGAGATGGAAATTTGGGAGAAATTCTAGAAATTTTATAAAACAAATTTTTGGGATTTGAATACCGATTTAGAGTTAGATTTCAGTGAAATTAGTATGGTTGAACTCGTAATTGAATGCGTTGTCGGATTTTGTGAGTTTTGTCGGATTCCGAGACGTGAGCCCCACATGCAATATTTGGAGTGTAATATCATATTTTGTGGGAAAATATTAGTATTTTGATATGGAATTAATTCTTATAATTGTGTGGACTGAATCAAATTAATTGTGACTAGATACGAGAATTTCAGAGACTAATTCTCGAGGCAAGGGCATAGCAGAGTGAGAAATTACACAGTTTGAGGTAAGTAATACTTCTCAACTTGGTTCTAAGGGTATGAATCCCCGAATTGGTGTTATATAAATTATTTGGAAGTGACACACACGATAGTTGTTAAGCGTTTGGACGTGCACCATTGAAGTTATGACTTGAATAAATTCCGTGGAGTTAAAAAATTAAAGAATCATATTATTATCTGAACATTTCCCACGTGTTACAGAAATTGAGTTGAGGCTCTTATTAAAGATCATGTTTAGGATACGTGCCGATATGTTTGGACCAATGGGGTCGTGTTGCTGTTAAATTAATTGTTTTAAAATATACATTTCATTCTCAGTCATGCTTATCCATTGTGAGGATATGTATGGGATCGGGGTTGCCCGCCTACAGCAGGCCATATCGGCTTTATATATATTGTTATTATTATGGGATCGGGTTGCATGCCGCAACATGCCTCATTGGCTTTATTATTATATGGATCGGGGCTTCCCTCCTGCACCAGGCCTTATATGCTTATTTATTATAAAGATCGGGACTGCCCACCTGCAGTAGGACATATTGGCTTTATATTACGCTTGGGCTGAAGGAGCCCCTCCGGAGTTTGTACACACCCCCAGTGAGCGTTGATGATTATATATTCGGGATGGACTTCCCAGGGCATGGACTTCCCAGGGCATGGACTTGCCTTACTTATTTATATATCATGTCCTGACCGCTACCTGACCTGCCTCCCCCTCTTGGGCGACCCCTAACTGCCTGACCCCCACCCAGAGTTGGCTGGGCGGGTGGTGTAACTGTTGGTGCTAATGCCGTTGGTCGATAACTCTGCTGTAGAGCCCCATTCAATAGCCTAGGACAATATCTCTTGAAATGACCCAATTCTTCACACTCAAAACAACCACTCCTCTGACGGAACTGCTGCTCCTAATAACCTTAAGAATTACTTGTAGAAGCTTGAGCGGACGAGGCATGATGAGAACTCTGCACTAGTAGTGCACTGAATGAAGAGTGGCCTGAGTGAGCACTATGGCTAGCTGATGCACCACGATGAGTTGGACGAGTCACCTGAACGTGTCTGAAATAACGACCCCTACCGTGGTAAAACTGACCCCCTGAAGGAACACCGTTGAAATCACCTGAACTACAAGGCCTCTTAGCCTTCCTCTCAACCTGCTCCTGTTTGCGAACCATCTCAATCTGACGAGCAATGTCGACAACCTCATCAAAAGTAGCACCAGACACACTCTCTCTAGTCATGAGTAATCGCAACTTAAAAGTGAGGCCATCTATGAACCTCCTAATCCTCTCCCTGTCTATGGGAATCAACCAGATAGCATGGCAGGCCAAATCTAAAAAATCTCATCTCATACTGCGTCACGGACATATCACCCTGACGAAGCTGCTCGAACTGCCTGCGCAACTCCTCTCTATGGGACTAAGGCACGAACTTCTCCAGGAATATACCAGAGAACTGCTGCCAGGTAAGGGGTGCTGCGCCGACCGGCCTACACCTCTCGTACGCCTCCCACCATCAGAAGGCATCGCCAGAAAACTAAAAAGTAGTGAACGAGACCCCACTAGTCTCTAGATTACCCCATGTCTGAAGCATCCATTGACACCTATCCAGAAAACCTTGAGCATCCTCTGACTCAACACCGCTAAATAGTGGAGGTCGAAGCCTCTCAAATATCTCAACTCTCTGATGCTTATCATTTGCCATAACAGGAACTACTGGGGCCTGAGCAGCTGTAATCGGCTATGCTGGTAGTGCCCCCGGTATATAAAGTCCTTGTACTACCTGGTCTAAAGTACGGGCAACAGGGGTATGAGTACCTCCCCGAGCCTGAGAAGTAGAAGGTGTAGCCTGAGCCGAAACCACCTGAGCAAGACCAGTGCAAACTGTCAATATCTGGGCCAAAGTCTCTTGAAGGTTTGGAATCTCAATGGGCACAACTGCTACCTGAGCTGGTCCTATCGGCTCAGCTATATCTGGAATCTGCTCTTGAGCTGGAGCAATTGGTGGTACTACAAGTGATGGTCCAACTATGGTGTGTATCCTCACCATCTGTGAGAGAATAGAATAACAGAAATTTAGTTTCCGGAATCAACAATTTCTCACGACTGAATACAAGAAAGTGAAATTTTCCTAAGGGTTCTGCAGCCTCTCGCAGATAAGTACAGACATCTCCGTACCGATTTGCAAGACTCTACTAAACCTGCTCATGACTCGTGAGACCTATGCAACCTAGGGATCTAATACCAACTTGTCACGACCCAAAATCCCACCCATCATAATGGCGCCTATCTCACTACTAGGAAATCAGATAATCTCAATAAACCACTATTTCTTTTAAGTTTGAAATTATAATATTTAAATACAATACAAAATCCCAAAAATTCTGATACGAACACTCCCCAAAACCTAGTGTCACTGAGTACATGAGCATCTAATATGAATACAAGTATGGAAAATACGGTCTATAATAGTCTAAGACCAAATACAGTAAACAAGGATATAGGGAAGGAGAGACAAGGTCTGCGAAACATGGCAGCTATCTCTGAATGTTCGAAAAATCAAATGTCCGAGAGAATCAACACCCGCTATGTCCGGAAACACCTAGATCTGCACACGAAGTGTAGGATGTAGTATAAGTACAACCAACTCAGCAAGTAACAATAATAAATAAGGAATTGAAGATAGTGACGAGCTACACAGTTATAATTCATTTTCAGTAATTCCAACAGAGAATAGACATGCTTTCAAATCCAACAACTTAAGTCAAATCAATTTATACAGTTCAAGTTCATGTAATCCGGATATAAAAACTTTCAGGGAATTTCACAACAATGACAAATAGAAACTAAGTGCAACAACAAATGAAAAGCAAGTACAACCTCACAGGGAAACAGTCACTCCACTTGTCATAACAACTCAACCACTCGGCTCTCAGCCCTTAACACTCACACTCAATGGGTACCCGCGCTCACTTGGGGTGTACAGACTCCAGAGGGGATCTTATAGCCCAAACGCTACAATCCGCACGGATAACTCACGTGCTTTAATATCCATACCTCACCGACAGGCCCCGGCCTTACTCAATCATCAACCTCTCTAGTCTCTCGGCTCTTGGAAATCACAGAGATCAGCCCAAACAAAGATAACATAGTGTATCAACAAAATCAAGAAAGACTGAGGTATGATACGCAAGTAAAAGCATGACTGAGTACAAGAGAACAATTAGCAAATAATTCAACAAGTACGTGATCTCTGCGGGCCCTAACAATACTATCATATAGCCTAAGCATGATTTCTAACATGATTTACAGTCAAATTTCTTCAGCACATAGAGAGCATTTAGCTAACAACAAGTTATTTAACTTTAAAGTTTCACGGGACGGACCTAGTCACAATCCCCTCTGTGCACGCCCACACGCCCGTCACCTAGCATGTGCGTCACCTCCAAAATAATCACATGACACAAAATTCGAGGTTTCATACCCTCGGGACCAGATTTATAACTGTTACTTACCTCAAACCGTGAAATTCGTATTCCGCTCAGCCTTTGCATCGTGAATTGGCCTCTAAACGCCTCGAATCTAGTCACAAATAATTCGATTCAGTCAATAAAATTTATTGGAATTAATTCCATAAGAAAATATTAATTTTCCATAAAAACCCAAAATTTAGCTCACATATCGCCAGTGGGGCCCACGTCTCGGAACCCCACAAAATTTACAAAATCCGAAAGCCCATTCAACCATGAGTCTAACCATACCAATTTTACCAAAATTCGACCTCAACCGACCCTCAAATTTTCATTTTAAACCAAGAGGGTTTTCTAAAATTTTCCAACTTAATTCACCCATTAAATGATAAAAACAACTATGGATTCGGGTAATTTAACCAATATTGAATTAAGAACACTTACCCCGTTGTTTTCTCTGAAAATCTCCCAAAACTCGCCTCAATCCGAGCTCCAAATCGATAAAAATGGTCCCATTTTCAAAACTTTAACTCTTTGCCCAGTCATTTGCTCTACACGATCGCGAAGAAAAATTGTTCCACTACCCAAATTAACTCTATGCATCGCAGATATCCCCACGCGATCACAAAGCACAACGTTTCCCAACGCTACGCGATCACATCCCTCTTCACGTGATCGCGTAGAACAAATGCGTGACCTCCACTTCTGCTACACTTACTCTACGCGAACACAACCATAGCCACGCGTTCGCAAGTCACAAAATCCCAGAGCTACGCGATCGCATCCCTCTTCACGCGATCGCATAGAACAAAACTCAGCAACCCCCAATTAACCTTACGCGATCGTGGATATCCCCACTCGATCGTGTAGAACAAAACCTCCACTAACCAATTAAGCCTACGTGATCGCAGACACATTCTCGCGATCGTGAATATGGAAATTAGATACAGATATTAGAAAATTCTAGCAGCTGTTTAAGTCAAAATTTTGATCCATTAACCATCCGAAACTCACCCGAGGCCCACGAGACCTCAACGAAATATACCAAAAAGTCCTAAAACATCATACGAACTTAGTCGAGTCTTAAAATCACATCCATTTTCTAAAAATGACTCCAGAATCTATCAAATCACATCCGATTGACCTCAAACCTTTCACACAAGTCATAAATGACATAACAATAGAATTCAAAATTTCAAAATCGAATTCCTACCCCTATATCAAAAAGTCAACCTCCCGATCAAACTTCCCAAAAATTCAACTTTTGCCATTTCAAGCCTAATTCCACTACGGACCTCCAAATAATTTTCCGGACACGCTCCCAAGTCCAAATTCATCATACAGAGCTATTGGAATTATCAAAATTCGAATATTAGGTCGTTTACACATAAGTCCACATCTGGTCAATTTTTCTAACTTAAAATTTCAATTATGAGACTGAGCGTCTCGTTTCACTCCAAATTCCTTCCGGACCCGAACCAACTAACCCGGTAAGTCATAAAACGACTATAAAGCATAAATTGAGCAGTAAATGAGGGAACATAGTTATAATACTAAAAATAACTAGCCAGGTCGTTACAGTTGGACTCCCTTCACTTTTTGCTGAAAGGGTTAGAAAGACCCTTAGAGGAACATCAATGAGTATTCATTATAATCAATATTCATACAGTAAATTATTTAGTATATGCACTCAAGAAGGTTTAGCTTTATGTAATGAATTTAAGCTAAATCAAGAAAACAATTAGTATTCTGGGTGAACAAATTGCTTCTATACATGAAAGATTGGACAAGTTAATAACTGAAGTCCAAAAAATTACAAAGCAGAATACTAAGGGTAAAGAGCAAATCGCTACCACTAGTATTCAACCCCTCCTGAGGTTAAGGATTTTAAGATCAATAATATTGAAATCCTTGAACAATTATTGAGTAAGAAGTTTGAAGAATTTAGAGTTAGCCCTATAAATTTAGAGCATTTATCTGATAAAGATAAGAGACTACAAGTCTCGGATGAGATTAATAAAATCTCTGAAAAATATGCTCGAAAACTAGTCCAAAGGATGTTCTACTATCCTAGACCAACACCTCAAAATGTTTTTCTAGGAGAACTTGATAAGGACCACTACCATCAAGGTTACAGTGGTACATACATCTATGAATGGAACGTAGATGGGCTTACAGATAGGTAGATTTATACGACAATACATAGAATGCTTATGTACAACACTATTTGTAAAGTAAATAAGAATACTGAAAAGGATATAGCAGAAATGATAGTAGCCGGTTTCACTGGTCAACTTAAAGGTTGGTGGGATAATTACCTTAAAGCTGACCAAAGACATATTATTATGAATTCTGTTAAACAGGAAGATGGACAAGATGTCCAGAACACTGTTTATAGTTTAATAATGAATATTATAGAACATTTCTCTGGAAAATGGTCTGATAATAGTGAAACCATTAGGACCATGCTCCAAAATCTTAGGTGTAAAACCTTAACATCTTTTAGATGGTATAAAGATGTTTTCTTATCTAGTGTAATGGAATTGCCAGAGTGTAATAGCACTCACTGGAAGTCCAAATTTATTGATGGACTCCCTTCACTTTTGGCTGAAATGGTTAGAAAGACCCTTAGAGGAACAACAATGTGTATTGATTATAATTCATACGGTAAATTATTTAGTGTATGCACTCAAGAAGGTTTAGCTTTATGTAATGAATTAAGCTAAATCAAGAGATTAAGAGACATCGTCTCAATGAAAGACTACAATTAGGAGAATTTTGTGAACAATTTGCTATTGATATTCCTGCAAAGAAAAATCATTCTCATAAGAAAAAAGATTTTCATAAAAAAAGAAAAGGTTCTTCTGAAAAAAGGTTTGAAAAAACTAAAAGAATGAAAGATTTTCATAAAGCAAAAAAGAATTTTATAAAAGCAAAAACCCTCAAGTTTGTTATAAATGTGGTAGGGTGGGGCATTATGCCAAAGACTATAAAGTCAAAGATAAAATCAAGGGTCTTGATTTAGATAATAGCATCAAAGATTCTTTGTATAACATTTTATTAAATTCCTCTCCGGATAATAGTCCCAAGAATAGTGATAAAGAATCATCAACTGATGAAGACTTACGAGTCCTTCAAGAAGAGAATTATATCTCCTCTTCTGAAGATGAGCAAAGACCCTATGATGAGGGACAATGCTCAAAACAGTGTTGTAACACTGATGATGACCTTTATAATATTTATTTCCAATTTAAAGACATGCATATCAATGTCTTAACCAATGATAGTATTATAAAATTATTAAGGGTTATTAAGGACCCTGAATTAAGATCCCGGATCTTAGATAAGATACCTACAACTTCAGAAGTAGGTACAAAGATAGAAGAAATTTCTTTTACAGAGATTCCATCTCGAAAAAGGCCTTATATTATGTCAGATATTAAGAAAATGATTAGAGAAATTTTTTTGCCTGATAGACTAACTACCGTCCAAGATTTAGGGATAGAGATTAATAATCTCAAAAAAGAAGTCTGTGAGTTTAAGGCTTCCAATGTAGCCTTAGACAAAAGAATATTCAAATTAGAAAATTCTGACACTGACAAAGAATTCGGTATTGATATTACTGAAAAAGGTGACGATGTAAATACATTAGTAGATGTTGATAAGGATGAATTCCTAGGAGCTATTAATATTGCAGAAAATGAATTTTTGTAAAAATTCCAATATTTTACTACTCAAATTTCTTTAATAAAAATAACTCTTCTAATCGATTACAATTTTAAAAGAGAATTTATTGCTTTATTTGATAGTGGAGCAGATTTGAGTTGTATAAAAGAAGGTGTAATACTGTCAGGACCCAAAGTTCATTAAGGTCGTGATGGCGCCGGACACTACTGTCAGGCAAGCCAAAAATAGATACTAAATTGGGTTCTTATTTTTATTACTTTTGAAATTATATTTTGCTTTAATATACATAGTAAAGAATGGGGATTTACAGAGTAAATAATAATACTTTTAACAAATTCAATACAGAACAACCCATAATCCTCCCAAAACCCGGTGTCACAAGTGCATGAGCATTTACTAGGAATATAAAATAAAATACAGCAACTGTCTGGAATACAAATTAGACAGGAAAAATATAAATAACTCTGAAGGAGACTCTACTGGCTGCGGATCGTAATATAGAATGCAGCTCACCTAAGTCTCCACATTAACCACACCTCTGCGCCCACAAGGCCGCTAGACATATAAGTACCTGCACAAAAATGTGCAGCAAGTGTAGCATGAGAACGTAAACAACGTGTACCCAGTAAGTATCAAGTCTAATCTCAAAAAAGTAGTGACGAGAAGCCGACTTTGACACTCACTAAGGTTCAATAATATTTAAAATAGAAATATTAAATCAGCATGATTTATAGGATTAACAATAATTTTTTTAAACCAGCAAAAATAATTAAATTCCTTCAAATGCGACCATTTCTAATTTATTAATTAATTTCACAAGCTGCAATAAATAGCAAAGTATCGTGTAATTATTATTATTAGGCACGATATCTGCCGAGGTCGTTCGGCCCGATCCAGAGTGTTGTGTACACTGCCGAGGGACGTGCGGCTCGATCCATAGATGCATCTATACTGCCGAGGCATTCGGCCCGCTTAACAAGAATGGAGGACATTTTCTAATGTACCTCCGGAATGAGAATATATTTATATTTATTAAGATTTACACACCAGGATGTACAGTTTATAGCAACAGTTAAATAATTTGAGCAAAAATTTAAGCATGTGAAATTTCAATCCTTATTATTTCCTCTAACAATTTACAATAAAAATTCCAATATTTCAATTAACTGAAAGATGCAATTATCACAAGTAATTCATGATTTGAGTCCTAAACTACCCGAACTTAGCAATATTAGTAGCTACGCACGGACTCTCGTCACCTCGTGCGTACGTAGCCCCCACAATTAGCAACAATTATTAATTTTAATCACCTTGGGGTAAATTCCCTCTTACAAGGTTAGACAAGAGACTTACCTCGCTCCGAAGTTCCATAGCCAGCTCCCAAGCCTTTCAAACAACTCGACCGATGCCCAACGCTCCAAAACTCGCTTTCGCTTTATTAACATTTACAAGCTTTTAATCCTCCCCCGACATCGTAACATTGAGTAAAATGCTCATACGCCCCCAATAAATTGATATCTTCAATTACAAACAAAATATGACTCAAAACTATTTATCAATATCCATTTATGGCTCACAGGTTGGCTACAAGCCTCCAGCTCTAATCGTCTAATAGGTTCACTTACTAGCACATTCAACTCCACTCTTATCATTAAATACCCATTTGAAGTTATTAATGATACTACATTAATTCTCCAACACCGCCAAATTACTATTCATCGTCTTCCTTTACCAACATTTCCAAAACATTCAATTTGGTGATTACTTAGTTGAACACTTCCAACTAAGCTAGAAAATAATTCCATAGGTTCATTGCATCCTTTAATTTCATTTCTAAGAACACTATTTATCTTTCCCTCATTTTCTCAAGAACACTATTTGAACTAGGGTTTATGAAATCAATTATCCAACCATAACAACTTGAAACAAATATTAGAATTACTCTCACGGACGCATAAGAAATGAGCTTGAAGCATAAGTATTACCTTCTTGAAGCTTTTCCTTAAAATTCCAATGTTTGGGAAATTTGGTGTTCTTGAACACCTTGAAAGATTTCTAGGGATTTCAAAGATTGAAGGATGTTAATACTAGTGTTAATAGGATGTTATTAACTTAAAATATTCAAACAAACTCACCTTGTATTCTTAAGTAGTCCCCAATGTCGAATCCACCATGAAAGAACCAATCCCTAGCTCAAGAAAAAAAAAATGGTTGTTGCCCCGTGACTGCCTTATACATGCATAGGTGCTTCATCGAGTTGTACCTTGCGCTCTGCTGGTTGTACTTCGTATTACAAGTTTTTCCCTGCTGGACACCTTTTACTAAAACGTCCATAACTCCTTGTAGAAATATCCAAATGATGAACGGTTTAAAGTGTTAGAAACTAGACTCGAAGATCTTTCATTTGATAGGTGTCCACGATATAGACCCTTATATATGTATAGGCGTGCTCGTCCAAAGTTAGGTTTTGTGTGTACTCATTTGGAACTTTAGTCTATCATGTAATTTCCAACTTGACTTAGACTTAGGGCTCTACTTAGACCCCACATCACTTATAATATGACTCGTACACTTATTAACATACGAACTTGCTGGAACCTTCAAATCCCGATTCCGAGGTCGTTTACTCAAAAATCCAACCTTAGTCAATTTTTCCAACTTAAAGCTTTCGAAATGAGAATTTTCTTTCAAAATCAACTCCGAACTTCCCGAAATTATATTACGACCACGCGTACAAGTCATAATACCTGAGGTAAAGCTGCTCAGAGCCTCAAACCGTCGAACGATGCGCTAGGGCACAAAACGACCCGTCGGGTCGTTACATTCTCTCCTACTTAAACATACGTTCGTCCTCGAACGTGCTAAGAACTGCTCTGGAATAGTCTGAAATCATTGTTTAACACATCGTGAACCAACCCGTGATACCATAACTTAGTTGAACTCACTAGCTCGAGCCAGTCTGAAGATTCTCCTTTTTCTTTCTTAGTCAAATAAGCCTTAGAGCCCAATTCCAACATCCGGAATTCTCCGCCAGGCTTGTTTCCATCATCCGAACACCATATCAATCACTACACGATGCACCAATACATGGTTGCATACCTTTACTAAATCCACACCATGCACCGCATAATTCACATAACCATAATAACATCATCTGATAACAATAGCCGAAATTTTACAAATCTGATGCCCACAACACACCTCATGACACATATAAGTCATGCTCCAACTCTTGAAATGCTTCCATGACGGAAGAGATGTGTAGAAATTCATTATCAATTTGCCGAATTAACAAATCATGGAGTCTCTCCTCCTGACAAGGAACATCACCTGATTCTGAACTGAATAGCGATATTTGTTCTTTAACATACCTTATATAAATATGATTGCACTGATTTCAGGTCCAGTAGTCTTGTCTCACCCAGTATAAGCTACACATGCAATAAGCCACCTCAAACATTGACCAAGATCTCAAATGACGACAACAATGCGCCAACAGGATACAAACTCAAATGTGATACATAAGGAAAATGAACTCTGGAAAGAACTACTAAACCCGCGTAACTAATTTAACAACTGAAAAGATGTCATGAATCTTTCTCAGTAAACGTAGACAAAACACACAGGAATAGATATAGGGAATTGTGCTCAACATCACGCTACTTCGACGTGCAACCCAATTCACATATGATACCGTTGCGGCGTGCAACCCGATCCACGCTTAATAATCTAAGGAAAACACACATTGAACCGTAATGCTTATACTCACTAATGTCCGAATATCAACCATAAGCACGCCAAGTGCATAATGCAAATCCTGGGGAGACAGGTAGCGTCATGCGCTATAAAACTCGAGCACAACTAAGGTGCGATATATGATCTGCATCTCGAGAGCCATCCTGCTCACATAACACCACCGTTGTGCGGGACCTCAACATATTATACAAATAATCAAGCCGTTTCACAGCCCACATGTCACTATAAAGTATCACATGAAATAGCTGGCGACGAAATTAATATCCCATGCCTGAATATTCTTCCATAAGGAATGCTATGCCGAATGAACACACCCAGGCTGGTATAGAGTACACATCCATATTTGAACCCATCAACGGACCTCAAACCGATTATGATCATACCTTGCTTGGGTAAATAATGTCAAAAGGATCCACAATAACCCTTTTTCCATGACACGTAAGAACAACCGTCGAATCTGAAACAAACTTCCACAACGTATAACCAAATGAACCGAGCACCCTTCAGGCATAAATTTTCACATGAACGATAGTACCACAATCTCCATACTTGGTTTTAAATCTTTATTCAATCATGTGACTATATGTCACACTTATATAATCTTCCCGTGGGATATGTTCCCACGACCTTCTGTACCAGGCAACAAGTTTTTTCATCCATACCGCTGGCCACACAAATGTTGTAGAGCAAAATCGAAAATCAGCAAATCAATACACAAAGCCTCTCACACAGGACACCTATCTCAGTTGACGCTAAAAACAATACCAGCTTACTCTAAACATTTGAATCCTTCCCTGCTCGTCCGAGCTCGTGAAATCCCTGTCAACACCGAACTGCAACCTTGATCCTCAATTTTCAAATTTCGTGCCGCTCACCGCACCCACCTTACCAACACGCAAAAACCCAAGAATTTTATCATAACTCTTGAGCCACTAATAGGATACACAATTTGGTCATATAGAAACCTTTCACTTTACTCGTTTCAGGAGAACTATTGCAACATGTAACTGAATTCTCAAACCGCAGTAAATAAAAACCTCAAGTCATGATCTAAGCCTCCATAACTCTCCTGGGATCCATTTGCACAATAAAGCCATTCGAATCAGATACCTCCCAAATCAACCAAGTGGTGGTGGAGCTCAAGACCAAGTGTATAACCACAAACTACATGTATAACTTCACGCTAAAGAAACTAATCACTGGCACAACCATGCTGATTCAACCATTACTAACCGACCCCGTTTCTTCCAATTTATTCTTTACTTGCTTTAGAAATAGTAACAATAGCTCCATTCCAATGTAACGAACCAAATCCGCACTCATCCTGAGTGACCCCATTTCACGAGACCACATTGTCTTAAAACCAACAAACCATCTCATACTCTCCTTATGCGCAACCGCTAATCTGCTTACAAGAGATATCCTACCTGTGGAAATTCTATGCCGACATCCTCCAACAATGCTGCACCGAGTACTATTACCACAAAACCAATAAACCATCCTGAGCTCGTGCTCGTTCACCGCTGTACAAATCTGTTCACTCCCCGTTGACATCAACTACAGGTGCGACGATACATCCCAACCCGAAGTCATGTTGCATTCCTCTTCATATCAGGCAAACTCATTTTTGTCGCATCCAATTTTCCCCCAGTATAACAACCAACATTCCAAATTAAGTCTGTAGACCTAGTCACTGTCTACCATGAATCCCAAATCACTCCAAACTTTCCCCAAGACGTGTGGCTATCCTACCCCGTAACCCATATGCTACCTTGACACTCTCCCACTTTGGTCAAACCCTCTCCTTTAAGAAACTACTCGACTTTTGTTTCTCACACTTGGCCTTCTAGGAACTTAACCACCATAAGACACCTCCCGCATGTCCTTCCTCATCCTCTGCTGCCCAGTTGTTTCCTTAACTCAAAATCCGTCTTTGTAGCACTTAAACCAATAGATCACTACCAGCTTTAAACCTCTTCGAAGATCATCCTTCTCGAGCCAACAACACTAGGAACACCGATTTGATCCCGAACTACTGCACACTACGATTTCTGACAACTGCTTCCCCGACACCAATTCCTAACACCCCGCCATAAAGGCGAGTTGAAGAAAACCATAACACCGGCGAACCTTAACGCATTTAACAAGGCGATGACACCACATCACAATTGAGAACTCTACCACGCTCGAAAATATCAAGCCTCATTACTCCATCAACCCCAAACTTGAACATTCATTGTACGATTACCTTTCCTTTGCTGGGATTAAACGCCGAACCTCTACATCATGTACTAAGAAAAACCTTCTTTCAAGTTGTTCACTGCGTTGACACATAAACGAGCACCCCGCCATTACATCAATTCTGCGAGATAATAACTCATGAACATCGTAGCAACTTGTGCATAGCCTCAAAACTATCCGAAATATAGCTACTGAGCTGAAATGATATAAGAACGTTCTGCAAGGCAACGACAATAGCCCAATCAATTACGCAGGGAGAAACATCCTGCACCACATCTGTAATACCATTAAAATTCCTCAATTCCCGATTTATAGCAAGCGTTTCACGTCGCACAAGATTGAATAGGAAAGAAACAAAGGCATAAGCCTCAAAGGAATTAAATCGCACGATGAGAAATCAAGAAGGGAAGTGCTTCTAACAGTCTTGTAGCCTCTCGAAGATAGGTATAGACGTCTCTGTACCGATCCACAAGAGTCTACTAGACTTCCTCATGACCCGTGAGACCTAAGTGAACCTAGTGCTCTGATACCATGTTGTCAGGATCCAAAATCTATTAAGGTCGTGATGGCGCCAGACACCACTGTCAGGCAAGCCAACAATAGATACTAAATTGGGTTCTTATTTTTATTACTTTTGAAATTATATTTTCCTTTAATATACATAGTAAAGAATGGGGATTTACAGAGTAAATAATAATACTTTTAACAAATTCAATACAGAACAACCCATAATCCTCCCAAAACCCGGTGTCACAAGTGCATGAGCATTTACTAGGAATATAAAATAAAATACAGCAACTGTCCGGAATACAAATTAGACAGGAAAAATATAAATAACTCTGAAGGAGACTCTACTGGCTGCGGATCGTAATATAGAATGCAGCTCACCTAAGTCTCCACATTAACCACACCTCTGCGCCCACAAGGCCGCTAGACATATAAGTACCTGCACAAAAATGTGCAGCAAGTGTAGCATGAGAACGTAAACAACGTGTACCCAGTAAGTATTAAGCCTAATCTCGAAAACGTAGTGACGAGAAGCCGACTTTGACACTCACTAAGGTTCAATAATATTAAAAATAGAAATATTAAATCAGCATGATTTATAGGATTAACAATAATTTTTTTAAACCAGCAGAAATAATTAAATTCCTTCAAATGCGACCATTTCCAATTTATTAATTAATTTCACAAGCTGCAAAAAATAGCAAAGTATCGTGTTATTATTATTATTAGGCACGATATCTGCCGAGGTCGTTCGGCCCGATCCAGAGTGTTGTGTACACTGCCGAGGGACGTGCGGCTCGATCCATAGATGCATCTATACTGCCGAGGCATTCGGCCCGCTCCACAAGAATGGAGGACATTTTCTTATGTACCTCCGGAATGAGAATATATTTATATTTATTAAGATTTACACACCGGGATGTACAGTTTATAGCAACAGTTAAATAATTTGAGCAAAAATTTAAGTATGTGAAATTTCAATCCTTATTATTTCCTCTAACAATTTACAACAAAAATTCCAATATTTCAATTAACTGAAAGATGCAATTATCACAAGTAATTCATGATTTGAGTCCTAAACTACCCGAACTTAGCAATATTAGTAGCTACGCACGGACTCTCGTCACCTCGTACGTACGTAGCCCCCACAATTAGCAACAATTATTAATTTTAATCACCTTGGGGTAAATTCCCTCTTACAAGGTTAGACAAGAGACTTACCTCAATCCGAAGTTCCATAGCCAGCTCCCAAGCCTTTCAAACAACTCGACCGATGCTCAACGCTCCAAAACTCGCTTTCGCTTTATTAACATTTACAACCTTTTAATCCTCCCCCGACATCGTAACATTGAGTAAAATGCTCATACACCCCCAACAAATTGATATCTACAATTACAAGCAAAATATAACTCAAAAATATTTATCAATATCCATTTATGGCTCACAAGTACACTACAAGCCTCCAACTCTAATAATCTAATAGGTTCACTTACCAGCACATTCAACTCCACTCTTATCATTTAATACCCATTTGAAATCATCAATGATACTACATTAATTCTCCAACACCACCAAATTACTGTTCATCGTCTTCCTTAACCAACATTTCCAAAACATTCAATTTGGTGATTACTTAGTTGAACACTTCCAACTAAGGTAGAAAATGATTCCATAGGTTCATTGTATCCTTTAATTTCATTTCTAAGAACACTATTTATCTTTCCCTCATTTTCTCAAGAACACTATTTGAACTAGGGTTTATGAAATCAATTATCCAACCATAACAAATTGAAACAAACATTAGATTTACTCTCACCGATGTAAGAGATGAGCTTGTAGCATAAGTATTACCTTCTTGAAGCTGTTCCTTAAAATTCCAATGTTCTTGAACAACTTGAAAGATTTCTAGGGATTTCAAAGATTGAATGATGTTAATACTAGTATTAATAAGATATTATTAACTTAAAATATCCAAAAACAACTCACCTTGTTTTCTTAAGTAGTCCCCAATGTCGAATCCACCATGAAAGAACAAATCCATAGCTCAAGAAAATCCACCAAAATGGTTGTTGCCCCGTGACTGCCTTATATAGGCATTGGTGCTTCAGGGAGTTGTACCTTGCGCTGTGCAGGTAGTACCTCGTATTACAAGTTTTCCCCTACCGGATACCTTTTACTAAAATGTCCATAACTCCTTGTAAAAATATCCAAATGACAAACGGTTTTAAGTGTTAGAAACTAGAGTTGAAGATCTTTCAATTGATAGGTTGTCCACCATATAACCCCTTATATATGTATAGGCGTGCTCGTCCAAAGTTAGGTTTTGTGTGTACTCATTTGGAACTTTAGTCTATCATGTAATTTCCAACTTGACTTAGACTTAGGGCTATCCTTAGACCCCACATCACTTATAATATGACTCGTACCCCTATTAACATACGAACTTGCTGGAACCTTCAAATCCCGATTCCGAGGTCGTTTACTCAAAAATCCAACCTTAGTCAATTCTTCAAACTTAAAGCTTTTGAAATGAGAATTTTCTTTCCAAATCAACTCCGAACTTCCCGAAATTAAATTTCGACCATGCGTACAAGTCATGGCCTCAATTTGCCGAACGACGCGCTATGGCTCAAAACGACCCGTCGGGTCATTACAAATACCTTCACGATATTTTTATAAAACCACTCATATATTAAAAAATACTAATAGGGGACAAATGAGTATTTCTTATAAATTACCCAAAGCTTATATTTGCCAAAACGATGTTTGTATTCCTGAAAGTTTTGTTTTGGTAAAAGATATTCATCAAGATGTTATATTAGGGGTCACTTTCTTTCATAAAATAGTGCCTCTTATAAATTGGAATACTAAAAGTTTTTCAGGAACTTTTAATGGTAAAGAAATTACTTTTGAGTTTATAACTCAGCCGATTCAAAGATTTTTGTATGAAATTATTTCGAATAATATTTCTACAAATGTCAAACAAATTGATTTTTTGAAAAAAGAAATTTGTTCACTTACGATTGAACAGGATTTGAAAAATCCTAAACTTATTAATAAAATTGATTTATTAAAAACTCAGTTTTCCTTTCAAGTTTGTGGAGACCATCCAAATCAATTTTGGGGTAGAAAGAAGCATATTATAAGTCTTCCCTACGAAGAAGACTTCTCAGAAGATAATATTCCTACCAAGGCTAGGCTGTCACGACCCAATTTCACCTAAAGGTTATGATGGCGCCCAACGTTACGGTTAGGCCAGCCAACCAGTAAATTAAACACACATCAATCATTTTTTAATAATTTTCTAAGTAATTTTATTCTTTTTACTAGCAATATTAAAGAATATAGAAAAGATACCGATTAATTTAAATCCAAGAAAAATAATCAACTCTCAATTCTACCAATGTGTGTGTGCCAAAATCTGGTATCACAAGTGTATGAGTATCTAGTGGATTATACAAAAATTATAAATACTGTCTAAAATGAAATAGACAGAATAAAATTCCCAGAAGAGGCACTAGTTGCTGCAGAACGGCTCAGAAAGCAGCTCACCACTAAGCCTCTGGATAACGCGGGTGCGTGCCGATAGGTCCAACTATAGCACCTGTCTTAGGTCATGCACAAAAGGTGCAGCAAGTGCAAGCCTAATCTCGAAGAGGTAGAGACGAGATGTCGACTTTGAAACTAACTAAGGGTCAATAATAATAAATAAAATAAAAATAGAAATATTTAGATCAACATGATTCACAGAGTCAACAATAATTTTATTTACCAAGCAGAAATAATTAAGTTCCTTCAAATACAATAATTTCCAATCTATTAATTAAATTCACAAGCTGCAATTAAAATATCAAGGTATAGTGTAATTATTATTATTATTAGACGCGATTTCTACCGAGGTCGTACGACCCGATCCAGACTGTCGTGTACACTGCCGAGGGATGTGCGACACGATCCATAGATGCATCTATACTGCATCTATACTGCCGAGGCGTTCGGCTCGCTCCACAAGAAAGGAGGGCATTTTCTTATGTACCTCTGGGGTATGGGGAGGGTAGTGTGTACGCAGACCTTAACCCTACCCTAGGGTAGAGAGGCTGTTTCCGATAGACCCTCAACTCTCTCCCTCCAAGAACTCCCCACCTTGCTCTTGGGGATGACTCGAACTCACAACCTCTTAGTTGGAAGTGGAGGGTGCTTACCACTAAAGCAACCCACTCTTGTCAAGAGGATGAACAATTTTATTATAAGATTAATTTGAGAGGATAAATAATTTCTTTGAACAATTAATTAATTTAAGCAGAAAATTAAGTATATGAGATTTCCATATTTTACTATCTTTCCCTGACAATTCACAATATATTTCAAATAATTTAATTAAATAAAGAATACAATTTACACACGTAATTAATGAATTGAGTCCTAAACTACCCGGACTTTAGCATAAATAGTAGCTATGTAAGGACTCTCGTCACCTCGTGCGTACGTATCCTCCCATAATTAGTAACAATTATTAATTTAATCACCTATTAGGTAAATTCCCCATTACAAGATTAGACAAGAGATTTACCTTGTCTCAAAGTCCATTTTCTGATCAAAACGTCGCGTTAAAACCTCAATTCGATGCCGAAAAATCCGAAACTATCCAAAAGTTATATAAAATAATTAATACATGCTCAATAATTCAAAATTAGACTATTAAATAAATTACCCTATCCAAAATGGTTAAATTCCTAAAATTCACCCCGGGCCCACATGCCTGAATTCCGAAACTTTTTGGAGGAAAACGTTACCCATAATCTCAAGAACTCAAATATATAATTTTCATTCAATTCCATAACCATTTTCGTGGTCAAAATCTCATTTTTATACAAATCTAGGTTTTTCATCTAAACTCTTGATTTCTAAGATTTACCGGATATAATCTACCCATAATCTATGTATTTAACTCAAGGTGTGTAGAATTAACTTACCTCCAAGTTGCTAGTTGAAATCCCCTCTTAAAAAGCTCTGAAATCGCCCAAACATGGAAGAAAAATGGACTAAAATGGACTGAGCTTCGTCCGTTTTTAAGGTTCTGTCCAAGAAGGTTCTTCGCACCTGCGAAGGGATTGACCGCACCTGCGGCTTCACACCTGCAAAAATTCCTCGCAGGTTCGAGTCTCACTAGCCTGGGCCAAGCTTGCATCTACGCACACTGTTTCGTACCTGCGCATTCGCAAGTGCGCCAAAATTCTGCATCTGTGGCGATGGCCTCCCCTTCCCCTTTCTGCTTCTGTGCACAAAACGCACATCTACGAGAGTTGCACCTGGGACTGTCCAAGCGCATGTGCGATCGTACCAGAAGCAGAAAGCTTAAGTTCTTCTTCCAAATTTCAAAATTGGTCCGAGCCTCGTTCGGTTAATACTTGGGCCCCCCGGGCCCCGCCCTAGCATACCAACAAGTTTGAAATCATAAAACGGACTCGCTCGAAATCTCGGAACGTGTAAAACAACATCAAAACTAAGAATCATACTCCAAACCAAATTGATTCAACTTAGGAATTTTAAATTCTTCAAACTTAGTCCGAACGCGCCGAAATATACTTATACTACTCGGAATGACATCAAATTTTGCGTGCAAGTCTTAAATCACCATAGAGAACTATTCCAAAACTCGGAATTTCAAACGGACTTCGATTACTCCAAATCCTACTCCAAACCACATTTAAAGAACTTTAAACCTTCAATTAGTTGATTTTCACTATTAAGCGCCAAAATGCTCTCGGGTTATCCAAAACCCGATTCGAACATACGCCCAAGTCCGAAATCATCATACGAACCTATTGGAACCGTCAAATCCCGATTACGGGGTAGTTTTCTAAAAAGGTTGACCGAAGTCAAACTTGACCTTTTAAGGCCAACTTAAGGAACCAAGTGTTCCGATTTCAACCCGAACACTTCCAAATCCCGAACCAACCATCCCCGCAAGTCATAAATTAATAAAAGCACATACAAGGAGTTTTATTTTGAGGAACGGTATTCTAAAAGTCAAAATGACTGGTCGGGTCAGCCTGTGAGATGAATTCTGAATATTTAGAATTATGCTAAAAAAAAATAAATTCCTTATAGCAAAAGGGTTTAATAAAACCCTCAAAGTCCAAATGGTCTTGTACTGCATTCTATGTTAATAAACATGCTGAATAGGAACGAGGAGTTCCTAGACTAGTTATTAATTATAAACCTCTTAATAAGGTTTTAAAATGGATCAAGTATCCTATTCCTAATAAAAAGGATTTATTAGATAGGCTACATAATGTTATTATATTTTCTAAATTTGATTTAAAATCAGGTTATTGGCAAATTCAGATATCTGAAAATGATAAATATAAAACTGCTTTTAATGTCCCAATGGGTCAATATGAATGAAATGTTATGCCTTTTGGTTTAAACAACGCTCCTTCTGAATTTCAGAAAATCATGAATGATATTTTTCTCTCTTATACAGACTTTATATTATATATATAGATGATATCGTAGTATTTTCAAAAAGTATTGAAATACATTTCAAACATTTAGATTTGTTTAGAAAGATTATAATTAAAAATGGTCTAGTAATATCTAAACCAAAAATGTCTATTTTCTAAATTAATATTAGATTTCTTGGTCATAATATTGAAAAAGGTAGAATTATTCCTATTAACAGAAGTATCAAATTTGCTTCTAAATTTTCTGATATAATTACTGGTAAAACCCAACTTCAGAGATTTTTAGGAAGCTTAAATTATATTTCTTCTTTTATACATGATATTGCTAAAGATACTGCTCCTCTTTATGATAGACTAAAGAAGAATCCTAAACCATAGACTGATAGTCATACAGAATCAGTCAAAAGAATTAAACGGAAGGTTGAAAATATTCCATGTTTAACTCTTGCCAACCCAAGTTGGGCAAAGGTAGTTGAAACTGATGCTTCAGACATTGGGTATGGTGGAATATTGAAACAGTACTCTTCAATAGATAAACAAGAGTATCTTTTTCAATTTTATTCGGAAAAATGGAGTAACTCCCAAAAGAATTATGCTACTGTAGCTAAGGAAATCCTTGCTATAGTAAAATGTGTTATGAAATTCCAAACTAATCTTTATAATCAGAAATTCTTAACAGGGACAGATTGTCAAGCTGTAAAATTTATCTTTAATAAATATTTTAAGTATTATATGTCAAAACAAATGTTTGCAAGATGGCAAGCATTATTGGCTCCATTTGATTTTGAAATAATATATATAAAAGGATCTGATAATAGTCTTCCTGATTTTCTTACCAGAGAATATTTAAACTAATATTTTTATATGATTCAGGATATAAAGCCCACATACAGACCTCCTCGAGGAAGAGGAAGAGGAAATGTTGGTAGAAGTAATATCCTCGCCCAAATGGGAAATCGATAGTTGGTACCTGCCAATATTGCAGAGACCTCAGGTGTTAATACAGAACACCCCATGTATAAAGAGTTCATGAATTTTATAAAATCCAAGCAAAAGGAAGATAATACCTCAACTTATTCTTCTGTAATAACAGAAGAAAGACATATGAATCTGGAGGTTTATAACTGAAAGGAAGAAAACGAACTAATAGTTTTTTTAGAGTAATCCGACCTTAAATGGAAGGATAATCCATTGAAGTTAATGACAAGGTATTTTGATACAATGTCATATGCCACTCCTGCATATAAATACAGAATGCATTACGAGATAATACTCTCATCCACAAGATCAGCTGAAATTCAGTATTTCTATCCTGCAAATACTAACAGAATTTATAGTTTCTCTAAGATAGTAATCAAGAATGTATTAGCATCGGATGAATGGGGACTAAGTACTTTAAAGGAAAGAGAATACACTCATCCTGAACAGAAAGTTGCAGTAAAATTCAATTACTGGGATTATATTGGGAGTTTTAATAAAACTTTCTTATATGAGAATCCTCATAGGAAACACTCTTGGTTTATTAAATTGTGTTCTAATATGTTTGGACAACAAATACCAAATTGGTTTTGTAAATGGTGGAAATTATATGGACCATCATTAGAAATACTCAACCCATATTTTAAAAGTCTTTACAAATAATGGGTGGAAATATATCTCCAAAAAATCATTTTCCTACAAAAAGATAATATTTTTTATGATGGCATAGCTGCTATGTATTGTTTTTATAGAATTCTCAATTCCATGGATAATGGAATGGGATGTAGAAGTTGGTTATACCACAAAAGGAATTCCTTGCCTAAATAGAATGTTTTATACAAAATTCTGGAGTAAATTAATCATATCTGAAAAAAGTTGGAAAACTTTATGGCCAAGAATTAATGGATCAGATCGAGGCAAAAATTAAGGAGTATGTTAATACAAATGGTACATATATGGAAATGGAGGAATTACGTCCATTCCAGAAGGTTACCAGACAACTTCAAATGAAGAAAGGAGCTTTTTCCAAAAAAGAGATTCTAGTGTCATACTTTGAAGAAATAAAGAAAGATCTGGCAAGAAACTTCGAAATCGAAGTAGGCGATAAGATGTACATAACTTCTTTGGGTAATACTTCAGAAGAAGATACATACTTGGCAGGAGAAGCAAAAGCTCAATCAAGCCAGCAAGGATCAGTCAATTTAGATGAAATTGAAGAATTCTTGAAGAAGATGAAGGAAGGAGCAGAAGAATCTTCTGCAACAAAAGACAATAAAGGAAAAGAAAAAATCTGAAAGAGACTGGGGTAACGAAGACAGAAAAACTTTAATAAAGTCATGGGATCCAAAACTTTAATAAAGTAGCGGGACTAGAGGAATCAACTTCTGAAAAGTTGACTTTTTATTACTTTTTCTTTTTCTTTGTCGGCCAATCTTGTCGGCCATTTAACTTTTTAAGTTTTGTTTTTAGCTAGGGACTCCATTATAAAAGGATTTAGAATTTATTTAGAGAAGTAGGCATTAGCCAAACGCTCTTCCCTCTCTCTAAGATAGCCCTCCCTCTCTATAAAATCCTCTTGTAAATCTCTCTTCGTAATATCTTTATTTTGAAAATTAAAAAGAAATGTCACTTGGCCATAATCCAGCAGTCTCAGGTATTTTTTCTGTTCTTATAGTTAATATACTATAGATACTTATTTAGTCAATATGGTAGGTTAAATACTTAAGTGTTAAACTTAGTCATACTAGTCTACTTTGTTGGCATGTTTGTTGTTAAGAGTTTACTATATCACCTCGATGGTGCTCTAGGTTAAGAACAATATAGTCCATGCAGTTATTAATTTTGACAGTAAACCGTGGTTATGGAAACATAACCGGTGGTCCTCAGTTGACCCGTTAAGCTGAGGGTGTGAAAGGGTTGTGAGGAGGACCGTGGTTTAGGGTCTACTGTTGAGATTGTAACTAGTCAGGGTTGGTGTTCTTGTAATCTATTCCTGAAGCCCTTAATGAATATCATTAGGAAGAAGGCTACTGTTAAAAAAGTAGAAAAAAAGAATATTAATTTCCTCAACAATTAGATCTGCTTAATAAATGAGAAATTTCTAGAATCCAACCTAAGGTTATATACCAGTTAGGAACCTTTGAAAAACTAGGTTTCAAACAAGTAGTTCAAACTTCTGAAGAGACAATCACTGTAGACAATGATCATGCTACCTTTAGATTATTATCTGAAAATGACTTAGCCCCTAATAGGGACACGCATAGATTCATGCATATAGGTTTAATACAAGTTGTCTTCAAGCCACTTACCTTAAGAGACTTACCTTATAACAACTCTCAGAGATGGCAGAAATCAGAACTGTAAGAAATACCTTATAGGGACTGTTCAAACCAGTTTGGCCTATGGCCCGGTTTATTTTAATGCATATCCTAATTTACAAATTTCTCTTAATGATGAAAATTCGTTAGATGCTTTAATTCTAAGTATCGAATTACATGGTTATGATTATTTACCTGGTACAAAAGTTATATGCATCTGTTGTAGGATTTATTATAAACCTTATATACTTTGAATTCCATGTGTAAAATCATGGATTTTAAAAATAAAACTATTTTAATAGAAACTAATTTTGATAGATCTAAAGTTACTACCAGAAGACCTATTAAATGGGACGAAATTGATTTTCTTAGAGAATGGATCATAGAGGAGGCAAATGCCTGCCTTTCTAAAAAATTCAAACTTCTTTTATAATGGAGTTTCTAGCTAAAACCAAACACTAAAAAGTTAAATGGCCGACAAGTTTGGCCGACAAAGAAAAAGAAAAAGTATTAAAAACAATCAACTTTTCAAAAGTTTATTTCTCTGGTTCCTCTACTTTATTAAAGTTTTGGGTCCCATGACTTTATTAAAAGTTTTTATCTTCATTACCCCAATAATTCACTGGTGGGATCTTCAATCTCTTTTAAATTTTTCCTTTTCCTTTATTGTCTTTTGTTGCAGAAGATTCTTCTACTCCTTCCTTCATGTTCTTCAAAAATTCTTCAATCTCTTCTAGATTGACCGGTTCTTGCTGGCTTGATGTCACAACCCAAAATTTTCACCTTCGAAACCTGATGACGTCTAATATTTCACTTGCTAGGCAAGCCAACATTAGAATATAATTAGCCATTTTAACAAAATTTTAAATTAATTAATAACAAGGAAACAAATGCGTAAATAATCCATAATAATCGCGATATCTAAATACCATCCCAAAACTGGAGTTACAAGTGCACGAGCTTCTAGAATGATACAAATAAGGGTCTGAATAAAATAAAACTTTCTGAAAGTAAACAGACAGCTAAAATAAAGTAGACGGAGACTTCATAACTACGGACGCTGTGCAGTTTTACTTCAAGTCTCCTCTGGGTAGCTGAAATCCGAGCAAGTCTATGGTACGCCGCTAGGACCAACTCCAAAATCTGCACAAGAAGTGCAGAGTGTAGTATCAGTACAATCGACCCCATGTACTAGTAAGTGCCGAGCCTAACCTCCACAAAATAGTGACGAGGCTAAGGCAAGTCACTTACTGTCATGACCCAAAATCTAACATGTCGTGATGGCGCCTAGCTCAATATTAGGCAAGCTGATAACATCAATAACCATCGAATTTCCTTTAAGTTTGAAAAATATAATATTTAAATACAATACAAAATCCCACAAATACTGATATGAACACTCCCCAAAACCTGGTGTCACTAAGTACATGAGCATCTATTATGAATACAAGTTTGGAAAAATCCGGTCTATAATAGTCTGAGACCAAATATAGCAAGCAAGAATATAGGGAAGGAGAGGCAAGGTCTGTGAAACATGGCAGCTACCTCATAATCTCTGGAAAAGAAACTACGCAAAAGAATCAACACCCTCTATGCCTGGAAACACTTGGATCTGCACACGAAGTGCAGGGTGTAGTATGAGTACAACCAACTCAGCAAGTAACAATAATAAATAAGGAATTTGGGGTGTACAGACTCCGGGTACCCGCGCTCACTGGGGGTGTACAGACTTCGGAGGGGATCCTACAGCCCAAGCGCTATAATCCACACGGAAAAATCACGTGCTGTACGGACAACTCATGTGCTATAGTATCAATATCTGGATCCGCATGGACAACTCACATGATGTATGGACAACTTTTACTTCTATGTCCAAATTTGATCCGTTAACCAACCGAAACTCACCCGAGGCCCGCGGGACCTCAACCAAATATACCAACAAGTCCTAAAACATCATACGAACTTAGTTGAGTTTTCGAATCACATCCAACAACACTAAAAACACGAATCACACATAGATTCAAGCCTAATGAACTTTGAAATTTCCAATTTCTACAAACGACGTCGGAACCTATCAAATCACGTCTGATTGACCTCTAATTTTGCACACAAGTTATAAATGACATAACAGAGGTATTCCAATTTTCAGAATCGGATTCCGACCCCGATATCAAAAAGTTAACACCCCGGTCAAACTTCCCAAAATTCAACTTTCGCCATTTCAAACCTAATTCCTTTACCGACCTCTAAATAATTTTCTAGACACACTCCTAAGTCCAAAATCACCATACAGAGCTATTGAAATTATCATAATTTGCATCCGAGGTCGTTTACACATAAGTTCGCATCCGGTCAATATTTCTAACTTAGATTTTCAATTATGAGACTAAGTGTCTCGTTTCACTCCGAATTCATTCTGGACCCGAACCAACTAACCTTGTAAGTCATAAAACAAATGTAAAGCATAAATTGAGCAGTAAATGGGGGAACCGGGTTATAATATTCAGAACGACCGACTGGGTCGTTACATTCTCCCCCTCTTAAACAAACGTTCGTCCTCGAACGAGTTTAGAATTATATCTGGAGTCTCAAATAGGTATGGATATTATATCCGCATCTCCTGTTCAATCTCCCAAGTAGCTTCTCCGACTGGCTGGCCTCTCCTCTGTACCTTCACTGATGTTATGTTCTTTGACCTTAGTTTTCGAACCTGCCGGTCTAAAATAGCCACCGGCTCCAGATCATAAGTCAAATTACCGTCCAACTGTACTGCACTGAAATCCAGAATATGAGACGGATCCCCGACATACTTTCGGAGCATGGATACATGGAACACTGGATGAACACCTGATAGACTAGGTGGCAAAGCAAGTTCATAAGCCACCTCTCCAATTTTCTTAAGTATCTCAAACGGACCAATATACCGAGGGCTCAACTTGCCCTTCTTCCCGAACCTCAACACACCCTTCATGGGTGAAAGCTTGAGCAGAATGTTCTCCCCAACCATGTAAACAACATCACGAACCTTCATGTCAGCATAACTCTTCTGTCTAGATTGTGCCGTGCGAAGCCATTCCTGAATCACTTTGACCTTCTCTAAAGCATCCTGAACCAAGTCAGTACCCATTAGCCTAGCCTCACCCGGATAGAACCAACCCATCGGAGACCAACACTATATCCCATATAAAGCCTCGTACGGAGACATCTAAATGGTTAAATGGTAGCTATTATTATAAGAAAACTCCACGAGTGGCAGAAATTGATCCCAAGAACCCCCAAAATCAATGACACAAGCGCGTAGCATATCTTTCAAAATTTGAATAGTACGCTCGGACTGTCTGTCTTTTTGAGGGTGAAATGTTATACTCAACTGAATCTATGTGCCCAATTCTCGCTGCACTGCTCTCCAAAACTGTGATGTAAACTGCGTGCTCGGATCTGAAATGATAGACACTGGCACACAGTGTAGGCAAACAATCTCGCGGATATAAATCTCAGCCAACCGCTCCGAAGAATAATTGGTACCAACAGGAATAAAATGCGCGGACTTAGTCAGCCGATCTACAATCACCCAAACCGCATCAAACTTCCTCAAAGTCGATGGAAGCCCAACTACGAAGTCCACGGTAATATGCTCCCATTTCCACTCCGGAATTTCAAGTCTCTGAAGCAATCCTTCCGGTCTTTGATGCTTGTACTTTACCTGTTGACAATTTAAACACCGAGCTACAAACCCAACTATATATTTCTTCATTTGCCTCCACCAATAGTGCTGCCTCAAATCCTGATACATCTTCACGACACCTGGATGAATGTAGTACCGCGAACTGTGAGCTTCCTGGAGAATCAACTCATGCAAACCATCTACATTAGGCACATATATCCTGCCCTGTATCCGTAATACACCGTTATCTCCAATACTGACTTTATTGGCATCACCGTGTTGAACCGTGTCCTTAAGGACTAGCAAATAGGGATCGTCATACTGGCGCTCTCTGATGCGATCAAATAAAGAAGACCAAGAAACCACACAAGCCAAAACTCAATTCAGCTCGGAAATATCCAATCTAACAAACTGGTTGGCCAAGGCCTAAACATCCAAGGCTAAAGGCCTTTCTACTACCGGTAAGTATGCTAAGCTGCCCAAACTATCCGCCTTCCGACTCAAGGCATCGTCCACCACATTGGCCTTTCCGGGATGATAGAGAATGGTAATGTCATAATCCTTAAGCAACTCCAACCACTTTCGCTGCCGCAAATTAATATCCTTCTGTTTAAACAAATGTTGTAGACTATGATGATCGGTATATACCTCACACTGGACATTGTACAAGTAATGCCGCCAAATTTTTAGGGCATGAACAATAGGTGCTAACTCAAGATCGTGGACCGGGTAATTCTTCTCATGTACCTTTAACTGTCTGGATGCATAGGTAATCACCCTACCGTATTGCATAAGCACTGCGCCCAGACCAATATGTGACGCATCACAATACACAATATAAGACTCTGAACCTATTGGCAACACCAATACTGGAGCTGTAGTCAAATTTCTTTTGAGCTTCTAAAAGCTCTATTTACTTTCATGCGACCACCCGAACGGATCACCTTCTTAGGTCAATTTAGTCATAGGCAATGCAATAGACGAGAAACCCTCCACGAAGTGACGATAATAACCAGCCAAGCCGAGAAAACTCCAAATCTCAGTAACTAAAGATGGTATGGGACAACTTTGAACTGCCTCTATTTTCTTCGAATCCACCTTAATTCCTTTACTGGACACCATATGTCCCAAGAATGTCACCGAATTAAGCCAGAACTCACACTTAGAGAATTTGGCATAAAGATTCTCCTCTCTCAATCTCTGTAATACAATACCCAAGTGTTGTGAATGCTCTTCATGGCTACGTGAGTACACCAGGATATCATCAATAAATACTACGACAAATAAATCAAGGTATGGTTGGAATACACTATTCATCAAATGCATACATGTTGTTGGGGCATTGGTTAGCCCAAAAGACATCACAAGAAATTCATAGTGGCCATAACGAGTTCTGAATGTCGTGTTTAGAATATCCAAATCCCGAATTTTTAACTGGCGATACCCAGATCTCAAATCAATTTTGGAGAATACCCTCACTCCCTAAAGCTGGTCAAATAAGTCATCAATACACGGCAAGGGATATTTATTCTTGATTATAACTTTGTTCAACTGCCTATAATCGATGCACATCCGCATAGTACCATCTTTATTTTTCACAAATAGAACCGGTGCACCCCAAAGTGACCCACTAGGCCTAATAAACCCCTTTTTAAGGAGTTCCTGAAGTTTCTCTTTCAAGTCTTTTAACTCAATTGGTGCCATACGATATGGAGGAATAGAAATGGGCTGAGTGCCCTGCACCAAGTCAATACAAAAACCCATATCCCTGTCGAGTGGCATACCCAGCAGGTCTGCAGGAAATACATCCGGAAAGTCTCGCATGACTGGTACTGAATCAATAATAGGAGTATATGCATCAACATCTCTTACAAAGGCCAAATATGACAAACATCCATTTCCAACCATACGTTGAGCCTTCAAATATGAAATTACCCTACTAGGAACAAAATCTAGAGAACCTCCCCATTCGACCTTTGGCAACCCCGGCATTGTCAATGTCACGGTTTTTGCGTGACAGTCCAAAATAGCATGACATGGAGACAACCAATCCATACCCAGGATTACATCGAAATCAACCTTACTGAGTAATAAGAGATCAACTCTAGTCTCCAGTTCCCCAATAGTTATCACACACGACCGATGCACACGGTCCACAGTAATAATATATCCCACTGTTGTAGATACACAAACATGTGAAACTAAGGACTCAGACGGCATATCCAGATAACTAGCAAAATATGATGATACATATGAATAAGTAGAACTAGGGTCAAATAATATAGAAGCCTCCCTGTGGCACACTGAAACAATACATGTGATCACTTCATCTAAAGCAACATCATCTGACCGAGCATTAAAAGCATAGAATCAGGCTTGACCGCCACCTGATCGACCTCCCCCTCTTGGGCGACTCCTAGCTGCCTGACCCCAACCCCGAGTTGGCAGAGCAGGTGGTGGAACTGCTGGTGCTGGTGCAGTCTGTCGAGAACTCTGCTATGGATCCCCACTCAACAATTTAGGACAATTTCTCTTGTAATGACCAAATTCTCTACACTTGAAACAACCCCTCCTCTAACGAAACTGCTACTCCTGATAATTTGAGGAATTACCTGTAGAAGCCTAAGAGGACGAGGCATGATGAGAACTCTGCGATGGTAGTGCACTGAATTTAGACTGGCCTGCGTGAGCACTGTAAGAACTGTGGCTAGCTGATGCACCATGATGAGCTGGACGACCCGTCAGAGCGTGTCTGTAAGAATGACCCCTACCGCGGTAAAACTGACCCCCTGTAGGAACACCCCTGAAATCACCTGAACCACGAGGCCTCTTTGCCTTCCTTTTAACCCGCTCTTGGATATGAACCATCTCATTTTGACGAGCAATGTCTACCACCTCGTCGAATGCACCAGAAACTCTCTCTAGTCATGAGTAATCGTAGCTGAAAAGTGAGGCCATCAATGAACCTCATAATCCTCTCCCTATCAGTGGGAAACAACCAGATTTCATGACGAGCCAACTCAGAAAATATCATCTCGTATTGCATCACAGACATACCATCTTGACGTAACTGCTCAAACTGTCTGCGCAGCTCCTCTCTACGAGACTGTGACACAAACTTCTCCAAAAACAGAATGAAGAACTCATGCCACATAAGTGGTACTGCACCAACCGATATGTGCCTCTCATAAGCCTCCCACCATCTGAAGGAAGCCCCAGAAAACTGAAAAGTAGTGAACAAGACCCCACTGGTCTCCAGAATACCTGCTGTCCGAAGCATCCGTTGACACTTATCCAGAAAACCTTGAGCATCTTCTAACTCAGTACCTCTAAATCGTGGAGGTCGAAGCCTCTCAAATCTCTCAAGTCTCCTTTGATCATCATCTTCCATAACAGGAACTACCAGGGCCTGAGCAGCTACAACCGGCTGGGCTGGTAGTGCCCCGAGTATATGACGGCCTTGTACTATCTGGTCTGGGGTATGAGCAACAAGGGTATGAGTACCTCCCCCGGCCTGAGAAGTGGCAGGTGCAGCCTGAGCCGAAACCGCCTGAGCAAGACTAGTGCAAACTGTCAATATTTGGGCCAAAGTCTCCTAAAGGCTTGGAATCTCAATGGGCACAACTAGTGCCTAAGCTGGTCCTGTTGGCTCAGCTATATTTGGGATCTGCTCCTAAGCTGGAGCAACTAGTGGTACTACATATGCTGCTCCAACTGTTGCACGAGCTATACCTCGACCTCTTCCTCGTCCCCGGCCTCTACCACGGCCTCGGCCTCTCGCGGGCCTAACTGGTGGCTGATCATCCGATCCGGTAGTACGTGTCCTCACCATCTGTGAGAGAATATAATTACAAAAATTTAGTTTCCGAAATCAACAAATTCGCACAATAGAATTCAAGAAAGTGAAGTTTTACTAAAGGTTCTGCAGCCTCTCGAAGATAAGTACAGACATCTCCGCACCGATCCGCAAGACTCTACGAAACCTGCTCATGACCCGTGAGACCTATGTAACCTAAGCTCTGATACCAATTTATCATGACCCAAAATATGACCTGTCATGATGGCGCCTATCTCAATACTAGGCAAGCCGATAACATCAATAACCACCGAATTTCCTTTAAGTTTGAAAAACATAATATTTAAAAACAATACAAAATCCCACAAATACTGATACGAACACTCCCCAAAACCTGATGTCACTGAGTACATGAGTATCTATTATGAATACAAGTCTGAAACACTACGGTCTATAATAGTCTGAGACAAAATATAGCAAACACGGAGATAGGGAAGGAGATGCAAGGTCTGCGAAACACGACAGCTACCTCAGAATCGCCGGAAAAGCAACTGCGTGAAAGAATCAACACCTGCTATGCCCGGGAACACCTGGATCTGCACACAAAGTGCAGGGTGTAGTATGAGTACCACCAACCCAGCAAGTAACAATAATACATAAGGAATTGAATATAGTGACGAGCTACACAGTTATAGTTCTTTTCCATAATTCCAGCAAAGAATAGACATGCTTTCAAATCCGGCAGTTTAAGACAAATCAGTTTTATGCAGTTCAAGTTCATGTAATCCGGATATAAAATCTTTCAAATATTTCACAAAAATAATAGATAGCAACTAAGTGCAACAACAAATGGAAAGCAAGTACAGTCTCTCAGAATAACAATCACTCAGTCAGCTCCCAAACCTCATCACTCACACTCAATAGGTACTCGCGCTCACCGGGGATGTACAGACTCTGGAGGGACTCTTACAGCCCAAGCGCTATAATCCGCACGGTAACTCACGTGTTTCACAGACAACTCCCATGCTATAGTATCAATATCTTAATTCGCACGGACAAGTCACGTGCTATAGTATAATATCTGGATCCGCACGGAAAACTCACGTGTTGCACAGACTACTCACGCGCTATAATATAATATGTAATGACCCGGCCGGTTGTTTCGTGAGTTATAGCCTCGTTTTTTTCCATTTTTACTTTTTTTCTATTATTCAGCTATATTATGTTATATCGGGTTACTTGGTTCGGGAACTGAGTGGTTTGAATTGAGATACTTAGTCTCTTAAGTTGGAAAAGTCAACCAGATATTGACCTATATGTAAATGATCTCGGATTTGAATTTTGATGGTTCTGTTAGCTTCATGAGGTAATTTTGGACTTAGGAGTGCATTCGGAATGTGATTTGGACGTCCGTGGTAGAATTAGGCTTGAATTGGCAAAATTAGAAATTTGGCGATTTTGGTCGGCAGTGGAAAATTTGATATCGGGGTTGGAATGGAATTCCAGAAGTTGGGGTAGGTTCGTAGTGTCATTTTTGATGTGTGTGAAAAATTTAAGGCCATTCAGACGTGGTTTGGTTGGTTTCGGCATCGGTTGCCGAATTTAGAAATTTAGAAATTCTTAGGCTTGAATCCGAGGGTAATATGATGTTGTTTTGAGTGATTCGAAGGTTCGACTAAATTGGTATGCTGATATATGACTTGTTGGTATTTTTGGTTGAGGTCCCGAGGGCCTCAGGGTGATTCCGGGTGGTTAACGGATTTGTCGAAGTTGGAAAATGCAGCTGAAGCTGCTGCTACTGCTATTTTCGCACCTACGGAAGAAAGAGTCGCAGGTGCGATGCCGCCGGTGCATGTGGGAAGTTCGCAGGTGCAGGAAATGCTGGGCTAGGCAGGTTGCGCAGGTGCGAGTTGGAGATCGCATCTGCGAGCCTGCATGTGCGAAACCTGGGGCGTAGATGTGGAAAGGGGGATGGTAGGCAGGCTTCGCAGGCACGGAGGATACGCGCAGGTGCGCCTTCGCAGGCGCAGGGTTTTAGGCCGCAGATGTGGAAGCTTGGCTCCTAAGTGAGTTCCGCACATGCGATGGATTTTTCCGTAGGTGCGGTGGCACAGAAGCGTTCAATATTCCGCAGGTGCGAAAAACCTGGGCAGAAACCATAAATAGAACCCTTCGCGAATTTGGTTCATTTCCACTATTTTTAAGTCAGGTTTTGGAGCTTTTGGAGTGATTTGTGAAGGGTGATTCAAGGGCTATCAGTGAGATAAGTTGTTTGAGCCCTAATACTCGTATATATGGTGATTTCCCGTTGTTTAATCTTGTAATTAGTGAAAAGGAGGGGTTAGGGCTTGGAATATTTGGAGAGTAATTTAAGGATTTGAAGGACCAAACGATGTCGGATTTTGATGAATTTGGTATGGTTAGACTGGTGAGTGAATGGGCTTTATAGTTTTGTGAATTTTGTCGGATATCGAGATGTGGGCCCGGGGGGCGGGTTTGAGCCAATTTCGGGTTTTGGTCTAACTTTTGTAGCTTTTCTTGTGGAATTCATTCCATTAGCGTATATTGATGGTATTTTACTGATTGTGAATAGATTCAGAACATTTGGAGGCCGAGTCCAGAGGCAAGAGCATTGCGGGGTAGAGATTTGACCGGTTTGAGGTAAGTAACGATTGTAAATCTAGTCCTGAGGGTATGAAACCCATCATTCTACTATTTTGAAGTGACGCACATGCTAGGTGACAGACGTGTGGGCATGCACTATTGGGGATTACGACTTGGTCCATCCCGTAGAAACTGTAAAGTTGCATATTTTGTGGAAATTATATGATACTTATGTGTTTTTAGAAAGAGTTTCTGTTAATTGGGCTGAATGCCATGTTTGAGCCTTGTGCCAGTACTGTTTAGACCCTTAAGGGCCTTTTCTTACTATCCTCTCACTGGTTTCGATTGAAAACTATACTCAGTCATGGTTATACCTGTTTACTGCATAATTCAGTTTTATTATTCAATTTTGATGCATATAAATGTTGTTTTGGGCTGAGCACCCTATTTTTACTGAAATGCCCGAGTGGCTTGAGAGGTTTATGACTGAGTGAGGCCGAGGGCCTGATTTGTGAGGATACTTATGGGATCGGGCTGCACGCCACAGCATGTTGCATATCTATGGGATCGGGCTGCACGCCGCAACATGTTTGATATAGGCCGAGGGCCTGAGTGATTAATGCCATGATTTGGCTTGATATAGCGCTTGGGCTGAAGGAGTCCCTCCAGAGTCTGTACACACCCCCAGTGAGCGCAGGTACCTAGTGAGTGCGAGTGCCAAGTGCTGAGTGACTGGGAGGCATGAGTGATTGTGAGGTATGCTCGAGTGGCAAGAGTGATTGTGAGGTATGCCCGAGTGGCAAGAGTGATTGTGAGGTTTGCCCGAGGGGTTGTATATGATTGATGCTTTGCCTGAGTAGATGTTTATGATTTCATCATTTTTTCTCACCTTTGCATTTTTCCTCTGTTTGAAAGCTGTTGAAAAATATCCTTAAATTATTTTTACTGGAACTGGGTTTCAATGAGATGTTTTGATTCAAATCCTGATTTTAAAAGCATGTGGTATTTTACTGAGTTTTCCTGATATGGGCGTTATATGCTTTATTACTCGTCACTACTGCTCAATCTTTATTTATTGTTGTTACTTACTGAGTTAGCTTACTCACGTTACTCCCTGCACCTTGTGTGCAGATCCAGGTATAGCTGGATACGGTAGCGTTTGTTGATTGTTCTGGTTTCAGATATTTTCGGAGATAGCAAGGTTGCTGTTTGGCGATCGCATCCCATGCTCTTCTCCCTTTTATCTTTCTCTAGTTGTATTTAGCTATTTTTCCAGGATGAGTTAGCCTTGATATTGTTAGACAGATTGTAGTAGATACTCATGACTAGTGACACCCCGATGTCAGGCTTTTCCTTCCGCACTTTTATTTTGATTTGAACTCCTTTACGAAGGTTTTTATGCTAAATAACATTGAAATTATCTTTGAAATGAAAATATCGGTTTGTTTTGGAAATGAGTCAGCTTGCCTAGTTCCACGATAGACGCTATCACGACAGGGGTTAGTTTGGGTCATGACAGATTGGTATAAGAGCCTAGGTTACGTAGGTCTCACAAGTCATGAGCGGGTTTAGTAGAGTCTTGCGGATCAGTACGGAGACGTCTGTACTTATCTTCGAGAGGCTGCAGAACCTTTAGGAAACTCCACATTCTTGAATTCTTGTCGTGCGAATCTGTTGATTCTAGTAACTAAACATCTGTTGTTTCATTCTCTCACAGATGGTGAGGACTCGTACTACCGGTCAGGAGGGCCAGCCACCAGTACCACCAGCCAGGGTCGCGAGAGGCCGAAGCCGCGGTAGAGGCCGTGGTAGGGGCAAAGGTGCAGGCCGTACAACATCTGGGGCAGTACCTGCAGATCCACCGGTTGTCCTAGATCAGGACCAGGTTCCAGTTGTTGGTGCACCAGCTCAGGCACCACCTATGCCTATGGTGATTCTAGGCCTTCAGGAGGCCCTAGCTCAGATTCTGACAGTGTGTACTGGCCTTGCTCAGGCGGTCTCTATCTCGACGGCCGCAGCCACTTCTCAGGCCAGGGGAGGCACTTAGACTCCCGTCGCTCGTACACCCGAGCAGGTTATTCAAGGACTTAAGACACTGGAGGCACCACCAGCCCAGACGGTTGTAGTTGCTCAAGATTATGTGGTTCCTTCTATGCCTGAGGATGATCAGCGTAGGTTGGAGAGGTTTGGGAGACTCCAGCCACCACCTTTCAGTGGCATAGAGGGAGAGGATGCTTAGGACTTTTTGGACAGGTGTCAAAGGATACTCCGTACTACTGGTATTTTGGAGACTTGTGGGGTCTCATTCACTACCTTTCAGTTTGCTGGGGCTGCACTCAGATGGTGGGAGACTTACGAGAGGCGTATGCCTGTTGGCGCAACACCCCTTACTTGGCAGCAGTTCTCCGTGGTCATTTTGAAGAAGTTCGTGCCTCGATCCCATAGAGAGGAGCTACGCAGACAGTTTGAGCAGCTTCGCCAGGATGATATGTCTGTGACACAGTATGAGATACGGTTCTCTGAGTTGGCCCATCATGTTATCCGATTGGTTCCCACAGACAGGGAGAGGAGTATGAGGTTTATTGATGGTCTCACTTATCAGCTATAGTTGCTCATGACCAGAGAGAGGGTTTCAGGTGCTACTTTTGTTGAGGTTGTCGACATTGCTCGACAGATTGAGATAGTTCGCGGTCAAGAGAGGGTTTAGAGGGAGGCCAAGAGGCCTTGTGGTCAGGATGGATTCAGCGGTGCTCCTTTTGGGGGTCAATTCTAACACGATAGAGGTTGTCATTTCAGACAGGCTCAGTCAGCTCGGCCATTTCATTGGGGTGCATCATCTAGCCATGGTTCTCACAGTTCTCATCAGGGCCACTCATCACTTAGTGCCCTTCCAGCTTAGAGTTCGTCTCATGCTTCACCTGTTCAGGGCTCTTCCATGCCAGGTTCTTCTACCAGTCATCTCGGTGCTAGGGGTTCCCTTCAGTTTCTGCCACCAGTACCCGGGAGTTATTTTGAGTGTGGGGAGCTTGGGCATATGTGGAGGCATTGTCCTTATCGCCATGGAGGTCTATCTCAGTAGAGGAGTCAACCTCCGACTTCAGTACCAATTACCTCACCACCCGCCCAGTCAGCTCAGGGTGGAGATCAGTCAGCTAGGGGTCGCCCTAGAGGGGGAGGCAGATTAGTGGCTGGCCAGGCCCATTTATATGCCCTCCCTGCCAGACCAGATGTTATTGCTTCAAATGCTGTGATTACAGGTATTGTCTCTGTTTGTCACAGAGATGCCTCAGTATTATTTGACCTTGGTTCCACGTATTCATATGTTTCCTCGTATTTTGCCTATTTTCTAGATATGCCCCATGAGTCTTTAGTTTCATTTATACATGTATCTACTCCTGTGGGCGATACTATTATTATGGACCGCGTATATCGGTCATGTGTGGTGACTATTGAGGGTCTGGAGACCCAAGTGGACCTTTTGCTGCTTAGTATAGTCGACTTTGATGTGATATTCGGTATGGATTGGTTACCTCCATGTCATATTGTTCTAGATTGTCACACTAAGATGGTGACATTGGTGATGCCGGGAATTCCGAGGGTTGAGTGAAGCGGTTCTGTAGATTATGTACCAAGTAGGGTGATTTCATATTTGAAGGCTCAACGCATGGTTGAGAAGGGATGCCTATCTTATTTGGCTTTTGTGAGGGATGTTAGTGCAAAGATTCTTGTCATTGATTCTGTTCCGATGGTATGTGATTTTCCGGATGTGTTTCTTGCATGCCTGCCAGGCATGCCGCCTGACAAGGATATTGACTTTGGTATTGATTTGGTGCCAGGCACTCAACCCATTTCTATTCCACCGTATCGTATGGCACCGGCGAAGTTGAAGGAATTGAAAGAACAGCTTCAGGAACTCCTTGATAAGTGGTTTATTCGGCCTAGTGTGTCACCTTGGGGTGCACCGGTTCTATTTGTGAAGAAGAAGGATGGTTCAATAAATATGTATTGATTACAGGCAGTTGAACAAGGTCACAGTCAAGAACAAGTATCCTTTGCCTCGTATTGATGATTTATTCGACCAGCTTCAGGGAGCGAGGGTGTTTTCTAAGATTGATTTGAGGTCCGGTTACCACCAGCTGAAGATTCGGGATTCAGATATTCTTAAGACAGCTTTCAGGACCCGATATGGCCATTATGAGTTTTTGGTAATGTCTTTTAGGCAGACCAATGCCCCAGCAACATTCATGCATTTAATGAACAGTGTATTCCAGCCCTATTTGGACTCATTCGTTGTTGTATTCATTGATGATATCCTGGTGTTCTCTCGTAGCCAGGAGGAGCACGCTCAGCATTTGAAGATTGTATTATAGAGATTGAGGGAGGAGAAGCTTTATGCAAAGTTCTCCAAATGTGAGTTTTGGCTTAGTTCAGTAGCATTCTTAGAGCACGTGGTGTCCAGTGAGGGTATTCAGGTGGACGCGGAGAGGATAGAGACGGTGCAAAGTTGGCCCAGACCATCCTCAGCCACGAAGATTAGGAGCTTTCTTGGTTTGGCAGGTTATTACCATCGCTTTGTGGAGGGATTTTCATCTATTGCATCGCCTTTGACCAAATAGACCCAAAAGGGTGCTCCATTCAGGTGGTCGAATGAATGTGCGGAAAGCTTTCAGAAGCTCAAGGCTGCTTTGACCACAGCTCCAGTGTTAGTTCTGACATCAGCTTCAGGTTCTTACACCGTGTATTGTGATGCCTCGAGGATAGGCATTGGTTGTGTTTTGATGCAGGAGGGTAGGGTGATTGCCTATGCCTCGCGCCAGTGCCAAGTGCTGAGTGACCGGGAGGCATGAGTGATTGTGAGGTATGCCCGAGTGGAAAGAGTGATTGTGAGGTATGCCCGAGTGGCAAGAGTGATTGTGAGGTTTGCCCGAGGGGCTGTATATGAGTGATGCTTTGCCTGGGGGCTGTTTATGATTTCATCATTTTTGCTAACCTTTGCATTTTTCCTCTATTTGAAAGCTGTTGAAAAATATCCTTTAATGATTTTTATTGGAATTGGGTTTAAATGAGATGTTTTGATTCAAATCCTGATTTTAAAAGCATGTGGTATTTTACTGAGTTTTCCTGATATGGACGTTATATGCTTTATTGCTCATCACTACTGCTCAATCTTTATTTATTGTTGTTACTTACTGAGTTGGCGTACTCACGTTACTCCCTGCACCTTGAGTGCAGATCCAGGTGTAGCTGGATACGATAGCAGTTGTTGATTGTTCTGGTTTCAGATTTGTTTCGGAGATAGCAAGGTAGCTGTTTGGCGATCGCAGCCCCTGCTCTTCTCCCTCTTATCTTCCTCTAGTTGTATTTAGCTATTTTTCCAGGCTCTGTTGGCCTTGATATTGTTAGACAGATGGTAGTAGATGCTCATGACAAGTGACACCCCGATGTCAGGCTTTTCCTTCCGCACTTTTATTTTGATTTGAACTCCTTTACAAAGGATTTTATGTTAAATAACATTGAAATTATCTTTGAAATGAAAATATCGGTTTGTTTTGGAAATGAGTTGGCTTTCCTAGTTCCATGATAGGTGCCATCACGACAGGGGTTAGTTTGGGTCGTGACATAATATCTCACAATTAGGCCCTCGGCCTCGCTCAATCATAAATCTCTTCAGTCTCTCGGGCTCTCAACAATCATGAAATCAGCCCAAACAACAATAATATGATGCATCAATAATGAACAATAGAGACTGGGATAAAAAAAATCAAGTAAACTATAACTGAGTACGAAACAACAATTAAGCAGATAGTTCAACTTGTACACAACCTTTGTGGGTCCCAACAGTACCAACATATAGCCTAAACATTGTTTCTAACATGACTTACAGTCAAAGTTCCACAACACATAGAGAACATATAGCTAACAACAAGTTATTCAACTTTACAGTTTCACGGGACAGACCAATTCATGATCCACTCGGTGCACGCCCATACGCCTGTCACCTAGAATGTGTGTCACCTCCAAAGTAATCCTATGATACCAAATTCTGGGGTTTCATACTCTCAGGACCAGATTTATAACTATTACTTACCTCAAACCGTGAAATTCTTATTCCGCTAAGCCTTTGCCTCACGAATTTGCCTTCAAACGCCTCGAATCTAGTCACAAATAATTCGATTCAGCCAATAAAATTTATTGCAATTAATTCCATAAGAAAATGCTAATTTTAAATAAAAATCCGAAATTTAGCTCAAAAATCGCCTGTGGGGCTCACATCTCAGAACCCCACAAAAGTTACCAAAATTCGGAAGCCCATTCAACCACGAGTCTAACCATACTAATTTGACCAAATCCGACCGCAACTCGACCTCCAAATCTTCAAATCTTTTTTTTAAATCTCTAAGTTCAAACCCCCGATTTACACCTCAAAAACATGTAATCTAGTCGGATTATTTGATGATAATTCAATATTATGGAGTAGAAATTATCACAAGGGACTTACCTCAATTTTTCCCGTGAAAACCTTGCTAAAAAATCGCCCAACCCAAGCTTGAAATGCCCAAAAATGGCAAAAACTCAGAACCCCTCTGTTTTTGTGCTGCCAGGGGTTTTCGCACATGCGCCCCTTTCAGCGCTTCTGCGAAAGCCGCACCTGTGCACACATCTGCGCTTTTGCGCAGGCCATCTCCCCTTCCCCTGTCCGCACCTGCGACCACTACTTCTCTTCACGTTGGATGCATCTACGGTGAAAGGCTCGCTTCTGCGAGCACGCACCTGTGATGGGATTTTTGCAGGTGCGATTGCATCAGACGGCAGAAACTTCAGCTTTTTCTTCTAATCCGAATTTGATCCGTTAACCATCTGAAATTCACCTGAGGCCCCCGGGACCTCAACCAAATATACCAACAAGTCCTGAAACATCATACAAACTTAGTCGAGTCTTCAAATCACATCCAACAACACTAAAAACATGAATCACACATAGATTCAAGCCTAATGAACTTTGAAACTTCCAATTTCTACAAACAACGCCGGAACCTATCAACTCACGCCCGATTGACCTCTAATTTTGCACACAATTCATAAATGATATAATAGAGGTATTCTAATTTTCAGAATCAGATTTCGATCCCGATATCAAAAAGTCAACCCCCCGGTCAAACTTCCCAAAATTCAACTTTCGCCATTTCAAGCATAATTCCTCTACCGACTTAGATTGACCGGTTCTTGCTGGCTTGATGTCACGAACCAAAATTTCCACCTTCGGAACCGTGATGACGTCTAACATTTCACTTGCTAGGCAAGCCAACGTTAGAATATAATTAGCTATTTTAACAAAATTTTAAATTAATTAATAACAAGGAAACAAATGCGGAAATAAAGTCTAAAGCAAAGTGAATAATCCATAATAATCGCAATATCTAAATACCACCCCAGAACTTGAGTAACAAGTGCACGATCTTCTAGAATGATACAAATAAGGGTCTGAATAAAATAAAGCTGTCTAAAAGTTAACACACAGCTAAAATAAAGTAGACGGTGACTTCAGAACTGCGGACGCTATGCAGTTATACTTCAAGTCTCTTCTGGGTAGCTGAAATCCGAGCAAGTCTATGGTACGCCGCTGGGACCAACTCCGAAATCTGCACAAAAAGTGTAGAGTGTAGTATCAGTACAATCAACCCCATGTACTAGTAAGTGTCAAGCCTAACCTCGACGAAATAGTGACGAGGCTAAGGCAGGTCACTTACTATCACGACCCAAAATCTAACCTGTTGTGATGGTGCCTACCTCAATACTAGGCAAGCCGATAACATCAATAACCATCGAATTTCCTTTAATTTTGAAAAATATTATATTTAAATACAATACAAAATCCCACAAATACTGATACGAACACTCCCCAAAACCTGGTGTCACTGAGTACATGAGCATCTATTATGAATACAAGTTTGGAAAAATACAGTCTATAATAGTCTGAGACCAAATATAGCAAGCAAGGATATAGGGAAGGAGAGGCAAGGTCTGCGAAACACGACAGCTACCTCAGAATCTCCGAAAAAGCAACTACGCGAAAGAATCAACACCCACTATGCCCGGGAACACCTGGATCTGCACACGAAGTGCAGGGTGTAGTATGAGTACAACCAACTCAGAAAGTAACAATAATAAATAAGCAATTGAAGATAGTGACGAGCTTCACAGTTATAGTTCATTTTCAGTAATTCCAGCAAAGAATAGACATGCTTTCAAATTCGCCAGGTTAAGTCAAATCAATTTTATACAGTTCAAGTTCATGTAATACGAATATAAAATCTTTCAGATATTTCACAACAATGACAGATAGCAACTAAGTGCAACAACAAAGGTAAAGCAAGTACAGCCTCTCAAGACAACAATCACTCAGTGGGCTCCCAGCCCTCATCACTCACACTCAGTGGGTACCCGCGCTCACTGGGGTGTAAAGACTCCGGAGGGGATCCTACAGCCCAAGCTCTATAATTCGCACTGACAAATCACATGCTGCACGGACAACTCACGTGCTATAGTATCAATATCTGGATCTGCATGGACAACTCACGTGATGCATAGACAACTTTTTCTTCTAAGTCCGAATTTGATCCGTTAACCATCTGAAACTCACCCGAGGCCGGCGGGACCTCAACCAAATATACCAATAAGTCTAAAAGGGTGCTCCATTCAGGTGGTCGGATGAATGTGCGGAAAGCTTTCAGAAGCTCAAGGCTGCTTTGACCACAGCTCCAGTGTTAGTTCTGCCATCAGCTTCAGGTTCTTACACCGTGTATTGTGATGCCTCGAGGATAGGCATTGGTTGTGTTTTGATGCAGGAGGGTAGGGTGATTGCCTATGCCTCGCGCCAGTGCCAAGTGCTGAGTGACTGGGAGGCATGAGTGATTGTGAGGTATGCCCGAGTGGAAAGAGTGATTGTGAGGTATGCCCGAGTGGCAAGAGTGATTGTGAGGTTTGCCCGAGGGGCTGTATATGAGTGATGCTTTGCCTGGGGGCTGTTTATGATTTCATCATTTTTGCTCACCTTTGCATTTTTCCTCTGTTTGAAACTGTTGAAAAATATCCTTTAATGATTTTTATTGGAACTAGGTTTAAATGAGATGTTTTGATTCAAATCCTGATTTTAAAAGCGTGTGGTATTTTACTGAGTTTTCCTGATATGGATGTTATATGCTTTATTACTCGTCACTACTGCTCAATCTTTATTTATTGTTGTTACTTACTGAGTTGGCGTACTCACGTTACTCCCTGCACCTTGTGTGCGGATCCAGGTGTAGCTGGATACGATAGTAGTTGTTGATTGTTCTGGTTTCAAATTTTTTTCGGAGATAGCAAGGTAGCTGTTTGGCGATCGCAGCCCCTGCTCTTCTCCCTCTTATCTTCCTCTAGTTGTATTTAGCTATTTTTCCAGGCTGTGTTATTCTTGATATTGTTAGACAGATGGTAGTAGATGCTCATGACTAGTGACACCCCGATGTCAGGCTTTTCCTTCCGCACTTTTATTTTGATTTGAACTCCTTTACGAAGGATTTTATGTTAAATAACATTGAAATTATCTTTGAAATTGGAAATGAGTTGGCTTTCCTAGTTCCATGATAGGTGCCATCACGACAGGGGTTAGTTTGGGTCGTGACATAATATCTCACAATCAGGCCCTCGGCCTCGCTTAATCATAAATCTCTTCAGTCTCTCGAGCTCTCAACAATCATGAAATCAGCCCAAACAACAATGATATGATGCATCAATAATGAACAATAGAGACTGGGATAAAAAAATCAAGTAAACTATGACTGAGTACGAAACAACAATTAAGCAGATAGTTCAACTTGTACACAACCTTTGTGGGTCCCAACAGTACCAACATATAGCCTAAACATGGTTTCTAACATGACTTACAGTCAAAGTTCCACAACACATAGAGAACATATAGCTAACAACAAGTTATTCAACTTTACAGTTTCACGGGACAAACCAATTCATGATCCACTCGGTGCACGCCCATACGTCTGTCACCTAGAATGTGTGTCACCTCCAAAGTAATCCTATGATACCAAATTCTAGGGTTTCATACTCTCAGGACCAGATTTATAACTATTACTTACCTCAAACCGTGAAATTCTTATTCCGCTAAGCCTTTGCCTCGTGAATTTGCCTTCAAACGCCTCGAATCTAGTCACAAATAATTCGATTCAGTCAATAAAATTTATTGCAATTAATTCCATAAGAAAATGCTAGTTTTAAATAAAAATCTGAAATTTAGCTCAAAAATCGCCTGTGGGGCTCACGTCTCAGAACCCCACAAAAGTTACCAAAATCCGGAAGCCCATTCAACCACGAGTCTAACCATACTAATTTGACCAAATCCGACCTCAACTCGACCTCCAAATCTTCAAATCTTATTTTTAAATCCCTAAGTTCAAACCCCCGATTTACACCTCAAAAACATGTAATCTAGTCGGATTATTTGATGATAATTCAATATTATGGAGTAGAAATGATCACAAGGGACTTACCTCAATTTTTCCCGTGAAAACCTTGCTAAAAAATCACCCAACCTGAGCTTGAAATGCCCAAAAATGGCAAAAACTTAGAACCCCTCTGTTTTTGTGTTGCCAGGGGTTTTCGCACCTGCGCCCCTTTCAGCGCTTCTGCGAAAGCCGCACCTGTGCACACATCTGCGCTTTTGCGCAGGCCATCTCCCCTTCCCCTGTCCGCATCTGCGACCACTACTTCTCTTCACGTTGGATGCATCTGCGGTGAAAGGCTCGCTTCTGCGAGCACGCACCTGTGATGGGATTTTTGCAGATGCGATTGCATCAGATGGCAGAAACTTCAGCTTTTTTTTCTAATCCGAATTTGATCCGTTAACCATCTGAAATTCACCTGAGGCCCCCGGGACCTTAACCAAATATACCAACAAGTCCTAAAACATCATACAAACTTAGTCGAGTCTTCAAATCACATCCAACAACACTAAAAACATGAATCACACATAGATTCAAGCCTAATGAACTTTGAAACTTCCAATTTCTACAAACAACGCCGGAACCTATCAACTCACGCCCGATTGACCTCTAATTTTGTACACAATTCATAAATGATATAATAGAGGTATTCCAATTTTCAAAATCGGATTCCGACCCCGATATCAAAAAGTCAACCCCCCGGTCAAACTTCCCAAAATTCAACTTTCGCCATTTCAAGCATAATTCCTCTACCGACCTATATTGACCGGTTCTTGCTGGCTTGATGTCACGAACCAAAATTTCCACCTTCAGAACCGTGATGACGTCTAACATTTCACTTGCTAGGCAAACCAACGTTAGAATATAATTAGCTATTTTAACAAAAATTTAAATTAATTAATAATAAGAAAACAAATGCGGAAATAAAGTCTAAAGCAAAGTGAATAATCCATAATAATCGCAATATCTAAATACCACCCCAGAACTTGAGTAACAAGTGCACGAGCTTCTAGAATGATACAAATAAGGGTCTGAATAAAATAAAGCTGTCTAAAAGTTAACACACAGCTAAAATAAAGTAGACGGTGACTTCAGAACTGCGGACGCTATGCAGTTATACTTCAAGTCTCCTCTGGGTAGCTGAAATTCGAGCAAGTCTATGGTACGCCGCTGGGACCAACTCCGAAATCTGCACAAGAAGTGCAGAGTGTAGTATCAGTACAATCAACCCCATGTACTAGTAAGTGTCAAGCCTAACCTCGACGAAATAGTGATGAGGCTAAGGCAGGTCACTTACTGTCACGACCCAAAATCTAACCTGTTGTGATGGCGCCTACCTCAATACTAGGCAAGCCGATAACATCAATAACCATCGAATTTCCTTTAATTTTGAAAAACATTATATTTAAATACAATACAAAATCCCACAAATATTGATGCGAACACTCCCCAAAACCTGGTGTCACTGAGTACATGAGCATCTATTATGAATACAAGTTTGGAAAAATACGGTCTATAGTAGTCTGAGACCAAATATAGCAAGCAAGGATATAGGGAAGGAGAGGCAAGGTCTGCGAAACACGACAGCTACCTCAGAATCTCCGAAAAAGCAACCACACGAAAGAATCAATACCCACTATGCCCGGGAACACCTGGATCTGCACACGAAGTGCAGGGTGTAGTATGAGTACAACCAACTCAGAAAGTAACAATAATAAATAAGGAATTGAAGATAGTGACGAGCTTCACAGTTATAGTTCATTTCCAGTAATTCCAGCAAAGAATAGACATGCTTTCAAATTCGCCAGGTTAAGTAAAATCAATTTTATACAGTTCAAGTTCATGTAATCCGAATATAAATCTTTCAGAGATTTCACTACAATGACAGATAGCAACTAAGTGCAACAACAAATGGAAAGCAAGTACAGCCTCTCAAGACAACAATCACTCAGTGGGCTCCCAGCCCTCATCACTCACACTCAGTGGGTACCCGCGCTCACTGGGGGTGTAAAGACTCTGGAGGGGATCCTACAGCCCAAGCTCTATAATTCGCACGGACAAATCACGTGCTGCACGGACAACTCACGTGCTATAGTATCAATATCTGGATCTGCATGGACAACTCACGTGATGCATAGACAACTTTTTCTTCTAAGTCCGAATTTGATCCATTAACCATCTGAAACTCACCCGAGGCCTACGGGACCTCAACCAAATATACCAATAAGTCTAAAACATCATATGAACTTAGTCGAGTCTTCAAATCACTTCCAACAACACTAAAAACACGAATCACACATAGATTCAAGCCTAATGAACTTTAAAACTTCCAATTTCTACAAATGACGCCAGAACCTATCAAATCACATCCGATTGACCTCTAATTTTGCACAAAAGTAATAAATGACATTACAGAGGTATTTCAATTTTTAGAATCGGATTCCGACCCCGATATCAGAAAGTCACCCCCAGTCAAACTTCCCAAACTTCAACTTTTACCATTTCAAGCCTAATTCCTCTACCGACCTCCAAATAATTTTCTGGACACACTCCTAAGTCCAAAATTACCATACAGAGTTATTGGAATTATCATAATTTGCATCCGAGGTCGTTTACACAAAAGTTCGCATCCGGTCAATATTTCTAACTTAGATTTTCAATTATGAGACTAAGTGTCTCGTTTCACTCTGAATTCCTTCCGAACTTGAACCAACTAACCCGGTAAGTCATAAAACAAATGTAAAGCATAAATTGAGAAGTAAATGGGGAATGAGGTTATAATATTCAAAACGACCGGACGGATCGTTACACTTACATTAACTTGTACGCAATAATAGTAATAACAATAATAATAGAAATAAATCAGGTAACTCATTTTAACAGTTGAAGCCAACTCAACAGTCATAGCCAATTATTATTTCAATCAATTTCTGTTGCGACGTGCAACCCGATCCCACAATATACTCATATTCAATTTTGTTGGGGCGTGTAAACCGATCCCACAATATATTCATATTCAAATTTATTGGGGCTTGTAAACCGATCCCATTATATCTTTTCAATCAATTATGTTGCGGCGTGCAACCCGCTCCTCAAATATATCTATTTCAACCAATTCTATTGTGGCGTGCAACCCGCTCCTCCAATATATTCATTTCAATCAATTATTTTGCGGCGTGCAACCCGCTCCTCCAATATATTCATTTCAATCAATTCTGTTACGGCGTGCAACCCATTCGTCCAATATATTCACTTTCATTTCCGTTGAAGCGTGCAACCCACTCCTCCAATATATTCATTTACCAATTCTTATAAAAGAAATTACTCCAATAAATGCAACAATTAATATGAAATTATAAGACAACAAACATACAATAATTATGATTTATTAAAAATAAGTTATGACAAGTAACAATTAATTGTGGAAATTAAGGATGTAATAGGCATTTTAATAATTAGTATGCTAAACATCAAGTGGCAATCTAGTCACAAAATCAAATAAGCATGTAGCAATTATAGCATAGATTCAAGGCATGATGTTGGGCAAAGAACACGAGAGAAATAATTAATATAATAATTAATACATGATTTAAAATGATTTATGATTTTTCAAGTAATTATGCAAATAATTGATTTGACGATGTATAGACACTCGTTACCTTGCCTATACGTCATTCATATGCATTTCACATAACAAATAATATAAGGGTTTTATTCCCTCAAGTCAAGGTTAACCACGACACTTACCTCGCTTTGCAACCAAATTCAAGAATTCAATAAACCTTTGCCTCACGAATTCGTGTGTGAAATCCTCAAATCTAGTCATAAACAATTCAATATACTCAAAATAAATTGTAGGAATTTGTAACGACCCGACATGTCATTTTAAGAATCTATGCCCCATTCAGCTACTTAAGGTCCCGAGCAACTTCGTAATACGTATTATGACTTGCGTGAGTGGTCGTTTTAATTTTGGAAGATTCAGAATTTAAATTGAAAGAACAATTCTCATTTTTGAAGCTTAAATGAAAAATGTTGATCGGAGTTTGACCTTTGAGCAAACGACTCTGGAATGGAATTTTGATAATTGCAATATGTCCGTATGATGATTTCGGACTTGGGTGTATGTTCGGGTCGAGTATCAGGTGGCTCGGGAGTATTTCGGTGCCTATTACTGAAGGTTGGCATTTTTTAAGTTTAAGAATTTCCTAAGTATGGGTTGAAGTGGATTTTGATGTTATCGATGTCCTTTTGGGATTTCGAGCCTGGGGAGCGTTCGGATGTGGATTTGGAAGTCTGTAGGTCATTTCGGGGTCATTTGGCGAAAGTTGGAAATTTGAAAGTTTTTGGGAAGTTTGACCGAGAGTGGACTTTTTGATATGGGGGTCGGATTCCGATTCCGGAAGTGGTAGTAGGCTCGTAATGTCAATTATGACTTGTGTGCAAAATTCGAGATCAATCGGACTTGATTTGATAGGTTTCGGCGTCGAATGTAGAACTTTGAAGTTCTAAAGTTCATAAAGCTTGAATTGGGGAGAGATTCGTCGTTTTGATGTTGTTTGATGTAATTTGAGGCCTGGAGCAGGTTCGTGTTATGTATTGGGACTGGTTGGTATGATTGGACGGGGTCCCGGGGGCCTCGAGTTTGATTCTGGGTGGTTCCGGACCAAGTTTGGGTGTTTTGATGCTGCTGGTTGCTGGTTTTGATGTTCTTCTTCAAGTTCGTAAGGAGCCTCTCCCGTTCGTGAAGAAGGATTTTGCTGTTGGGACTTTGTTCTTTGCGTTCGCGAAAAAGTTCTCGCATTCGCGAAAAGGTTCTCGCGTTCGCGAAGAAGGAAATTTTGTTGTTCGTCGTCTGAATTTGGAGGCTCATATCTCGCAATCTATAAGAAATTTGGAGATGATCTAAAAATGACAGTTGTATCCCTTTGTGTCTAGTTTTCAGAAAAGTAAACCATTTGTCATTTAGAGTTGTGTACCAAAAGTTATGGCGGATAGACTATAGGCTGTCCGGGAAGAGTTTGGAAATCTCTGTTGCACAGGGCTGACTCTGGAAGCTTATAACTCGTAATCTATAAGGAATTGGGAGATGAGAAACAAATGATAGTTATATTCCTGGAGTCTAGTTTTCAGAAAGTCAAACCATTCATCATTTGGAGTTTTGTACAAAACGTTATGACCATTATACTAGAGGCTTTCTAAGAAGAGTTTGAAAATGGCTTTCGAAGAATTTGTTCATCGCGAACGCGAGAGGAGTGTCGCGAACGCGAAGAACAAACCCCCGGGCAGTAGAATAAAGTCCAAATTTGTCTATTTCTTCCATTTTTGGACCAAGGAAGCTCGGATGAGGCGATTGTTCGAGAGTATTTCAAGAAAAATATTGGGGTAAGAATTCCTAACATGATTTTTGTTAAATTACATGAATTTGTTGTTGTTTGTATCACTAAATTATTGAATTGGGTTAAAAATGGTAGAAATCCTCTAGACTTTAATTTCATATTTGAAGGGCGATCCGTTATTGAAATTTGATAATTTTGGTATGGTTGAACTCGTATTGGAACGTGTGTTCGGATTTCGTAAATATTTTGTCGGATTTCGAGGGGTGGGCCCCGCGCTATCTTTTTAGAATAAAATTTTAAGTTGGTGTTTTATTATCCGGAGTAGTTTCCGATGAATTTTAATGAAGTTATACAATTAATTTGGATAGATTTGAGCCATCCGGAGGTCAATTCAAGCAAGAAGGCTATTTTGGAATATCGGCCTAACTTCAAAAAGGTAAGTATCTTGCCTAACCTCGAGTGGGGGAATTTTCCCTTAGGCATCGAGTCTTATGTGCCGTTTGTGAAATGTGAAAAGCTGTGTACGCGAGGTGACGAGTACGTACTAGGGCTTATATGTGCAAAATATATTGGGTTAAAGTCTTAGGCATATTCTGTAGTAAATTGGATAACCGTTGGCATCTATTAAATCATCTATTTGCCATGCCTCAATTCGCGTTTGTTGAATTTGTTTTTATATGACAATTTGATGTGATTATTACTTGTATATTTATGTGAATTTTGTGAGTTTGATGATTTGATATTTCTTGGAATTTAATTTTATTATTGATTTTCCATCTGCAAATAATTAATGAAATAAGTTTAAACCGAGGCGTTATATAATTGTCAAGAATTGGGATTAATGAAGGCATTGCCCTATACTGAGTATTTTCCATCTCTGTTGTTGTTTTGAGGTTTTATACACATGGTTTAATTTTGTTACATCTTTGGAATTGGTTGTAGCCATTGGGAAAATTGTGATATGAATTGATTTTTGTTATGTTGCCGTGATAATATTCCGTGTAAATTGTTTTGCTATTTGAGTTATTATTTTGAGGATATAAGGGTGGCATTTCACTGTTGATATTATGTGAGTATAAGGGTGACATTTCACCGTTGTTATGTGTGTTGGGATATTGTCTGGACGGAGGGATAAGGGTGGCTATAGGAGCGATAAGGGTAGCTATTGATATTGTTAGGGCGGAGGGATAATGGAGGCTATTATAGGAGTGATAAGGGTGGCTATAAGAGAGATAAGGGTGGCTATTGTCAAGGATGATATGTGATGATGTGGGGTTATTGCGTTGGTAATTTTCATGTGATGTTGTGATTTTTCTTGTGTTTATTTTTATACATTGTGCAATTTGTCTTGTTGTTGGTAAATTGATAATAGTCTGATCTATGTTGAAACTGGGAGCCTGTGGTTATTCCCAGGCGGATTATGAAATGAAATGTGGGCACGAGGTGTCGTGAGTAAATAATGACGATATTGGCACGTGAACTGTCTGTGCAGTTGTGATATGAAATGTGGGCACGAACCGTGAGTAAATAATGATGATATTGGCACGTGAATTGTCCGTCCAATTATGATATGAAATGTGGGCACGAAGTACCATGGTTAAATGATGATGATATTCGGCACATGAGTTGTTCATGCGTTTGTGATAGATAAATTAGCACGAAGTACCGTGGACATATGAAAGTAAGCTGAGATCCGTATTTTATGATTTTGAAATGTGTCACAGGTTGACTTTTATTCGAAAGAGATCTATTTGAAAGAATTTTATTTGAAAGAAATTTATTTGAAAGAAATTTATTTGAAAGAGATTTATTTGAAGGAATTATAGTTGGAAGATATTTATTTGAAGGGAGTATATCCGAAATATATTTATTGGAAAGTATTATATCCTGAAGATTATTATTTGAGAAGCATATAGGCGAAAGATTTATATTTGAAGGACTTGATTAATTGGGTGTACTTGTATTTATTATTTGTTGAGCAATATTAATGGTGTTCTTGTTGCCATGTTGTGTATATCACTAGTTCATTAGTGTTGCCATTATTGTTATTTGTTTTCCTATTATTTTTGTATACTATATTGCACAGGTTATTAGACTAGTGAGTGTCTTGACTATACCCCGTCACTACTCCACTGAGGTTATTCTTGATACTTACTGGGTACCGACTGTGGCGTACTTATACTACACATCTGCACATTTTTGTGCAGATCCAATGTCACGACCCAAACTAACCCCTGTCGTGATGGCACCTATCGTGGAACTATGCAAGCCGACTCATTTCCAAAACAAACCGATATTTTCATTTCAAAGAAAATTTCAATGTTATTTAACATAAAAACCTTCGTAAAGGAGTTCAATTCAAAATAAAAGTGCGGAAGGAAAAGTCCGACATCGGGGTATAACTAGTCATGAGCATCTACAATAATCTGTCTAACAATATCAAGGCTAACTCAGCCGAAAAAATAGCTAAATATAACTAGAGGAAGATAAGAGGGAGAAGAGCAGGGCTGCGATCGCCAGGCAGCTACCTTGCTATCCCCGGAAAAATCTGCAATCAGAACAATCAACAACTGTTACCGTGTCCAGCTACACCTGGATCTGCACACAAGGTGTCGGGAGTAACGTGAGTACCCCAACTAAGTAAATAACAACAATAAATAAAGACTGAGCATTAGTAACGAGAAATAAAGCATATAACGTTCATATAAGGAAATCTCAGTAAAATACCACATGGTTTAAAAATTAGGATTTGAATCAAAATATATCGTTTAAACCCAGTTCCAGTAAAAATCATTTAAAGATATTTTTCAACAATTTTCAAACAGAGGAAAATGCAAAGAGTGAGCAAAAATGATGAAATCATAAACAGCCCCTCGGGCAAAACATCACTCATATACAACCCCTCGGGCAAACCTCACAGTCACTCGTGCCACTCGGGCATACCTCACAATCACTCATGCCTCCCAGTCACTCAGCACTCGGCACTCGCACTCAGTAGGTACCTGCGCTCACTGGGGGTGTGTACAGACTCTGGAGGGGCTCCTTCAGCCCAAGCTCTATATCAAGCCAAATCATGGCATAAATCACTCAGGCCCTCGGCCGATATCAAACATGCTACGGCGTGCATCCCGATCCCATAAATATGCAACATGCTGCGGTGTGCAGCCCGATTCCATAAATATCCTCACAAATCAGGCCCTCGGCCTCACTCAGTCATAAACCTCTCAAGCCACTCAGGCATTTCAGTAAAACAGGGGATTCGGCCCAAAACATTTATATGCATCAAAATAGAGTCATAAAACTGCGTTATACGGTAAACAAGTATAAACACGACTGAGTATAGATTTTCAATCGAAAATAATGAGAGGATAGTAAGAAAATGCCCCCAAGGGTCCAAACAACACCGCCACAAGGCCAAAACATGGCATTCAGCCCAATTTACAGAAACTCTTTCTAAAACATATAAGTATCATATAGTTTCAACAAAGTATGCAACTTTACAGTTGCTACGGGACGGACCAAGTCACAATCCCCAACAGTGCACGCCCACACGCCCGTCACCTAGCATGTGCATCACTAAAAATAGTAGAATGATACAAAATTCGGGGTTTTGTACCCTCAGGACAAGTTTTACAATTGTTACTTACCTCAAACTGGTCAAATCTCTACCCCGCAATGCTCTTGCCTATGGACTTGGCCTCCAAATGCTCTGAATCTATTCACAATCAGTACAATACCATCAATACGCGCTAATGGAATGAATTCCACAAGAAAAGCTACAAAATTAGACCAAAACCTGAAATAGGCTCAAACCCGGCCCCCGGGCCCATGTCTCAAAATTTCCAAATTCGGCAACCGATGCCGAAACCGACCAAACCACGTCCGAATGACCTCAAATGTTTCACACACATCACAAATGACACTACGAACCTACTCCAACCTCCGGAATTCCATTCTGACCCCGATATCAAATTTTCCACTACCGATCGTAATCGCCACATTTCCAGTTTCGCCAATTCAATACTAATTCTACCACTGACCTCCAAATCACATTCTGGATGCACTCCTAAGTCCAAAATCACGTAACGGAGCTAACAGAACCATCAGAATTCAAATCCAATATCGTTTACACATAGGTCAACATCCGGTTGACTTTTCCAACTTAAGTTTCTACTTAAGAGACTAAGTGTCTCAATTCACTCTGAAACCACTCCGGTCCCGAACCAACTAACCCGATATAACATAATATAGCTGAATAACACAAAAAGAAGTAAAAAGTGGGGAAAACGGGGCTATAACTCTCGAAACAACCGGTCGGGTCGTTACATCCTCCCATCTTAATCATCTGTTCATCCTCGAACGGGTCTAGAAACATACCTAGAGTCTCGAATAGGCGTGGATGTCTGTTCCATATCTCCCGCTCAGTCTCCCAGGTGGCCTCCTCCACAGGATAACCTCTCCATTGCACTTTCACTGAAGCTATATCCTTTGACCTCAACCTTCGAACCTACCGATCCAAAATAGCCACCAGCTCCACATCATAAGTCATATCACCCTCCAACTGAACTGTGCTGAAATCCAAAACATGGGACAGATATCCAATATACTTCCGGAGCATGGAAACATGAAACACTGGATGCACACTCGACAAGCTGGGTGGCAAGGCAAGCTTATAAGCCATCTCTCCTCCCCTTTGAAGCACCTAAAAAGGCCCAATGAATCGGGGGCTCAACTTGCCCTCTTCCCAAACCTCATAAGACCCTTCATGGGTGATACCTTCAGCAAAACCTTCTCCCCAACCATAAAAGACATATCACGGACCTTCCTATCCGCGTAGCTCTTATGCCTAGACTATGCCGTGCAAAGCCGCTCCTGAATCAATTTTACCTTATCTAATGCATCCTGGACCAAGTCTGTACCTAAGAGCCTAGCCTCACCCGACTCAAACCATCCAACCGAAGATCTACACCTCCTCAGATATGAAGCCTCGTACGGAGCCATCTGAATACTCGACTGATAACTGTTGTTATATGTAAACTCCGCGAGTGGTAGAAACTGGCCCCATGGACCCCCAAAGTCAATGACACAAGCACGTAACATGTCTTCCAATATCTGAATAGTACGCTCGGACTGCCCATCCGTCTGAGGGTGAAAAGTTGTGCTCAACGCAACCTGAGTACCCAACTCTCACTGCACAGCCCTCCAAAACTGCGATGCAAACTGAGTACCCCTATCTGAAATGATGGAAACTGGGACACCATGCAAGCGAACAATATCTCGGAAGTAAATCTCGGCCAAGCGCTCTGAAGAGTAAGTAGTACCAACTGGAATGAAGTGCGCGAACTTGGTCAGTCGATCCACAATAACCCAAATAGCATTGAACTTCCTTGAAGTCTGTGGGAGCCCAACTACAAAATCCATGGTGATTCGCTCCTACTTCCACTCTGGGATCTCTTATCTTTGAAGCAAGCCACCCGGTCTGTGATGCTCATACTTAACCTGCTGATAGTTGAAACACCGAGCTACAAACCCAATTATATCCTTCTTCATCTGCCTCCACCAATAGTGCTGCCTCAAATCCCGGTACATCTTTGCGGCACCGGGATGGATAGAATACCGCAAGTTGTAGGCCTCCTCAAGAACCAACTCTCAAAGCCCATCTACATTAGGCACACATATCCGGCCCTGCATTCTCAGCATGCCATCATCTCCAATAGTCACATCCCTAGCATCACCTCTCTGAACCCTATCCTGAAGAACAAGCAAGTGGGGATCATCATACTGACGTTTCCTGATGCGGTCATAAAGAGAAGACCTGGAGACCACACAAGCCAATACCTGACCAGGCTCCGAAATATCCAATCTGACAAGATGGCCCGCCAAGGCCTGAACATCTAATGCCAAAGGTCTCTCTGCTACTGGAAGATATGCTAAACTCCCCAAACTCTCTGTCCGGCGACTCAAAGCATCGGCCACCACATTGGCCTTGCCCGGATGGTACAAAATAGTGATATCATAGTCCTTAAGAAGCTCCAACCATCTCCGCTGACGCAAATTAAGATCCTTCTGCTTTAACAGATACTGTAGACTCTGGTGATCAGTTTAGATCTCACAATGAACCCCATACAAATAATGACGCCAAATCTTCAAGGCATGAACAATGGCTGCTAACTCAAGATCATGGACAGGATAGTTCTTCTCATGGGCTTTCAACTGGCGCGAGGCATAGGCGATCACCCTACCCTCCTGCATCAAAACACAACCAATGCCTATTCTCGAGGCATCACAATACATGGTGTAAGAACCTGAAGCTGATGGGCAAACTAACATTGGAGTTGTGGTCAAAGCAGTCTTGAGCTTCTGAAAGCTCTCCTCACACTCATCCGACCACCTGAATAGAGCACCCTTTTGGGTCAATTTGGTCAAGGGCGATGCAATAGATGAAAATCCCTCCACAAAGCGACGGTAGTAACCCGCCAAACCAAGAAAGCTCTTAATCTCCGTGGTTGAGGACGGTCTGGGCTAACTCTACACCGCCTCTATCTTCTTCGGGTCCACCTGAATACCCTCACTGGACACCACGTGTCCCAAGAATGCTACTGAACTGAGCCAAAACTCATATTTGGAAAACTTTGCATAAAGCTTCTCCTCCCTTAATCTCTGTAATACAATCTTCAAATGCCGAGCGTGCTCCTCCAGGCTACGAAAGTACACCAGGATATCATCAATGAATACAATAACGAATGAGTCCAAATAGGGATGGAATACACTGTTCATCAAATGCATCAATGCTGTTGGGGCATTGGTCAGCCCAAAAGACATCACCAAGAACGCATAATGGACATATCGGGTCCTAAAAGCTGTCTTAAGAATATCTGAATCCCGAATCTTCAGCTGGTGATAACCGGACCTCAAAACTATCTTGGAGAACACCCTCGCTCCCTGAAGCTGGTCGAATAAATCATCAATACGAGGCAAAGGATACTTGTTCTTGACTGTGACCTTGTTCAACTGCCTATAATCAATATACATTCTCATGGAACCATCCTTATTTTTCACAAATAGAACTGGTGCACCCCAAGGTGACACACTAGGCTGAATAAACCCCTTATCAAGGAGTTCCTGAAGCTGTTCTTTCAAATCCTTCACCTCCGTCGGTGCCATACGGTGGAATAGAAATGGGCTGAGGGCCCGGCACCAAATCAATACCAAAGTCAATATCTTTGTCAAGCGGCATGCCCGGTAGGTCTGCAGGAAACACATCCGGAAAATCACGTACCACCGGAACACAATCAATGACAGGAGTCTCTGCACTAACATCCCTCACAAAAGCCAAATAAGATAGGCAACCCTTCTCAACCATGCGTTGAGCCTTCAAATATGAAATCACCCTACTTGGTACATAATCTACAGAACCGCTCCACTCAACCCTCGAAATTCCCGGCATAGCCAACGTCACCATCTTAGCGTGACAATCTAGAACAACATTACATGGAGATAACAAATCCATACCCAATATCACATCAAAGTCGACCATGCTGAGTAGCAAAAGGTCCACTTGGGTCTCCAGACCCCCAATAGTCACCATACATGACAAATATACGCGGTCCATAATAATAGTATCACCCACAGGAGTAGATACATGTACATAAGAAACTAAAGATTCATGAGGCATATCCATAAAATGGGCGAAATACGAGGAAACATATGAATACGTGGAACTAGGGTCAAATAATACTGAGGCATCTCTGTGAAAAACTGAGACAATACCTGTAATCATAGCATCTGAAACAATAGCATTTGGTCTGGCAGGGAGGGCATAGAAATGGGCCTGGCCACCCCCTGATCTGCCTCCCCCTCTAGGCTGACCCCTCGCTGATTGACCTCCACCCCGAGCTGACTAGGCGGGTGGTGAGGTAACTGGTGCTGAAGTCGGAGGCTGACTCCTCTGCTGAGATAGACCTCCATGATGACGAGGACAATGCCTCCACATATGCCCAAGCTCCCCACACTCAAAACAACTCCCTGATGCTGGTGAAGAAAACTGAAGGGAACCCCCTAGCACCGGGATGACTGGTAGAAGAACCTAGCATGGAAGAGCCCTGAACAGGTGGAGCACGGGACGAACTCTGAGCTGGAAGGGCACTAAGTGATGAGTGTCCCTGATGAGAACTGTGAGAACCATGGCCAGATGATGCACTCCGATGAAATGGCCGAGCTGACTGAGCTTGTCTGAAATGACGACCTCTACCATGCTGGAACTGACTCCCAAAAGGAGCACCGCTGAATCCACCCTGACAATGAGGCCTCTTGGCCTCTCTTTCAACCCTCTCTTAACTGCGAACCATCTCAATCTGCCGAGCAATGTCGACAACCTCATCAAAAGTAGCACCCAAAACCCTTTCTCTAGTTATGAGCAACTGTAGCGGATACGTGAGACCATCAATAAACCTCATGATCCTCTCCCTGTCTGTGGGAACAAACCAGATCGCATGACAGACCAACTCAGAGAACTGCATCTCATACTGTGTCACAGACATATCACCCTGGCGAAACCACTCAAACTGTCTGCGCAGCTCCTCTCTGCGGGATCGAGGCACGAACTTCTCCAAAAAGACCACAGAGAACTACTGCCAAGTAAGGGGTGCTGCGCCTACAGGCCTACGCCTCTCGTAAATCTCCCACCATTTGAGTGCAGCCCCAGAAAACTGAAAGGTAGTGAATGAGACCCCACAAGTCTCCAGAATACCAGCAGTACGGAGTATTCTCTGACACCTGTCCAAAATGTCCTGAGCATCCTCTCTCTCTGTGCCACTGAATGATGGTGGCTGGAGTCTCCCAAACCTCTCCAACCTACGCTGATCATCCTCAGGTATAGCAGGAACCACATAATCCTGAGCAAATGCAACCGGCTGGGCTGGTGGTCCCTCCGGTGTCTGAAGTCCCTGAATAACCTGCTTGGGTGTGCGAGCGACGGGAGTCTGAGTGCCTCCCCTGGCCTGAGAAGTGGCTGCAGCCGTCAAAATAGAGACCGCCTGAGCAAGGCTGGTACACGCTGTCAGAATTTGAGCTAGGGCCTCTTGAAGGCCTGGAATCACAATAGGCATAGGTGGTGCCTGAGCTGGTGCACCAACAACTGGAACCTGGTCCTGATTTAGGACAACCGGTGGATCTGCAGGTACTGCCCCAGATGTTGTACGGGCTGCACCGCTGCCACTACCACATCCTCTACCATGGCCTCGGCCTCTCGCGGCCCTGGCTGGTGGTACTGGTGGCTGGCCCTCCTGACCGGTAGCACGAGTCCTCACCATCTGTGAGAGAATGAAACAACATATATTTAGATACTAGAATAAACAGATTCGCACGACAAGAATTCAAGAATGTGGAGTTTCCTAAAGGTTCTACAGCCTCTCGAAGATAGGTACAGACGTCTCCATCCCGATCCGCAAGACTCTACTAAACCCGCTCATGACTCGTGAGACCTATGTAACCTAGGCTCTGATACTAGTCTATCACGACCCAAACAAACCCCTATCGTGATGGCGCATATCCTGGAACTAGGCAAGCCGACTCATTTCCAAAACAAACCGATATTTTCATTTCAAAGAAAATTTCAATGTTATTTAACATAAAAACCATCGTAAAGGAATTCAAATCAAAATAAAAGTGGAGAAGGAAAAGCCCGACATCGGGGTGTCACTAGTCATGAGCATCTACAACAATCTGTCTAACAATATCAAGGCTAACTCAGCCTGGAAAATAGCTAAATACAACTAGAGGAAGATAAGAGGGAGAAGAGTAGGGCTGCGATCGCCAGCCAGCTACCTTACTATCCCCGGGAAAATCTGCAATCAGAATAATCAACAACCGCTACCGTGTCCAGCTACCTGGATCTGCATGCAGGGTGCAAGGAGTAACGTGAGTACGCCAACTCAGTAAGTAACAACAATAAATAAAGATTGAGCAGTAGTGACGAGCAATAAAGCATATAACGTTCATATCAGAAAAACTCAGTAAAATACCACACGCTTTAAAAATCAGGATTTGAATCAAAATATCTCGTTTAAACCCAGTTCCAGTAAAAATCATTTAAAGATATTTTTCAACAATTTTCAAACAGAGGAAAAATGCAAAGGGTGAGAACATCACTCATATACAGCCCCTCGGGCAAACCTCACAGTCACTCGTGCCACTCGGGCATACCTCACAATCACTCTTGCTACTCAGGCATACCTCACAATCACTCTTGCCACTCGGGCATACCTCACAACCACTCATGCCTCCCAGTCACTCAACACTCGGCACTCGCACTCAGTAGGTACCTGCGCTCACTGGGGGTGTGTACAGACTCCGGAGGGGCTCCTTCAGCCCAAGCGCTATATCAAGCCAAATCATGGCATAAATCACTCAGGCCCTCGGCCGATCTCAAACATGTTGCGGCGTGCATCCCGATCCCATAAATATGCAACATGCTGCGATGTACAACCCGATCCCATAAATATCCTCACAAATCAGGCCCTCGGCCTCACTCAGTCATAAATCTCTCAAGCCACTCAGGCATTTTAGTAAAACAGGGCATTCGGCCCAAAACATTTATATGCATAAAAATAGAGTCATAAAACTGAGTTATGAAGTAAACAAGTATAAACATGACTGCGTATAGATTTTCAATCAAAAACAGTGAGAGGATAGTAAGAAAAGGCCTATAAGGGTCCAAACAACACTGGCACAAGACCCAAACATGGCATTCAGCCCAATTTACAGAATTTGTTTCTAAAACATATAAGTATCATATAGTTTCAACAAAGTATGCAACTTTACAGTTGCTACGGGACGGACCAAGTCACAATCCCCAACAGTGCACGCCCACACGCCCGTCACCTAGCATGTGCGTCACTAAAAATAGTAGAATGATACAAAATCTGGGGTTTCGTACCCTCAAGACTAGATTTACAATCGTTACTTACCTCAAACTGGTCAAATCTCTACCCTGCAATGCTCTTGACTATGGGCTCGGCGTCCAAATGCTCTAAATCTATTCACAATCAGTACAATACCATCAATACGCGCTAATGGAATGAATTCCACAAGAAAAGCTACAAAATTAGACCAAAACCCGAAATTGGCTCAAACTCGGCCCCTAGGCCAACGTCTCGACATCCGACAAAATTTACAAAACTAAAAAGCTCATCCACTCACGAGTCTAACCATACCAAATTCATCAAAATCCGATATCGTTTGGCTCTTCAAATCCTTAAATTACTTCTCCAAAAACCTCAAGCCCTAACCCCTCATTTTCATTAATTACAATGACTAAACAACGGAAAATTACCATATATACAAGTATTAGGGCTCAAGTAACTTACATCACTGATAGCCCTTGAATCACTCTTCAAACATCACTCCAAAAGCTCTACAAACCGACTTGAAAATGGTGGAAATGAACCAAATTCGCGAAGTGTTCTATTTATGGTTTCTGCCCTGGTTTTCGCACATGCGGGCTCTTTTTCGACGCCTGCGTAACCGCACCTGCGGTCAAGGCGCCGCATCCGCGAACTCGACTTAATTCCCCAGCTTCCACATCTGCGCTCCAGGCCTCGCACATGCGGGCTCACAGGTGCGGCCAAATCCTTCGCGCCTGCGCTCCAGCCTTGGCCTCACATTTTTCCGCATCTGAGCAGAACATTCTCGCAACTGCGAAAGCGCACCTGCTCGCTCATACTCTACTACTGCGAAGCCTGCCCAGTATCCCCTTTCTCGCATCTGCGCCCCAGGTTTTGCACCTGCGGGCTCGCAGATGTGACCTCCAACTCGCACCTACGCAACCTGCCTAGCCCAGCATTGCCCGCACCTGCGAAGTCTCCATGTGCACCGGCGGCCTCGTACCTGCGACTCTTTCGTCCGCAAGTGCAAAAATAGCAGTAGCAGTAGCTTCAGCTGCATTTTCCAACTTTGACAAATCTGTTAACCACTCGGAATCACCCCGAGGCCCTCAGGACCTCAACCAAAAATACCAACAAGTCATATATCAACATACAAACTTAGTCAAACCTTCAAATCACTCAAAACAACATCAAATCATCAAATTACCCTCGTATTCAAGCCTAAGAACTTCTAAATTTCCAAATTCGGCAATCGATTTCAAAACCAACCAAACCACGTCCAAATGACCTCAAATTTTGCACACACTATGAACCTACTCCAACTTTCAGAATTCCATTTTAACCCTGATATCAAATTTTCCACTGCCGACCGAAATCGCCAAATTTCTAGTTTTGCCAATTCAAGCCTAATTCTACCACAGACCTCCAAATCACATTCCGGATGCACTCCTAAGTCCAAAATCACCTAACGGAGCTAACAAAACCATCAGAATTCAAATCCGAGATCGCTTACACATAGGTCAACATCCAATTTACTTTTCCAACTTAAGTTTCTACTTAAGAGACTAAGTGACTCAATTCACTTTGAAACCACTCCGGTCCCTAACCATCTAACCCGATATAACATAATATAGTTGAATAACACAAAAAGATGTAAAAATAGGGAAAACGGGGCTATAACTCTCAAAACGACTGGCCGAGTCGTTACATCCAAGTGTTGAAGATATCGGACTCAGACAGAGTTAAAGTGTGATCGCAATGATTCAAGATAGAGCTGCTTGGTCGTCGCAGTTCCTTCGAGTCTTTCCAATTTATTGTACTGTTAATTATTATTCCAACAGTATTGAGTATTCAATCCTTGAGATCATTCTATGTATTCAGTTAGAGTTCATGACTCGGTATTACCAGTCTTGGGAGGTTGTTATATTTGTAATTATTTCTGTTGTTGGTTTATATAAAACAAATATTGGCTTGAATTTTAATTATAATCGATTTACTTAGTCTTAGAGACTAAGTGCCATCATGATGCCTATGGTGGGATTTTAGTAGAGTTTTGCGGATCGGAACGGAGACGTTTGTACTTATCTACGAGAGGCTACAGAGCTAGTAGAAAATTTTTTCACTTCTTTCATTCCTTATCGTGCATTATTTATTCAGCTTGAAGCATATATCTTATGTTCTTTTGCATTCACTCATGTATGAAATTACACACTCTGTATCCACTATGCGCCAATGGTTCATGATAGTATAGAGGGGTTAAAGGGAACCAGAGTTGCTCAACCATTCCTACAACATGTCGTCCATATCTAGGATGTGGAAATATTGAGAGATCATTTAGGTTGATAAGTATGATATTAAGAAGGTTTAATTAATTGCCTAATCATCACAATCGTGGTAGGGTCACGAGGTGGATGTAGATCTGAAGATAGTTGATGGTATTAGAGATTATGTAGTTTGTATGGGATTTCCATTTAGTGAAAGGTACATACTAGCAGTCAAGGCACTCAAGGAAGCAATTTTATTTGTCACGGTGATGACATGTACCCAATAAATGGCTTGATGTGTCTTATGACTGGTAACGTACAAGTGGTGAAGGTTAGTATTGTGCATCATCAGACTGTTTCCTATGGCTTCACGCCAAGTGAGGGGAGTCCACTATCAACGATCAGAATGCGGGATCATGCGTTATATTAGTTTTGGCCTGAGATGTATATATGTGGTATTGAAAGGTTCTCCAAAACTTGTATATGATTAAGAGCTGAAATTTGTATGGGATGGTGTTAGGACTTGCAGTATTCCCACGTCCTTAATAATTCTACATTTCAGTATTAGTGGGGTCATGGAAACAATTTCAGAATACTTAGAGTGCTCCAGTAAGTTCTTTTAATACACCACCGGCACGGGGTTCCTACAATGGTTATTCCAGTTATCCGACACAGACTCAGTACGAGCAACCGCGACCTCAGAGGGATTGTTATAAGTGTGGTGATACTAGACACATCATGAGAGATTGCCCCAGACTTGGGAGGGGTGGATTTTATCAGAACACTCAGGCTATAGGCCTCAATGCAGCTACTACCCCATGTGCACAACCAGTTAGGGGTGGATGACAAGCTGGTAGAGGGCGCCCTAGAGGGGGAGGCACTGGCCGTTGATATATTTGCTATGGTATAGCTGAGGCTACTACACTAGATGGTGTCGTTACAGGTACGATCCCGATTTGTTATAAAAAGGGTATTTTCCCTTAATTTTATTCGGTTCTGAATATTGAGGTGAGTCCTACTGTTATACCCCGCTTATGGGTAAGCTTCATAATTTTGTGACCCACTTACATGTTTATCCCTGTTGGGAGTTTTGATGATGTTAACCTGAGTCTATCATTTTTATTTTGTACACCATTGAGGGCTATAAGTCCAAACGTGACTTTTTATTACTCACTACAGTGAGTTTTGATGTGATTTCAGAATAATTGATTTCAATTTTAGGAATTATATGCCCTACCGGGATGAAGGTTCGTTATGTGTTGTGAAAACTGTTTACGGAATATATTGAAAAGAAGAAAGAAAGGAAATTAAAAAATTTAGTTGGCACAATGTGCAAAATACTTGTGATTCGGAGTTGAGGACGAGATCCTCGCATTTTTATATGATGTAAAATATTTAAACTGGGCTACAAGCCGCGGTGGAAGTTATATAAGGACGAGGTCCTTGTGGTGAAATATTTATCAGTTAAATTCTCCCTTTGTGAAATTTAATTTGTACTATAGTACTAATAGGGAGTCATGCCTGATAAGCTTATGTGATAATTCTTTTATGTGTTTCTGTGCCATAATTGTGTTGTAATTAATGAGTTTTAGACCACGAGGTGAGTGCCCAGATGGCGTTAAATGCAACTCGTTAATTCGGATAAATAATTATGAGGTCTTCATGCCTTGCGTGTTGTTGTCAGTGTTACGAAAAGTTGAAATATGATTTTGGTGAATATGAGATTAATTGAGGATGTTGAAAATTAATTATAAACAGTTATATTGACCAGAGATGTGGTTATGGACATACGTATGATGTGTGCGTTGGCACGAGTTGCTACAGCCAGTTGAAACTAATACCGTGTGTTGATGTAAGGAATTTGAAATTGACTGGAGTGTAAGGAATTGGCTTTAAAGCCTATAAGTGTGAATAAAAGAAATAATATCCACTTAGATGATGTTGTCGGACCCCTGTTCAATTTATGGTGATGTAAAATCACCCGTGAGTATGTGTGAAATAATGCACTCAGTAATTTAATGTAATCAGAATAATTCTTGGCACGTTCGAGGACGAATGTATGTTTAAGAGGGGGCGAATGTAATGACCCGACTTGTCATTTTAAGAATCTATACGACATTCAGCTACTTAAGGTCCCGAGCAACTTCGTAATACGTATTCTGACTTGCGTGTACGGTCGTTTTAATTTCGGAAGATTCAGAATTTAAATTGAAAGAACAATTCTCATTTTTGAAGCTTAAATGAAAAGAGTTGACCGGAGTTTGAATTTTGAGCAAATGACTCCGGAATAAAATTTTGAAAATTCCAATAGGTCCGCATGATGATTTCGGACTTGGGCGTATGTTCGGGTCGAGTATCAGGTAGCCCGGGAGTTTTTCAGTGACTATTACTCAAGGTTGACATTTTTAAAGTTTAAGAATTTCCTAATTTTGGGTTGAAGTGGATTTTGATGTTATCGATGTCCGTTTGGGATTACGAGTCTGGGAAGCGTCCGGATGTGGATTTGGAAGTCTGTAGATCATTTTGGGGTCATTTGGTGAAATTTGGAAATTTGAAGTTTTTTGGGAAGTTTAACCGAGAGTGGACTTTTTGATATCGGGGTCGGATTCTGATTCTGGAAGTGGGAGTAGGCCCGTAATGTCAATTATGACTTCTGTGCAAAATTCGAAATCAATCGGATTTGATTTGAAAGGTTTCGGCGTCGAATGTAGAACTTTGAAGTTCTAAAGTTCATAAAGCTTGAATTCGGGTGCGATTCGTGGTTTTGATGTTGTTTGATGTGATTTGAGGCCTCGAGCAGGTTTGTGTTATGTATTGGGACTGGTTGGTACGATTGGACGGGGTCCCGGGGGCCACGAGTTTGATTCGGGGTGGTTCTGGACCAAGTTTGGGTGTTTTGATGCCGCTGGTTGCTGGTTTTGGTGTTCTTCGCGTTCGCGAAGAGGTTCTAGCATTCGCGAAGAAGGAAATTTTCCTATTCGTCGTCTGAATTTGGAGATTCATATCTCGCAATCTATAAGCAATTTGGAGGTGATCCAAAAATGAGAGTTGTAGCCCTTTGTATCTAGTTTTTCGAAATGTAAACGATTTGTCATTTGGAGTTGTGCACCAAAAGTAATGGTGGATACACTATAGGCTGTTTTGGAAGAGTTTTAAAATATCTGTTGCATAGGGCTAACTCTGGAAGTTTATATCTAGTAATCTGTAAGGAATTGGGAGATGAGAAACAAATGAAAATTATAGCGCTGGGAGTCTATTTTTGCAGAAAGTCAAACCATTCATCATTTGGACTTTTGTAGAAAATGTTATGACCATTATACTAGAGGTTGTCTAAGAAGAGTTTGAAAATGGCTTTTGAAGAATTTGTTCAGCGCGAACGCGAGGGGAGTTTGAAGGGCGATCCTTTATCAAAATTTGATAATTTTGGTATGGTTGAACTCGTATCGGAACGGGTGTTCAGATTTCATAAATATTTTATCGGGTTCCGAGGGACGGGCCCCGCGCTGTCTTTTATGAATAAAATTTTAAGTTGGTGTTTTATTATTCGGAGTTATTTCCGATGAATTTTAATGAAGTTATACAATTAATTTGGATAGATTTGAGCCATGCGGAGGTTAATTCAAGCAAGAAGGCTAATTTGGAATATCGGCCTAACTTCAAAAAGATAAGTATCTTGCCTAACCTCGAGTGGGGGAATTTCCCCTTAGGTATCGAGTCTTATGTGCCATTTGTGAAATGTGAAAAACCGTGTACGCGAGGTGACGAGTATGTACTCGGGCATATATGTGCAAAATATATTGGTTTAAAGTCTTAGGCATATTGTGTAGTAAATTGGATAATCGTTGGCATTTATTAAATCATCTATTTTCCATGCCTCAATTCGCGTTTGGTGAATTTTTTTTTATATGACAATTTGATGTGATTATTACTTGTATATTTATGTGAATTCCGTGAGTTTGATGATTTGATATTTCTTGGAATTTAATTTTATTATTGATTTTCCATCTGCAAATAATTAATGAAATAAGTTTAAACAGAGGCGTTATATAATTATCAAGAATTTGGATTAATAAAGGCGTTGCCCTATACTGAGTATTTTTCATCTCTGTTGTTGTTTTGAGGTTTTATACACGTGGTTTAATTTCAAATTGTGATATGAATTGATTTTTGTTATGTTGCCGTGATAATATTCCGTATAAATTATTTTGCTATTTGAGTTATTATTTTGACGATATAAGGGTGGCATTTCACTGTTGATATTATGTGGGTATAAGGGTGGCATTTCACTGTTGTTGTATGTTGGATATTGTCTGGGCGGAGGGATAAGGATGGCTATAGGAGAGATAAGGGTGGCTATAGGAGCGATAAAGGTGGCTATTGATATTGTCAGGGCGGAGGGATAAGGGAGGCTATTATAGGAGTGATAAGGGTGGCTATAGGAGAGATAAGGGTAGCTATCATCAGGGATGATATGTGATGATATGGGGTTATTGCGTTGGTAATTTTCATGTGATGTTGTGATTTTCCTTGTGTTTATTTTTATACCTTGTGGAATTTGTCTTGTTGTTGGTAAATTGATAATAGTCTGATCTATGTTGAAATTGGGAGCTTGTGGTTATTGCCATGCAGATTATTAAATAAAATGTGGGCACGAGGTGCCGTGAGTAAATAATAACGATATTGGCACGTGAACTGTCCGTGCAGTTATGATATGAAATGTGGCCACGAACCGTGAGTAAATAATGATGATATTGGCACGTGAATTGTCCGTGCAGTTGTGATATGAAATGTGGACACGAGGTGTCGTGGTTAAATGATGATGATATTTGGCACGTGAGTTGTCTGTGTGGTTGTGATAGAGAAATAGGCACGAGGTGCCGTGTAAATATGAAAGCGGGCTGAGACCCGTATTTTATAATTTTGAAATGTTGTGTCACAGGGTGACTTTTATTCGAAGATTTATTTGAAAGAATTTTATTTGAAAGAAATTTATTTGAAAAAAAATTATTTGAAGGAATTATATTTGATAGAGATTTATTTGAAAGAATTATAGTTGAAATATATTTATTTGAAGGGAGTATATCCGAAATATATTTATTGGAAAGTATTATATCCTGAAGATTATTATTTGAGAAGCATATAGGCGAAAGATTTATATTTGAAGGACTTGATTAATTGGGTGTACTTGTATTTATTATTTGTTGAGCAATATTAATGATGTTCTTGTTGCCCTGCTGTGTATATCACTGGTTGATTAGTGTTGCCATTATTGTTATTTGTTTTTCTATTATTTTTGTATACTTTATTGCACAGGTTATTACACCAGTGAGTGTCTTGACTGTACCTTGTCACTACTCCACTGAGGTTAGTCTTGATACTTATTGGGTACTGACTGTGGTGTACTCATACTACACTTCTGCATATTTTTGTGCAGAGCCATGTGTTGGAGATATCGTAGTCCCTTGGAGTCTTTCCATTTTATTGTACTGTTAATTATTATTCGAACAGTATTGAGTATTCAATCCTTGAGATCATTCCATGTATTCAGTTAGAGTTCGTGACTCAATATTACCAGTATTGGGAGGTTGTTATATTTGTAATTATTTCGCTGTTGGCTTATATATAAAAAAACAATTGGCTTGAATTTTAATTATAATCGGTTTACTTAGTCTTAAAGACTAAGTTCCATCACAGCGCGTGTGGTAGGATTTTGGATCATGACAGAATTAATTTCATATGAATTTACTAATTTTCCGGATTAAAAACCGAAATTCATCTTAAAACTCGACAGTGGGGCCCACATCTCGAATCTCATAAAAACTTACAAAATCCGAACACCCGTTCCGATACGAGTTCAACCAGACAAAAATTATCAAATTTCGACATCGGATTGGCTTTCAAATCTTCATTTTACATTTTTGAAGATTTTATAAAAATCTAATTTTTTCAATAAATTCACAGATTAATGATATAAATGAGTATGGAATCATGAAATATAATCAATATAGGATAAGGAACATTTACTCCAATGTTTCCCCGTAAAAATCGCCCAAAACGCTTCTTACCCGAGCTCAAAATCGAAAATGGTGGAAAATGGGACGAAATCCCATTTCGAGAACTTAAGTTATGTTTGGCCAGATTGTTTACTCATCGCGATCGCGGGAATTCGTTCGCGATCGCGTAGAACAATTTTTGCCTAGGTCCATTTTACTCTTCACGATCGCGGATAATTCTTTGCGATCGCGAATCATATTTTGGTAGAGGGCATGGATATTTCCCGTATTCAGGCTTATGCCCAGACCCTTCAGGATCATAAGTTATATGCTAAGCTCTCTAAATGTGAATTCTTGCTGAACTCAGTAGCATTCCTTGGCCATGTGATATCTGATGCGGGTATTAGTGTCGACACTCAGAAGATCGATGCAGTGAAGAATTGGCCGAGACCTACAACACCGTCAGAAGTCCGCAGCTTCCTGGGGCTAGCAGGATATTATAGGCGGTTTGTAGAAGGGTTTTCCTCTATATCAGCACCATTGACTAAGTTAACACAGAAAACTAAGTTCCAGTGGTCTGATGCTTGTGAACATAGTTTTCAGGAGCTAAAGAATCGATTGACATCCGCGCCAGTGCTCACTCTCCCAGAAGGAACAGAAGGTTATGTGGTATATTGTGATGCCTCAGGTATAGGTTTGGGGTGCGCATTGATGCAACGTGGGAAGGTGATTGCTTATGCATCAAGACAATTGAAGAAGCATGAAAAGAATTACCCGACTCATGATTTGGAATTGGCTGCAGTAATATATGCTTTGAAGATATGGCGGCACTACTTATACGGCGTCCATGTTGACATCTACACAGATCACAAGAGTTTACAATACATCTTCAAGCAGAAGGAGTTGAATTTGAGGCAGCGTAGGTGTCTTGAATTACTGAAAGACTACGACATCGAGATATTGCACCATCCTGGTAAAGCCAATGTTGTGGCAGACGCTCTCAGCCGTAAGTGAATGGGAAGCTTAATACATATTGAGGCAGGTAGACAAGGGTTGACCAAAGAGCTTCACCTGCTGGCCAATATGAGAATCAGATTGTTGGACTCTGATGACGGAGGTGTTACTGTACAGAATACAGCAGAATCATCTTTGGTAGCCGAGGTAAAAGCACGGCAATATGAAGATCCTACCTTAGTAAGATTGAGAGAGGGAATTCAGCAGTGTAAGATTACAGCTTTCAAGATCGGAGGAGATGGGACACTAAGATACCAGGGCCGATTATGTGTACCTAGTGTGGCAGGGTTGCGAGAGAAGATTATGATTGAGATTCACCAGTCCCGATATTCTATCCATCCTAGCTCGACAAAGATGTATCATGACGTTAAGGAGCAATATTGGTGGGATAACATGAAGAAGTCTATTGCAGAATTTGTAGCCCAGTGTCCTAATTATCAACAAGTAAAGATCGAGCATCAGAAACCCAGTGGATTGATTCAGAATATAGAGATTCCGACCTACAAATGGGAGGTGATTAATATGGACTTCATTATTGGATTACCTCGCTCTTATCATAAGTTTGACTCCATCTGGGTGATAGTTGATCGACTTACAAAATCTGCCCATTTTCTACCAGTTAAGACAACTTACACGGCTGAAGATTATGCGAAGTTGTATATCAAGGAGATTGTTAGGCTTCATGGTGTGCCGGTATCTATTATATCAGACCGAGGAGCTCAATTTACGGCTAACTTTTGGAGGTCTTTTCAGAAGGGTTTAGGCACACAAGTAAATCTCAGCACTGCATTCCATCCGCAGACTGACGGACAGGCTGAACGTACCATCCAGACGCTTGAAGATATGCTACGAGCATGTGTTCTAGATTTCAAGGGGAATTGGGATGACCATCTGGCACTTATAGAATTTGCCTACAATAATAGCTACCATTCCAGTATTAAAATGGCCCCGTATGAGGCACTGTACGGGAGGAGATGTAGATCACCAGTTGGATGGTTCGAAGTCGGTGAGACAGAATTATATGGGCCAGATTTGATTCACCAAGCCATTGAGAAGGTGAAAGTGATACAAGAGCGACTGAGGACGGCACAAAGCAGGCAAAAGTCTTATTCCGACGTCCGACGTCGTGATCTGGAATTTGAGGTTGGTGATTGGGTTTTCCTGAAGATCTCGCCGATGAAGGGTGTTATGCGTTTTGGGAAGAAGGGTAAGTTGAGTCCACGGTATATTGGGCCGTACAAAATTCTTCGACGAATTGGACAGGTTGCTTACGAGTTAGAATTGCCATCTGAATTGGAATTTGTCCACCCGGTATTCCATGTATCCATTTTAATACCATTCCAGTATTAAAATGGCCCCGTATGAGGCACTGTACGGGAGGAGATGTAGATCACCAGTTGGATGGTTCGAAGTCGGTGAGACAGAATTATATGGGCCAGATTTGATTCACCAAGCCATTGAGAAGGTGAAAGTGATACAAGAGCGACTGAGGACGGCACAAAGCAGGCAAAAGTCTTATTCCGACGTCCGACGTCGTGATCTGGAATTTGAGGTTGGTGATTGGGTTTTCCTGAAGATCTCGCCGATGAAGGGTGTTATGCGTTTTGGGAAGAAGGGTAAGTTGAGTCCACGGTATATTGGGCCGTACAAAATTCTTCGACGAATTGGACAGGTTGCTTACGAGTTAGAATTGCCATCTGAATTGGAATTTGTCCACCCGGTATTCCATGTATCTATGTTGAGGAAATGTATTGGAGACCCTTCTCGGGTCGTCCCTATCAAAGATGTACAAGTTACAAAGGATCTATCATATGATGAAGTGCCAGTGGCTATATTAGATCGACAAGTCCGCAAGCTGAGAACAAAGGATGTAGCTTCCGTGAAAGTATTATGGAGGAACAAGAATATAGAAGAAATGACATGGGAAGCAGAAGAGGAGATGAAGTCTAAATACCCTTACCTATTCCAGAGTGAAGATAACGAGGATGCCGGGGGAAAGAAGGATGCATTATAAGGTGAAACGGCTCTATGAGATAAGCAATAGCTTGTGAATACTCTTTTTTTAATACAAAATGGTGATATGCAGATAATGTACATATCCATAATGCTTTGTATAGTCTTGTATGGCCATAGGTTGGGTTTAACTGCTTGCAAGTTTGGCTAGTGTCCATTTTATAAGGGAAACTCAGCCGGAAATCTCCGTCGGAATCCACGATGAGTTAGACACCCCATAAACCCTTACATTCGAGGACGAATGTTCCTAAGGGGGAGAGGATGTTACAACCCAAATTCGCATATCATAGATCACGCCGTAAGGTAGTCGACGTAAATCCAAGAAGAGATTATCTTTGAGATGATAAGAAGTTAATCCTATTGGTCTTAAACGATACAAGGGTGTATAAGAGTGGTTAACAAATATTAGAAGTTAAACGAATCAAGGATGTTGTAACCCGTATTTTCGGGTAACACTAGAGGTGATTAACTGTCCCAAGAGGTCTTGTTTTAATGTATTTGAATCATATAATATCCGCATCATAAGTCTTGAAGTCAAGCGAGTTATGAAACAAAAGTGGATAAAAGTTGTCGCAACTTAGGTTTATAATTTTACTTAAACTTTAGGTCAAATGTTACTGCATTTTACTCCCAATGTGCTTGGAATTATGGGGTGATCTACCTATCAAATTGAAGATCTATGAGTCTAGTTTCCAACGCATTAAACCGTTCGTCGATACGATCTCAGAATAGAGAGATATTCGCGTTTTCGCGAGAGTGCGCCAAGCTGCTCTCTATGGGGCCCACAAAGGCGGTTTAAGACATTTGGACATATATAAGATAACTCAACCCCGTTTTAAGTCATTATTTTTCAGTATATTCAGACCTTATAACCCTAAAAACATTCTCTCAAGGTTCTCTCATGATCCAAGACCCAAACAAAGGGCAAACAACACAAATCAAATGTCGGGAATCCCGTGGTGCTAGTAAGTTTCTTGTTTTTCTTGTTGTTGCTGATTTTTGTGTTGTTCCAGCTCGTGTGGGAGGTTTTTTTAAGTGATTTATGTTCTGTAAATACACCTTCAAGTTTTTAATATCAACCCTAGGTGATTTCAAGTCTTCTAAAGTAATTCTAGTGCCGAAAAACCCGAATTAATTGCTAGTTTCGCTTCCTTGTTCTTGTGGCAGAATTGAAGGGATATTTCGTAGAAAATTAAGGTCAAATTGGAGTTGTTCTTTCTTTTTAAAGGTAAGTAACCTCTTACTCTATATATATTTAAGATTATCCAAGTTGCAGCTAAGTCGTTGAAGCTAGAACTTGTGAAATATATATCGAAAAGCTTGGTAGTAATGTTGTTGGTTGGTGGACTGTTTTGGAGGCTCAATATGATTATTAATGATGTTGTTTGGGCTGTTTGGTGATTGTATTGACTTGTGGGAAGTCATATAAATAGGGGAGGTGCTGTCCGTTTCATCGTAAAATAGGTTGTGGTCGATACATAATAGTTACGACGCTTAAACGATAATGATAGTGTCATTTATCTTATTGTAGACTAAGGAGTCGTGATATTTGCATAGCTTGAGGTTGGGCAGTATATACAAGGTATGTGAGGCTATCCCCTTCATTCTTTTGCACGACTCCAATTGTACATAATGTAATGAACGAGCTCCCAAAGATACTCTACTCTTAGAAGCTAGCAGTACTTACATTGCTGCCCTTCTTATGAAACGATTGATATTGATGTTACTTCTCTTATTCTTATATTATCAATGTTGTTGGTAGTTCCTGATTCTTATAAGATTCTTGATGAAGAGTTAATCCTAATAACGTGTACGAAGGATACCGACCTTACGTCACTCCGAAAGGTTCAAATTATGATTCCAACGAGTCCAGCATGCATCATATATATGTATCTATTTTACTCTACCGAGCCGCGCTATAGTCGGCCGGGTATGGCACCTATTGTGCAACCACTGATCAGTTGGGTTTTACCGAGCTCCACGTGGCCGGGTACGATTCTACCGAGCCCTATGATGGCCGGGTACGTTTTACCGAGCCTATTATGGCCGGGTACGATATGATGATGATGATGCCCACAAAGGCATATGTTTTAAACGTTTATGTATATATATATGTATGTATCATGTATTTCATGTCAGTAGCCCTCAGAGGTACCCAGATGTCACAGGTTGTATATTCCCTATCACTGTTTACATTATTGTTCTTACTTATGCTATTCTGCCTTACATACTCAGTACTTTATTCGTACTGACGTCCTTTTTATTTGTGGACGCTGCATGTCGTGCTGCAGGTCCTGATAGACGGGTAGACGCAGCTCCCCCATCACAGTAGGCTATCCGGTTCAGCGTTATTGGCAAGATCCTTTCTCCGGACTTGCCGTGGTCTTGGTATGCATTTTTGTTATAGACCTTATGGGTATGTCGGGGCCCTGTTCCGGCAATGTTGTAGCACTTATGTTCTTTTAGAGGCTCATAGACAGGTGTCGACTCATGGTAGCTCGTACCTTATATATAGTTTCTTGACAGTCTTGTCGTCCTATGTTATGTATGTTCATGACATTATCTTTCATTGTTGGATGTTCATGATCCATGTCTACCATTTATATTGATCTTGTCGGCCCTTAAAGATAATAAGGAAGGTTAGATAAAATGTACGTTGGTGCTCGGCAAGTATGGCCCGGGTGCTAGTCATGACCCTCCAGTTGGGTCGTGACAAACTTGGTATCAGAGCAAGTCTGTCCTAGGGGTTGTCTATGAGCCGTGTCTAGTAGAGTTTTGATTATGGATGTGTAGCGCGCCACATTTATAATCAGGAGGCTACGTGACATCTAGGGTTGTTACCTTCTTCCTAAATCTAGATCGTGCGTAGAGTTGAGTCGTAAGTGTTCATATCTAATATTCACCTTGTTTTCTTTTAGCGATGCCTTCGACTAGGAAGCAAGCGATTAGTAAACGGCTTGATACAGCTGTAGGAGAGGGTAACATTCAGGTGCCTCCAGCCATAGCAGGCCAAAGTGAGCCTCAGAGTGAGATGCCGTCTCATACCTCTCTGTCTCCTCCAGAGGATATTAGGAGGCACCCAGTACATCCAGTTCCTCCGTCTGGCACTACAGACCACGATATGCGCAGTGCAGTGCAGTTGTTGAGTAGCTTAGTAGCTGCTCAGGCTCAGAGGCAGAATACCGGTGCTGCTGATAAACCGGTTAGTGCAGGAGTTCGTGATTTTATTAATCTAGACCCTCCAGTGTTTACCGGATCAAGCCCCAAGGAGGACCCGCAAACATTTATTGATCAGGTTCATTGTACATTGCGTGTTATGCATGCTAGTGATACAGAGGCAGTAGAGTTGGCTTCTTATCGGTTATGGGATTTAGCGATTTTATGGTATGATAGTTGGGAGAGATCTAGGGGTCCGAACGCTCCTCCAGCCGTGTGGAAGGAATTTTCTGAGGCCTTTCTTCATCACTACTTACCAGCTGAGATACGATGAGCTAGAGCTGATAAGTTCTTGAACCTTCGACAGGGTAATATGAGTGCATGAGAGTATAGTATATAGTTTGATTCTTTATCAAGGTATACTCCCCATATGGTGGCCGAGATGAGTGATAGGGTGACCACATCTGATAAATGAGTGCACAACAGCCTCCTTGGTAGAGGGCATGGATATTTCCCGTATTCAGGCTTATGCCCAGACCCTTCAGGATCATAAGTTATATGCTAAGCTCTCTAAATGTGAATTCTTGCTGAACTCAGTAGCATTCCTTGGCCATGTGATATCTGATGCGGGTATTAGTGTCGACACTCAGAAGATCGATGCAGTGAAGAATTGGCCGAGACCTACAACACCGTCAGAAGTCCGCAGCTTCCTGGGGCTAGCAGGATATTATAGGCAGTTTGTAGAAGGGTTTTCCTCTATATCAGCACCATTGACTAAGTTAACACAGAAAACTAAGTTCCAGTGGTCTGATGCTTGTGAACATAGTTTACAGGAGCTAAAGAATCGATTGACATCCGCGCCAGTGCTCACTCTCCCAGAAGGAACAGAAGGTTATGTGGTATATTGTGATGCCTCAGGTATAGGTTTGGGGTGCGTATTGATGCAACGTGGGAAGGTGATTGCTTATGCATCAAGACAATTGAAGAAGCATGAAAAGAATTACCCGACTCATGATTTGGAATTGGCTGCAGTAATATATGCTTTGAAGATATGGCGGCACTACTTATACGGCGTCCATGTTGACATCTACACAGATCACAAGAGTTTACAATACATCTTCAAGCAGAAGGAGTTGAATTTGAGGCAGCGTAGGTGTCTTGAATTACTGAAAGACTACGACATCGAGATATTGCACCATCCTGGTAAAGCCAATGTTGTGGCAGACGCTCTCAGCCGTAAGTGAATGGGAAGCTTAATACATATTGAGGCAGGTAGACAAGGGTTGACCAAAGAGCTTCACCTGCTGGCCAATATGAGAATCAGATTGTTGGACTCTGATGACGGAGGTGTTACTGTACAGAATACAGCAGAATCATCTTTGGTAGCCGAGGTAAAAGCACGGCAATATGAAGATCCTACCTTAGTAAGATTGAGAGAGGGAATTCAGCAGTGTAAGATTACAGCTTTCAAGATCGGAGGAGATGGGACACTAAGATACCAGGGCCGATTATGTGTACCTAGTGTGGCAGGGTTGCGAGAGAAGATTATGATTGAGATTCACCAGTCCCGATATTCTATCCATCCTAGCTCGACAAAGATGTATCATGACGTTAAGGAGCAATATTGGTGGGATAACATGAAGAAGTCTATTGCAGAATTTGTAGCCCAGTGTCCTAATTATCAACAAGTAAAGATCGAGCATCAGAAACCCAGTGGATTGATTCAGAATATAGAGATTCCGACCTACAAATGGGAGGTGATTAATATGGACTTCATTATTGGATTACCTCGCTCTTATCATAAGTTTGACTCCATCTGGGTGATAGTTGATCGACTTACAAAATCTGCCCATTTTCTACCAGTTAAGACAACTTACACGGCTGAAGATTATGCGAAGTTGTATATCAAGGAGATTGTTAGGCTTCATGGTGTGCCGGTATCTATTATATCAGACCGAGGAGCTCAATTTACGGCTAACTTTTGGAGGTCTTTTCAGAAGGGTTTAGGCACACAAGTAAATCTCAGCACTGCATTCCATCCGCAGACTGACGGACAGGCTGAACGTACCATCCAGACGCTTGAAGATATGCTACGAGCATGTGTTCTAGATTTCAAGGGGAATTGGGATGACCATCTGGCACTTATAGAATTTGCCTACAATAATAGCTACCATTCCAGTATTAAAATGGCCCCGTATGAGGCACTGTACGGGAGGAGATGTAGATCACCAGTTGGATGGTTCGAAGTCGGTGAGACAGAATTATATGGGCCAGATTTGATTCACCAAGCCATTGAGAAGGTGAAAGTGATACAAGAGCGACTGAGGACGGCACAAAGCAGGCAAAAGTCTTATTCCGACGTCCGACGTCGTGATCTGGAATTTGAGGTTGGTGATTGGGTTTTCCTGAAGATCTCGCCGATGAAGGGTGTTATGCGTTTTGGGAAGAAGGGTAAGTTGAGTCCACGGTATATTGGGCCGTACAAAATTCTTCGACGAATTGGACAGGTTGCTTACGAGTTAGAATTGCCATCTGAATTGGAATTTGTCCACCCGGTATTCCATGTATCTATGTTGAGGAAATGTATTGGAGACCCTTCTCGGGTCGTCCCTATCAAAGATGTACAAGTTACAAAGGATCTATCATATGATGAAGTGCCAGTGGCTATATTAGATCGACAAGTCCGCAAGCTGAGAACAAAGGATGTAGCTTCCGTGAAAGTATTATGGAGGAACAAGAATATAGAAGAAATGACATGGGAAGCAGAAGAGGAGATGAAGTCTAAATACCCTTACCTATTCCAGAGTGAAGATAACGAGGATGCCGGGGGAAAGAAGGATGCATTATAAGGTGAAACGGCTCTATGAGATAAGCAATAGCTTGTGAATACTCTTTTTTTTAATACAAAATGGTGATATGCAGATAATGTACATATCCATAATGCTTTGTATAGTCTTGTATGGCCATAGGTTGGGTTTAACTGCTTGCAAGTTTGGCTAGTGTCCATTTTATAAGGGAAACTCAGCCGGAAATCTCCGTCGGAATCCACGATGAGTTAGACACCCCATAAACCCTTACATTCGAGGACGAATGTTCCTAAGGGGGAGAGGATGTTACAACCCAAATTCGCATATCATAGATCACGCCGTAAGGTAGTCGACGTAAATCCAAGAAGAGATTATCTTTGAGATGATAAGAAGTTAATCCTATTGGTCTTAAACGATACAAGGGTGTATAAGAGTGGTTAACAAATATTAGAAGTTAAACGAATCAAGGATGTTGTAACCCGTATTTTCGGGTAACACTAGAGGTGATTAACTGTCCCAAGAGGTCTTGTTTTAATGTATTTGAATCATATAATATCCGCATCATAAGTCTTGAAGTCAAGCGAGTTATGAAACAAAAGTGGATAAAAGTTGTCGCAACTTAGGTTTATAATTTTACTTAAACTTTAGGTCAAATGTTACTGCATTTTACTCCCAATGTGCTTGGAATTATGGGGTGATCTACCTATCAAATTGAAGATCTATGAGTCTAGTTTCCAACGCATTAAACCGTTCGTCGATACGATCTCAGAATAGAGAGATATTCGCGTTTTCGCGAGAGTGCGCCAAGCTGCTCTCTATGGGGCCCACAAAGGCGGTTTAAGACATTTGGACATATATAAGATAACTCAACCCCGTTTTAAGTCATTATTTTTCAGTATATTCAGACCTTATAACCCTAAAAACATTCTCTCAAGGTTCTCTCATGATCCAAGACCCAAACAAAGGGCAAACAACACAAATCAAATGTCGGGAATCCCGTGGTGCTAGTAAGTTTCTTATTTTCTTGTTGTTGCTGATTTTTGTGTTGTTCCAGCTCGTGTGGGAGGTTGTTTTAAGTGATTTATGTTCTGTAAATACACCTTCAAGTTTTTAATATCAACCCTAGGTGATTTCAAGTCTTCTAAAGTAATTCTAGTGCCGAAAAACCCGAATTAATTGCTAGTTTCGCTTCCTTGTTCTTGTGGCAGAATTGAAGGGATATTTCGTAGAAAATTAAGGTCAAATTGGAGTTGTTCTTTCTGTTTAAAGGTAAGTAACCTCTTACTCTATATATATTTAAGATTATCCAAGTTGCAGCTAAGTCGTTGAAGCTAGAACTTGTGAAATATATATCGAAAAGCTTGGTAGTAATGTTGTTGGTTGGTGGACTGTTTTGGAGGCTCAATATGATTATTAATGATGTTGTTTGGGCTGTTTGGTGATTGTATTGACTTGTGGGAAGTCATATAAATAGGGGAGGTGCTGTCCGTTTCATCGTAAAATAGGTTGTGGTCGATACATAATAGTTACGACGCTTAAACGATAATGATAGTGTCATTTATCTTATTGTAGACTAAGGAGTCGTGATATTTGCATAGCTTGAGGTTGGGCAGTATATACAAGGTATGTGAGGCTATCCCCTTCATTCTTTTGCACGACTCCAATTGTACATAATGTAATGAACGAGCTCCCAAAGATACTCTACTCTTAGAAGCTAGCAGTACTTACATTGCTGCCCTTCTTATGAAACGATTGATATTGATGTTACTTCTCTTATTCTTATATTATCAATGTTGTTGGTAGTTCCTGATTCTTATAAGATTCTTGATGAAGAGTTAATCCTAATAACGTGTACGAAGGATACCGACCTTACGTCACTCTGAAAGGTTCAAATTATGATTCCAACGAGTCCAGCATGCATCATATATATGTATCTATTTTACTCTACCGAGCCGCGCTATAGTCGGCCGGGTATGGCACCTATTGTGCAACCACTGATCAGTTGGGTTTTACCGAGCTCCACGTGGCCGGGTACGATTCTACCGAGCCCTATGATGGCCGGGTACGTTTTACCGAGCCTATTATGGCCGGGTACGATATGATGATGATGATGCCCACAAAGGCATATGTTTTAAACGTTTATGTATATATATATGTATGTATCATGTATTTCATGTCAGTAGCCCTCAGAGGTACCCAGATGTCACAGGTTGTATATTCCCTATCACTGTTTACATTATTATTCTTACTTATGCTATTCTGCCTTACATACTCAGTACTTTATTCGTACTGACGTCCTTTTTATTTGTGGACGCTGCATGTCGTGCTGCAGGTCCTGATAGACGGGTAGACGCAGCTCCCCCATCACAGTAGGCTATCCGGTTCAGCGTTATTGGCAAGATCCTTTCTCCGGACTTGCCGTGGTCTTGGTATGCATTTTTGTTATAGACCTTATGGGTATGTCGGGGCCCTGTTCCGGCAATGTTGTAGCACTTATGTTCTTTTAGAGGCTCATAGACAGGTGTCGACTCATGGTAGCTCGTACCTTATATATAGTTTCTTGACAGTCTTGTCGTCCCATGTTATGTATGTTCATGACATTATCTTTCATTGTTGGATGTTCATGATCCATGTCTACCATTTATATTGATCTTGTCGGCCCTTAAAGATAATAAGGAAGGTTAGATAAAATGTACGTTGGTGCTCGGCAAGTATGGCCCGGGTGCTAGTCATGACCCTCCAGTTGGGTCGTGACATGACATAACGGACCTACGAAAATTTTTAGAACTCGAATCCGACCTCGATATCAATAAAAGTCAATTTGTCGTCAAACTTTGAAATCTTTAAGCCTTTAGGCTTCTAGTTTTCACTAACTGGGATAATTCAAGCTAGGGACCTCCAAATTAAATTCCGAGCATAAGCCAAGTTCTAAATAATGATACGGACCTACCAGAACTATCAAAATACTGATCCGAGTCTGTTTTCTCAAAATGTTGATCAAAGTCAACTCAGTTGAGTTTTAAGGCTCTATTTCACATTTTAATTAATTTTTCATATAAATATTTTTCGGAAAATTATACGGACTGCACACGCAAGTCGAGGAATAATGAATAGTGTTTTTTGAGGTCTTAGAATATAGAAATAATTATTAAATTTAAAGATAACTTTTTGGGTCATCACTTGATTGGACTTCTCCTGCTATGCATGTTTCTTCTTCCGAGGTATTACCCAGAGAGGTTATGGGCATATCATCACCTACTTCGATTTCGAAGTTTCTTGTCAAGTCCTTTATTTCTTTAAAGTATGATGCTAAGATCGCTTTTTGGAAAGAGCTCCTTTCTTCATTTGAAGTTGTTACCTGGTAACCTTCTGGAATGGACTTAATTCCTCCATTTAAGTATCTGTTACCTTTGTATTAGCATATTCTTCTATTTTGACCTCAATCTGATCCATCAATGCTTGGCCATAAAGTTTTCCATCCTTTTTAGATAAGAGTAATTTACTCCAGAATTTGGTATAAAAAGTCCTATTTAGATAGGGAATTCCTTCTGTGGTATAACCAACTTCTACATCCCATTTCATTATCCATGGAATTGAGAATTCTATAAAAAAAAAAATACATAGCGGCTATGCCATCATAAAAAATATTATCTTTTTGTAGGAAAATGATATTGGGAGATATATCTACCCATTGTTTATACAGACTTTTAAAATATGGGTTGAGTATTTCTAATGATGGTCCGTATAATTTCCACCATTTACAAAAGCAATTTGGTATTTGTTGTCCAAACATATTAGAACATAATTTAATAAACCAAGAGTATTTCCTATGAGGATTCTCATATAAGAAAGTTTTATTAAAACTCTCAATATAATCCCAGTAATTGAATTTTACTGCGACTTTCTGTTCAGGATAAGTGTATTCTCTTTCCTTTAAAGTACTTAGTCCCCTTTCATCTGAGGCTAATACTTTATTGATTACTATCTTAGATAAATTATAAATTCTCTTAGTAGTTGCAGGATAGAAATGCTGAATTTTAGCTGATCCCGTGGATGAGAGTATTATCTCGTAATGCATTCTGTATTTATATGTATGAGTGGCATATGACACTGTATCAAAATACCTTGTCATTAATTGCCATGGATTATCCTTCCATTTAAGGTCTGATTGTTGTAAAAGCACTATTAGTTCTTTTTCGTCCTTTCGGTTATAAACCTCCAGATTTTCACGGCTTTCTTCTGTTACGACAGAACAGTAGACCATAAACCACGGTCCTCCTCACAACCCTTTCACGCCGCACCCTCGGCTGAACGGGTCAACTAAGGACCACCGGTTATGTTTCTATAACCCGGATTTACTGTCAAAATTAATAACTGCATGGACTATATTGTTATTAACCTAGAGCACTATCGGGGTGATATAGTAAGCTCTTAATAATAAAACATGCAAACAAAGTACCCTAATATGACTAAGTTTAACACTTAGTATTTAGCCTATCATTTAGGCTAAATAAGTATCTATAGTATATTAACTATAAGAACAGAAAAAAGTACCTAAGACCGCCGGATTGTGGCCAAGTGACCTTTTTTTTTATTTCCAAAATAAAGATATTACAAAGAGATATTTACATGAGGATTTTAGAGAGGGGGAGGGCTATCTTAGAGAGAGGGAAGAATGTTTGGCTATTGCCTACTTCTCTAAATAAATTCTAACTCCTTTTATTATGGAGTCCCTAGCTAAAAACAAAACTTAAAAAGTTAAATGGCCAACAAGATTGGCCGACAAAGAATAAGAAAAAGTAATAAAAATAATCAACTTTTCAAAAGTTGATTCCTCTGGTCCCGCTACTTTATTAAAGTTTTGGATCCCATGACTTTATTAAAAAAAATTTGTCTTCATTACCCCAACAATTAACTGGTGGAGCCTTCAGTCTCATTCACATTTTTTCTTTTCCTTTATTGTCTTTTGTTGCAGAAGATTCTTCTGCTCCTTCCTTCATCTTCTTCAAAAATTCTTCAATTTCATCTAAATTGACTGGTCCTTGCTGGCTTGATTGAGCTTCTGCTTCTCCTGCCATGCATGTATCTTCTTCCGAAGTATTACCCAAAGTGGTTATGGACATATTATCACCTACTTCAATTTCGAAGTTTCTTGCCAAATCTTTCTTTTTTCTTCAAAGTATGACGCTAGAATCTCTTTTTTGGAAAGAGCTCCTTTCTTCATTTGAAGTTGTCTGGTAACCTTCTGGAATGTACTTAACTCCACCATTTCCACATTTGTTCCCTTTGTATTAACATACTCCTCAATTTTGGCCTCGATCTGATCCATTAATACTTGGCCATAAAGTTTTTCATCTTTTTCAGATAGGAGTAATTTACTCCCGAATTTGGTATAAAAAATTCTATTTAGGCAAGGAATTCCTTCTGTGGTATAACCAACTTCTACATCCCATTTCATTATCCAAGAAATTGAGAATTCAATAAAAAAAAATACATTGCGGCAATGCCATCATAAAAATATATTATCTTTTTGTAGAAAAATGATTTTGGGATATATATCTACCGATTGTTTGTAGAGACTTTTAAAATATGGGTTGAGTATTACTAATGATGGTCCATATAATTTCCACCATATACAAAACCAATTTGGTATTTGTTGTCCAAACATATTAGAACACAATTTAATAAACCAAGAGTGGTTCCTCTGAGGTGTGATGATCCAAAAACTCATATTTAAATTTAACAGTTAATTTGGTATTTTAAGACCTCGAAAAGCACTAATTATCATCCATCGACTTGCGTGCGCAGTCCGTATAATTTTTCGAAAAGTTTTTATGTGAAAAATAGATTAAAATGTGAAATAGAGCCTTAAAACTCAATTGAGATGACTTTGGTCAACATTTTGAGCAAACAAACTCGGATCAATATTTTGACAGTTCCGATAAGTCTGTATCGTGCTTTGGGACTTGGGCGTATGCCCGAAATTTAATTTGGAGGTCCCTAACTTAAATTATTGCCAGTTGGCAAAAACTAGAAGCCTAAAGGCTTAAAGATTTCAAAGTTTGACCACAAATTGACTTTTATTGATATCGGGGTAAAATTCAAGTTTTGAAAATTTTTATAGGTCCATTATGTCATTTATAACTTGTGTGCAAAATTTGAGGTCAATCGGACTTGATTTAATAGGTTCCGGCATCGTTTGTAGAAATTGAAAGTTTCAAAGTTCATTAGGCTTGAATCTATGTGTGATTCGTGTTTTAATGTTGTTGGATGTGATTTGAGGTTTCGACTAAGTCCGTATGATATTTTAGGACTTGTTGGTATATTTGGTTGATATCCCGAGGGCCTCGGGTGAGTTCCAGATGGTTAACGGATTGAATTTCGGACTTGGAATGCTATTGGAAATTTTCTGATGCTTGTTTTGGTTTTCTTCTTCGCGTTCGCGAGTGGAGTCTCGCGTTCACAAAGAGAAAATATGGACTGGCACATTTTGTGCTTCGCGTTCGCAACCGAGGGCACGCGTTCGCGAAAGGTCGAGATGCAAATCTTTGCATTCGCGATCGAAGCCTCGCGTTCGCGAAAGGGAAATGACCGGACTGGATTCTTGCCTTCGCGTTCGTGAAGGGTAGCTCGCGTTCGTGAAGGCCAAGCCAAGCAAGGCATCGCGTTCGCGAGGTTGCCTTCACGTTTGCGAAGGGCAATATTTGGAAGCACATTTTGTGCTTCCCGAACGCGAGGCACTAACCGCGTTCACGAAGAAGAAAAATCTAAACAACAGAACTTAAGTTCTGGAAATGGGATTTCGACCCATTTTCCACCATTTTCGATTTTGAGCTCGGTTAAGACGATTTTTGGGCGATTTTTACGGGAAAACATTGAGGTAAGTGTTCCTTATCCTATATTTATTATATTTTATGATTCCATACTCATTTACATCATGAATCCGTGAATTTATGGAAGCAAAATCAGATTTTTATAAAATCTTCCAAAAATGTAAAATAAAGATTTAAAAGCCAATTTGAAGTCGGAATTCGATAATTTTTGCATGGTTGAACTCGTATCGGAATGGGTGTTCGTACTTTATTAGTTTTTCTAGAATTCGAGATGTGGGTCCCACTTTCAATTTTTTAAATGAATTTCAGATTTTAATGCGAAAAGTTAGTAAATTCATATGGAATTAATTCCTACGAATTGTGTTGAGTATATTGAATTTCTTATGACTAGATTTGAGGATTTTAGACACTAATTCGCGAGACAAAGGTTTATTGGATTCTTGAATTTGATTGCAAAGAGAGAAAGTGTCGTGGTTAACCCTGACTTGAGGGAATAGAACCCTTAAATTATTTGTTATGTAAAATGCATGTGAATGACGTATAGGCGAGGTGAGGAGTGTCTATACGTCGTCAAATTAATTATTTGCATAATTACTTGAAAATCATAAATCGTTTTAAATCATGAACTAATTATTATATTAATTGTTTCTCTCGTGTTCTTTGCTCAACATGTAACGACCCGACTTGTCAATTTAAGAATCTATGCCCCATTCAGCTACTTAAGGTCCCGAACAAATTTGTAATATGTATTATGACCTGCGGGTGTGGTCGAGTTTGATTTTCGGAAGATTCGGAATTAAATTGAAAGAACAATTCCTATTTAGAAGCTTAAATGAAAAGAGTTGACCAGATATTTGACTTATGTGTAAACGACCTCGGATTCAAATTCTGATGATTCCAATAGTTCCGTATGGTGATTTGGGACGTAGGAGCATGTTCGAAAAATTATTTGGAAGTCCGTAGTGGAATTTAACTTGAAATGGGGAAAATTGAATTTTCGGAAAGTTTGACCGGGGAGTAGACTTTTTGATATCGGGGTCGGATTCCGATTACGGAAGTGGGAGTAGGTCCGTAATATTAATTATGACTTATGTGCAAAATTCGAGGTCAATCAGATTTGATTTGATAGATTTCGGCGTCGAATGTAGAAGTTTGAAGTTCTAAAGTTCATAAAGCTTGAATTGGTATGTGATTCGTGGTTTTGATATTGTTTGATGTGATATGAGGCCTCGAGCAGGTTCGAGTTATGTATTGGACTTGTTGGTACGATTGGACGGGGGCCTCAGGTTTGATTCGGGGTGGTTTCGGACCAAGTTTGGGTGTTTTGATGTCGTTGGTTGCTGCTTCTGGTGTTGTTCTTCGCGTTCGCGGGGAGCTTCTCGTGTTCCCGAAGAAGGATTTTGCTGTTGGGACTTTGTTCTTCGCGTTCACGAAGAAGAAATATTTGTTGTGTGTCATCTGACTTTGGAGGCTCATATCTCGCAATCTATAAAGAATTGGAAAATAATCCAAAAATGTAAGTTGTAGCCCTTTGTGTCTTGTTTTCAGAAAGGTAAAGTATTTGTCATTTGGAGTTGTGTACAAAAAGTTATGGTATATATACTACAGGCTGTCTGGGAAGAGTTTGGAAATCTCTATTGCACAAAGCTGATTTTGGAAGCTTATATCTCGCAATCTATAAGGAATTGGGAGATGAGAAATAAATGAAAGTTATAGTCCTCGGATCTAGTGTTCAGAAAGTTAAACCATTCATCATTTGGAGTTTTGTATAAAACGTTATGACCATTATACTAGAGGCTGTCTGAGAAGAGTTTGAAAATGGCTGTTGGAGAATTTGTTCATCGCGAACGCGAAGTACAAATCCCTGGGCAGCAGAATAAAGTCCAAATTTGTCTCATTCTTCCATTTTTGGACCAAGGAAGATCGGGTGAGGTGATTTTTCGAGAGTGTTTCAAAGAAAACATTAGGGTAAGAATTTCTAACTTGATTTATGTTAAATTACATGAATCTATTGTTGTTTTTATCACTAAATTAGTGAATTGGGTTTGAAATGGTAGAAATACTCTAGACTTTAATTTAAGATTTGAAGGGTGATCCATTATCGGAATTTGATAATTTTGGTATGGTTGAACTCGTATCGGAATGGGTGTTCAAATTTCATAAAACAATTATCGGGTTCCGAGGGGCGGGCCCCGCGCTGACGTTTTAGAATAAAATTTTAAGTTGGTGTTTTATTATCTGAAATTGTTTCTGATGAATTTTAATGAAGTTACACAATTAATTTGGATATATTTGAGCTGTCCGGAGGTCAATTCAAGCAAGAAGGCTATTTCGGAATATCGACCTAACTTCAAAAGAAGGTAAGTATCTTACCTAACCTTGAGTGGGGGAAATTCTCCTTAGGCATTGAGTCTTATGTGCAATTTGTATAATTAAAAACCATGTACGCGAGGTAACGAGTACGTACTTGGTTTATATGTGCAAATTACATTGGTTAAAATCCTTAGACGCTCTTATGAATTAAATTGAAAATTTATTAGCACTTATTAAATCCTTTGATTTGTCTTGCCTAAGTCCCTGTTTTGTTGGATTTATTTTTATATGATGATTTGGTGTGATTGTCACCTTTATTTTTATGTGAAATATTATGTTGTTGAGTTGTTCACTCCCGGATATATTTGTTAAGATTTTGTGCACATTATGGTCGAGCCATGAGCTCCTGATTGTGGAAAATAATGTATTGTTAATTTTTGTGGCAAGTTGTAATATTTGAATACTTGATGTGCAATTTGTGATAAATTATAATATTTGAGCACTTGATGTGCAATCTGTGATAAATTATAATATTTGAGCATTTGATGTGCAAATATGTGATATGTTGTAAAATTTGAGCACTTGAGGTGCAATTTATGAGATGTGATATTGGCACGTTATATTTTTGGGAAGTTTTGTTCGGGTGTTTGCACGAGGTTTCTGCCATGCTATTATTACTATTGATTTATGCACATGCATCGTGACAAGGCGATATATATATATATATATATATATATATATATATATATATATGGGTTTGCGCTTGTGGCGAGACAAGGTGGGAATATTATTATGCGCATGCGGCGAGACAAGGCGGGCATTTACATTATTATTGCGCACGTGGCGAGACAAAGTGGGCTATGTTGGGAATTGAATTGTGATGACTTGTGATAGACTGGGGGCATTGTTGTTGTTGCATATTTACTTTGGGACTACGAGGCGGTACCTCAGGAGATACCCATGTCTTGCATATTTACTTTGGGACTACGCTGCGGTACCTCGGGAGATCCCCTTGTCTTGCATATTTACTTTGGGACTACGAGGCGGTACCTCGGGACATCCCCATGTCTTGCATATTTACTTTTGGGGCTACGAGTCAGTAACTCGGAAGATCCTGTCATGACCCAAAATCCCACCCGTCAGGATGGTGCCTATCTCAATACTAGGCAAGCTGACAATCTCAATAACCCACATATCTTTTAAATTTGAAAAAAAAATGATTAAATTTAGCGGAAGAAATCACACGAGTACAATTATAAATACTCCCAAAACCTGGTGTCACTGATTACATGAGCATCTAGAATGAATACAAGTCTGGAAAATATGGTCTGTAATAGTCTAAGACCAAATACACTAAACAAGGAGATAGGGAAGGAGAGGCAAGGTCTGCGAAACACGGCAGCTACCTCAGAATTTCCGAAAATCAACTGCGCAAAAGAACCAACACCCGCTATGTTCGGGAACACCTGGATATGCACACGAAGTGCAGGGTGTAATATGAGTACAACCAACTCAGCAAGTAACAATAATAAATAAGGAACTGAAGATAGTGACGAGCTACACAGTTATAGTTCACTTTCAGAAATTTCAGCAAGGAATAGACATGCTTTCAAATCTAGCATTTTAAGTCAAATTAATTTTATACAGTTCAAGTTCATGTAATCCGGATATAAAATCAATCAGAGAATTTCACAAAAATGACAGATAGAAACTAAGTGCAACAACAAAAGAAAAGCAAGTACATCCTCTTAGGACAACAATCACTCACTGGGCTCTCAACCCTCAGCACTCACACTCAATGGGTACCCGCGCTCACTAGGGGTGTACAGACTCCGGAGGGGCTCCTATAGCCCAAGTGCCATAATCTGCACGGACAACTCACATGCTATAATATTCTGTACGGACAACTCACGTGCTATAGTATCCTTGCCTCACCGACAGGCCCTCGGCCTTACTCAGTCCTAAACCTCTCTAGTCTCTCGAAAATCACAAAGATCAACCCAAACAAAGACAACATAGTATATCAACAAACAAATCAAGATAAGACTGAAGTATGATACGCAAGTAAAATCATGACTCAGTACAAGACAGCAATTAGCAAATAATTCAACAAGTACGCGACCTCTGTAGGTCCCAACAGTACTATCGCATAGCCTAAGCATGATTTACATTCTAATTTCTTTAACACATAGAGAGCATATAGCTAACAACAAGTTATTCAACTTTACAGTTTCATGGGGACCAAGGCACAATCCCCTCGGTGCCCTCCCACACGCACGTCACCTAGCATGTGCGTCACCTCCAAAATAATCTTAGGACACAAAATTTCGGGGTTTCATACCCTCAGGACCAGATTTTTAACTGTTACTTACCTCAAACCGTGAAATTCTTATTCCGCTAAGCCTTTGCCTCGTGAATTGGCCTCCAAACGCCTCGAATCTAGTCAAAAATAATTCGATTCAATCAATAAAATTTATTGGAATCAATTCCATAAGAAAATGCTAATTTTCCATAAAAATCCGACTTTTAGCTCAAAAATCGCCACGTCTCGGAACCCAACAAAAGTTACAAAATCCAAAAGCCCATTCAGCCATGAGTCTAACCATACTAATTTTACCAAAATTTGACCTCAACTCGACCCCCAAATCTTCAAATCTTATTTTCATATCCCTAAGTTCAAACCCCCGATTTACACCTCAAAAACATGTAATTTAGTCAGACTATTCGATGATAATTCAATATTATGGAGTAGAAATGATCACAAGTCACTTACCTTAAGTTTTCCCGTGAAAATTTTGCTCACAATCACCCAACCCGAGCTTGAATTGCCCAAAAATGGCAAAAGCTCGAAACCCCCTCTGTGTTTGTACTGCCCTGGGATTTTTGCACCTGCGGTAACTTGGCCGCTTCTGCGCCAACCGCATATACGGAAAAAGCCCTCGCATCTGCGTGCCTGTGTGCACTTCTGTGTGCATCCTTCCGCATTTGCACTCACGCAGGTGCGGAATTCCCTCGCACCTGCGACCATTGCCTCACAGTCCTCTGCCCGCATCTGTGCTTGCGAGGCTCGCTTCTGCGAGCTCGCACCTGCGATGGAATTTCCGCAGGTGCGATTGTATCAAATGGCAGAAACTTCATGTTTTTCTTCTAAGTCCGAATTTGATCCGTTAACCATCCGAAACTCACCCGAGGCCCCCGGGACCTCAACCAAATATACCAACAAGTCCTAAAACATCATACGAACTTAGTCGACCCTTTAAATCACCTCCAACAACGCTAAAACCACTAATCACACATAGATTCAAGCCTAATGACCTTTTAAACTTCCAATTTCTACAAACGACGTTGGAACCTATCAAATCACGTCCGATTGACCTCAAATTTTGTACACAAGTCATAAAAATGACATAACGAAGGAATTCAAATTTTCAGAATCGGATTCCAACCCCGATATCAAAAAGTCAACCCCCCGGTCAAATTTTCCAAAATTTCAACTTTCGCCATTTCAATCCTAATTCCACTACGGACCTCTAAATAATTTTTTGGACACGCTCCTAAGTCCAAAATCACCATACGAAGTTATTGGAATTATCAAAATTTGAATCTGAGGTCGTTTACACATATGTACGCATCCGGTCAATGTTTCTAACTTAAATTTTCAATTATGAGACTAAGTGTCTCATTTCACTCTGAATTTCTTCCGGACCCGAACCAACTAACCGGTAAGTCAAAAACAACTGTAACATATAAATTGAGCAGTAAATGGGGGAACTGGATTATAATACTCAAAATGACCGGTCGGGTCGTTACAGATCCCCTGTTGAGCATTTACTTTTGGAACTACGAGACGGTATATTGGGAGTGCCCTTTTGTTGACATCTCTCTATGGTTGCACTTGCCTTTGGTTATTTTGTATTTCCGTGATAGGAAAATCCTTTTGAGATGTCATGATGTATTATTTGATTTTACTTTGTGTTTGTATTCCTTGTTGTATTATGTTGGCTTGGCTTTTTAGTACAATACTCTGAAGATTTATATTCCTGATTTTTATCGATTTTTTATGACTAGGTAGTTTTAAATAAAAGAAGTTACTATTATGTTTTGAATTAATAAGTTTTACATCTGAAGCAATAGATTATCTGATGTTTTATTTAAATTGAAATGTCATTTTTCTTCACTCCAACTATTTCTAAAATAAACTCATTTCTTTGTTGAATTCTACTCGGTTTAAAAATGATAACCTTACTTTATTGAAAATAAATTAATCGTGCGGATTTTATGTATAGACATATTTGGCACGGGAGTTATCTGTGCGATTGTGATAGAGATATGGGCACGAGATTCCGTGGAATATGAAAGTGGGATGAGACCCATATTTTTATGATTATGAAATGAGGTATCACGGGGTGACTTTTATTTGAAAGGATTATATTCGAAATAATATCTATTTGAAGGAATTATATTATAAAGAGATTTATGTGAAAGAATTTTATTTGGAAGAGTATTATTTGAGAAACATATAGGCGAAAGATTTATATTGGAAGGACTTGATTAATTGGTTGTACTTGTATTCATTATTTGTTGCGCAATATTTATGGTGTTCTTGCCGCCCTGCTGTATATATCACTGGTTGATTATTGTTTCCATCATTGTTATTTGTTTCCTATTATTTTTGCATACTATATTGCACAGGTTATTAGACTAGTGAGTGTCTCAACTGTACCTCGTCACTACTCCACTGAGGTTAGTCTTGATACTTACTGGGTACCGCCCGTGGTGTACTCATACTACACTTCTGCGCATTTTTGTGCAGAGCCAAGTGTTGGAGATATCGGACTCGGATAGAGTTAAAGTGTGATCGCAAGGATTCAAGGTAGAGCTGCTTGGTCGTCGCAGTCCCTTGGAGTCTATCCATTTTATTGTATTGTTAATTATTAATCAAATAAAATTGAGTATTCCATCCTTGAGATCATTCCATGTATTCAGTTAGAGTTCGTGACTCAGTATTACCAATCTTGGGAGGTTGTTATATTTGTAAATATTTCCGTTGTTGGTTTATATATAAAACAAAATGGCGTGAATTATTATTATAATCGGCTTACCTAGGCTTAGAGACTAAGTGCCATCACGACGCCTGTGGCGGGATTTTGGGTCGTGACACAACATCATGCCTTGAATCCATGCTATAATTGCTACATGCTTAATTGCTACTTAATTGCCGCTTCACGTTTAGCATACTAATTATTAAAATGCCTATTACATCCTTAATTTCCACAATTAATTGTTACTTGTCATCACTTATTTCTAATAAATCATAATTATTGTATGCTTGTTATCTTATAATTTCATATTAATTGTTGCATTTATTGGAGTAATTTATTTTATAAGAATTGGTAAATGAATATATTGGAGGAGCGGGTTGCACGCCGCAACGGAAATGAAAGTGAATATATTGGAGGAACGGGTTACACGTCGCAACAGAATTGATTGAAATAAATATATTTTAGGAGCGGGTTGCACGCCGCAATAGAACTGATTGAAATAAATATATTGGAGGAGCGGGTTGTACGTCGCAACAGAATTGATTGAAAAGATATAATGGGATCGGGTTGTGTAACGATCTGGCTGGTCGTTTTTAGCATTATAACCCAGTTCCCCCATTTACTGCTCAATTTAAGCTTTACAGTTGTTCTATGACTTACCGGGTTAGTTGGTTCGGGTCCGGAAGGAATTCGGAGTGAAACGAGACACTTACTCTCATAATTGAAAATTTAAGTTAGAAAGGTTGATCAGATGTGGACTTATATGTAAACGACCTCGGATTTAAATTTTGATAATTTCAATAGCTCCGTATGGTAATTTTAGACTTGGGAGTGTGTTCGGAAAATTAATTGGAGGCCGGTAGAGGAATTAGGCTTGAAATGGCGAAAGTTGAATTTTTCGGGAAGTTTGACCAGGGAGTTGACTTTTTGATATTGGGGTCGGAATCCGATTCTAAAAATTGAAATGCCTCTGCTATGTCATTTATGAATTGTGTGTAAAATTTGAGGTCAATCGGACGTGATTTGATGGTTCCGGCATCGTTTGTAGAAATTGAAAGTTTCAAAGTTCATTAGGCTTGGATCTATGTGCGATTCATATTTTTAGTGTTGTTGGATGTGATTTGAAGACTCGACTAAGTTTGTATGATGTTTTAGGACTTGATGGTATATTTGGCTTGGGTCCCGAGGGGCTCGGGCATGTTTCGGATGGTATTCAGATTATTTTCATTCATTTTGGCACTGCTGGAAGCTGCTATTTGTTGGTGTTTCAGACCTTCTTCGCGATCGCGGAGATTGGGACGTGATCGCGTAGGCTTAGTTGAGGGAGTGTTGATTTTGTTCTTCGCAATCGTGTGAAGTCAACCGCGATCGCATAGGTTGGGCCAGTCTGTGCTACGCGAACGCGTGGAAGAGGTCGCGATCGCGTATGGGAAACTTCAGAGGAAGCAGGGCCTCGTGTTTGCTCTTTGCGATCGCGTGAAGAGGGATGCGATCGCGTGAGCTAGAATCTTGTGCATCGCGATCGCATGTGATTGTTTGCGATCGCGTAGGGTTAAACCTGAGCAGTGGAAAACTGTTCTTCGCGATCGCGTATGATTGTTCGCGATCGCGTAGAGAAACTGTCCAATTTTGACGAATTGGAGCTTGGGAAGAGGCGATGTTTGGGAGATTTTCAGAGGAAACAACGGGGTAAGTGTTCTTAACTCAATATTGGTTAAATTACCCGAATCCACGATTGTTTTTATCATTTATTGGGTGAATCAAGTTAGAAAATTTAGAAAACCCTCTTGGTTTAAATTGAAGATTTGAGGGTCGAGTTGAGGTCAGATTTTGGTAAAATCGGTATAGCTAGACTCGTGGTTGAATGGGCTTTCGGATTTTGTAACTTTTGTCGGGTTCCGAGACGTGGACCCTACAGGCGAGTTTTGAGCTAAATTTCTAATTTTGTTGGAAAATTAGTGTTTTCTCATGGAATTAATTCCAATAAATTATTGACTGAATCGAATTATTTGTGGCTAGATTAGAGGCATTTGGAGGCCAATTCATGAGGAAAAGACATTACAGAAAAAAGAATTACATGGCTTGAGGTAAGTAACAGTTTTAAATCTGGTCCTGAGGGTGAAACCTCGGATTTTGTGTCATGTGATTATTTTGGAGGTGACGCACATGCTAGGTGACAGGCGTGTGGGCGTGCACCGAGGGGATTGTGACTTGGTCCGTCCCGTGAGACTGTAAAGTTGAATAACTTTTTGTTAGCTATATGCTATCTATGTGTTGAAAAATTTGACTGTAAATCATGCTTAGGCTATGTGATAGTACTGTTGGGACCCGCAGAAGTCGCATACTTGTTGAATTATTTGCTAATTGTTGTCTTGTACTCTGTCATGATTTTACTTGCGTATCATACCTCAATTTTTCTTGATATTTGTTGATACACTATGTTATCTTTGTTTGGAATTATCTTTGTGATTTCCGAGAGCCCAAGAGACTAGAGAGTTTGATGACTGAGTGAGGTCGAGGGCTTGTCGGTGAGGTATGGATATTATAGCACGTGAGTTGTCCGTACAACACGTGAGTTGTCCGTACAACACGTGAGTTGTACGTGTAGGATATTATAGCATGTGAGTTGTCTGTACATCACGTGAGTTATCCGTGCGTATTATAGCGCTTGGGATGTAGGAGCCCTTCCGGAGTTTGTACAACCCTAGTGAGCGTGGGTACCCATTAAATGTGAGTGCTGAGGGTTGGGAGCCCAGTGAGTGATTGTTGTCCTGAGAGGCTATACTTGGTTTTCATTTGTTGTTGCACTTAGTTGCTATATGTCATTGTTGTGAAATTCTCTAAATGATTTTATATCCGAATTACATGAACTTGAACTGTATAAAACTGATTTGACTTAAACTGATGGATTTGAAAGCATGTCTATTCTTTCCTGGAATTACTAAAAGTGAACTATAACTGTGTAGCTCGTCACTATCTTCAGTTCCTTATTTATTATTGTTACTTGCTGAGTTGGTTGTACTCATACTATACCATGCACTTCGTGTGCAGATCCAGGTGTTCCCGGACATAGCGGGTGTTGATTCTTTCGCACAATTGATTTTTCGGAGATTCTGAGGTAGCAGTCGTATTTCGCAGAACTTGCCTCTCGTACCCTATCTCCTTATTTAATATATTTGGTCTCAGACTGTTATGGACCGTATTTTCCAAACTAGTATTCATATTAGATGCTCATGTACTCAGTGACGCCAGGTTTTGGGAGTGTTTGTATCGGTATTTGCAAGATTTGTGGATTGTGTTTAAAAATTATATTTTCAAACTTACAAGAAATTGTGGTTTATTGAGATTGTGGGCTTGCCTAGTATTGAGATAGGCGCCATCACGACAGGTTAGAATTTTGGGTCATGACAAGTTGGTATCAGAGCCTAGGTTACATAGGTCTCAAGAGTCATGAGCAGGTTTCGTAGAGTCTTGCGGATTGGTACGGAAACGTCTGTACTTATGTGCGAGAGGTTGCAGAACCCTTAGGAAAATTTTACTTTCTTGTATTCTGTAGTGCAAATTTGTTGATTCCGGAAAACTAAATTTTTGTTATTCTATTCTCTCACAGATGGTGAGGACACGTACTACCGGATCGGACGGCCAGCCATCAGTGCCACCAATTAGGGTCGCGAGAGGCCGAGGTCATGTTAGAGGCCGAGGCTGAGGTAGGGGTCAAGGTATAGCTCGCGCAGCTATTGGAGCAGCACCTGTTGTACCACCAGTTACTCCAGCTCAGGAGCAGATTCCGAATACAGTTGAGCTGCGGGACCAACTCAAGCACCAGCTACACCTATTGTGATTTCAGGCCTTCAGGTGGCTCTGGCCCATATATTGACAGTTTGTACTGGTCTTGCTCAAAGGGTTTTGGCTCAGGCCGCACCTGCCACTTCTTAGCCCGGGGGAGGTACTCATACCCCTGTTACCCGTACTCCAGACTAGGTAGTACAAGGACTTCAGATACCGGGGGTACTACTAGCCCAGTCAGAGGATGCTCAGGGTTTTCTGGATAGGTGTCAACGGATGCTTCGGACAGCGGGTATTCTGGAGACTAGTGGGGTATCGTTCACTACTTTTCTATTTTTTGGGGCTTCCTTCAGATGGTGGGATTCTTACGAGAGGTGTAGGCCGGTCGGTGCAGCACCTCTTACCTAATAGCAGTTCTCCGATCTATTCCTGGAGAAATTCGTGCCTCAGTCCCGTAGAGAGGAGCTGCGCAGGCAGTTCGAGTAGCTTCGTCAGGGTGATATGCTTGTGACATAGTATGAGATGAGATTTATAGAGTTGGCACGTCATTCTATCTGGTTGATTCCCACAGATAGAGAAAGGATCAGGAGGTTCATAGATGGCTTCACTTTTTAGCTACGATTACTCATGACTAAAGAGAGAGTGTCTGGTGCTACTTTTGACGAGGTGGTTAAGATTGATCGTCAGATTGAGATGGTTCACAGTTAGGAACAGATTGAGAGGGAGGCTAAGAGGCCTCGTGGTTCAGGTGATTTCAGCGGTGTTCCTTCAGGGGGTCAGTTTTACTGCAGTAGGGGTCGTTCCTTCAGACACGCTCAGGCAACTCGTCTAACTCTTCATGATGCATCAGCTAGCCACGGTTCTTACAGTTCTCACTCAGGCCAGTCTTCATTCAGTGCACTACCATCGTAGAGTTCTCATCATGCCTCGTCCGCTCAATCTTCTACAGGTAATTCCTCGGGTTATTAAGAGCAGCAGTTCCATCAGAGGAGGGGTTGTTTCGAGTGTGGAGAATTGGGTCATTTCAAGAGTGATTGTCCTAGGCTATTGAGTGGGGCTCTACAGTAGAGTTCTCGACCAACGGCACCAGCACTAGCAGTTACACCACCCGCCTAGCTAGCTCGTAGTGGAGGTCAAGCAGTTAAGGGTCGCCCAAGAGGGGGAGGCCGGTCAGGTGGCGGTCGGGCTTGATTCTATGCTTTTCCTACCAGGCCAGATGCTACTGCTTCAGATGCAATGATCGCAGGTATTGTTTCAGTGTGCCATAGGGAGGCTTCTATATTATTTGACCCTGGTTCCACTTATTCATATGTATCATCGTATTTTGCTCATTACTTGGATATGCCCCATGAGTCCTTATTTTTACATGTATGTGTATCAACACCTGTAGGCGATATTATTACTGTGGACCGTGTGTATCGGTCGTGTGTGGTAACTATTGGGGAAATGGAGACTAGAGTTGATCTCTTATTACTCGGTATGGTAGATTTCGATGTAATCCTGGGTATGGATTGGTTGTCTCCATGTCATGCTATTATGGAATGTCACGCAAAACCCGTGACGTTGACGATGTAGGGGTTGCCAAAGGTTGAATGGAGAGGTTCTCTAGATTTTGTTCCTAGCAGGGTAATTTCTTATTTGAAGGCCCAACATATGGTTGGAAAGGGATGTTTGTCATATTTGGCCTTTGTGAGAGATGTTGATGCAGATACTCCTATTATTAATGCAGTACCGGTCTTGCGAGACATTCCGGATGTATTTCCTGTAGACCTGCCGGGTATGCCACCCGACAGGGATATTGATTTCGGTATTGACTTGGTGCAGGGCACTCAGCCCATTTCTATTCCTCTGTATCGTATGGCACCAGCTGATTAAAAGAATTGAAAAAGCAACTTCGGGAACTCCTTGAAAAGGGGTTTATTAGGCCTAGTGTGTCACCTTGGGGTGCACCGGTTCTGATTGTGAAAAAGAAATATGGTACTATGCGGATGTGCATTGATTATAGGCAGTTGAACAAAGTTACACTCAAGAATAAATATCCATTGCCGTGTATTGATGACTTATTTGACAAGCTTCAGGGAGCGAGGGTGTTCTCCAAAATTGATTTGCGATCTGGGTTTCACCAGTTCAAAATTCGGGATTCGGAGATTCTAAAGACGGCATTCATAACTCGTTATGGCCACTATGAATTTCTTGTGATGTCTTTTGGTCTAACCAATGCCCCAGCGGCATTTATGCACTTGATAAATAGTGTATTACATCCATATCTTGATGCATTTGTCGTAGTATTTATTGATGATATCCTGGTGTACTCACATATCCAGGAGGAGCATGCACAACACTTGGGTATTGTATTACAAAGATTAAGAGAGGAGAGACTTTATGCCACATTCTCTAAGTGTGAGTTCTGGCTTAGTTCGGTGGCATTCTTCGGACACATAGTGTCTAGTGAAGGGATTAAGGTGGATCCGAAAAACATAGAGGCAGTTCAGAGTTGGCCCAGGCCGTCTTCTGTTACTCAGATTCGGAGTTTTCTTGGTTTGACCGGTTATTATCGTCTCTTCATGGAGGGTTTCTCGCCTATTGCATCGCCTATGACTAAATTGACCCAGAAAGGTGCTCCGTTCAGGTGGTTGGATGAATGTGAAGAGATCTTTCAGAATCTCAAAATAGCTTTGACTATAGCTCCAGTATTGGTGTTGCCTACAGGTTTAGAGTCTTATACTGTGTATTTTGATGCATCGTGTATTGGTCTCGGTGCAGTGCTGATGCAAGTCAGTAGGTGGATTTCCTATGCATCCAAATAGTTAAAGGTGCATGAGAAGAATTATCCAGTCTACGACCTTAAGTTAACAGCTATTGTTCATGCCTTGAATATTTGGCAGCACTATTTGTACGGTGTCCATTGTGAGGTTTATACAGATCACCGGAGTCTACAACACCTGTTCAAAGAGAAAGATCTTAATTTGCGGTAGCGGAGGTGGTTAGAGTTGCTTAAGGATTATGATATCACCATTCTCTATCATCCCGGAAAGGCCAATGTAGTGGTCGATGCCTTGAGTCGTAAAGCAAAGAGTTTGGGCAGCTTAGCATACTTACCGGTAACAGAGAGGCCCTTAGCCTTGGATGTTCATGCCTTGGCCAACCAGTTTGTTAGATTGGATGTTTCCGAGCCGAATCGAGTTTTGGCTTCTGGTTCCTCGGTCTTCTTTATATGATCGCATCAGAAAGCGCCAGTATGATGATCCACATCTGTTTGTCCTTAAGGACACAGTTTAGCATGGTGATGCCAAAGAAGTCACTATCGGAGATGATGGTGTATTACCGATGCAGGGCAGGCTATGTGTGCCTAATGTATATGGTTTGCGTGAGTTGATTCTCCATGAAGCTCACAGTTCGCGGTACTTCATTCTTCCAGGTATCGCAAATATGTATCAGGATTTGAGGCACACTATTGGTGGAGGCGAATGAAGAAAGATATAGTTGGATTTGTAGCTCGGTGTTTAAATTGTCAACAGGTAAAGTACGAGCATCAGAGATCAGGAGGATTACTTCAGTGGCTTGAAATTTCGGAGTGTAAATGGGAGCGTATTACCATGGACTTCGTAGTTGGGCTTCCACGGACTTTGAGGATGTTTGATGCGGTTTGGGTGATTGTAGATCGTTTGACTAAGTCCGCGCATTTTATTCTAGTTGGTACCAATTATTCTTCGGAGGGGTTGGCTGAGATTTATATCCGCGAGATTATTCACCTACAAGGTGTGCTAGTTGGTACCAATTATTCTAGTTGGTACCAATTATTCTTGGGATCAATTTTTGCCACTCGCGGAGTTTGCTTATAATAATAGCTACCAGTCAAGCATTCAAATGGCTCCGTATGAGGCTTTGTATGGGAGACGGTGCCGGTCCCCGGTGGATTGGTTTAAGCCATCTGAGGCTAGGTTATTAGGTACTGGCTTGGTTCAGGATGCTTTAGAGAAGGTCAAAGTGATTCAGGAACGGCTTCGCACGGCACAGTCTAGACAGAAGAGTTATGCTGTCAGGAAGGTTCGTGATGTTGTTCACAAAGTTGAGGAGAAGGTTCTGCTCAAGATTTCACCCATCACAACTGTGCCGTGCGAAGCCGTTCCTGAATCACTTTGACCTTCTCTAAAGCATCCTTGTAAACAACATCTCTAAAGCACAGTCAAGGTTGATCCCTCGGTATATTGGGCCTTTTGAGATACTTAAGAAAATTGGGGACGTGGCTTATGATCTTCCTTTGCCACCTAGTCTATCAGGTGTTCATCCAGTGTTTCATGTATCCATGCTCTGAAAGTATGTCAGGGATCTGTCTCATATTCTGGATTTCAGTACAGTACAACTGGACGGTCATTTGACTTATGATGTGGAGCCGGTGGCTAGTTTAGACCGGCAGGTTTGAAAGCTGAGGTAAAAGAACATAGCACCAGTGAAGGTACAGTGGAGAGGCCAGCCAGTCGGAGAATCTACTTGGGAGATTGAGTAGGAGATGCGGTACAAATATCCACACCTATTTGAGACTCCAGGTATGATTCTAAACCCGTTCGAGGACGAACGTTTGTTTAAGAGGGGGAGAATGTAACGACTCGGCCTGTTGTTTTTAGTATTATAACCCCATTCCCCTATCTACTGCTCAATTTATGCTTTACAGTTAATCTATAACTTACCGGGTTAGTTGGTTCGGGTCCGGAAGGAATTCGGAATGAAACGAGACACTTAGTCTCATAATTGAAAATTTAAGTTAGAAAAGTTAACCGGATGTGGACTTATGTGTAAACGACCTCGGATTTGCATTTTGATGATTTCAATAGCTCCGTATGGTGCTTTTAAACTTAGGAGCGTGTCCAAAAAATTAATTGGAAGTCGGTAGAGGAATTAGGCTTGAAATGGCGAAAGTTGAATTTTTTGGGAAGTTTGATCGGGGAATTGACATTTTGATATGACGGTCGGAATCTGATTCTAAAAATTGGAATAGCTATGCTATATCATTTATGACTTGTGTGCAAAATTTGAGGTCAATCGGACGTGATTTGATAAGTTTCGGCGTCATTTGTAGAAATTGAAAGTTTCAAAGTTCCTTAGGCTTGAATCTATGTGTGATTCGTGTTTTTAGTGTTGTTGGATGTGATTTGAACACTCGACTAAGTTCGTATGATATTTTAGGACTTATTGGTATATTTGGCTGGGGTCCCGAGGGGCTCGGGCATGTTTCGGATGGTATTCAGATTATATTCCTTCATTTTGGCACTGCTGGTAGCTGCTCTTTGCTAGTGTTTCAGACCTTCTTCGCGATCGCGAAGATTGGGATGCAATCGCGTAGGCTTAGTTGAGGCAGTGTTAATTTTGTTCTTTGTGATCGTGTGAAGTCAACCGCGATCACGTAGGTTGGGCCATTCTGTGCTACGCGAACGCGTGGGAGAGGCCGCGATCGCGTAGGGGAAACTTGAGAGGAAGTTAGGCCACGCGTTTGCTCTATGCGATTGCGTGAAGAGGGATGTGGTCGCGTAGAGCTGGAATCTTGTGCATCGCGATCACCTGTGATTGTTCGCGATCACGTAAGGTTAAACCTAGGCAGTGGAAAACTGCTCTTCGCGATCGCGTGTGATTGTTCGCGATCGCGTAGAGCAAATGACTAGGCAGAGAGTTTAAGTTCTGAAAATGGGACTTCGTCCCATTTTCCATTTTTGATGGATTGGAGCTCGGGAAGAGGTGAGTTTTGGGAGAGTTTCATAGGAAAAAACGGGGTAAGTGTTCTTAACTCAATATTGGTTAAATTACCCGAATCCATGGTTGTTTTTATCATTTATTGGGTGAATCAAGTTAAAAAACATAGAAAACCCTCTTGGTTTAAATTGAAGATTCCAGGGTCGAGTTGAGGTCGGATTTTGGTAAAATTGGTATGGTTAGACTCGTGGTTGAATGGGCTTTCGGATTTTGTAACTTTTGTCGGGTTCCGAGGCGTGGACCCACAGGCAATTTTTGAGCTAAATTTAGGATTTTGTTGGAAAATTAGTATTTTCTCATGAAATTAATTCCAATAAATTTGATTGACTGAATCGAATTATTAGTGGTTAGATTTGAGGCATTGGGAGGCCAATTCATGAGTAAAAGACATTGCAGAATAAAGAATTACACGGCTTGAGGTAAGTAACATTTTTAAATCTGGTCCTAAGGGTATGAAACCCTGGATTTTGTGTCATGTGATTATTTTGGAGGTGACGCACATGCTAGGTGACGGGCGTGTGAGCGTGCACCGAGGGGATTATGACTTGGTCCGTCCCGTGAGACTGTAAAGTTGAATAACTTGTTGTTAGCTATATGCTCTCTATGTGTTCAAGAAATTTGACTGTAAATCATGCTAAGGCTATGTGATAGTACAGTTGGGACCCGCAGAGGTCGCATACTTGTTGAATTATTTGCTAATTGTTGTCTTGTACTCAGTCATGATTTTACTTGTGTATCATACCTGAGTCTTTCTTGATATTTGTTGATACACTATGTTATCTTTGTTTGGGCTGATGTTTGTGATTTTTGAGAGCCCGATAGACTAGAGAGGTTGATGACTGAGAGGTCAAGGGCCTGTTGGTGAGGTATGGATATTATAGCATGTGAGTTATCCATGTAGCACGTGAGTTGTCCGTGCAGGATATTATAGCACGTGAGTTGTCCGTGCAGGATATTATAGCACGTGAGTTGTCTGTGCAGATTATAGCGCTTGGGTTGTAGGAGCCCCTCCGGAGTCTGTACACCCAGTGAGCGCGGGTACCCATTGAGTGTGAGTGCTGAGGGCTGGGAGCCTAGTGAGTGATTATTGTCCTGAGAGGTTGTACTTGCTTTTCATTTGTTGTTGCACTTAGTTTCTATCTATCATTGTTGTAAAATTCTCTTAAAGATTTTATATCTGGATTACATGAACTTGAACTGTATAAAACTTATTTGACTTAAACTGTTGGATTTGGAAGCATGTCTATTCTTTATAGGAATTACTGAAAGTGAACTATAACTGTGTAGCTCGTTACTATCTTCAGTTCCTTATTTATTATTGTTACTTGCTGAGTTGGTTGTACTCACACTACACCCTGCACTTCGTGTGCAGATCCAGGTATTCCCGGACATATCGGGTGTTGAATCTTTCACACCGTTGATTTTTCGGAGATTCTGTGGTAGCTGTCGTGTTTCGCAGACCTTGCCTCTTGTTCCCTATCTCCTTATTTACTATATTTGGTCTCAGACTGTTATGGACCGTATTTTCCAAACTTGTATCCATATTAGATGCTCATATACTCACTGACACCAGGTTTTGGGAGTATTTGTATCGGTATTTGCGAGATTTATGGATTGTGTTTAAAAATTATATTTTCAAACTTAAAAGAAATTGTGGTTTATTGAGATTGTCAGCTTGTGTAGTATCGAGATAGGCGCCATCACGACAAGTTAGAATTTTGGTTCGTGACAGGTTGCACGCTGCAACATAATTGAATATGAATATATTGTGGGATAGGGTTACACGTCGCAACGGAAACTGATTGAAATAATAATTGGTTATGACTGTTGAGTTGGATTCAACTGTTGAAAAGAGACACATGTTTTATTTCTATTATTGTTGTTGTTATTATTATTGCGTACAGGTTAATGCATATGACCTACCTTAGCCTCGTCACTACTTCGTCTAAGTTAGGCTCGGCACTTACCAGTACATGGGGTCAGTTGTACTGATACTACACTCTACACTTCTTGTGCATATTTCGGAGTTGGTCCCTGCGGCGTATTGTAAATTTGCCCGGATACAGCTACCAGTGAAGACTTGAGGTATAACTGCACAGCATTCATAGTTCTGAAGTCCCCTTCTATATTATCTTAGTTTTGTATTATATTTCAAACAACTTGAATTTTATTAAGACATTTATTTGTATTATTCTAGAAGCTCCTTCACTTGTGACTCTAGATCTAGGATGGTATTTAGATATCACGATTATTATGGATTATTCACTTTATTTCAGATTTTATTTCTGCATTTGTTTTCTTGTTATTAATTAATTTAAATTTTTTGTTAAAATGGCTAATTATATTCTAACGTTGGCTTGCCTAGCAAGTGAAATATTAGGCGGCATCACGGTCCCGAAGGTGGGAATTTCGGGTCGTGACATAAGGATTCTCATATAAGAAAGTTTTATTAAAACTCTAAATATAATCCAAGTGATTGAATTTTACTGCAACTTTCTGTTCAGGATAAGTACATTCTCTTTCCTTTAAAGTACTTAGTCCCCATTCATCTGAGGCTAATATTTTCTTGATTACTATCTTAGAGAAATTATAAATTCTCTTAGTAGTTGCAGGATAGAAATGTTGAATTTCAGTTGATCTTGTGGATGAGAGCATTATCTCATAATGAATTCTGTATTTATATGCAGGAGTGGCATATGACACTGTATCAAAATACCTTGTCATTAATTGCCATGAATTATCCTTTCATTTAAGGTCGGATTACTCGAAAAGAACTATTAGTTCGTTTTCTTCCTTTCAGTTATAACCCTCCAGATTCTCATGGCTTTCTTCTGTTATTATAGAAGATTCTCTGCAATATTGGCAGCTACCTACTGTCGATTTCCCATTTGGGCGAGGATATTACATCTACCACCATTTCCTTTTCCTCTTCCTCGAGGAGGTCTGTATGTGGGTCTCATATCCTAAATTATATAAAAATATTAGTTTAAATATTCTCGGGTAAGAAAATTAGGAAGACTACTATCAGATCCTTTTTTATATATTAATTCAAAATCAAATGGAGCCAATAATTCTTGCCATCTTGCAAATATTTGTTTTGACACATCATGCTTAAAATCTTTATTAAAGATAAATTTTGCAGCTTGGCAATCTGTCCTTATTAAGAATTTATGATTATAAAGATCACTTTGGAATTTCATAACACATTTTACTATAACAAGGATTTCCTTAGCTACAGTAGCATAATTCTTTTGGGAGTTATTCCATTTTCCCGAATAAAATTGAACAAGATACTCTTGTTTATCCATTGAAGAGCATTGTTTCAATATTCCACCATCCCAATGTCTGAAGTATCAGTTTCAACTACCTTTGCCCAACTTGGGTTGGCAAGAGTTAAACATGAAAATTTTTTATCCTTCTGTTTAATTCTTTTGACTGATTCTGTATGACAATCAGTCCATGGTTTAGAATTCTTCTTTAGTCTATCATTAAGAAGAGTAGTATCTTTAGCAATATCATGTATAAAAGAAGAAATATAATTTAAGCTTCCTAAAAATCTCTGAAGTTGAATTTTATCGGTAATTATATCAGGAAATTTAGAAGCAAATTCGATACTTCTGTTAATAGGAATAATTCTACCTTTTTCAATACTATGATCAAGAAGTCTAATATTAATTTGGAAAAGAGACATTTTGGTTTAGATATTACTAGACCATTCTGAATTATAATGTTTCTAAACAAATTTAAATGTTTGAAATGTATTTTAATACTTTTTAAAAATACTAATATATCATCTATATAGACAATTATAAAGTCTGTATAAGGGAGAAAAATATCATTCATGATTTTCTGAAATTTAGAAGGGGTGTGTTTTAAACCAAAAGACATAACATTCCATTCATATTGACTCATTGGGACATTAAAAGCAGTTTTATACTTATCATTTCCAAATGTCTGAATTTGCCAATAACCTGATTTTAAATAGAATTTAGAAAATACAATAGAATTATGTAACCTATCTAATAAATCCTTTTTATTAGGAATAGGATACCCGATCCATTTCAAAACCTTATTAAAAGGTTTATAATTAATAACTAGTTTAGCAACTCCTCTTTCCTGTTTAGCATGTTTATTAATATAGAAAGCAGTACAAGACCATTTAGACTTTGAGGGTTTTATTAAACCCTTTTGATGTAAGGAATTTATTTCCTTTTTGCATAATTCTAATTATTCAAAATTCATCTGACAAGGCCTAGCCTTGGTAGGAATATTATCCTCTGAGAAGTCTTCTTTGTAGGGAAGACTTACAATATGCTTCTTTCTATCCCAAAATTGATTTGGATGGTCTCCACATATTTGCAAGGAAAACTGAGTTTTTAATAAATCAATTTTATTAACAAGTTTAGGATTTTTCATGTAATGACCCAACCGGTCATTTTAAATTTTAAAACCCCACTCCCCTAAATAAAACTCCCCGTATGTGCTTTTATTAATTTATGACTTGCAAGGATGGTTGGTTCGGGATTTAGAACTGTTCGGGTTGAAATCGGAACACTTGGTTCCTTAAGTTGGACTTTAAAGGCCAAGTTTGACTTCGGTCAACATTTTGAGAAAACGATCCCGGAATCGGGATTTTACAGTTCCAATAGGTTCGTATGATGATGTCAGACTTGGGCGTATGTTCAAATCAGGTTTTGGGTAACCAGGGAGCATTTTGGCGCTTAATAGTAAAAATCAACTAATTGAAGGTTTAAAGTTCTTTAAATTAGGTTTGGAGTAGGTTTTAGAGTAATCGAGGTCCATTTGAAATTCGAGTTTGGGAATAGTTCCATATGGTGATTTAAGACTTGCACGCAAAATTTAGTGTCATTTCGAGTAGTATAAGTATATTTCGGCACGTTTGGAGTAAGTTTGAAGAATTTAAAATTCTAAGTTGAATCAATTTGGTTTGGGGTATGATTCAGTAACGACCTAGCCGGTAATTTTGATAGTATTAGCCCTGATCCCCTATTTACTGCTTCTCCCATATCTATTTCTGCTATTGTGACTTGCTGTGAGGTTTTGTTTTGGTTTTTGCAGTGTTTTGGGACACTTAGTCCCTAAATGGAGGTTTAAGCCTTATGATTTGGACCATAGTCGAAATTGTATGAAGACGACTCCCGAATGGAGTTCCTTTGGTTTCGTTAGCTCCGTTAGGTGATTTTGGGCTTAGGAGCGTGTCCGGATTGTGTTTTGGAGGTCCGTAGCTTATTTAGGCTTGAAATGGCGAAAGTCGAATTTTTGGAGATTTGGACCGCTAGTGGAAATTTTGATATCGGGGTTGGATTCCGATTCTGGAAGTTGGAGTAGGTCCGTAATGTTGAATATGACTTGTGTACAAAATTTGGGGTCAATCGGACGTGATTTGGTTGGTTTCGGAATCAGTTATCGAATTTGGAAGTTCCAACTACTTTAAGTTTGAATCGGAGGATGATTTGTGATTTTAGCTTTGTTTGATGTGGTTTGAGGGCTCGACTAAGTTTGTATGGTGGTATAGGATTGGTTGGTATGTTTGTTTGAGGTCCCGGGGGACTCAAGTGAGTTTCGGGTGCTTAACGAGTAAAAGCTTGGACTTACAAGAATTTCTAACATGTTGGTTTCCAGTGTTTTCACACCTGCGGTGGGGAGTCCGCAGGTGTGACCCGTAGAAGCGAGGCTAGGATTGGAGGTGCGCCTTTAGGCCTGGGAGTCAGTGGTCGCAGATGTGACGAGTGAGCCGCAGGAGGGGAGCCGCATCTGCGGAGGGGTAGTCGCAAGTGCGGAGATGAGAAGGACCCAAGGTTCCGCAGAAGCGGACGAGTAGACGCAGATGCGGACTTAGGCGCGTAGGTGCGGAATCTGGAGTTTTAATGAAAACTCACAGGTGCGGAGTCCTAACCGCAGAAGCGGCACCGCAGGTGAGATTATGAGGTCACACGAGCGGGTTCGCTGGGCAGAAAAGAGAGAATTTCGAGGGTTTGATTCATTTCTCCATTTTTGGACTTGGGAGCTCGGAAATTGGTGATTCTTTGAGGGATTTGCAGAGAGAGCTATTGGGTAATGATTCCTTACTCTTTTTTGGTTGTATTTCATTAATCTATAGTTGTTTTCTTCAGTTAATTTCGGATTTGGATAGAAAAGTTGGGAAAATGGGGGAAAAGTTCCCTAACCGAATTCCAGAGTTTTGATTGGGATTTAGACATCGGATTTGGATAATTTTGGTACGAGTGAACTCATGAGTGAATGGGTGTTCGTATTTTGTGACTTTTACCCAATTCCAAGACGTGGGTAGGGTCGACTTTTTAGGGCAAATTTTGGAATATTTGTTAAAGTATTGATTTCATTAATTAGAAGAGTCTATTATGGTTGTATTTATGATATGTAATTGCTTTTGGCTAGATTTGGGCCATTCCGAGCCGGATATTCGTGGGAAACCGATTGATTGAGCTTGGTTCGAGGTAAGTGACTTGCCTAACCTTGTGTGGGGGAACTCCCCATTGGATATGTACTGTTTTGGTATATGAGTGTCATTTATGTGAGGTAACGAGTATGTACACGGGCTAATTATGTAAAAACCCAATTTTTCTACTAAGTAATAACCTTACTTCCTTCTTATTTGAGTCCATCAGCTTGTGTAGTATCTGACTAGACTTGAATAGCATGCCTACTTCCCTTAACTATTTACTTGAACTACGTGCAGCATGTTTAGTGAATTTACATGTCTTTCCTTAACTGGTACTTCGGTTGGATTGTAGAATTTCGTGTCGTAACTATTTAATTCTATTGTTCGGCTGCATATTTACTTTGGGACGACGGAATGGTATTTTGGGAGATACCATGTTGTTATCTCTGTGTACTGAGTTGTTGTCTTCTATGATTTCATCCTTGTTAAATTTCCATCTTTATTTTACTACGGTATTTCATTCTATCTTGTGTTATTATATATATACCAGTAGGGCCCTGACCTAACTTCGTCACTACTCGACCGAGGTTAGGCATGGCACTTACTGGGTACCGATTGTGGTGTACTCATGCTACTCTTATGCACATGTTTTTCATGTGCAGATCCAGGTGCTCCTTATCATCCGCATTATCAGTGAACCGGGACAGCTTTAGAGACTTCAAGGTATATCTGCCGTGTCCGTAAACCTCAGAGTCCCCTTCTACTATTTCTCATGTCCATTATCTTATGTATTTTTCTTTTGTTAGACTCTGATGTATAGAGACACTACATTTTCCTTCTATAGTCTATGATTCACGATGTTCCGGGTTTTAGGATTACTGTGTATTTATTAGATTCTCGCAGATCGGTATGGAGACATCTGTACTTATCTTCGGGAGGCTATGGAACAGTTAGGAAAATTTTACTACTTTGATTCCTTGTCGTGCGAAAGTTATTGACTTCAGAAAAAAATTCTAAACTTCTGTATTATATTCTCTCACAGATGGTGAGGACACGTACGAGCGGATCTGATGACCAGACACCCGCGCCCCTTGCTAGAGCCGCGAGAGGTCGGGACTGGGGTAGAGGCTGAGGGCGTCCATGTGGTGCATCCAGAGCACCTGCACGAGCTGCTACAGAGGAGCCCCCGGTAGCTTCAGCTGGAGGGCAGACACCTGAGGTACCTATTTTTGCACCAGCCCTCTAGGAGACTCTAGCCCAGTTTCTGAGCATGTTCAGCATCTTAGCTCATGCTGGATTGATTCCACTTGCTCCTGCCACATCTCAGGCCGGGGGAGGAGCACAGACTCCCATCGTCGGTACTCCAGAGCAGTAGGTTAGGTTGACCATTTTCCAGAGATTGTACCAATGTAGCCGGTAGCTCCATCTCAGCCCGAAGTTAGGGCAGCAGCTTCTGAGGTGGAGCAGCTCATACTTGAGAGGTAGAAGAAGTACCACCCACCTACCTTCAGCGGATTGGCTACAGATGATGCTTATGATTTTCTAGAGGAGTGTCATTGTATTCTCCGTACTATGGGCGTAGCGGAGTCTAGTGGGGTTTATTTTACTACATTCCATCTTAGAGGAGAAGCCTATCAGTGGTGGTGTGCTTATGAGTTGAGTAGTCCAACTGAGGCAGCTTCACTTATATGGACCCAGTTCTCGGACATGTTTTTGACAGAGTATGTCCCTTAGAGCCTCAGGGACTCATGGTGCGTAGAGTTTGAGCAGTTGTGCCAGGGTGCTATGACTGTGTCGGAGCATGCAGTCTGGTTCAGTGATTTGTCCCGACATACACCGGCCTTGGTTGTCACAGTTCGAGAGAGGGTTCGACGGTTTATTGAGGGACTCTACCCCAGCATCCATATTAGTATGTCTAGGGAGTTGGATATGGATATTTCTTATCAGCGGGTTGTAAGTATTGCCAGGAGATTGTAGGGCATGCTTGCCCAGGACAAAGAGGAGAGAGAGACCCAGAGGTCTCGAGAGACTGGCTATTATTCTGGTGCTCGTGCCCCAGCAGCTCGCCATGGTAGGGGTTGTGTGAGTTGCCCTGTTCATTCAGCTCTTCCAGCTGCCAGTGGTGTTCCAGCCCCTTCTAAGCCCCAGGAGCCTTATTATGCACTGTCAGTATCTAGCGTGCCTCTTGCACAGGGTGTTCCTAGAGGCCAGTCCAGCAAACCTGGCCTGAGCCAGTCACAGTAGCCACGCTCTCCTAGAGATTATTTTGAGTGTGGCGACACTGGACATATGGTGAGGGATTGCCCCAGATTTATGAGGGGTGCACCTCTACAGACTTCTCAGCCACAGCGTTCTCCATCGGGTCCTTAGGCTATGATTACATCACCAGCTGCCACCCCACCTGCTCAGCCAGCCCGAGGTGGAGGTCGGGGAGGTAAAGGTCGCCCTAGATGGGGAGGCCAGGCTAGATATTATGCCATTCCTGCTAGTACAGAGACAATTGATTCTGATTCTATAATTACAGGTATGCGTCGGTATTATTTGACCCAGGCTTTACATATTCTTATGTGTCCTCTTATTTTGCCCCGTATTTGGGTGTATCGCAGGATTCTTTGAGTTTCCCTGTTTATGTGTCTAATCTTGTGGGAGATTCTCTTGTTGTGGACCACGTGTATCAGTCATGTTTGATTGCTCTTAGTGTTTTTGAGACCAGAGCCGATTTATTATTGCTCAGCATGGTGGACATTGATATTATTTTGTGCATGGACTGGTTATCGCCCCATTATGTTATTCTTGATTGTCACGCTAAGACCGTGACGTTGGCTATGCCAGGATTTCCATGATTAGAGTGGAGAGGTACCTTAGCGTATACTCCCACCATAGTTATTTCATTTCTTAAAGCTCAACGAATGGTTGAGAAGGGGTGTGACGCGTATCTAGATTATGTGATAGATGTCAGTATTATACCCCTACAGTTGATTTAGTTCCAGTAGTGAGGGACTTTCCAGATGTGTTTCCAGCTGATCTTCCGGGCATGCCGCCCGACAGAAATATTGATTTTGGCATTGATTTGTTGCCGGGCACTCGGCCCATTTTTATTCCTCCATATCGTATGGCTCCTCCTGAGTCAAAGGAGTTGAAGGATCAGTTACAGGAAATGCTTGATAAGGGATTCATTCGGCCTAATATGTCACCTTGGGGTGCTCTTGTCTTATTTGTGAAGAAAAAGGATGGTTCTATGTGGAAATGTATTGATTAACGCCAGTTGAACAAAGTCACAGTGAAGAACAGATATCCATTACCTCGTATTAATGACTTATTTGATCAATTACAGGGTACCATGGTGTTTTCCAAGATTGACTTATGTTCAGGCTATCATCAGTTGAAGATTCGGCAGCCAGATATCCCAAAGATTGCTTTCAGGACTCGGTATGGTCATTACGAGTTCCTTGTGATGTCATTTGGGCTGACCAACGCCCCAGCAGCATTTATGCATTTGTTGCACAGTGTATTTCGGCCCTATCTTGACTCATTCATCATTTTGTTTATTGACGACATTATGGTGTACTCTCGGACTCGGGAAGATCATGAGCAGCACCTTAGGACTGCACTTCAAACCTTGAGAGAAAAGAAGTTATATAAAAAAATTTCAAAGTGTGAGTTTTGGCTAGACTCAGTGGCATTCTTGGGTCATATATTATCTAGTGATGGGATCCAGGTGGATCCGAAAAAGATTGAAGCATGCAGAGTTAGCCCAAACCGTCCTCAGCTACAGAGATCCGGAGTTTTCTTGGTTTGGCGAGGTACTACCGTCAATTTGTAGAGGGTTTCTCTTCTATTGCTGCACTTATGACCAAGTTGATCCAGAAGGGTGCTCCGTTCAGGTGAACAGAAGAATGCGAGGAAAGCTTTCAGAAGCTCAACACAACTTTAACTACAGCCCCAGTATTAGTATTACCTACAGGTTCGGGGTCTTATACTGTATATTGTGATGCATCGCGGATTGGTCTCGGCGCGGTGTTGATGAAGGACGGTAGGGTGATTGCCTACATGTCCAGACAGCTGAAGGTGCATGAAAAGAACTATCATGTCCATGACCTTGAGTTAGAAGCTATTATTAATGCCTTGAAGATTTGGCGGCAATATTTGTACGGTGTTCCTTGTGCGATTTACACTGATCAATGAAGTTTGCAGCATATGTTCAAGTAGAAGGATCTTAATTTGTGTCACAGGAGGTGGTAGGAGCTGCTTAAGGATTATGATATCCCCAGTTTGTACCACCCTGGGAAGGCCAATGTGGTGGCCGATGCTTTCAGTAGCCGCCCAGAGATTTTGGGGAATTTTGCATATCTACCAGCAGCAGAGAGGCCATTGGCGTTGGATGTTCAGGCCTTAGCCAGCCAGTTTGTGAGATTGGATATTTCTGAGCCGAGTCGAGTATTGGCTTGTGTGGTCTCTCGGTCTTCTCTTTATGATTGTATCAGGGAGTGTCAGTATGATGACCCACATCTACTCATCCTTCAGGACAGGGTTCGGCGAGGTGGTGCAAGAGATGTGACTATTGGTGATGACGGCGTGTTAAGGATGCAGGGCCGAATATGTGTGCCCAATGTAGATGGTTTGCGTGAGTTGATTCTCTAGGAGGCTCACAGCTCGCGGTACTCTATTCATCCAGGTGCCGTAAAGATATATCAGTACTTTAGACAACATTATTGGTGGAGGAGAATGAATAAAAACATAGTGAAGTATGTTGCTCGGTGCCTAAATTGCCAACAGGTGAAGTATGAGCATCAGCAGCCGGGTGGGTTGCTTCAGAGGTTATAGATTCCGAAGTGGAAATGGAAGCAAATCATTATGGATTTCGTTGTTGGACTCCCACGGACTCAGTGGAGGTTTGATACAGTTTGGGTGATTGTGGATAGGCTGGCCAAGTTGGCTCATTTCATTCCTGTGATGACTACCTATTCTTCCGAGCAACTAGCTCAAATCTACATCCATGAGATCGTCAGGCTTCATGGCGTACCAGTATCTATCATCTCTGACCAGGGTACTCAGTTTACATCACAGTTTTGGAGAGCTGTACAACATGAGTTGGATACTCGGGTTGAGTTGAACACAACATTTCACCCTCAAATGGACGGGCAGTCCGAGCGCACTATTCAGATATTAGAGGATATGCTTCTTACATGTGTGATAGATTTTAGGGGTGCTTGGAACCAGTTCTTTCCACTTGCGGAGTTTGCTTACAACAATAGTTATCAGTCCAGCATTCAGATGGAACCGTATGAGCCTCTGTATGGTAGGCGGTGTCGGTCTCCAGTGGGATGGTTTGAGCCAGGAGAGGCTAGATTATTGGGTACATACTTAGTTCAGGATGCCTTGGAGAAGGTTAAGGTGATTCAGGATCGACTACACACAGCCCAGTCCAAACAGAAGAATTATGCATACCAGAAGGTTCGCGATGTTGCATTCATTGTTGGAGAGCGGGTCTTGCTCCGGGTTTCACCCATGAAGGGCGTTATGAGGTTCGGAAAGAAGGGAAAGTTGAGCCCAAGGTTCATTGGTCTTTTTGAGGTGTTGTGGCGTGTTGGGGAGGTTTCTTATGAGCTTACCTTACCTCCCAGCCTAGCAGGAGTTCATCCGGTATTTCATGTTTCGATCCTCCGAAAGTATCACGGCGATCCGTCTCATGTATTGGATTTTAGCTCAGTCCAATTGGACAAGGATTTATCTTATATTGAGGAGCCAGTAGCTATTTTAGACAGGCAGGTCAGAAAGCTAAGGTCAAAGAACATTTCTTTCGTGAAGGTTCAGTGGATATGCGCAGCCGTTATCCTTATCTTTTCACCACTTCAGGCATGTCTCCATGCTCGTTCGAGGACGAACGATTATTTTAAGAGAGGGAGAATGTAACGACCTGGCCGGTCGTTTTGAGAGTAATAGCCCTGATCCCCTATTTACTGCGTCTCCCATATCTATTTCTACTATTGTGACTTGCCGAGAGGTTTTGTTTTGGTTTTTGGAGTGTTTTGGGACATTTAGTCCCTAAATGGAGGATTAAGCCTTAGGATTTGGACCATAGTCAGAACTATGTGAAGACGACTCCGAAATGGAGTTATGTCGGTTTCATTAGCTCCGTAAGGTGATTTTGGGCTTAGGGGTGTGTCCGGATTGTGTTTTGGAGGTCCGTAGCTTATTTAGGCTTGAAATGGCGAAAGTAGAATTTTTGGAGATTTAGACCGGTAGTGGAAATTTTCATATCGGGGTCAGATTCCGATTCCGAAAGTTGGAGTAGGTCCGTAATGTTGAATATGACTTGTGTGCAAAATTTGGGGTCAATCGGACGAGGTTTGGTTGGTTTCGGCATCGGTTGTCGAATTTGGAAGCTTCAACTTCTTTAAGTTTGAATCGGAGGATGATTTGTGATTTTAGCAATGTTTGATGTGGTTTAAGGGCTCGACTAAGTTTGTATGGTGTTTTAGGATTGGCTGGTATGTTTGGTTGAGGTCCCGAGGGCCTCTGGTGAGTTTCGGGTGCTTAACGGATGAAAGCTTGGACTTAGAATGATTTCTGACTTGCTAGTTTCTGGTGTTTTCGCACCTGCAGTGGGGAGTCCGCAGGTGCGGCCCTGCTAAAGCGAGGCTGGGATCGCAGGTGCACCTTTAGACCTAGGAGTCAGTGGTTGCAGATGCGACGAGTGAGCCGCAGGAGCGGAGCTGCATCTGCGGAAGAGTAGTCGCAAGTGCGGAGATGAGAAGGACCCAAGGTTCCGCAGAAGCGGACGAGTAGACGCAGAAGCACATCTGCAGATGCGGACTTAGGCACGCAGGTGCGGAATCTGGAGTTTTAATGAAAACTCGTAGGTGCGGAGTCCTAGCCGCAGAAGCGGCACCGCGGGTGAGATGTGAGGTCACAGGAGCAGGTTCGCTGGGCAGAAAAGAGAGAATTTTGAGAGTTTGATTCATTTCTCCATTTTTGGTCTTGGGAGCTCGGAAATTGGAGATTCTTTGAGGGATTTGTAGAGAGAGCTTTTGGGTAATGATTTCTTACTCGTTTTTGGTTGTATTTCATTAATCTATAGTTGTTTTCTCCATTTAATTTCGGATTTAGATTGAAAAGTTGGGAAAATGGTGGAAACATTCCCTAACCGAATTTCTGAGTTTTGATTGGGTTGGATTTGGATAATTTTGGTACGAGTGAACTCGTGAGTGAATGGGTGTTTGTATTTTGTGACTTTTACCCGATTCCAAGACGTGGGCCCGGGTCGACTCTTTAGGGCGAATTTCGGAATATTTGTTAAAGTATTGATTTCATTAATTAGAAGAGTCTATTATGGTTGTATTTATGATATGTAATTGCTTTTGGCTAGATTTGGGCCATTCGGAGCCGGATATTCATGGGAAAGGCATTGTGACCGATTTATTGAGCTTGGTTCGAGGTTAGTGGCTTGCCTAACCTTGTGTGGGGGAACTCCCCATTGGATTTATATTGTTTTGATATATGAGTGTCGTGTACGTGAGGTGACGAGTACGTACACGGGCTAATTGTGTAAAAACCCAATTTTTCTACTAAGTAATAACCTGATTTCCTTCTTATCTGAGTTCCATCAAATTGTGTAGTATCTGACTAGACTTGAATAGCATGCCTACTTGCCTTAACTGTTTACTTGAACTACGTGCATCATGTTTAGTAAATTTACATGTCTTTCCTTAACTGGTACTTCGGTTGGATTGTAGAATTTCGTGCCGTAACTATTTAATTCTATTGTTTGGCTGCATATTTACTTTGGGACGACGGAACGGTATTCCGTGAGATCCGCATGTCTTGCTTATTTTCTTTGGGACTACGAAACGGTATTCTGAGAGATCCCCCTGCACATTTACGTTTGGGACTACGAGACAGTATCTCGGGAGATCCCCTATTATTATCTCTGTGTATTGAGTTGTTGTCTTCTATGATTTCATCCTTGTTAAATTTTCTTCTTTATTTTACTACGGTATTTCATTCTATCTTGTGTTATTATATATATACCAGTAGGGCCCTGACCTAACCTCGTCACTACTCGACCGAGATTAGGCATGGCACTTACTGGGTACCGATTTTGGTGTACTCATGCTACTATTATGCACATGTTTTTCTTGTGCAGATCTAGATGCTCCTTATCATCCACACTATCAATGAACAGGGATAGCTTTAGAGACTTCAAGGTATATCTGCCACGTCCGCAGACCGCAGAGTCCCCTTCTACTCTTTCTCATGTCCATTATCGTCTGTATATTTTTTTGTTAGACTCTGATGTATAGAGACACTACATTTTCCTTCTATAGTTTATAATTCATGATGTTTCGGGTTTTGGGATTACTGTGTATTTTTGAATAGTTGGTTATCGTACATGCCAAGCGGCATGGTACCCAGTTATGTTATTATTGCTACAGTTAGTTGTTAAATTTATATTTTCATTTCATTATTCCGCAAAAGTTATGCTTACCTAGTCGTAGAGACTAGGTGTCATCACAACATCATAAGGAGGGGAAATTGGATTGTGACAAGTTGGTATCAGAGCTCTAGGTTCGTAGGTTTCGCGAGTTACAAGCCGGTTTATAATATTCTTGCGGATCGGTACGAAGACATTTGTACTTATCTTCGGGAGGCTATGGAACTGTTAGAAAAATTTCACTACTTTGATTTCTTGTCATGCAAAAGTTGTTGACTTCAAAAAAACATTCTAAACTTCTGTATTCTATTCTCTCACAGATAGTGAGGACACGTACGAGCGGATCAGAAGACCAGGCACCCGTGCCCCCTGCTAGAGCCGCGAGAGGTCGGGGCCGGGGTAGAGGCCGAGGACGTCCACGTGGTGTGGCCAGAGAACCCACACGAGCTGCTACAGAGGATCCTCCAGTAGCTCCAGCTGGAGGGCAGACACCTGAGGTACCTATTTCTTCAGTAGCCCTCTAGGAAACTCTAGCCCAGTTTTTGAGCATGTTCAATACCTTAGCTCAGGTTAGATTGATTCCACTTGCTCCTGCCACATCTCAGGCCGGGGGAGGAGCACAGACTCTCGTCGTCGGTACTCCAGAGTAGCGGGTTCAGGTTGACCAGGTTCCAGAGATTGTACCAATGCAGCCAGTAGCTCCAGCTCAGCCCGAAGTTACAGCAGCAGCTTCTGAGGTGGAGCAGCTCAGACTTGAGAGGTAGAAGAAGCACCACCCACCTACCTTTAGCGGACTGGCTACAGATGATGCTTAGGGTTTTCTGGAGGAGTGTCATCGTATTCTCCATACTATGGGTGTAGCGGAGTCGAGTGGGGTTTCTTTTACTACATTCCAACTTAGAGGAGAAGCCTATCAGTGGTGGTGTTCTTATGAGTTGAGTAGTTCGGCTGAGGCAGCTTCACTTATATGGACCCAGTTCTCGGACCTGTTTTTGACAGAGTATGTCCCTCAAAGCCTCAGAGACTCATGGCGCGCGGAGTTTGAGTAGTTGCGCCAGGGTGCTATGACTGTGTCAGACTATGCAGTCTGGTTCAGTGATTTGGCCCGACATGCACCGGCCTTGGTTGCCACAGTTCGAGTAAGGGTTCGACGGTTTATTGAGGGACTCCACCCCAGCATCCGGATTAGTTTATCCTGGGAGTTGGAGATGGATATTTCTTATCAGTAGGTTGTAAGTATTGCCAGGAGATTGGAGGGCATGCTTGCCCGGGACAGAGAGGAGAGAGAGGCCCAGAGGTCTTGAGAGACTTGTTATTATCCTGGTGCTCATGCCCCAGCAGCTCGCCATGGTAGGGGTGTGAGTCGCCCCGTTAATTCAACTCTTCTAGCCGCCAGTGGTATTCCAGCCCCAAGAGCCTTATTATGCACTGCCAGTATCTAGCGTGCCTCCTGCACAGGTTGTTCCTAGCGGCCAGTCCAGCAGACCTGGCCCGAGCTAGTCATAGTAGCCACGCTCTCCCAAAGCTTATTTTGAGTGTGGTGACACTCGCCATATGGTGAGGGATTGCCCTAGATTTAGGAGGGGTGCACCTCCACAGACTTCTCACCAACAGCGTGCTCCACCAGGTCCTCAGGATATGATTACAGCACCAGCTGCCGCCCCACCTACTCAGCCAGCCTGAGGTGGAGGTCGGGGAAGTAGAGGTCGCCCTAGAGGGGGAGGCCGGGCCAGATATTATGCCCTTCCTGCTCGTACAGAGATAGTTGCTTCTGATTCTGTCATTACAAGTATTGTTCCAGTCTGTCATAGAGATGCGTCGGTATTATTTGACCCAGGCTCTACATATTCTTGTGTGACCTCTTGTTTTGCCCCTTATTTGGGTGTATCATAGGATTCTTTAAGTTCCCCTATTTATGTGTCTGCTCTTGTGGGAGATTCTCTTGTTGTGGACTGCGTGTATCAGTCGTGTTTGATTGCTCTTAGTGGTTTTGAGAATAGAGCCAATTTATTATTGCTCAGCATGGTAGACTTTGATATTATTTTGGGCATGGACTGGTTGTCACCCTATTATGCTATTCTTGATTGTCACGCTAAGACTGTGATGCTGGCTATGCCAGGCTTTCCATGATTAGCATGGAGAGGTACCTTAGCGTATACTCCCACCATGGTTATTTCATTTCTTAAAGCTCAACGAATGGTTGAGAAGGAGTGTGACGTGTATCTAGCTTATGTGATAGATGTCAGTATTGATACCCCTACAGTTGAGTTAGTTCCAATAGTGAGGGACTTTCCAAATGTGTTTCCAGCTGATCTTCCGGGCATGCCGCCCATCTGAGATATTGATTTTGGCATTGATTTGTTGCCGGGCACTCGGCCCATTTCTATTCCTCCATATCGTATGGCTCCTCCGGAGTCAAAGGAGTTGAAGGAGAAGTTACAGGAAATGCTTGATGAGGGCTTCATTCGGCCCAATGTGTCACCTTGGGGTGCTCCTTTCTTATTTGTGAAGAAAAAGGATGGTTCTATGCGGATGTGTATTGATTACAGCCAGTTGAACAAAGTCACAGTGAAGAACGAATATCCATTGCCTCATATTGATGACTTATTTGATCAATTACAGGGTGCCATGGTGTTTTTCAAGATTGACTTACGTTCAGGCTATCATCAGTTGAAGATTCGGGAGCCAGATATCCCGAAGATTGCTTTCAGGACATGGTATGGTCATTACGAGTTCCTTGTGATGTCATTTGGGCTGACCAATGCCCCAGCAACATTTATGCATTCGATGCACAGTTTATTTTGGCCCTGTCTTGACTCATTCATCATTTTGCTTATTGACAACATTCCGGTGTACTCCCGAACTCGGGAAGATCATGAACAGCACTTGAGGACTGCACTTCAGACCTTGAGAGAAAAGAAGTTATATGCAAAATTTTCAAAGTTTGAGTTTTGGCTAGACTCAGTGGCATTCTTGAGTCATATAGTATCGAGTGATGGGATCCAGGTGGACCTGAAGAAGATTGAAGCAGTGTAGAGTTAGCCCAAACTGTCCTCAGCTACAGGGATCCGGCGTTTTCTTGGTTTGGCGGGGTACTACTATCGATTTGTAGAGGGTTTCTCTTCTATTGATGCACTTATGACCAAATTGACCCAGAAAGGTGCTCCGTTCTGGTGCACAGAAGAATGTGAGGAGAGCGTTCAGAAGCTCGACACAGCTTTGACCAAAGCCCCAGTATTAGTATTGCCTACAGGTTCGGGGTCTTATACTGTATATTGTGATGCATCGCGGATTGGTCTCGGTGCGATGTTGATGCAGGACGGTAGGGTGATTGCCTACGCGTACAGACAGCTGAAGGTGCATGAAAAGAACTATCATGTCAACGACCTTGAGTTAGCAGCTATTGTTAATGCCTTGAAGATTTGGCGGCATTATTTGTATGGTGCCTAAATTGCCAACAGGTGAAATATGAGCATCAGCGGTCGGGTGAGTTGCTTCAGAGGTTGGAGATTCCGGAGTGGTAGTGGGAGCGAATCACTATGGATTTCATTGTTGGACTCCTACGGACTCAGCGGAGGTTTGATGCAGTTTGGGTGATTGTGGATAGGCTGGCCAAGTTGGCTCATTTCATTCCTGTGATGACTAACTATTCTTCCGTGCAACTAGCTCAAATCTATATCCATGAGATCGTCAGGCTTCATGGCATATCAGTATCTATCATCTTTGACCGGGGTACGCAGTTTACATTACGGTTTTGGAGAGCTGTACAACATAAGTTGGGTACTCGGGTTGAGTTGAGCACAACATTTCACCCTCAGTCGGACGGGCAGTCCGAGCGCACTATTTAGATATTAGAGGATATGCTCCATGCATGTGTGATATATTTTTGGGGTGCTTGGGACCAGTTCTTGCCACTTGTGGAGTTTGCTTACAATAATAGTTATCAGTCCAGCATTCAGATGGAACCGTATGAGGCTCTGTATGGTAGGCGGTGTCGGTCTCCAGTGGGATTGTTTGAGCTGGGCGAGGCTAGATTATTGGGTACAGACTTGGTTCAGGATGCCTTGGAGAAGGTTAAGGTGATTCAGGATCAACTACGCACAGCCCAGTCCAGACAGAAGAGTTATGCGGACCGGAAGGTTCGTGATGTTGCATTTATGGTTGGAGAGCGGGTCTTGCTCTGAGCTTTCGCCCTTGAAGGGTGTTATGAGGTTTGGAAAGAAGGGCAAGTTGATCCCAAGGTTCATTAGTCCTTTTGAGGTGTTACGGCGTGTTGGGGAGGTTGCTTATGAGCTTGCCTTACCTCCCAGTCAAGCAGGAGTTCATCCGGTATTTCATGTTTTGATGCTCCGGAAGTATCACGGCGATCCGTCTCATGTATTAGATTTTAGCTCAGTCCAATTGGACAAGGATCTATCTTATGTTAAGGAGCCATTAGCTATTTTAGAGAGGCAGGTCAGAAAGCTAAGGTCAAAGAACATTGCTCCCGTGAAGGTTCAGTGGAGGGGACAGCCGGTTGAGGAGGCGACTTGGGAGACCGAGCAGGATATGCGCAGCCGTTATCCTCATCTTTTCACCACTTCAGGTATGTCTCCATGCTCGTTAGAGGATGAACGATTATTTTAAGAGGGGGGATGTAACGACCTGACCGTTCGTTTTGAGAATAATAGCCCAAATCCCCTATTTACTGCTTCTCCCATATCTATTTCTGCTATTGTGACTTGCAGGGAGGTTTTATTTTGGTTTTTGGAGTGTTTTGGGACACTTAGTCCCTAAATAGAGGTTTAAGCCTTAGGATTTGGACCGTAGTCAAAACTGTGTGAAGACGACTCCGGAATGTCAGTTTTGTTAGCTTCGTTAGGTGATTTTGGGCTTAGGGGCATGTCCGGATTATGTTTTGGAGGTCCGTAGCTTATTTAGGCTTGAAATGGCGAAAGTCAAATTTCTGGAGATTTGGACCGGTAGTGGAAATTTTGATATCGAGGTCGGATTCTGGTTCCGGAAGTTGGAGTAGGTCTTTAATGTTGAATATGACTTGTGTAAAAAATTTGGGGTCAATCGGACGAGGTTTGGTTAGTTTCGGCATCGATTGTCGAATTTGGAAGTTTCAACTTCTTAAGTTTGAATCGGAGGATGATTTGTGATTTTAGCATTGTTTGATGTGGTTTGAGGGATAGACTAAGTTCGTATGGTGTTTTAGGAATTGTTGGTATGTTTGGTTGAGGTTTCGGGGGCCTCGAGTGAGTTTCGGATGCTTAACGTGTGAAAGCTTGGACTTAGAATAATTTTAGACATGCTGGTTTCTGGTGTTTTTGCACCTGCGGTGGGGAGTGCGCAGGTGCGGCCCCATAGAATTGAGGCTAGGATCGTAGGTTTGCCTTTAGGCCTGGGAATTAGTGGTCTCAGATGCGATGAGTGAGCCGCAGGAGCGGAGCCGCATCTGCGGAAGGGTAGTCGCGGGTGCGAAAATGAGAAGAACCCAAGGTTCCGCAAAAGCGGACGGGTAGACGTAGAAGCACATCCGCATATGCGAACTTAGGCGCGCAGGTGAGTACTCTGGAGTTTTAATGAAAACTCGCAGCTGCGGAGTCCTAGTCGCAGAAGCGGCACCGCAGGTGCGATGATGAGGTCGCAGGAGTGGGTTCGCTGGGCATAAAAGAGAGAATTTGGAGGGTTTGATTTATTTCTCCATTTTTGGACTTGGGAGCTCGAAAATTAGCGATTCTTTGAGGGATTTGCAGAGAGATCTTTGGGGTAACGATTCCATACTTGTTTTGTTGTATTTCATTAATCTATAGTTGTTTTCTACATTTAATTTCGGATTTGGATTAAAAAGTTGGGAAAATGGGGTAAACGTTCCCTAACCGAATTTCTGAGTTTTGATTGGGATTTAGAAATCGGATTTGGATAATTTTGGTACGAGTGAAATCGTGAGTGAATGGATGTTTGTATTTTGTGACTTTTACCCGATTCCGAGACATGGGCCCAGGTCAACCTTATAGGGTGAATTTCATAATTTTTGTGAAAGTATTGATTTCATTAATTAGATGAGTCTATTATAGTTGTATTTATTATATGTAATTGCTTTTGGCTAGATTTGGGCCATTTGGAGCCGGATATTCCTTGGAAAGGCATTGTGACCGATTGATTAAGCTTGGTTCGAGGTAAGTGGCTTGCCTAATCTTATGGGGGGAACTCCCCGTAGGATTTGTACTGCTTTGATATATGAGAGTCGTGTACGTGAGGTGACGAGTACGTACACGGGCTAATTGTGTAAAAGCCCAATTTTTCTACTAAGTAATAACATGATTTCCTTCTTATTTGAGTTCCATCAGCCTGTGTAGTATCTGACTAAACCTGAATAACATGCCTACTTGCCTTAACTATTTACTTGAACTACATGCAGCATGTTTAGTGAATTTACTTATCTTTTCTTAACTGGTACTTTGGTTGGATTGTAGAATTTCGTGCCGTAATTTTTAATTCTATTGTTTGGCTGCATATTTACTTTGGGACTATGGAACGGTAATCCGGGAGATTCCAATGTCTTGCATATTTACTTCGGGACTACGGAACGATATTCCGGGAGATCCCCCTGCACATTTACATTTAGGACTACAAGACGGTATCTCGGGAGATCCCCTGTAGTTATCTATGTGTACTAAGTTGTTGTCTTCTATGATTTCATCCTTGCTAAATTTCCGTCTTTATTTTACTACGGTATTTCATACTATCTTGTGATATTTTATATATATATATATATATATATATATATATATATATATATATATATATATATATATATATATATATATATATATACCAGTAGGGCCCTGACCTGGCCTCGTCACTACTCGACCGAGGTTAGGCATGACACTTACTAGGTACCGATTGTGGTGTACCCATGCTAGTCTTGTGGACATGTTTTTCATGTGCAGATCCAGGTGCTCCTTATCAGCCGCACTATCAGTGAGTCGGGACAGCTTTGGAGACTTCAAGGTATATCTTCCTCGTCCGCAGACCTCAAAGTCCCCTTCTACGCTTTATCAAGTCCATTATCTTCTGTATTTTTCTTTTGTTAGACTCTAATGTATAGAGACACTAGATTTTCCTTCTGTAGTTTGTGATTTACGATGCTCCGGGTTTTGGGATTACTGTGTATTTTTGAATAGTTGGTTATTATACATGCCAAGCAGCATGGTACCTGGTTATGTTGTTATTGCTACAGTTAGTTGTTAAATTTATGTTTTTATTACATTATTCCGCAAAAGTTAGGCTTACCTAGTCGCAGAGACTAAGTGTCGCCATGACGTCATAAGGAGGGGAAATTGGGCCATGACAGATTCTTAGTTTTGTTGTTGTTTTACACATTTCGAGAGTTCGAGCGAGTCCGTTTTATGATTTCAAACTTGTTGGTATGTTCGGGCGGGGCCCCGGGGGCCCCGAGTGTTAACCGGACGAGGCTCGGACCAATTTTGAAATTTGGAAAAGAACTGAAGCTTTCTGCTTCTGGTACAATCGCACCTGTGCTTGGACAGTCGCAGGTGCGACCCTCGCAGATGCGAGTTTTGTGCGCAGAAGCGGAAAAGGGAAGGGGAGGCCATCACCGTAGAAGCGGAATTTTGGCGCACCTGCGAATGCGCAGGTGCGAAGCAGTGTGTGCAGATGCGAACTTGGCCAGGCTAGTGAGACTCGTACTTGTGAGAATTTTCTGTAGGTGTGTAGCCGCAGGTACGGTCAATCCCTTCGCAGGTGCGAAAAACCTGCTTGGACAGAACATTAAAAACGGACGAAGCTCAGTCCATTTTAGTCCGTTTTTCTTCCATATTTGGGCGCCTGCAGAGCTTTATGAGAGGGGATTTCAACTAGCAACTTGGAGGTAAGTTAATTCTACACACCTTGAGTTAAATACATAGATTATGGGTAGATTATAACCGGTAAATCTTAGAAATCAAGGGTTTAGATGAAAAACCTAGATATGTATAAAAATAAGATTTTAACCACAAAAATTGTTATGGAATTGGATGGAAATTGTATATTTGAGTTCTTAAGATTATGGGTAACTTTTTCCTCTGAATATTTCCGGAATCCGGGCACGTGGGCCCGAGGTGAATTTCAAGAATTTTACCATTTTGGATAGGGTAATTTATTTAATAGATGAATTTCAAATTATTGAACATGTAATAATTATTTTATATAACTTTTGGATAGTTTCAGATTTTTCGGCATCGAATTGAGGTTTTCACGCGACATTTTGATCGGAAAGTGGACTTTGAGACAAGGTAAGTCTCTTGTCTAATCTTGTGAGGGGAAATTTACCCCATAGGTGATTAAATTAATAATTGTTGCTAATTGTGTGGGCTACGTACGCACGAGGTGACGAGAGTACGTACGTAGCTACTATTTATTCTAAAGTCCGGGTAGTTTAGGATTCAAATCATGAATTACGTGTGTAAATTATATTCTTTATTTAATTGAATTATTTGAAATATATTGTGAATTGTTAGGGAAAGATAGTAAAAGATGGAAATATCATATACTTAATTTTATGCTTAAATTAATTAATTGTTAAAAGAAATTGTTCATCCTCTTGAATTAATCTTATAATAAATACACTCTCATTTCGAAGGTACATAAGAAAATGTCCTCCTTTCTTGTGGAGCGGGCCGAACGCCTGTGCAGTATAGATGTATCTATGGATCGCACCACACGTCCGTCGCCAGTGTACACGACACTCTGGATCGGGTCGTACGACCTCAGCAGAGCTCGTGCCTAATAATAATAATAATTACACGATACCTTGATATTTTAATTGCAATTTGTGAATTTAATTAATAGATTGGAAATTGTTGCATTTGAAGGAATTTAATTATTTCTGCTGGTTAAATAAAATTATTGTTAGCTCTGTGAATCATGTTGATTTAAATATTTCTATTTTTATTTTATTTATTATTATTGACCCTTAGTGAATGTCAAAGTCGACAATCTCGTCTCTACCTCTTCGAGATTAGGCTTGATACTTACTGGGTACACGTTGTTTACGTACTCATACTACATTTGCTGCACCTTTTGTGCAGGATCTGAGATAGGTGCTATCGTTGGACCGATAGGCGCACACCCGTGTTATCAAGAAGCTTGGTGGTGAGCTGCTTTTTGAGTCGTTCTGTAGCAACTAGTGCCTCTTCTGGGAGTTTTATTCTATCTATTTCATTTCAGACAGTATTTATAATTTTGTATAATCTACTAGATGCTCATACACTTATGACACCAGCTCTTGGCACACGCACATTGGTATAATTGAGAGTTGATTAATTTTCTTAGATTTAAATTAATTAGTATCTTTTCTATTTTCTTTAATATTGCTAGTAAAAATAATATAATTACTTAGAAAATTATTAAAAATGATTGATGTATGTTTAATTTACTGGTTTGGCTAGCCTAACCATGACGTTGGGCGCCATCACGACCTTTAGGTGAAATTGGGTCGTGACAACATGGTATCAGAGCACTAGGTTCACGTAGGTCTCACAAGTTATGAGCAGGCCTAATAGAGTCTTGTGGATTGGTACAGAGACGTTTGTACTTATCTTCAAGAGGTTATAGGGCGTTAGGAAACTACCTTTCTTCATATTCCATCGTGCAATTGATGTAGTACTAAATATCTTTCTCTTACTCTCTCACAGATGGTGAGAACGCGCTCAAATGAGGCTCTAGACCAGGGAAGAGCTACTCCCCCAGTTGCTAGAAGTCGAGGCAGAGGCTGAGGGAGGGCTCCAGCCCGTGGTAGGGGACGAGGACATCCCATGATTGTTCCAGTTATACCACCAGTGGGTCCAGTAGAGGAACCCATTATTGAGGAGCAGGGCGAGGTGCCCGTTGAAGAACCAGCTCCGGCGGACTTTACGTCTGCACCGGGATTCCAAGATGTCATGGGTCATATGTTGCAGTTCATGGACACTATGACTCGGGCTGGTTAATTTCCGGCAGACCCATACACGTCTTAGGCGGGTGGGGGAGCACAGACTCTGACCGCACAGGCTCGTAGGCAGGCAGCTGCTGTATATCAGACCCAAGGTGCACTACCTGTGGGTGGAGCCCAGCCAGTGGCAGCAGCTACACTTGATCCCAGGCTAACTGCAGCCGTTGATCCGCAGAAACTATTGGACAGATGGACTAGACTACATCCCCCTTTCTTTGGGGGTGAACGACATGAGGATCCCCAGGACTTCATTGATCGATGCAGGGATAGATTGTACAATATGAGGATATTGGAGTCTCATGGGGTTGACTTTGCTACTTTTCCACTAGAGGGCAGAGCCCGTAGATGGAGGAAGTTTTATCTTCTTGGCAGACCAGCAGATTCTCCTCCCATGACTTGAGACAGGTTCACCTGTATCTTTCTGGACAGGTATATTCCACCCTCTCAGAGGGAAGAGTTGCGTTTTCAGTTTGAGCAGCTCCAGTAGAGTCAGATGTCAGTGACCGATTATGAGGCGAGGTTCTCTGAGTTATCTCGCCATGCACATATGATACTCCCTACTGAGGCGGAGAGAATGCGGAGATTTGTTGCGGGTTTACATACTGGCATTCAGGCCACTATGGCTCGAGAGGCTGAGATAGGTACTTCTTATGAGCTAGTCGTAGAGATAGCCCGGAGGATTGAGGGTGTGCATCAGCGGAGCCGAGAGCAGGTTATGAGAGATAAGCGATTTAGGTATTCTGGAGAGTTTTGAGGCGCTTCGTCTGGGGGTAGAGGTCAGTTCATGAGATGGCAGTTCAGCAGGTCGCCATATCCAGCACCACTGCCTCTTTGGGGTCCTCCACTGCGACCTTATTTTAGTGCTATGCCAAAGAGTTCTTATCGCCCACCTGCTATTCAGGGTTCTTCCAGTGGGTATTCAGATTCCTAGGGTCAGACTTCTAGTCAGCAGCCCATCGCACCGAGAATTTGTTATGAGTGCAGGGATCCCAGTCACATGCGGAGATTCTGCCCCAGGCTTCGGGGTAGACTAGTGCAACAGGGTCAGCAGCCTATGATTACCGCACCAGTTGCTCCACCATTAGTCCGACCACCAAAAGGTGGAGGACAAGTGGGTAGGGGTCATCCTAGAGGTGGAGGTCAGCCAGGTGGAGGCCAGCCAGTTGGCGCTCCAACTCGGTTCTAAGCTTTTCCGGCCAGACCAGATGTAGAGGCCTCGGATGCAGTGATTACAAGTATTATTTCTGTTTTCGGCAAAGATGCCTTCGTATTATTTGATCCAGAATCTACATATTTCTATGTGTTATCTCTAATCGCTCATTCCCTGGGTGTTTCTCGTGAGTCCTTGAGTACTCTTGTTTATGTGTCCACTCCTGTGGGCTATTCTGTTGTGAATCGGATCTACCGGTCATGTATTATTACATTTTGTGGTTATGAAACTAGAGCAAATCTTCTACTACTTGATATGGCCGATTTTGAAATTATCCTGGGCATGGACTGGTTATCTCCATATCATGCTATTCTAGATTGTCATGCCAAGACTGTTACCTTGGCTATTCCAACATTGCCTAGGCTAGAGTGGAAGGGTTCGTCTGTTAGTGCATTTAATCGGGTTATTTCTTTTATGAAGGCTAAACACATGGTTGAGAAGGGTTGTTTAGCTTATCTAGCCTATGGTCGGGATACTACTACAGAAACTCTGACTATTGATTTAGTGATGTAGTTCAGGAGTTCTCTGATGTATTTCCTTCAGATCTTCCAGGTATGCCACTTGATCATGATATTGATTTCAGTAATGACTTGGATCCAGATACCCGGCCTATATCTATCCCATTGTATTGCATGGATCTGAAAGAATTAAAATAATTGAAAGAAAAGCTTGAAGAATTACTAGCCAAAGGGTTCGTCAGATCGAGTGTATAGCCTTGGGGTGCACCAGTATTATTTGTGAAGAAGAAGGATGGAACAATGTGAATGTGTATTGATTATCGTCAATTGAACAAAGTCACTATTAAGAACAAATACTTGTTGCCGCGTATTGATGATCTATTTGACCAGTTGCACGGTGCTAGGGTATTCTCTAAGATCAACTTGAGGTTGGAGTACCATCAGTTGAAGATACGGGATTCGGATGTTCCAAAGACTGCTTTTCGGATTAGATATGGTCTTTATGAGTTTCTGGTGATGTCATTCAGTTTAACTAACGCCCCGACAGTGTTTATGGATCTGATGAACAGGGTATTCTGGCCATATATTTATTCATTTTTCATTGTCTTCATTGATGATATTTGGATTTATTCGCACAATAAGGAAGATCATGAGCAGCATATGAGAGTGGTGCTTCAGACGTTGCGGGAACAAAAGTTATATGCTAAGTTCTCCAAATGTGAGTTTTGGATAGAGTCTATAGCAATTTTGGGGCATATTGTATCGGGTGAGGGAATTAAGTTGATCCTAAAAAGATCGAGGTAGCTCAGAATTGGCATCGTCCCACTTCGGAGACTGAGACCAGACGTTTTCTAGGTTTAGTAGGTTATTATCATCGGTTCATGGAGGGTTTTTCATCTACTGCAGCACCTTTGACCAAATTAACCCAGAAGGGTGCTCCGTTTCGATGGTCTGATGATTGTGAGGTGAGCTTTCAGAAGCTCAAGACAGCATTGACTACAACACCAGTTTTAGTGTTATCTTCCGGTTCGGGGATATATACAGTGTATTGTGACGTTTCACGCGTTGTCTTGGGTTATGTATTGATGCAGGAAGGGCGAGTTATTGCATACGCTTCATGTCAGTTGAGGTGTCTTGTGAGGTTTACATTGATCATCGCAGTTTACAACATTTGTCCAAGCAGAGGGATCTAAATTTGAGGCAGCGCAAATGGCTTGAGTTGCTAAAAGATTATGATATTACTATCTTGTATCATCCGGGCAAAGCAAATGTAGTTGCAGACACCTTGAGTAGAAAGGTGGATAGTATGGGTAGTTTGGCTTTCATTTCATCAGAGGAGGGGCCATTAGCTTTGGATATTCAGTCCTCAGCTAACAGACTTGTAAGGTTGAATATTTCAGAGCCCAGCCAAATTCTTGCATATGTTGTGGCACAGTCTTCACTATTTGAGCATATCAAGGCTCGCTAGTATGAAGATCCACACTTAATGGTTCTTCGAGAAACGGTACTACCAGGTGGTGCCAAGGAAGTTACTATTAGCTCGAATGGTGTTCTGCGACTCCAGGATCGTCTATGTGTTTCTAATATGGACGGACTGAGGAAAAGGATCCTAGAAAAGGCACACAGTTCTCAGTATTCTATTCACCCAGGTGCTACAAAGATGTATCGTGACCTGAGGCAGCATTATTGGTGGTGACGAATGAAAAAGGACATAGTTGGGTATGTAGCTAGGTGTCTAAATTGCCAGCAAGTTAAATATGAGCACCATAGGCCATGTGGCCTACTTCAGCAGATGACTATACCGGAGTGGAAATGGGAACGCATTACTATGGACTTTGTAGTCGGGTTGTCGCGGACCTTGCAGAAGTTTGATACAGTTTGGGTCATTGTCGACAGGTTGACCAAGTCGGCACACTTTATTCCGATTGTGACTACGTATACTTCAGAGAGATTGGCCCAGATTTATATTCAGTAGGTAGTTCGGTTGCACGGTGTGCCAATTTCCATCATATTAGATAGAGGCCCTCAGTTTACTTCACATTTCTGGAGAGCAGTATAGAGTGAACTGGGGACCCGTGTAGAGCTCAATACAGCCTTTCATCCGCAGACCGACGGGCAATCAGAGAGGATAATTTAGATTTTTGAGGATATGCTCAGGGCATGTGTGGTTGACTTTGGAGGTCAGTGCGATCGTTTCTTGCCTTTGGCCGAGTTTGCTTATAATAACAGTTACCAATCCAGTATTGAGATAGCTCCAATTGAGGCTTTATATGGCCGGGAATGTCGTTCGCCCATCGAATGGTTTGAGCTCGGTGAGTCTAAGTTATATGGTATTGATTTGGTGAAGGATGCCTTGGAAAAGGTAAAGTTGATTCAGGAGTGACTTCATACAGCACAGTCCAGACAAAAGAGTTACGCAGATAATAAAGCGCGTGATTTATCATTTATGCTGGGTGAAAAAGTTCTCTTGAGGGTTTCGCCGATGAAGGGAATCATGAGATTTGGGAAAAAAGGGCGCCTATTTGAGGTGTTGAGATGAGTTGGAGAGGTTGCTTATGAGCTTGCCTTGCCTCCCAGTCTATCAGGAGTTCATCCGATTTTTCATGTATCTATGCTCCAAAAGTATCATGTCGACCTATCACATGTGTTAGACTTCAGCATAGTTCAGCTAGATAATAGCTTGGGTTATGAAGAGGAGCCAGTTGCCATTGTTGATAAACAGGTTCGCCAGCTGAGGTCCAAGAAGATTTCTGCAATAAAAGTCCAATGGAGGGGCCAACTAGTTGAGGAAGCGACTTGGGAGGCCGAGGAAACCATGCGGGGCAGATATCCACACTTCAGCACTCTAGGTACAATTCTAAACCCGTTCGAGGACGAACGTTTGTTTAAGAGGTGGAGAATGTAATGGCCCAACCGATCATTTTTTACTTTTAGAACCTCGTTCCCCTAAATAAAACTCCTCGTATGTGCTTTTATTAATTTATGACTTGCGTGGATGGTTGGTTCGGGATTGGGAAGTGTTCGGGTTGAAATCGGAACACTTGATTCCTTAAGTTGGCCTTAAAAGACCAAGTTTGACTTCGGTCAACATTTTGAGAAAATGGCCCTAGAATCGGGATTTGAAGGTTCGAATAGGTACTTATGATGATTTCGGACTTGGACATATGTTCGAATCGGGTTTAGGATAACCCGCGAGCGTTTTGGCGCTTAATAGTGAAAATCAACAAATTGAAGGTTTAAAGTTTTTAAAATTTGGTTTGGAGTAGGATTTGGAGTAATCGATATGTTCCGATATGTCCAATTTGAAGGCGGACGACCCCGATATGTTTTGTTTGAAGGCGAACGATTCCAATATGTCCTATTTGAAGGCGGACAACCCCAATATGTCCCATTTGAGGGTGGGTAATCCAAAATATCCAATTTGAGGGCAGATGAACCTGATATAGCCTATTTGAAGGCGGATAGACCTGATATATCCTATTAGAGGGCGGATAGACCCGATACATCCTATTTCAGGGCGGATAAACCTGATATATCCTACTTGACGGGGGATAAATCCGATATATCCAATTTGAGGGCGGATAGACCCGACATGTCCTATTTGAAGGTGGACAAGCCTGACATGTGGTGCATGGTTTGTAATTACAAAGATTGATGCAGTGCGAAGAGCTTGATATGGTGCAGAGATCTTGATATGGTGCCCATTTTGTAGTGGTAATTCATGGTGCGATGCAAAAATCCTGGTGCAATAATTTTATAGTAGCAAATATCCATGGTGCGAAGAGCTTGATGTAGTGCCTTTGCAGAAGTAAATATTCAGGGAGCGGTGCCAATAATTTGGGACTCTACATGCTGAAGTTTATTATGGTCGCACTTCGGTCTCCGAGTTGCCTACATATCTTGGGTTGCACGACAATTACGACATATGTAGTTCGAAAAAATTGTAAATTTAGAATTCGGCATCAACAATTGACTTAAACCTTAAAACATGTTGCCCAATGTCAAATTATGGAAACAATGGATGTTATAGTTGAGGAAAACATGTTGTCCCACCTTCAGTTGTCGAGACGCGTAGGCAATCACCCTACCGTCCTGCATCAACACCGCGCATCACAATATTTGGTATAAGACCCCGGACCTGTAGGCAATACCAATACAGGGGCCATAGTCAAAGTTGTCTTGAGCTTTTGAAATCTCTTCTCACACTCCTCTGCCCACCTAAACGAAGCACCATTCTAGGTCAGCCTGGCCATAGGTGTTGCAATAGATGAGAATCCCTCTACAAATCAACGGTAATACCCTGCCAAAATAAGAAAACTCCAGATCTCCATTGCTGAGGACGGTCTGGGCCAACTCTGTATAGCTTCAATTCTTCGAATCCACCTTGATCCCATCACTCGACACTACATGACCCAAGAATGCCACTGAGTCTAGCCAAAACTCACACTTTGAAAACTTTTCATATAACTTCTTTTCTCTCAAGGTCTGGAGCACAATCCTCAGGTGTTGCTTATGATCCTCCCGAGTCTGGGAGTACACCAGAATATTGTCAATAAATACAATAATGAAAGAGTTAAGATAGGGTCGGAACATACTGTGCATCAAGTGCAGGAATGTTGCTGGGGCATTGGTCAGCCCAAATGACATCACAAGGAACTTGTAGTAACCATACCGAGTCCTAAAAGCAGTCTTCGGGATATTTGGCTCTCGAATCTTCAACTGATGATAGCCTGAACATATGCCAATCTTGGAAAACACATGGCAACCTGTAACTGATCAAATAGGTCATCAATACAGGGCAATGGATACTTTTTCTTCATTATAACTTTGTTCAACTAGCGATAATCAATGCACATACGCATAGAACCATCCTACTTCTTCACAAACAAGACCGGAGCACCCCAAGGTGACACACTGGGATGAATGAAGCCATTATCAAGCAACTCCTGGAACTGCTCCTTCAAATCCTTCAACTTAGGAGGATCCATATGATATGGAGGAATAGAGATGGGCTGAGTGCCCGACAACAAATCAATACAAAAGTCAATATCCAAGTCGGGTAGCATGCCCTGAAGATTAGCTGGAAATACATTTGGAAAATCCCTCACTACCGGAACTGACTCAACGGTAGGGGTATCAATACTGACATCTCTCACATAAGCTATATACACGTCACACCCCCTCTCAACCATTATCTAAGCCTTTAGAAATGAAATAGCTCTGCTAGGAGTGTAATCTAAGGTACCTCTCCACTCTAACAGTGGTAATCCTGGCATAACCAGCGTCACGGTCTTGGCGTGACAATCAAAAATAGCATAATGGGGCGACAACCAGTCCATGCCCAAAATAATATCAAAATCTATCATATTGACCAATAATAAGTCGTCTCTGGTCTCAAAATCACTAAGAACAACCAAACAGACTGATACACATGGTCCACAACAATAGAATCTCCCATAGGTGTAGACACATAAATAGGAGAACTCAAAGAATCACGGGATACTCCCAAATACGGAGAAAAATAAGAGAACACATAGGAATAAGTGGAGCCTGGATAAAATAAAACCGACGCATTTTTATGACAAATCGGAACAATACCTGGAATGATAGATTCAAATGCAACTGCCTCTGTATGAGCAAGAAGGGCATAATATCTAGCTTGACCTCCCCCTCTAGGGCGACCTCTACCTGCCCGACCTCCACCTCGAGCTGGCTGAGCAGGTGGAGTAGTAGCTAGTGTTGTAATCATAGCCTGGGGACCTGGTAGAGCACGCGGTGCCTGAGTAGTATGTAGAGGTGTACCCCTCCTAAGTCTGGGGCAATCCCTCACCATATGTCAAGTGTCATTACACTCAAAGCAAGCTCTCACAGGACGTGGTTGTTATGGTTGGCTCGTGCTAGGTCGGTTGGACTGACCGCTGAAAGCTCCCCGTGCAGGAGGTGCACTAGACACTGGTGGTGCATAATAAGGCTCCTGGGCCTAGAAGGGGCCGGAATACCACTGGTGGCTGGAAGTGCTGAATGAACAGGGCGACTTACATAGACCCTACCATGACGAGTTGTCGCTGGGGCACGAGTACCACTATAAGTTCCAGATCTCGAGACCTCTTGGCCTCCCTATCCTCTATCTCCCGAGTCAGCATAACCTCCAATATCCTAGCAATCCCCACAACTTGCTGGTATGCAATAACCATCTCCAACTCTCGGGCCAGGCTAAGTCTGATGCTGGGGTTGAGCCCCTCGATAAATCGAAGGACCCTCTCTCGAATTGTAGCAACCAAGGTTGGTGCTTGTCTAGCCAAATCGCTGAAATGAACCGCATACTCTGACACAGTCATAGAACCCTGGCGCAACTGCTCAAACTCCGTACGCCATGCGTCTCTGAGACTCTAGGGAACATACTCGCTCAAGAACATATCCGAGAACTGAGTCCAAGTGAGTGAAGCTGCCTTGGTTGGACTACCCAACTCATAAGCATGCCACCACTGATAGGTTGCTCCTCTAAGCTGGAACGTAGTGAAAGAAACCCCCATTCAACTCCGCTACACCCATAGTACGGAGGATACAGTGAAAATCCTCAAGAAAACCCTGGGCATCCTCTGACGCCAAGCCACTGAAAGTAGGAGGGTGATACTTCTTGTACATCTCAAGCCTGAGCTGCTCCGCCTCAGAAACTGTTGCCCTACCCTCGGGCTGAACTGGAGCTATCAGCTGTATCGATATGATCTCTAGAACCTGGTCGATATGAACTCGTTGCCCTGGGGTATTGGCGGCGGGAGTCTGTACTCCTCCCCCGGCCTGAGAAGTGGCTGGAGCAAGTGGAATCAATCTAGCCTGAGACAAGGTGCTGAACATGCTCAGAAACTAGGCTAGAGCCTTCTGGAGGGCTGGTGTAGCAACAGGTGCCTCAGGTGCCTACCCTCCAACTGGAGCTACTGGGGGCTCCTCTGTAGTAGCTCATGCGAGTGATTTGGCTGCACGACGTGGATGTCCTTGGCCTCTACCCCAACCCCGGCCTCTTGCGGTTCTAGCAAGGGGCGCGGGTGCCTAGTCATCTGATCCAGCTGTACGTGTCCTCACTATCTATGAGAGAATAAAAGACAAAAGTTTAGAATTCCGAAGTCAACAATTTCGCACGACAAGGAATCAAGGAAGTGAAATTTTTCTAACATTTCCATAGCCTCCCAAAGATAAGTACATATATGTCTTTACCGATCTGCAAGACTCTACTAAACCTTCTTGTGACTCATAACACCTATGAACCTAGAGCTCTGATACCAACTTGTCATGACCCAAAGCTCCCTCTGTAAGTCGTGACGGCACCTAGTCTTTATGACTAGGTAAGCCTAGCAATTGCGGAATAATTGAAATAAAAGCAGAATTTAACAACTAAACTTCAACATATAACTATATAACGGAAAATACCGCTCGACATGTACAAGTAAAACCAACAAAACTGAGTATACACAATTCCCAAAACCCGGTAGTTACAAGTCACAAGCTCTAAGGAATAGTTCTAAGTATCTTTGTACATCCGTATCTACAAAAATAAATAAGAAATAACATAGAGGGGATAGAGGGGGACTCTGAGGTCTGCGAACGCCGGCAGATATACCTTGAAGTCTCCGAAACAGCAGTAAATACGCTTAGCTTATAGCAGGGCTGGTAGGTGGTACCTGGATCTACACACAAAATATATGCAGAAGAGTAGCATGAGTACACCACAACGGTACCCAGTAAGTGCCAAGCCTAACCTCAGTAGAGTAGTGACGAGGTCAGGTTAGGGCCCTACTAGGATATAATAATAAGACAAAAGATATAACAATATGATGAAAGACTGATAATTTAACAATGAGAATGTACAGAAAATAACAACGCAGCACAAGGAGGTAAACAACAGGGGCGCTCCCGAGATACCGTCTCGTAGTCCCAAAAGTGAATACTGAATAGGGGATCTCCCGAGGTACCGCCTCGTAGTCTCAAAGGTAAATATACAAGGGTCTCTCCCGGGGTACCACCTCGTAATCCCAAAAGTAAATGTGTAGGGGGATCTCCTGATGTACCGCCTCGTAGTCCCAAAAGTAAATATGCGAGGGGATCTCCCGAGCTACAGCCTCGTAGTCCTAAAAGTAAACACACAGCTCAAAACCGATGGAAAACAACAATTAACAGCCAGAATCCTACTGTTTAAGACTAATACAAACCAAGGAAAAACAGGAATTCAACTAAGCATGTTGCACAGATTGCAAATAAGCATTTAAGACACGTAGACATGCGATATTATGCTAAACAGAAAAATTACACATCTTGCGTGACTCATTTAAGGTAAAACAGGTTACTTGTTCAGTAAAAACCGAATTTTTCAACAATCAGCCCGTGTACGCACTCGTCACCTCGCGTACACGGCACTTACATATCACAGAATTTGCACTATAGTATCCAATACTAAGGGGATTTCCCTCACACGAAGTTAGACAAGCCACTTACCTCGAGCCAAGCTCAGCAATCAATAAGAACGCATTTTCCTTGACTTTCCGACTCCGAATGGCCCAAATCCAATCGATACCTCTGAAAATCCCTCAAAATCTCATCCAAATCCGAGCTCTCTATCTCAAGTTTTGATAAAAATGGCAAAACCCTCGATTTGAAATGTTTACATCTGCCCATCGCGAACGCGGGCGACTCCTCGTGTTCGCGAAGCATAAAAATTCCTTCAGTCCAAAACCTCCTTCGCGAACGCGATTGACCTCTTGCGAACACGGAAATTCCACTGCCTGCTCATTCGCGAATGTGTTCACCTCTACGCGTTCGCGTAAGCCAATTGCCTGGTGACTCATCTACCCTTTCCTCTATGCGAACGCGAGGACCCAATCGTGAACGCGTAGGCCTAAGATCACAGTGCTTCGCGAACGTGGGACATACATTGCGAATGCGAAGGCTTAACTCCAACAGCACTCCAACTTCCTCTACACGAACGCGGGAGAACCTTTACGAATGCGTAGAAGGAAACCAGACACCAGCAGTAGCTGATGCTTCAGCTATAACACTAAGTCCAAATCTAGTCCGTTAATCATCCGGAATCCACCCAAGGCCCCCGGGACCTCAACCAAACATACCAACAAGTCCTAAAATATCATACGAACTTAGTCGAGCCTTCGAATCACATAAAACAATGCTAAAAACATGAATCTCACTCCATTTCAAACTTAATGAACTTGAAACTTCAAACTTCTACAACAGATACTGAACCTATCAAAACACGTCTGATTGACCACAGATTTTGTACACAAGTCATAATTGACATTACGGTCCTACTCCAACTTCCGAAATCGAAAACCTACGCCGATATCAAAAATTTCACTCCCGATCAAACTTCCCAAAAATCCAACTTTCGCTATTTTAAGCCTAATTCAGTTACAGACCTCCATAATTCGGACACGCTTCTAAGTCCAAAATCACCATATGGAGCTAACGGAATAGACGAAACTCTATTCCGGAGTTATCTTCATACAGTTCCAACTACGGTCAAAATCCTAGAACTTAAGCTTCCATTTTAGAGATTAAGTGTCCCATTTCACTCCAAATCAAAAACAAATCCTCCTGAAAGTCACATAAGCATAAAAAGATATGGGAAAAGTAGAAAATAAAGGATCGGGGCTAATACTCTCAAAACGGTCGGGTTGTTATAATGTGTAATCCATGTTAATTGTATAAAACTTTATAAAATCATATTAATATTAATAAACTATATTACAACTTTATAGAATTTATTTTACTATTTTAAAAATAACTGTGATTGATCTCAATAAATATAAACAGAAAAAATGGTATAAATAAATATATTGTTTGATGAATAACATCTTGCTTCCGCCACTGCGCGGAATGAAGCAAGCCACACTAAAATAAAGAACACAAATGAAGGAGAAAAAATAGAAAGAAACAATTAGGATATTGTATCATCCCAAGATATTTATCGTGAAATTGAACAAATAAGATGACGTAAAGAAGTCAAGCCCACTAATGGATGACAATTAGTATATTCCTAAAATTAGATTTTCGGGTAACGTTAAAAAGGAAATAAGTAACAAATGAGCACTATTCCTAATGAAAATTAGCTAGGACTGTATTGTATATCTAAATATTTTTCATAAACAAAGATACTCATTTTATGACAATAATAATGAAAAAATACATATAAAAACTATATAATTAGCATAACACTCATAAAAACTAATAGGAAAGGGAAAACAATTACCCGATTTAACTTGTAAATGGGTTGTTGTTGCAAATGGTGAGCAAATTTGCCTAATAAAAAAATCTTTTATGAAACTAAAAGGATTTTTCCATTTGACAATGATTTGACAGGGGAAGAACTGTTTTATTTGATTTAATTGTCCACTTTATAAATTTAAAAAAAATGAATTTGTAACAATTATTGGAAGTTGAATAAACAAATATTGAATAGGCATGCCAAAGGTTGAGATAGTTTATTTGCAGTAATGTATGGGAAACACATCTCTTCTCATTTATCATGGTCATAATAAAACTTTATTATTTCGTGGAAGGTAATTTTAATTTTTTATATAAGAATATTATAGGGTAGTATTTAAATAAGGGGTAATGTAATGACCCGCCTAGTTGTTTTGAGAGTTATAGCTCGTTCTCCCATTTTTTTTGCTTCTATTGTGTCCCTCTATTGTTATATGTCTTACCGGGTTGGTTGGTTTGGGTCCGGAGTGATGTTAGAGTGAATTGAGATACTTAGTCTCTTAATTGGAAACTTAAGTTGGAAAAGTCGACCAAGTGTCGACTTATGTGTAAATGGCCTCGGGTTTGAATTTTGAAGGCTCTTTTAGCTCCTTTAGGTGACTTTGCACTTAGGAGCGCGTCCGTAATGTGTTTTGGAGGTAGTAGAATTATGACTGAATTGGCGAAAGTTAGAATTTTGGCGAATTTGACTGGTAGTGGAAATTTTGATATCGGGGTCGGATTGGATTACGGAAATTTGAGTAGGTTCATGGTGTCATTTATGACTTGTGTGCAAAATTTGAGATCAAACGGACGTGGTTTGATAGGTTTCGGCGTCGTTTGTGGAATTTGGAAGTTTAGAAGTTCATTAGGCTTGAATCCATGTGAAATCCATGTTTTGATGTTGTTTAGGGTGATTTGAGGATTCGACTAAGTTTGTGTTGGGTTATAAGACTTGTCGGTATGTTTGGTTGAAGTCCTGGGGGCCCCGGGTGTGTTTCGGGGGCTTATCGGAATGAAATTTGGACATACGCAATTGCTGAGTTTTCTAGTTTTCTGGTGTTTCGCACCTGCGGTGGGGAGACCGCAGGTGCGGACTCGTAGGCAGATGTGGTTTGGTCTATGAGTGCAGGTGCGAGAAGGGGAGCGCATCTGCATATCCGCAAATGCGGAAGAGGGAGCGTAGAAGCGGAAGGGACTTGGAGCGAGAAGGATAACAGAAGCGGGCAAGGGCCCGCAGGTGCGCACATGCAGATGTGACCATCTGACCACATAAGCGAAACTTGGGATTTTAAGTGGAATACGCACATGCGATGGAGTTTTTCGCAGGTGCGACAGGTGGTCCGCATATGCGAAAAGTCTTGGCAGAAATTTAAAAAGCAAGGGTTCGCAATTTTAGCGTTATTTCAACATTTTGGACTCGGACTTAGGCGATTTTGGAGATGATTTTTGAGGAGATTATTGAGCTTATGTACTCGTTTTGGATCATAAACCTTATTTCTCCACTGATTTACCCACCTAATTTTGCGAGATTTGGAAGTGAAATTTGGGGATTTAGGGCTTGAGAATTTGAGAGTGGATTTTGGGGATTTGGATGACCAAATGGCGTCGGAATTTGATGAATTTAGTATGGTTAGACTCATGAGTGAATGGGCTTTCGGGTTTTATGACTTTTGTAGGATTTCGAGACGTGGGCCCGGGGGCCGGGTTTGAGCCGATTTTAGGCTATAATTTAGTAGTTTTCTTCTGGAATTGATCCCTTTATCCTATATTAATTATCTCGTACTGTTTGTGGCTAGATTCGGAGCATTTGGAGACTGATTCGAGGGGCAAGGGCATTTTGGAGTAGGATTTCTACGCAGTTGAGGCAAGTAACATTCTTAAATCTTGTCTTGAGGATTTGAAACCCCGGAATTTGGTACGATGTAACTATTTGGAGGTGATGCACATGCTAGGTGACGAGCGTGTGAGCATGCACCGTGAAGGATTGTGACTTGGTCCGTCCCATGAGACTGTAAAGTTGAATAACCTATTGTTGCTTACATGTTTTCCTTGTCTTCTAGCAATTTGACTACCATTCATATTAGAAATCGTTATTAGGCCATATGATATCACTATTGGGACCTGCAACGGTCGTATACTTGTTGAATTGGCTGCTAATTATTGTCTTATACTCAGTCACAGTCTTATTTATGTGTCACATCCTCGTTCCCTCTTGTTTCTTGTTAATACTTGTTATTATCTCAGCTTGGGCTGAATTATATGATTTCTTTGAACCTGAGAGGCTGGAGAGGTTAGGATGGAGATAGGGCCTGAGTGCCGAGATGTGAGCTTTGTGAGGTATATGGATCGGGTTGCACGCTGCAACGAGCCTGAGGGATGAATGTATATGGATCGGGTTGCACGACGCAACTAGCCTTATGGATATTTTTGGATTATGGATCGGGTTGCATGACGCAACGAGATTGGATCGGGTTGCACGCCACAGCAATATAGCGCTTGGGCTGAAGGAGCCCCTCCGGAGTCTGTACACTCCCCAGTGAGCGCAAGTACCTACTGAGTATGTGTATTGAGGGCTGAGAGCCGAGTATTGAGCTATTGAGAGCTTGAGGGACTGTTACCTTGAGAGGTTGTATTTGTCTTGCTTTGTTGCTACACTTAGTTGATTCATGTTAATGTTGAACTTTAGGAAGTTTTTATGTCTGGTTTACCTGAACTCAGTAAATATGCAGCTGACTTGGTCTATATTGCCGGAATTTACTCATGTCTACTTTCATTGTTGAAATTACTGAAATGTACTGTATTTGTTTAGCTCATCACTGCTTCTCAGTTCCTTATTTATTTCTGTTACTTGCTGAGTTAGTTGTACTCATGTTATACCCTGTACTTTATGTGCAGATCCAGGTGTGTCCGGTCACGGAGGTCGTTGAGTTCGTGCGTGGTCGAGTATCGGAGACTTACGAAGTAGTTATCGACGTCCGTAGACCTTGTCTCTCCTTCTATGATATCTTTCTTTTCTGTATTGACAGTTAGAAACAAACTTGTGTAGATACTGTTTTTCTTAGACTGGCTGTTTAGATGCTCATAACTTGGTGACACCCCGATATTTGCGGCTATCGTTTTGCATTATATTTTGAGTTAAACTACTATTTTTATGAAAATTTCTGTAATGAAAAAGCTTTTGGTTTATCTTTTATGAAATATTGAAGTATTTTGAAAATCGGCTTGCCTAGTACCATCGATAGGCGCCATCACGACAGGTTAGAGTTTTGGGTCGTGACAAGTTGTCTCAAAGCCTAGGTTACATAGGTTTCATGAGTCATGAGCAGGTTTAGTAGAGTCTTGTGGATCGGTACGGAGACGTTTGTACTTATTATCGAGAGGTTGTCAACCCTTAGAAAATTTCACATTCTTGAATTCTTGTCGTGTGAATCGTTTGATTCTGGTAACTGAATTTCTGTTATTCTATTCTCTCATCGATGGTGAGGACACATACTACGGGGTAGGATGGACAGCCACTAGCACCACCAGCCAAGGCCGCGAGAGGTCCAGGTCGCGGTAGAGGCCGTGGTAGGGGAAGATGTGTAGCTCGCACAGTAGCCAGGGTAGCACCTGCAAATTCACTATTTGCCCCAGCTCAGGATCAGGCTCCAGTTGTGGAGGAGCCTGTGGGACCAGCTCAGGCACCACTTGTGCCCATCGTGATTCCTGGCCTTCAAGAGTCCTTAGATCAGATTTTGACCGTGTGCACTGGTCTTGCTCAGGCAGTCTCTGTTCCAGCCGCAGCAACCACTTCTCAGGCCGGAGGAGGTGCTCAGACTCCTGCCGCCCGCACACTAGAGCTGGTAGTACAGGGACTCCAAACACTGGGGGGTACCTCTAGCCCAATCGGTTGTAGTTTCTTAGGACTATGTGGTTCTTATCATGCCCGATGATGAGCAATGTCGGTTGGAGAGGTTTGGGAGACTCCAGCCTCTATCTTTCAGTGGTACAGAGGGAGAGGATGCATAGGGCTTCTTGGACAGGTGCCAGAGGATAGTCCATACAATAGATATTCTAGAGACCAGTGGGGTCTCGTTCACAACTTTTCAGTTCTCTGGGGCAGCCTTCAATTGGTGGGAGGCTTACGAGAGGCGTAGGCCGGTCGGTGCAGCACCCCTTACCTGGCAGCAGTTCTCTTGTCTTTTTCTGGAGAAGTTTGTACCTCAGTCCCGCAGAGAGGAGTTGTGTAGGCAGTTTGAGCAACTTCATTAGGGTGATATGTCTATGACATAGTATGAGATGCGATTATCGTAGTTGGCCCGTCATGTTATCTGATTGGTTCCCACAGACAGAGAGAGGATCAGGAGGTTCGTATATAGCCTCACTGTTCAGCTGCAATTGCTTATAACTAGAGAGAGAGTGTCTGGTGCTACTTTTGATGAGGTTGTTGACATTGCTCGTCAGATTTCATCCTGTTATCAGCAGGGCCATTTATCTCTAAGTGCCCTCCCAGCTCAGAGTTCGTCCTGTGTTCCATCGGGTCAAGGTTCGTATATGCCAGGTCCTTTTACCAGTTATCCCGGTGATCGGGGCTCCTTTCAGTCCCCAGCACAAGCACCACGTAGTTGCTATGAGTGTGGAGAGTTTGGTCACATGAGAAGACAGTGTCCCCGTCTATTGGGAGGTCCAGCTCCGCAGAGGAGCCAGTCTATGACATCAGCACCAGTTCCTTCACCACCCGGTCAGCCAGGGGTCCGAGAGGGGGTGGCCGATTAGGGGTGGCTAGGCCCATTTCTATGCTCTCCCTGCCAGATCAGATGCCATTGATTCGGATGTTGTGATTACATGTACTGTCTTAGTTTGCCACGGAGTTACCTCTGTATAATGTGACCCATGTTCCACGTATTCATATGTTTCCTCATATTTCGCTCATTTTCTAGATATGCCCTGTGAGCCTCTAGTTTCATATGTTCATGTATCTACTCCTGTGGGTGATACTATTATTGTGGCCCGTGTATATCGGTCATGTGTGGTAACTATTGGGAATCTGGAGACTAGAGTAGTTTGTTGCTTAGAATGGTCGATTTTGATGTGATTTTAGGTATGGATTGGTTGTCTCCATGTCATGATGTTCTAGATTTTCACGCTAAGGACGTGACGTTAGCGATGCCGGGTTTGCAGATGGTGGAGTGGAGCAGCTCTATAGACTATGTTCCCAGTAGAGTAATTTCATACTTGACGGCTCAGCGGATGGTTGAGAAAGGATGTCTATATTATTTGGCCTTTGTGAGGGATGTTAGTGTAGAGGCCACTGCTATTGATTCTGTTCTGGTGGTGCATGATTTTCCGAATGTGTTTCCTGTATGCCTGACAGGGATATTGACTTCGGTATTGATTTGATGTCGGGCACTCAGCCTATTTCTATTATATTGTATCGTATGGCACAGGCGGAGCTGAAGGAACAACTTCAGGAACTCCTTGATATGGGTTTTATTCGGCCTAGCGTATCACCATGGGGTGCACTATTTCTATTTGTAAAGAAGAAGGATGGTACTATGAGGATGTGCATTGATTACAGACAGTTGAACAAGGTCACAATCAAAAACAAGTATCATTTGCCACGTATAGATGATCTATTTGACCAACTTCAAGGAGCAAGGGTGTTGGTCAGGGTGTCACCAATTGAAGATTCGGGACTCAGATATTTTTAAGACAGCTTTCAGGACCCGATATGGCCATTATGAGTTCCTTGTGATGTCTTTAGGGCTGACCAACGCCCCAGAAGCATTCATGCATTTGATGAACAGTGTGTTTCATCCTCATCTTGACTAGTTCATTATTGTATTCATTGATGACATCCTGGTGTACTCTCGTAGCCATGAGGAGCATGCCCAGCATCTGAGGATTGTGCTATAGCGATTGAGGGAGGAGAAGCTTTATGCAAAGTTCTCCAAGTGTGAGTTTTGGCTCAGTTCAGTGGCATTCTTGGAGAACGTGGTGTCCAGTGAGGGTATTCAGGTGGATCCGTAGAAGATAGAGGCGGTTTAGAGTTGGCCCAGACCGTCCTCAACCACGGAGATTCAGAGTTGTCTTGGTTTGGCTGGCTATTACCGTCATTTTGTGTAGGGTTTCTCATCTACTGACGGAGAATTCTTTAACTATTCAGTATAGGCATTGCATCTCCCTTGACCAAATTGACCCAAAAGGGTGCTCCATTAAGGTGGTCGGATAAGTGCGAGGAGAGATTTCAGAAGATCAAGACTCTTTTGACCACGACTCCAGTTCTAGTTCTGCCATCAGCCTCTGGTTCTTACACAGTGTATTGTGATGCCTCGCGGATCGGTATTGGGTGTGTTTTGATGCACGAGGGTAGAGTGATTGCTTATGTTTCATGCCAGTTGAAGACCCATGAGAAGAACTATCATGTCCATGATCTTGAGTTAGCAGCTATTGTTCACGCCTTAAAGATTTGGCGGCACTATTTGTACGGTGTTCATTGTGAGATTTACACTGATCACCATAGTTTGTAGCATTTGTTCAAGAAAAAGGATCTTAACTTGCGTCAGCTGAGGTGGTTGGATCTTCTCAAGGACTATGATATCACCATTTCGTACCATCTCGGGAAGGCCAATGCCTTGAGTTATCGGGCGGAGAGTTTGGGGAGCTTAGCATATCTTTCAGCAGCGGAGAGGCCAATGGCGTTGGATGTTCAGGCCTTAGCTAGCCAGTTTGTCGGATTGGATATTTCTGAGCCGAGTTGGGTATTGGCTTGTGTAGTCTCTAAGTCTTCTCTTTATGATCGTATCAGGGAGCGTCAGTATGATGACCCCCATATGCTTCTCCTCAAGGACAAGGTTCAGCAAGGTGATGCCAGTGATGTGGCTATTGGTGATGATGGGGTGTTGAGGATGTAGGGCCGGATATGTGTGCCCAATGTAGATGGGCTACAGAAGTTGATTCTTGAGGAGGCCCACAGCTCACTGTATTCCATCCATTCGGGTGTAGCAAAGATGTACCAGGATTTGAGAAAGCACTATTGGTGTAGGAGGATGAAGAAAAATATAGTTGGGTTTGTAGCTAGGTGTCTCAACTGTCAGCATGTAAAGTATGAGCATCAAAGACCGGGTGGCTTGCTTCAGAGGTTAGAGATCCCGAAGTGGAAGTGGGAGCGGATCACCATGGATTTAGTAGTTGGTTTCTCACGGACTTCAAGGAGGTTTGGTGCTATTTGGGTGATTGTGGATCGGCTGACCAAGTTTACGCACTTCATTCCAATTGGTACTGCTTATTCTTCAGAGCGGTTGGCTGAGATTTACATCCGAGAGATTGTTCACCTTCATGGTGTGCCAGTTTCCATCATTTCATATAGAGGCACGCAGTTTACATCGCAGTTTTGGAGAGCCGTGTAGCGAGAGTTGGGCACTCAGGTTGAGTTGAGCACAACATTTCACCATCATACGGACGGATAGTCCGAGCACACTATCCAGATATTGGAGGACATGCTACACGCTTATGTCATTGATTTTAGGGGTTCATGGGACTAGTTGTTGCCGCTAACGGAGTTTGCGTACAACAACAGTTATCAGTCGAGCATTTAGATGGCTTCGTACGAGGCTTTATATGGGAGGCGGTGTATATCTCCAGTGGTATGGTTTGAGCTAGGTAAGGCTAGGCTCTTAGGTACAGACTTGGTTCAAGATGCATTAGACAAGGTGAAATTGATTCAGGAGCGGCTTCGCACGGTGCAGTCGAGACAGGAGAGTTATGCCGACAGGAAAGTTCGTGATGTGTCTTACATGGTCGGGGAGAAGGTTCTGCTGAAGGTATCACCCATGAAAGGTGTTATGAGGTTTGGGAAGAGGGGCAAGTTGAGCCCTCGGTGCATTGGGCCTTTTGAGGTACTTCAGAGGATTAGGGAGGTGGCTTACAAGCTTTCCTTGCCACCTAGCTTGTCGAGTGTGCATCCAGTATTTCATATTTATATGCTCCGAAAGTACGTCTGAGATCCGTCTCATGTTTTGGATTTCAGAACGGTCCAGTTGGATGGTGATTTGACTTATGATGTGGAGCTGGTGGCCATTTTGGAGCAGCATGTTTGAAAGTTGAGATCAAAGGATATAGCTTCAGTGAAGGTGCGGTGGAGAGGTCAGCCCGTGGAGGAGGCTACTAGGGAGACCGAGCGGGAGATGCGGAGCAGATATCCACAACTATTTGAGATTCCAAGTATGTTTTTAGACCCGTTCGAGGACGAACGTTTATTTAAGATAGGGAGGATGAAATGACCCGACCGGTTGTTTCGAGAGTTATAGCCGTGTTCCCCTATTTTTCTGCTTCTATTGTGTCCCTCTGTTGTTATATGTCTTACCGGGTTGGTTGGTTCGGGTCTGGAGTGAGGTTAGAGTGAATTGAGACACTTAGTCTCTTAATTGGAAGCTTAAGTTAGGAAAGTCGACCGGGTGTCGACTTATGTGTAAACGGCCCCAGGTTTGAACTTTGAAGGTTCTGTTAGCTCCGTTAGGTAACTTTGGACTTAGGAGCGCTGCCGAAATGTGATTTGGTGGTCCGTAGTAGAATTAGGCTTGAATTGGCGAAAGTTGGATTTTTGGCAAATTTGACTAGTAGTGGAAATTTTGATATCGGGATCGGATTGGAGTTTCGGAAATTGGAGTAGGTTCGTGGTGTCATTTATGACTTGTGTACAAAATTTGAGGTCAAACGGACGTAGTTTGATAGGTTTCGGCGTCATTTGTGGAATTTGGAAGTTTAGAAGTTCATTAGGCTTGAATCCGTGTGAAATCCATGTTTTGATGTTGTTTGGGGTGATTTGAGGGTTTGACTAAGTTCGTGCTGGGTTATAAGACTTATCGGTATGTTTGGTTGAGGTCCTAGGGGCCGCGGTGTGTTTCGGAGGCTTATTGGAATGAAATTTGGACTTAGGCAATTGCTGAGTTTTCTAGTTTTCTGGTGTTTGGCACCTGCGGTGGGGAGACCACAGATGCATACTCGCACGCAGATGCAGTTTGGTCAGTTTGGTCTATGAGCGCAGGTGCGGGAAGGGGAGCGCATCTGCGCATCCGCAGATGCGGAAGAGGGAGCGTAGAAGCGAAAGGGACCTGGATCGAGAAGGATCGCAGAAGCGGGCAAGGGCCTACAGATGCGCACACGCAGGTATGGCCATCTGACCGCAGAAGCGGAACTTGGGATTTTAAGTGGAATCCGCACCTGCGATGGAGTTTTCTGCAGATGTGACAGTTGGTCCGCAGATGCGAAAAGTCTGAGCAAAAGTTTAAAAGGCAAAGGTTCGCGATTTTAGTCTTATTTCAACATTTTAGACTCGGACTTCGGCGATTTTGGAGAATTTTTTCGAGGAGATTATTGAGGTAATCTTATTGTACTCGTTTTGGATCATAAACCTGGTTTCCCCACTGATTTCCCCACCTAATTAGCGAGATTTTGAAGTGAAATTTGGGGGTTTAGGGCTTGAGAATTGGAGAGTGGATTTTGGGGATTTGGATGACCAAATGGTGTCGTAATTTGATGAATTTAGTATGGTTAGACTCGTGAGTGAATGGGCTTTCGGGTTTTGTGACTTTTGTCGGATTTCGAGATGTGGGCCTGGGGGCTGGGTTTGAGCCGATTTCTGATTTTGGGCTATAATTTAGTAGTTTTCTTCTGGAATTAATCCCTTAAGCCTATATTAATTATCTCATACTGTTTGTGGCTAGATTCGGAGCATTTGGAGACTGATTCGAGGGGCAAGGGCATTTCGGAGTAGGACTTCTGCGCAATTGAGGTAAGTAACATTCTTAAATCTTGTCTTGAGGGTATGAAACCCTGGAATTAGGTACAATGTGACTATTTAGAGGTGACACACATGCTAGGTGACAAGCGTGTGAGCATGCACCGTGAAGGATTGTGACTTGGTCCGTGCTGTGAGACTGTAAAGTCGAATAGCCTATTGTTGCTTACATGTTATCCTTGTCTTCTAGCAATTTGACTGCCATTCATGTTAGAAATCGTAATTAGGCATATGATATCACTATTGGGACCCGCAATGGTCGTATACTTGTTGAATTGGCTATTAATTGTTGTCTTGTATTCAGTCACAGTCTTACTTGTGTGTCACATCCCCGTTCCCTCTTGTTTCTTGTTAATACTTGTTATTATCTCTGTTTGGGCTAAATTGTATGATTTCTGTGAGCCCGGGAGGCTGGAGAGGTTAGTGACTAAGATAGGGATTGAGTGCAAAGATGTGAGCTTTGTGAGGTATATGGATCGGGTTGCACGCTGCAATGAGCCTGAGGGATGAATGTATATAGATCGGGTTGCACGCCGCAACGATATAGCGCATGCCGCAACGAGATTAGATCGGGCTGCACACTACAGTATAGCGCTTGGGCTGAAAGAGCTCCTTCGGAGTCTGTACACCCCCCAGTGAGCACAAGTACCTACTGAGTGTTTGTGTATTGAGGGCTGAGAACCGAGTATTGAGCTATTGAGAGCTTGAGGGACTGTTACCTTGAGAGGTTGTATTTTTGTTGGTTTGTTGGTACACTTAGTTGATTCATGTTACTGTTGAACTTCTGGAAGTTTTTATGTCTGGTTTACCTGAACTCAGTAAATATGCAGCTGACTTGGTCTATATTGCCGGAATTTACTCATCTACTTTCATTGTTGAAATTACTGAAATGTACAGTATTTGTTTAGCTCGTCACTGCTTCTCAGTTACTTATTTATTTATGTTACTTGCTGAGTTAGTTGTACTTATGGTATACCCTACACTTTATGTGTAGATCCAAGTGTGTCCGGTCACGGAGGTCGTTGAGTTCGTGCGTGGTGGAGTATCGAAGACTTATGAGGTAGCTGCCGGCGTCCGTAGACCTTGTCTCTCCTTCTATGCTATCTTTCTTTTCTGTATTGACATTTAGACACAAACTCATGTAGACACTGATTTTCTTAGACTGGCTGTTTAGATGCTCATGACTTAGTGACACCCCGATGTTTGGGGCTATCTTTCCGCATTAAATTTTGAGTTTAACTCATGTTTTTATGAAAATATCTTTTATGAAAAAGCTTTTGGTTTATCTTTTGTGAAATATTGAAGTATTTTGAAAATCGGCTTGCCTAGTACCATCGATAGGCGCCATCACGACAGGTTAGAGTTTTGGGTCGTGACGGGTAATTTGGTCATTTAATTTTTAAAGGATAACTACTCATATTAATAAAGAATATGCACTGATATGACCTATGAACAACACACATAAGGAGAAAGAATCTCTAATTGAGAAAAAACATGCCAAGTCGTGAATAACTAAAAAAATGAAAACATATCCAATAATTCGTTCTTAATTATGGTTTAGTATGAGAGGCTAAATTCTTCGAAACAATATTTGTTTGGTTGTCATTGGTTATTTAATTCTATAATAAAATCACTTACATTTATTTTAGAAAACCAAATACATTGGCTAAACTATTTGTTATCGACTCCATATCTATGACTCGAGACCTCTGGTTAAGGATGAAAGAATGCTTACCACTCCACCATATTCCTTGTTTATTGTACTACTCCTATTTGTTATTGACCACATTACTAAATCTAGTTTGCAATTCCAAGTTTTATCCAATACCAAATTATACCAGATTTCAAAAGTTTTGTCGAGTAAAATTAAAGAATAATGATAACAACACACATGAAACCATAGCCTATGAAGTGTTCATTCCCATATGAAAACCCAACATTAGACTTATCAAACACTAATTGTGCACTTAATTTATTAAAAATAGGAAACTGGAAAATATTTTACCTGGTTAGCAGCAACATATTTCAAACTTCTTTGAGTCCATAGCTTGTAGCATATTATCAGCACATCGCACGTCTTTGATGATACACAACCTTCTTGTCACAATCCAAAATCCAAACCGTCGTGATGGCACCTAACCCCGCCCAGCTAGGTAAGCCAACTAACAATAAACACAATATAATAATACTGACGTGAGTCAAAAATGAGATAACCGAATTTTATACAACTCTCCAAGGACAAGTAATACAAATCATGAGCTTCTAAGATATAGAGTTTACAAAGCTGGTTTGAAATAAAATACACCATCTATTTCAAATATACATGAACAGATCTGAAATACTAAAGTTACCAAGATCAAGAAGTAGTTATGACTGGAACACAGGTACATCTTCAGGTCCAGCTCTGGCCGTATGCATCAACATCAGCATCAAACATCTGCACGTGAGGTGCAGAAGTGTAGTATAAGTACAACCGACCACATGTACTCAATAAGTAACAAGCCTAACCTTAGGTTGAAAGTAGTGACGAACTAGGACAAGGGTCAGAGTCCAACTCCAATAACTAACAATAATTCATAACAATATAATAAAGATAATACAAGAAATAACTTAGCTCGTTCACAGTTGTGAAAAAATAGGCATGCTTTTCAAGTGTAACAATAGGTCCCAAATCTTTCATCGAAAACCCTAAAATATATGAGTAAGTTTGAAAACTGTGACTTTTCCCAAAAAGCTTTTCAACAATAAATAAGATGTTTCATTTTACAGATAGCATGAGAAAAGTACATTTCTATGCTTACATGTCACTATGCAGGTGAATTCATGAATGTCACCAAAACCAGGTAGCGTGAGGAAATGCATCTCTATGCATGTCTCTCAAATACACATGCCAAACATGATGCATCTCAGTGCTGAACTCATGTACTCACACTCTCAGAGTACTCAATCTCACGATCTCACTCTCTCACTCATCACATTCAATACTCAGCACTGTACAGGGGAGATCCAACCCAACCAAACATAAATAAAACCCCACGCTCAGTACTGTATATGGCCAATCTAGCCCAGGGAAGATCCATCCCATATATATATATATATATATATATATATATATATATATATATATATATATATATATATATATATATATCAACTAACAGTCAGTCACTCAGTATTGTATAAGGCCAATCCATCTCAGGGAAGATCCATCCCTCAATATAAATGATTCGGGCAAGATCCATGCCCAGGGAAGATTCATCCCTCAATATAAATGATTCAGGCAAGATCCATGCCCAGGGAAGATCCATCCTTCAATATAAATGAACTGCGCTCATTGTGGGTGTGCAGACTCTGGAGAGGCTCCTTCAGCCCAAGCGCTATCATAAGCCAGATCCAGGCATAAATAAATAAAACATGATGTGGCGTGCAGCCCAATTCCATAAATACACCCACAATCAAGCCCTCGGCCTCACTCAGTCATCAATCTCTCCAGTCTCTCGGGCTCACAACACTCATGATAAACAGCCCAATCAATGATATGAGATGTGACAATATACAATAACAGAGACTGAGATATAATATGTAATGACGATTACGACTGAGTACATAACTACAATTAATCAAATAACTCAACAACAATGAACGCCCATTGTGGTGTAAGGCCCTGTAAAAATTTTCTAATGATTTAAAATTTAAATATTTCACCAGCGGTATTTGGGAATAACATATTCGAGTATTAAAGGAGACCTATGGGATAGAACCACATCATTTTGAAATGAGAATATATGTTTAAGGTGTGTTGGATCATATTAAGGAGTTTTATGAATGAGAAGAATTTGTGTGTAACATGTTGGATACATTAAATAGAAATGATGTTATTATGTAAATAAGGTTTCAAACTTATATTAAGGTTTAGAAGTCAATTTGGGTCTATATCATAGCAAGGTATCAATTGATGGTGAGTGGATAAGAAAGAAATGGAAAAATAAAATAACTGGGAGCGTGCTAGGGATAGTGCAATGCGCGGATTGTGGCACGCCAGCCCTCTCAGCAACTTTGAAAACCAGTGAAGTATAGGCATTTGGCGTTGGCACGGGCACGGGCACGCTACCCCCACCTGAGGATTTTCCCTTAAGTACTCACCTTGGGGGTTCATTTTCCCCATTTCATTTGGACAAATTTTGGAGTTCTTCTCCATTCTCTCAAGACCACCAACTACTCCCATCTTCAAGGTAAGAAATCTCCATTATCTTGGTGTTAAATTCCATCATTTCTACACTAGTATTGGTGAGATCTACACATAAAATACCTAGATCTTCAAGAACTCAAATGAGGGTTTTGCAAGATTTCTTCCAAAAGGTAATCCTACACCTTTAGACTTACATGTATGGATATATTATGGGAATATGAGTATGAATAAAGTATTGGAACTTATGGTGTGGTGATTGGAAGCCATAAGTTTCCAATTTAAATACATATCCATTGTAGAGATTGAAAGGTGATTATTTGATGGAATTTTGTTGGTTGGGTGTGGATGTATGGTCATGTATGTAATGTTGGAAGTTATGAATTGTTTAAGAATGATGGTGGGATAAATTATTGATAAATGGTAGTAGTTGGATGAGCTAATTCGATGGTTAAGAGGTGTAGAGATTCATGCCTACAAGGTGTTTGATAAAATGCCTAAATGGTCTAAATTATGGAATTTGTTACTAATATGGGTTCCATTGGATGTTGTTATTGTAGATTGAAGTTCCTTAGTGTAGTGGATCATTGTAATATCACTAAGGGGCTAATTTGAGGTATGTTGGATAAACTTTCTCTCTTGGAATTGAATTCCATAATGTTCCTGTAAGATTCAAAGTATGGGTTGCATATTAAAATGTTGTGGCTTTGAATCGTATTTCAAATGAAAGCTAGTATGCCAAATTGTGTGAGAAAATCTTAATATTCTTAAGACTCTAAATTGCTCATATGTGTACCTAAAGTCTTGATTGGAAATGTCTTATTGTTGATAACCTATAAAGGTGGTTGGAAATGAAATAATCGAATTGGGGATATAGAGTGTGGCCAAAGTGCCAAGAATTTAAGTTATGACTGTGGCTAGTAGTGCAAATAATTTGAGAGAGTGCGATAAAGAATATGAAATGAGCCTCGACTCAACTATGTTAAAAGTGATTTGGAAAATAGAATTTGCCTAAGAGCTTTTGTACTCAATTCATGCCAATTAGTGGCTGCTTTAACTAATGCTTTGCTTTATAAATATATTCAGTGTGATTCGAGTTCTATATACTCATGTATTGAAATTGTACATTGTCATTTCTGGGGAAGAGTATTGCAAGAGTAAATATTGTATTGATTGTTTATGATTTTTCATGTGTGTTTCTATTGTTGGTTGGTATGCCTCATTCTTTGGGAAGAAACCATTTGTGTTTGAAGTTCCCATTTCAAATGGATTTGAAGTATATGATTTCTAAAATTTTCTATATATTGATATTTGATAGTGATCTTTGAAATTGAAAGAGCTGAAAGTCTGGAATATGAAATATGGTCATCGTGCCCAGAATGAGAATTACATATATGGCCAATAGTGCCAATGAAATGAAAGAATGTGTGAACATTATGAGATGAGTTTTAGCTCCTTTACATAATAATTTCATTAAGGTCTTATGATCATCGTGGCTAGTACAAGTAAGCGATAGTATGAACATAAATTGTGATCATTTGCCAAAGCGGGAATAATGAATGAACCCTATGGACGATCTATGAAATGCATAGGAATATTGTGTTATGAAACCCTATGGACGGTCTATGAAACGCATAGGTATACTGTGTTATAAAATCCTGTGGACGGTCTATGAAACGCATAGGTATATTGTGTTATGAAATCCTGTGGACGGTTTATGAAACGCATAGGTATATTGTGTTATGAAATCCTGTGGATTATCTATGAAACGCATAGGTATATTGTGTTATGAAATCCTGTGGACGGTATATGAAACACATAGGTATATTAAGTAATGAAATCCTGTGGATGGTCTATGAAACGCATAGATATACTATGTTATGAAATCCTGTGGATGGTCTATAAAACACATAGGTATATTGTGTTATGAAATCCTATGGACGGTCTATGAAACGCATAGGTATATTGTGTTATGAAATCTTGTGGACGGTCTATGAAACGCATAGGTACATTGTGTATGAGAAGTATAGGTGTACGTTATGAATAAACACTATGGACGGTCTATGAAACGCATAAATGTATAACACGATATGTGAACACTAAGGACGGTCTAATGAGACACATTATTAATGTAGACAATAGGTGCCACTTTCGTTGTCCCCGTTTGTTCATGTTGTTTCAATTACATTATATTATGTGTTCCACGTATAGATCATATGGGCATTCTATTTTGAAAGAGGATTTTTAGTTATACATACTAGTGTTATTCGACAGCACTAACGTTCCTTTTGCTGGGGGCGTTACATCTTTAATGGATGTAGGTGGTTCTACAGCAGGCGACATTGATCAGTAATAGCAGTACACTTTTTTCAGCTGATTTGGTGAGTCCCACTTCATTTCGGGGTCATGTATCTTTTGTTTTTCATGTACTGTGTTTTGAGGTATAGCCATGGCCTTGTTGCCGGCATTTTCATATTACTCTTTTATTGTACTTAGAGGCTCCGTAGACAGGTTGTGGGTTGTGGTTGATGTTGGTAATTGAACTAGAAATATTGGTATCTGGAAATCATGTTTTTTCATTAATTCTATAAACTCGTAATATTTTGTAAATTATGAATGAAGCTGCTAATGGGAATGAAAAGGGAGGTTGTAAATAGAATTTTTTCAGTGTTTGATTAATGGAGTACATCTCCTCTTTATTCTCTAGGTTGAGCGCCAGTCGCGCTCCCCGAATTTGGGGCATGACATGTGCGTCCCAATAATACCAGTATGTAGCCTAAACATGATTTCTAGCATCAATTACAGCTCAGGTGCTCTAACACATAGAGTACAGCAGAATGTTCATATAAGATAGCTACACAGCTCTATGGAATCGACTAAATCACAATTTACACGGTGCATGCCCACACGTCCGCCACCTAGCATGCACGTCACCTCAACATCAATCATATAACACGTCTTTCGGGGTTTCATACCCTTAGCATCAAGTTTAGAAGTGTTACTTACCTTGAACAAGCCAAATCCAATGTTGAGCAAGCCAAATGATGCTCCAAAAATGCCATCTCGCGCGTACCGACCTCCAAACGGCTCGAAACTAGCCAAAAGCAACTCAAGAACATCAAATAATGCTTAAGGAAACAATTCCACTTGATAAAGGTCGAATCTTTACTCAAAAGTCCAAAATCAACTAAAAAGTCAAACTCGGGCCCGTACCTCGGAACCCGACAAAACTCACTAAATTCGACAACCCATTCAATTACGAGTCCACCCATACTAGTTTCACTCAAATCCGACTCTGAATCGATGTTTAAAACTCAAAATTTTACTCTATGAAACTTTAGCAAAACCCCCCAATTTCTCTCTTGAAACCCTAGGTCAAATGCCAAAAACGTAGATAGATTCATGATATGAAATCCAAAATTAGCAGAGAACCCTTACTCCAATCCACATGGTGAAGATCGCCTAAAACATCGCTCCAATCCGAGCTCCATAGCTCCAAATATGCTAAAATGGTTGAAACCTCCGAAATAGCGTACTTTATAACCACTAGGCAAATTAATGAATCGCGATCGCGGAAACACCCTCGCGATCGCGAAGAAGGAAATTGTTCTGCCCCAGAAATACACTATGCGATCACATATAAAGTCAAGCGAACGCGGTACACAAAGATCACAAACTATGCAATAGCTGAAATATGACTGCGAACGCGAAAAGAAACAACCTCTACCCAGCTCAGCCCAAAATCACTACGCAAACGCGTGCAAACTTACGCGAACGCATTGCACAAACTGCAGCAACCTATGCGAACGCGTCTGTGGACTCGCGAAAGCGATGAACAACTTCTCCTAGTCTTTAAACAACTCTACCAATCGCGATTAACTCTATGCGATCGCGAATAAGGAAACCATATGCTCAGCAGAACCAGCAATGCCAAAATGAAGGAAAATTATTCGAATTCGATCCAAAACACGTCTGAGCCCCTCGGGACCCCATCTAAATATACCAACAAGTCCCATAACCTAACATGGACCTACTCGAGGCCTCAAATCACATATAACAACATTGAAACAATGACTCACACCTCAATTCGAATTTAAACAAACATTGAACTTTCAACTTCTAGACTCTCGCAGAAACATATCAAATGAACCCGGAATGAACCCAAATTTTGCACATCAGTCCAAAATGACATAACGAAACTATTCAAATTTCCGAAATCAGAATCCAAACCAGATATCATCAAAGTCAACTCTCGGTCAAACTTATGAATTTTTCAAACCTTCAAATTTCCAACTTTCGCCATTTTGTGCCGAAACCTTCTAGAAATATCCAAATGCAAAGTCGGGCATACTTCAAAGTCCAAAATCACCATCTGGACCTAACGGAACCATCAAAACTCCACTCCGAGGTCAAATACTAAAAAGTCAAACTTGGTCAACTCTTCCAACTTAATGCTTAAACTATGAAATCCATTTTTCCAAATCGATTCCGAATAACCTGAAAACCAAAAGCGACGATTCACATAAGTCATAGTATATCATACAGAGCTACTCATGCCCTCAAACTAACGAGCGAAGTGCAAATGATCAAAATGACCGGTCGGGTCTTTACACTTCTACTCCTTGGTGCATTACACTAATGCCATGTGATGTCACTCAATCAAGAGGATAAAAACGCAACCGCCATAGTGGTACTAGCAATGTATTAAGGGAGAACTTTGTGAGCATTAATATTTCGATTTGAATATTCTCTACTTAAAAAATTCATGAATATTCAGTTCATAATATAATAAGTTGCACAATTAACGACTTATTTAATTAATTATTAGGAATACTAAAAATCTTACAAATTTCAAAGCAATGGCAGATACATTTTATATTATTCAGTGCTTTTACATGTTAATGTTGAAGGGATAACGTCTTTTTAAAGAATCTTATTATGGTAGGGAGCAAATGAGACTAGTAACTTGAATGTCATTTATCACGCATTGCTTATATAATATAGAGTTAATTTCACTTTAGCCCTTAACCTTTAAGGTTGAGAAATAATACCCCTCACCTTTTGAACGGGAAAGGGAATTCTCTTGTGCAATAGCTTTCAAATGAAATAATTTTTGTAATAAAAATCTCTTTTTTTTTCAATAGATAATTTTTAGAATAACCAAATTCTTTCATTATTGCCAAAAGCTCAAGATATGACAAACAATTAGGATATATATAATTTATGGAGTTTTCCTTAGCTTTTTTCCTGCATAGTTTAAGATATGATGTGATGCAAAAATGCCTCTATAATAAATTTTCAAATATGACATTATCAACTATAATTTCTGTTTAATAAAGACATTTTCAAAATAAGTAAAGTTTAATAATTGCTTTAGTATAATAATTTTAATACAAATAAAATACATAAATAAATTAATACTCATAGCAACAATTCTTTCATATGATATATATGTCAGAGAATTGACTATTTCAATGTATCTTTTTTCCTTCATATTGAAACTCTAAAGCATCCATGGTGAATGTGCATTCAGCATATTTCTTGAATTTTGTATGCTTGATTATTTTTTATTGCACAATTTTAACAATGACCTCAATATAATAGAAAATTTTCTTAAATGTTACAAGCAAGAAAGACGAAATTCAAGTATTGGTTTGGATGGAAAATATTATACTTAACCTTTCAAAGGATAGAGAGAAAAAAATCTTTATTTTAAAAAAGAAACTGCATAAGGGGGTTCCCTTTCCTATTCAAAATATGAGGGGGTATTGTTTCCCAACCCTTAGAAGTTAAGGGGGTAAAGTGGATTTTACTCTACAAAATATGAGTAGATTTAGAGGCATCAATAATGAATTGAGAGTAACAGTTTTTCGATTCTAATTATTATTATATACGGTCGAAATAGATTTCGGCCTTCGTACGTCTGATCGAGTTCGAAAGATAATCGATCGAAGTAAGACTTCTAGATGGGTTCTGAAGATGGTACAAACAAGCTTCGAACTATGATGCAAAATAAAGCTATCAGGCTTATGATCCAGAGACCGACCAACATTGACCCCGAATCAATTCGAGAGCTCGAGTCAGAATCGAGATCAAGCCAAGATCGAAAGCTCAAGTCAAGATCGAGCTCATAGACAAAAGCCGTTGCAATCCCACTAGAGGAGAGAATCTTGGCAGGAATTGTGGAAAAGCAGATTTATCGTGGGTCTCCCATTGAGTATTTTGAATTAAATTTAAAGTAAGGTACCTTTACTATAGAGGGGGTGGTTAACATTTCTGTAAGGGGGTCCTTGTTTTGGAGTTCACATTATAATTCAAGCATTGTATCCTCTTATATTCAAGAGTTACTCTTTTAAGCCTGATAAACTGATTCATCTTGCTTAGTCATAGAAATCATTTTCTTTATAACTTTATTTATTTTGCACCCTTTGCAGTCCATATTTGATATTTCCTTTTATCCTTACGATTTGTATTAAGCTACATCACATATCCTTAGAACTACGTATAAAATTCAACTCTATCCGTTTTTTGGGCAAACAATTTGGCGCCCACCGTGGGGCTAAGAATAACAGTGGTTATTTGATACGAATCTAAAAAACAAATACGCCATTGTGTTTTACGCTTGTTTCCAAAAATATCTAGAATTTTGGATTAGCAACAACTGAACACCAATCAAATGGCTTCACCAATCGACAACGGAGCCGGTATTTAAGACGAAAACAACAACTTGACACCCAATACCAAAAGACCACTTGTAAACGCTATTGGAGCTCGAATCGGAGCGTCGATTGTAACGACCGGGCCAGTCGTTTTGGGAGTTATAGCCCCGTTTTCCCCATTTCTATTTTTTTATGCTCTTAAGCTATATTACGATATACCGGGTTAGTTGGTTCGGGCCCGGAGTAGTTTCGGAGTGGAATGAGATACTTAATCTCTTATTTAGAACCTTAAGTTAGAAAAGTCAACCGGATATTGACTTATGTGTAAACGATATTGGATTTGAATTCTGATGGTTCGGTAGCTCCGTTAGGTGATTTTGGACATAGGAGTGCGTCCGGAATGTGATTTGGAGGTCCGTGGTAGAATTAGGCATGAATTGGCGAAATTGGAAATTTGGCGATTTCGGTCGACAGTGCAAAATTTGATATCGGGGTTGGAATGGAATTTCGGAAGTTGGAGTAGGTTTGTAGTGTCATTTGTGATGTGTGTGCAAAAATTGAGGTCATTCGGACGTGGTTTGGTTGGTTTTGACATCGGTTGCCGAATTTGAAAATTTAGAAGTTCTTAGGCTTGAATCCGAGGGTAATTTGATGATTTGATATTATTTTGAGTGATTCGAAGGTTCGACTAAGTTTGTATGTTGATATATGACTTGTTGGTATTTTTGGTTGAGGCCCCGAGGGCATCGGGGTGATTCCGGGTGGTTAACGGATTTGTCGAAGTTAGAAAATGCAGTTGAAGCTGCTGCTACGGCTATTTTCGCACCTGCGGAAGAAAGAGTCGCAGGTGCAAGGCCACTGGTGCGTTTAGGGAAGCCGCAGATGTGGAAATGGAAGGCCAAGGCTAGGAACGCAGGAGCGAAGAATTGGTCGCATCTGCGCACCCGCAGGTGCGAGGCCTTGAGCGCAGATGCGGAAAGGAAGAGTTGGGCCAGTTCCGCAGAAGCAGAAATGTTACGCAGGCGCGCGCCCGCAGGTGCGGAACCTGGGGTCGCAGGTGCGGAATTGAGGGCTTAAGTGGTTCTCGCAGGTGCGAGGATTCGATCGCAGGTGCGATTCCGCAGGAGCGGACATATGGCCGCATGTGTGACTGTGCTGGGCAGAAAAGCCCCAGCTCGTGTGTTTTGTCTTCATTTTCCATTTTTGGATTTGAGAAACTCAGGAGAAGCGATTTTTCAAATATTTTCAAGGAGCAACATTGGGGTAAGTGATTCTAACCCATAATGGTATAATTTTTGTGAATCTATGGCCTTGTTCATCATTAATTAGTAGGATTTTGGGGTGAAAGTAGGGGGTTAGGGCTTGGAATTTTTAAGAGTTTAATTTAAGGATTTGAAGGACCAAACGATATCGGATTTGGATGAATTTGGTATGGTTAGATTCGTGAGTGAATGAGATTTCTAGTTTTGTAAATTTTGTCGGATTTCGAGACGTGGTCCCGGGGGCCGGGTTTGAGTCAATTTCGGATTTTGGTCTAATTTTGTAGCTTTTCCATTGGAATTTATTCCATTAGTGTATATTGATGGTATTGTACTGATTGGGAATAGATTTGGAGCATTTGGAGGGCGAGTCCAGAGGCAAGAGCATTGCGGGATAGAGATTTGACCGGTTTGAGGTAAGTAACGATTGTAAATCTAGTCCTGAGGGTACGAAACCCTGGATTTTTTATCATTCTACTATTTTTAGTGACGCACATGCTAGGTGACGGGCGTGTGGGCGTGCACTGTTGGGGATTGTGACTTGGTTCATCCCGTAGCAACTGTAAAGTTGCATACTTTGTTGAAACTATATGATACTTATATGTTTTAGAAAGAGTTTCTGTAAATTGGGTTGGATGCCATGTTTGGGCGTTGCGCCAGTGCTATTTGGACCCTTAGGGATTTTTTCTTACTATCCTCTCATTGTTTTCGATTGAAAAATCTATACTCAGTCATGTTTATACTTGTTTACCGCATAACTCAGTTTTATGACTCTATTTTGATGCATATAAATGTTTTGGGCCGAATGCCCTGTTTTACTGAAATGCCCGAGGGGCTTGAGAGGTTTATGACTGAGTGAGGCCGAGGGCCTGATTTGTGAGGAAATTTATGGGATCGGGCTACACGCCGCAGCATGTTGATATCGGTCGAGGGCCAGATTGTGAGGATGAGTATGGATCGGGGCTGCCCGCCTGCAGCATACTTTATTATTATAGCACGTGAGTTGTTCGTGCAGCACGTGAGTTGTCCATGCAGATTATAGCGCTTGGGCTGAAGGAGTCCCTCCGGAGTCTGTACACACCCACAGTGAGCGCAGGTACCTACTGAGTGCGAATACCGAGTGCCGAGTGCTGAGTGACTAGGAGGCATGATTGATTGTGAAGTATGCCCGAGTGGCACAAGTGACTGTGAGATTTTCCCGAGGGGTTGTATATGAGTGATGTTTTGCCCGAGGGGCTGTTTATGATCTCATCATTTTTGCTCACCTTTACATTTTTCCTCTGTTTGAAAACTGTTGAAAAATATCTTTAAATGATTTTTACTGGAACTGGGTGTAAACAAGATATTTTGATTAAAACCCTGATTTTAAAAGCATGTGGTATTTTACTGAGATTTCCTGATATGAACATTATATGCTTTATTGCTCGTCACTACTGCTCAGTCTTTATTTATTGTTATTACTTATTGAGTTGGCGTACTCACGTTACTTCCTGCACCTTGTGTGCAGATCCAGGTGTAGCTGGACACGGTAGCGGTTATTGATTATTTTGATTGCAGATTTTCATGGGGATAGCAAGGTAGCTGCTTGGCGACCGCAGCCCCTGCTTTTCTCCCTCTTATCTTCCTCTAGTTGTATTTAGTTATTTTTCAGGCTGAGTTAGCCTTGATATTGTTAGACAGATTGTAGTAGATGCTCATGACTAGTGACACCTCGATGTCAGGCTTTTCCTTCCATACTTTTGTTTTGATTTGAACTCCCTTGCGAAGGTTTTTATGTTAAATAGCACTGAAATTATCTTTGAAATGAAAATATCGGTTTGTTTTGGAAATGAGTCGGCTTGCCTAGTTCCACGATAGGCGCCATCATGACAAGGGTTTGTTTGGGTCGTGACACCGATAGATATCAATTCGCATGTAGCCATTGAGGCGAACCTGCATGCTGAACCCGAAAATAGCATCCATGGTGGCACTCGATCTGCAGCTCGAGATACCCATAACGTCGAGGAAAACGACGTTAGCTTGCGTATGATTTTAGAAATATTGCAAGCCCAACAGGAAGCAATAGCTCAGTCGCAGAGCCAAACCCTTCTACAAAGCAGGCCATAGCCCAATCCACCTCGAGAAATCACCCACATAACGGAGCCAGCCATAGTGAAGTCAAATGAGCAAGAAGCGGGGACTACTCCCGAAATTGCTAAATTACTCGAGAAACTCACAAAATGGGTCGAAGCCAATGATAAAAAAGTAAAAACTTATAACTCTAGGGTCGATCAGATCCCGGGAGCTCCACCAATGATAAAAGGGTTGGATTCAAAAGAATTCGTGCAAAAACCTTTTCCCTCGAGCGCAGCCCCAAAACCAATCCCAAAAAAATTCTGTATGCCCAAAATTCCCAAATATAACGGAACAACCGATCCCAACGAGCACGTCACTTCTTACACATGTGCCATCATGGGCAATGACTTAGAAGACGATGAAATCGAATCTGTGTTGTTAACAAAATTCGGAGAGACCCTCTCGAAGGGGGCAATGATTTGGTATCACAATCTACCACCAAATTCCATCAACTCATTCGCCATGTTAGCAGATTCTTTTGTGAAAGCACATGTCGGCGCCATAAAAGTCGCAACAAGGAAATCAAACCTCTTCAAGGTAAGACAAAAAGATAACGAGATGCTGAGGGAGTTCGTATCTAGTTTTCAAATGGAACGAATGGACTTGCCATCAGTCACAGACGACTGGGTTGTTCAGGCTTTCACTCAAGGTTTAAACGAACAAAGTTTGACGGCTTCACGGCAATTAAAACATAGTCTGATCGAATACCCAACCATCACGTGGGCCGACGTGCACAATCGGTACCAATCAAAAATTGGGGTCGAAGATGATCAATTAGGATCTGAACCCGTTGTTCGAAGGGATACTAATCGAGAACGAGGTCCGATCGGGGATCGATACCAACCATACAATGAAAGCCACAGAGTTAGTGAATCGAGACATAACCTCGGGCAAGATAACAAAAGAAGTGATCGAGATCAAGGGCCTCGGGGCTGATGAACAGAAGTAGGTTCGATAGGCCTGCCAGATCTAAGGAAGCACCTCGGTTATCGGAATATAACTTCAGCATTGATGCATCCGCCATCGTTTCGGCTATCGGACATATCAAAGACACTAAATGGCCTCGACCCATGCAGACTGATCCTGCCCAGAGGAATCCCAATCTAACGTGCGAATATCATGGCACCCATGACCACAGGACGGAAGATTACAGGCAACTAAGAGAGGAAGTATCTCGGTTATTCAACAAAAGGCACCTTCGAGAATTCTTGAGCGATAGGGCAAAGAATCATTTTAAAAATAGGGATTTCGGCAAGCAAAACGAACAAGAAGAACCACAACACGTCATTCACATGATCATCGGCGGCACCGATACCCCTCAGGGACCGGTGCGTAAACGCACTAAGACATCGATTGTGAGAAAAAGTGATCTCGAACTCAAGATTACATACCCATAGGAACTTTGTCCTTCAATGATGAAGATGCAGAAGGAGTCATACAACCTCATAACGATGCACTAGTAATATCCGTACTCATGTATAAAACTAAGTTAAGCGTGTGTTGATTGATCCAGGTAGCTCAGCCAACATCATCAGATTGAAGGTGGTAGAACAACTTGGGCCGCAGGACCATATTGTACCCGCAACCCTGGTTTTAAATGGATTCAATATGGCATGGGAAACCACCAAAGGCGAGATAATTCTACCAATAAATGTGGCCGAGACGATCCAGAAAACGAAGTTCCACATGATCGAAGGCGAATTGAGATACAACGCCCTTTTTGGAAGGCCAGGGATCCATAACATGAGAGCTGTACTTTCGACCCTACACCAAGTCCTTAAATTCCCAGCATCGAGATGAGTCAAAATAGTGTACGGAGAACAACCAGTCGCAAGAGAAATGTTCGTCGTCGAGGAAGCGAAACCAATATCAGTAAAGGGATCGGGCTCAGAAGGGGAATGAGATACCAAATAGCAATCACAGAAATCGGCTTTGACTCAACCAGATAACCAGAAGATCGAAGAAGATGATGATCAGAGGATCCCTCTATCCTTCATGATTCCCGATGATTCCGTCGCTACAAATCAATGATTGAGGAATTGGAGCAAGTCACACTAATCGTGCACTAGCCCGAACGGGAGGTATACCTGGGGACGGGATTGACCACCGAACTCAGGAAGAAACTTATTCAATTTCTTATCGATAACATTGATTGCTTTGCCTGGTCCCATTTAGATATAACAGGGATCCCACCGGACTAATGACGCATCGGCTAAGCTTGGACCCCAGGTTCAGACCGGTGAAGCAAAAGAGAAGACCTCAGTCCGAGGTAAAGCACGCATTCATAAAGGACGAGGTAACCAAGCTTCTCAAGATAGGATCCATTCGGGAGGTGAAATATCCCGAATGGTTAGCCAATGTAGTTGTAGTCCCTAAAAGGGGAACAAACTTAGAATGTGTGTGGATTATAAGGATTTGAACAAAGCATGCCCCAAAGATTCCTTTCCACTGCCCAACATCGATCGCATGATCGATGCCATGGCCGGCCACGAGATCCTCACTTTTCTCGATGCTTATTTCGGGTATAATCAAATCCAGATGAACCCGGAAGACCATGAAAAAACTTCATTTGTCATCAAATATGGAACATATGGTTATAAAATGATGCCCTTCGGGTTAAAAAAAGCAGGAGCTACTTACCAATGCCTAGTAAATAAAATGTTCGAAGAACAAATAGGTAAATCAATGGAAGTTTATATTGATGACATGCTAGTTAAGTCACTGCGCGCAGAGGACCATTTGACCAATTTGCAGGAAACGTTCAAGATTTTGAGGAAATACAACATGAAGCTCAACCCCGAAAAATGTGCTTTCGGGGTCAGTTCAGACAAGTACCTCGGCTTCATGGTGTCAAATCAGAGAATCGAGATTAACCCCGATAAAATCAAGGCCATCAAAGGCATCACCGTCGTGGACAACGTGAAATCCGTACAGAGGCTAATGGGACGAATTGCAGGCTTAGGCCGATTCATTTCAAGATCGTCAGATCGAAGTCACAAATTTTTTTCTTTACTCAAAAAAAAGAACGATTTCGCTTGGACCCCGGAATGCCAGCAGGCATTGAAGGAATTAAAACAATATCTATAGAGCCCGCCATTAATTCATACTCCAAAAGCATATGAAAAACTTTGCTTGTACTTGGTAGTATTCGAAATCGCAGTAAGCGGTGTCCTAGTTTGAGAAGATCAAGGTACGCAATTTCCTGTTTATTATATAAGTCGGACCTTAAGAGAAGTAGAAACTAGATATCCGTACCTAGAAAAATTGGCACTTGCACTGATAAGAGCCTCTAGAAAATTAAGACCGTACTTTCACTGTCACCCCATATGCGTATTAACAACTTACTTGCTTCGTAATATTTTGCACAAACCCAAGCTATCAGGCCGATTGGCCAAATGGTCCATCGAACTCAGTAGGTACGATATCGAATATCAACCCCGTACGGCCATCAAATCTCAAATTTTAGCAGACTTCGTGGACGATTTCACGCCAACCCTCATACCCGAAGTCGAAAAAGAACTCTTGTTGAAATCAGGTACGTCATCGGGGGTATGGACCCTTTTTACGGACGGTGCTTCGAACGTGAAGGGGTCTGGGCTAGGCATAGTTTTAAAGCCACCCACGGGTAACATTATTAGGCAATCTATCAAAACTACTAGGTTGACTAACAACGAGGCCGAGTATGAGGCCATGATTGCAGGTCTCGAGCTAGCTAAAAGCTTGGGAGCAGAAGTCATTGAAGCCAAGTGTGACTCTTTGCTGGTGGTAAATCAAGTAAACGGAACTTTCGAAGTTCGAGAAGAAAGAATGCAAAGGTATTTGGACAAACTACATGTCACTTTGCACCATTTCAAACAATGGACTTTACTGCACGTTCCACGAGAACAAAACAGTGAGGTTGATGCACTTGCAAATTTGGGATCATTAGTCGAGAAAGGTAAGTTGAGCTCGGGGGCTGTCATTCAGCTCTCGAGATCCGTGATCGAAGAAGGTCATGCCGAGATAAATTCTACGAGCTTAACCTGGGATTGGAGAAATAAGTATATTGAATACTTAAAGAACGGAAAGCTCTCATTGGACCCTAGAGATTCAAGGGCCTTACGAACCAAAGCTGCTCGATTCACGTTGGCTTCAGATGAAACGCTATACCGAAGGACATTTGATGGATCGTTGGAAGTAAGCTTAGGTCCAGGAGATACCAATTACATCCTACGTGAGGTGCACGAGGGAACTTGTGGGAATCACTCTGGTGCCGATTTACTAGTCCAAAAAATAATCATGGCAGGGTATTATTGGATCGATATGGGCAAAGACGCAAAGGAGTTTGTTCGAAAATATGACAAATGTCAAAGATTTGTATTGATGATCCATCAACCCGGAGAGCAACTTCACTCAGTCATATCCCCATGGCCATTCATGAAATGGGGGATGGATATCGTCGGCCCTCTGCCATCGACCCTAGGTAAAGCTAAATTCATTTTATTTATGACTGATTATTTCTCTAAATAGGTTGAAGCACAGGTGTTCGAGAAAGTAAGAGAGAAAGAGGTTATAGACTTTATCTGGGATCATATCGTGTGTCGATTCGGGATACCCGCTGAAATAGTGTGTGACAATGGGAAACAATTTGTCGGCAGCAAAGTGACGAAATTCTTCGAATACCACAAAATAAGAAGGATATTATCAACACCTTATCACCCTAGTGTAAACAGACAAATTGAATCAACGAACAAAACTATCATTCAAAACCTAAAGAAGAGGTTGAACGATGCTAAAGGAAAATGGAGAGAAATCCTACCCAAAGTCCTTTGGGCGTATCGAACAACATCAAAATCTAGTACGGGGGAAACCTCGTTCTCTTTAGTATATGGCTCTGAAGCCTTGATACCAGTCGAAGTCGGCGAACCCAGTGTCAGATTTTGATATACAATAGAAGAATCAAATAACGAGGCCATGAACACTAGCCTCGAATTATCGGACGAAAAATGAGAAGTTGCTCTCGTCCAATTGGCCTCCCAAAAGCAACGAATTGAAAGATACTACGATCGAAGAACCAAGCTCCGCCATTTTAAGTCCGGGGACTTAGTATTAAGGAAAGTCACCCTCAATGCCCTAAATCCAAACGAAGAAAAACTGGGACCGAACTGGGAAGGACCATATCAGGTTCTCGAAAACATCGGAAAGGGATCATACAAGCTCAGCATTATAAACAGCAAACAACTATCAAACAATTGGAATGTGTCACATCTAAAATGATACTACTGCTAAGGTACGACCCTCCCATATTTATTTGCATTTCAAAACTAACCCCTGCAGGAGTCCGGTCAGGAGCTAAGATGGATCCTTCAATACGAAGCCTCAGGTCTGAAAGCGCGCGTTGCACTCTTTTTCCCTTAGACCGGTTTTATCCCAAATGGGTTTTTTGGCAAGGTTTTTAATGAGGCAAGCAATGATCGTGTTTTACTTGGAAACAATACTTCAGTATCCGAGTCTTCTTTGCAATCGACCTCGAATACTGGGGGAGGGGGGCATTAGGCCCTCAAATATATCGAGTTATGATGCAAGAAAGTTATTGCGCAACAATGGGGTTACAATAGGAAAAGTTGTAAGAGCCAAATGGTCAAAACGAACCATGCTCATGTAGTTGGCCTGAGCCCTGACTCAAAACATGCTCATGTAGTTGGCCCGAGCCCTTACGCAAAATATGAACGCATGTGTAATGACTTGCAAAGAAAGTTTTCCTTTTTACTAATATCTTATATCCAAGAAAAATTCCTCTGTTTTGAGATTTATTACGCAAACAGAATTAAGATAAATCTCCGAGTCTGAGTAAGCACTCACTCGACCATTACGCCTACGGGCTACACTATTTCGATTTCGAGCAAGCACTCACTCGACTACTAAGCCTACGAGCTACTTTTATTTCGAGTTCGAGCAAGCACTCACTCGACCATTATGCCTGCGGGCTACATTATTTTGAGTTCGAATCATTCACTCGACTACTAAGCCTACAAGTTACTTTTATTTCAAGTTCGAGCAAGCACTCACTCGACCATTACGCCTACGGGCTACTTTTATTTTGAGTTTGAGCAAGCACTCACTCGACCATTACACCCACGAGCTACTTTTATTTCGAGTTCGAGCAAGCACTCACTCGACCATTACGCCTACGGGCTACTTTTATTTCGAGTTCGAGCAAGCACTCATTCGACCATTATGCCTGTGTGCCATTATTTCGAGTTCTAATCATTCACTCGACTATTAAGCCTACGAGCTACTTTTATTTCGAGTTCGAGCAAATACTCACTTGACTATTAAGCTTGCGGACTACTTTTATTTCGAGTTCGAGCAAGCACTCACTCGACCACTACACCTATGGGCTACATTACTTCGAGTTCGAAACATTCACTCGACCACTATACCTACGGGCTACATTACTTCGAGTTTGAAATATTCACTCGACCACTACGCCTACGGGCTACTTTTATTTCGGGTTCGAGCAAACACTCACTCGGTCATAAAGGCTACGAAGTCCGAATTCGATGAAATTGCCTAAATCCTTATGAAAACATTCTCAAGGCATGAATGAAATCTTCACAAAGCAAGAAAGCGGAAGCAAGTCAGTAAAAGAAAAAAGATATTTGTATATATATACAAAGATTGTTTACATGATTAATTACAACATAGAAAGTAAGGGCTAAGCTTTTGGGTTATCACCGGGAGCGGTCTCTTCTCCACCGGGCTCCCCTCCGTTCTCGGACCTGCTCTTACTACCATCATCATCATCATCATCAGAAGCCAAGACTTCAACATCAACTTCGAGTTCTTTGGCCCTTTTTATCTCTTCAGCAAGATCGAAACCTCGAGCGTGGATCTCCTCAATGGTCTCCCTCTAAGATCGACACTTAGCAAGTTCAGCGACCCAATGTGCTCGAGTGTCAGCACTATCGATTGCCTCTCTTGCCTCTATCTGGGCAGCTTCAGCATCGACCTGATAGACGGTCATGAGTGCATCTGCATCGGCCTTTGCCTTTTCGGCATCAAATTTGGCCTTGGCAAGTTTGGAGGCCAACCGAGCCTCGAGCTCCTCTATTCTTCTTGCTTGAACCAGGCCTTTTTCCTTTATTCTTTGAAGTTGGGTTTCGGCCGATGTTAACTGGGCTCGAGCAGTTTCTTTCTCTGCAGCAAAGCGGTCCATACCTTCTGTCCACTGCAAAGACTCCGCTTTTATCATGGCGACCTCCTCACGAAGCTTCTCGATCATCTCAATTTTTTGCTGCAACTGTGAGGCCGAAAAATTAGCCATCGTTCCAGTATCAAGCCCATAGGCTTTTAAAAGTATCATTACTTGCTCAGACATATCGGTCTGATCTCGGTAAGCCATGGCCAACTTGGCTTGGAGGTTTTTTATTTCCTCTTCCCTTTGCCCTAAGAGAAGTTTTAGGGAGTTCCTCTCCTCAGTAACCCGTTGAAGGTCAGCCTCGTATCGACGCAGCTCGTTTTGGGACTGAGAACATGCTTCTCGATGAATTGCCGCTGCCTGCAAAGAAACAAGAAACGAAATTAGAAACGAAAAGTAAACATAAAGGTAGTACCGACAAAATAATCTGATTCATCACTAGTACCGGCAACATCCTCGATACCGGTAAACAATTCACGAAAAGGATCCTCTCCATCATGAGTCTTGTCTAGATCGAGGGCCCCTAAAGCTTGGGCTTCCCGAATCACCCCTACGAAAAAAGCGGGGAAGGTGGGCGAGTCTTCGATTGCTGTTGCCATAAATGAATCACTTGGAGCATTCTTTTCGGTTCGAAGGGATTCAAGAGGGGCCCCTTCAGACATATCCCCCATCTGTTGGCTCCGATGGGATGCGTCTTCGATCTCCGACAACTCAAGGACTTCGCTCGAATCTTTCTCCGGTATACCCTTAGTTCGAGGTAGAGCCTCATGAAGCATCATCGATCCAGCTGCCGATGGGGCATCGATGGTTCTCTTCGTTTAGTCCGCCAGCACGGACCCATCGTTTTCTTCTTCTTCTTCTTCTTCTTCTTCTTCTTCTTCATCTTCAACCCTTAGACGCAGAACTGATTATACGGTCAAAGGAATGACATTCTTATTCGGCTTACTAGCCGTCCTCTTCTTCGGTTTTGGATCTTTGGGAACAAATGCTCTTTTCCTTTTATTTTCCTTCACCGGCTTTGGGACAGAGGCCAAAGTTTCTTCCTCGTTGGACAAGGGCCTCAAAACCGCATCTTTGCCCAAACCTACATAAGGAGAGTTTTATTAAAATATTTGGAAAACATCTCATTCAAATTATCAAAGAGTACGAGAAAGGGGCTTACCATGATTTTTGGCCTCCCACCGACCCTTTGACAAATCGCGCCATGAGCGCTCGACGTATGTGGAGGTCGAAGCAAGAGCTCGTACCCAATTTTTGAGATCGAAAACTGCTCTGGGCATCCAGGGAACCGCTGTATCACAAAAAGAAGAGTATCGATGAGAAAATAAATGACACGAAATAGAAGGAAGTAACAGCAGGATCATACTTATGTTTCATATTCCACTCCTCGGGAAAAGGGCATCTTTTCGGTCTGAATCAGGTCCGAAGTCCTCACTCGAACGAACCTTCTCATCCAGCCCCGATCCCTGTCCTCGTCGACGCTCGAGAACAGAGCCTTGGTAGCCCGACCCTGAAGTTTTATTAACCCTCCTCAAAAAAGTCAAGGATGGTACAATCGGATAAGATGATCGAGGGTGAACGACATCCCCTCGATTTTGTTCACAAAGTATCAGATCAAGATAATGATCCGCCAAAAAGAAGGATGGACCTGGCCTAGGGTTATTTGATATTGACGACAGAAGTCAATAATAACGGAATCGAGGGGACCCAACGTGCAAGGGTAAGTATACACATTCAAAAACCCTTTTCACGTAAGTGGTGATATCTTCGTCAGAAGTAGGAATTATTATTTCTTTTTTATCCCAATTACAATCTTTCTTTAGCTATTTGAGGTGCTTCTCGGTTATCAAACACATGTACCTCGATACTGGCTCACATCGGCCAGGGACCGATGAGTCTTTATCGATCTTGAAATTAGAAGTAAGAACACACGTCCCGGGAACGCACTCCTCAGGCCATGGTTCTGTCGGTGTCTCATCGGCGGCACACTGTGAAGATGAAGCCTTCTCTTTCTCAGGAATGGTTTGTGATGTTTTCACCATTCTCGAATTCAAAGGTGAGGAATAGAAGAAAGTGACAAAGATTTGGTAAAACTGATGAAGGGTTTTTTGCAAAGAGAAATCACAGATTTGCGGGTAAGCTAGAGAATACGAAAAGGGACTTGGAAAATTTGAAAGATTGAAGATGTAAAAGTGGTAAATGATAAAAGGAAGGGTTATTTATAGGTTTAAGCAATGGCGGTTCAGTATCAGCGGTGGCCGACCACTGTCTGACATGCACTAAGTGCCTTGGAAGACTAAATCGACGGGACAGCTATCACGCGCGTCATGATCGAGCCCGATGAAAACGTCAGCTTATAATCCGATCGAGCCGTTGAGAAATCATATCATTTCTCACCACATTCTTTCTGAGAAACGAGGGGACTATCTGTATACGGTCGAAATAGATTTCGGCCTTCGTACGTCTGATCGAGTTCGAAAGATAATCGATCGAAGTGAGACTTCGAGATGGATTTCGAAGATGGTACAAACAAACTTCGAACCCGAGGGGCCAATCAATGTCGAGTTCGATATCATTATCAAGCTCGAATCCAAATCGAACTATGATACACAGTAAAGCTATCAAGCTTATGATCCAGAGACCGACCAACATTGACCCCGAATCAATTCGAGGGCTCGAGTCAGAATCGAGCTCAAGTCAAGATCGAAAGCTCAAGTCAAGATCGAGCTAACAGACAAAAGCCGTTGCAATCGCACAAGAGGAGAGAATCTTGATAGGAATTGTGGAAAAGCTGATTTATCGTGAGTCTCCCATTGAGTATTTTGAATTATATTTAAAGTAAGGTCCCTTTACTATAAAGGGGAGGGCTAACATTTATGTAAGGGGTCCTTTTTTTTGGAGTTCACGTTATAATTCAAGCACTGTATCCTCTTATATTCAAGAGTTACTCTTTTAAGCCTGATAAACTGATTCATCTTGCTTAGTCCTAGAAATCGTCTTCTTTATAACTTTGTTTATTTTGCACCCTTTGCAGTCCATATTTGATATTTTCTTTTATCCTTACAATTTGTATTAAGCTACATCACATATCCTTAGAACTACGTATAAAATTCAACTTTATCCGTTTTTCGGATAAACAATTATATTTATAACATTATTCAAATTTGAACGTAGAGTAATATATAAAATATTTAAGCTTACATACACTAGTTCGAAGAAGTCAAATGCCTTATTAAAAGCTGACCACCTTAATGGGTCCCATTCTAATTTAATTTTTTATCTTCATTGTAATGTATATTTACCTCTTTGTACACAAATGTTGTTGGAATAATTTTTGAATTTAAGGGTTAAACCGTTATTCAACTTTTAATGGGTAAATCTGTAAATTAACTTTGACATAAGGTGTTCACATTTATAATATAGTACGATAGGATATGTAATAGGGGTAGTTAGTTTGGTAAATGGGTGGGTCAGATTAGACAAAGACAAGTCCAAAATGATAGTAAAAATGAATAAATTATTTGATCCTATCCATATTTAATACGAATCGAAAATAGATTAATCGACGGATAATATTATTTATGACTTGTTGAATATGATCACTTAAGAACTAGACTATCCCCAATTTAAGTCTTTACAAATATAAAAATAGTTATCCACTAGTTATTCATTTTACAAGTGAATTGATAAAGACTAATAACCTATTTGGCCAAGCTTCTCAAGAGGCCAAAAATATTTTTTTTCCTCAAAAACACTTTTCCCCTACCTTGACGTGTTTGACCAAGCTTTTTTGGAAAAAAAATGCTTTTGGGAAGAAGCAGAAGCAGTTTCTGAGCAGCAGGAAAAAAATAGCATCTTCCCAAAAGTAGAATTAGAAGCAGTTTTGACTTTTTTTCTTACCAAAAATACTCTTAACAAAATATAATATATACCAAAATAACCGTTAAACCTAATATTTAGGATATTAATGTATAAATATTTCTTATTATATTTAGGATAACTTTCTAATATACAGTGACTTTATGGGTGAATGATTTTATACTTGTTGAATGATTTTTAATATATTTAACTTATATTAAAAGAATTAAGTATTTTTAAATTTTATTTTTATATTTTACTTAAATAAAATAAAAAGATTTAATTATTATCTGTAATAACAAATTTTTAAGATTATTTATTTATAATAGTAAGTGTTAAGTAAATATATTTATGTCTCAAAAGTGCTTTTACAGCAATCAAGCAAACACAAACATTTTTCAAAACCACTTTTGCTCAAAATAAGCTTGGCCAATGAAAGCGCGAAATTTCCGCCGCCGCGGCAGCAGCAACGATGGGCGCGGCAACGATGGCGGCGAAGACACCGCAGCTAAACGACCAAACACCGCCTCCGCCAGGCTCCTCAGCTTTGTAGACGAGTATCCCGTTAAGCGCTCCACTAATCCCTCCTCCGGTTCTGCAATGCCTTTTACGCGCCCCATAAAACCCTCCCCTGGAATCCGTTTTACCTCTGCACCTTCATCTGTCCCTTCCAATGTGGAACCCCAAACTGGTACTTACACAGCTTTGCCTAATTTGGATGCCATCTCGATTTCGCAGCAGGCTGAGCTTGTTAAGAAAAGCCTACTTGAGAAAATGAAAAGGCTAAAAGTACGTGTTCTCATTCATTCTGTTGAGTGTTCTGTACTTCTGTTCATTCGATCCATTTAGGTGAAATTAAAACTCTCTCTCCTTTTCTCTGCTAATAATTCCATCTCTTGTTCGATCGTTATTTAGGAGTAATTCTTTGTTTAGCTCCTTAAAAGAATGTGAATTTGTCTTCTTTTCTCAATTTCTTATTTTAGCTGGATCATTGACGTATTACCTCATATTAAGAAAGATATGGTCTGATCAAAGCGGATTTTAGCATGCATTTCGTTGAGCCAACTTGCTTGGGATTGAGGAATAATAGATTGATATTAGTTTTTATTGTGTGAAGATAACTGTGTACGCTCTTCGTGAATCATCTGTCATTTGACATCCCCTTGCCTTGACTAAACTAGAGTCAGCTTTTGTATCACTAGCTTTTTGTCATGCATTTGTTCACCGAGGTTCTCGTGATTAATAAGGTTAAGCAATGTCTGCTCTTCAAGAATCTTATGTCAGACATCCTCTTTGCCTTGACTATCAGGTTTGTGTCACTAGCTTTTTGTCATACATTTTTCACTTAGGTTCTTGTAATTTATAAGTTTAAGCAATGTCTGATATTTTCAAGATGAAACATTGATTATGTATTTTGTTCATGGATATGATGCTACTAATCAGATCATGTTTGCATTAACTTAGAACAAGTGGGAACTTGTTGTGCTTTACAAATTTGCTTTAGAAATTTAGGAACACAAATACTTGTGAAAAAAAATTAAAAATTCAGGGACTAAAATGCTGATATTTTTATGCATTAATGGAATAAATTAAGCTTGTATGATATAATTTTTTTAAATCCAGATAATGAAGTGTTTGATTCATGCTGCAATAGTTGTCTTTTTTCCCTAATTGATTTTGAAGGTTAAATAGTGGTTAGAGAAAATAGGTTAAGACACATAAACATGTGTAAGTTCAGCCGTTCAACTAGCAAACTGCCTATATGTGTTTGCCATAATAAAAAGTTGAACTATTGTAGCATAGTGTCTATTTAGATATTAACTCTGTTACCTTTTTTGCCTTTCTTGTCAGGAATCTGTTGCACCATTGTGCAATATTGAAGAAAAATTATTTGCCTCTTTGTCAAATGTCAGTGCACTGGAACATTCTTTATCAGCTATTAATGAGGAGTGCATATTTATGGAAAAGCTTCGTGATCTTGTTTGTGGAATATGTGTGTGTTTGCAGGTATGTTTTACAATTTATGAATTGTTTATTCTGTATTCCAAGACCTTATTTATACTAATTACAAGATCAACTTTATGCTAGCAAAATAAAATTTTGAACACCTTTACTTGCTGAAATCTGCACCTTTTCCCCCTAAAAAACATCTCTTATTTCTTTCTTGCCAGATTGTCCAAATAATGCACTAAGGAATGAGCTTTCATATCTTCTTCAGTAGTTCAGTCTTTTCCATGCCCTGAACTTGTTATCTGATGAGTAGACCTTTGAAGTTCTGTGGCATATAACCAACATACCCCAAAAATATTAAGAAAAAACCAGACCCTCCAAGAAAGATAACAATGCATCAACAAACGATACCGATTCAGCATTTGAAGTTCTGTGGCATAACCCAGCATACCTCAAATATATATAAGTATATATATGTGTATATATATAAGAGGGGGAGAGACCCTCCAAAAAGATTACTGTAATATGGCCATTATTTTGTCAAATGGAGTCCATCTCACATAAGCATAAGTATCTTTGCAAAGTGTAGACTTTGTTGGCAATATTCTTTGGGACCCAAAAATATTGCATTGTGTGTTGGACATCATTTGCACAAGTTGTATCTCTTCTTTTACACCTAAGAGGTCAAGACTTTTTTGCCTATAAAAGGGAAGGCCATTAGTTCATTTTAGACACACCAATAAGACTTGTCTTCAATTCTTGTTTCTTCCTTTCTTCTTTTATTAAGAGTGTTTTGTATGAGAGTTAGTGTTGGGAAGCACTTGTGTGAACCCTTTCTTTGGAGTGATCTTGCGAGGTTATTCTCTTAGGGTATTTGGGATTAATTAGAGTGTTTACTCTAATTTTGTACTCTCTTTTGTACTCTTATTGTTATAGTAAATTGCTCCTCTCCGCTTGTGGACGTAGGTCACTTTGACCGAACCACGTTAAATTTGTGTCTTCTTTATCTACTTTAATTGTCGTTGTTATCAACTTCCATTGTCTTTGTTATTGTCATTATACCGTTGTTTGGCTAAATTCCGCACTACCCGGGTTCCCGATCCTAACAATTACAATGCATTAACATATGACTTACAGATTCAGCATCAGATTCACATAGAAAACATTTATTGCCACTATTGCACCCACTGCTCTGTAGATCAAGTGTCAAGACAAACTCCATGTGCTGCCAACCGCTCAAAGCATGCAACTTTAATTGGTGCCTTGGTTTTCTGAAGCATCTTCTGAGGCCAAACAAATTTAGCTTCTTCGGCTTTTCTCTGTATAGTAAATGAGAAAGACCAATTAACATATCGCCGCTTTGCCTTTCGTAAGTAATAATCTAGATATTCACTTGCTGCTAAAGCTGCATCAAACATTTGTCTTCCTTTGATTAAGGCAGTTTGATTATCAGCCACCAATCTATCCATCACCCTTTTCAATCATTCAGTGAACATATTGGCAATACTTTTATTAACACTACCAGTAAATTGATAGGCCTGAAGTCTTTGACATTTACAATTCCTTTCTTTTTGGGAATCAGGGCTATAAACATTTACTTATTAAAAAAGGGCTATAAAAGTTGCATTAAAGCTTTTCCAAAAGTTCCTTCTTCATAGAAAATCCTAGTCTTCAAGTGTTCCTTCACAATGAACATCCCAAAAGAGGTCGTATTAAAATCGTCCGGACCCAGAGCCTTGTCACCATCAAACATTTGGATGACTTCACTGACTTCTTCCATAAATGGTGTTTGCAATCCACTGTCTTCCTCATCCCGAGCAGCCAGCCTGTTCACAGCACCAAAAAGGTATCGACTTCTCCTACTCAGAAAGTAAACTAAAGGTAGTAATGAACATTATGGTCTTCTGAAGTTCTGCCATTTGTTTCTAGCATGTCGATATAACTGTATTTCTATCTTTTGTGGGAATTGGACATTATGTGGAGAATCTAGTATCCCTGTCTCCTTGCTTAATCTATAGGCACTTAAATTTTTGTCTCAGAGACACCTCCGCATCATTTACAATCTCCTCCAACTCTTTTAACAATGTAGACTTTTCTTCATTTAAGATGGAATTCCTGGCTTTTTGATGCAACAAGAGATCAATTTCTTCAACTCATTTCAGTGCTTGTCTTATCCTCTAGCCTCCCAAAAACATCGGTTTAATTATCTTCCTTCAACAGTTTTAGTTTTTTCGCAAGCACCAGATTTATACTGCCATGTATATTACATCCCTTCCCTTTCCCCAATCTTTACATTCAAGTAAATTTGGGAAGTGAGTAGACATGATCCTTGGCATCACTCTCTGTTTAATATTCTTGAAAAACAGAAAAACTCATCCCATTCAGTAGAGACCAAGAACCTCTTTATTCTAGAGGGTACCCTCTCATTGTTGCCTCTAAACCATGTCTATCGACCACCATGAAGGGGGTGGTCAATGAGGAGAGGTCATATATGAATCTGGAATATTCTTTCTTTGATCTTGCATTTTTGTACTTGCTGGTTCTCTCATCCTTAAATCTTGTAATGTTGAAGTTTCCTCCAATTGCCCAAGTAAGTACGTCCAAATCTCTTATAGCTTGTAGCTCCTACCATAATTCTTTTTCTTTTGAAAATGGTAACAAATTTTATAAATGAGTAAAATATTTACAAGAGATTGTGTGAACCACAATCAGAACCCAAAAGAACTTAGACCCCCTAGCCTATTCTGTTCGATTACATTTCTTCTAGCAGATCTAGTAATGAATGTACATTCTCCCTTTAGCTCTCTTTGCACCAAAAATGAAATAACAAAAAACAGTTAAGCTTAATTTTCAGATAAGAACCTAGCCTATTTAAAAAATTCTGGCATTCCTTTCCTTCCATATAACCCACCAGATGCAAATAGGAATTACTTTCCACCCATTCTTCTGTCTAATATTTGCTCCTCCATTGTTCCAACTATTGAGAAGCTAAGTTGCTCGGACTCAGGTGCGGTTGTCCGATACGAGTGCAGATCTAGAGGTCAGATCCTTCATGATCTAAATTTTAAGTTTTGGGGGTATAGATTCAGGTACGGATAAGGGTGGTGGGGATTCGAGTAAAAATAATTCAAATATCTAAAAAAATAGAGCCATTAAAATATGCCTAAGTTATGGTGGATTATTTGGAAGGAAAGTAATGCACGAGTTCATTAGAGCAAGTTTGAATATGTATTTGTTATCTATATTATTATAAAAGCATGAATACAATGTTGGTTTACAAAAATAACCTTATAATATTGAGCATAATAATGCATAATAAAAGGACATAAGCGGAATTCTAGATATTAGCCTTATAATCCTATTAGTTTTATGACATAATACTACACGTTAGGAATCCTACATGATTACCTTTAGGAATCCTATTAGTATAATTACTTTCCGGCTGTCTAATTCATATAAAATTGAACAAGTAAATATCTTTAGTCATGTAATCCTATTACTTTTAGGATATACTTCTTAAAAATTCCTATTACTAATTTAATTTGATAACGTATTATAATGTCCTATTACTAATTTAATTTGAGAATGTATTATATTGTCCAAATCTATTTAGAAAAAAAGAGAGCCTATATTATTATAAAAGCATAAATACAATATTAATATACCAAAATAGCCATAAAATATTAAATGGAAGAACTAATAGGGAAAGGGCATAACTGCAATAACTTATTTTTTGGACTACAATACCTTGTGTGCTAATTTTTAATATTTAAGATTTTAAAATTAATAAAATTTGTCTATTAAATTCTTATTAAAAATATGTAGAAATGTTTAATAAAATCATTTCAGAATCCTCCGTATTGGCAATACATTACCACTCCATAATGTCTAATACCGGGACTGCATAGAGAGTTGAAATTGAGAAAAAAATACCCCCACGATAATATATTTTTATATTATATTTGAATTATTTTCCTACTCAAATACAACAACAACAACATACCAGTAGGAATACTACCCAATATTATTCCTACTCAAATAATATTATTTTATTAATTTTTCGTGTAATTTTAAAAAATACCCAATTATTAAACAACTAAGAAAATATTTAAGAATATAAATGTGTGATAAAGAGAAAAAAATGGTAAGTAAGAGTCAATACCACTAATGATTCTATAAACATAAAGATTTAAAAGTGGAATGTCATATCATTCTTTTACTCTTTGAAAATAAAATTTATGATGGATAAAATTATAATTAAGATTAAATATTCAAAACAAGAGATGAACTAATATTAAGATCTGAATCAACATAGAATAAATTATTTTTTATGTTAAAATCAAATAATTATTCCATAAAAAAAACGTTAGAACACAAAGTAAAAAGGTTAATATATTATTAAGAATCAAAATGCTATACAAGTGTCTGAGGAAGCACAATCAAAGCTAAATCCTAAACAAGAACAAGCTTTCAAAACTATATTATAAAGAGTGGACTCTGCTATAACAAGATTATTCTTTGTAGATGCCTTTGGCGGAATCGAAATAATATTTCTATGTCACGCATTATTTGCAAATATCATATCAAAAGGCATGACACTGTTAGCAATAATAGCAAGTGGTGTACCAACAACGATTTTATTGTGAGGCCACCCACTTTTTTTTTGTTGATAATGGTAACAAATTTTATAAAAGAGGTAAGGCCACCCACTTTAGATTTGATATTCCTCTTCGAACAACTTAAATAACCTTCACAAATATATCAAAGCAGAGCAATGGTGCTAAATTTATGAGGAAAGCAAAATTGATAATATGGGATGAAGCACTTATAGCTAAGTGTCAAACGAAGTTCTAGAGATATATTGGAATTAATGAACCGTTTGGTGAAAACTTAATGGTTTTGGAGGTAATTTATGTCAAGTACTACGTAGTTCCAAAATCAATAAAAGCAGAGACTGTAAAAGCTAGTTTGCCAAAGTTATACTTCTGGCATCAAATGAAAAAGATTCAACTAACAAGAAATATAAAGTAAGAACAGATCCAGTAGTTAGTGTCTTCTTGATTCATGTCGGAAACGAATAAGAGCATCCAATAAAAGATGATTTGGTTCTTCCTGAACAAGACTGCAGCTTTTAGTCGTTTGCATGAGGAACTCGAGGGCCGAGCTGAGGATAAGAGGTTATTCAGGTTAGTCAAGGCGCGAGAAAGGAAGGCGCGGGACTTGGACCAAGTGAAGTGCATCAAGGACGAAAAAAGTAGAGTTTTGTTGGATGAGGGGCTTATCCGTCGGAGATGGAAGACCTACTTCCATAGTCTCTTGAACGAGGAGGGGGACAGGAGCATTGTAGCCATCTATACCGCTCCCTATTCCTCCTCTTCACCTCCTCGTCCGTGCTCTCCAGAAGCTTCAGATATACCGCTTTCTTGGCGTCTACCTTGCCTTGAACCTCAGTACCCTACCACCAATGGTTCTATGCTATTAATAGATGATGATGCACATAGCTTAAATTCATTAGGGAGTAACTTATCGAAAAGAACCAATCAAAGTTTAAGAGAGAACCATTCTATTTTAACTGTAATACATACAAATAAAAATACACATACCCTCACTCACAGTAGAGGTTGAAAAGAGAGGAAGAAGAAGGAGAAAGAAAATGAAAGAGAGGAGATAAATACAATTTTTGTTGGCTTGGAATTCTTTGGGAGGTTTGGGAGAGGTTCTTCAATGGAGGTTGAAAGGAGAGGAAGAGAAAAGAAAATGAAGGGGAGAAAAAAAAATTAAAAATATAAAACTAAAATAAGGGGCCGGGGAGGGGTATAACTATCCCACTTCGTATAGTTCAGGGACAGTTTTTGACCCTTCCTAGAAAAAAGGGGGGGTGGGGTGGGGTGGGCCATGTGGATTTTAAAAAGAGAAAAATATTTTTTTCGAAATACAAAAATTCGGAAATTGCGTCCGTCAGTGAATAGGGTACCCTTTAGGTCACGGCAGGGGCACAAATGATGCCAACTTTTAGCGGAGGTCCTATTTCAAATAGTCGAGTTGATCTAAATGCCTCCATCTCCTGCATATTTTGCCTTTACCCTCCTAGGCCAATCTCAAACACTCGCAAAACCAAAGATATTTAAACTTTCAAAACTGTTCCTCTGTTCAATGCCTTCAAATTAGTTATCTTCTATCTCTCTGATTTCAAAGGACTTTTCCCCTGTCAGGAAGAAATGCACTTCTTGCCATCCTATCGTCTTATTCTTGCCTCTCTTTCTCATATGTCGTAACCTGTGACTAGGTTTAAGTTACTCAGCTATTGCAGCAAAACTAATGGATGCTAAGGATTAGGCAATAAAAGGCCGGTAGATAAGAAAATCATGGGAAAAGGAAAGCACAGAAAACAGTAGGAAAGAAGAGATTAGCAGGAGAAAATTTAGTGATGATCAAGACAGTCGAAGAGTAATCAGGAAGTTTGTGGGAAGTTAGATTAGGATAAGTAATGCCGGAGAAGGCGCACTAAGGGGAAGGCACACTTCCCAAGAGAGTCCATCCTAGCCCCAACGTGGTCAGGTAGGTTATTAGTCCCTTGTTTACCTAGCGTAATGTCAGTGTTGGTTTTAAGTAACAAAAAATGAGATAGCTATGTTAAATGTTTATACTTAATAGCTTATAGAATGGAGTAATACAGATGTTATTATGCGTTTTTACATATGGAAGCTTCTCTCTTTACTGTTTAGTTTGTAGCAATAACGTATATAATGATGTAAATGCCATGTTTGACTTTCTCAATTCATCAACATAATTTTGTAATGAATCAGTATTTTTGTTGTAGCCTCTCCACCCAGCATTTTCTTATTGCTGGGCTTCATTAAATAGTTAAGACTTTTACTTAGTTTAAAAAGAAAGAAACTAATAACATAGCGGCAGGGGATATTTTCCTTTAGGTAGATAACAAAAAATATACGTGAAGGACATATATAAACAACTAAATCTGTTTCGTTTGTGTTAGTTTACAACATGTATATAATGTAGTATTGTCCCACATTGGTAGAAGAGTAGTATGTCCTTGTATAGTATAGCTATAAATAAGGACCTCTTGTATTGTATTGTTCATCTAATATCAATAACATATTTTCTCCCGTGCCTTCTCACATGGTATCAGAGCAATTGTGAGAGACTTGTCGCTGTACATAAATTCCAGCGATTCCGGGAAAGAGAAATCAGTACTTTTTTAAGGCTGTTTTCTATCTGCTTCATTTCTGTCAGTGTTGTGCAAAATCCAACACTACCACAAGAGTCGTCACTGTCCGGCGACCAAACCCCAGTGAAAAACTCCGGCAGCAGCCTCCTCACGCGCCTCCACGCGCCACCAGAAGCTCACGCGCCGGCGCGTACGACCACTTCCGGCCATTTTTTTGAAAATTTTCCTTCAGAACAGTTGGGTCGCCTGGTAATTCCGGTCCTACTCCTACTGTTTTCATTTCATTCCGACAACTTCGAGTTTTTTCCGGCAGCTACAGTACTATTCCGACAGCTACAGTAGATTCCGGCAGCTATAGTAGATTCCGGCAGCTACAGTATTTCAGTATTCTGTTTCTGTGTTTCCGTACACCGTTTCAGTGGATTACAGTTGATTCTTTCTCCTATTTGGTAATAATTTGCAATAATGTCTTTGGGATTTGATGCTTTTGGGTCCAGAAACATGAGTTCTGGAAACTCTAGTGCTATTATTACCTCGGAACCTTTAATGAGAGGTTCAAACTACTTAGCTTGGGCTTCATCTGTCGAGTTATGGTGTAGAGGTCAAGGTGTTCAAGATCATCTAATCAAACAGTCTAGCGATGGAGATGAAAAGGCAATAGCACTTTGGGCAAAAATCGATGCTCAATTATGTAGCATCTTGTGGCGATCTATTGATTCCAAGTTGATGCCCTTGTTTCGTCCATTCCAGACATGTTATTTGGTTTGGGCAAAGGCACGCACCTTATACACTAATGACATATCTCGCTTCTATGATGTGATATCACGGATGACAAACTTAAAGAAGCAGGAATTGGATATGTCTACTTACTTGGGTCAAGTACAGGCAGTCATGGAGGAATTTGAGAAGTTGATGCCAGTTTCTGCTAGTGTGGAAAAACAACAAGAGCAGCGACAGAAGATGTTTCTCGTTCTTACCCTCGCTGGACTTCCTAATGATCTTGATTCAGTACGCGACCAGATTTTGGCTAGTCCGTCTGTCCCGACAGTTGATGAATTATTCTCTCGATTACTCCGCCTTGCTGCAGCACCAAGTCCACCAGTGATCTCATCACAGATACTTGATTCCTCTGTTCTTGCATCTCAGACAATGGATGTTCGGGCATCTCAAACTATGGAGCATAGACGAGGAGGTCGTTTTGGAAGATCTAGACCCAAGTGTTCTTATTGTCACAAACTTGGACACACTCGTGAAATGTGCTATTCCTTACATGGTCGTCCACCCAAAAATGCTTACATTGCGCAGACCGAGACTCCAGGTAACCAGGGATTTTCTTTATCTAAAGAAGAATATAATGAGCTCCTTCAGTATCGAGCAAGTAAGCAGACATCTCCACAAGTAGCCTCAGTTGCTCAGACTGATACTTCTGTTACTGGTAATTCTTTTGCTTGTGTTTCCCAGTCTAGCACTCTTGGCCCATGAGTCATGGACTCAGGCGCTTCTGATCACATCTCTGGTAATATATCACTTTAAAAATAAATGTATATTCATAGTCTCTTCCCACTGTTACTTTAGCCAATGGATGTCAAACAAGGCAAAAGGAGTTGGACAAGCTAATCTCTTGTGTTCTATCACCCTAGATTCCGTTCTTTATGTGCTGTCCTTTTAGTCTTGCATCTGTTAGTCGTTTGACTCGTGCCCTCCATTGTGGTATATATTTTATTGACGATTCTTTTATTATGCAGGACCGCAGTACGGGACAGACAATTGGTACAGGACGTGAATCACAAGGCCTTTACTACCTTAACTCACTCAGTCCTTCCACAAGATGTCTAGTTACAGATCCTCCATATCTAATCCACAGACGTTTAGGACATCCGAGTTTATCCAAACTTCAGAAGATGGTGCCTAGTTTATCTAGTTTGTCTACATTAGATTGTGAGTCGTGTCAACTTAGGAAACATACCCGAGCCTCCTTTTCGCGTAGTGTTGAGAGTCATGCAGAGTGTGTCTTCTCCTTAGTTCATTCTGATATATGAGGTCCTAGTAGAGTCAGTTCATCCTTGGGATTTCGCTATTTTGTTAGTTTCATTGATGATTATTCAAGATGTACTTGGCTTTTCTTAATGAAAGATCGTTCTGAGTTATTTTCTATATTCCAGAGTTTCTGTGCTGAAATAAAAAACCAATTTGGTGTTTCTATTCGCATTTTTCGCAGTGATAATGCCTTAGAATATTTATCTTCTCAATTTCAGCAGTTTATGACTTCTCAAGGAATTATTCATCAGACATTTTGTCCTTATACCCCTCAGCAAAATGGGGTTGCTGAGAGAAAGAATAGGCACCTTATTGAGACTGCTCGCACACTTCTAATTGAATCTCGTGTTCCGTTGCATTTTTGGGGCGATGCAGTTCTCACAACTTGTTATTTGATTAATCGGATGCCTTCATCTCCCATCAAGAATCAGATTCCGCATTCAGTATTGTTTCCCCAGTCATCCTTATACTCTCTTCCACCTTGTGTTTTTGGGAGCACGTGTTTTGTTCATAACTTAGCCCCTAGGAAAGATAAGTTAGCTCCTCGTGCTCTCAAATGTGTCTTCCTTGGTTATTCTCGTGTTCAGAAGGGATATCGTTGTTATTCTCTAGATCTTCGTAGGTACCTTATGTCAGCTGACGTCACATTTTTTGAGTCTAAACCTTTCTTTACCTCTGCTGACCACCATGATATATCTGAGGTCTTACCTATACCGACCTTTGAGGAGTTTACTATAGCTCCTCCTCCACCTTCGACCACAGAGGTTTCATCCATACCAACCGTTGAGGAGTCTAGTGTTGTTCCCCCTAGTTCCCCAGCCACAGGAACACCACTCTTGACTTATCATCGTCGTTTGCGTCTTCCATCAGGCCCAACTGGTTCTCGTCCTGCACCTGACCCTGCTCCTGCTGCGAACCCTTCTCCTAGTACACCGATTGCACTTCGGAAAGGTATACAGACCACACTTAACCCTAATCCTCATTATGTCGGTTTGAGCTATCATCGTCTGTCATCTGCTTTACATACAAGTGGTACTTGGGAGCTTGTTCCTCTTCCCTCAGGTAAATCTACTGTTGGTTGTCGTTGGGTTTATGCGGTCAAAGTTGGTCCCGATGGACAGATTGATCGACTTAAGGCCCGTCTTTGTTGCCAAAGGATATACTAAGATATTTGGGCTCGATTACAGTGATACCTTCTCTCCCGTGGCTAAAGTGGCTTCAGTCCGCCTTTTTCTATCCATGGCTGCGGTTCGTCATTGGCCCCTCTATCAGCTGGACATTAAAAATGCCTTTCTTCACGGTGATCTTGAGGATGAGGTTTATATGGAGCAACCACCTGGTTTTGTTGCTCAGGGGGAGTCTCGTGACCTTGTATGTCGCTTGCGTCGGTCACTTTATGGTCTAAAGCAGTCTCCTCGAGCCTGGTTTGGTAAGTTCAGCACGGTTATCCAGGAGTTTGGCATGATTCGTAGTGAAGCTGATCACTCTGTGTTTTATCGGCACTCTGCTTCAAGTCTCTGTATTTATCTGGTAGTCTATGTTGATGATATTGTTATTACTGGCAATGATCAGGATGGTATTACCAATCTGAAGCAGCATCTCTTCCAGCACTTCCAAACTAAGGATCTAGGCAGATTGAAGTACTTTCTAGGTATTGAGGTTGCCCAGTCTAGCTCAGGTATTGTTATTTCTCAAAGAAAATATGCTTTAGACATTCTTGAGGAGACGGGGATGATAGGTTGCAGACCTGTTGACACTCCGATGGATTCGAATTCTAAACTTATGCCAGGACAGGGGGAGCCGCTTAGCGATCCTGCAAGCTATAGGCGGCTGGTTGGAAAATTAAATTATCTCACAGTGACTAGACCCGACATTTCTTATCCTGTGAGTGTTGTAAGTCAGTTTATGAATTCTCCCTGTGATAGTCATTGGGATGCAGTTGTTCGCATTATTCGATATATAAAATCGGCTCCAGGCAAAGGGTTACTCTTTGAGGATCGAGGTCATGAGCAGATCATTGGATACTCAGATGCTGATTGGGCAGGATCACCTTCTGATAGACGTTCTACGTCTGGATATTGTGTTTTAGTAGGAGGAAATTTGGTGTCCTGGAAGAGCAAGAAACAGAATGTAGTTGCTCGGTCTAGTGCAGAAGCAGAATATCGAGCAATGGCTATGGCAACATGTGAGCTAGTCTGGACCAAACAATTGCTCAAGGAGTTGAAATTTGGTGAAATCAGTCGGATGGAACTTGTGTGCGATAATCAAGCTGCCCTTCATATTGCATCAAATCCGGTGTTCCATGAGAGAACTAAACACATTGAGATTGATTGTCACTTCGTCAGAGAAAAGATACTTTCAGGAGAGATTGCTACAAAGTTTGTGAGGTCGAATGATCAACTTGCAGATATTTTCACCAAGTCTCTCACTGGTCCTCGTATTGGTTATATATGTAACAAGCTCGGTACATATGATTTGTATGCACCTGCTTGAGGGGGAGTGTTAGTTTACAGCATGTATATAATGTAGTATTGTCCCACATTGGTAGAAGAGTAGTATGTCCTTGTATAGTATAGCTATAAATAAGGACCTCTTGTATTGTATTGTTCATCTAATATCAATAACATATTTTCTCCCGTGCCTTCTCACAGTTTGAACCTTGAATGAAACATGTCATAATTTCTCGCTGTTCTTGGGTTTTCCAAATTATTTGCAATTCAAAATCTTCTAAAGCGAGATGCCTTGATTGTATGTGCTAATTGTTCAGTGACTTTATTCCTTACAGCATAAAGCTCCTTGCATTGAGGAACTTGAGGATAAGATGCAGAAGCTTCACAAAGAACGAGCAGCAGCCATCTTAGAAAGGAGAGCTGCCGATAGTGATGATGACATGAAGGAACTAGTAGCTGCTATAAGTGCTGCAAATCAAGTTCTAAGTAAAGGAGGTGGTGATGCAGAAACAATAAAAGCTGTGGCAGCTGCTGCTCTGGCTCTAAGAGCAGCTGTGAGGGAAGGAGGGGATTTTCCAGTCGAGCTAGATGAATTCAGTAGAGATGGGAATATGCAGAATCAGATGGATGTGAGCAGAAGGGCAAACGCCCGAGAACGCAGGAGAGCAAGAAATGATGTTATGAGAATGCCAGCTATAGGATCCTATCCGCCAATAGAAGGAGAATTAGACACTTATGAAAGTGACACCGAGAGCAATGCGTATCGGTCTCAGCATGATCAATTGCTTCACTCTACTAAACAGATTTTTGGTGATAAACATGAATACTCTGAATTTTCCGTAGTTGTGAGAAAGTTTTATAGATGGAAGAAAGATTATACTTCAAGCTATCGTGATGCACATGTGTCCGTTTGTATACCTGCTATTTTCTCACCCTATGTGAGGCTGGAGCTTCTGAAGTGGGATCCTCTACATGAAAATGCAAATTTCATGAATGTGAAATGGTAAGTGCATTTCCTCTCAAATTTTGTAAATACTAGACTCAGGGGTTGTGAGAGGAAACTTTTCCTTGTCCGACTGGGAGACTTCCTTTTTGGGACCTAGAAGTTCGTAGCACTATAATTGATATGTATGAAATATTCAAATACGAAAAGATGTCGTTGAGACATATATTCACTTCTATACAAATTTTTCATGTCTCTCACACCATCTTGGTAAGGAACTTTTGACTTATAAAAAGATTCTAATATGTAAAATATACATATATACATGCTCTTTTAAGATTTAACTTTGAACTATATTTTGTGTCATTCCAGGTATACTTTGCTTCGTAAGTATGGACTCTCTACAGATGAAAATCCAAATAGCTTTGATGACGCTGATGCCAATCCTGTTCAATTGGTGGTGAAACTTGCAATGGCCATTCTACATAACCGGTTAGCTCAGTGCTGGGATGTGTTTAGCACCTGTGAGACACAGTGTGCTGTATCTGCCATAAATCTGTTGTTAAGAAGACGTCTTCCGTCCACTGACCCTTCATACACTGATCTAGTTAACACGGTTCATGAGCGTCTAGATAAGGCTGTTGCTAATTTGACGGTCTCTTTCTTAGATCATTACAAACGTCTAGAAATCTTTACTTCATTTAGTTTCAGACAAATGGTCTGAAACTAAGTATTGGTCTTTGCAGGTCCTTGTGTTGGACTCACTTGTAACGGAAGCTGTACCTGATGCAGCACGAGTCGCTGCATATAGGTTTGGAATGTCTCTTCGCTTGATGTCTAATATATGCTTGTTCCATAACGGTGGGATTCTTGCCATGGCTGTCATAGAAACTTGCTCTTGATAAACTCTTATGTGGGAAGATTCTTCCTTATCTTCGAGGCATCCAAGCAAACATTCACGATGCTATTATGAGAACTGAGAAAGTTGTTTCATTAACTGGTATTTTCGCAGGGGATCACAGGTATTGTTTATTTAAGTAGGTCATTGTTAACCCTTTTGTTTTCTTTACCTACAGATTGTCTTTAGTAATGGTATATGATGCTTTCAAGGTTGCTACATATATGAACAGCTGTCTACTTTAATTTATTATTAGCAAGTTCTATATCTTTCCAAGAGGGCTTCTCTTATGAACACGTGATATGTTCATAAGTTCATTAGACTATTTATTTGAGAATGAGAATGTATGTTTAGACTCTTTGCTGTACATATTTAGAATCTCCTTTAGTGCAAAAGTGTGTTCTATTAAAAAACTTCTGTTGTTTGACTTGTTGTACGTATCGATATTGTTTTCGTGGTCCCTTTTTGTAGTCGAAAGTTACAGCCTCTGGTGGATTACGTGCTAGAACTCGAAAAAGGGCTTAAGGAAAAGCATTGTTCGTTTGGTCAAGAGATTTGGACTCATTTCGACGGTTTTTCTGCTGATAAGAGCGGTAAAGAGTTAGCTACTGCAAAATCTCTTCCTTATTTGCACAAGATGCTACGAGCTCTCAAGGAAGATGATCATGCTAAGGAAATGAGCAGACCATATTTTGAGACAGATGATCCGTTTTGATACCCTTTTTTCTTGGTGGTGTCAAAATGACCCTTTGCTTTATTTCTTTGGGCGTTTTATCAGTTTATACCTAGTTAAAATCTTTTGCACAGTGTTAATATCCTACATAATTGAGGCAGTGAAGGAGTCCTGTGTGCTGTACAGGGGAGAGTTGTAACCACTCGTATATCAGCTAGTCATTAACAATTTTTTCTGTGTCGTGAGCATTTGTCATTTGACCAATTGGCTGGTCCTGGTCATATATAACGGAGTGGCTTATATTTGAATGTTTGAATTTGGTTGGATTGACATCTTTTTGTTTGGGCTTAAAAACTATTGGTATTTAATGTCTGAGTAATCTATAGAAAATGGAAAAGAAGGTGCTAGCAAAGATTAAGGACCCGTTTGGCCATAGATTTTGCCACATTTTGGCCAAATCCCAAATCCCAATAGCTGGTTTTGGGCCAAAATATCACTATTATATTTTTTAAAAATTGCCCGAAACTTTATATTTTATAAAAGAGCCCACCATTTATTATTTTGTAACGATGTTGCTTCGTCTTCTCGGTCATCTGATAGTGTATCATGTAGTTTCAAGAGGTTGTGAGTTCGAGTCATCCCAAGAGCAAGGTGGGGAGTTCTTGGAGGGAAGGAGCCGAGGGTCTATCGGAAACAGCCTCTCTACCCCAGGGTAGGGGTAAGGTCTGCGTACACACTATCCTCCCCAGACCCTACTAATGGGATTATACTGGGTTGTTGTAGTTTATTATAAAAATAATAATTTTGTATCAAATTTATTTATGTTCAGGACTATGGTTTGTGATAATATAATGAATGTTATTGATAATGGTACTGTTAGGTATTTGTGATAGTTTTTAGAACTTGTGAGTATAAGTCATGTTTCATGTTTTTCCAAATTAAACTTCACCCAAAACAGATGTCCAAACACATTTTCATCTTCAAACCAAACTTCACCAAAATCAGATTTTTCAGAATAAATTTGAGAATTTATGGCCAGTTGTGTTTAGTTTTGACATGTGATGATTACACTTGTACCAGGAACTCTTTAGTTTGTGACAACTGGTGGTGAGAAATGCAACGGCTACTACAAATTCCAAGCTGGTCAGGTGGGGCCGGTTAGTTCGTGACAATGGGTATTAGCATTTCAGAAAAAGATTTGGCGTGTACAAGTCCTTTGTATGCTATTATTAATAAGGTCATTTTGAGATGGCCGCTGGTAATTCGTTAATTTGCCTAACATCGAGTTTGAAATAGATGAGCAGTTCTCCTAACGATGTCATCGGTTATATTTATTTTTTCTATTTTTACTTTGACACCACCCGTTAAAGTTTATTATTGACTTTATCTAGGATATATTGGTAATCTAAACTTTCTGCGTTTTACATTGTGAGGCAATCGTAAAGCACCTTGGGGCAACATGTGGGGCTCCTGTCTCATCATTTGACTGTTACGAAGGTTATCACTTCTGTTCAATATATAATGATGGAAGTCAGCTATGGCTGATTAATCCTATATGGTTATTGATCAAAGTATCAATAAGTTATACCCATACAAAGAATTAGAGATAGAACAAAACATCCAAAATCCTCTATATCCATTATGCATTATTAATAATTTTGTACTGAGATGCTTCATATAATTGAACTATTCTGCATTGACCACCGTAGCCCACCTCCTTTCTCTTGTTGTTCTTTTCCCCATATTACTTTGTTGGCTGAGAAAATACAAAATACCTTTATGTGTTCTGTAATTTTCCAAATTAAACGAACAACACTCGCACACAGTTTTGAACACCTTGCATTTTAACTCTTGAGATGTGATTGGGATAGTTAAGTAGAAGCAAAGTTTGCAAGCTTAAAAAGACTAATAGAGGTTGGACATTTTTTTTTGATAAGATAAGATTTTGTTAATACGCAGTTTCAAGAAAATACTGCAGAAAAGAAAAAGAAAACAGAGCTAGACTTGGTACATCAGATCTCTATAAATTCTAACAAGTCTAGCACATCATGGACTAAAAACACAGTTCCCATTCTCCCAATAGTTCAAATTTTGAAGGCATCTAAATTTCAGAACTTGAAGTGCTCCTTTAGGCCATTAAAACATCTCCTATTTCTCTCCCTCCAAATTGTCCATGCAATGCACACTGGAATAGTAATCCAGATCTTTTTCTTGCACTTCCCAACGTAGATTGATTTCCAGCACCCTAACAAACCTCTGAAGTTCTCAGGCATAAAACCTTGAACACCAAAAATAGCCACAAACATGGTTCAAAGAAGAACAACAGATTCGCATTGCCAGAAGCTCTCACATAGATAGTATCTGCTACACATATTAGAGCCTCTCGTCCTCAAATTATCTTGAGTCAATCATGCTTCATGAGCCACCATCCAACCAAAGCAGGCCACTTTAGTTGGTGCAACTGTCTTCCAAATCTCCAAGGTCAATTAGTTCCCAGCTTTGAATCAATTTTTATGAGTTCTCTGTGGTAAGACTTCACAGTGAGCACTCCATTCATAGTAACATTCCACCATAATGCATCTTCCTTCCCCTGATTAATCTCTAGTAAATGCAATTTATGCAAGAATAAGTCCGCTTCTTGCATTTCCCATTCAAAGAAATTTCTTCTAAACTGACAGTTCAAGCAAGTATCATTAAACATTTCAGCAATTAGAACATAAGTCCATAGCCTGACTCTTTGCCCATATCCAATCCTAATGCTGATATTCTTGCTAAACTTCCCCCAAAGACGAGAGATCTGTTTCCATACAGCTAGTCCATAAGGTGTTTTCACAGTCTTGGGAGCCCAAAACCCCTCTTCCATATTTGATCTCAACCGGTCTTCCAGGTAGCTATCTTCTCATCATTGAATCTACATAGCCATTTCTGTAATCTCACTTCTCTCTTCTCTGCATGGAATACTCTATAGGTTTAACTATTACAAAAACCACAAAGGTATTGCCAAAATATAAATTTTAAAATTTTCCACGAAACTATTGTTAAATTATAAATTTGACAACTTTTCATACACATTTCACAAATAATGACATGCTTTAGTAGCGTTCATGAATTATTTTTCACTTCTAGCTTGTTCATAAGCGACATAAGAAATGTTCAAGTCTGAAGAAATTGGTTTTGCTGAACTGTGAAATTACCAGGTACTGTACATCCGAAAAGGAAAAAGGAGAATTGGGGTAAAGTGACAATACTGTTTGCAAAGGAACCATATTTTCCTCCAAGCCTATCATTTTAGTTACATCATATAATCCTTCGACTCAGTAAGTCCCTATTTTAATTATCCTTCCTAGACAAGAGAAGGCTAAAGGTTATCAGTTTCACCACACCCTTAAGACTTAAGAGGCCTCTAAGAAAGGTACGAATTTACGTCTTGGAATAATGAATACCAACACAAGAATGGAGGATCTAATAAGACTTAGTACCTGACGTGGCAGGGGTTGTAAGAAGGTGAAATTAACTTTCACTTGAATGGCAAGCTTGATACCATCAGAGTCAATGGCAACCTTCCCTGCTTGCTTGAGTAGATTTGAGCATCCGTCAGTAAATCAATAACATATTGATGCCTCAGTTCTAGAACTGATGCACAACTCGAGGCTCGTAGTCACCAACTCCCATTGATTTTAGCAATGTTTGGACAATCTTTGTATCCCTTGGCAAATCCTCTTCTCCACCTTTAGCCATTTCTTTCAAGGTTCAACCTTACACAGCCAAAATTCACCTTCAGATTCATTTTCTACACATCAGTAGTGCCTATTTAGTGCCAAGTCCAACAAAGAATTGCAGAAACTAGATCTCTCTACTGCAGATTCAGGAATCTAGTTCACAAATGGCCCCAATTATGCTACTAATCATCAAATACCAAAAAGCTTGATCACAAATGAGAAGAAGAGCAATATCACTTATTTTAGTTGTTAGTATTCTTTGAAAAGAACCCAACACATGTAATAAAATCCAGCAAACAATTATTTTTTGTAAGTAAGAATATTTATACAGCACCCAGACCAGTTTTGAATTGAGGCGTTGTTGTTGTAAGAATATTTCATACACACAAGCCAAAGTAAGCGCTTAAGAGGACAAATTCTTAAGCCATCCTCAAGCCATTTACATCTTTTTGCTTATACTGAGAGACCAAATGCATAGAAAAATATGCTTCATACTATTCATGCATATTCCTTCAAATATCTTCTACTGCACTCTTGCCATAGACCATAGTTTGCTATATAGAGAGAATCGATGCAGCTGACCACAACTAGTTTGATTGAGGCGAAGTGAAAGAATGAGAAATAGAACACCATATACTTTTCCACATTAGTTGCAATAATATTTCACTCTATAATTAAATATACATAAAATAGAGTTCGAGGCGTAGAAAATGATCACGATTCACCGTGCCACAATTCTCTGCGCCGCAGCGAAATAGAGTTTGAGGCAGAGAAATCTGAGGACAACACATATTACAGAGGCAAGAGATGAAAAAGTAGAAAGGGAAAAAGGGTGAGTATAGGGGGGATAATGGAGGAGATACCAAGAGGGATAAATGGCATGAGGAAACCAGATAAAGATGAGATACGATAGACTATTAGATTGAAAAAGGCCTTGAAGTGGGTCAAATGATTGTATCTAATTGGGTCTTCACAGAGTCACAAATGATATCTTTAAAACAAGCATTTTATTATTAAGATAGCAAAATAACAGGAAAAAATAAATAAATTATCTAGCAGTTATGGTTAAGCTAGCACCTTCCAAGTACACTACAAAAGTATCTCCTCCTTGTTATCAGAAAACTGAAAAATAATAGTACAAATAAATATTCTAAAAAAATATCAGAATGAAAGCTAAAGCAAAAAGAATTCGTCAAACAGACAAGCCATTCTAAATATAAGAAACAAAGCGATCCAGCCAATATTTAGAGGTACAAAGTAAGAACGCCATAAACAGGACAAGAATAAAAATAAAATATAAATATAAAATGACACCCAAATTCCTTTTTACATGTACTTGATTCTATTGAGCACAAACAAATACTCAAACATAGCTTAATACCCAAAAGTGCGTTTAATGGAATAAATTAGATCGCCTTTATCCACTTCAAGAGGCGTGGTAATGGAACCCTTAATCTTTTGTATTTTATGAAATGCAGGAACACTGTGTTGTTGGACTCTCTCTCTCTCTCTCACACACACACACACTCTCTACCTTGAATTTCAGATATAAAAGTATAAAACCATTGAGGGAGAGAGCCAGGGAATGAAAATCAGAGACAAGAATTATTATTTTTCGTTTTTAGAAAAGCAAGTAGAGACAAGTGGCATAACACATATTTTGCACAAAAATATCTCTCACTTCCCTTACTAATAACACAGGAAAAGAGCTATCTTTTCACCTTCAGCTTCTTACTGCTAATTTTAAGCAAAACCTTCCACTTCACAAAGAAATTGAAAATGAAACACCACTACAAGGATAACTGGGACAAAGAAAATAGGTAAAAACTAAGTTGTATATATCGGAAGATTCATAACACCAAGCAACAGGGAAGGGAGAAGACAGAAATCTCCAAGTGAGAAACACAATAATGATATCAAATGAACATAAAATGCCATCTTACCAGCATTAAAACCAATTACTAAAAGCCATAAAGCAGCTGCAGACAATAGAAATATATATATATATATATATATATATATATATATATATATATATTTGATTTTGAGAAGATGACATATTTGTAAATATATAAACATGAACTACACAAAGCAGTGTAATCCTTCATAACTACAAAGCGAAATACAGACTGGGTTCCTAGCCCTTAAGACCTCACAGACAACAGGGATATAGGGAAAGTTCTCAAAAAAGAAAACTACATCAGACTCTTTCACTGTCCTCTTTAATCATTGCCGCTTTAACATCAAGTGTAAGAATATACTCCTGGTCACAACCCAGATAAGAATCGCACATGAAATAGAGTGTGTAGGTCCTCTTTCCAGCTTCTGCAGGTGCAGAAAAATTGAGCTTGACACTGGACTTCCTTTGCAGGGTAACTCTCTTAATGGCCAGCAGTTGGTTGCTCTTTGTATCGCCAACAACAAGCCACCATCCTTCTTCCTTGGTTGTGGGATATCTAGGTGCAAAAACAGGTCCAACCTCTGTTCCACCCTCAAGATCTCGCTCAAGGGTTACCTGCACACTCACATCGCCTCCAGCACTCACATTATCACGGTTCAACACATCATATGTCAAATCAATGTTTGGAAACCGATTACAAAACCGGGCAACATCCATAAGCTGTAAGTCCGACATTTGCAAGAGCTCACGCCTCTCGTCATCTTCCATCTCCATTAAATCAAACACTGTTTCTATACTCTTTCCTGGATTTTCTTGACACTTCTTAGCCAATTCATTTGTAAAGTGTGGAACCTGAAGAAGTATCGAGTCATGTTCCCACATTCCCTGTGTCACCATCTGGCTCACCTCCATTGCTAGAAGTGCTAGACTAAGCCATTTGTTACTGGAAATAACATCAACCATTGCTTGAAGCAGCCTAATAGCAGAAAGAAGCACCTCTTGCTGGTCAGAAGCAAGATTTCCACCCACCACTTGCCTAGAAAAATGGGCTTGTAAAAGAGCATTAGCCTGGGTGTGAGGATCTGTGTATTTCGGATTCTCAAAGGAGAAACGCTGGTGATTAATCAACCTTCTTGTCAACTCCTCTTCACCTGGTCTTATAGGCAACCGTTTATACTCCGACGCTGAAGCCAATATTTCCAGTAAGCCCTTCAACTTCGTTTTGGAGGACAGGGAAGAGCTAAATCGCTCTATTGTCGTGTAACTGATATAATAGTATGACGCTATCATGCCAAGGTTCAAAGGTGAAAGCAAAAAGTCATCCTCAACAGCAACGCATTTGCTTGCCTCCAAGTCACTGATAGCATTCTCCACCAGCTCTGAGAGGTGGTCCGACAGATGCCTGTGACTAACACCCTGCAGATTGTAGTAGTTTGGATTCTGTGGCAGCCTTCTATACATGAAGGTCCATGTTAGGTAATCCACCGCATCCTGCTTGTTCTGAATAACTCCCACAACCACCTCAGCAATCAAATTGTCATGGACATAGTGTTGCAGATGGCTTTCAACTGGGAATGCATCATACAAGAACTTCTTGTAGTAGTCCTTGCGTGGTGTATGGCAAAGGATGACACACTTCCCACAGCTATCTACAAGAGGTCGACTGGCATGACCCATCATCTTCAACAAATCAGTAACTGGATAATCAGTGTGCATATTTTCCCTACCATCATAGTACTGTGTTCCCGTCACCACCACCAAATGGGCAGATAGTGGTACTCCCCAACACATTGTACTGTTCATTACACATACTTGAATCCATCCAGTTTCAAACAACGTCTTCACTATTTCCTGATCAGTGCCGCTCAATCCGTCATGCAAGTAACCCACACCATACTTGAGTGTCTCTTTCAGCATAGGTTCATTGATCCTCTCCACAAAAGGCTCCAGCTCTTCTGCAGATCGTAGCAGAAACATGGGTGTGTCTTCTCTGTCCATACTAGAATAACTCATCAGATCAACAGCAGTCAGGCGTGCATGCTTCCTCGTGGGAACGTACACAATTGCAGGCTTTCCTTTCCTTGCATGTTGGACAATTGCAGTATATGTGTGTTTTGTCATGGCTTGCATCCTAGCTTCAAAGTTGGCAATATCAACATCTTGAATGTGAATATCCAGTGGCACGGGCCTAACACCAGAAGGAAAGTTGAAGAGCCCATGAGATGTAGCCCCAATCCATTCTCCCAAATCCTTGGCATTAGCTAGGGAAGTTGACAAAGCAACGATGCGGATCTTGTTCTCAACCCGGCTTGAAATATATCTCATCCGAGAGACAATCACCTCCAGGATTGGGCCACCTTGACCACCAATCAGGTGTAATTCATCAATAATGAAAAGACTGACTTGCTGAACATGCTTTCGCTGTTTCCAGCGACGAGATAAAGCATCCCATTTCTCAGGCGTGCTGATAATTAACTGACCCTTCTCTAACAGCTTCAGATCTTTGGCAGTCTCCCCAATTAATTTAACAACTCTAATTCCCAGAGAGTCTCCAAATTTCTTCTTCCAATCACTGAACCGCTCCTTGGCCAGAGCCTCTAGTGGAGCTATATACACAGTACGACTGATATTATCAGGTCCTTTCTGATGATTCCTCAATATGGCAAATTCAGCGCAAATGGTCTTCCCACTACCAGTTGGAGCTGCAACCAAGACATTGTCATCTGAATTGTACAAAACGGTGAATACCTGAGTCTGAACCGGATTGAAATGCTTAAAATCTTGATAAAGTGCTTCATATGCTGGATGCCTCAATGCAGTAACTGGTAGAGGTTGTAAGTCTAGTAACTCAGTGGGAGGAAGATATTTTTCTGGCAAAGTCAGGTGTAGGAAAGAGACTGGCAAAACAGTCTCAGACCCTAGCCACCTGTCAGAGACAACACGAATGAAATACTGAAGGGGCAATGGCTCATATATTGGGACTGTGAAGTTCAAAGTCTGGTCTTTATCAATATACTGCTTCTTCAGCATGAAATATTCATGATGAAGAATATATTCCCCATCATTGTCTTCAACAATCACCCAGAAAGGTTCTACAAAACCATGGACCGCGTCCTCCCACTGGAAATCCGGTGTAATGGTCAATTCTACCCTCAAGACTGACCGGGTAATTGGCTGAACATGTGCTGCGAGGTTCAGCTTCGGGAACTGATGAATACACTTGTCTAACATTCTACCCTTCTTCGGGAACCGGATAAACTCTCCCAACTCTTGTGATGAAAGATCGTAATAACGCTCCCAAGCAAGATCTTTCTTCTCCAACTTCATCAATATCTCATTTGAAATGTCGTGGAATTGGCGGAGTGGTGTTTGTACGCTCCACATCCTCTTACTTATCATTTTGCACCATTTCAAGGTCTTCTCAGCTAACTTAGCCCATCCTCTCTTCAGAACAATCTCAAAAAGGGCTCGCATCAGACGTGCAGCACTTTGAGATATATAAACCATGTCGGATGATAGAGACAACCCTTCAAGCTTCAGCCGTGAAATATACGCCTGCAGTAGAACATTGATCTTGGTTCTAGGCTCCTCAAGACTCTCTTTTATCGGAATAGGGACACGATCTAGAAGCTTTGCCAATTCTATTTTCTCATCTTGTCTGACTGTTACATATTTGAATTCCTCACTGAGAGAGAAAAGCCTACAAAGTTCAATATCACCCGTGATGGGCTTCAAATGCTCATTGTACGTGGAAATTGTCCCATGAGTTATGTAATAATAGCTCGCAATGCGCCCCAGGTCAGTCACCTGGAAATATCCACTTCTCTTATCGTACTTAACCAAGTTACTCTTGTCCAGCAACGTAGCAGCAGAATAAACCAAGTCAGCACGCCTTCCCTCCAAAGCATAATCAGTTTCGAGGGCATCCGCTGCTAGACCATAAAGTGTGGGATTCTGTACCATGCGAACATAGAGGTAAGTATATAGGAGCCACTTGCATGCCTCTTTGACATTCTGTACTGTCCCAAGAACAATCTCTGCATTCAATTGATCAGCCAACTTGGATATAAACTGACTTTCAATAGGAAGCTGTTGATTCATCAAAGAAAGATAATATTGCAGTTCACTGTGTCCAGTTATGATGATTCCTTCACCATAAGTGTCATATTGAGGCCTTCCAGCACGGCCAAGCATTTGCATAACATCAAGAGGACTGAGTTCAGTCCATGCTCCTTTTTCAGGATTGTAAATCTTGGTACCTTTTATAATGACAGTATGTGCAGGTAAATTTACACCCCAAGCTAAAGTTGCAGTTGAGACCAACACTTGCACATGTCCATCAGCAAAAAGCTCCTCCACAAGCTGCCGATCAGTTCTGACCAAACCCGCATGGTGAATTGCAAAACCATATGGTAAAAGATCTTTGAGATCATTGCTCTTGATAAGCTCAGTTTGAGACTGTAAAATTTCCCGAGTTAAACCATCCTCCTTCAAAAACTTAGTAAGGGTGTCATTACCAAGTGCAGCATGCCGGATTGCTTGAGCTGTTTTAGTTGTTTCTTTCCTAGAATGAACAAAGATAAGCACCTGATGCTTTCCTGCAACACTAATCACCTTCTCATAGCAAATATCATTCATCAACTGGAACCTCTGCAGTGGCTTCTTAACAGTAATTCCAATATACTGTTGAGCCAACGGTACAGGTCTATAGCTATTGTCAAAATGGAAGAGTCCTTTATTCAGATCAACTCGCAAAAACAAAGCCACATCCTGATAATTTGGAAGAGTTGCTGACAATCCAACAAGCCGAATATGCTCTTTTGTGATTTCAATCTGTCTGATAGTTCTTGCAATGATACTCTCCAAAACAGGACCTCGATTGTCATGCAGGAGATGTATCTCATCTATAATAACAAGTTTAACAAGCTGCATATAAGTGCGATTACCTAACTTTCTAGTTATAATATCCCACTTCTCAGGGGTAGTCACAATAATTTGAGTCCCTTCAATCTGTTGACGAGTTAATGTTTGATCACCGCTCAACTCTTTTACCTTGACACCGTAATGTTCCAAACGCTTGGAGAGATTGCCAACCACTTCAGAAACAAGGGCTTTCATAGGTGCCACATACACAATCTTATAATTGGTGTGGTTGAATGATCCATCTAAGTTGCGGTTTAGAGCGATTTGCTGAAGTATAGTGAGCATAGCTACATTGGTCTTCCCAGCACCCGTTGGAGCACAGAGCAAGATGTTCTCTGGGGAAAAGAGGGCAGTCTCATATACTTTACTCTGAACCCTATTCAATTGGGTCATCCCACTGAACGCTGGTTGAGCCCACACCGGAATAGAGGAGATCTTCACAAGCTCTTCTCCAGGGGCTAGTGGCTTTGGCTTCAGTGCTGGCACGTGAACTTCCTCATACCCCTTCTTATGATTCCTATAAGACCCCACTGGAAGCTCGCATTTTTTATTTGCCATCGACAGACTACCTTGAGGAAATGCAAGGCTGTCAAGATTAAGCAGCTGGTGTTGCCCCATTAACCAAGCATTATCATTATCTCTGTCACCATCTTTGAGATGCCGAGCTTCTTCCCTAATGTTTTTCTCCAAATGCAGTTGCCTCTCTTTTGCAGTAGACCTAGTAGCATGCAACTGCTCTAGTACCGCGGCATGATCTGGCCCCAACCGCAACATCTCTTGTTCAATTTCCTTCCTTTTCGCTTGGTCTTCAGCCCGTGCAAGACGGGTACACCATACTACCTTTAGCCGGTTCCGCAGAAGATATTTGATGAGAGTGAACTTATCAAATTGGAGATGCAACAGTAGCTTGGTTTCTACTTCACGATCATCGCCTTCAGCAAGAGTTTTGAGAACCTCTTCAGCAAGCTTTTGGCTCTGTTGCGGATCGATCTGGGGCTCATAAGCTCGAGAGATCTTTCTTTGAAGCCAATAAGCATCTACGTCCTGAACATTCAAGGACATTCCGTCATCCGCCTCACGCATCTCATAATCAGCAATGATAGGCATAGCACTAGAACAGTCGGCATCCAGCACATCATTGTCCTCATCCTCTTCATCATCAAGGTCACTCTCTTCTTCTTCTTCTTCATTCTCCTCAAACTGAACAGCTACACCAACATCATCATCCAGAGGTGCATCGCCATCGCCATCGCCATCACCTTGATAATCAGTGATGAGTCGCCCAATCGACACCAACTGGTCAAACACCTCATTTGATACGGAATTTAACAGGTTTTCAATCTGTTTTTTCTTCTTATCAGGGTTGGTAAAGTAGTCATTTTTTAAGACAGCCAATATCTCATCAGCTGCAGCAGTAACAATATTCAATGGTTGGCCGCCAAGTTGCTGCTGAATGAGGCTGAGCAGGGCCTCATAAGCAGCCCTCGTTTGCTTGGTTTTAGGTTGGTAAACACCTTCTTCCTCAGTTGAAGTAAGAACACTTTCAAGTAACCGTCTCTTCTTGCTTTGTCTATGCCAATCAGAGACAAGTAGTGGTTCGCGCTTCCTAGCAGCCTTGTCAGGTCTACCCTTGTAAGCACGATCACCAAATGTTTTGGGGTCTATTTTCCCATAAAGAGACTCAGGTGAGTTGGCTCCGTATTCATACACTGCTTGTGCTTCCAAATGGCCCATCACAAAACCTACACCTAGTTTGAATTTGAATTGGAAGGAGAGATTCTGATGTGAAGTAAATTGTAGGGAGGGAGAATATAAGGGATGGCGTTGGACGGAATTGATGAAATACAATACTCCTATAAGGGATATATATACTAGTTGGCGGAGGAGCTCAATCCCAATTCCAGTTGGCCTACATTGCCGGTTTCAATCCCAATCCCAGTCGGAATTGGCGGAGGAGCTATGCGGTTTCAATCCCAATCCCAATCCCAATCCCAATTCCAATTGGATTAAAAAGGCCTACATTGGCAGTCTCAATCCCAATTCCAATTGGCCTACATTGCCGGTTTCAATCCCAATCCCAATTCGATTTGGGTTAAAGAAAAAAAAGCTTTTGAGTTCTAAACTGGCTGAGCCTACAACGGCTCTAACCTTAACTACGGGAAACAAATAAATTGAGACCAAATAAGCATTTAAAATTATGTCATGATTTATGTACTAACTTAAAATTAAAGGTAATAATGTAAGCTCCTAAAAGTAATTTTATTTATTTAATTCAATTAAGAATAAAACATGATACCACACAAGTTTTAATATTGTCTTCACATTGTAATTGTAATGTTGATTAGTGAAGTAGGGATTCTGACTTAACAATATGCAAGGATTACAATGTATGAATTTGTAATGCTGAGATTAATGATGCAGGAACTATCACCTAATAAGAAACTGATGGTTCATTGAAATGTAGGGATTAATACTTTGTTAACACTAGTACTGAATTAGTACCTGCACAATGCACACACATAAATCATGTCAAATTGTGATTTATTTATTTGTATTATATGCAAATAACCTAAAATATAAATTATTCACATATACATTATAGATATTAATTAAGAAGTAGGACATAAAATCATTTCTCAACTAGTAGATAACTTATTTTCTTTTTCTATATGCAACGACACAACTCTTTGATTTTAGTACTTGCATTTTATTTCTTGATTAATATTAAAAATACCAAACATGTCTTATTATGATCTGTCTTATTTGAATACATTGGATCATATTGTTTCAACAAAATTCTTACTACCCTTTTGTTTTTCTCCTCAAATTCAAATAAGTCTTATTCTTCTATATTTTTATATAAATTTTTTATGTTTTTGTTCTTTCCTTATAATTATTGCATTATTCTTTCCTTAATATTGTTATACCGTCATGTGATCTTTTATTAGCTTACCAATTTATTTAATATCTTCCTTTTTTTTTTTTTAATATCTTGCTTATTACCATTTGAAGGAAAAATGTTTTCTTATAAGTTCTAATTAATTTTTACGGTAATGTTTTACCTATAATAATATCACTTCTTATTTTAAATGTAACTTTGAACTAGTCTAAAATATTAATAGATAGTTCTTTAATTATTTATTTCAAATCTTTGAGTTATCTTATAATTATTTTTGTATTACGTGTAATTAAATTTCTTTCTCTTTAGATTCAAGATACAGATTTGATTTTAAATTTTCGATAGTAAAATTACCTACATGTAATATTTATTTATATTTTTAAAATTTTTAGTTTGTTATCAAATATTATTTTTCTTTATCTAGTAAAACTTCAATTTCGTGGTCCTATCTATAGTTGAGCGTTCTTTCTAATCTCAAGTTTTGATAGTCTTTTCCTTCCATTTCTAATATTAAAACCTTTTGAATTCTTAATTATTTTTGTTACTTTTGCTATTATGTTATCTAATATATTGTATTATCACATTGTCGAATGACTTTTTATTAACTTTTCACTTCATTTAATATTATTTTTCACTACCATCCTTTAATATTATATAGATATATGTGCAATTTTAAAATTTTAAAATAAATATTTATTTTATTTTAAAACTATTGCTCGAAATTCTTAAATTATTTGAATTTGTCAATATTATTTTTAAGTATTCTATATTTACTCTATTTTATTTTCTAAACTAATTCTTAATATAAATTTTCTCATATTATCTCTATTTTATTTTTTATTTTTTATTTTTATATTAGACTTCAGTTATGTGGCCTTATCCATAACGTGATCTTTCGTATCATAATACTTCTCATTTCAAATTAAAATAAGTTTTATCTTTTTTGTAGGAGGAAACTTTTTATCTTTTTATCTGTTCCTTATTTTTGCTATTACATCATTCAATACTTAATATTATATTATCACGTGGCTTTTTATTAACTTTGTTTGAATTTAATATTTATTTCTACTACATTTATTTTAATATAATACAGATTAAGCTTGAAAATTATTTCAATAGTAACTTTGACTCTATTACTTATATTCAAAAATATAATTTTTCTTATCATATTTCAAAAAAAAAAAAAAAAACCTCCTCTCAAAGTCAAATAAATCTTATCCTTCTACTTTTTACATTGGATTGTATTGTCAAAAACTCATCTTATGCACTCAAACTTAGATTAACAGAGCTCAATTCAAATATTAATTATAAAAAAACTATTTTTTATTTATTTGAACACATTATATCTAATTGCTATAACAATATTTTCACTATTATTTATTTCTTACATAATGTTTCCAACAAACAAAAATATGAAATGAAGGAAAACGGATCATGTGGTTAGTGCATAACTATTAAAATAGGAATCTTTATTTTTAAAAACTTTTAAACTCTATTTACTATGAAAATAGGAGTCGATCGTAATTAATTTCCCCATATATTAGATTTGATCAAATCTGATTTGTCTTAATCCTTATTAGATTTGTCCATTTTTTTTTAGATTTTTGTCATAAAAGATCGAAGTGACTTTTTATTAATGTCACTTGGCTTAATATCAAGCTTGATTATCCCCCTTAATATAATAAAATCTAGTATAATATAAATAGGTATAGAGTTTTGAAAAACTATCAACACGATTTAAAAAGATTTTTTCCCATATGGAGGATGATATAATAGGCAGAGGAATAAATCTAGAAAGGTTGCTTATCTTGTTAATTTAAAAAGATTTATCTCTGAATTTAAACTTAATGTTATTACCTAATTTAGATGACTTTGTCCTAAAATTTCCAAGTGCCTTATTTTTAGCTTGTCACTTGGCTTAACTACATTGCAAACTATTTTCCTTATATATATATATATATATATATATATATATATATATATATATACTAGTATTAGCACCCGCGCGGATGCATGAACATTAACCATATCAAGTATTTGAGTTATTTGGATTATATGTAAATAATCTTAAAATTTAAACATTCTCGACAAATATAGATAATTATTGGATATTAATTAAGAAACACTACATGAAAAAGATTAACCATTTCTCAAATCTCCTAGTTACAATTATATTTTCTTTTTTGGTGCCATTCTCGTCGGTGTCATTAAAATAGTCAGAAAGAAAAATAATAACTCATATTTATGGCGAAACAATCAAAGGTTGAGACGATGAAGGACTCTTTGGATACGACTTGACTCTTTTACTACTACTTGAACTCTTAAAAAATATTTCTATTTTAAATTTCAGTTTCTAAAACTTTATTTTTCAATAATAATAATTTTGATAATAATGTAAGTGAAAATATTATCCTTAATTCAAAACTTATTTTACCCGGCTATCTAAAAATTTAAATAATTCTTTAGCGAGTGAATTTGTTTTCCAGTATAACTCCATTTTGATATTTGACACTAACCATATTAAATATCTAATTTATTTGAATTATATTTAAATAACCTTAAACTTTAAACCTTCTAGATAATTATAGATAATCGTTAGATATTAATTAAGAAACACTATGTGAAAAAAGACTAACATTTTCTCAAATCTTGTAGTGATAATATATTTTTGCACAATTTTCATTGGTGTCAATGGAATCTAAAAATAGTCACGAAGCGAAATAATAACTCGTATTTATGGAAAAGCACAAAGGTTGACAAAATATGAACGACTCTGTGGTTACGACATGACTCTTTTACTACGACTTGAACTCTTATTTCGTATGCTGTTATCTTTTAAAAAAAGTTTCTATTTTGAAATTTCAATTTCTAAAACTTTTATATATTTCAATAATGATTATCTTTATAATGATGCAAGTGAAAATATTATCCTTAATTTAAAATCCACTTTAATCGGCTATCTAAAAATTTAAATAATTTTATTGCCGGTGAAACTTTATTTCAGTATGACTCAATTTTGAGTTTATCGATATCTCAAACAACAGATTTTGAATTTTGAATAGCCTATTAGCTTGCTACTTAGCTTAACCACAATGCCAATAGTATGTGGTAACTTTATTCTTTTCTCGATACCATACTTGGCTTAACCACAATGAAAACTATTCAAATTGCATTTAAATTCAGATTTGAATATCATATCAGTTTGTTACTAATAGTGATTTTTGAAAAACGACATATAATGTAAATTAAAAAATTCTTATCTTATAATCTATGTATTTGAGTTGAAAAAAATATATATTTGAAATCGATGAGATCAACTTCCAAAATTTATATACTCAACAAAGATGAAGCAGAAGAAGAAATTCATTGTCATCTCTTATTTCTGGTTTTTAGTTTTTCCATATATTGTTTTCTATATTTATTTTCTTTTATCTTATTTTTTATGGTTTTTTTTTTGGTTAAAAAAATTAATTTATTTCACTATAAAAGGATGAGTTATAATAGAAATAGTCTAGATAAGAAATTTATTTATATTTTTAGTCTTTGGTTGAAATTCTTTCATATTTTTCTTTTTTCTTTATCTAATCAACTTAAATAGGTGCTCACCCAACTACTAAATTAAAAAATTGAAGGATATGTAATTTATATATAATTCATATGTAATATATGTATAATCACGTTTTGTCGGTATATCATCTATGTATATTAGCTATAAAAAGTAAAATATAAATCTGGCCACATATTTATGTAAATATTCCATAAGATCTTGTTTACTTGATTTTATCCATGATATGACTTTTGTTATAATAATTTAAAAAACTCCCTACTAAAATTCAAAAATATCTTATCCTTTTATTTTTAAATTATGTTATATTTTAAAAAATAATCCCATTTCGATATAATTTATTTACATTTTTTTAAAAACAATTCACGTCATACCAATTTTATTTTTTTAAAATATACATTTTGTGTAATGACCCAACCGGTCATTTTAACTTTTAGAACCCCGTTCCCTAAAATAAAACTTTCTGTAGGTGCTTGTAATAATTTATGACTTGCGGGGATGGTTGGTTCGGGATTTGGAAGTGTTTGAGGTGAAACCGGAACACTTGGTTCCTTAAGTTGGCTTTAAAGTGCTAAGTTTGACTTCGGTCAATATTTTGAGAAAATGACCCCAGAATAAAATTTTGATGATTCCAACAGCTCCGTATGGTGATTTTGGACTTAGGAGCGAGATCGAAATTTTATTTGGAAGTCCGTAGTGAAATTAGGCTTGAAATGGCTAAAATAGGAATTTAAAGTTTGAAAGTTTAACCGGGGAGTTGACTTTTTGATACCGGAGTCGGAATCCAGTTCCGAAAATTTTCATAGCTCCATTATGTATTTTATAACTTGTGTGTAAAATTTGAGGTCAATCGGAGTTGATTTGATAGGTTCCGACATCGAATGTAGAAGTTGAAATTTCTAAGTTTTATTAAGCTTGAATTGGAGCATGATTCGTGATTTTAGCATTGTTTGATGTGATTTGAAGTTTCAAATAAGTTTTTATGATGTTTTAGGACTTGTTGGTGTTTTGGGTTGAGGTCCCGAGGGCCTCGGGTGAGTTTCGAATGGTTAACGGATAAAATATTTGAGTTAAAAAGCTGCTACAATATTTCCTCTTCTGTTGGACATTCTGGGTTGTGATCGAGCCCACGATCGATCCTTAAGTCAAAGTCAGGGACGAGGCTCAGTATCGAAGCCTCGATCGAAGGCAAGGCTCGAGGGCATGATCGAAGGTAAGGCTCGAGGGCTAGGATCGAGACCCAAGCTCGATGCCCTGATCGAAGGCACATGTTCGATGCCCTGATCGAGGCCATGACCGAGGTCCAGGCTCAATCCTGTGATCGAAGTCACGATCGAGGCCTAGGCTCGAGGGCCATGATCGAAGCATCGATCGAGGCCCTGTTCGAGGCCCAGTTCCGAAGTGCTGGACAGTGTTATAAAAAGAGGACATTCGTCCCATTTGCCATTTTTGACGAACTTGAGTTTGAGCAGAGACAACGTTTGGTGGATTTTCAAGGGAAAATATTGGGTAAGTGATTCTAACTCAAATTTGGTCTACATATACAAGTATATCATTGTGTTCACCATAAATTAGTGTTTTGAGATTGAAATTTGGAAAAGTTTAGAAATCTCATAGAAACAAGATTTTGAGATTTCGGTATCGATTCGGAGCCGGATTTGAGTGAAATTGGTATGGTTGGACTCGTAATTGAATGGGTTATCGGATTTCATAACTTTCGCCGGATTCCGAGATGTGGGTCCCACGGACGAATATTTAATTAATTTCGGGATTTGTATTAAAATTGTAGTATTTTCTTATAGAGTTGATTTCCTATAATTTTTAGTGATTATATCGAATTGTTTTGGCTAGATTCGAGCCAGACGGAGTTGGATAATCGTGGAAAATGCCTTATAGTGGATTAAATTGGAGCAAGACGAGGTAAGTCTCTTGTCTAATATTGTGAGGGGGAAATTACCTCATAGGTGATTAAAAATTAAATAATTGTTGCTAATTGTGGGGGCTACGTACGCACGAGGTGACGAGAGTCCGTGCGTAGCTACTATTAATGCTAAAGTCCGGGTAGTTTAGGACTCAAAGCATGCATTACTTGTGTAAATTGTATTCTTTGATTAATTAATATTAATTGATATATATGAATATATATTGTAAATTGTTAGATAAAGATATTAAAGGATGAAAACCTCATATACTTGATTCTCTGTTTAAATTATTAATTGTTAAAAGAAATTATTCTTCCTCCCAAATTTATCTCATAATAAATATACTCTCCTTCCGGAGGTACATAAAAATGTCCTCCTTTCTTGTGGAGCGGGCCGAACGCCTCGGCAGGATAGATGCATCTATGGATCGCGCACGTCCCTCAGCAGTGTACACGACACTCTGGATCGGGCCGTACGTCCTCAACAGAAATCGTGCTTAATAATAATAATTACACGATACTTTAATAATTTATTTCAGCTTGAGAAGCTAATTAATTATTTGGAAAATTCTTAAAATTTAATGAATCATTATTCTTGTTTGTTTATGGAATTAATTGTTACTCCTGTAAATGAGATTTAATTGATAAATTAAAATTTTTCTGAATTGAAGGAATTTAATTAATATATTGAGAATTGTTACATTTGAAGGAATTTGATTATCTCTGATGATTAAATCAATTATTGTACATTCTGTAAATCATGCTGATTTAAATATTCTAGTTATATTTCAGTTATTATTATTGACCCATAGTGAGTGTCAAAGTCGGCCATCTCGTCTCTACCACTTCAAGATTAGGCTTGATACATACTGGGTACACGTTGTTTACGTACTCATACTATATTTGCTGCACTTTCTGTGCAGGATCTGAGACAGGTACTAGTGGAGGACCTATCATCACATACCCACGTCATCCCGAGGCATAGTGGTAAGCTACCTTTCTAAGCCGTTCTGCAGCTACCAGCGTCTCTTCTTATATTTATATTCTGTCTATTTCATTTCAGACAATATTTGGAGTTTTGTATAATCTACTAGATGCTCATGCACTTGTGACACCGGGTCTTGGCACACACACATTGGTAGAAGTTTGTATTTTATTATTTTCTTGGAATAAAAGTTTAACCAATGTACGTATGATTTATTAGTTGGCTTGCCTACCTGTAGTGTTGGGCGCCATCACGACCTATAGATGATATTGGGTCGTGACAACATGGTATCAGAGCACTAGGTTCACGTAGGTCTCACAAGTTATGAGCAGACCTAATAGAGTCTTGCGGATCGGTACGGAGACGTCTGTACTTATCTTCGAGAGGCTATATGGTGTTACGAAACTACCTTTCTTCATATTCTATCGTGCAATTGATGTAGTACTAAATATCTTTCTCTTATTCTCTCACAGATGGTGAGAACACGCTCTAATGAGATTCTAGACCAGGGAAGAGCTATTCCCCCAGTTACTAGAGGCCGAGGCAGAGGCCGAGGGAGGGCTCCAGCCCATGGTAGAGGGCGAGGACATCCCAGGACTATTCCGGTTATGCCGCCAGTGGATCCAGCAGAGAATCCCATTATTGAGGAGCAGGGTGAGGTGCCTGTGGCAGAGCCAGCTCCGGTGGACTTCACATCTGCACCGGGATTTCAGGATGTCATGGGTCGTATGCTGCGATTCATGGATAATATGACTCAGGCCGGTTTATTTTCGGCGGACCCAGCCACATCTCAGGCGGGCGGGGGAGCACAGACCCCTACCGCACAGGCTCATGGACAAGCAGCTGCTGTATATCAGACCCAGAGTGCACTACCCGTGGGTGGAGTCCAGCCAGTGGCAGCAGCTACACCTGAGCCCAGGCCAGCTGTAGCCGCCGATCCTCAGAAACTATTGGGAAGATGGACTAGACTACATCCTCCTGTCTTCCGGGGTGAGCGACATGAGGATCCACAGGATTTCATTGATCGTTGCAAAGATAGACTGTACAACATGAGGATATTGGAATCCTATAGGGTTGATTTCGCTACTTTTCAGCTAGAGGGTAGAGCCCGTAGATGGTGGTAGTCTTATGCTCTTGGTAGACCAGCAGATTCTCCTCCCATGACTTAGGACAGGTTCACCCGTATCTTCTTGGACAGGTATATTCCACCCTCCCAGAGGGAAGAGTTGCGGTTTAAGTTTGAGCAGCTCCAGCAGGGTCAGATGTTAGCGACTGATTATGAGGCGAGGTTTTCTGAATTATCTCGCCATGCACTAATGATATTCCCTACTGAGGCGGAGAGAGTGCGAAGGTTTGTAGCCGGTTTACATACTGGTATTCAGGCCACTATGGCTCGAGAGGTTGAGATGGGTACTTCTTATGAGCGAGTTATGGAGATAGCCCGGAGGATTGAGGGTGTACGTTAGCGGAGCCGAGAGAAGATTATGAGAGATAAGCGGTTCAGGTACTCTGGATAGTTCAGAGGTGCTCCGTCCGGGGGCAGAGGTCAGTTCGTGAGGGGACAGTCCAGCAGACCCCCATATCCAGCACCACCACCTCCTCGAGGTGCTCCAGTGCGATCTTATCTCAGTGCTATCCCAGAGAGTTCTTACTGCCCACCAGCTATTCAGGGTCTTCCCAGTGGGTATTTAGGTCCCCAGGGCCAGACACTTAGTCAACAGCCCATCGCACCGAAGAGTTGTTATGAGTGCGGGGATCCCAGTCACATGCGGAGATTTTGCCGCAGGCTTCGAGGTAGACCAGTACAGCAGGGTCAGTAGCCTATGCTTACTGGACCAGTTGCTCCACCAGTAGTCTGACCACCCAGAGGTGGAAGACAGGTGGGTAGGGGCCGTCCTAGAGATGGAGGTCAGTCAGGCGGAGGCCAGACAGTTGGTGCTCCAGCTCGGTTCTATGCTTTTCCAGCTAGACCAGATGCAGAGGCCTCAGATGCTATGATTACAGGTATTATTTCTGTTTGTGGCAAAGATGCCTCAGTATTATTTGATCTAGGATCTACGTATTCATATGTGTCATCTCTATTTGCTCCATTCATGGGTGTTTCTCGTGAGTCCTTGAGTACTCCTGTATATGTGTCCACTCCTGTGGGCGATTTTGTTGTTGTGAACCGGATCTACCGGTCCTGTATTATTACATTATGTGGTTATGAAACTAGAGCAAATCTCCTATTGCTTGAGATGACCGATTTTGAGATTATTCTGGGCATGGACTGGTTATCTCCATATCATGCTATTCTAGATTGTCATGCCAAGACTGTTACCTTGGCTATTCCAGTATTGCCTAAGCTGGAGTGGAAAGGTTTGCCTATTAGTTCATTTAATCGAGTTATTTCTTTTATAAAGGCTCAACACATGGTTGAGAAGGGTTGTTTGGATTATCTAGCCTATGTTCGGGATACTACTGCAGAGACTCCGACTATTGATTCAATGCCTGTAGTTCGGGAGTTCCCCGATGTATTCCCGTCAGATCTTCCAGGTATGCCACCTGATTGTGATATTGATTTCTGTATTGACTTGGCTTCAGATACCCAGCCTATATCTATCCCACCGTATCGCATGGCTCCGAAAGAATTGAAAGAACAACTTGAAGAGTTACTAGCCAAAGGGTTCGTCAGACCGAGTGTATCTCCTTGGGGTGCACCAGTATTATTTGTGAAAAAGAAGGATGGAACAATGCAGATGTGTATTGATTATCGCCAATTGAACAAAGTCACTATTAAGAACAAGTACCCGTTGCCGCGTATTGATGATCTATTTGACCAGTTGTAGGGTGCTAGGGTATTCTCTAAGATCGACTTGAGGTCGGGGTACCATCAGTTAAAGATTCGGGATTCGGATGTTCCGAAGACTGCTTTCCGTACTAGATATGGTCATTATGAGTTTCTGGTAATGTCTTTTGGTTTAACTAATGCCCCGACAACGTTTATGGATATGATGAACAGGGTATTCATGCCATATATTGATTTGTTTGTCATTGTCTTCATTGATGACATATTAATCTATTCGCGCAGTAAGGAGGAACATGAGCAGCATATGGGATTAGTGCTTCAGACATTGCGGGAACAAAAGCTATATGCTAAGTTCTCTAAATGTGAGTTCTGGCTTGAGTCTGTAGCATTTTTGGGACATATTGTATCGGGCGAAGGTATTAAAGTTGATCCCAAAAAGATTGAGGCAGTTCAGAATTGGCATCGTCCCACTTTGGTGACTGAGATCAGGAGTTTTCTGGGGTTGGCAGGTTATTATCGTCGGTTCATGGAAGGTTTTTCATCTATTGCAGCACCTTTGACCAAATTAACCCAGAAGGGTGCCCCATTCCGATGGTCCGATGATTGTGAGGTGAGCTTTCAGAAGCTCAAGACATCATTGACTACAACACCAGTGTTAGTGTTGCCTTCCGGTTCGGGGATGTATACAGTATATTGCGACGCTTCGCGCGTTGGCTTGGGTTGTGTATTGATGCAGGAAGGGCAAGTTATTGCATATGCTTCACTTCAGCTGAAGCCCCACGAAAAGAATTATCCGGTACATGATTTAGAGTTAGCTGAGATTGTTCACGCTCTTAAGATTTGGAGGCATTATCTTTATGGGGTGTCTTGTGAAGTTTACACTGATCATCGCAGTTTGCAGCATTTGTTCAAGCAGAGGGATCTAAATTTGAGACAGCGCAGGTGGTTGGAGTTACTAAAAGATTATGATATTACTATCTTGTATCATCCGGGCAAAGTAAATGTGGTTGCAGATGCCTTGAGCAGAAAGGCGGAGAGTATGGGTAGTTTGGCTTTCATTTCAGTAGAGGAAAGGCCATTAGCCTCAGATATTCAGTCTTTGGCTAACAGACTTGTGAGGCTGGACATTTCAGAGCCCAGCCGAGTTCTTACATGTGTTGTGGCCCAGTCTTCACTATTGGAGCAAATCAAGACTCGCCAGTATGATGACCCACACCTGGTGGTTCTTCGTGAAACGGTACTACGAGATGATACCAAGGAAGTTACTATTAGAGTGGATGGTGTTCTGCGACTCCAGGATCATCTATGTGTTCCTAATGTGGATGGGCTGAGGAAAAAGATCCTGGAAGAGGCACACAGTTCTCGATATTCTATTCATCCAGGTGCTACTAAGATGTATCGTGACTTGAGGCAACATTATTGGTGGCGACGAATGAAAAAGGACATAGTTGAGTATGTAGCTCGGTGTCTAAATTGCCAGCAAGTTAAATATGAGCACCAGAGGCCAGGTGGCCTACTCCAGCAGATGACCATACCAGAGTGGAAATGGGAACGAATTACTATGGATTTTGTAGTTGGGTTGCCGCGGACCTTGAGGAAGTTTGATGCAGTTTGGGTGATTGTTGACAGGTTGACCAAGTCGGCACATTTTATTCCTGTTGTGACTACGTATACTTCAGAGAGGTTGGCCCAGATTTATATTCAGGAGATAGTTCGGTTGCACGGTGTGCCAATTTCCATCATATCAGATAGAGGCCCTCAGTTTACTTCACATTTTTGGAGAGCAGTATAGAGTGAGTTGGGGAACCGTGTAGAGCTCAGCACAGCCTTTCATCCGCAGACCGATGGACAGTCAGAGAGGACAATTCAGATTTTGGAGGATATGCTCAGGGCATGTGTGATTGACTTTGGAGGTTAGTGGGATCGTTTCCTGCCTTTGGACGAGTTTGCTTATAATAACAGTTACTAATCCAGCATCGAGATGGCTCCATTTGAGGCTTTATATGGTCGGCGATGTCGTTCACCTATCGGATAGTTTGAGCCAGATGAGGCTAAGTTATATGGTACTGATTTGGTAAGGGATGCCTTGGAAAAGGTAAAGTTGATTCAGGAGCGACTTCGTACAGCACAGTCCAGACAAAAGAGTTACGCGGATCAGAAAGCGCGTGATATATCATTTATGGTAGGTGAAAAAGTTCTCTTGAAGGTTTCGTCGATGAAGGGAATTATGAGATTCGGGAAGAAGGGCAAGTTGATCCCAAGGTTTATAGGCCCATTTGAGGTGTTGAAACGAGTTGGGGAGGTTGCTTATGAGCTTGCCTTGCCTCCCAGCCTATCGGGAGTTCATCCATTTTTTCACGTATCTATGCTCCGGAAGTATCATGCCGACCTATCACATGTGTTAGACTTCAGCACAGTTCAGCTAGATAATAGTTTGGGTTATGAAGAGGAGCCAATTGCCATTGTTGATAAACAGGTTCGCCACTTGAGATCCAAGAGGATTTCTGTAGTAAAAGTCCAGTGGAAGGGCCACCCAGTCAAGGAAGCGACTTGGGAGACCGAGGAAAACATGCGGAGCAGATATCCAGACTTATTCAGCACTTCAGGTATAATTCTACACCCGTTCGAGGACGAACGTTTGCTTAAGAGGTGGAGAATTTAATGACCCAACCGGTTATTTTAACTTTTAGAACCCCGTTCCCTAAAATAAAACTTTCTGTAGGTGCTTGTAATGATATATGACTTGCAGGGATGGTTGGTTCGGGATTTGGAAGTGTTTGAGGTGAAACCGGAATACTTGGTTCCTTAAGTTGGCTTTAAAGTGCTAAGTTTGACTTCGGTCAACATTTTAAGAAAACGACCCCGGAATAAAATTTTGATGATTCCAACAGCTCCGTATGGTGATTTTGGACTTAGGAGCGAGATCGAAATTTTATTTGGAAGTCCATAGTGAAATTAGGCTTGAAATGGCTAAAATAGGAATTTAAAGTTTGAAAGTTTGACCGGGGAGTTAACTTTTTGATACCGGAGTCGGAATCCAGTTCCAAAAATTTTCATAGCTCCATTATGTAATTTATGACTTGTGTGTAAAATTTGAGGTCAATCGGAGTTGATTTGATACGTTCCGACATCGAATGTAGAAGTTAAAAATTTTAAGTTTCATTAAGCTTGATTGGAGCATGATTCATGATTTTAGCATTGTTTGATGTGATTTGAAGTTTCAAATAAGTTTGTATGATGTTTTAGGACTTGTTGGTATTTTGGGTTGAGGTCCCGAGGGCCTCGGGTGAGTTTCGGATGGTTAACGGATCAAAAATTTGAGTTAAAAAGCTGCTGCAATATTTCCTCTTGTGTTGGACATTATGGGTTGTGATAGAGCCCAGATATCGAGCCCACGATCGATCCCTGAGTCGAAGTCAGGGACGAGGCTCAGTATCAAAGCCTCGATCGAAGGCAAGGCTCGAGGGCATGATCGAAGGTAAGGCTCGAGGGCTAGGATCGAGACCCATGCTCGATGCCCTGATCGAAGGCACATGTTCGATGCCTTGATCGAGGCCATGACCGAGGTCCAGGCTCAATCCTGTGATCGAAGCCACGATCGAGTCCTAGGCTCGAGGGCCATGATCGAAGCCTCGATCGAGGCCCTGTTCGAGGCCCAGTTCCGAAGTGCTGGACAGTGTTATAAAAAGAGGACATTCGTCCCATTTGCCCTTTTTGACGAACTTGAGTTTGAGCAGAGACAACTTTTGGCAGATTTTCAAGGGAAAAACATTGGGTAAGTGATTCTAACTCGGATTTGGTCTACACATACAAGTATATCATTGTGTTCACCATAAATTAGTGTTTTGAGATTAAAATTTGAAAAAGTTTAGAAATCTCATAGAAACGAAATTTTGAGATTTCGGTATCGATTCGGAGTCGGATTTGAGTGAAATTGGTATGATTGGACTCGTAATTGAATGGATTGTCGGATTTCATAACTTTCGCCGGATTCCGAGATGTGGGCCCCACAGACGAATATTTAATTAATTTCGAGATTTGTATTAAAATTGTAGTATTTTCTTATAGAGTTGATTTCCTATAATTTTTAGTGATTATATCGAATTGTTTTGGCTAGATTCGAGCCAGACGGAGTTGGATAATCGTGAAAAAGGCCTTATAGTGGATTAAATTGGAGCAAGACGAGGTAAGTCTCTTGTCTAATCTTGTGAGGGGGAAATTACCTCATAGGTGATTAAAAATTAAATAATTGTTGCTAATTGTGGGGGCTACGTACGCACAAGGTGACGAGAGTCCATGCGTAGCTGCTATTAATGCTAAAGTCCGGGTAGTTTAGGACTCAAAGCATGCATTACTTGTGTAAATTGTATTCTTTGATTAATTAATATTAATTGATATATATGAATATATATTGTAAATTGTTAGATAAAGATATTAAAGGATGAAAACCTCATATACTTGATTCTCTGTTTAAATTATTAATTGTTAAAAGAAATTATTCTTCCTCCCAAATTTATCTCATAATAAATATACTCTCCTTCCGGAGGTACATAAAAATGTCCTCCTTTCTTGTGGAGCGGGCCGAACGCCTCGGCAGGATAGATGCATCTATGGATCGCGCCGCACGTCCCTCAGCAGTGTACACGACACTCTGGATCGGGCCATACGTCCTCAGCAGAAATCGTGCTTAATAATAATAATTACACGATACTTTAATAATTTATTTCAGCTTGAGAAGCTAATTAATTATTTGGAAAATTCTTAAAATTTAATGAATCATTATTCTTGTTTGTTTATGGAATTAATTGTTACTCCTGTAAATGAGATTTAATTGATAAATTAAAATTTTTCTGAATTGAAGGAATTTAATTAATATATTGAGAATTGTTACATTTGAAGGAATTTGATTATCTCTGATGATTAAATCAATTATTGTAAATTCTGTAAATCATGCTGATTTAAATATTCTAGTTATATTTCAGTTATTATTATTGACCCATAGTGAGTGTCAAAGTCGGCCATCTCGTCTCTACCACTTCAAGATTAGGCTTGATACATACTGGGTACACGTTGTTTACGTACTCATACTATATTTGCTGCACTTTTTGTGCAGGATCTGAGACAGGTACTAGTGGAGGACCTATCATCACATACCCACGTCATCCCGAGGCATAGTGGTAAGCTACCTTTCTGAGCCGTTCTGCAGCTACCAGCGTCTCTTCTTATATTTATATTCTGTCTATTTCATTTCAGACAATATTTGGAGTTTTGTATAATCTAGTAGATGCTCATGCACTTGTGACACCGGGTCTTGGCACACACATATTGGTAGAAGTTGGTATTTTATTATTTTCTTGAAATAAAAGTTTAACCAATGTACGTATGACTATTAGTTGGCTTACCTAGCTGTAGTGTTGGGCGCCATCACGACCTATAGATGATATTGGGTCGTGACATTTTGTTACACTTGAAAATCGATATAGAAATTATCAATTAGAAACTAATATTCCTCTTGTTGAAATTCGAGAAAAAAAACCTTTCATATAATCTAATGATTCACAACTAATATTCTTCAATGAAAAAAGTATTATACCCTTGCAATGTTGGCTTGACTGCAGCTAAATGAAAAATTTCAGCTTATATCCTTTAATTCCTATAAGGTGCAAAATTGAAATTAATGATATCAATTGTATAGCTAAAGTTTTGCTATTTGTTTGATGTCCATTTATACAAATTGACTCGTCAAGCAAACATTCTTCAAAAAGAAAAAAATAAATTTTTTGAATAGTGACTTATTTTTGTGATGTTTCTTTCTCCGGCATGTAGGTTTACTTCATTATATATGTAAGTAAACTTTTATTTAATTTTTAAACTCTTTTTTGTTAACTGGATAAACATAGACGTGTACCCTATATATTATATTTACTTTAAAAGAAATTCCCTTTATTCAAATCTAGCTATAGTATTTTAAAGAATTTTAATTATATGATTTTAGATGTGAAAGAGTTTTATAGTTATATGGAGTAGTTTTATTATTATTATTATTATTATTATTATTATTATTATTATTATTATTATTATTATTATTATTATTATTATTATTATTATTATTATTATTATTATTTTGCCAGAGGCGAAGTAGTATTTAAATAATTAGAAAAGATAACAAAAGTTCCTAACATGATTGCATATGATCATTAATCGAATTAAGTATGGTACCAAAAGATAAATTTATTTTTTATTTTAATTCAAATTTAAAAACTTGATCTATAATATATATATATATATATATATATATATATATATATATATATATATATAGAGAGAGAGAGAGAGAGAGAGAGAGAGAGAGAGAGAGAGAGAGAGAGAGAGAGAGAGAGAGAGAGAGAGAGAGCCAAATATAGAATAAAGTTGCCATATATTATTGACATTTATTAGCTTGCCACTTGGCTTAACCACAATGCCAATTATATATGGTAACTTTATTCCTTTAATATATATATATATATATATATATATATATATATATATATATATATATATACCGAATGCCTTTTCATTTTGCAGCCAATGGCTTATAATCAACCCATAAGCGAGTTGATTATGCACCCACTCATGGATAATAAACCAAGAGTCGTTGATTTAAGGGAACTGATTATCAATCAGACGTGAATAATATACTAATAATAGTTGATGATTGACCAAGAATGTTTGATGATTAACTAAGAATGTTTCAATAACTTTGTGAGGTTTGAAGTTTAGACTTTAGAGGTTGATAATCGACCACGAAGGTGGTTTTATTTGTATCAATGATTACTTAATCGACCATGATGGTGGTTTATTGCGCACTGGTGATTGATTACTTAATTGATTTTATGTAGTTGGTTAATGGTATCGTTAGATCATTAATTTTTTTTATTAAAATATTCTTTCTAAAATATATTAACTTTTAAATTATGTGACCGTTGGTTGATTTCATCATCATGTAAGAGAACCATTAACAACCATTGGTTGAAAATCGATTAAGAAGAAGGTCAATGAGCGATCTCTAATTTATATTCGACCATGAGCCACTCAATCACTTTGCTCTAACAATAAACTAAATGCAAACCATGTCAAGAAAAGTTCCATAAACCAGCACCTTTGAGCTGATACCATTTAACATTTGAACCATCCCAACGTTACACCTTGTCAAATTAAATGTTTAAGACAAATGATATTCAATCCATTACATCAAGTGGACTGCTGAAAATTTTAAGACAGGACTGGCAGCATAATTCCACGGCATACATCTAGCTAAACAAGGGCTGTGCCCATATCTTTTCTTCCTGAAGTTAACAGCACGAGAAAGCAAGAGACAATAGCATTTACAGCAAATCATCTTAATCTGGTTGTACTTCCTAGCCATAGCCATCAGAGAAGGCTCAATAATCCCTCCACGAAACCTCAAAACCAAATGCAAAGTCGACTCTTTCTGGATGCAAGAGTATGTCCATCTTTGAGCTTCTTTCCAGTGAAGATTAATCGCCGCTGCTCTGGTGGAATACTTTCCTTATCCTGAATCTAAGCTTTGACTTTGTCAATAATGTCGCTCGATTCAACCTCAAACGTGATAAATCTCAACCTCTAACTTGTTCAATTCCATATCTATCTTTTTCACTATCTCTATCTCTCACCATTTTCATATGCTTTCAATCTACTCTAAATTCCTCGCAATCCCAACCGACTGCCTGGAAAAGCACGAATGCACACCTGGATACAACCAATTAGTTGTAAAATGCCTCAGAAATCAATATCCTGACAAATCATTGTTGTTTCTATTGAAGAAGTAACAAGTAAATAGCATAAACTGTTGTAAATAACTGCTAGATGTAACAGGGGAGGGGAAAAAAAGGAAGAGGACCCCGAAAAACATAGTTTATCAGCATATAAATCGAAAAGGAAATACCAAGAGGGAACTCAAAGATTAAAGACCAGTAGGTTTCTTATCAAATGTACGGATAAAACCTTAAGACTTATAGGTAATCAGCAACCCCGAGGAGATTTGCAGAATAGCATTGCTGCTATTAATTTAAGGCTATATTAGATAACATGAAGACATGGAAAATGCATTCTTATTTTAGAGAACTTATTAAACAGACGAGATTACCAAAATGACTGAAAGAGCACTTGACATGCTACAAGCAAAATGCACCTCTTCAACCCAACCTTTGACATGGACAAATAAGTTGGCCTGCAGAAACAACTAAGTACATGACAAGTACTTAGTTGACTGATAAACAAGCACTGCACAGCGTTGCTTCGCAATCCGTCTCTTTCACTTTTCATCATCAAATGGCTGCAAATAAATACATTATTCTTCTATATAGAAATAATGAAAAAGGCAGTAAGCAAAATTCAAAGCAGAAATGTGTAGGATCCCTACGAATGTAATTCATTGTCATCTGCTGTAACAAATTGCATTGCCGAATCTGCTATTTTAAAAAGCTACCAGAAAACCGGGCCTAAATTTACAGGCTTAACCTAGGATAATGCTAAAGAATTCAGATGCTTAGGGCTACACAATACACAGTACAAGCCAACAATCATGTATCACACTAATGGAAACTAACTGCAGACATATTTTAAACACATATTTTAAACTATAATTTTTTGTTTGAACTATGATTGGAGCACATGGAATAGGGATGGGGAAGGAATACTTTTATTAAAGCAAAAAAAGAAGCATTTTCCCCAATTGTATTAGCAAATCTGTTCACTTAGCTAGCTTGAATCATCTTCCAAGAAACAAGATCATTTTGTCATTTCAATTAGATACTATATAGAATTTCAGAATTGTCGTCTTGACTCACCTGGGTGATCCAAACAGGGAAATTTGCAAGAGACGAAGAAGAATAATTTACAGAAACCACCACAAGACCAAATTTTTATGGGGAAAAAGGTAAATACACAGAGAGAAGAGAACGATGTGTGCCGGCGATTCCAGCTGAATAAATACATAAAGCGTGCTAAAGTGCATAAGTTAGCAGAACATATGCGAAACCAGTATATTACTTTTGAATCTAATAACTTAAACAATATTTGAAAAACTTCTCCTAGTACTTTGATAACCAAAACATTTAATTGTAGAAAAACTTCTCCTCGTACTTTACATATCAGTTATGCTGAAAATTAGAGTACTTATTTCTGAAAGTTACTTTTTTAGTCCTTAATAAGCTTAACCAAGGCCAAACACTGCCTAAAATAGAATGAAATAGAATTATGAAGATCCTCATTATCTGTTTCGAATTAGATAATAAAGTGTGAAGTCTACCAATTTCTCGTCAGTTGTTCCCCATTCATCAGTGTGAGCTTGTATGACCCTTTTCCGGTGTTTTCGAGGATTTGGTACGGTCCCTCCTAATTCGGACTTAATTTTCCTTCATTGGGTTTTAGAGTGTTGAGGGTGACTTTCCTTAACACCAAGTCCCCGATGTTAAAATATCGAAGATTGGCTCTTTGACTGTAGTATCTCTCGATTCGTTGCTTTTGGGCGGCCAATCGAATGAGGGTGGTTTCACGCCTTTCGTCCAATAGTTGTAGGGTTGTATTCATAGCCTTGTTATTTGATTCCTTTGTCGCATATCGGAACCGGATACTTGGTTCCCCGACTTCGACATGTATTAGAGCTTCTGCCACATAAACTAATGAGAATGGAGTAGCTCTGGTATTGGGCTTCGAAGTTGTACGGTATGCCCAAAGAACTTCGGGCAGAATTTCTTTCCATCTCCCTTTGGCGCCGGTTAGCCTCTTCTTAAGATTTTGGATGATGGTTTTGTTGGTCGATTCAGCTTGTCCGTTCCCGCTAGGATTGTTTTAATCTTATGATCTTCTAGGAATTCGGTCACTTTACTGCCGATGAACTGCTTCCCGTTATGACACACAATTTCGGAAGGCATCCCGAATCGACATATGATATGATTCCAAATGAAGTTGACGACTTCCTTCTCCCTAATTTTCTCGAAAGCTTATACTTTAACCCATTTAGAAAAGTAGTCAGTCATAAATAAAATAAATTGAGCTTTACCTGGTGCTCATGGAAGAGGGCCAACGATGTCCATTCCCCATTTTATTAATGGCCATGGTGACAAGACCGAATGGAGTGGTTCCCCGGGTTGGTGAATCATTGGTGCATGCCTTTGGCATTTGTCACATTTTCGAACAAACGCTTTCGCATCTTTTGCCATATCAATCCAGTAATAGCCGGCTCTGATTATCTTTTGAATCAATGATTTGGCACCGGAATAATTTCTGCAAGTGCCTTCGTGAACTTCCCTCAGAACATACTCGGTGTCCCTCGGTCCTAGACATATTGCTAATGGACCATCGAACATTCTTCTGAACAAGGTTCCATCTTCGGACAAGGTGAATCGTGCTGCCTTTGTGTGCAGGGCCCTTGATTATTTCGGATCCGAGGGATGTTTTCTGGTTTTAAATACTCTATGTATTTATTTCTCCAAACCCAAGTCAAGCTTGTGGAGTTTATCTCGGCGTGACCTTCTTTGACTACTGACCTCGTGAGTTGCATGACGGTCCCCGAATTGAGCTCGTTGTCTTCGATCAATGACCCCAAGCTTGCGAGGGTATCTGCCTCGCTATTCTCATCTCTAGGCATGTGTTGCAAAGTCAAATCCTTAAACCGGTGTAGAGTTACTTGTAACTTATCTAAGTGTCATGCCCCATAACCGAGGAGCGCGATCGGCGCTTAACCAAGTAAACCCGACCGAGCAAGCCTGTTAGATTTCATTCTACCCAAACTCATTCATGAATAGAGATAATACATATTATCATTTATTAGACGAAAATGTGTTCATGTCTACAATACCAATTCAATTCCAATAGTTTCATCATTTTTAAAGTCTCAAATGGACTAGTAATACAACCCCAACATAATATAGTTTGTCTTTCCCCGGCACAAATACATAACCCACACTATGTCTACGGAGCCTCTATAGATAAAGAAGAGTACAATAATAATGCCGGCAACAAGGCCCCGGCTATACCTCAAACCGAATACACAAAGTACAAAAGATACATGACCCCGGATGAAGTGGGACTCACCAAGTCAGCTGGGAAGAAAGTGCACTGCTACCACTGATCAATATCTCCTGCTGTGGAACCACCTGCATCTATTGAAAGATGCAACACCTCCGACAAAAGGCACATTAGTACCGTCGAATAGCACTAGTATGTATAACTAAACATCCTCTCAATAGAATGACAAATAATACAAACAAGATTATCATAATATCAATGAAAGCCTTAATCAACATCAAACCTCAATTTAGGATCAAGAGAGTGTTCAAATTAATTTTCATATGTCACATTGGGAGATTTTTATTATCGATATACCATTGTCCACAATACCAGTACCATTATTCACCATACCAATACCACTATTCATAATACCATTATTCACAAAACCAGTACCACCGCACTCTTAGCACGAAGTCCGATCATGACCTGATCTACTAGGCTATCTCAGTAGAGACATCAACCACAATTTCTATCAATATCAATACCACCATCTTTAACACGGAGTCCGATCACGACCCGATTGGCTAGGCTATCCATTAGGGACATCGACCACAACCATAAATTTTATTTACAATTTTCAGCACAATTACCACCATGTGTGCGGCATGGTGTCCGATCACGACCCGACCGACTAGGCTGTCTTATTTGAGACATCAACCTTTTTATATCAATCATCACATTTCTTATTACTTTCACATCTTTTCATTTCATTGGTACTAATGGCCATAATTATAAGATCATTCTTGGCACGTTGGTCATATTCAGTATTTCATGCTCAACTTATCAATCTCAAATATCATCATCATCATCAACAACAATTACAATTCAAATCAAGGTGTGTGGTACACATGTGAGCAATTTAGAGTCTAAGGCACATAGAGATATTTCACAAAACTTGGCATAATAGCCTTCATTTAAACTTGACTTAAAGTCGAAACATTATTAGTGCACAACCCATATTTTAACACATCCTCAATTGGTAACATAACATGAATAAAGCATCTAGGATGCTTGTTGAACATATTTCTTTCAATCTAATCTTACTCGGAAAAGCCAGTTTCATAATGAATCACTCGGGACTTACATAATTTACATGAATATCGTGGGATTCAATTCTAAGAGAAGAGTTTAGACAACATACCTCACTTGAGCTTCCTTACACTCTAAAACGTTTTGGAATTCTTAGCAACTTTAATCTATTTTAGAAATATAACAAATTGAATCAAAATTAGGAAGATGATCATGGTTCTAGCTCACTTGAGCATTTTATCAAACACTAGGTGTGCATAAGGTTTCAATGTCCTTTTTATGAAGGATTTCATCATCCCACAACCCAACCTTTACCATTTTTAGCTCAACAATATTCCTACACCCTTTGATAATACATGTATATAAAATAAACAACTCTCATGCCCAGAAATGTATCTTGCTATTACCCATTTTCAGAAAATTTCAAAATTAGGGTTTAAGGTATAGAATCTTACCTCTAGGATGAAGACCTAGTAAGCTTCCCTTCTTAATCTTCCAAAACTTGAGCAAGAATTGAAGAACAATTATTGGAGAACACCTTCTCACTCTAGGGCACCCTCTCTCACTCTAAAATATCAGATAATAGCTCACAAATGACCCAAAGAGTGTATTTAACGAAATAGGGTCGGGTTTTAAAAACCCAAAAATGGAGCTCCAGAACAGGTTCTGCGGTCGCATATGCGACCACATATCGGTCGCATAATTGGTTACAAAATAGCCAAAAGAACTGCCTGTGTATGCGGTCACTATGCGGTCCGCATAACTGTTATGCGATCGCATAATGCACCGCATAACAGTTATGTGGTCGCATAGTCGACCACATAGCTGCTTCCAGAATAGCCCTCACCTGCTCACTTCTGCGGCCATTATGCGACCCGCAGAGTGATTATGCGGTCACATAATGGACCGCATAAATTCACATTTCCGGCAAAAAATTTCCTTTACTTTCCCGTGCATTGTTCAACCCAAAAAGTCCAAGCCTACAATCCTTAAACATGTAATCCTAGTCCGGCACCATGAAACATTATTTTCTTTGCAAATTTTATCGGGGTGTTACACTAAGTATCTTTGCATTAGTTCTTCCCTAACTTCGAAGGTTCCGTTAACTTGATTCGCCACGAGGAGGGAGTCACATTTGGCTTCGATCACCTCCGCTCCTAAACCTTTGGCTAGTTCAAGACCTGTAATCATGGTCTTATATTCGGCCTCATTGTTAGTCAATTTTACAGTTCTAATAGATTGTCTAACCACGTTGCCTGTGGGAGGTTTTAGTACGATGCCGACTCCAGACCCTTTCGCGTTCGAAGCACCGTACGTGAAGGGGGTCTAGACTCTTGAGGTCGTACCCGAATTTATCAACAACTCTCTCTCGACTTCGGGTACTAGGGCCGGCATTAAGTCAGCTACGAAGACTGCCAAAATTTGGAACCTAATTGTCGTTCGGGGTCGATATTCAATATCGTACCCGCTGATATCTACTGCCCATTTGACCAACCATCCTGAAAGCTCGGGTTTATGCAAAATATTTCGAAGTGGATAAGTTGTTATAACACATATGGGATGACATTGAAAGTACAATTTTAGTTTCCTAGAGGCACTTATCAAAGCGATCGCTAACTTTTCTAGGTGGGGATATCTAGTCTCGGCCTCACCTAAGGTCCGTTTGACGTAATAAAGAGGGAATTGTGTACCTCATTCTTCTCGGACTAGGACTCCACATACTTCTACCTCCGATACTGCCAAATATAAGTAAAGCTATTCGTCTGCCCTTGGCGTATGAAGCAACGACGGGTTTGATACGTATTGTTTAAGCTCTTCCAAGGCCTGCTGGCATTCCGAGGTCCATGTGAATTCATTTTTCTTCTTTAGCAACGAGAAAAATTGATGGCCCTTATCGGAGGACCTCGAGATGAATCGAACCAGGGCGGCCATGCGCTCGATTAATCTTTGCACAACTTTTATGTTGTCTACCACCTTGATACCATCAATAGCTTCGATCTTGTCGGGATTAATCTCGATTCCTCAGTTAGATACCATGAATCAAAGAAATTTGCCCGATCCGACCCCGAATGCGCATTTTTCCGGGTTCAGCTTCATGTTATATTTCCTTAATATACTGAGAGTTTCCTGTAAGTGCTTCAAATGGTCCTCTGCCCACAAGGACTTAACTAGCATATCATCAATGTAAACTTCAATAGTTTTCCCTATTTGTTCTTCGAACAGTCGATTTACTAGGCGTTGATAAGTGGCACCAACATTTTTTAATCCAAATGGCATTACATTGTAGCAGTAGGTACCATATTTAGTAATGAACGAGGTCTTTTTCTGATCACCCGGGTTCATCTGTATTTGATTGTACCCGGAATAGGCATCGAGAAAACTGAGGATCTCGTGGCTGGCCGTGGCATCGATCATACGATCGATATTAGGCAAAGGAAAAGAATCCTTGGGGCATGCTTTATTTAAATCCTTGTAATCTACACACATTCTAAGTTTGTTTCCTTTTTTAGGGACTACTACTACGTTCGATAACCATTCGGGGTATTTTACTTCACAAATGGACTCTATTTTAAGAAGCTTGATTACCTAGTCTTTGACGAAAGCATATTTGACCTCGGATTGGGGTCTTCTTTTTTTTTTTAACCGGGTGGAACTTCAATTCCAAGCTTAGTTTATAGGTGGTGATTTCCAGTGGGATCCCTGTCATGTGAAGATGGGGCGAAGTGAGACAATCCATGTTAGCTATAAGAAATTGAATAAGGTTTTTCCTGAGCTCGGGATTTAACCCCGTGCCCAGGTATACCTTTTGTTTGGGCAAAAGTTCAATTATTATGATTTGCTCCAGCTCTTTGACCGTCGATTTGGAAGCGTCGGAATCATCAAGGACTATAAAGGATCGAGGGACCCTATAATTATCATCTTCGTTAGTCCCCTGCTTCTCAATTTAGGTCGAGGCTGGCGTTTGTGATTGCTATTTGGCCTCCTATTTTTCGTTCGAATTTGACCCCTTCGTTGTTGAAAGTGGCGATATTGGAATCACTTTGTTAATGGCAAACATTTCCTTTGCGGCCGACTGCTCCCTGTAGACTGCTTTAATTCCCTCTGGTGTTGGGAATTTTAGAACTTAGTGAAAGGTCGAGGGTACTTCTCTCATGTTGTGGAATCATGGTCTCCCGAACAGGGCGTTATACCTCATGTCTCCTTTGATCACATAGAACTTCGCCTCTAGAATGGTCCCGACCATGTTTACTGGAAATGTTATCTCACCCTTAGTAGTTTCGCATGCCATGTTGAATCCTTTAGCACTAGGGCCGCGGGCACAACCTGGTCTTGTAGACCGAGTTGCTCTACGACTTTCAATCGAATGATGTTGGCCGAACTACCTGGATCAATTAACACACACTTAATTTGAGTTTTATTCATGAGCTGCACGATTCCATATGCATCTTTGTCATTGAAGGACAAGGTACTTTTAGGTATGTAATCATGAGCCCAAGATCGCTTCTCCCTTATGATCGACCCCTTAGTGCATTTTAACACTGGTCCTTGGGATGCATCGATCCCTCTGACGATCATGTGAATAACGTGTTGCGGTTCTTCTTGCTCGTTTTGCCTATTAAATTCTCTGTTTTTAAAATGATTCTTTTCCCGTTCACTTAAAAACTCCCGAAGGTGACCTTCATAGAATAACCAAGCTACTTCTTCTCTCAACTTCCTGAAATCTTTAATTCTGTGGCCATGGGTTCCATGATACTTGCATATTTGATTGGGATTTCTCTGTGCTGGATTGGTCTACAGAGTTTGAGGCCACTTAGTGTCTTTGATGCGTCCGTTAGCCGATACGATGGCAGATGCATCAATATTGAAGTTATATTCAGATAGTCGCGGTGCTTCCTTAGGTCCAGCATGCCTATCGAAACCATTCTTGCTCATGAGCTTTCTAGAGCCCTTGCCCCTATCACTTCTCCTTTCACCTCGTATGGAGCTGTGCCCAGGTTTGTTACTCCTATGATCTCAATTATATGACAGGTATCGATCCATGTTCAACCTTGGTTTTTGATCGACGTCCCTTTTGGTTATGGATCGGTAAGGAGCCCACAGCTGGTCGTCTTTGACTCTAATCTTCAACTGATATCGATTATGTATATCGTCCTAGGTAAAACCGGGTACTCAATCAAGTTCTGCTTCAACTGGTGTAAAGCCACTGAGCTTCATTCATTTAGTCCTTGGGTGAAAGCTTGAACGGCCCAATCGTCGGTGACCGGTGGTAGGCCCATTCATTCCATTTGGAAATGAGATATAAACTCCCTGAGCATCTCGTTGTCTTTCTGCTTTACCTTGAAAAGGTTTGACTTCCTAGTCTCGACCTTTATGGCTCTAACATGTGCTTTTACAACAAAATATGCAAACATGGCAAAAGAATCAATAGAGTTAGGTGGCAAATTATGGTACCATATCATCGCTCCCTTTGACAGGGTTTCCCCAAATTGTTTCAGTAAAACAGACCAGTTCTCGTCGTCTTCCAAGTTATTCCCTTTGATAGCATATGTATAATAGGTTACATGCTCATTTGGGTCGGTTATTCCATTGTACTTCGGCATTTCGGGCATACAAAATATTTTAGGGATCAGTTTCGGGGCCGCGCTCAGAGAAAAAGGCTTTTGCACGAATTTCTTTGAATCTAGTCCCTTCAGTATCGGGGGTGCCCCGGGGATTTGGTCTATCCTGGAATTATAGGTTTCGACCTTTTTATCATTTTCTTCGATCTTCTTTTCCCCTGACTCTATCCTCCTTGTTAGTTCCTCGAGCATCTTTATAATTTCGGGGTTAGTCCCTGATACTTGTTCATTTGACCTTACCACGACTGGCCCCTTTATGTGAGTGACTTCTTAGGGTGGACCGGGCTCAGCCCTGCTCGGCGTCTGGTTTTGGCTGTGCAAATGAGCTATCTCCACCTGTTGAACTTGCATCATTTTGAAAATCATACACAGGCTGATCCCGTCTTCTCCAATAGTTTGGGTATTTCGAACTACAGATCGTGTCCCACCTTGGATGCTGTTTTCGGGACCGGGATGCTGGTTCTTTTCGATGGCCACAAGTGAATTCACGTCAATTGGCTCCATGACCCGAGTCCCAACAGCGTCAGCGGGTGGCCTTTTGTCCCCGGCGCCATGTTGTTATTCTCACCTTGATGGCTAGATTCGTTGTCGATATGTAGGGGCAGTAATTGAGAGTTCGTCATTTTTAGAATGAAATCAAATATGCGTCCAAGAGCAAGTGTAAAATAGTGTGTTTTATAGGGATTTGTATCAAATAATCACTATTATCCTTAGCCCCACAATGGGTGCCAAACTGTTTATCTGAAAAATGAATAACAATTGAATTTATACGCGGTTCTAAGGATACGTAGTATAAATTGGTACGATTTGAGAAAATATACAAATGGGTATCGAAATTAACTGTAAAGGTAATAAATGCAAACCAAACGGATGCATTAGCCTTGGCACTCAAGTTCGATCACCCTCGAACCAAATTAAAATCCTACTGATGTATGAACAAAGTAACAAGATATTAAAAGCTGAAAGGCGGCGGTGTATTACTTTGTAGTGTGTCAATGTGTCCTTTACAAATTATCAAACCACCCTTATATAGTAGGGAAGTCCTACTATTAATATAATGGTGGAGATCGAATTTGGAGGCCCGTAGCATCTGATTACGAGTCCTGAACATCAACTCTAGTTTTGTGACTTCTCTTCCTTCTTCAATTGATTTGTTGTTGTTGCTATTGTTGCTCCGTGTTTGGAACTTGTTGTGTAGTCAATTTGGAGAACTTTTGCAATCTTCTTATTGTTATAGTGAAGTTTTTTGGATCTTTGTGATCCCGTGATTTTTACCTTCGATTTGAAGGGTTTTCCATGTTCACATTTGGTGTTCTTTATCTTCGTTATTTTTGGGTTTGCCTCTTCCTCGACATAACAGTGGTATCAGAGCCTTGGTTATTTATCTGAATTTTTACGGAATGAAGGCGATTATGAGCAAGATGGTATGTTTAAATGGGACAAATTATAATATTTGGAGAAGCAAGATGAAAGATTTGTTATTCGTGAAGAAGATGCATCTACCCGTTTTTACAGCTCATAAACCCGAGAGTATATCTGATGAAGATTGGAATTTCGAGTACCAGCAAGTATGTGGATATATATGACAATGGGTTGAAGACAATGTTCGCAACCATATTGTGAATGATACACATGCGTGATCGTTGTGAAAACAGCTAGAGACTGTTTATGCTTCAAAAGCTGGGATTCCTACTAAAGCAATTGATGACCTTTAAATGCAAGGAAGACTACCCTATCTTTGATTACATAAATGATTTTCAGGGCGTCCTTGATCAGCTATCTGGAGTGGGAGTTAATTTTGATGATGTGATACAAGGACTTTGGCTTCTTAATACTCTGCCAGACTCTTGGGAAACTCTTTGTGTTTCTTTGACAAATTCAGCTCCAAGTGGTAAGGTGACCATGGGATATGCCAAAAGTAGTGTGTCGAACGAGGAAGTAAGGAGAAAATCTCAGGGTTTGTCCTCACAAGCAGGTATCTTGGTTACAGAAAACTGGGGGGGGGGGGAGATAGAATAAGAGGTTCGGGGAATAGAGGTAAAAGTAGAAGTAAGTCAAGGTCCAAATGCCATAATATTATGTGCAACCACTATGGCAAGAAATGGCACATCAAGAGGCTCTTCCACAAGTTGAAACAAAACATTAGAGAAGGAAAGAAATTTGAAAATAACAACAACATTGTTGTTATTATACGAGATGATCTGCTTTTTGTTTATGATTCAAACATCATCAATTTTTTATCCCATGAAACGAGATGGATAGTAGATTCTGGAGATACCTCACATGTCACACCAAGAAAAGATTTTTTCTAATCTTATATTCATGTTGATTCTGGAGTGTTAAAGATCCGCAATGCCAGTGAAATTAAGGTATTTGGTGTTGGCACAGTTTGTTTGAAAACTAATAATGGTTCAACGTTATTTCTTCAAAATGTCAAGCATGCTCCAGACATTCCTTTTAATTTGATCTCTGCAGGAAGATTAGACGATAAAAGTTACCATAATGCCCTCTATAATAGCCAATGGAAGCTCACCAAGAGCTCATTGGTAGTGACTCGAGGAGTCAAGTTTTCTCATTTATATGTGACACGGGGTTCTATTCTTAATGACTCCATAAATCTGGTGGAAATTGACACTTTATCATAATTGTAGCACAGAAGACTGAGTCATATGAGCGAGAGAGGGATTACATGTTTGGCTAAGAAAATTTTGCTTTCAAGAGTGAAACAAGCAAAACTGAAAAGATGCATCCATTGTCTAAGTGGCAAATAGAAAAGAGTTTCCTTTCAAAGTCATCCTCTTTCAAGAAAGCCCGAATTGTTGGAGCTAGTATACTCTGATTTGTGTGGACCTTTTAAATAAAGTCAAAAGGTGGTACACTTTACTCTGTGACCTTCATTGATGATCATTCTCACAAGCTCTAGGCGTATCCTTTAAAATCCAAAGATCAAACACTCAGCGTGTTTAAAGAATTTCAGGCCTTAGCTAAAAGACAGGCGGGGAAGAAATTACAATGCATTCGCACTAACAATGGTGGTGAATATTGTGGTCCCTTTTATAACTATTGTAAAGAACAAAGAATTCGTCATCAGAAAACTCCACCCAAGACGCCTCAATTGAATGGTTTGGAAGAGAGGATGAATAAAACTCTAGTTGAGAGAGTTAGATGTTTGCTTTCAGAAGCTAAACTTCCAAATACATTTTGACGAAAGCACTTAATATTATTTCTTATGTTATCAAATTTTCTCATGCTGTTGCTTTGGAAGGTGATGTCCCAGAAAGAGTTTGATTTGACAAAGATGTTTCTTTTGATCACCTGAGAGTTTTTGGGTGTAAAGCTTGTGTGCATGTTCCTAAAGATAAGAGATCGAAAATGGATGTCAAAACTAAGCAATGCATCTTTATCGGTTATGGTCAAGATGATTTTGGGTATTTGTTTTATGATCCCGTTAATAATAAACTTATTAGCAGTTGCGATGCAATATTCTTTGAAGACCAGACTATTGAAGATATTGACAAAGCTGAGAAGATAGATTCTCAGAGTAGTGAGAGCTTAGTTGATATTGATCTAGTTTCTATTGCCAAGGAACCTATTGTACATGAAGAAACCCAAAACAATAATGAAGATAGTGATCAAGATCAAAATGATCATCATGGTGTAGATGTTATGGATGCTCCAGTTGATGAATTTGTGGTTGATCAGCAACCAATTCCTGCTCAGATTATTACATTGAGTGCTCCTGAAACATCTCTTAGAAAATCTACAAGGGAGAAGCAAAAATCCATATGCTATCCTCCTGATGAGTATGTACTTTTGACTGACATGGGATTACCTGTGAGCTATGATGAAGCCATACAAGATACTCACAAAAATCAGTGGATAGAAGCCATGGAAGATGAGATTAAAGTCACTCCATGAGAATGGCACATGTGAGTTAGTAAAATTGCCAAAAGGTAAGAGAGCTTTATCAAACAAATGGATATTCAGAATAAAGCAAGATAACCATACCTCTGCGCCTAGGTGCAAGGTAAGGTTAGTTGTTAAAGGTTTTGGCCAGAAGAAAGGAGTTGACTTTGATGAAATTTTCTCCCCTGTTGTGAAGATGTCTTCTATTCGTGTGGTTCTAGGCTTAGTCGCGAGTCTAGATTTAGAGGTTGTGCAGATGGATGTAAAGACTGATATTCTTCATGGTGATTTAGATGAGGAAATTTATATGAAACAACTTGCGAACTTCATTGTTAAGCTTGCAGATAAGCATGCGTCTTGTAGAAAATTAGCAGGCATGAAGCCTGTCAATAGTTCATCTACTTGAAGACACATTTGCTCCCTTGGCTGGAGGGGAAGTTTGTTGGGAATATACCCGTGTTGTCCAGCCAAAGGCCTAATGGCCTAATCCTATTCTCTTTTGGTTTCCGTTCCTATTCGTAATTGGATTCGGTTATATTCTTATTTAGAATTGGGTTTGGCTTTAAGAGAAAGTACTACTCATTATCTACAAATATGAAAACCTTGGTGAATTGTTCTACGCTCATTGGTATAAGTCTTTGAAAGACTTAAGAATATAAGAGTGGTTTTTGAGAGAGCTTTCATCAAGAGAGAAGAGAGAAGAAAAAGTGTTTATTTTCCTGCAAATTTTGTTCTAACCAGCTAACTGCAAATCACGTTTTTCACTCCGTTAATCGTTGGATCGGGCTACACTTTGTACTGATGTTTCATAACCTCTTGGTTTTGATATGAACGGTGGAGATCATATTTTGAGGCCTGTATCATCTGCTTTCGAGCCTCGAACAATATCTCCAGTTTTGTGACTTCTCTTCCTTCTTCAATTGGTTTGTTGCTGCTCTTGTTTCTATTATTGCTCTATGTTTGGCATTTGTTGTGTAGCCAATTTGGAGAAATTTTGTAACCCTCTTATTGTTATAGTGAAATATTTTGGATCTTTGTGATCCCGTGGTTTTTACCTTCGATTTGAAGGGTTTTCCGCGTTAAATTTTGGTGTTCTTTATCTTCGTTATTTTCGGGTTTGCCTCTTTCTCAACGTAACATTAATTTGATAAGAACAAGAGATCAAACTATTAATGTACTGTTGCGTTCAAGGGTTATAATGGTTTAGTTGGAAAGCCATTTGAAAAGAAGATTAAAATATTTGTAACTTTCTACTCCCTCTTTAGAGACTAAAATCTTTGTGATTTTTTACTCATGCTTCGAGATATGTGTAATTTTTTACTCATTTGTTGAGATTAAACTCTTCGTGAATTTCTACTCATTTGTCGGAGATTAAAGTCTAAGTGACTTTCTATTAGGTTTGAAGATTGAAAAATTTCACCATTTATTAGATCTGGTTGTATAAGATATTATTCGGTCTAAAGATTAAAAACTTCACAATCTATTAATTCTGGTGTGTCATATTGGTTTGAAGATTAGAAACTTCACTGATCATTAATTATGGCTCTGTCGTGACACAAACAACAGTTCATGTGTCTCTACAAAGTAATAGAGGTGGCGAATATAAATCTCCTTTTAAAAAAATATGTTTGGAATATGGAATTTCACACCAAACAATGGCCCCTTACTCGCCGCAATCTAATGGAATTGCAGAAAGAAAGAATAGAATATTAAAGGAGATAATGAATTCTTTATTGATAAGTTCTGGTTTACCACAAAACTTTTGGGGGAAATCTATCCTTACAGCTAACTAAATACTCAATCGAGTACCTCATAGTAAAGAACAATCTATTCCATATGAAAAATATCAAGAAAGAAAGCCAACTTGAAATATTTTAAACTGTAAGGATATTTGACTAAAGTGCAAGTTCCTCTGCTTAAGAATAGGACAAGATTGTGTTTTCATATGATATGCAATGAATAGTAAGACATATCGTTTTCTGGTTCACAAATGACAAAATTACGACATTCATATTAATACGGTGATTGAATCAAATAATGCTGAATTCTTTGAGAATGTTTATCCATATAAAAAGGAATGTGAGTCGTCTAGTGAAAAAAATAAAAATCTAAGGGACCTCGGGAAGAAGCAGAGGAAAGTACTTTTAATGAGGAAAATCTAAGACGCGGTAAATGTCAAAGGACAACTACTTCCTTTGGGAGATTTTCTAACATTCTTGTTGAAAAATAAGCTTCAAACATTTAAAGAAGTTTTTTTTTGTAAGGCAGTCAATAGTGAGATAGATTCCATATTAAATAACCATACTTGGGAGTTAGTTGATCTTACTCTAGGAAACAAACGACTGGATTCAAAATGGATTTTCAAGAGGAAATTAAAGGATGATAGCACTACTAACATGTATAAGTCAAGATTTGTTGTCAAAGAGTGTAGACAACGAGAAGGCGTTGACTATTTTGACATATACCCGTCGGTTATGAATATTACGTACATATGAATGTTAGTAGCATTGGCTACAGTATACGGTCTTGAAATCCATCAAATGAATGCAAAGACACTCTTTTTAAATTATTATTCGGAGGAAGAAATTCAGATGGAACAACCAAGGGTTTGTGGTTCCTAAAAAGAAAAGAAGGTGTGTAGATGTGTTAAGTCTCTTTATGGACTAAAATAAGCACCTAAACAATGACATGCTAAATTTGACTAAATAATATTGTCAAATGGTTTCAAAATTAATGAGTGTAAACAAATGTATTTATATTAAGAATACTCCAAATCATGTAGTCATTGTTTGAAATAATAGAAAAGGAACATGAAATATTTGAAATGTGGGGGTGTTTATCTTATGGATGACAAAAGCTAATGTTAGGCGCAATATCTATTTTATTTAGAAGAACTTTGCTATGGTAGTTAGTAAATTCATTTCTTGTTCAATCTTAGTGATGACTAGTTGATGAAACTATCCATTCGACGTTGTTCATGTGCCTTTCCAAAAAGGATGTATTATTTCTCGAACATTTATGAAAGGGAGTCACCTGGAAGGTTGTGAATTTTCATGAAAATATGCGTTTGTATGTTTTTGTATGGACATGACCGGTCATGAATGGAGGTATTAATACGTTGGTTTATAATGTAGTGAACCAACTGATGAAAATAATAATAAAATTCATAGCAAGTTGGATTTGTTTCATAAGAAGGTGTTATAATTTGCACATCATATAGACGTGTATTGCATTTTGGAATCGGAATAAATAGCATACAAATTCTAATAAAAGGCAGAGTGGTTGCGAAATATGTTATATATTAAAAGATTTTGGTCACAACTAATTCCAAACATTTTTCTATTTTTATAATATAATATTACTACATTAAGTGTAGTCAATAATCTAATATGCAGTAGAAAGTCGAGACATATTAGTCTACGATATAAGGAAGTTCGCATTGAACTGTCATGACAATGAAATGAGTCTTGAGATATTTAAAATATAGTCAAAATTATTTTTTGCATCACAAAAGGTACCCGCAGTAATGGAAGGATATAATGATGCAAATTAAATCACCAATTTGACTATTTGTTTAGATCCACAAGTTATATATTTTCACAAGCGGTGGAGGAGTGGTGTCTTGAACATTATACAAATAAACGTGCATTGCCCGCTCTACAATAAAGGCTGAGTTTATAGCCTTAGACTAGTCTAGTGAAGAAACAGAATGGCTCCAGAATTTCTTAAAGATATTCTATTTGGCCCAAATCGTTAGCTCCTATATGCATATATTGTGATAGTCAAGTAGAAATAGGAAGGGAAGGGAGTGTTACGTATAATGGAAAGTCTCGTCATATATGACGAAGACATATAACCATTAAACAACTACTCTCTAGGGGAATTATTATAATTGACTACGTGAAGTCAAGCGATAATGTGCTGGGTCTACTTACAAAAGGCCTAACTAGAGAGGTAGTTGAGAGATCATCAAAGGGAATGAGATTATGGCCGATGACAAGTTATTGTGGCGATAACTCTACTAGAAGACTGGAGATCCCAAGATGTAGGTTCAAGGAGATCAAACAAAGTCATTAATGACGGTACAACATTGTCAAATAAAGTTATGATCTATTCTCGTGATCAGACAATGTTCAGTACCAAGGATAAAGTGTTAAGGATTTTTAATGGTTTCTAAGTTTGATACCGGGTATATCAAATAGTATATCTACGGGATAACACATTTAGGAATCACTTATCTAAGATTGAAGTCTAAGTCGCTTCAAGGAGGAATTTGTAAGGCTAATTGTAACGACCCGATCGGTGTTTTGAGCATTTGTACATCTCTCAGTAGTTTGAGGGCATGATCATCTCCGCATGATGTATTATGACTTGTGTGAATCATCGATTTGGGTTTTCAGGTTGTTCGAAATCAATTTGGAAGAATGAACTTCATGATTGAAACTTTAAGTTAGAAGAGTTGACCAAGTTAGACTTTTTAGTATATGACCTCGGATTGGAGTTTTGATGGTTCCATTAGGTCTGTATGGTGATTTTGGACTTGGGCGTATGCTCGAAATTACAATTGGATGTTTCTATAAGATTTTGGCATAAATCGGTAGAAGTTGAAAATTTGAAAGTTTAAAAAGTTTATAAGTATGACCGAGAATTGAATTTGAGGATATCAGATTTCGATTGTGGTTCTGGGAATTGTCATAGCTTCATTATATCATTTGGGACTTGTGTGCAAAATTTAGATTCATTCCGGGTTGATTTGATATGATTCTGTGCGAGTTTTGAAAGTTACAAAGTTCAGAGTTTATTAAGTTCGATTTGAGATATGATTCATTGTTTCAATGTTCTTATTCATGACTTGAGGCCTCTAGTAAGTTTGTATTATTTTATAGGACTTGCTGTTATGTACGGACGTGGTCCCGGGGGGCTCGGTGAGTTTCAGACAAGGTTTGTATTTGTTTGGATCATTTTTGCCTAGAGTTGCTGGTGGCAGATCTGGTGTGATCGCACATGTGGCTGGTTTGTGCAGGTGCGATGGTCGCAGAAGTGGCAGAGGAGTCGCAGAAGAAAGGTGTGATCTGGTAAGGAAGACCATAGAAGCGGAAGTAACGGTGCATCTGTGCGTCCGCAGAAGCATATGACTAGTCGCAGAAGCGGCGTGTGGCGCAAAAGTGGGAGTTGGTTGGCACACATGCGCGTGCGCAGAGGCGGAAAATGTCCGCAGGTGCGGAAGTGCCAGTGTTTATGGGGAATTGAAGAGGCGAGATTTGATCCGTAGAAGCGGAGGTCGCAGATGCGACATTTTGACTGCATATGCGGAAACCACTGGGCAGAAGCTATAAAATCGAGGTTTTGGTTCTTTTATCATATTTTGATATGTGGGACTCGGATTGAGGCGAATTGTGAAGCAATTTTCACCACAAGGACTGTGGTAACTATGATACACTTGGTTTTGATTATATTCCACGAATCTATCTTCGTTTTGGTAATTGGTTTGTGCATTTAAAGAGAAAATTGGGGATATTTGCCTAAAGTTTCATAATGTGAATATTTGAGTTTTGAACATGGATTTGGAGTCAGATTTGAGTGAAGATAGTATGCTTTGACTCGTAATTGAATGGTTTGTCATATTTTGTATGTTTTATCGATTTTCGAGGCGCGGGCCCGGGTTTTGACATTTGGCCTCGATCCTTTGATTTAAGGATTCGACCTTTACCATTTGGATTTGTGTACTTGGGCTTTATTTGATGTATTTGAGTTACTTTTTACTAGTTTCGAGCCGTTTTGAGGTTGGTACATGCGAGATAGCATTGTGGAGCATCGTTTGGTTTGCTCGGTATTGGATTTGGCTTGTTCGAGGTAAGTAACACATCTAAACTTGATATTGAGGGTATGAAACCCCGAATTACGTGTTATGTGATTTATGTTGAGGTGACACGCATGATATGTGATAGGCGTATGGGTGTGCACCGCATAAATTGTGATTTAGCCGATTCCATGAAACTGTGTAGCTATCTTATCTGAACATTTCTACTGTACTCTATGTGTTAGAGCACCCGAGCTGTAATTGATGCTAGAAATCATGTTTAGGCTATATGCTGGTACCATTGGGACCCATAGTGGTCGTTCCTTGTTGTTGAGTTATTTGCTTAATTGCAGTTATTTACTCAGTCGCATTCATCATTATATTTCATATCTTAGTCTCTATTATTGTTTATTGTCACATCTCATATCATTGATTAGGGCTGCTTAGTATGAACATTGTGAGCCTGTGAGACTGGAGAGAATAGTGACTGAGTTGGGGCCTGAGTGTCGTGCTATGAGTGATATACATACATATATGTGGATCAGGTTGAACGCATCAACGAGCCTTATGGCTATATATATATATGGATCGGGTTGCACACCGCAATGAGCCTTATGGATATATATATTTGTGGATCAAGTTGCACGCCGCAACGAGCCTTATGGCTATATATATTATGAGATCGGGCTGCACGCCGCATCATGTTATATTGATTTATGCCTGAATCTAGCTTATTATAGCGCTCGGGCTGAAGGAGCCCTTTCGGAGTCTGTACACACCCCTAGTGTTCGCAGTTGTTTTATGTTGAGGGATGGATCTTCCCTAGGCTGGATTGGCCATATACAGTAGTGAGTGACTGATGTCGAGTGATTGAGCATGATGAGGGGAAAGTGTAAAACAGTGATATTGAGTACTCTGAGAGTGTGAGTACATGAGTTCATCTCTAAGATAAATTGACACGCGTACTTGAGATACATGCATAGAGATGCATTTCTTTCTGCTACCCGGTTTTGGTGACACTAATGATTTCACCTGCATATTTACATGTTGGCATAGAGATGTACTTTCCTCAGGCTATCTGATACTGAAACATCTTATTTATTGTTGAAAAGTTTTTGGGAAGATTCACAGTTTTCAAAGTTACTCATATTTCTTTGGCGATTTCGGTAAGAGATTTGGGTTTTCACTGATAAACTTGAAAAACAAGACCATTTTCTGGAACTGTGAATGAGTTGAGCATTTTTATCTCTGAGTTTCTTCTTTTACTACTTCTATTATGTTGTTATGAACTGTTGTTAGCTATTGGATTTGGACTCCGACCTTTGTTCCAGCTCGTCACTACTTTCAACCTAAGGTTAGGTTTGTTACTTATTGAGTACATGGGGTCTGTTGTACTTATACTACACTTCTGCACCTTGCGTGTAGATCTATATGTTGACATTGTTGTGTATGACAGGATCTTGCATTGGAGACGTACTTGCGTTCCATTTACAATTGCCTCTTGTTCATGGTAGCCCTAGACTTATGAAAATCTGTTTATGTATATTCGAACAGATGATGTATTTATTTCATACTAGCTTTATAAACTCTAAATCTTAAAGCTCATGAGCTCTAGGTTGGTATCAGAGCTCGAGGTTCATATGTTCTACAAGTCACGAGCATGTGCCTAATAGAGTCTTGCAGATCGGTATGATGACATCCATACATATCTTCGAGAGGCTACAGGACAAATAGGATATACTTCCCATTTTTCTTTACTTATCGTGCGGTATTGATTCATCTTGAAGCGTAACTCTTTGAATTCCTTCCATGCATTCGTATGCGCATATGAGCGCTCAGTATTAGTTATGCATCAACAGCTTATGATTCCTTGGATGGGGTGAGAGATGTGATTTCTGTGTGCTGATGATGGGCTAGTCTGGAGGACTTGAAGTCGGGTTTCGACTGTAGCTCGAGCACGGGGATTTCGGTTGTATGAGCATGTGTTTTTGGACTTATATGTCTGGTAGTGTCCCTATGAGTGGAATTTATGGCTCGATTAATGGCTGGATGGCTATATAATAAGCATGATGTGACTGCGGGATGTGTTCAGATGGTTTGAATATGACGGGAGGAGTTTTCTTGGGATGTGAAAAGGACTATTGGTTGCTTGATTTATTTTTGGATGTGACGTATAGTCTCGAGTTATGAGTGTATTGAAGGATCTTCCATGTTTTTAACTGTGAAACGAATTAGATTTTCATGTCTTGTTGTGAGTTCAGACTCAAGAAGATTAAGAGATGGCATAGTAATCTTGGCTGCGAAAGGGCATAACAAGATGCCAATTTGAGGCTAAGCAAGTGGGTTATCTACTGCGAAGTAATCTACGGAGGTGTGATCCTTATAATGTTGTGTGGAAAGTTTCCTTTCTACCAGCGAGGTATATGTGTTGAGATTAGAATTTGAATTTGGTTGAGAAAGTTGACCAGACCGTCACGCGGATGTATGCGAGCTTAGTATATGATTTGAGGTACTATATGGTTTGTGTTATGTGAGCTTATAAAGAATTTAGTTAAATTTCCTTGCGGTGTTATGGTAGTAATAGAGTATGGGTATTGCGAGTTATCGGGTGTTTTGATCTATTGCTTTGAGCTAAGTGGGGGAGTTTGCTATCAACGATTTGATTGCTTGGTTACGTCCTGTATTAGTTTTGGTCTGAGGCATACTTGTGGATCGGTTATGACTTGCAGAGGTTAAAATCGAGGATGACTCGAGTAAAGAAGTTTCTGGATACGGGATATGTCACACTTTATGGTTATATGGGAACCATCTAATGATTGAGTTGTTATTGCGGAAGATATGGTGCGCACGGTGTATGAATTTTCTCGGTTGCGTTAAGGCGAGATTATTTCTTTGGGTATTGTCGCGCTAATGAGGCACATGTCGTTTGGCCCATTTGGGTGGTGCTGTCGAGATTTGAGAAGAGTAGATGACTCTCGAGAAGTTTCTTATAGATTCAAGATTTATATATGGCAATTGGGAATTTTTCAGGATTTGTATACGACTAGAATCTAAGATTTAAGTTGGATGGTGTTGAGACTTGTGGCATTCCTATATCATTATGGATTCTACATTTCAGCATCACGAAGGTGAAGGAAATAGTTTTGTATTCATAGATCTCTTGAGAGTGGGTGTCTCGCTTGGGGTACTTTTGGGGTGCTTACGAGGGAATTCAGCAGCTAATGGGCCTTAGGGCGGTGTGGTTCTATGCTAGAGTTCGTGGGGTGAGTATTGGTTAAGGATCATAGTATTCTAGCAAGGAAAAGTATCAATTTGAAGACAATTCGGAAGGAACTTTGAGAAATTGGACAGTTTAGTAGTAGGTTGGATCAGCACTGTAATGGATATGATTGGTTCTTTGGGTACTTATGATGTAGTGAGTCTCTACAGGTGTTTTGTGGCAATGCTCTTGGGTTTTTGGTGACATGTGTAGCTTGGTTAAGTTAGAGAGACTCAATTCTGATGGCTTGGTTATGTGCAAATGGGTTTCGAAGAGTTCTTGATGGTTTCTACCACGGTTTGAGGCAGATATTTCCATCCGGTATGAGGAACATGTTGAGTATTGCGATTCTCTACTGGATGGGATCATGTGAAAGGCTCCTGGCTAATCGAGTATGTACTTGATTAGTGACTCAGAGTTGATTATGAGATTCTCGTACTTTTCATATAATGGCATGATAGATACGGTGTGTTGTGTAGGATTTAGATTTACTTATGCAAGGTCATAGTTCGATTTTTACGGGAAGGTCATGAATTCTAAGACAACATGAACGGTTTAGATGCCTAGATGAATTCTATTTCTGAAGGTGCACTGTGTTCTAACCTACGGATGCTTCATTGGTATTGCAGTGCTCGTTCAGTTGATCGACTACTGACATTCAGATTTTTTTGATGTGGCACGGAAGAATCATAAAAGTATTCCTCATGAGATGATCATATATGAGAGATGTGTTAGAAATTCACATGGTGGAGTTGGGATCAAATATGGTGATTCATGTGTTCTATGGATTTGGAGGCCGGGAATTCTCAGAAGCTGATTGTTTCGTGGTTGTGGACTATGAAGATGTAGATAAAGCTAGCCATATGATGTCATGTGTTATGGTGAGGTCATGGTAGACTTTAGGAGGGTTATTTATCTATTTGTGGGTGATCAAAGTTGATTTAGGGTCCATTGATAGGCCCAATACGAATGTGTATTCTGCACTGGGTCGAATTGTTTGACTCCGCACTGCTATTGTTGAGGGGTGTGTCATTTAGTTAGAGTTGAGCTTATTCATGTTATGATATGTTCTATAAGTTAACCTTCTATGCCATCAGGGGATGTGATTCATTGGTTATATGCACACATGGTGGAGTTCTATTTGGGCCTTATGGCGGAGTTTGGGCGAGATTGGTATTAGGGTGTCCAATGATTGATTGTGCATTGGTTATGTTCTTTTCGGATTGTGGTATTGTGTTATTTGTCTCTCCGTGATTACAGTCATGTACCTTGTGTACTTGATGTTGAATTGCGCATGGCTATTGATTTTGAGCATGGTGGCTGAGTTATTTCATACAGACTAGTGTTTGAATAGGGTCACACATTGCAGCACGATTATGTTAAGATATGATCCTTTGTGTTAGATTAGTGTGTCTTGATTCTACTAGGTATGATGGGTTCGTAGCATTTTGGTTATGGTGGTACTTGTTGAACTTGCCGGGTGGTTCTCTCGTTTGAGTCAGTTTCCATGATTGAGTATATTTGGATAGTTTTTTTATTGGTGCACGAATTGCGCGGGTTGTGGCTTTAGATTGTATTGATGTGGCATGTCACTAGAGTGGTTGTGTTGGATGAGATGAGGTTATTGGACCTAGAATGGATACTATCGGATTTGATTACAACATGTATGGAGAATAATATCGGAAGTCAGCTTAGAAATTGGCTATAGTTCTTGTCGAAGGAGGAAGCTCCATGACTTATTGATCTGATGAATGGTTATGAGTTCTGCGTGTTTCTTTCATCATCGGTAGTGTACAAAGGTTTTAGAATGAGGTTTTGTTTGATATGAGGTTTATTACCGGAATTGGGTTGTTTTGAGCAGCTACTATGATCGAAAATTTTGCTATGGGTTTTTGAATTATGTGGTATATCCTATGATTATGCCTTGGATTATTGTTACTGCTTAATAGATTGTGAGGTTCAGGTCTTGTAGGAAAATTCGGATGTTGGAAATTGGATTCTGTAGCTTACAAGCTAAGGTTGAAGTAATGATCTTCAGTATGTTATGTTGTCGGGCCTATATGGAATAGCGTGACGTGGGATCTCCCCCGGGTATGTGCATGGTAAGGGTACACAGCGGTTTTATGGCTTTGGAACGACTGTAAGCACGTTTGACGACGAACGTATATTTAATTGAGGGAGGATGTAATGACGCGATCGGTCGTTTTGAGTATTTGCACTTTGCTTGGTAGTTTAAGGGCACGAGAATCTCCGCATGATGTACTATAACTTGTGTGAATCGTCGATTTTGGTTTTCGGGTTGTTCAAACTTGATTTGGAAAAATGAACTACATGATTGAAGCTTTAAGTTGGAAGAGTTGACCAAGTTGGACATTTTAGCATTTGACCTCGGAATGGAGTTTAGATGGTTCTGTTAGGTCCGGATGGTGATTTTGGACTCGGGCGTATACTCGGATTTGCAAATGGATGTTTCTAGAAGATTTTGGCACAAATCGGCGGAAGCTGAAAATTTGAAGGTTTGGAAAGTTCATAAGTTTGACCGAGAGTTGACTTTGAGGATATCGAATTCAGATTGTGATTTTGGGAATTGGAATAGCTTCGTTATATCATTTGGGACTTGTGTGCAAAATTTGGATTCATTCCGGGTTGATTTGATATGTTTCAGCACGAGTTTTAGAAGTTGAAACATTCAAAGTTCATTAAGTTTGATTTGAGGTGCGATCTGTCGTTTCGATGTTGTTATGCATGATTAGGGGCCTCGAGTAGGCCCGTATTATGTTATGGGACTTGTTGATATGTTCGGACGTTGTCCCGAGGGGCTCGGGTGAGTTTCGTACGAGGTTCGGATTTTGTTTGGATCATTTTTGGCTATAGTTACTGGTGGCAGATCTGGTGTGATCGTACTTGCGGTTGGTTTGCGCAGGTGCGATGGTCGCAGAAGCGACGTGTGAGCTTGTAAGGATGACCGTAGAAGTAGAAGTAAGGGCGCATCTACGCGTCCGCAGAAGAATAAGACTAGCCGCATACTCATGAAAATCTGCTTAGACTTAGATTTACAAATGCCTCTTGTTTATGGTAGCCCTATACTTATGAAAATCTGTTTATGTATATTCGAACAAATAATGTATTTATTTCATATTAGCTTTCTAAACTCTAAATATTAGAAGCTCATGATTTGTACTACTATTCCTTGGGAATTTTTATATAAAAATAGTTTTATTATCATTTCTTGCTTGAAAAAAATCTCATTAATTTTGATAGTTGTTAATTGGCTTACCTAGCGGATTGGGTTAGGTGCCATCACGACTAGTTAGATTTTGGATCGTGACAACAATTCTTTTTGCACTGATGAAACCAGGCATTGTTCATGGCCTGAATGAACACAACAATAAGAACCAAAAACGGTTAAGGGTTGATTGTGTGACTTATGGTTGTTTAGGTATACACCAAAGTTCGACGGTTCAAAGATATCAAATTTACCGAGTATATACGACATAAGTTCACTACTAAAAGTTCAAAGGGAAACCTACTTATCCAAATACAATTAATCCTTTCTTGCTAATCACCCAATTGCTTATGCATATTTTTATAAATATGGGCACTCCCCATTCGTTTGAGAGATTGTTGGATTTTTTCTAAAGGGTGTGAATGGGAATGGAAGAGACACCTCTTGGATTGCAACTCTTCATCTCACTCTTTCATTGTCTATAAATTTAGAGGCTTGGCCTCATTTTTTATACATGAAAAATGTGAAAACTTCTCCCTTCTTTCTATATTGTTGCATTATTTTTCAAATAAACATAAGTGTCAAGCATGATTTACTCCATTTGTTGAGTTTGTTGAAGTTCTGTGATTTGTAGTGCCGCTATCACAGAATAGTTATTTTGTTTTATCCTGGGAGAAATTAAACCAAAACCTTGGGTAACAGTGGGGGGATTAAATTCATTAAGGACACACAAATAACTTGTGAGCTTGAAATTAATTTATATTTTATTTATTGAACTAACGTTTTCTTGCTTCTCCTATTTTATGGTTTCGAACACATATTACTAACAAAGATATCTGTTTCGCCTTATAATTAATTGTAGAGTATCTCAATCATAATTATCATATCTCTAATTGTAAGCTAAAATATAAGCAGTTTCAAATAGGTTGTTGTTGAAGTATGTGCTGTCAGAGAGAGCATACTTCTATTTAATTAATTATGTCATTAATATGCTTCCACATATGCGGGCTTGATTCTTTTTTATGAGCCAAACACATGAAAATTATTTTTGATATTGGGTGGTGGTTAGACTCGAACAAACATATATCTGCTCTGATACCATGTTGAATTGTGTGATCATCTCATATAAAGTTTAAGTTGTAAGAGAAAGCTTTCTTAAGCAACATCATATATTAAAGTGTTAGGCAAAAAATTAATCACGCCAACAGCAACAAGAAAATAAATATGTTGAAGATAAATCTTAAATTAAGGAGAAAATGATGGATCTACTAATTTTCTTTTCTAGAAAAATAATAAAAACATAATTTGTTTTTTGTTTTCAAGAAAGCCCGTGTCTTAAACACCTTTTAGACTTGCTTAGCAGTACTAAAACTTCGGAAGTACTCGTTTGGCTAACTTGATTTATATTAATTATTGCAGACATTAATTGTTTCACATGATTCATGAAACTCTTTTTTTTTTAAAATAGAAATTTAATATAAAACTTTCTTTGTCTCAATTTATGTCACACTTTTTTATTTTTAGTCAGTCTAAAAAAGAATATCACATTTATGTATTTAGTTAACAATTTAACTTTCAGATTCTCTTTTTACTCTTAATAAGATGATTTATAGTAATACAAATTTCTATGGCTCCTTTTAAACTATAGTGATTTAAAAGTTTTCCTTTTTCTCTTAAATTTTGTGCTCGATCAAATAGTGTCATATAAGTTGAGAGACGCATGGAGTGGTTAAGTAGCTCCTTAGAGCGAATGGGTCCCAACACGAGCTAGAATTACAGGGAGTACGTAACGTCCCGAATTTTTGTTGGACTTTCTCGGGGACTAATTAATATCACACAATGAGGTAGTATGCAAAAATCATGAATATGAGTGTTTCAAAGTAGAAAAAGGTGAATTGGAGCAAGTTAGGAATAATTAGAATATTTTTATAAAAAGTAGCAGCTAGCAATTGTTGGGCATTGCAGCGCTTCAATAGCAATTGTTGGTGGCACAAAACAACATATAGAATCGCAACGGTTGAAATTTGAGTTCTGCAGCGCTCGACCCCTGTAGCTAGCGAGCGTTTTTACTGTAGAAAAAAGAGGCATTAGGGTTATATTTTCACATCCTTCCAATAAGTTTGAGAGAGGAGAACAACCCCAAACCTATAGATTTCTATGAATTCTTCAAGAGTACCCAACAAGTGAGTTTTGAGGAAAAGGCTTCAAAAAGTAAAATCTTTTATTTTGGGTTTGACATTGATAAGTTATGTGCCTTTTTGTTTTAATAATTTAACAAACTTCATATGAGAACCAGATAGACAACCCAATAGAAAGCCTCTTCGTGCTCAGAACAACAAGTCTAATGTCTGGCACAAGTTCCGATAAAATCAGTTAAGGCAACAACAGAGGGAACAAATAGATATCAGCTCCTCCGGTCATAACACAAGACAACTCTTTATAGTTGTTAAAGTTGTTGCACTGCACACGCAATACTTCAGCAGCCATTGTTGATGCACACATTCTTGCATCATCCTCAGTGACCTCACCAATATATTACCAACATGAGCCAAGGGATTACACATACTTGCAAACCCTAAAATACATTTTACTCTCAAGTGTGCAACCGCCTTCATTGACTCCAAATGCATTAAAGAACAAAGCAGCAACATGATAAAGGACTAGATCTCAGCATTGATTACATCGTGTGTCCTTAGTATTATTGTGTCTTTGTTTATGTTATTAACTTGTAAGTCCTACTCATCTTATTTAGTAGCATCTCGTAGGATAACTTTGTAAACCATAATCCTTATGTTTGTGTTTGACTAGAATTAGTAGGTAAGGGATTAAGAGTTTATTCCTAAGTTACAATAGGTTGTAATCTAAAGTTGCTAGGTTAGTGATGTTGAAATCCTACGAATGTAAGTCGTGGTTTTTAATCTTGTGAGCTGGGAGTTTTTCATGTAAATATTGTTGTGTTATATACTTACTACAATGTGTTTTGTGGGAACGGATAAGGAACCGAGTTCTCTATACAGTTTGATGGACTCTTAGTTTACATCAATTGGTATTAGAGTAGGTTCTTTCTATAATGCTAACACCTAGAATGGATCTACATGGCTGCTCCACCAAATTTTGAAGAAGGTCACTCAACCTACCGACCACCAAGATTCAATGGACAATACTATGTCTCGTGGAAGACAAAAATACATGATTTTATCATGGCTGACGATTCAGAGCTTTGGGATGTCACCTGTAATGGACCCTTCCACCCTATGAAAACCTTTGGTGAGACAACAATCACAGTCCCAAAGACAAGGAAGGAGTACAATGATGCCGATCATAAAGCCATTGAGCAAAACATCCAAGCATAGAAGATCCTCGTCTGTGGTATCGGACCTAACGAGTACAATTGAATATCATCTTGTCAATATGCCAATGAGATCTGGGAGGCTCTCCAAATTGACATGCTCACTACTGAGTATGAACTCTTCAAGATGAAGGAGGATGAGTTCATTCAAGACATGCATACTCGCTTCACTTCTATCATCAATGATCTTCATTCTCTAGGAGAGATTATCCCAAGGAACAAACTGGTAAGAAAAATACTAAGTGTGTTACCTGCTTCCTGGGAGAGCAAAGTCAATGCTATCATGGAAACAAAAGATCTGCAAAAGCTAACGATTGATGAACTTATTGGAAATCTGAAGACTTACGAAATGAAGAACAGGAATGATCATGCAAGAAGGGAGCCCCAAAATGAGAAGAACCTGGTTCTCAAGGCAGACAATAGTGACTCTAGTGGTGATCATGCTAACATGGCATATCTTACACGTAGATTTCAGAAAATGGTTCACAGAAATGGAGGCATTCCCAAAAAGGGCAGCTCTAGTAGAAACACAATAGGCTATGATTGCTGTCACAAATGCGGGAAGCTGGGACATTTCATCAAAGATTCTCCTCTCCACAAGCAGGACCATTAGATGCACAACACAGACAAGACGGCTAGGAGGAACACGGTCCCTGACAGGAAATTCAAGAGAAGAGATGCCATTGATAACATTGAGAATCAACCTCTTGCTGCATGGGGAGATTCCTCTAGTGAATCTGAGGATGATGATGAACAAGGTGACACCTCTATAATGGCCGTTGAAATCAAAACAATAGAATATGACTCTATATTTGCCGTGATGGCAAAATCTGATGAGGATGAAGATGAGGTAAACTTTCAAGATGTTCAAAGAAATTTGAAGACTTATTCTCAAAAGAAGCCGAGATCTTTAGCTAATGTCTTAATTGCTTACCACAATCTCATTAATGATAAAAATGCTTTAACTGAAGAAATAGGAGAAATAGAACATGAGAGAGATAATTTACTGGTCATAGTTGTTGATTTGAAAGAAACAATAGACGAGTTAAAAAAAGAAAAAAAATGTTCAAATTGAGAGAATTGGAGAGATAGAACATGAGAGAGATGACTTGCTGGTAGTTGTTGTAGATCTGAAGGAGACAATAGAGGACTTAAAAAAGGAAAATAATTCTGTAAAAATATCAATGGAAAATTGCATGAATTCTTCAAAAGAAAGGAAGTGATGAGTGAGGCACACCTTAAGCCTGAAAATAAAATAATCTCAAAAAGGCAAAATTGAGCCTTTGTGATGAATTGAAAGAAGTAGACAACTTCAGGAAGATCTAAGCAGGGTTAAAAATGACCTAGATAAATCTCTGAAGTGGACATGGTCCTCCGACATAATCACTTCCATGTATAAAAGTAATGGGGGGAACATCCAGGGAATTGGGTTCCAAAAAGGAAAGGCTCCCTACAATCCACATAGCAAGTATGTTACTGTGCCTAATAACTAGCTTTGCACCCATTGTGGCAACACTGGCGATTTCAATGATTTGTGTAAAGCAAGGTTTCAGTCCCAATAGAAAAACAAAGTTTTTGTTAAAAACGTATTTACTTCTAAGGAACTTGGTTCTCTCAAAAAAGAAATGTGTGATGCCTGCTTGGATAAAAAGAAGTTTAATTAGCCTTTTTCCTCATTATAAAGGACCCATACCTATTTTGGTTCTTAAGTCTAATCTCTGATTTCCCTGTGCAGGCAGCAGTGAAAGGAAGCAGCCAAAGATGGTACATAGATAGTGGCTGCTCCAAACACATGACTGGAAGTACTGATGATTTCTTTTCACTCAAAGCTCTGCAAGGTAGGAGTGTGTCCTTTAAAATGGAAAAAAGGGATACATTATGGGAGTTGGAAAAATTGGGAAGATACTCACTCATTCAATTAAAAATGTGTATTGTTTGAATGGCTTAAAATACAGTCTGCTGAGTATCTCTCAAATCTACGTCAAAGGAAATAAAGTGGAGTTCTTATCAAAGTCGTGCACTATCACCAATCTTGTAACTGGTGAAGTAGTTCTAGTTGTAAAAGATTTAAAACATATATGTTGCAGACTTTGAGTCTCTGAACAATGGCGATCTTACATGTTTGAGTGTTGTTGATGTTAGTGCTGAACTGTGACACAAAATATTGGGACATGCAAGCTTTTCTCTGTTGAACAAGTTCATCAAGAAGGACATGGTTCGTGGGTTGCCGAAGTTAAAGTTCAAAGATCACAAGGTGTGTGATTCATGTGTGAAAGAGAAATAAGTCAGATCCTCATTCAAGCCAAAGAAGGACCTTCTAGATTCACATGGACCTTGTTCCTCGAAACCAAGGATGAAACCTTTCCAGTATTTGATGCCTTTGTGAAGCAAATGCAAGTGAAGATGAGCCATAATGTTGTGAGCATAAGATCTGATCATGGTACCGAGTTTGACAATGCAAAAGTTGATGAATTCTGTGTTGAAAATGTTATAAGTCATATTTTTTCGACTCCAAGAACACCCTAACAAAATGGTATTGTGGAGAGTAAAAAAGGACTCTTGAATATATGGAAAGGACGATGCTAATTGACAGTGGTATACCAAAGAGCTTTTAGGCTGAAGCAGTAAACACTGGTTGTTATTTGATAAACAGGTGCATGATCAGGTCCCTCCTAAATAAAACCCCGTATGAATTACTAAACGGAAAAAACCAAAGTTGACTTACCTAAGAGCATTTGGTTGAAAATATTTTATTCTCAATAATGGTAAGGAAGCGTTGAAAATATTTGATGTTAAAAGTGATGAAGAATTTTTTCTTGGATATTCTTCACAAAGCAAAGCATACAAGGTCTACAACAAAGGACTCAATATATAGAAGAAAGCATACATATAATCTTTGATGAATCATACTACTCAAGTGGGAAGGATTCACATGATAAGAATGATCAAGATGGAGAGTCTTTAATGGTCCGTGGAGAGGACATTGATATGGCAAACGGGAAGGAAGATATGATGAGTCAGGTCAAGGGATCTAGTAAAGAAGATGCAGCAGAACCTCCAGCTGATTCGGAGGAAACTAGTCCCTCTATCACAACAACTGAAGTAGAAAATAGAGTTGATGATGTTGTGCTAGTCACCCTTGATGCTGATTAGAGAAGTGGTACTCACACTTCCATGGTTGCTAATGATGTGTTTCACATGGCGGAACCTGGTCCCTCACACTTTCAGACATATGTGTCTAACTGGAAGCACAAAATCTCACATCCTCTCCAAAATATAATCACCCCTCTGGATTCATGAATTTAGACTAGATCAAAGACAAGAAACATGTTTGGTGTGCTGATGCTGATTATGTTGGTTATCTGGTGGATAGGAAGAGTACATCTGATATAGCACATTTTTTGGGATCATGCTTAATTTTATGGGGTACAAAGAAACACAATTTTGTGGCCCTCTCCACTGTAGAATCTAATTATGTAGCAGCTGCCTCATGTTGTGCTCAACTACTATGGATCAACAAACAATTAGAATATTTTGGTGTATTCTCTAATTGTGCGCCATTGCAGTATAATAACACAAGTGCCCTCAGTATGGCAAAGACCTCGGTTCAACATAAGAGGACAAAGAACATTGATGTGCGACACAATTTCCTGAGGGACAATGTTGAAAAGGGTCTCATTTGTATGAAGTTCTCCAAAATGGAGGACCATGTAGGCGATATCTTCACTAAAGAACTGAGCACAGAGCATTTTGAAAAGAATCGACTAGAGCTGGGATTGATCAAATTGAACTGAGAACCTAGTCTCTCAATGGTTGGCTATGAAATGATGGTAAGGTGAATTGCTAAAAGTGTTTTCTGACAACTTCTATAACCTTACAGGTAAACACGTATGGCAATTATAGGACAAACAAGAAGCTAATGACATTGCACTGTGTTAAAAGGATGATGCTCATTTTTGCAAAATTAGTCAGGGAACCTGGTTCCCATGACTCACGTTAGTAGTTCCTTTTACACTCAGGTGCATTTTGAACTGCTAGTGTGCCACATCATTAAGTGTGTCCGCCTCTTTCCCATATCTCTTAAACCCAAACATCACACCTATTACAAACCAACCTGTCTACCCATTACATCGCGTCCATTTGTAACTGGTCCCTCATTTCCCTCTAAATAACCCCAAAAGACAAGTCTCCCTCATAACTGTCTACATCAAAGCCATCAAACTCTCTCTTTCTCTGAAAACTCTCTCATCTATGTCTTTACTCTAAAGAATTCACCATGTCTTCACAACAATTAGAGCTCCAAAGGCCACCACGGAGATCCCTATTGTGCCTTCGTCTCATAAAGCACAACTATCAGGATCAGAGCTGTGACCTTTATCTACTGAAACTCCTATCTCCAACCAACCACCAACCACTGTCACTTCCCCTACTCCATTGAGTTATGGTTCACATCGTAGCTGGAAAAGCTAAATTCCTAAGAAGTTTGTTGCTTCGACCTCTACTTATGCTACAAAAAAAAATAGAAGTAGAAGGACTGGTGGAAGGAGCAGAAGGTATAGAGATATCGAATCAGCAGTGTCACAACCCAAAATCTACCTAGTCGTGATGGCACCTAACCCAACCCGTTAGGTAAGCCAATTAACAACTATCCAATTCCATTAATATTTAACTAACTCTAATACACTCCTCAAGGACTAGTAGTACAAACCATGAGCTTCTAAGATTAGAAATTACAAAGTTGGTATGAAATAAATATATCATCTGTTCGAAATGTAGATAAATAAATTTTTATAAATCTAAGGTTACCATGAACAAGGGGAAGCTACGACCGGAACGCATGTGCTTCTTCAAATCCAGCTCTCGTCGATCACAACAATATCAACATCCAAAATCTGCATGCAATGTGTAGAAGTGTTGTATGAGTATAACCGACCACATGTACTCAATAAGTAATAAACCTAACTTTAGGTTGAAAGTAGTGACGACCTGGAACAAAGGTCAGGGTCCAACACAAATAGCCAACAGCAAATCATAACAATATAATGAAAATAACACCAGTAATAACTCAACAATAAATGCTCAGCTTGTTCCAAAAAATAAACATTGTTTTTATTTATAACAGTAAAACTCAAATCTTTTTATCGAAATCACCAAAATATGAGTACATTTTGTAAAAACTATGATTTTTCCCAAAACCTTTTCAACAACAGATAGGGTGTTTCATTTTCAAATGGCATGAGAAAAATACATCTCTGTGCCTACATGTCAATGAGTATGTTAATTCATGAATGCCACCATATCGTACAACATGAGGAAAAATGCATCTTTATGCCTGTATATCAAGTGTGCATGTCAATGCGATGCAACTCAGTGATAAAACCATATTCATACTCTCAGAGTATCAATTCACTCAGTCCTCCAAATCACTCAGTCCTCACAGTCACTCAGTTCTCCTAGTCACTCAATCATCACAGTCACTCAATCCTCGCAAATCGCTCGGCACTAGGCTCTCACACTTAGTAGGTACCTGCGCTCACTAGGGGTGTGTACAGACTCCGGAGGGGCTCCTTCAGCCCAAGCGCTATAACAAGCCAATCATGGTATTAATCAATAAAAAACTGTTGCGCCTCGCAACCCGATCCCATAAATATCCTCACCATCAGGACCTCAGCCTTACTCAGTCATCAATCTCTCTAATCTCTCAGGCTCACAATGTCATGAAAAGCAGCCCAAAAATGATGATATGATGAATCAATAAATAGAAACAGAGACTGAGAGATGATATAAAATGAATGAACATGACTGAGTATGAAGTTATAATTTAAACAAATAGTTCGATAGCAGAAATGATCTGAGTGAGTCCCAACAGAATAAGCATGAAGCCTAGACATGGTTTCTAGCATGAATCACAGCTCGATAACTCTAGTACGTAGATATTTCATGATTACAGATAAGTTTAGGTAGCTACATAGTACCACAGAAATAACAGAGTCACAGTTCACATGGTGAACGCCCACACGCCCGCCATCTAGCATGTATGTCACCTCAACACCAAACACATAACACGTATAATCAGGGTTCATACCCTCAGCTCTAAGTTTAGAAGGGTTACTTACCTCGAACAAGCCGAATCCAATGTCGAGCAAGCTAGAAGATGCTCCATAAATTCCATTCTATGCGTATCAACTTCCGAACGGTTCGAATCTAATCATAATTAATTTGATTCAGTCAACACAAATTATAGAAAATAATTCTATATCAAAACACTAATTTTCCCACAAAATCCGAAATTACTCTCAAAACTTTCCCATGGGGCCCATATCTCGGAACCCGAAAAAAGTTACAAAATATGAATACTCATTCAACCACGAGTCCAACCATATCAAATTTATCAAATTCTGACATCAACTCGACCCTCAAATCTTCAAATTAAACTAAGAGGGTTTTCTAAAATTTCCAACTTAATTCACCAATTAAATGTTAAAAACAACTATGGATTCGGGTAATTTGACCAAAATTGAGTTAAGAACACTTACCCCATTATTTTTCTTGAATATCTCCCAAAACTTGCCTCTTCCCGAGTTCCAATTAGTCAAAAAATGGAAAATGGGATGAAGTCCCATTTTTAGAACTTAAAGTTTCTGCCCAGGCCGCGTTCGCGAAGCAAAAGAATGTGCTGTCATAATTTCCTCCTTCGCGTTCACGACCTCCTTATCACGTTCGTGAAGAATTCCAATCTCTGCCTTACGTGTTCGTGAGCCACCAGCAGCGTTCGCAAAGGAACTTCCTATTCGCGTTTGTGTAGGCTTGCTAAACCTCTGATCTGCATTCCCATCTACTGCATCACGTTCGCGATGGGCAAATTCCCAGCACTCCAAAATCATTCTTCACGAATGCGTGAGACCCTTCGTGTTCGCGAAGAACAACACCAGACACTAGCTCCAACTGTTCCAAAACAAGTAAAAATGGTCTGAAACCACTCTAAATCACACCCGAGGCCCTTGGGACCCCGACCAAACATACCAACAAGTCCAGAACATCATACGAACTTAGTCAAAACCTCAAATCATATAAAACAACGCTAAAACCTCGAAAAAGACCTCAAATCATAATCACATAACATACTACACAACTCGCATACTCGCAGCGCTATTTCCGTTCATAGTAATTACACGAAACCAACCCGGTACTAGTATTAACCACATATCAAACAAAACTTCATTCCAAATACCTTCATACACTGTTGTTAATGAAAGAAGCATGCGGAATCTCATAACCATTTATCAGATCAACTAGTGATGAAGCTCTCTTGTCCCATCTAGGACCATTATCACTTTCTAAGCCGACTTTCGATATAATCTTCCCAAATAGACCATAATCAAATCAGATAGTACACATTCTAGGTTTGATGAACTTATATTATCAAACACAACTATTCCACATACATGCCACACCAATATGTCTCAAAGAAGAGAACTGTTTCGCAAGTTCAGCTAGTACCACCACAACCTAATATTTACAACCAACTCCTCAAATTTTCATGAATAGGATAACCGTAGGCGTATGTGCGCAATTCCTCAAATACCTTGCTCAAGTAATTAATTTTATCATAGAGGAAGGAAAGCAATAAAATTAGGTAAATTATCAAAGAAATAAAATTCCCACACACTGCACGAACAACTCACGTGCGACACAGACAACTCACGTGCGAATAATATAAATCACCTGGCATGGTCACCGGCCTCAAGTCCTAGCATATCATGTTGATACCCAATATTTTCCTCATATATATATATATATATATATATATATATATATATATATATATATATATACTTTCAAAATAGTGCATATGCACAATCATTTGATCTACAAGCATATGCAAGCATTTTTCATAACTGTCTAAGATTTTTAAAGGCTTTATTTCAATTTATTCCTACATTTTATTATATAAATATCTATTAATTACCTTTATAAATTATTTTTATGATAATTTTATCATCTACACTTTTCATTTACACCCATATTAGGTTTTAAATATTTTATTTACATTTTGTTATAATTATATTTGCATTTTTAGACTAAATTGTACGTTTTGCAAAAATATCCCATATTTACTTATAATTACTTTATTTATGCAGAAAATAACTTATATATTTTTTTATAATTTTAAATAATTGTTTTTTTATCATTTACATGTATAAATAATATTTTTTATTTATTTATTTATAATATTTATAAATTATTATTTATTAAAATCGAGTATTTAAAATTTGGCCCTAATTCTATAAATAATTCGGACCTAAAACTAACCAAACCAGCCCAAGCCCAATACTTCAAACCCAGTTACCCTTACCCATTCATTAAACCCAACCCCAATCCGCCTAAATCCTGCCGTTGATAAAAAATGATCAACGGCCCACAACTAACGACCCTCTTCCCTTATATCCCTCCTTTCTACCCTAATCCTCACTTTTCTAAAAACCTCCACCCTCATTTTCCCTCCCTCTGAAGAACCCTAGCCCACCGCCTAACAAAAACTCCTCTCCTAATTTCGCTTGTAATAGAATTTTCTTCCCTTTCACTTACCATTTCAATATATTCCCATTATTGGGTGATTCTCTACGGTATTACCTAGTACTTGCCTAAACATGGCAAGTACTCTGACTTTGATTCTGTCCTATTTAAATATCGTCTCTTAAATATGGACAATATTGAGTCCACACACGCTTATTTTGCACTGTGTGAGTCCGATTTGTTCATATTTTGCTGATTCGTACTTAACCCTAAAGCTAGGGTTTATAGATTTTCTTTGATTCGAACCAAAACGGGTTCAAGATTTGATTTTTAGCATTATTTCATCATTATTCACCCTATTATGTGTGAATCTGCCTATTTTTGTCGATTTTTATTACTTACCCAAATTAGGGTTTCAGATTTTTTTTACTTGAACCAAATCTGGTTCGATTCTGTGCTTCTTTTGAACAATTTCCTGTCTAAGTTAATTATATGCATTGTGTGATTCTTTGCCTTATTTTTCTGCCGATTTTGTGTATTTTTGCCTAAAATTTAGGGTTTCAACTTTACTGATTTGAGTACTTTCCTTTTGGTATTTTAATAAACTATTTTCCATGTTTATGTTCTAATTTTTGCACTATTCAAACCCCTCCCCACTCCCCTTTGAAGAGGGGGTTTTAAGTTTGAAACTCTCTAACCACTATAAACAAAAGCTGTGTGCTTTCTCTCTTGAATAATCTTATTTTGTGTACTTGCTTCTGTTTGGTGATATTTACCACATTGTTGGATCTCTTTCTTTCATGTTTTATCTTAACGGGTGAGTTATTAGACCCTCTACCATTTAATTATGATTATTTGCTCAATATATTACTTCAATTAGACTATGTTATCCTAAATGCTATTACTTGTAGTTTGAGACATGTTTAAACTTATTCTGAGTTGATTAGATAGATTTTCTTTAAATTCTATGTTATTGATGACTATCGCTTAAAGCTAAGTCTGTTATGATCTTGCTCTGAACATGTTCTATTTATATTTCCTTCTATGGGCTAGTTAACTATGTATAGATGTATGCATTAGTAAGATTACAAGTCTATTTCTGTTATAATGTGGCCTATTTGACTTTGTTCCTACTATATTATGATGCCTCTAGTAACTGCCTTAATCAGTTTTTAACATGTCCTAACCTATTGCTAATTAATGTGATTCCTTCCTATGACACTAGTTCTTGTACTTAGTTTGATCTAAAATCTATGTTATCATTATGAACCAGCCTTATTAGTATGTGACTGATTTTAATTCCTGAAATCTGATTAAGTATGCTTAGGTTGAAACATGTCTATTATTTGTTTGTACATGTTCTATATGTGATTCTGTCCCTAAGTGAATTCCCTAATCCATTCTTTTCCCACATATTCCTTTACCATTTGATCCTTCTGAATCCTCATTTTTGACTGGCTGAAAGCCAAAACTATTTAGGTTATGTCCTCTGACCTCCCTAGTGTGAGCACTGCTCAAGATTCATGTGAAACCCTTGTGAACTCTAACACACTAGGACCTGGTCCCTAGTCTTCCTTGAACTGTTTCTGATCAATTTCTCTAGTGTCAGCACTGCCCTGGGTTCTTGAAGCCCTTGAAAACTCTGACACACTAGACATTTGGGTTCTATATGCTTATCCTTGAGATATAGTGAATCATTCACCGTTGGTTACTGAACATTGGCTTTTGGAGCTACTGTGAGTTGAAGGTCTGGCCTGTCCAGGTGTATTTGGGCCTGTTGCAGGCTTCCTATAGTTTTTTGTAATTCATTCAATCAATTTCGGTCTATAATAATTATTTGTAATAACAATTGGACTATTAGTAAATTGGGAAACTAGGTTAATTTTAACATTTGCATGAGAATGGGTAGAAATCCTGCCTATAGGTGTTCACTTTGTTCATTCTGCTATTGTGTTAGATAACATGCCTATAGGCGTGTACTTTGCTCATTCTGCTATTGTATGTTAGATAACCTGCCTAGTGGTGTTTACTTTATTCAAATACATTCTGCTATTATATGTTAGATAACCTGCCTATAGGCGTTTATTTTGCTCGAATATGCTCTGTAGATAACCTGCCTATAGGTGTTTACTTGCTCGAATTAGCTCTGTGGATAACCTACCTATTCTGCATTTTAGATACCATGTTTATAGGGAATAAAATAACAAAAATTCAATTTGCATTGCAGTATATTCATTAGGCATCATGATCATAGGGTCATTTATAAATCTGTATTTTTAGAAGTCATGCCCATAGGGTTCTTAATTGATTGATATGCTATTTTCATACTTGCTCATTTAGTATATAAGAACTAAAGCTAGTTTCAATCATCAAGGGTAGGAATCATGTCTATAGGGTAATCACTATCTGTGTTAAGCACTAAAATCTGACTTTAAAACACTGCCTCGTTGAACGCTAGTAGAAAGCATGCATAAAGGAACAACTGAGTAAATCTGAATATCTCTCGTGTTTATTACTGCCAAATACTGAGTAAATCACCTAGATTGCATGTTTATAGGTTTCAACCGCTTATACTTATAATCAGTAGACAACTGTGCAGTCACTTGGAAATTACTTTGCATAACTGCTCGCATGATTAAAATAACGAATCATATAGAAATCATGTCTATAGGGCCTAATTACTTCAATTGTTGAAACTGTCAAAACGCCTAATTTGTTTGCATGCATTTGCTGCCTGAGCGTGGAGGCTAACCTGAGCCCTTCTTTGCTTTTACATGAAAGTCCAATTTGTTTTGTATGTCGCCTAGTGTTTTTATCATTTTTGAGCAACCTAAGTTAAGTCTAGAACCATCCAAAAATAGAGGTCCAAATGCATCCTGGGCCATAGGCAAGGGAAATTCTTTAAGTTTCTCTTCCCCTTTAGACTAATTCACATAATTTAAGTTCACCCGGGACCCACCGTTGTGGACCTCGAGGAGTGCCTAACACCTTCTCCTCGAGGTAATTTGAGCCCTTACCTGATCTTTGGTGACGCAATCTAGTAAACCTGAGTCATTTGCAATAGGTGCCCTAACGCACCTTAATCCGTTAGGTGGCAACTCTCTTTTAATAACCCATCCTCCCTTTTAAAAAGAGTTGTCAATGTCGAAACCAATTTCGCGAGAAAAAGGGGGCACGACATATCATACAGGAGCAATTAAACAAATACACGTGTTTATGATAATGAATTAAGATTCCCATGCACCTGGACTGGTATAAATAATATGCCATAGTGTAGGTATTTGCAAAGTCTGCTATCACAACTAAAATTGGTAAGTTAATGCAGAAATAGTAACTACCAAGTTTACTTAGGGAATTAACCTCTTTGTAACCTCAAGTATAGTCCAGATAGTTCTCCACAAAGGTACGAATACGAGAAACGTTATAACTTTATGTTTAACAGTCAATTCTAGGCATGTCACAGCCTAAGCATTCTTCTGAGTATGAACACTTGCCTCGATGCCCGCACATGGGCTCAAACCTCACATATATGCACACTCATAGCGCGTAGCTATCACAAATAATTAATGCAACTAGTGCCTCCGCTGAGTTTAAATAAAATACTCACCTCAAACAGATCGCAACCCTGAAACAATATGCTTCTAAGAACTCCCAGTCTCCAAATTCATAGAACACATGAATCACCGTAACTGATCACAACTCCAACACTCGAATGACTAACACATTTTTCATGCACGATCATCTTACGAGGGATACTTTCATAATTCTTCCGTGCCACATAGAAATAATTTGAATATCAGCAGTCTATCAACCAGGTGAGTAACTCAATATCGATGAACATCCGAAAGTCAAAACACAATGCGCTTTCTGAAATGCGCACCCTTCTCAGGAATTACCGAGCAGTTATAACATTCATCTAAATATCTGAAACTGAACATGCTGTCCATAATTCGTGACCTTCTCTTCAAGACTGAACTGCCACCTTGTACATGTAAATCCTAATCCCGCACAACACACTACATCTATTATGCCATCATGTGGGAACCACAAGAATCCCATTATCAACTTTGAGTCACCGGCAAATTACATACCCGGTTAGTTAGAAACCTTCCTCTTGCTTCCTTCTAGAAGGAAATCACAATACATAACACGTTTCCCACCCCAGTAGAAAATATCTAGTTCAAACCATGGTAGAAATCATAAAGAACTCTTTGAAATACATTTGCACATAACCAAACTATCAGAACTAAATTCCTCTAACTCGACAAAGCCACGCGGGTCACCAAACCCAAGAATATTTCCATCAAAACATCTGTAGATCCTAACCATGTCATAATTACCCAAACGAATCGAGCATACTATTACCATACTGTTCTAGCCTACTACCCAGTTGTCCTATTTTCTCCTAGTTTTTTCTGAATTACCCTCAAGTTGACATTTCTCCTTGTAAGAACACTACTGTAACGACCCGGCCGGTCGTTTCGAGAGTTATAGCCCCATTTTCCCCATTTCTGCTTCATTTTGTGTTAATTAGCAATATTATGTTATATCGGGTTAGTTGGTTTGAGTCCGGAAGAAATTCAGAGTGAAATGAGACACTTAGTCTCATAATTGAAAATTTTAAGTTAAAAAGTGGACCGGTTATGGACCTATGTGCAAAACGACCTCGGATTTGAATTTGGATGATTCCAATAGCTCCGTATGGTGATTTTGGGCTTAGGAGCGTGTCCGGAATATTATTTGGAAGTCCGTAGAGGAATTAGGCTTGAAATGCCGAAAGTTTCATTTTTGAGAAGTTTGATCGGGGGGTTGACTTTTTGGTATCGGGGTCGGAATCCGATTCTGAAAATTGAAATACCTCTGTTATATCATTTAAGACTTGTGTGAAAAATTTGAGGTCATTCGGACGTGATTTGATAGGTTCCGGAGTTATTTGTAGAAATTAGAAATTTCAAAGTTCATTAGGCTTGAATTGGGGTGTAATTCATGATTTTAGCGTTGTTTGAGGTGATTTGAGCATTCGACTAAGTTCGTATGATGTTTTAAGATTTTTTGGTATATTTAGTTGAGGTCCCGAGAGCCTCGGGTGAGTTTCGGAGGGTTAACAGATCAAAAATTGAACTATAACAGATGCTGCAATCTCCAGCGATCGAGCCTAGCAATATCCCAGAAAGCGAGACCATGATTGAGCCCAGAATCGAGGGGCACGATAGGAGACATGATCGAGCCCAGTATCGAGGGGCATGATCGAAGATATGATCAAGCCCAGAATCGAGGGGCTCGATCGAAGACATGATCAAGCCCAGAATCGAGGGGCATGATCGAGCCTAGAATCGAGGGGCATGATTGAAGATATGATCGAGCCCAGAGTCGAGGGCCACGATCGAAGATATGATCGAACCCAGTGTCGAGGGTCATGGTCGAAGGCCAGGATCGAAGGCATGATCGAAGGCCTAGGATCGAGAATCAAGATCGAAGGCCCAGGAACGAGGGCCAAGATCGAGGGCCAGGATCGAGGACCTTGATCGAAGACCGAGGATATCTGGGAAGAATTATAAAAATAGGGACTTCGTCCCATTCGCCATTTTTGTCAAATTGGAGCTTGAGGAGAGGCGATTTTTGGTATATTTTTCAAGGAAAACTTGAGGTAAGTCCCTTGTTATCATTTCTACTCCATAATATTGAATTATCATCGAATAATCCGACTAGATTACATGATTTTGAGGTGTAAATCGGAGATTGGAACTTAGAAATTAGGAAATAAGATTTATACATTTGAGGGTCGGGTTGAGGTCGGATTTTTGGTAAAATTGGTATGGGTAGACTCGTGGTTGAAAGGGCTTTCAGATTTTGTAACTTTTGTCGGGTTCCGAGACGTGGGGCCCACAGGCGATTTTTGAGCCAATTTCGGGTTTTGGTCTAAATTTGAAGCTTTTCTTGTGGAATTCATTCCATTAGCCTATATTGATGGTATTATACTGATTGTGAATAGATTTGGAGCATTTGGAGGCCGAATCCAGAGGCAAGAGCATTGCGAGGTAGAGATTCTGAATGCCCTATTTTACTGAAATGCCCGAGTGGCTTGAAATATTTATGACTGAGTGTGGCCGAGGGCCTGATTGGTGAGGATGATTGTGGATCGGGGCTGCCCTCATGCAGCATACTTGTGACTGAGTAAGGCCGAGGGCCTGATTTGTGAGGATGAGTGTGGATCGGGGCTACCCGCCTGCCGCATACTTTATTATTATTATCGCACATGAGTTATCCGTGCAGATTATAGCGCTTGGGATGAAGGATCCCCTCCGGAGTCTGTACACACTCCCAGTGAGCGCAGGTACCTACTGAGTGTGAGTTCCGAGTGCTGAGTGATTGTGAGGTATGCCCGAGTGGCAAGAGTGATTGTGAGGTATGCCCGAGTGGCAAGAGTTATTGTGAGGTATGCCCGAGTGGCAAGAGTGATTGTGAGGTTGCCTGAGGGGCTGTTTATGATTTCATCATTTTTACTCACATTTTTTGAGCCTTTGTTTGAAAAACTGTTGGAAAAATATCTTTAAATGATTTTTACTGCAACCGGGTTTAAACGAGACGATTTGATTCAAACACTGATTTTTAAGCATGTTGTACTTTACTGAGATTTCATGATATGAACGTTATATGCTTTATTGCTCGTCACTACTGCTCAATCTTTATTTATTGCTGTTACTTACTGAGTTGGCGTACTCACGTTACTCCCTGCACCTTGTGTGCAAATTCAGATGTAGCTGGACACGGTAGTGGTTATTGGGTTGTCTGGTTGCAGGTTTACTTGGAGATAGTAAGGTAGCTGTTTGGCGATCGCAGCCCCTGCTCTTCTCCCTCTTATCTTCCTCTAGTTGTATTTAGCTATTTTCCAGGCTAAGTTAGCCTTAATATTGTTAGACAGAACATAGTAGATGCTCATGACTAGTGACACCCCGATGTCGGGCTTTTCTTTTTCGCAATTCTGTTTTTCTTTGATTTGAACTCTTTTAAATGGAGGTTTTATTTTAAATAACCTTGGAATTATCTTTGAAATGAAATAACGGTTTGTTTTGGAAATGAGTCGGCTTGCCTAGTTCCACGTTAGGCGCCATCACGACAGGGTTAGTTTTGGGTCGTGACAGATTAGTATCAGAGCCTAGGTTACATAGGTCTCACGAGTCATGAGCGGGTTTAGTAGAGTCTTGTGGATCGGTACGGAGACGTCTGTACTTATCTTCAGGAGGCTGCAGAACATTTAGGAAACTCCACATTCTTGAATTCTTTTCGTGCGAATCTGGTGATTCTAATAACTAAACATTTGTTGTTTCATTCTCTCACAGATGGTGAGGACTCGTACTATCGGTCAGGAGGGCCAGCCACCAGTACCACCAGCCAAGGCCGCGAGAGGCCGAGGCCGTGGTAGAGGCCGTGGTAGGGGCAAAGGTGCAGCCCGTACAATAGTTAGGGGAGTACCTACAGATCCACCGGTTGTCCCAGACCAGGACCAAGTTCCAGTTGTTGATGCACCAGCTCAGGCACTACCTGTGCCTATTGTGATTCCAGGCCTTCAGGAGGCCCTAGCTCAGATTCTGACAGTGTGTTCTAGCCTTACTCAGATGATCTCTATTTCAATGGCCGCAGCCACTTCTCAGGCTAGGGGAGGCACTCAGACTCCTGTCGCTCGCACACCCGAGCAGGTTATTCAGGGACTTCAAACACCGGAGGTACCACCAGCCCAGCCGGTTGCTATTGTTCAGGATTATGTGGTTCCTGCTATGCCTGAGGATGATCAGCGTAGGTTGGAGAGGTTTGGGAGACTTCAGCCACCACCTTTCAGTGGCACAGAGAGAGGATGCTCAGGACTTTTTGGACAGGTGTCAGAGGATACTCCATATTGCTGGTATTTTGGAGACTTGTGGGGTCTCATTCACTACCTTTCAATTTTCTGGGGCTGCACTCAGATGGTGGGAGACTTACGAGAGGCGTAGGCCTGTTGGCGCAGCACCCCTTACTTGGCAGCATTTCTCCGTGTTCTTTTTAGAGAAGTGCGTGCCTTGATCCCGCAGAGAGGAGCTGCGTAGATAGTTTGAACGGCTTACCAGGGCGATATGTCGGTGACACAGTATGAGATGTGATTCTCCGAGTTGGCCCATCATGCTATCTAGTTGGTTCCCACGGATAGAGAGAGGATTATGAGGTTTATTGATGGCATCACTTATCAGCTACAGTTGCTCATGACTAGGGAGCGGGTTTCAGGTCCTACCTTTGATGAGGTTGTCGACGTTTCTCGGCAGATTGAGATGGTTCGTGGTCAGGAGAGGGTTGAGAGGGAGGCCAAGAGGCCTCGTGGTCAGGGTGGATTCAGCGGTGCTCCTTTTGGGGGTCAGTTCCAGCACAGTAGAGGTCGTCATTTCAAATAGGCTCAGTCAGCTCGGCCATTTCATCGGGGTGCATCATTTGGCCATGGTTCTCACAGTTCTCATCAGGGTCACTCATCACTTGGTGCCCTTACAGTTCAGAGTTCGTCCCGTGCTCCACCTGTTCAGGGCTCTTCCATGCCAGGTTCTTCTACCAGTCATCCCAGTGCTAGGGGTTTTTAGTTTCCACCGCCAGCACCAGGGAGTTGTTTTGAGTGTGGGGAGCTTGGGCATATATGGAGGCAGTGTCCTCGACGTCACGGAGGTCTATCTCAGCAGAGGAGTCAGCCTCCAACTACAGCACCAGTTACATCACCAGTCGCCCAGTCAGCTCGGGGTGGAGGTCAGTCAGCTAGGGGTCACCCTAGAGAGGGGAGGTAGATCAGGGGGTAGTCACGCCCGTTTCTATGCTCTCCCTGCCAGACCAGATGCTATTGTTTCAGATGCTGTGATTACAGGTATTGTCTCAGTTTGCCACAGAGATGCCTCAATATGATTTGACCCTGGTTCCACATATTCATATGTTTCCTCATATTTTGCCCATTTTTTGGATATACCCCGTGAGTCCTTAGTTTCATCTGTACGTGTATCTACTCCTATGGGCGATACTATTATTGTGGACCGCGTATATCGGTCATGTGTGGTGACTATTGGGGGTCTAGAGACCCGAGTAGATCTATTGTTGCTCAGTATGGTTGACTTTGATATGATATTGGGTATGGATTGGTTATCTCCATGTCATGCGGTTCTAGATTGCCACGCTAAGGCGGTGACATTGGCTATGCCGGGAATTTTGAGGGTTGAGTGGAGCGGTTCTATAGATTATGTACCAAGTAGGGTGATTTCATATTTGAAGGCTCATCGCATGGTTGAGAAGGGTTGCCTATCTTATTTGGCTTTCGTGAGGGATGTTAGTGCAGAGACTCCTGTCATTGATTCTGTTTCGATGGTACGTGATTTTTCGGATGTATTTCTTACACACCTACCGGGCATGTTGCTTGACAGGGATATTGACTTTGGTATTAATATGGTGCCGGGCACTCAGCCCATTTCTATTCCACCGTATTGTATGGAACCAGCGGAGTTGAAGGAATTGAAAGAACATCTTTAGGAACTCGTTGATAAAGGGTTTATTCGGCCTAGTGTGTCACCTTGGGGTGCACCAGTTCTATTTGTGAAGAAGAAGGATGGTTCCATGAGAATGTGTATTGATTACATACAGTTGAACAAGGTCACAGTCACGAATAAGTATCCTTTGCCTCGTATTGATGATTTATTCGACCAGTTTCAGGGAGCGAGGGTGTTCTCTAAGATTGATTTGAGGTCCGGTTATCACCAGCTGAAGATTCAGGATTCAGATATTCTTAAAACAGCTTTCAGGACCCGATATGGCCATTATGAGTTCTTGGTGATGTCTTTTGGGCTGACCAATGCCCCCGCAACGTTCATGCATTTGATGAATAGTGTATTTCAACCCTATTTGGACTCATTCATTGTGGTATTTATTGATGATATCCTGGTGTACTCTCGTAGCCAGGAGGAGCACGCTCAGCATTTGAGGGTTGTATTGCAGAGCTTGAGGGAGGAGAAACTTTATGCAAAGTTCTCCAAATGCGAGTTTTGGCTTAGTTCAGTAGCATTCTTGGGGCACGTGGTGTCCAGTGAGGGTATTCAGGTGGACCCGAAGAAGATAGAGGCGGTGTAGAGTTGGCCCAGACCGTCGTCAGCCACAGAGATTAGGAGTTTTCTTGGTTTGGCGGGTTACTACCATCGCTTTGTGGAGGGATTTTCATCTATTGCATTGCCCTTGACCAAATTGACCCAAAATAGTGCTCCATTCAGGTGGTTGGATGAGTGTGAGGAGAGCTTTCAGAAGCTCAAGACTGCTTTGACCACAACTCCAGTGTTAGTTCTGCCATCAGCTTCAAGTTTTTACACCGTGTATTGTGATGCCTCGAGGATAGGTATTGGTTGTGTTTTAATGCAGGAGGGTAGGGTGATTGCCTATGCTTCACGCCAGTTGAAAACCCATGAGAAAATTTATCCTGTCCATGATCTTGAGTTAGCAGCCATTGTTCACGCCTTGAAGATTTGGCGTCATTATTTGTATGAGGTTCATTGTGAGATCTATACTGATCACCGGAGTCTGCAGTATCTGTTAAAGTAGAAGGATCTTAATTTGCGTCAGCGGAGATGGTTGGAGATTCTTAAGGACTATGATATCACTATTTTGTACCATCCGGGGAAAGCCAATGTGGCGGCCGATGCTTTAAGTCGCCGGGCAGAGAGTTTGGGGAGTTTAGCATATCTTCCAGCAGCAGAGAGACCTTTGGCATTAGATGTTCATTCCTTAGCAGGCCAACTTGTCAGATTGGATATTTCGGAGCCTAGTCGGGTATTGGCTTGTGTGGTCTCCAGGTCTTCTCTTTATGACCATATCAGGGAGCGTCAGTATGATGACCCTCACTTGCTTGTTCTTCAGAACAGGGTTCGGAGAGGTGATGCTAGGGATGTGACTATTGGTAAGGACGGTGTGCTGAGAATGCAGGGCCGGATATGTGTGCCTAATGTAGATGGGCTTCGAGAGTTGATTCTTGAGGAGGCCCACAGCTTGCGGTATTCCATCCATCCGGGTGCCGCAAAGATGTACCAGGATTTGAGGCAGCACTATTGGTGGAGGCGGATGAAGAAGGATATAGTTGGGTTTGTGGCTCGGTGTCTAAACTGTCAGCAGGTTAAGTATGAGCATCAGAGATCGGGTGGCTTGCTTCAGAGATTAGAGATCCTAGAGTGGAAGTGGGAGCGGATCACTATGGATTTTGTAGTTAGGCTCCCACGGACTTCGAGGAAGTTTGATGCTATTTGGGTTATTCTGGATCGGCTGACCAAGTCCGCGCACTTCATTCAAATTGGTACTACTTACTCTTCAGAGCGATAGGCTGGAATTTACATCCGAGAGATCGTTCGCCTGCATGGTGTCCCAGTTTCCATCATTTCGGATAGGGGTACTCAGTTCACATCGCAGTTTTGGAGGGCCGTGCAGTGAGAGTTGGGTACTTAGGTTGAGTTAAGCACAACTTTTCACCCTTAGACAGACGGGCAGTCTGAGCGCACTATTCGGATATTGGAGGACATGTTGACTTTCGAGATTCATGGGATCAGGTTCTACCACTCGCGGAGTTTGCATATAATAACAGCTATCAGTCGAGTATTCAGATGGCCCCGTACGAGGATTTGTATGGGAGGAGATGTAGATCTCCGATTGGATGGTTTGAGCCGGGTGAGGCTAGGCTCTTAGGTACAGACTTGGTCCAGGACGCATTAGATAAGGTGAAATTAATTCAGGAACGGCTTCGTACGGCACAGTCTAGGTAGAAGAACTACGCAGATAGGAAGGTCCGTGATGTGTCTTTTATGGTTGGGGAGAAGGTTTTGCTGAAGCTATCACCCGTGAAGGGTGTTATGAGGTTTGGGAAGAGGGCCAAGTTGAGTCCCCGGTTCATTGGGCCATTTGAAGTGCTTCAGAGAATAGGGGAGGTGGCTTATAATCTTGCCTTTCCACCCAGCTTGTCGAGTGTGCATCCAGTGTTTCATATTTCCATGCTCCAGAAGTATATTGGAGATCCTTCCCATGTTTTGGATTTCAGCACGGTTCAGTTGGAGGGTGATATGACTTATGATGTGGAGCTGGTGGCTATTTTAGATCGGCAGGTTCGAAGGTTGAGGTCAAAGGGTATAGCTTCAGTGGAGGTGCAATGGAGAGGTCAGCCTATAGAGGAGGCCACCTGGGAGACCGAGCGGGAGATGCGGAGCAAAAATCCATGCCAATTCGAGACTCCAGGTATGTTTCTAGACCCGTTCGAGGACGAACGAATGATTAAGAGGGGGAGGATGTAACGACCCGGCCGGTCGTTTCGAGAGTTATAGCCCTATTTTCCCCATTTCTGCTTCGTTTTATGTTAATTAGCAATATTATATTATATCGAGTTAGTTGGTTTGAGTCCGGAAGGAACTCAGAGTGAAATGAGACACTTAGTCTCATAATTGAAAATTTTAAGTTAAAAAGTGGACCGGTTATGGACCTATGTGTAAACGACCTCGGATTTGAATTTTGATAATTCAAATAGCTCCGTATGGTGATTTTGGGCTTAGGAGCGTGTCCGGAATATTAGTTGGAAGTCCGTAGAGGAATTAGGCTTGAAATGACGAAAGTTTCATTTTTGAGAAATTTGACCTGGGGGTTGACTTTTTGATATCGGGGTCAGAATCCGATTCTGAAAATTGGAATACCTCTATTATGTCATTTAGGACTTTTTTGCAAAATTTGAGGTCATTCGGACGTGATTTGAAAGGTTCTGGCGTTGTTTGTAGAAATTAGAAATTTAAAGTTCATTAGGCTTGAATTGGGGTGTAATTCATGGTTTTAGCGTTGTTTGTGGTGATTTGAGGATTCGACTAAGTTCGTATGATGTTTTAGGATTTGTTGGTATATTTGGTTGAGGCCCCGAGAGCCTCGGGTGAGTTTCGGAGGGTTAACGGATCAAAAATTGAACTACAACAGCTGCTGCAATTTCCTTCTATTGGAAATTTCTTCTGCCAGCGATCGAGCCCAGCAATCTCCCAGAAATCGAACCCATGATCGAGCCCAGAATCTAGGGGCACGATAGGAGACATGATCGAGCCTAGAATCGAGGGGCATGATCGAAGATATGATCGAGCCCAGAATCGAGAGGCACATTCAAAGACATGATCGAGCCCAGAATCAAGGGGTATGATCGAAGATATGATCGAGCCCAGAATCGAGGGGCATGATCGAAGATATGATCGAGCCCAGAGTCGAGGTCCACGATCGAAGATATGATCGAGCCCAGGGTCGAGGGTCACGGTCGAAGGCCAGGATCGAAGGCCTAGGATCGAGAATCAGGATCAAAGGCCCAGGATCGAGGGCCAGGATCGAGGGCCAAGATCGAGGGCCAGGATCGTGGACCAGGATCGAGGACTTTGTCCCATTCGCCATTTTTGTCAAATTGGAGCTTGAGGAGAGGCGATTTTTGGTATATTTTTCAAGGAAAACTTGAGGTAAGTCCCTTGTTATCATTTCTACTCCATAATATTGAATTATCATCGAATAATCCGACTAGATTACATGATTTTGAGGTGGAAATCGGAGATTGGAACTTAGAAATTTGGAAATAAGATTTATACATTTGAGGGTCGAGTTGAGGTCGGATTTTGGTAAAATTGGTATGGGTAGACTCGTGGTTGAAAGGGCTTTTAGATTTTGTAACTTTTGTCGAGTTCCGAGACGTGGGCCCCACAGGCAATTTTTGAGCCAATTTCGGGTTTTGGTCTAAATTTGAAGCTTTTCTTGTGGAATTCATTCCATTAGCGTATATTGATGGTATTATACTGATTGTGAATAGATTTGGAGCATTTGGAGGCCGAATCTAGAGGCAAGAGCATTGCGATTTAGAGATTTGACCGGTTTAAGGTAACTAACGATTGTAAATCTAGTGCTGAGGGTATAAAACCCGGGATTTTGTATCATTTTACTATTTTGAAGTGACGCACATGCTAGGTGACGGGCGTGTGGGCGTGCACTGTTGGGGATTTGTGACTTGGTCCGTCCCGTAGCAACTGTAAAGTTGCATACTTTGTTGAAACCATTTGTTACTTATATGTTTTAGAAAGAATTTATGTAAATTGGGCTGAATGCCATGTTTGGGCCTAGCGCCAATGCTGTTTGGACCCTTAGGGGTTGTTTCTTACCATCCTCTCATTGTTTTCGATTGAAAATCTATGCTCAGTCATGTTTATGCTTGTTTACCGCATAACTCAGTTTTTATGACTCTATTTTGATGCATATAAATATTTTGGGCCGAATGCCCTGTTTTACTGAAATGCCCGAGTGGCTTGAAATATTTATGACTGAGTGTGGCCGAGGGCCTGATTGGTGAGGATGCGTGTGGATCGGGGCTGCCCTCCTGCAGCATACTTGTGACTGAGTAAGGCCTAGGGCCTGATTTGTGAGGATGAGTGTGGATCGGGGGCTGCCCGCCTGCAGCATACTTTATTATTATCGCACGTGAGTTGTCCGTACAGATTATAGCGCTTGGGATGAAGGATCCCCTCCGGAGTCTATACACACTCCCAGTGAGCGCAGGTACCTATTGAGTGTGAGTGCCGAGTGTTGAGTGACTGTGAGGTATGCCTGAGTGGCAAGAGTGATTGTGAGGTATGCCCGAGTGGCAAGAGTTATTGTGAGGTTGCCCGAGGAGCTGTTTATGATTTCATCATTTTACTCACATTTGCTAAGCCTTTGTTTGAAAAACTGTTGGAAAAATATCTTTAAATGATTTTTACTGGAACCGGGTTTAAACAAGAGGATTTGATTCAAACACCGATTTTTAAGCATGGTGTACTTTACTGAGATTTCATGATATGAACGTTATATGCTTTATTGCTCGTCACTACTGCTCAATCTTTATTTATTGTTGTTACTTACTGAGTTGGCGTACTCACGTTACTCCCTGCACCTTGTGTGCATATTCAGGTGTAGCTGGACACGGTAGCGGTTATTGAGTTGTCTGGTTGCAGGTTTTCTTTGAGATAGTAAGGTAGTTGTTTGGCGATCGCAGCCCCTGCTCTTCTCCCTCTTATCTTCCTCTAGTTGTATTTAGCTATTTTCCAGGCTAAGTTAGCCTTGATATTGTTAGACAGAACATAGTAGATGCTCATGACTAGTGACACCCCGATGTCGGGCTTTTCTTTTTCGCAATACTGTTTTTCTTTGATTTGAACTCTTTTAAATGGAGGTTTATTTTAAATAACCTTGCAATTATCTTTGAAATGAAATATCGGTTTGTTTTGGAAATGAGTCGGCTTGCCTAGTTCCACGATAGGCGCCATCACGACAGGGTTAGTTTTGGGTCGTGACAACTACGATCCTTACCCAAAACACACTACAAGACATCCTAACATAAAACAACACCGCCCTAAGGCCCATAAGCTACTATACTCTTCTTCAGCACCCCATAAATACCACAACCGAGACCCACACTCTGGAAATACCTTATCTGAATTTAAAATTGTTCTTTAACCTTTGTTATAATGGAATATAGAATCCATAGTCATACGGAAATACCGCAAGTCCCGGTACCATCAAATGCAAATCTCATATTTTTATCCATACACGAGTCCGGAGAAATTCTCAATTACTGTTTATAAATCTCGAACCCATTAGAACTTTCTCAAGAGTCACCCACCTTGATCAAATCCAAATTGTACCACCTAGACGGGCCAGAAGACACATGCCCCATTAGCACAACAACACCCAAAGAAGTAACCCTTCCTTAACACCACCAATCAAATTCATACTCCGTGCACACTACATCCTTCACAAATAACAACCCACTCATTCCATGACTTTCATATATTCATAAGTGCAATATAACCCGTATCCAGGAATTTTCTCATCATTGATCTCAACCTCTGCAGTCATAACTGATCCACAAGTATGTCTCGGGCCAAAACTAAAATTTAACATATAACCATGAAATTGAATGGTCAATAGCAGGCTCCCCCACTTGGCTCAAAGCCATGGATTAAGCACTCAATAACTCACAATACTCATACTCTATTACTGCCATAATACTGCAGTCAGTTCTATGAAAATTCTTCACAAGCTCAGGTAACACAAACCATAAAATACCTCAATCATCCGCTAAGATCGCATTTATTCTCTTGACGGTCAGGTCGACTTCCTTGACCATTTCAAATTCAAATCTCAACATATACACCTCGCTGGTAGAAATGAAAGCCTCCACACAACATCATAATAATCGCACATCCATAGCTTACCCCGCAGGTGATAACCTACCTGCTTAGTTGCAAACTGACACCTCTCCATAACCTTTCACAACCACAACTACTACGCCATAAGTTAATCTCTATGAGTCCAAACGCATTAAAAAGACATGAGAATTTAATTTGTCCCACAATTTCACAACGTGAAAGATCCTTCAACACGCTCATAACTCGAGACTATACATCAAATCAATACGGAAATCAAGCACGCAATGGAGCTTTTTACATCTCGAGAAACTCTTCTGTCACGTTCAAACCATCCGAACATATTCCACAGTCGCATAATAATCATTATTCAGTCATTCCACCGCCCATCGAGCCACATATTCCACTCGTGGGGACATTACCAGACATATGTGTCCAAATGTACAAGTTCTCATAAGTGAAACTACCGAGTCTAAGTTGCGGTCTAAACCTTGCCTCAAATCCTCCAGACTGGCCTATCACCAAAATACAGAATACACATCTCGCACGTCATCCCTGAAATCACAAGTCGATAATGAATAGCTGATACCGAGTGCTCACATGCGAACACGAATGCGTGGAAGGAATTCAAAGAGTTAAGTTTCAAGCTGAATCAATTCTGCATGATAAGGAAAGAAAGATGGGAAATTATCCTAAATGCCTTATAGCCTCTCGAAGATAAGTATGGACGTCATCATAACGATCCACAAGACTCTACTAGACACTTAGTCATGACTTGTAGAACCTATAAACCTAGAGCTCTGATACCAACTTGTCATGACCCAAAATTCACCTAGTCATGATGGCACCTAACCCAACCCGTTAGGTAAACCAATTAACAACTATGCAATTTCATTAATATATAACTGGCTCTAATACACTCTCCAAGGACTGGTAGTACAAATCATGAGCTTCTAAGATTAGAAATTACAAAGTTGTTATGAAATAAATACATCATCTGTTCAAAATGTACATAAATAGATATTTATAAATTTAAGTCTACCATGAATAAGAGGCAGCTATGACCGGAATGCATGTGCGTCTTCAAATCCAGCTCTCGTCGATCATAACAACATCAACATCCAAAATCTGCACGCAAGATGCAGAAATGTAGCATGAGTACAACCGACCCAATGTACTCAATAAGTAATAACCCTAACCTTAGGTTGAAAGTAGTGACGAGCTGGAACAAAGGTCAGGGTCCAATACCAATAGCCAACAACAAATCATAACAATATAATGAAAATAACACCAGTAATAACTCAACAATAAATGCTCAGCTTGTTCCGAAAAATAAACATTTACTTTTTAATTATAACAGTAAAACTCAAATCTTTTTACCGAAATCACCAAAATATGAGTACATTTTGTAAAAACTATGATTTTTTCCAAAACCTTTTCAACAACAGATAGGATGTTTCATTTTCAAATGGCATGAGGAAAACACATCTCTATGCCCATATATCAATGAGTATGTTAAGTCATGAATGACGCCATATTGCAGAATATGAGGAAAAGTGCATCTCTATGCCAGTATGTCAAGTGTGCATGTCAAAGCGATGCAACTAAGTGATAAAACCATATGCATACTCTCAGAGTATCAATTCAGTCAGTCCTCCCAATCACTCAGTCCTCATAGTCACTCAATCCTCACAGTCACTCAATCCTCCCAAATCGCTCGGCACTCACACTCAGTAGGTACCTACGCTCACTGTGGGTGTGTACAGACTCCGAAGGGGCTCCTTCAGTCCAAGCGCTATAACAAGCCAATCATGGCATAAATCAATAAAACATGTTGTGGCGCGCAGCCCGATCCCATTAATATCCTCATCATCAGACCCTCGGCCTCACTCAGTCTCAATTCTCTCCAATCTCTCGAGCTTACAATGTCATGAAAATTAGCCCAAAAATGATGATATGATGAATCAATAAATAGCAACAGAGACTGAGAGATGATATGAAATGAATGTACATGGCTGAGTATGAAGTTATAAGTTAAACAAATAATTCGAAAGCAGAAATGACCTCAGTGACTCCCAACAGAATAAGCATGAAGCCTAGACATGGTTTCTAACATGAATCACAGCTCGATAACTCTAGTACGTAGAGATTTTATGATTACATATAAGTTCTGGTAACTACACAGTACTATAGAAATAACAGAGTCACAGTTCACACGGTGCACGCAAACACGCCCGTCACCTAGCATGTTTGTCACCTCAACACCAAACACATAAAACGTATAATCAGGGTTCATACCCTTAGCTCCAAGTTTAGAAGAGTTACTTACCTCGAACAAGCCGAATCCAATGTCGAGCAAGCTAAACAATGCTGCAGAAATTCCATTTTGCACGTATCAACCTCCTAACGGTTCGAACCTAGTTATAATTAATTTGATTCAATCAACACAAATTATAGGAATTAATTCTATATCAAAATACTAATTTTCCCACAAAATCCAAAATTACACTCAAAACTTGCACATCTCGGAACCCGACAAAAGTTACAAAATATGAATGTACATTCAACCCTGAGTCCAACCATACCAATTTTATCAAATTCTGACATAAACTCGACCCTCAAATCTTCAAATTAAACCATGAGGGTTTTCTTAATTTCCAACTTAATTGACTAATTAAATGTTAAAAACAACCGTGGATTCGGGTAATTTGACCAAAATTGAGTTAAGAACACTTACCCCATTGTTTTACTTGAAAATCTCTCGAATATTGACTCTTCCCAAGCTCCAATTCGTCAAAAATGAAATATGTGATGAAGCCTCATTTTCAGAACTTAAAGTTTATGTCCAGGCTTTTTCTTCTTCGCAAACACGACCCTTGCCTAGCGTTCGCGAAGCACAAAAATATGTTGTCATAATTTTCTCCTTCTCGTTTGCGACTTCCTTGTCACGTTCGGGCCTGGTTGACTAGACTACCCGTTGAAAGCACCCCGTACCGGAGGTACAGAAGACACTGGCAGTGCATAATATGGAACTTGAGGTTTGGGAGTAGCCGGAATACGACTGGAAGCTGGAGTGCTGAATGAATAGGACGACTCATATAACCTCTACCATGATGGGCTACAACTAGGGCAAGAGAATTATTATATGTGCTAGAAACTCAGGGTCTCTTAGCTTCACTCTCCCATATCCGCGTACCTTCCAATCTCCTAGAAATTGACACCACCTGTTGGAATGTGATGTCCATCACTAGCTCTCGGGCCATACTGTATATGATATTAGGGTGGAGATCCTCAATAAATCTGCGAATCCGCTCTCGAACATAAGCAACTAAGGCTTGTGTATGCCTCGCCAAATCACTAAATCGGACTGCATACTCTGACACGGTCATAGAACCCTGGCGTAGCTGCTCAAACTCTGTGCGCCATGCATCTCTAAGACTCTGAGGAACATACTCCCTTAAGAACATATCTGAAAATTGAGTCCAAGTGAGTAAAGATGCCTTAGAAGGACTATCTAAAATCACAAATCACACCCCAATTCAAGCTTAATGTAACTTAAGAATTTCCAACTTCTACATTCAATATCGAAACCTATCAAATCATGTCCGATTGACCTCAAATATTGCACACAAGTAATAAATGACATAACGGAGCTATGAAAATTTTTGGAACTGGATTCCGACCCCAATATCAAAAAGTCAACTACTCGATCAAACTTCCAAACTTTAAATTCCTATTTTAGCCATTTCAAGCCTAATTTCACTACAGACTTCCAAATAAAATTCTGATCATGCTCCTAAGTTTAAAATCACCATACGAAGCTGTTGGAATGATCAAATTCTATTCCGGGGTCATTTTCACATAATTCGATATCCGGTCACTATTTGAACTTAAGCTTTTAAAACTTTTAATTTCTAATCAAAATTCCATATCTCGGGCTAGGGACCTTGGAATTTGATTCTGGGCATACGCCAAGTCCCAAATAACGATACGGACCTACCGGAACTGTCAAAATACTGATCCGAGTCCATTTACTCAAAATGTTGACCAAAGTCAACTCAATTGAGTTTTAAAGCTCTAATTCACATTTTTATCTATTTTTCAAATAAAAACTTTCTAGAAAATTTTACTGATTGCACACGTAATTCGAGGAATGATAAATAGTATTTTTCGAGGTCTTAGAACACAAAATTAATTATTAAATTTAAAGATGACACTTTGGGTCATCGCAAAGGCTTTGGTGTATTGGACATCAGAAATATTTCCACAGGCTGAGACCCTGTTGCAGAGGATGTACAGCCATATTTTGGCTTCAGCTGTGAAGTCGATCGACTTCAAACCCCTTTTCTTGTTGGCCCTTTTTGCTCTCATGCTTTCGGGATAGAGTTTAGGAACAAGGCATTCTCTGTTGTTGCAATGATTCTTTTCTCGCACTGGTGAGTTGTGTGTCGGGAAAGTTCGTACGCTTAAGATTAGCGTAGAACTCACGAACCCACTCCTCATTGGCCTTTCACAGAGTAGGAATAAAGCACGGCTATCGGAGGTTTGTAGACGGCCATAGAATTCTGGGAATAGCTCGGCCAATTTCTCCTTGGCAATCCCTTTTCAAGCACGATCTTTTTTATGAGAAGGTTTTCATAATAGCGGCGTTGTCAGTCTGCTGACATGAAGCGTGAGTTATCAAATTGTTCCTCCACAGCCTCCTCCTCAATTTCATGATCAAGCAGAGCATTGTCGTTAGTCAGGCATTACCTTCAAAAAATCAAAACAATGTTAGTCGGGCAGTAGAATCATGTTAAGCAATTCAAAAAAAATGCAATTATACCAAAGAATCAAGTCGAACGGGACCCGAAAGCTCCAGTTGCAAAGCTACTGGTTTTGGCAAATCTGCCTAGTTTTTGCACTTGCGGAAAAACCATCGCAGGTGTGGTCCCGCTTCTGCGGTTTTGCCCAGCTGACCAGAAATCGCACCTGTGGAAAGGGCCTCGCAGGTGTGGCCATATTTGCGCTTCTGCAGTGTTCTTCAGCGGTTTCATGAACCAAGAAATTTTTTACTCTTTCAATTCTTAAATATGATTTTAGCACATAATTTATACTCAAGAATTCTAAATTATTGCAATACCTGAACCTACTACTCTATTAAACCTGATTTTGTGGTACGTAGCGACAAATATTTGGTCGGACAATTCGTCGAACACATGACAAGCAATGAGAAGGTATGCTTCTTGAAATAAATAGGGTACTCAGTATACTCTCAAGTATACTCTCAACCAATATCCCGCACTCCTAAAACTAAAATTGATAGAAGAAAAAGGAAACTAGAATGTAACAAAAATAGCCATTGCGATGAAGAAGAAGAAGAAAAAGAGATAAAGAATAAAAAAAAGAGAAAAGTAGAAGAGAGGAGTAGAAAAAAGAATTAAGAACCATACTTGTGTGTCTTGTGAGTGAGAAGTCGAGTATGAGTAGTAGTTGCTTTGTGTAAGAGAGGAGGGGGAGTTTTGAGATTTGGGGAAAATTAGAGTCTCACCTGATAAAGGGTTTTAAAATTTACCCGTTCGACCGCTTTTGCGGAAATTTTAGCGCTTCTGCGGGACCACTTTTGCTGCTGCCAAACTGCTTTTGCAATATTATCCGCATCTACGCTTCTTTGGGCGCTTCTGCAAGGCCGTATCTGTGGCGAATTTTTCGCATATGCGATTACACAAGATGATTGGTGCACAGATTTTTCAGCCACTGTTTCTGTGCACTCCAACACCTCAAACTCCTCAATCCAACTCCAAAGCAATTTAAAACTTGGCAGATTAGTCAAAAATAATATACTAAGCTATACTAAAAAGAAAATTTCAAAAACGATCAAAAATGTTGAAAACGATGGGTTGCCTCCCACCAAGCGCTGAATTTAATGTCGTGGCATGACGCGGATCAACATTATCACTTTTTAAGCCACTTGGACGATATGAATCGGGCACCTAATTTAGAATAAATCTTGTGACCACGAGTGGTGGGGGTGGTAAGTGGATGATCAAGCCAAACTTTAATTTCTTCATATTGCATTTCTTGGCTTTCATTTGAGGAATGTCATTTTGCTTCCTTGTACCTTCAAACTGTAAAATGTATGGCCTTTGTCTTTCGTCCTCGCACTCCCTCATTGACTCGTGTAGTTCAATTCCCATATCACCACACAATTTCAATGTTGAAAAATGCTTGGACTGTGACATCAAACCTCCAAATTGCAATTCTTCCCGGATTTTGACATCCTCTTTTTCCTCCGGACTAGAGTCAATCTCAATCATATTTTCAATTACACCGGTTGACTCTAATTCCATATTTTTCTTGGCATCACTAACAAGCATAGAGTCGGTTGGCGAAAGTTCAATTCTTGATTCCACAAAATAAAGCTCACTTTCTTCCTCGATGTCAGACTCTTCTTGACTTCTTTCCACACTCTCAAGTTGGTGGGCATAGTGAGCCTCAACCATTATTTTCATTCGTTCTTCCAAAGAGTGGATATTGCCATCATTTTGAGTCAAGACTTGTTTCAAGTCCTCGAGTGCCAAGTTGTGCTTCTCCTCATTTTCAAGAATGACCTCCAACATGAGCATCATCCTCTCATTTTTAGCATTTGAGAGTTCTTCTTGGTTTTGATCAAGTGCCAATGAAGAATTTTCGGCTTCAACATCTACGAAAAGTTCTTGGCTATCATTCACTTCCGAGGAATTTTGAACCTCTAAAGCTTCAGGAATTTCTTCCATTTATGAGTTCAACCTTTCAAGCGCCAAGTCATTTTGGAGGCTATTTTCCAAAAGCTTCTCCAAGGCATTTTGCTCTTTGTTTCCTCCTTCAAGTAGGCATTATAACATGAGCTTGAACTCTCCATTTTGACCATGCTCAATTTCTTCCACCTTTATATCCCTATAATTTCCATCACAAAAAGTGGAATCATGATAGCGGGGGCTTGGGGGAAGGAAGGAAAAATAAGCACAATTATCCCAATGACCATTTTGACGATCACACTTATCACAAATACTCCACTCATGGGTTTGCGATTGTGCGCACAATCCACCCCCGAGAGAATTTAAACAATTTTGCCACGGGTGTGGTCCTCCACAATAAGGACAAGGGTCATCAAAGTATGAACAACTACCATCCGACCAATTTTCATTATATGATGCCATTTTTCAAACCTAAGAAAACAAACAAGAAACAAATAAGAAGAAATAATAATTACACAAATATTCACAAGTTTGGACAAAAGCACTTACGCTTACTTCTCAAATAACCTAAATACGCCAAATTATTCCACGGCAACGGCACCAATTTCGATGACATCCAAATCCACTACTAAAAAGTAAATGGGCACGGTTGCATGCAATATAATTTACCTAACTATGAGCTGGGGTCGAATCCCATAGAGAACAATATATAGATGATTAGGCGTGTAAGAGAATTATCACTTATTATGCTAAGCCAAATACGTAAAATATGATTGTGAAAATATTATAGCTAATTGCGAAAATGTAAACTAACCTAGAAACCAAATAAATTGATCAATGGCTACAAGTATGGATGCATCGAGAATTACACTCAAGTAACGATCCAATGTATTTCACGATTTTATAAATATGAGCGAGTTTATGTTAAATCTTTCCCAACCCCAAATAATTTTTCCCAAAATTAATTCAAAGTTATTGGGATAGTCCTAGGGTTAGCAAATACCTTTGGAAACATTAAAGAACAAGAATAATTAAAGAAATAATAACTCACATCATAATAAATAAAAATTATTCAATACATAAGCACAACAAGATATTTAATCCACACTTTAAATATGAATATTTCCATAATCAAGATTAATGTGTTGGAAACACTACTACACACTTAGATATACAATACAAAGCAAGGAAATGAAGAAATGAACATAAATGGGTAAGTAATTCTCAATCAAAAGCTTCAAATCTTTAAGACCCAAGTGTGTGTGCAAGAACCCTAGCTCCAAAACTTGTTTTCTCTAGTCTAAAGACTTAACAATAAGCCAAAGATCTCTTTCCAATAAGCTAGGTCGTATATTTGTGGGTTTGGAGTTGAGAAAATATGAATTGTCAATCCTGTCCAAGCCTGAAGCCCGTTGACCACACCTGCGGAAGAATCCTCGCAGGTGCGGCTCCGCAGATGCGGATAGCTAACCGTAGAAGCGAAATTAGATGGGAAACTCTGACTCCGCAAAAGCAGACTTGCACGCATAGATGCGCGATCGCAGATGCGATCATTAAGTGCAGAAGCACTGCTGCAGATGCGGTTGGACGATCGCGAAAGCGATTTTTGCTAGCTATGTCTTCTCCCGCATATGCGGGTGCTTTCTCGCAGATGCGAGATCGCATAAGCGACCTGCCTTCCGTCGATGCGATATATCTGAAGGCTTTTGCATTGTTTCAACTCATTTTTTCTCAATTCCACTTCAATTGAATTCAACTCTCTTCATGGCATCATTTACCTAAACATCTAGTAATACACACCATAAACAACCTTATATTATAATTAAAGGACGCAAAATCTAAAGAAAATAGACTAAAGTAAGTGATAAAATCACCATTCATCAGACATAACAAGCACATCCATGAATATATGCATACAATAAGATCACTATCTTCACACCGACAGAAGTCTCCAAGCACTAACGCGCCAAGCTAAGAATCATTTTTCCCTCTGACATTTACCTGTTGCTCCTTCTGCATATGGCCAAACAGTCTCCTTATCATTACATAAGGCTAAGCATTGACTTTCCTTGCAAGAGGCTAAGCATTTCCTCCAATATTGCATAAGGCTAAGCACTGCCTTCCCTTACATAAGACTAAGCAGCGCCTCCGTTCTTCGCATGAGGCTAAGCATTTCCTCCATTATTTCATAAAGTTAAGCATTGCCTTCCCTCACATGAGACTAAGAAGTGTCTCCATTCTTTGCATGATGCTAAGGATTGCCTCCATTATTGCATAAGTCTAAGCACTGCCTTCCCTTGCATGAGAATAAGCACTATCTCCACTACATTGCCTCCATTATTGCATAAATCTAAGCACTACCTTCCCCTATATAAGACTAAGCACTGCCTACACTACATTGCATGAGGCTAAGCATTGCCTCCATCATTGCATAAGGCTAAGCACCACATTTCATTGCATGAGACTAAGCATATTGCATGAGACTAAGCACTGCCTACACTATTTCATAAGGATAAGCAATACCTTTCCTCGCATGATGCTAAGCATTGCCTCTATTATTGAATAATGCTAAGCACTGACTTCCCTTGCATGAGACTTAGCACTGTCTCCATTATTTGTACGAGGCTAAGCTTTGCCTCCATTATCACATAGGGCTAAACTCTGCCTTCCTATGCATAGGGCTAAACACTTCCCTCATCACACACAAGGCTAAGTGATTTCTTGTCCTGTCTTCGTATAAAACTAAGCATTAGTTTTTCCCTCTATCAAACGATCGATATTATGCATCTTTACATTTCAGGGGTTGAAACATCGCCACATTGTCCAAAGGCATCATAGTCTGAGGGCATCAACCTCACAGCCCAAATAGACCATCCCATGGCCGGAGGATCTCTCAAAATAACATATCAATATTCAAAGGCGTCATAGTACAGAGGCACCATCCTCATGGCCCGAGGGCACCATTTGATGGGCTGCGAATCCCTTATCATATGCTTAATGGCCCGGGTCGTCATGGTCTAACGACATCATCCTCATCGTCCAAAGTCAACTCTAATGGTCCGAAGGAAATTTACATCATATTTAAATTGTTGCAACAACCCATATGTATTTGCGCGCATTGTATTTTAAGTTTTGCATGTAACTCGGGAGGTAACTGTTCTACAAAAAGGAGCAATTTGCTCTTCGGTTTCCGTTCACAATGTTCACGTCCTTCGAACATGTCAAACATAATCGATGATCAGTAATTGACAACCCTCTATACCGTAACTGCTCAAATATTTGCCTTATATATCTGTAACATTCAAATTCGCATTCATAGCTCTACCTGAAATTATCTGTTATGAAAAATGCTATCCTATCGAAGAGATCCTTTTTCAACACGCACGACCAATCTTATAACAACTTCATCGGTCCCGTTAACCGCTGGATCCATAACTACACACGTCCTAATTCCCGTAACACCAGTGATATGTAGGTAACTCAGGAACCAGGGTTCGACCCCCATTTTTCAAAAATGCGTCATCCCAACTCATTTCGGATAAAATTGGTCATCATTTTTTTTATCCGACAAATCTTTCATCATTATTGGGTATAGAGAGACGTTGTTGATACACAAACCAGGCCAAAGTCTTAAACTCAATCCACCAGCCCACACCCCAAGCTAGTCCAAACCTTAGCCTATATGCCCTGGCCTAAACCAAACGACCAGATTAACCCAACTCAAACGCGACTCGTTTACTTGACCCAGTCCGCTTCTCCTCTAATCCTGGTTGTTGGTCTCAAATGATTAACGGCCCACAACAATTCTCCCATTTTTAGTTACACCTACCCAAACCCTAAAGACCATTCCCCCCAAAACCAGTAGCCTTTGCATTCTCCCTACTCCCCACTTCTTCTTTACGAACCCTAGCTGTCGTATCTCTAAACCCTCTCCAAATCTGGCCCTAAAATGGAATTAATTATTGATTCACTTACCTATTTTGTGGTACTTTTCTATTGTGCATACGTCTATTATATTACTTAGTTCTTGCCCTATTTTTGGCATGAGTTACCTTTCAAAATCAGGCCCGATTGACTTTGATCTTCAAGGATTCAGACAGTATTTCGTCCATATACACCTAAAAGGAGGTGATTCTTGCAATCCTTGTTTGATTTACAGTTGGTTGGACCTAACGAGGGTTTGAGTTTCGATTTTTCCTTTACCGGTTCTATTATTTATTACATGTGATATTTGTTTTCCTTATTTGTGCTTGATTGATTGTTTTCCATGTTTGTTTGTTCTATTTCTTCTACTATGTAAACCATATTTCTGTGTTCCCCTTCTAGGTCTAGACGACCATCGCTTGACTACTGTTACTACCACTACTCTCTTACTCTCACTCATTCTACATTATTTTGAGACTTTGATTCAGGATGGCTAAAAGCCAAGGCCACCGAAATTTGACTATTAGACTTCTCTCAGTGTGAGCACTGTCCGGGGTTCATCTGAGACCCTTGGGAACTCTGACACACTAAGAATTTTGGGGTTTCTGCTATTCTCTCCTTGTTACTGACAAGCAAGCTACTAGCTTTTAATTTCTACCTTATTAGCTCATTAATTTTGCAAACCAGTGAGTAATGAGACTCTTGCAATTATATTCCCATTTGCTTATGTTCATGTCATTCAGGACTTTGTGAATCAATATGATATTGTTTTCCTTTGTTCGTATTCATGTTTGCCTTAGCATTATCCTGTAACTCGTTGCTTTTCTAGTATCTGAGCCTGCTTGAATTATGAGATTCGATGTATGCTTGTTATATATGTGTAATTTGAATGATTTCTGATTACTTTCAGCTTGCTCTGCTATTCTAATTACCTATTGCTCTTCAAGAGCCCTTTTTCTTGCCTTGCCTTGGATTCTTGCATTCTTAAGGAGATCATCTCCTGCCTAGAGCTTGCTTGAGTGAATTTCTTTTTGATGAATCCTTCATGCATATTCTAATGTTTTCCTTCTTACAGAAGCCTTATGTGCATAGTATTGTCTCAATATATAGCCAAACATGTTCCTCCCTGATGTTGTGTTTGTTCAATCATGCACTCTTTAGAATTGCCTAAAACTTCTAATTGAGTTTCAATATACTTAGCTTCTTCTATCATGCATAGTTAACAGGCATAAGCCTTGGGGTCTACCTGTTTCTTTTAACCTTAAGAGGATATGTTTGCCTACCATTAATTCTTTAGACCTTGAAATCTTTGTGTTATACTCAGCATCTAAACTATTGACTAGTGACAAACAACGCAAGTAGTAAGAAAAGGAAGATATCAATAGGGAGGAGATAGTGTTGATAGGATAGGTGCAAGATGCATGTTTGGAATTTAAATCTAGATAATTCACTTCTAATGTTCAAGTGAGTCTCTCCAACTCACTTGGTTATTAGGTTAATTATTTAGTAGAAACTCCTCTCTCGATTAAGTCTCAGCCTCACAATATGAACCAATTTTAAGTGCGTGAAGATTGGCAAGAATTTGTAGTGGATTGATCTTTAGGAGAAACTCTTTCGATTATCCTCCTAACTTATTTTAGTCAATAATTCAACCAGCCTCTTCCGATTACTAAGAAGAATTAATGACTCCAACCTACTAAATATAAAAGCAACAATATCACAAGTTATGGCTCTCTTGATTGCATTAACAAATGAATAAAGATGCAATAGTTAAAACATCCAAAATGATTCAATACATAAAACTAGAGTTAATTATCCACAAATAAATATCAATACACCAAATCCATCAAGCCCTAAAGAGAACTACTCCATAGACATGGAGTAATTCATCACAACTAAGTGTAAAGTAAAGAAAAATATAAAACAATCCAAACCTTTGTCTTGAGTTGGGATTGAATGATGGATTCCTTGTGCTTTTCCTTCTCCAACTTCTCCTTAGCCTCCTTCGGTCTACATTATGTCAAAAGTCCCAAAAATACCATTTTTCATGTATATATACCAAGAAGGGTACACCTTCTCCTACACGAAAAAGGACACTTTTTCCGGACAGGACGTGCGTGACCTCGCACCTGGAAGTGTGCCCTCGCACTTTTCACCTTGCTATGTTGGGAATTTGAAAAGGCGTAAAATCCGAAAGTTATAGACCTTTGAATTACCTTTCCAACAATATATTTTGAAGCCAAAATTGTGTTCCGAGCAAAACGTTATGTGCATTTCACTGGACACTGTGTAGTATGTCTGCTTGATTCTTCGTTCGTTCTAAACTATCATTTATTGATCCCCGAACATGATCCCGGCTTAATTCTTTGGGCTTTTACTCAGACTTCAAAGCTCCAAATCACTTGAATTCATTCCATAACATCTGCATAGCTCGGAATTATTCCTACAAGGTATAAAACACACAATTAGTGCAAAACACTAGCGATTAAAGCTCAAACTCAACTAAAGTGTAGTAAATTGGAATGCAATAATCGACTAAAACATGAGATTATAGCCTACCATCAACACCCCACACTTAAACCATTGCTCGTCCTCGAGCAATCAAACCATAGTTTATATAGACACAACCTTACTAAGTAACTCTCCTAACTCATCACACTAAGAATATCAAAATTATACTAAGCACACTGGTGTAACATCTTCACCTAAAGAATTGACTCACAAGTACCACGCATTTTTCAAAATCTGCTCACTTACTCTAACATAGAGATCAAGAATAACCTTTCCTTCGTGAATCAAGTGCCCTCACACAACAAAAGATAGTAGTTCCACAAACAACAAAATTCAAGAACAATTAGGAACTCAAGATAGAAAGAATTCACTCACTCGTTCATGTGCCACAAAAGATGCACCGTAGGCTTTCCCGTAGTGTACTACTCTACTAATTGATCTCACTCAGTCAAGGATCAAGTAGGACTTTAAACTGGTTGTAATGTAGGCTGCGGGACGGGTAGGATATATTTAGATATAAGAGTGACTATACCTCCCTAAGCACTTTAATACATACACTTTAACATTCAAAACCCCACACTCATGTCAAACCATACTCCACCTTGACATCAATATGCATTAACTCCCCAAATTATTTAAGCACCATTACATCAAGAGTTACCACTTATCAATGAATCTCGTTCACAACAATACAACTATTTTTTAATTTCTTGTTCAATTCAAGTGGCTCTTACTTTTTCAAAAGAAAATGCACCTTTCTCCTTATTTCATACAGTTTCAGGTTCTCACATGAAGTAAATGGTTCAAAATAGATTGTCAATTCAAACAATCGGGTAAGGCTTGTAAGGTGGTTGCCAAATAAATGGGATTACAGGCTCAATGGGGTTAACTACGATTACATAACAATTTGGTGGGTAAACTATCTATCTAGCTCAACAAAGAAACGCCTATATCACTTCCAAGACTGAACAAAACTACTATTTCTCTTTGCAAACACATGGGGAGAGTTCTAGGCATCAAATGCAATGCACAAAATAACATAAAACCTCACACCCACATGGTACATAACTCACTCAAGATCGAACTATCAAGACACTCTAGTCAAAACAGTTAAGCATAGTTAAGATCATATAGTTTAAGGTACTTATACAAGAGTCAAAAACTGGGCCTAAGCGTCACAACTAACACACTTACTATTCTCAAGGCATAACAAAGTCAAGAGATATTTCTTCCAATTCAAATCATAGCACAAGGTTTTCCTACTCCTAAAAATAAAAATCTTACTACACTCGGTTCAAACAAAACCCTTGGAAAAGAACTACGACACAAAGAAAAACCAAGGGAGAATTATTACACTAATTACAAAAGAAAATCTTTTTTCTTTTTTCTTTTCGACTTTAATTCCCCTCAAGAAACCCATCGAATGATATCCATCGTCGGGAAAAGTCAAAAAATTTAAAATTTTATGTTTTTTTTCCAATTATTTCTCTATCTTAACTACTCAAACTAACAAAAGAAACCCAAAGTTGATATGCATACAAATATACATACATACATACAACATATCCCCCACCCTACACTTTAAGTTGTGGCATGTCCCCATGACACATAATTAAAAAGCATAAGGTAAAGAAAACTTCGCTGAATTTTCTTCTTTTCCAGAACTTATGAACTCCACCCCTAATTCTGAATTCATTTCTCGTTTTCGCTCCTTGGGATTCTTTATGGATCTCATTAACCCCAATTCTTCTAAGGATACCTGTAAGACCCACTCTTTTCTTTCTTTCTTGTCCTCATTTTGAGCGGTGAATTACTCGTTCATGATGATCCTTAACTTGTTTCTGCATTCTTTCACAGGATCAATCCATACATATTCCTGTAAATCCCCAAAATAAAATCCACATGATCAAGGTTAGAATAAGATAACAAAGAATAAAGGTCAAATGAATATTCCTCTGGTATGTCCAAGACTATTTGTTTCTCATGCTCTTCTACCAAATGTTGCAAGTGTGGAAAGGTGGTTGGGGGTTTGAACTCTTCTTCCGTTGCTTCACACTCAACCACAACCTTATTTTCAATCATCTCAGTTAAATTAGAGTCATCTTGAATAGTGAAAAGCTCTCTCTACGGATGCTCATCCTCTTGGGTAGGCTCATCCTCTTGGGTAGGCTCATTCTCACAAGGTATCTCCTTCATACATTCACTATCACAACGCAATGAGCTTTCTGAAAATGTACTTACTGTTTGACTTTCTTGCATTGTTAGGTTGTTCATGGCTTCATTATCTTGTGTAAATCTCTCTACCGGCTTATTTATGAACTTATACATAAGCACTTCCAAACTACCATTCTCCCCTTGAGATGGTTGTCTCACTTCACTTCCATTCCAGTTACAATAAGGGTGTTCATCCCAACCAGAGTCAAGATTGTGCCCATACAAATCCTCATACCTGTACGGACTAGAAACATAGTGAGACTGTTCAAAATACGAACCACAAGCGGAATACATACTTGCTTGACAATCAACCCATAGATGATTTCCACTGCATTTAAAACAATTAGCAGACCACTGATAATATTCAACTGCTAGCTCTTCAATCATTTTCTTAGGATGGTTGCACTCCATTATCACAATATTTAGAGTTCAATATCTATAGTATCATCTCCAACTTATTAGGAACTACAAAATAAATCTTGAAAAGAAGTTAATTAATAAAGAAAATAAAATAGAAAAGGAAAAAGAAAAGAAAAAAAAACTAAAACGTAATTCCTGAATTAGCACTACAAACTATTTCAAACAATATTGATTGTCAATCCCCGGTAACGATGCCAAAATTTGACGAGCTTGAAACGCATACTTAAATATGCTCGCTAGTCGAATATAGTATAATATAATATCGTACCCACAGGAATTGGAGTTAAACAATAGTATCGTAGTTTGTATCTAGATTGCTATCCAAGATGATCAACAATTGAGGTTTAAATGACTAAAACTTAAATTAACTAAGATTCTAAACTATTAACTAGTGACAAACAACGCAAGTAGTAAACAAAGGAAGATATCAATGGGGAGAAGATAGGGTTGATAGGATAGGTGCAAGATGTATGTTTGGGATTTAACTCTAGATAATTCACTTATAATGTTCAAGTGAGTCTCTCGAATTTACTTGGTTATTAGTTCAATTATTTAGTAGAAACTCCTCTCTCGATTAAGTCTCAACCTCACAATATGAACCAATTTTAAGTGTGTGAAGATATGCAAGAACTCGTAGTGGATTGATCTCTAGGAAAACCTCTTTCGATTATCCTCCTAGCACAGTTTAGTCAACAATTCAACTAGCCTATTTAGATTACTAAGAAGAATTAATGACTTCAACGAACTAAATATAAAGCAACAATATCATAAGTTATGCCTCTCTCGATTATATTAACAAGTGAATAAAGATGCAACATTTAAAACATCCAAAACGATTCAATACATAAAACTAGAGTTAATTATCCACAAACAAATATCAATACGCCAAATCCATCAAACCCTAAAGAGAACTACTCAATAGACATGGAGTAATTCATCACATTTAAGTGTAAAGTAAAGAAAAATATAAAACAATCCAAACTCTTGTCTTGAGTTGGGATTGAATGATGGATTCCCTATACTCTTTCTTCTCCTACTTCTCCTTAGCCTCCTTCGGTGTAAATTATGTCAAAAGTCCCAAAAATACCATATATATATATATATATATATATATACCAAGAAGGGTCGGTCCCAAATACATATACCTTCTCCTATGCAAAAAAAGACACTTTTTCCGGACAGGACGTGCGCCAGCGCATCTGGAAGTGTCCCCGCGAACTTGGCTGCGCACTTTTCACATTGTTCTGCCCCATATGAACGTCAGTACACGACCGCGCATTTGCCGCGCACTTTTCACCCTACTCTGTTGGGAATTTGAAAAAGCGTAAAATAAGGCATAGCAACCAATTCCACTATGGGTATCTAAAAAAGGGTCCAAAATTCCAAGTTTGCATAATCAGCTTAAGAAAGTCTGTTTTAATAGTAGATAAGGTCATAGCAGCCAATTCTACTATATGTATCTAAATAAGGCATCAACAACCTTGTTATCCATTTAAGTTGGGCCCAGTGTGTAGCTTCTGTTCAAGCAAGAACTTGAGGGCCTTTTGATCTATTTTTACCTTAAACGTTCTGCCAGTTGAGACCACTTACCATGTTCTATGACCAAGGATAGTAGTTTCTTGTCATAAACTAATAAGGATTGCTACGGGCATCAAAACATAATTAGGTCAAGCTAGAAATCCCCTTAATTTCTTAACAGAATTAGGTTCGGGCCACTTTTCCACAGCTTCTATCTTCTTAGGGTCTGATACTACTCCTTCTAAAGAAATATAGTTTGCCAAATATTCTACCCTAGTTGCAGAAAACACACACTTACTTTTGTTTGCTAGTAACTAGTTCTGTACCAGCAAATCAAATGTAGTTCTGAGATGGTGTACATGATCTTCTACTGTTTTACTATACACCAAGATGTCATAAAAATATTAGAATAAACCTTCTATGGTTCTCTTAGAATATATGGTTGATTAATACCTGAAAACTGGAAGGTGCATTAGTTATCCCAAAGGTTATAACTAGGTACTCATAATGTCCAGAATGTGTTTCGAAAGAAGTCTTGGGTATGTCTGAACTAGCCATTCTTATCTGATGGTATCCAGCTCTTAAGTCTATTTTGGAATAGACTTGAGAACCTTCTAGCTCATCAAGCAACTCTTCTATTACAGGGATGGAAAATTTATCTTTTATTGTTACCTTAGTCAAAGCTTTATAATCTGCATACAATATCCATAAACCATTATTCTTCCCAATCAACAACACTAGAGAGGCCTAGGAGCTTGAACTGTATTGAATTAATCCTCGATCCATCATTTTTTGAACTAGATTTTCAATAAAATCCTTTTGGATTGGTGAGAGCTTGTAAGGTCTAGAGTTCATAGGAATGCTCCCTTATATAATAAGGATTTGGTGATCAAACACACCCCTAGAGAAAGGTAGTTGTTTTGGTTCACCAAAGATTTTCCCATACTCTTTCAATAACCCTGTAACTGGAATAGATTCACACTTCTGATCAGGTTCAAATGTTCCTGTTGGTTCAACTTCTGCACATTTCACCTTCACCACAAAGAACTGTGATGTTTCCACGGTCAACAGTTTTCCTTGATATTCAAACTCCAAGATCAATTTTATGAAGTTAAATATGATATTCTCCAAGGGACATAACCAGTGGAGTCCCGATACCATATCAATTTTCCCTATAGAAAATAGTAGGAAGTCATCCTGAAATATGGCTCCTTGCGTAAACAACTTGAACCCTTTATACATTCTATTAGTTGGGTTCTCTCTTCCATCTGCTACGTGAACTAGTTGTGACTTAGTTTTACAGATCACACAGTCCAACCTCTTAGTTTTCTCTTCGTCAATGAAGATGTGAGTTGATCTAAAATCAATAAAGACCTTCAAAGGCTTCTTTTTAGTGAAACCTTTGAGTCTCATGGTTCTATACCCCATGGTTCCATTTAAAGCGTGTAATGACATATTACAATTCTGTATAGTTGTCCTTCAATACTTGTTCTTCTTCCACTTCCATTACTTCCTCATCATCTTCTTCTTAAATATGTTGTTCCTCCTTCTCCTCCAATTATAATGAAAATAATTGCCTCTTAGCCTTACATCTATATCCAAGATTAAAATTTTCATCACAAAAGAAACATATTCACTTGCATCTCTTTTCATCCATGTAAAGGTACAGGATTATAAGGAGGTAATTGTGCCATACTGTTTTGTGCGATAGAAAATTGGGAGTTCAAATTGCTGGAACTCATAGGATTCATGCTATTAGGGGGAACTGCCTAGTAGGATTGTGTCTTATTATAAACAGGATTAATCCACTGAGTTGATAAGTTGTGATAGGGGAAAAAGGCAGGCAAATGAGGTGGAATAATAGCACCAGCCAATGGGACAATACCCTTGTAATGACCCAAACAGTCGCTTTGATTAAATTAGCCTCGTTCCCCCCATTTGATGCTTGCCAATGTGTATTTGTAGTTAGTAACTTGCAAGGATGGTTGGTTTGGTTAGGGTGAGGTTTTGGATTGGTTAGAGGCTTAAGTTGTAAGAGTTGATCGATTTTGACTTTTGTGTAAACGACTCCAGAATGGTATTTTGATGCTTCTAGTAGCTTCGTATGGTGATTTTTTACTTAGGAGTATGTCTGGATTTAGATTTGGAGTTCCCCAAGATGAATTGGTTCTATTTGGTGAAAGTTGGAAAGTTGAAGGTTTGGAAGGTTGATATGTTTGACCGAGAATTGACTTTGTTGCTATCGGGTTCGGATTTTAGTTTCGGGAATTGGAATAAGTCCGTTGTGTCATTTGGGACTTGCGTGCAAAATTTGAAGTCATTCTGAGGTGTTTAGGCATATTCGGCGTATGTTTTGAATTTGAAAATTTTGGACTTGTTCCTTAGGCTTGAATTGACGTGCGATTTGTGGTTTTGAAGTTGTTTTGTGTGATTTGAGGCCTCGAATAGGTTTGTGTTATATTTTGGGATTTGTTGGTGTGATTGGACGAGATCCCAAGGCCCTCGGTTGTGTTTAAGATGGATTTTGGATAATTTTTCCATTGTTTTGGACTGCTGATGCTGATGTCTGGTTTTGTTCATCACGATTATGACAAGGGTATCGCGTTCACAGAAGGTATTCTGATGGCAGGTGTGCTTTATTATCTGCATTCGTGATGGCATGATCGCGTTCTCGTAGCATGGGAAGCAGTGCATTCGCGTTCGTGTAGAAAGGGAGGCTAGAGGGGTTAGTCAGGCTTTTAGCCTTCGCGTTTGTGGGAAAAGGAGCGCGTTCACATAAGCACAATTGAGTTGGGCATCTCGTTCCCGACTGGGTGTCACATTCACAAAGAAGGTTCAGCTATTGGGTTTAGTTTGGCCTTCACGAACGCAAAGGTAGTTCCACGATCGCGATGTGTATACCTGGGCAGACCACATAAGTACTCTATTTCGAGGGTTTTAGTTATTTTATCACATTTTGAGATATAGAGCTCGAATTTAGGCACTTTTGGAGGGATTTTCAAGATTTGGATTGGGGTAACTATTTTTGACTCAAATTTGTTTAAATTTCATGTTTTCAAACTTGAATTTAACGATTGATTGATGAATAAAATTGGAAAAATTGGAAATTTTAGTAAAAACATTTAAAGTATAAATTGATGATTTGAGGGTCGGATTTGGATGAAACAGATATATTTAGACTCGTATTAGCATGGGTATTCAGCATTTGTGAGTGTTGTTGGGTCCCAAAATGCGGGCCCGAGATTGACTTTTTGGTTTGACTTTGCATAATTGAACCTTGATCATAACTTCATCATTTAGGCTTGTTTCCTATGGTTTATTGATATTATTAAGTTATTTTGGCTAGATTCGAGTCGTACGGAGGTTGATTCACGTGGGAATGGCTTCTTAGAGTATTGACTTACCTTATTTGAGGTAAGTATCTTGCCTAACGTTGTGCGGTGAAATTCTCCTTAGGATTTGGCCTAGTTCGCTTTATTTGTGCTATGTGAAATGGTGTGTACATAAGATGACGAGTGTCTATACGAAATATGTATGGTAATTGACCAGATTAGACCATAGGCTATTAATATGCCTTGAATTGGGTTGTTTGTGATATGAACCATGTCTTATTGTTGTTCAATCCCCGTATCCTTTATGTTATTATTATGATTTTTATTCGCATTGTTGTTGAGTCGTGGGCTATATCTTGTTCTGACTTTGGTATTGTTGTTGTGGCACATATGTACGTATTGTGTGGGTGATTGTTATTGTGTGGAGTATAAGGGCGGCGAAATGCGCATGCAGAGAGATAAGGGGGGCATATGTGCATGTTGCAAATAAGAGGAATACTTCAATGTGATGCGCACGCAAAGAGATAAAGGGACTTATGAGTGTGTAGCTATATAAGAGGAAATATTTCATGTGAAGCTCACGCGGTGACATAAGAATGGCTTGTTGATTATGTTATGTGGCATTTTGAGGTGATTCCTTATGATGTTCTTGTGTTGGAACGGGTTGGTGATTCGAACATATCCTTGTTTTTCTTAAATAATTCTATTTTGTGTTTTTTATAAGTTGTTGGTTAATTTGTCGTGTTATCACATACCTTATTTTTTAATGATATTTATTTTGTTATGTTTTTTGTTGATAGTTTTATATTGATATTCTGCACAGATTATTTGATTAGTGAGCGTTTTGACTTAAACCCATCACTGCTCCACCGAAGTTAGTCTTGATACTTACTGGGTACCGATTGTGGTGTACTCATACTATGCTTCTGCATATTTTTGTGCAGATTCAGGTATCTCAGAGCATGTTGGTCGTTAGTGAGTTGATCCCAAGCTGCTGGAGACTTCAAGGTACACTTGTTGTTCCGGTCGCAGGCTTCGAAGTCACCCTCTTTTGTTGCTTTGTTACTGTTTATGTATTCCAAACAGTGATGTACACTTGAGATTTATTATGTACTTCTTGTAGAGCGTATGAATTAGTATTACCGGGTTTTGGGATTTATGACTATTGTATTCCGCTTTTGGTTATATTATGGCACTCTTTAGCTTTCATTAATATTTAAGTTGGTATTTTTCTGTTGATCTTGTTATCTGATAGGCTTACCTAGTCTTAGGAACTAGGTATCATCAGTATCCTTAAGGTGGGATTGTGGGGTCATGACAACCCTGTGACCTATTCCCAGCTGGGGAGCTAAATGATAGTGCATTCACAGAACTGAGTGAGCTATTGTTACCTAAATCAGAGAAACTAATTACGAAACATAAACGAAGTATCCGAAGGGGAATACAGCTCTCCGTCTCCTAAAGAAGAATCTTTCCCTCTTTCTAGTCGTTTTCTTCCATGAACCACCTCCTGGAGCTCTCGTAGAGACGAATCTTGAGCTTGGATAGCTTGTTCATGCCGTATATCCATTTGTTATTTCCTTCAATTGTACTGGTTCATGTCAACAGACATCTTGTGAAGAATACCCATCACCTCTATCATTTTAGAAGCCATGGATTTACGGTAGCAAAAGCGTCGCTCTGATACTGGTCGAAATTAAAGAGAAGAATATAAACTATTGCTAAGGAAATCTAGGGTAAATAGTAAATGAATTATCAATCATAATCTGGAAAATACTATACAAGGCATATGTATACTCCACTCAGCTCACGAATGGACAAAATCGGATAACTAACTTGCTAAAATTGTGTAAATAGCCAAACGTATATATCAACTCTCAAGGGACCTAACTGAGCATCCTTAAAACTAAAACTTATTTATTAATAATAACTAACTTAACTAACAATACTTCATCTAATGCTCTTCGTACAATCTCTTTAGCTCCAATTCACATCACTCACTAGGTTTTTGATACGAATAAAATATTAATCACGTCAAACAGTCCAAACCAAGCCTAGAATGTTTTCTTGTTTAGAGAACTAAGAAAATGGAACTTAATAGTCATACTATTTTGCATAAAAATCGAATAAAATGATTTCTTTCTTTTTAAAAGACGTATTATTAATTAAATCTACCCAATCATAGTCATATTTCTTTGTTGTGTCATACCACTTCGCAGGAATAGGTTAGCATTGAAGAGGTTCCTCAAAAACGATTTTCCCGACATGTTAGAAAACATGGTGTTGCAGTCTGAATATAAGAAGGATAAAACACAAGACATGTGAAACGGATTGAAAGAGAATGGTACAAATGAACAATACCTCAAATGCAGCACCAAAGTCTGTTTCAGAACTTTGATACATCTTGTGAACAAACTATGTGAAAACACCATCATGTTCTAAGCCAGTAACACAGTTAGGCAATAATGACATGACACATAGAGATAGGAGGAGCAATAAAGGAGGGGAAACTACCTCAATTATCTTTGCAGCCTGTCCACAAGCAGAAATGCATGCCGACAGCACTACAAGAAAAGGTGTAATTTGTGGAAGTTTTTTCTTAATTGTGTGACGTTTTCGGACCCCCACAAATTGAATTGTGGGGGTTTTAAGAAATGCCATGGTTATCATCGCCAAAAGGCTTTTTGTGACAGTTTTAAAGAACCCCCACGACGACCTCCACAAATTAAATTTGTAATTAGTGGAGGTTTTAAAGTCAATTAAGGGCGGGTTATAACCTCCTTTATATAATTTTAATGCTACAAAATAATAATTCGTGGGGCTTTGTAATTGTCACAATACGATCTGTGATTTAAAAAAAATAATTTTTAGCAATGTATAACCATCACAATATGAGCTTTACGTTAACAATAATTAATTAGTTGGGCTCTATAATCGCCACAATATAATCTCTTTTATAAATTTTAATTTGGGGGGATTAATTACCCTCACGAGTTGAATATTCAAATGCGCTTTCTTCTCATTAATTATTGCATGATTAAATAAGATCAAGCTTGTATCATCATATGAATAAACAAACAAATAAATTATTTACTAAATAATATTCAGTATATAACACAAATCAAATTTCATTAAAACATCCACAATAGCAACAGTCACAAATTCACTGCAAATCATACTAAAACAATATAAACTAAAGTAGCTCCTAAACATTACTACTTAAAATCCATAAAGGCAACAGTGGTTCCACATTAAATAAATAATATTATAAGTATTTGCTTGTTGATTCTGGTAGCTGCTGCCCGATGATCCTCTTACATCCACCGGTGAAGTAGGTTCACTCTCTGCATCATCACTATGCTGAAACAATAAAAAGCATATTCAGATGAAAAATCTGACCATTATACCAAATTTTGAATGCTTCCTTAAATACATGATTATCTAGCTATGACCAAGATGAGGACTATATCCTCGTTACAATTCACATGCCTAATAATAATGCTTATGGCATTCTGTTAGACAAGAAGCTAGTGTATCCTAAGAGATATAATTTCTATACATGGAAGATTCTCAAGTTAGATCATACATATAAATGGCAATGCTTTCCTAAGTGACAGAAAAACAAGAAGAATTTATACCAGTATCTCCCTACTACATATGAAGGCATGTTTCAGATTCTTCAATCAACCATGCTCAAGCATGTACAATATTCTAAATCACGGTACGCAACTTAGCATCGTCAAGAATCAAATATACATTAATGCATTTTACAGTTATCTATTATGCATCCTTCTTACAGATAGCAAATTCCATCAAAAAATTTGTTTAAGATGAATCCAAATTGACAACCTTGCTTTGTGTTTCACTGGTGGGGATGACAGAAGGCTTACCTCACATTGTAGCAATAGCAATTGTGTATTGGAAAGGGAAGATAGTATCAAACAAGGACTATTCGAAAGTTAATATAGCATTGCTCCTCGGGACAGACTCGTCAGTTACTATTATTTGTTCCGCAAAGACTGGTTGGTTAGCACAGCAAAATCATCACGAAGTTGTCAAAGGTGCTATTGAAACTCATACAGAAGGTGAAGTGAAGATCATATTTGTCTCAGAAGATGATGTTGATGAACTTAAAAACATCGTCTGTGAAGCTGGGTTGGTTAATAACCCTGACTCGGACGATACTCTAGTGGTTAAAGGTGAGGATTTGCATCAATTCAGTGATGAGGAAAGGATGGAGAAAGTAGATAGAATCTGCATAATGGGAAATTCCTCCCTACTCACAAGCTGCTTATTGTAAAGTGTTTGAAGCTAAAAGGCAAAGTGGTTCATGTGCTTGGTGAATGCATAGCTGATGGTTCTAACCAATCCAAATTAAAAGATAACACAGAAGATATATACACAAAGCACAGAACTTCTAATATTGTTCTTACCTGTGGTTGAGGAGCAAACAAACCAACAAATTGCTCAGAAAATCTTCCTTCCTTTGATATCATGTAAGCTTTCAGTGCAGTTAAGGTGCTGGCTAATTGGGACTTCAAATGAGTGACCTCTTGTTGCAAATAGCTGAAAGTTGCAGATGATGCGCCGAAGCTAGATGAAGAATGGTTCAGCTCATTAAGTCGTTACTTGATATTCTTGAATGTATTTGAAGGAGCTGCTCCCATACCCATACATCGTACCCTCCCAGAATGCTCTGCCCCTAACATCTTGCCAATAATATCATTTGGGGAAATTTCAGATTCATTGCTATTGCCTTGAGTCGATTCAATTTGTTCCTACAAGCAGAGAAATTATCAATTAGTATTTACGGAAAGTAATTAGACTGAGATACAAAATGTTAAATAGAACTACAAATAATGTTAGAAAAACACAACACAACTGAACTTACCACTATAGTCCTTGGCTTATCATTTACAAACGATCCATCCTTTCTCCTATGAGTTTCGATAAACATCTTTCCCCGAGTAGGATTTTTCCCAGTTTCCAAAAACTAAGAAAGAGATAAATTAAATAGATTGTAATAAAGCATTTAAATTAGAGAACAAGTAAAAATATTAAGTTAACATGAATACCAGCTCATGTCGTCGTCTCGAGTTAGCTTTGGAACCGCCAGTGTGAGGCATTGTTTGCTTGCGGCAAATTTCTTTATTTCTTCTACAACTTTCCTAACAACAAAATAATAACAACTTAAAAAGTTAGTCTAGTATTTAATCATAACGACAACAAAATCTATTCAGATAATCAGAATCTTACAACTGTTGATGATTTTAGACGATAAGCAACAAAACCAGCCCACTGGTCTCTATTTATACCCGATGGCACATTGCTTAAAAGTTCAGTTCTACTTTTGGCTGGGTCATTAAATTCATCCCACAACCTATGTCTATGTGTAGCCCATTTCTTGTTCAAACTAGCATTGCAATATCTGTATGCAATGGCATTAGTAGTCCTAAAAAAGAACCGAGGCTTCAAATGAAAAAGAAAAACAAAGTTAGTTTTCTATACAATAATAAAAATCTAGTTACAATAAATAGATATATGTGTAATACCTTTAGCATTGTTTCAAAGCAGTCTTCCTTGTATTTTTTAGGAATGCCTGGCGGTCCTGACCACCTGTCAAAATTAATTGGGAAGAAATTACCATCAATAGCCAGTAATCCACAATATCCAGCGAGCAACCCTTGCGCTTCCCCATATGCTGCATCGTAGTTATCAAAGTCCACAATGATGCGTTCTCTGATAGGTAGGTTGTTGACCTCATTGACCTTGATCTTAATGTGCTTAGTAATGTTGTTTGAGTCTTTAATACAAGTTAGTCAACCAAAAGGAAAAACATTAGAAATTTATAAAGTGAAATAAACATACATATAAGGCATATACCTATTGCCTCTACTTTCCAATATTGTGTAGATTCACGTCCAGGATGGCGTGTGGACATTGCACTTAGATTCGAAGGCAGAGTTGGAGCTTGTTCTTGTTGTGGGACTTCATTAGCTACTGAGGAACTTGCAGGAGCATGTGGGGGAGCTTGTAACGAAGTTGAGGGCTCTATAGCAAGTGACGGGGCTGGAGTTGTTGATGATGATGAGCGTCCATGAGCATCATATGGTCCATGAGCTGATTTTAATGGATTCCGGAAACGTTTAACCTTTGGCATGGCTGCATATTCATAAGAAAAAAAAATTGGTGAATCAAATATGATCTAGTGCACTGAGATGAAGCGAACATGGAACTATGGTAGAACTTTAATTGCCAAAAAATTCTACAAAATTGTCATTTTCACTATTTTATTCAAACAAAGGAAAGGACAAAGAACAACAGAGTAGGGAAGGAAAAGGATGGCCTGTCAGCGACTTAGACATGGGAAATTAAGCATAACATAAACATTAAAGATGTTTAAAACTAAAGAAAAATACTACAATTATAAATTATGAAACTTCTTAAAGTGCTTCTGTTTGGTATTTGTAGAATAGTGTTGCTTGCCGAAATAGTAGCAAACAACTTAGTTTTAACCCTTTTCTAAACCAGTTCACGACATAAAAAATATAAGAAGATTACTACACAAATGCAAAGAGGATTCTTAATGACCAGAACAAACAGAGATTTAACTCTCTAAAAAGAATGGATCGATTGCTACAAACTAAACATCAGAGAAAAGATGACTACACAAAATTATCCACTAATCATCCAACAAACACAGTCTGCAAACCATTTTAATTCTATCGTACAACCTATTGCTAGTAAAATCTGATGAAGAAACGAGCCAAACTCTATTTACCAATACTCTGTATTTTAGGCGAAAAAAGAGAGGGTAACTTTCAAGTTGTAAACTGTGCAAAACTGAAAATCCCAACTCTATGTACATGCAAGTCAACTTCTATTAATAACCCATATAAACAATAAAATACCACTTGTTGTAGACATACTTTAATTTAAAGGATGCATAGAGAATCAAGAAACAAAAAGGCAGAGGCAATGAAAACTGACCAGCTGATTGTCGAGATTTGGCTCTCACGCATGAATTCTTGTTGAGGAGCTCTGTAAAGGGAGGGCTTTCAATAAATAAAAGGTAAAGGTAAGTACCCATGATATAAACAGATTTATGAAACCACCCATGATTCTTAAACTACGAGGGAAATGAAGAAAAATAATGGAGGGAAAGGAAAAAAAAAACAATGGAGGGAAATGGAAAAAATAATGGAGGCAATGATATTTGGATACAATGTGCAGCCTTAAAATTGCAGTTGTGTTATGAAAATAATTATATTGTGGATGTTCATTTATTACTCCGCTATAGTTAATCTTCCTGAAGAAGATTATCCATTTAGTACTCTGTTGAAGTTTATCTACAAGCAGCTGATCCAGGCAGGTTGCAAGCAGCTCAATGAAATGATTTGCAGCAGCTTCTTATTAAACAGGCAGGTTGCAAGCAGCTCATGCAGACAGCTTACAAGCAGCTAAAGAAAAGCCTTGCAACTGCTTCCTGTAGCAGCTTACACAGCAGCTTCCTTTCTTCTATAAATAGAGGAGAATTCAGTTCATTATGTACAGAAGTTTGAAGTTTGAATAATATATCAGTTTCTCTCTATACTTGTCTTTACTTTACAGTCTTTATTTTATAACACGTTATCAGCACGAGACTCTGCCATCTCGAGAAAATACTTTGAAAGTATCAGAGGTACGAACTTTCTTTTTCTAAATAATGTCAAATCTTTCTAAACTTGAGTTTGTAGCCCTGGATATATCGGGCAAAAGCTACATGTCTTGGGTGCTTGATGCCGAAATTCATCTTGATGTGATGGGTCTGGCAGACACCATCAAAGATAAAAATCAGGCATCAAACCAAGACCGTACCAAAGCAATGATATTCCTACGCCATCACCTTGATGAGGGCCTGAAAATGGAATATCTTACTGTTAAAGATCCAGTCATACTGTGGAGTAATTTGAAAGATAGATATGACCACCTGAAGATGGTCGTTCTTCCACAGGCACGTTGTGATTGGACTCATCTAAGGCTACAAGATTTTAAATCTATCAGTGAGTATAATTCTGCTATGTTCATAATTATTTCCCAATTGAAACTATGTGGTGATAATATTACTGATCATGATATGTTGGAGAAAACTTTCACCACTTTTTATGCCTCGAATATGCTCCTGCAGCAGCAATATCGAGAGATGGGATTCAAAAAGTATTCTGAACTTATCTCACATCTTCTTGTAGCCGAGCAACATAATGGGCTATTAATGAAAAATCATAAAAGCCGACCTACTGGTTCTTGTCCATTCCTAGAAGTGAATGAAACGAACTCCCACCAAGCTAAACGTGGAAGAGGACGTGGCCCCAGTGGTGGTTATGGCCGTGGTCGGGGAGGAAACTCTAATCGTGGTAATAATAATGCACCAAAGAACCCTCCTCACCACCAGCAGTGGAAAAGGAAGGAACAAAAGCATGAAGCGGTGCAAACAGCAAAGCCAGAAAATGCATGCTATAGATGTGGAGAAAAAGGGCATTGGTCACGTACATGCCGTACGCCAAAGCACCTGGTTGAGCTGTATCAAGCTTCCCTGAAGAAGACAGAGAAAAATGCTGAAGTAAATTTTATTTCTGAAGATAATTTAGACTTCATGCATTTGGATGTAGCTGATTACTTTGCACTCCCAAAAGGAGAAACAAGTCATGTGATCGGTAGTGAATCTGTAGAGATGTAAATATTTTAATTTCTGTTATTTGTAGTAGATAGTATAGTTATGTAATTGTTGTACATAAATAAAAGTTATAATGTTTACTATCATATTTATTTTGTTTATGTCATTTTGAAGAATATGGATAATCCTCAAATTATGTTTGGATCAAAGACCAATCATGAAGATATTTGTGTAGTTGATAGTGGAACAACTCATGCCATATTCAAAGATCAGAAATACTTTTCTTATTTGCATAAGGAAAAAGCAAATGTTTCTAAAATTCTGGTAATATAAGTTTGATTGAAGGCTCCGGAAGAGCTATTGTATTTCTGTCTAAGGGAACAAAACTTATTATCGACAATGCATTGTACTCCTCTAAGTCCCGAAGAAACTTATTGAGTTTTATAGATATCCGCAAATGGGTATCATGTTGAGACAATAGATGAAATGAATATGGAATATCTTTGTATTACAAAGAATATTTCTGGCCAGAAATGCATTGTAGAAAAGTTACCAACTTTATCTTCTGGCTTATACTATTCAAAGATTAGTACAGTTGAAGCACACTCTATCGTAAATCAGAAGTTTACTGATTCAAATACTTTTGTGCTTTGGCATGGCCGTTTGGGTCATCCTGGATCAATAATGATGAGATGAATTACTGAAAATTCGAGTGGGCATTCATTAAAGAACCTGAAGATTCTTACAAATGATGAATTTTGTTGTGATGCTTGTTATCAAGGCAAAATGATCACTAGACCATCACCAATGAAGGTTGGCATTGAGTCCCCTACCTTTTTAGAACGTATACAGGGGGTATATGTGGACCTATTCACCCACCAAGTGGGCTGTTTAGATATTTTATGGTCCTAATAGATGCATCTTTAAGATGGTCTCATGTTTGCCTACTATCATCTCGCAACCTGGCATTTGCAAAGTTATTAGCCCAAATAATTCGATTAAGGGCACAATTCCCAGATTATCCTATAAAGGCTATTCGCCTTGATAATGCTGGAGAATTCTCATCTCAAGCTTTTGATAATTACTGTCTATCAGTTGGAATAAAAGTTGAACATCTTGTAGTTTATATTCATACTCAAAATGGCCTTGCAGAGTCATTTATTAAACGACTGCAATTGATAGCAAGACCACTACTTATGAAAACAAAATTGCCCACTACTGTTTGGGGCCATGCTATCTTGCACGCCGCATCACTTATCCGTCTCAGACCAACACATTATAATAAATATTCTCCATCACAATTAGTTTTTGGTCATGAACCAAATATTGCCCATCTACGAATTTTTGAATGTGCTGTATATGTGCCAGTAGCACCACCACAGCGCAGTAAGATGGGCCCCCAAAGAAGGTTAGGAATATATATTGGGTTTGAATCACCCTCTATTATTCGCTATCTTGAACTATTGACGGGAGATTTATTTACTGCTCGATTTACAGATTGTCGATTTGATGAAATAAATTTTCCACAATTAGGGGGAGAGAAAAAGGAAATCAAAAGAGAAATTATGTGAAAAGTTTCATCATTATCTCACTTTGATCCACGTACCCCTATATGTAATCAGGAGGTCCAGAAGATCATCCATTTACAGAATATAGCAAATCAAATGCCAGATGCATTTACTGATTTGAAAAGGATAACTAAATCACATATCCCTGCAGAGAATGTGCCTATCCGAATTGATGTCCCAGCAGGACCATCTATTAGCATGAGAGCTAGTGAACCTAAAGCACGCCTGTAGCGTGGTAGGACTATGGGTTCTAAGGATCGAAATCCTAGAAAAAGAAAATCGATAAATGATCAAAATGATATTATGAAGGGATCTCCTAAAGAGACCCAAGATCTGATTAGTTATGAGATTCCTGAAGAAATCAATAAACCTGAGGCTCAAGTGAGCGAAGAACTTTTAATAAGTTCTACTGGTGATGAGATTAATTTAAATCGATTTGAAATAGTGGTGGATAATATTTTTGCATATAATGTTGCACTTAACATTATGCAAGATAGTGAAGATTTTGAACCCCGATCTATCGAAGAATATCAACAAAGATCTGATTGGCCAAAATGGCAAGGGGCAATTCAATCAGAATTGAACGCACTTGCTAAAAGAGAGGTCTTTGGACCAGTAGTCCAAACACCTGCTAGTATAAAACCAGTTGGTCATAAATGGGTTTTTGTGCGAAAAAGGAATGAGCAAAATAAAGTTGAAAGATACAAGGCTCGCCTTGTCGCACAAGGATTCTCACAACGACCTGGAGTCGATTATGAAGAAACATATTCACCCGTTATGGATGCCATAACATTTCGATATCTCATCAGTTTAGCCTTACATGAAAGGCTTAAAATACATATGATGGATATGGTTACAGCTTATCTGTACGGGTCACTTGATAATGAGATTTACATGAAAATCCCTGAAGGATTTAAAATGCCTGAAGCATATTCAAAATCTCGGGAAATGTACTCAATCAGATTACAAAGATCTTTGTACGGTTTAAAACAATCTGGGCGCATGTGGTATAATCGCCTCAGTGAATATTTGTTGAAAGAGGGTTACATAAATGATGTTATTTGTCCATGTATTTTTATAAAGAAAATGGCATTAGAATTTGTTATACTTGCTGTTTATGTTGATGACATAAATCTTGTTGGAACTCCAGAAGAGCTCCAAAAGGCAATTGATTATCTTAAGAAAGAATTTGAGATGAAAGATCTTGGAAAGACAAAACTTTGTCTTGGACTGCAAATTGAATATTTAGCAAATAGGATTTGTATGCATCAATCTGCCTATACAGAAAAGGTCTTAAAACGCTTTTACATGGACAAAGCGCACCCATTAAGTACACCAATGGTTGTTCGATCACTTGAAGTGAATAAGGACCCGTTCCGACCTCCAGAAGAGGATTAGGAACTCCTGGGTCCTGAAACACCATATCTCAGTGCAATTGGTGCACTTATGTATCTTGCTAATGCTACAAGACCTGACATAGTATTTTCTGTTAATTTACTAGCAAGATATAGCTTTTCTCCTACACGGAGACATTGGAACGGGATTAAGCATATATTGCGATATTTAAAGGGAATTCTTGATATGGGTTTGTTTTATGCTAACAAAGATAGTGCAGATCTTGTTGGTTATGCAGATGCAGGTTATTTATCTGATCCCCATAAAGCTCGATCTCAAACCGGGTACGTGTTTACATGTGGAGGTACTGTCATATCATGGCGCTTCACAAAGCAGTCAATTGTTGCTACTTCTTCAAATCGTGTTGAGATAATAGCTATTCATGAAGCAAGTAGGGAATGCGTATGGTTGAGATCAATGATTCATTTTATTCAAGAAAAATGTGGTTTGGAGTGTGATAAAAGATCCACAATTTTATACGAAGACAATGCTGCATGCATAGCCCAATTGAAGGGAGGATTTATACAAGGAGATAGAACGAAGTACATTTCACCAAAATTATTCTACACATACGATCTTCAGAAAAATGATGACATTGATGTGTAGCAAATCCGTTCAAGTGACAATCCGGCAGATTTATTCACTAAATCTTTGCCAACTTCAACTTTTGAGAAGATGGTATACAAGATTGGAATGCGGAGACTCAAATATTTGAAACAAGGTTTTCATCAGGGGGAGTAAAATACGCGATGTACTCTTTTTTTCCTTACTAAGGTTTTTTCCCACAGGGTTTTTCTTATAAGGTTTTTAATGAGGCATCTAGAAATGCGTATTACTAAATATGTGTACTCTTTTTCCTTCACTAGGATTTTTCCCACTGAATTTTTCCTAGTAAGGTTTTAACGAGGCACAATACCTTTTAATAAACATCCAAGGGGGAGTGTTATGAAAATAATTATATTATAGATGTTCATTTATTACTCCGCTATAGATAATCTTCCTGAAGAAGATTATCCATTTAGTACTCTGTTGAAGTTTATCTACAAGCAGCTGATGCAAGCAGGTTGCAAGCAGCTCAATGAAATGATTTGCAGCAGCTTCTTATTAAACAGGCAGGTTGCAAGCAGCTCATGCAGACAGCTTACAAGCAGCTAAAGAAAAGCCTTGCAGCTGCTTCCTGAAAAGCCTCGCAGCTGCTTCCTTTCTTCTATAAATAGAGGAGTTTTCAGTTCATTATGTACATGAATTTGAAGTTGAATAATACATCAGTTTCTCTCTATACTTATCTTTACTTTACAGTCTTTATTTTATAACAAGTTGAGATTTGTACTAGAAAATTTGAGTACTTTTATTTGCCTATTGGCTAAAGTTAGGGCTGGGCATATCTTGTACGTTAGCTCATAAGATACAAAGTTAGATTTGCTAATTACATTTATGTGAGTTTTTTCTAATTGATGTTAAATGAACTTATTTTATAAAAAAGAGGCACGACTCTGCTCAACCCCATTTCGTTTCGACTCGGTCAAAGATCGGGCTCGATTGAGCTGGCTCGACTAGGCTCATTTAATTCGATTACCCGTGTAACTTTTTCTTTGCAAAAAAAAAAAATGTCATTATTCGGCTCAATTCGCTAAGTAGTAAATCAGAAATCAACATATTTTAGTTCAATAGTTAATTTTAAAAGTAATAATCAATTTTTTTCTTAATCAATCAATTTAATATGAATATATTTTTGACCATACTCAATCTAAGGTTACTTTTTTATCATATATTGTTAATCATGATCACAGAGAAAATTCAAATTCAACTTTCCTTTCAATCATGATTTTAATATAATATATCAATAAACGAAAATCATTATAGGCATTATTAGTTTGCGTATATAAACAAAAAGATCCGGCTCGAGCTCGATCAAATTGTAGTAAAGCTCGATTGAGCTCAGCTCGGCTCCATAAGATACAAAGTTCGATCAATACACTTGATGATTAAACGTATGTGAGTTTTTCCCCGTTGATGTTAAATTAACCTATTTTAAAAAAAGAGGCCATGGCTATGCTAGATCCCATTTTATTCTAAATCCGGTTTGACTCGGTTAAAGATCAGGAACGATTTAGCTAGCTCAGCTAGGCTCGTTTGGTTCGATTAATCGTGTAACCTTTTACAAAAAAAACATACAATCATTATGTTCAATTGCTAAGTAGTAAATCAGAAATCAACAAATTTTATTTCAATAGTTAATTTTAAAAGTAGTATTCATTTTTTTATTAATCAATCAGTTTGACATGAATTGTTAACCACACTCTGTCTTAGATTAAACTTAAATTATCGTGTTCTTAACTTAATCTCGAAAATTACTTTTTGTCATGTTTTATTAAATCATGATCACAGAGAAAATTTAAATTTAATTATCCTTTAAATTAATATAATATATCAATAAACGGAAATCATTATAGGCATCACCTAGTTTCCGGACACAAACAAAAAGAGCCGTCTCGAGCTCGATCAAATTGTAGTAAAGCTTGGTTGAGCTCCGCTCGGCTTCATAAGATACAAAGTTCAATCGATACACTTGATGATTAGATGTATGTGTAATGACCCGACATGTCATTTTATGAATTAACGCCCCGTTCAGCGACTTAAGGTCCCGAGCAACTTTGTAATATGTATTATGACTTGCGTGTGTGGTCGAGTTTAGTTTTCGGAAGATTCGGAATTAAAATAAAAGAACAATTCTCATTTTTGAAGCTTAAATGAAAAGAGTTGACCGGAGTTTGACTTTTGAGCAAACGACTCAGAAATGGAGTTTTGATGACGTCAATAGCTTTGTATGGTAATTTCGGACTTAGGTGTATATCCGGATTTGGATTTGGAAGTCCGTAGGGCAATTTGACACATTTCGGCGAAAAGTTGGAAAATGAAGTTCTTGAAATATATAGGGGTGTCAATGGTTTGGTTCGGCCGATAAATTTATAAATTGTGTACCATACCAATTTTTTGGTTATTCTATTATGTACAACCAAAATTAGATTTTTCGAAATCGTCCCAATCATGCCAGTTTCTCTTCGGTATCGGTACGAGTTAATTTTTAGTATTTTTTTAAATGTCATATAAAAGTCACTATTAAAAGTAGAATGCAATAAAACACGTACTTTTATAGGACTCAGCAAAATTCTCTAAACATTTTTACTGTTTATAAAGCGATAAATTAAGAAAACATGAAAGATGACCAGAGTATAGATCCATCAACTATTCTACAACATCGTAAAAAAAAATTAAGCAATACAAAAAATATATATATAAATCAGATGGGTAAAAAGATATTAACCAAGTTGGGACTCAAGAATAAAGTTTATAGAAGATTAATATTCAAAAAGAAAAATCTAAATCATATGAAAGGAAACATATTCAACCATATTGTAGTTTGCTACTCAAATTGCTAGAATACCTTGTATCTTACTAGTAAATATGCTGGAAATAATTTAGTTTCAATAGGAGTAGCATAAGAGGTTTGGGAATTAGGATTTTGTGTTTAATTACTTGTGGCTTGTAACTGTTTTCATAATTTCAAACCCCAAGGAAAAAATTAATATTTTATTATTTTTAAACTTAATATATAGATATATTTTTCACATGTAAATTTATTCGATAAAGTTCGGTAATTTTTGTAAAATAAAAAACCTACCCTAATTATCGATACAGTTCTGTCGGTTTAGTCGTTTTAATATCCATTGACACCCCTAGAAATATTCATAAATTCGACCATAAGTCGATTGGTTGATAACGAGGTCGGATTTCGATTCCAAAAATTGGAACAACTCCATTACGTCATTTATGACTTGTGTGCAAAATTTAAAGTCATTCCGGATTGATTTGATACGTTTCGGCACAAAATGTAGAAATTGGAAGATTTGAAAACTCATAATTTGATTCGATGAGCGATTCGCAATTTCGGCGTTGCTTGACGTGATTTGGAGCCTCGACTAAGTTCATATTGTATTTTGGGACGTGTTGGTATAATTGGTTAAGGTCCCTAGGGCCTCAGGTGGATTTCGGAAGGTTAACGGATTGGATTTTGGACAATGGGAGCTGCTGGAATTTCTGTTGTTCTGGACAGCCGCTGGTGCATTCGCTTCTGCGGCAGCTTCATCACAGAAGCGACCTCACAGAAGCGAGGCAGCTCCTCGCAGAAGCGAAATTGGGCAGGGCTGGAAAGGCATCGCAGAAGCGGAAAACTCCACGTGATTTGCGCAGATGCGGCATTCTGTCCGCAGGTGCGAGCTTGGGCTGGGCAGTGTGGATCGCAGAAGCGCGACTCTTGCTCGCAGAAGCGAGCCACAGATGCGACCAATTGTTCCGCAGAAGCGGAACTGGACAGAACATTTAGGACCAAAAATTCACCAAATATCCCAAAAATAAAATGCAGAGTATAACAACACCCACAGCTTCACTCTTTGCAGTACTGATCAGTAGTAGTTCACAACAATTTGTTTGATTCAGAGATAAGAAAGACTGGTTTTTGAAGAAAACCCAAATGAAGAAACCTACAAAACTCTTCAAGAATGTCAACAGAGTGGATACCCAAAAGAGAAAACTAAGTAAGAATTCGATAAAAGAGATGTTTCTTTAGGAAAATAGAGTCATACTGAAGGCTTTATATAGGGCCAACGGAAGGACACTAACTGCTAAAAGACACCCAATCCAATAGACTCAGTTCATACAAAGCAGGCTGGAATATCAATATAAACCAAATTCCAATAACCATTAAAACTACTCAAATCTCGGATAACTAAGATGTGTAAACTTGCATTTGAAAAAACATAATATATTTCACCAAAAGCATAATAAACAAAAAGCTACTATACAAATTGGTTATCGTTTGAAGCCAATGAGTCAACACAGAAAAGAAATATACACTATTTGAATCCAAAAGCTAGTGTCATTTTGATTCTAATGACTAGTGTCAACAAATATCCATAATACAAAGTAGTAGTAGTAGTTAGCCTATTAACATTTCTCTAACTCTTGATCGTAATGAAGTCTTCCATATTGCTAAATCTCTAAACATCATAGCGTATGACTTGAAATGATAAAATAAAATAAATGTCATACATAGTTCATGAATGTTAAACCAAATGAAGATAACGATCATAAATAGCAGGCAACAGTACGAGGTTTTAGTTTTATAGCAAGTAAATGAATACCATAGAGAATTAGTCATTAGGTTGAAGTCACATGCTCTCTGAATAACCCAACTCCATACTTAGCAAATGGATTAATATCAGGATAACGACATTTCTAAGATCTAGCAGCAAAGTGTCATTTACTGAATGAGCTATTTAGCACAGGACCTTGATGTAGCACATAGTTTACTAGATTACTTCAAAGTTTATCTCTTAAATTTTCATTTCTAGTCAAAAGTCAGTGTTTAACATAATGAAGTAGCACACGAGTTACCTGATTAACACAGAGGCCTACATCTCGCCTGTATAAGTCAGCATATTTGTTTATGGACACACCACTATCAAATTAACAAACATAAAGTAAAAGAAAATGAAGAACCAAATAGCATCTTAAATAACTCAATGTCATGCATATAGGAAAATCTAGCAACAGCCTTAAGATAATTGGGTAAACAAATGGCAAGGAAATTTTAAGTTCAAAAACATCAGAATATCTAGATGCATAAGGTAAGCAGAAAACAAATGTGACCATCTCACAATTTATAGCCATGGAAACCAGTAAATTTAAAGATTGCAGGAGTAATATGAGATGATTGACTTGGATATAACAATTCCATGTAGGCATACCATATCAAAAATAGTAGTTCACACTTATAAAAAGAGGGGTCACCGGAACTCGAAAAGTTTCGTAAGAATTTGGTGTATATGTCTTTAGAAAATAGTACTAATATATTAGTTGTGGCACCCTATGTACAAATCAAATTTTGGTTGCATGCAAAAGTGTCCCCGCAACGCGGCTAGAAGCAAATTTCTAAAACCAAGAGATATTAAGTAACAGTCACAAATTCCTAATCAAGTGGCTTAATCAATCTACCGCATGGACAATGAAGTTCCAAAATATAGCAAACACATGAGAAGACAGAAACTTGTAAGAATAGGAATTGTAAGAAAAGACAGAAACTTGTAAGAAACTATCTGAGCTTCATTGATCCAGTAAGTATCCTATCTTTTATTCCATTTTCTCTAATCTTCACCTCCAAAATTTCCCAAACTGTTGTTCTATTTTGTTTGTGCAACAGATATTACAATCCCATATTTCTTACAGTACATCTATTCTTATAAAACACTGCAATGATGATTTGCAGATATAAATTTTCATTACATACTTCCATTTTACCGTTCTTCTCTGTTCGGGATAATATCTTCATGTTCAAATAAAAAACATAGATGATGAATAACAAACGGCTTAATAGCCTCATTTATCTCAAAGGTGTTTCTATTTGAAATTTAACATGTGAAATAACTGTAATCTAACTCATAAATAAAGGAATTAAAACTACTCGACCTATGAATGTCTGAAACTAATATATCATCTTTCAAAAACTTAAGGAACTACTCTGAAACACCAAACTCAATAGTATTATTGTTCTAGTGACAATCTCTGTTGTGACATTGTATCAAATGCCAAATAGGCTTCTTAAGGTAATGTAATATAAACAAATAAAATCAAACCAAGTCACAAGCAATATAGTGTAAACAAGTGAATCAGATATGAACTCTATCTCCAATGGTTATTTCTGAACATACTTTTAAACAAAATAAATGAAATAAGCACTGCTTAATTATGCAATAGTGTTACTTTTTGATAAAGCACCATATAAAGTATGTTTTCTATTCAGACATGTTTGCATCTGCTGCTAAGTTAGTAACAACATTTTCCTCATTAATCAGATGGTCTGTAGCCAGCTGTATATACTCATCTCCATGGCCAAAAAACTGTTCAACTTCTTGCTCTTGGTAAGGCTCATTCTCATATACTTCATCTTCCACTACTTCTTCTCCCATTTCATACAAATCTCTTGGCTTTAGATGCACAGCAACACTCCACACTTTATTGACTACATCATCCACATAATATACCATTTGTGCTTGAAATGCTTCGATGTAAGGCTCATGTTCTTCACGTTCACCAGTATGAATCACTCTATCAAAATTAACACAATTAAAACTCCAACGATCCTTTTTATACCCTCTATCTCGAGTAGTGTTAGCCCATATACATTTGAAAAGAACCACCTTGAACCGACCATTATAATTAATCTCAATTATATCTTCTAACTTTCCATAATATGGTAAGTCAGCTTGTTGTAAATTTCTGTCAACACTTCTTGCAACACATGATGTGTTAGAGGTTAAAAAAACTCCACTATTCTGTGTTTTCAGACCTTTTTCTCGATCCAAAGTTCGAAATTTGAACCCATTAATGTTATATGCTGTAAATCTTCTTGCATTTACCGATGGACCTCATGCTAGAAATTTTAGATCAGTAGACATTGTGTCCATTATGTCTGGATTCATAATCTAAATCAAAAAAAATTGTCTTAGTCGAGTTTCCCTATTCGGAAGGAAATATAAAATCATAATTATTGATTGCTTACTCACCCTCCTTAGGAACCAATCAAAAAAATCTTTATTTACTCTCCTCTCGATCTTTGTAGGTGAAGGTCTTCTTCCTCTTGAACTCCTCCTTATGAACTGCCTAAATTCACTACATGAAATAATTACATTAATGTTAAAGAACATGACTGCCATGTTTCAAACATTACAACGATAAAGATGTAAACTTTGTAAGTGTTACTCACTCCACAAATGGCATGACTATTGCACAATTCAGAAGCACATATCGATGAGCTTGTAGTTTCTGCATATGTGTTAAAGGGAAATTTTCAGAAGCTGATCCTGGTTTACCTAATTGAGGAAAGATAGAGGACATTTCAGAAGGCTCCGTGACATTTGGGTCATCACAAACATGCCTAGGTCTATTGAACCTTGTCTCGATATCCTCCATATACCGAGAACAAAAGGTAAGAGTCTCTTTAGCTAAGTAACCCTCCGCTATCGAAGCTTCTGCTTGTGCCTTATTCCGCACAAAGGACTTAAAATGGCCTAATTCCTTATAAAAATAATAGGCACTAAGTATATAAACTATTTAAATTGACCCAGAATACATATGGATTTACATTAGAAATGCTAATGATTTACCTCTCCACAGGATACATATGTCGATAATGCACTGGACCTCCGAGTTTTGCTTCCTGTACTAGATGGACAGTTAAATGAACCAAGTCTGTAAAAAATGATGGAGGAAATAGTATTTCTAGGTGGCAAAGTGTAAGTTCAATGCGCTCTTGGAGCTTATCAAGATCTGAAAGGTTCAAGCTTTTACTAGAGAGGGCTCTGAAAAATGAACAGAATTCCACCAAAACTGCAGTTACATGGTCTGGCAACACATTACGGATCGCCAATGGTAGCAATTGCTCAATAATAATGTGACAATCATGGCTTTTCAATCCAAAAATCTTTTTTTGTACCAAATCAACACATCTATAAATGTTACTTGAGTAACCATCTGGTACTACAACATTCTTCAAAGTTGTAAGAAACAACTTTCTGGTACCATGCTTATTATCACGTGTAGGCGGCATAAGTGAAAATACAGCAAGGTGATATGTTCCATTATCATCCGGCCAAAGATCACGCTTTATGCCCATTTCTCTTAAATCCTTCCGGGCATTAATATTGTCTTTTGATTTTGATTTATCATGGAACAATGTATATATGATATTGCCGCATACGTTTTTTTCAATATGCATAAAATCTAAATTATGACGCAACAAGTTGGACTCCCAATATGGAAGTTCAAAGAATATACTTCTCTTATTCCATTGCTTAGTTGGCCGTCTTGATCTTTTCCCACTACCATTAAACTCTACTCCTCTCCCTTCTTCTATTTGCCTCAAAATATCAAATCCTGATAGTTTTAATGGTGGATTTCGTTCCTCTGTGCTTCCGTTAAAATGAACTCGATTCAATCTAAATCTATGATTTCTTTTCAGAAAGCGTCGATGACCAATAAAGCACCACTTTTTACCGTGACGAAGACGACAAGGTTCTGTGTCGAAGTTACAAGTTGGACAAGCAAATCCAGTATGTGTGTTCCAGCCAGATAGGATATCTAATCAAGGAAAGTCACTAATTGTCCACATAAGTGCTGCTCGCATTCTAAAAGCTTCATTCGATGAGGAATCAAAGGTTTCCACACCATCATTCCATAGCTCACGTAATTCTTTCAGGAGGGGTTGCAAGTATACATTAATATTATTTCCAGGCATCTGCTTGCCTGGAATGATCATTGATAGGATGAAGGAGGTGTGCTTCATACACATCCAAGGAGGAAGGTTGTATGGAATCAAGAAAACAAGCCAAATACTATAGGTAGTACTCATTGTTCCAAAAGGATTAAAACCATCACTAGCAAGGCCTAAGCGAATATTTCGAGAATCTGAAGCAAATTCAGAGTGAGTCAAATCAAATGTCCTCCAGGCCTCGCCATCCCTTGGATGCCTTATCACCCCATCGTTGTTACTCCTTGAAGCATGCCATCTCATATGCTCAGCAGTCTTACGACACATATACAATCTTTGCAACCTTGGTTTCAATGGAAAGTAACGCAAAACCTTTGCAACTTGCTTTTTCTTCTTCTTGGGATCCCATTTAGATGTACCACAATACTTACATGCTTCCAATTCTGAATCACCTTCCCAATATAACATATAATTATTTGGACATGCATGTATCTTGGTGTAGTCAAGGCCAAGTTTGTTAATGGTTTTTTTGGCCTCATAAAATGAAGGAGGTAACTTTGCATTTTCAAATGCATCTCTCAACAAATCCAGTATCATAGTCAATGCCTTGTCACTTAATCCACACAAGACCTTTATATGATATAATTTTACTACAAACTCTAGCTTTGTGTATTTGCTACTTTCATACAGTGTTTCATTTCCATCTTTGAGAAACTCGTAAAAATCACTCGGATCATCCCTATGCTCCTCGTTTGATATTTCATCTTCACCCAATGGTTGAGATATCTCTACATCGTCAGCTTGGAAACTATGGTGTCCAAATGCATCATGAATCATTGTTTCTATTGGATCTTCTGGGTAAAATGTCTCTTGCATTACATTTATATTTTCAGAAGACTCTGCTGCCTCTGTTACCCGTTTCTTACCGTGAAGATCCCAAATAACATAATTTTGAGGGAATGGCTTGCAAATCAAATGATCGTGCACTATATCTCTAGTTTTCCATTTACCAAAACCACATTTAGGACATGGGCATCTTATATGTATCTCCTGCTGCCGAATTATTAAATGCAAACTCTAAAAATTCATCCAAACCAAGTAAGTACTCATTTGTGTTCCTCGGCTTTCCAATCCAAGATTTATCCATTGAAAACTTTATGTTTTTATTAGGGACCAGCCGAATCAATCAAGAAAGAGGAATCATATATGTCAATGCATTGGGCATGCATGTATAGAGTATACCTCAAAAAAGCAATCCTTCAGATTTGGCTACTTCCACAATCTACTCCAACAATTTCAAGAGCTCCTTCAATCCAAGTTATTTCCAGAAACGTAGAGGAAAGAAAAATTCAATGAGGAATCCAAGCAAAAATTTTTATTACAGCAATCAATATATAGTTATTTGCACATGGCGAACGATCAGAACAAGCAGCAGAGAGAAGGAGGATCTACAAACCAAAAGAAAACCTAGTCAGAAAGAAGGGATGGAGCAGGAGAATGTATACATTATTGCCGCTTTTTCTAGTTATTGTTGCAGTGGAAGTATCTGTTTAGAGAACTGATACACTAAATAAAAGAAAAGAAAATAAAAACTCCAATACAAAAAAAAAAGTTTTATTTATTAACGATGTTATAAGTGGAGTTTTTTTTTCCTCCAAAAACATGTGGTGGTTAATAACCTCAAACCTTCAAATATGGTATTAAAAAGTGGTACTATTATTGTGACGTTTTGAAATCTCCACAAAATTGAACTAATTTGTGTCAGTTTCCAAAGCCTCCACAAATTGATGCAATTTGCAGGGTTACCCGTAACCCCCACAATATGACCCCCTCAAATCTACCCTTTTTTTGTAGTGCAGACATTGAGGCCTAAATCATGGCGAGCCATTCAAAGAACATTGTTCATTAGACTTTAATATAGCTTCTTCATGGAGCACAAAGTTGTGCAATAATAGATTGAGCATTTAAACACACATTGGTAACTGAAGTTGGAATACTGGTGAGGAACAATTACTAGAGGATATAGAGAAAGAATTTCAGCTGGGAGAAAGAGTGATGATATGAAACACATCTCAAACAACTTCAACAAAAAAGTCCTCATTAATCAATCTTCTCATGAATTTAGTGCAACACAAATTTGAGAGTTCAATTTCCAGGAAAGACTACACATCAGATCATTTGATGGATAATTGCTAATATCATTCCAATATGGACAATCTAGTCGTATGTAGTTACAATATCATTATGATTATAACTACATACGACAAGATTGTTCATGTTGGAATAGGAAGGCTAATTTTTATTAACCATAGCTGATGAACTATCTCTTGTCTGATCTCCTATAAATATAGTCTCTGCTATCTAGCAGAAGAAGAACATCCCAAGTAACATCCCTTAATGCAAGTATCTTTTACCTGCTTGTCATTTTGATTTCTTATGAACCATATGTCTCTTTCTGGTTTATTGACAGGAAATCTCTGCTATGTTCAGTTACTTTCATATACACAGATCATCACAGGTAAGATCCCTTGTGTTAATTGGTCTTTGGCACTATCAACCTCAAAGTTTTGGACATTTAAAATTTTTACTTTACAGAGAAGAAATCGACCATGTCAAGTTGTCTTTCCTTATTTGATTTCTTTGGTTAGTTGAATATTTGTCCTGACGATGACAAGATATTGTAGAACAGATATATATAACCAAATGTTATATACTATGTAGGCTAGTGATAATATCAAGTGCTCGCCAATTAGATAAAGAAACATTAATACTCATACAATAGTAAAAACTCTGAAGTCATAAAAACAAATTTACATAACTACTTACTTTTTAACCTAAATACTATACTTTCTTCGCCAACTCGGATCGACAATAGGGACAAGACCGATTTCTTAAAAGCCATTCTAGAATACAAAATTCATGGTAAACATGGCAACAATGACTGAGGCAAGAAACGATAGAACCTGCGGAAAATTCTTCTCTGCAAATCGAACACATGTCCAAGAAATTAGAATGCTTAGATTCACCAACTTCAAATATCACCTTCTTGATACCTACTTCCTTCTGCAAATCTAGAATAGCAACAATCCGTGAATCCAACTCTCTTTGAGTCCTTAGCCACATCACAATATTATAGTTTATTCCCACTTTGTTAACCATCTCTGTGAATTCCACATCGGGGAGATAAGTAACTTTTCTAAACTCCAAAGTCATCAACCATTCTTTATGAGGAGGCAAAGATGGACAATCCTTCATGCTCCTAGCAGACTCCAATATCGTTGAAATCAATGTATCCCGATTCTCCAATATGACAGCGGCCTCAACATACCTTAAACCTCTCCACTTTATAGGTGTCCACGTTAACCTGTAATCTAAAGAGAAAGGAACATTTATCAAAAATAATATTTTTGATACAATATCCCTAGCATCATTTGAGAAGATATCATCGTGAGGAATCCAAAAGGTTTTTTCAGTTTGGTGATGTGCGATGCAACAAGGAGTTAATGATGAGGAACGATGCTCTACGAGAATTTCAACTTTAAGTGGAAAACCAACTGTGTCAAAGCTTTGGTTGATATCGAACCTACACAAATTTTCCCTGTTAAGCTTTGTCTCGACTGACTGTGTACCCGTAACATACAGGTATGAACCTTCCTTAAACCACCAACTTCGTTCTTGCGTTAACATTTCAGCAGCAGGCATTGGCTATACTTTATAGCTACTGGGGAGAGGGGTTCGCGTTTTGAATTGGATGGGAGTGGTAGGTTTGCTTTATAATGACTACTAAACTATAATCCTATCAGGATTGGGACTTGAATCTAAAAGAGAATGGATTAGCAAACCATAATCTATCAGGATTGGGACTTAAATTTAAAAGAAATTAGCCTAGCAAACCATAATCTATCAGGATTGGGTCTTGAATTCAGAAACGAATTGAATTTTTTTCAATCTAATACTACACGATTGCCAATTATCGATGCCATCGTACTTCAGTCATAAATGGCACTTCACGACTTAAAAACCAAAATCTAAATTACTTACTATTATTAATAAGCGGCATTTGTCGTCCTCCCATGGATAAGATTGGAACTAAATTATGTGTTTCTCGCAACTACGAGATTTTGTACGTGATGTTATTGTCGGCGTTACTCTCTATTTTGGCAAAAACAGCCTACCTGTGGCTTAAATCCCTTCACCACGTGTGCTACAAGAGTTTTCAGAGATTCCTTTTACCCTGACCGTTATTAAGACATGTTATTACTTTAATTACTTTAATTAATGAGCCCTAGATTATAGTGTCGGCCTTGTTGATAAGATTATAGTATCAGCTTTTCAAAGTCTTTTCCCCAAACCTTTATTACTTTAGCTTCCCTTTATAATAGATCTACTTAACGAAATACTACTTGCCTTTTTTATTCTTTAAAAATGAGTTTAAAATAAAATAATTATTTAATTATTTATTTAATATTTAGAAATTCAAAATCAACATAATTTTCTATATAAAATCTTTATTTATTCCAACTATGTACAAACTTATATTTTTCTAAAATTTAAAACACGTTTTGGCTTACTTATTCTCATACCAAATAAAAACAAATTCACTCTTTCTTCTTAAATGCCGTTTCAATTTGCAATGTGTGGGATAAAATAAATTAGAAGACAAATTTAAATTACAAAATTTATGTAATAACCAATAAAAAAAGGTAGACATTACTTTGCAATGGAAAGGAACATATTTTTATAATAATCAAGTAACATGATATCTTATTTACTAAATGCAAACAGACGATATATTATTTTAAATTTGTTAATGATTATACAAGTCAATCAAGATATTATCGCAGTCTGAAGACCTGCATGATGAAATTCATTTTCAACTATTTTCTTACTTATCTATTAATTTAAAACTAAGAAAAAAAATTAAGAGGAAGAATTTTAGCATTTTAATACCAAATATTCAAATGTGATAAAAGATCAGAATAACGGGGTCATGTTTTCCCTAATATCTATAACTTTCAAGCCAATAAAATTTTATTTATTATGTTTTTTCTTACTTGAACTATGTAAGATATTATAATATTTAAATCTTCAAAATCAATTCAAATTTTACCCAATTAAATTATTTTCTTTAAAATCTAACTATAAATTCGTGACAAAATATCAGTATTAACATTACGATCGTGACAAAACCAATTCAAGTGATAAAAGAGAACATCAATCTTTTGTTTAATTAAGCGAGATTCAAATAGTTGACTCACTAACAACCAGTTTGGATGGTTGTTATGTATCGTTTAATAATGTATCGTATCGTATTGTAGTTTATCGTTTTGATGTATACAATATTTGGATATATTGTATTATTTGTCGTCGTTTCATGATATCATGAACCAACAATATGAAAAATAAACTTGCGATATTACTTTAAAAAGTAGAATACAAGATAGAATTATTATAAAAATAGGTAGGGTAAAGGATAAAACAGAATTATTTGCTAATAATGAAGGGCAATATGAGAAAACAAAATGGTAACGGCGCGACCACACCAAATCGATCGCTCCATAAAGTGACACTTTTCATCATTCCGTAACGACATATTTAACGATACGATATAACAAAATTTAAGCAACAGTCAAAACAAACATTGTATTTAAAGTAACAATATGATACAATACAACAGGTAACAACTATCCAAACAAGTTGTAAAAGAATTTTCATATCCAGAAGATGAAAGTTGCAGAGATGAGGATGTTGAGAAGGATGTGCGGGCACACTAGGTGGGATAAGATTAGGAATGAAGATATCTAGGTGAAGGTGGGCGTGACTCCCTGTCACGATCCCAATTTCCCTCCGTAGGATGTCCTGATGACATCTAGTCTCTAAGACTAGGTAAGCCTAACATTCATGCAGAAATAACTGAAATAATAATTAAAGTCATAAAAATTCAACAACTAATATAAAGGAACTCCGCAACCTAGTATATACAACTTTCCAAAATCCGGCGAATACAAGTCACAAGCTTTATAAGATGGCATTGAACATCCCTATAGATCAGTGTCTATAAAAGGATAATATATTAAAATAGTCTAGATAAAGGGGGACTCCGAGGCCTGCGAATGCCAGCAGGTATACTTTGAAGTCTCTGAACTGAGCTCGCCCCACTGGTGCATGGACTGGTAGGAGGTACTTGGATATGCACAAAAAGATGTACAGAAGCGTAGCATGAGTATACCACAACTGTACCCAGTAAATGCCAAGCCTAACCTCGGTAGGGTAGTGACGAGGTCAGGTCAAGGCCCTACTGGAATAAATAAGAAACAGAACGAGTAATTGATAGTGTAATAATAATAACGATGGAAATAAAATAAGTAAGAAATATACCAAGATAAACTACACTGAACTAAGACAAATAATGCATCACAAAATAAAATAAGGGATGTTATGCCAAGGAAATGAAACAACCAAACAAAAGTGAAGTAATAGAGAAGTATTAAAGAGAGTCATTACCGAGGTACGGCCTCGTAGTCTCAAATCACAAAACAATTCACAATATTTCCTTATATCACCGCGGGAGCCTTGCAGTTAGTTTTGAAAATTATTTTTTCCAAAATAGCATCCCGCGTTTTTGCCCACCTTATCACACCACGTGGCTTCAAGTATTTCCCCTACTAGCAATACGCGTATCAAGCCCACCTTATCTCACCGCATGTATTTCAACCCCAAAACCTTATACCTCCGTATGTGTATCAATATCACAACATATCACAAATCGCACCTCAAGTGCCCAATATCATAAGTTGCCACAGAAATCAACAATAACGGTGTTTTCACAATAAATAGCTCATGGCTCAACCACAATGTACAAAAGAGTCTAAATAATAGCAACCGGAAGTGAATAACTCAACCAGAATAGTATTTCACAACTTAACACTTCGCCTCAATATGAATCACGGACTTTATAACTCAATACCAATTTTAACAACAAGATATTCTAAGAATAACAACTTCAAGTAAAGGATTCAACACTTAAATAATGAATATGGAATAAAGAAAATAAGAACTTCAACTAAACATGTCGAGCTATTAACAAGTAAGAGATAAGACAAGTAGAGCATGTGAAAATAGACTAATGATGATGCATATGACATGTTAAGATAACTCAATTAAGGCATGAAAGGAATCACATAGCTAAAATCGGTAATTTCAACATTTAGCCCGTGTACAAACTCGTCACCTTGCGTACACGGCTTCCACACATCACAATTTTCACAAAACAACACCAATCCTAAGGGGTGATTTCCCCACACAAAGTTAGGCAAGACACTTACCTCAAAACATGCTAACTCAATCCACTAGTAAGCCCTTCCCTCGATTATCCAACTTCGAACGGCTCGAATCTAGCCAAAACAACTTCATACCATAAATATAAACTATAGGAAACTATTTCAAACAATAAAGTTACGATCTTTGCAAAGAAACAAAAAGTTAACTTAAAAATTTAACCCATGTCCGCTTCTCGGAACCCGACCAAAATTAGAAAATCCGAACACCCATTCGATAATGAGTCCAACCATATAAGAATTACTCAAATCCGACCTCAAATTGCCGTTCAAAACCCCAGCATTTAGCCTATTGAAACTATGAACTTACGAATACATAAACTAATGTCGATGTATACCAAAACAACTCTGATTGACTTCAAATTTTGCACACAAGTCACAAATGACATGGTGTACCTATTCCAACTTTTGAAATCAGAATTCGACCCCGGTATCGATAAAATTAACTCCCGGTCAAAATTTCCAACCTACCAAACGTTCAACTTTCTAACATTCGCCAATTCAAGCCGAAATGACCTACAGACCTCCATATCAACATTCGGACACGCTCCTAAGTTTAAAATCACCATACAGAGCTATTGGAACCGTCAAAACTCCATCTGGAGTCATCTACACAAAATTCAAGCTACGGTAAACTCTTTCAATTTAAACCTCCAACTTAGGGAATATGTATCTCATTTTACTCCGAAACTCACCCGAAACCAAAACCAAACACCCCGACAAGTCACATAACAACAATATTACATAGAGGAGGCAATAAATAGGGGATCAGGCTAAAATATTCAAAATGATCGACCGATTCGTTACATTCTCCTCCTCTTAAAATAAACGTTCATCCTCAAACAAGTATAGAGACATACCTGAAGTGGTGAAAATATGAGGATAACGGCTACGCATATCATGCTCGGTCTCCCAGGTCGCCTCCTGGACTGGTTGACCACTCCACCGAACCTTCACTGAAGCAATTTTCTTCGACATCAACTTTCGGACCCACCTATCCAAAATGGCTATCGGCTCCTCAACATAAGACAAATCCTTGTCCAACCGAACTGAGTTGAAGTCTAACACATGAGACGGATTACCGTGATACTTCCGGAGCATAGAAACATTGAATACTATATGAATTAAGGTTAGACTAGGTAGTATTGCAAGCTTGTAAGCCACCTCTCCAATCCTCTTAAGAATCACAAAAGGTCTGATGTACCTAGGGCTCAACTTTCTCATCTTCCCGAACCTCATAACATCCTTTTATGGGCGAAACCTGGAGCAATACCCGCTCCCAACCATGAATACCACATCATAAACATTCTGATCTGCATAACTCTTCTGTCTAGATTGGGTTGTATGTGGTCAATCTTGAATCAATTAAACCTTTTCGAAAGCATCCTGAACCAAGTCAGTACCCAATAGCCTTTCCTCTCCCTGCATAAACCAACCCACTGGAGACCGACATCGCCTCCCATACAAGGCCTCATACGGATCTATTCGAATTCTCAACTGGTAGCTGTTGTGGTAGGCAAACTCTACAAGTGGCAAGAACTGATCCCAAGAACCCCCAAACTCTATCACACATGCACGGAGCATATCCTCCAATATCTGAATAGTGCGCTCGGACTGTCCGTCCGTCAGAGAGTGGATTGATGTACTCAACTCAACTCGCGTTCCTAACTCAAGCTGTACGACCCTCCATAATCATGATGTAAACTGCGTACCCCGGTCAGAGATGATGGATACCAGCACGCCATGAAGTCTGACAATCTCGCAAATATAAACCTGAGTCAACTGCTTTGAAGAATAAGTAGCCACCACTGGAATGAAATGAGCTGACTTGCTCAACCTTTCCACAATCACCCATACTGCATCCAACTTTTTCTGATTCTGTAGGTGCCCAACAACAAAATCCATAGTGACCAGCTCCCATTTCCACTCTTGAATCTATAGCATCTGAAGCAATCCACCAGGCCATTGATGCTCATACTTCACCTGCTGACAATTTAGTATTACACCCCAATATTTTTGTACGTGAGAGTATTCGTAAGTCAATTGATGTAAGTTCAAAAATAAGATCGTCTTTGAAAGTACATAAATTAAGTTAATCATGTTACCTTGCAGGTTACAAATCTTTAAGATCATGAATAACAAGTAACAAGAGGGTTGGAAAGCTTACAATCTATACGAAAAATAAGTTTCGTCAAATGTCGATAAGTTTGGAATGTTGTAGCATGCACTTTAGGGTGAGACTAGGGTGCTTAAAATGATAAGGAGGTTATATTATGAGTTATTTTAGTGGTATCATATTCGTGTGTTACGTTTTGAAGTCAAGCGAGTAGTGGAACAAAAGTTGGCAAATGTCATCACAAGTTACATTCATAAATGTGCTGAAAATTAGGTCAAATGTAGCAGAGCTTTTCTCCCAATATACTTGGAATTACTAGATTATCTGCATATCAAATTGAAGATAACTGCGAGTCTAGTTTCTACAAGTAATACATAAGACAAGTAGAGCATGCAAAAATAGACTAATGATGATCGATATGACATGTTAAAATAACTCAATTAAGGCATGAAAGGAATCACATAGCTAAAACCGGTAATTTTAACATTTAGCCCGTGTACACACCCGTCACCTTGCATACACGGCTTCCACACATCACAATTTTCACAAAACAACACCAATTCTAAGGGGTGATTTTCTCACACAAAGTTAGGCAAGATACTTACCTCAAAACATGCTAACTCAATCCACTAGTAAGCCCTTCCCTCCGTTATCCAACTCCGAACGGCTCGAATCTAGCCAAAACAACTTCATACCATAAATATAAACTATAGGAAACTATTTCGAACAATAAGGTTACGATCTTTTCAAAGAAACAAAAAGTTAACTCAAAAGGTCAACCCAGGCCCGTGTCTCGGAACCCGACCAAAATTACAAAATCCAAACACCCATTCGATAATGAGATCAACCATATAAGAATTACTCAAATCCGACCTCAAATCGCCGTCCAAAACCTCAACATTTAGCCTAAGAAGTTTTCATAATTGTTTCCCAAATTTCCAACTCAAATCACTAATTAGATTATAAAAATAACAATAGATTCATGGAATATAGTCAAATCTGTGTTAGAATCACTTACCCCGATGAATTTATTGAAAAGCTCTCGAACAATCGCCACAAATCCGAGGTCTCTAGCTCAAAATATGAAAAATGGGTTCAAACCCTCGATTTTGATATTCATCACCGCTACCCACTGATTCCTCTATGGGATCACGGAAAGTCCCCCGCGATCGCTAAGAACAAAAATGATGTCCACACAAAATGACCTATGCGAACGCACTCCACAGGTCACGAACGCGGTGAGTAAAATTCTAAATCTACGCGATCGCGACCACACTTATACGATCACATAGAGCAATGCGTCAGCCTTCCCAGGCCTCCTCTTCCTTCATCGCGAATGCGGCAACACTAACGCGTTTGCGGAGCTATAACTTTACAAACATCGCGATTGCAGTCCCATCCTCTTGAACGCGTAGAACGGTTTCATACCTGCCAAACTTAAACCTTTGCGATCGCAATCCCGTTCACATGATCGCATAAGAGGAAACCAAACTCAGTAAACGAGCAATCCCACAAAGCCAAAAATGAAGCCGAACTTGATCTGAATCAAACCCTAGGCCACCGGGACCCCGTCCGAACATACAAACAAGTCCTAAAATAACTATGAACTTAGTCAAGGCCTCAAATCACATCAAACAACATAAAAAAATACGAATCGCAACCCAATTCAAGCATATTGAAACTATGAACTTACGAATACATAAACTAATGTCGATTCATACCAAAACAACTCCGATTAACTTCAAATTTTACACACAAGTCATAAATGACATGATGGGCCTATTCCAACTTCCGATAAAGTAAACTCCCGGTCAAACTTTCCAACCTACCAAACCTTCAACTTTCTAACTTTCGTAATTCAAGCCGAAACGACATACAGACCTCCAAATCAACATTCGGACATGCTCCTAAGCTTAAAATCACCATACGGAGCTATTGAAAACGTCAAAACTCTATTTCTGAGTCATCTACACAAAATTCAAACTACGGTAAACTCTTTCAATTTAAACCTCTAACCTAGGGACTATGTATCCCATTTCACTCCGAAACTCACCCGAAACCAAAACCAAACACCCCGACAAGTAACATAACAACAATATAGCAAAGTGGAGGCACTAAATAGGGGATCGGGCTAAAATATTCAAAATGATCGGCCGGTTCGTTACATTCTCCCCCTCTTAAAACAAACGTTCATCCTCAAACGAGTATAGAGACATACCTGAAGTGGTAAAAATATGAGGATAACGGCTACGCATATCATGTTTGATTTCCCAGGTCTCCTCCTCGACTGGCTGACCCCTCCATTGAACCTTCAATGAAGTAATGTTTTTCGACCTCAACTTTCGGACCAACCTGTCCAAAATGGCTACCGTCTCCTCAACATAAGACAAATCCTTGTCCAACCGGATTGAGCTGAAATCTAACACATGAGACGGATCACCGTGATACTTTCGGAGCATAGAAACATTGAATACTAGAAGAACTGAGGTTAGACTAGGTGGTAGTGCAAGCTTGTAGTCCACCTCTCCAATCCTCTCAAGAATCACAAAAGGTCTGATATATCTAGGGCTTAACTTTCCATTCTTCCCGAACCTCATAACACCCTTTATGGGCAAAACCCGGAGCAAGACCCGCTCCCTAACCATGAATACCACATCGAAAACATTCTGATCCGCATAACTTTTCTGTCTAGATTGGGTTGTACAAGGTCGATCTTGAATCAATTAAACCTTTTCGAAAGCATCCTGAACCAAGTCAGTACCCAATAGCCTTACCTCGCCCGACTCAAACCAACCCACTGGAGATCGATATCGCCTCCCATACAAGGCCTCATACGGAGCCATCTGAATGCTCGACTGGTAGCTGTTATGATAGGCAAACTCTACAAGTGGCAAAAACTGATCCCAAGGACCCCCAAACTCCATCACACATGCACAGAGCATTTCCTCCAATATCTGAATAGTGCGCTCAGACTGTCCGTCCATCTGAGAGTGGATTGATGTACCCAACTCAACTCGTATTCATAACTCAAGCTATACTGCCATCCAGAATCATGATATAAACTTCGTACCTCGATCATAGATCATGGATACCGGCACGCCATGAAATCTGACAATCTTGCGAATATAAACCTGAGTCAACTGCTCTAAAGAATAAGTAGTCACCACTGGAATGAAATGAGCCGACTTGTTCAACTTTTCCACAATCACCCATAATGCATCGAACATTTTCTGAGTCTGTAGGAGCCCAATAACAAAATCCATAGTAACCAGCTCCCATTTCCACTTTGGAATCTCTAGCATCTGAAGCAATCCACCAGCCGTTGATGCCCATACTTCACTTGCTGACAATTTAGTGTTACACCCTAATATTTTTGTATGTGAGAGTATTCGTAAGTCAATTGATGTAAGATCAGAAATTACCTTGGAGGTTACAAATCTGTAAGATCACGAATAACAAGTGACATGGGGGTTGGAAAGCTTAAAAGCTAAGCCAAAAATAAGTTTCGTCAAACGTCGATAAGTTTGGAATGTTATTGCATGCACTTTAGGGTGAGACTACGGTGCTTAACATTCTAAGGAGGTTATGTTATGAGTTATTTTAGTGGTATCATATTCGTGTGTTACGTGCGAGTTATGGAACAAAAGTTGGTAAAGGTCATCACAAGTTACATTTATAAATATGCTGAAAATTAGGTCAAATGTAGCGGAGCGTTTCACCTAATATACTTTGAATTACGGGATTATCCACATATAAAATTGAAGATCTACAAATCTAGTTTCTAACTCATTAAACCGTTTGTCGATACAATATTGGAGTAGAGAGATATTTGCAGTTTTGTGAGACTGCGCAGACTACATAGGTGGCAAGTAGGAGTGTCACTGATGCTTCTTGAGCAATACATTTCGTGTGCTATATGAGGAACTTTTTGGACATATTATATACCAAATTTAAGGTCTTGGAATTAAGTTTCCAACGCTCTTAATCGTTTATTTATACAACATTCGGACAAAAAGATATAAGCATTAGAAGAAGGGCCAATGCTAGGGTGCCAAGCTAGCACCTCTTTGACTTTCCAACAGTGGATATATATATATATATATATATATATATATATATATATCCCTTATGTCGTCCCTTTATTCATTTTTCCACAGACCATGACCAAAATAAGACCATAAACTAACCCGTAAGCTCTCTATAAGGGTTTTAAAGAATATTCACATCCCGGGTACAAAATCAAGAAATGATAACATTAGAACGATCTCTACGAAGTAAGTATCGCTATATCGCCTCTCTTTTTCTTTGTAGTTTGAGTTTTTACGCTACTTCATAGTTAAGAAAATTCCTACTTTCTGTATTCAGGCTTTTTAATATCAAATAAGGTTGATAAATGCGTTTTCTTATAGTTAGAACTCACGAGACGGTGATCGGAAGCCGTGAGTTCGATTTATTTCACTTTTAGTGGACTGTTTTGTAGTCCCCTTGTGTTGGACTATTGTGCTTCTGATTTATGGAGTTTCGAAGGATAAAGTGCATGGAGAAATGCCACATATGTAGGGTAGTGGGCTGGTCGCTCGTCGTTGCAATTTCAGGCTAATTGATAACTTGTTGATTGGGTATGTTATGGTATGTATGGGTTCTTTTGTTGTATTACAGGTCTCGAATTGTAGTTAGGTTGTTTTTGAGTTGCTGGTTGTATCCTGTTGTTGTCTCGCCTATAGTAGGCTTGAGGGGGCAGTAAAATCAGGGGAAATGCTGCCCGTTTTATGTTAGAATCGAGTTATCGTTTGTGATACGTGATATACTAGCGCCATCTAAGTTGTACATGTATTTTTTTTATAGGGTTGGCGCGCTAATTCTCATAAAATTGTTGTTGAGCTGCATTGACGACTTGAGATATGTTAAGGCTAAACCTTTCCCTCATTTTGGCATGATCCAATAACTATATGTGTTTGATAACGAGACATAAAGAGAAGTTTATATTCCTAAATTTATGTACATTGTCCTAAACTTATAAGTTACAGCATTCTCCCTTATCGGGACTTCATATTCAGTTTAGTTTTGTCTTTTTTCAGCCAAGAGAGTAGAGAGTCTATATATATATATATATATATATATATATATATATATATATATATATATATATATATATAGCATTAAAGTATTTTCACCACCATCGAGCTATAATCGATGGGCAGACCCCTATTGGGCAACCTCTGATCAGATGGTAAGTTATATACCGAGCCTATTATGGTCGAGCGCCTATGGGCAAGCCCTGAATGGCCGAGATACAGAGCCTAGTATGGCCGAACGCCTATGAGCGAGCCTACTACGGCATAGTAGTTACACATACCGAGGCTTATAGGTCTGGGCAACTATTTTACATACTATATTGAGAGAGTTGATTCAGTATCAGCAGGTAAGCATATCTTCATATTATCTTTGAGTCCCATTTACTTTCAGTTATTATATTATCAGTTCAGTTTTAGATTTCAGTCATTCAGTTGTCTTACATACGTCCCTTTTGCTGGGGACACTGCATTTCATGCTTGCAGGTCCTGATAGACAGTTGGATAGACCTTCATTGTAGACAGAGTCAAACATCTGCTTGGTTGGTTTGCTTCACTTTCTCGGGGTTACCAGGTCTAGACCTTTGAGTCCATTTAATATATACAGGTTTGATTGGTAGGTCGAGGCCCTATCCCGACCATGATACTGTTCCAGCTATCGCTAGAGGCTTGTAGACAAATCCTGTATATTTTTTATATTAGTAGATGTTCATGGCGGCATCATCACCATATATATATATATATATATATATATATATATATATATATATATATATATATATATATATATATATGAGCTTTTGGGTATGTTTACCCCTCAGATGAGAGAGATGACATTTTCAGATGATTCAGCGTATGGACTCATCGACCTAAGTTGAGGGTTATCCCTCTAGAGTTCACATTTACAGAGTGTTACGCTCGAGCCAAATATGACACCCGGTGCCGACCACGCCACCCCAGGTTCAGGGCGTGACAAACTTGGTATCAGAGCAGTTCTATCCTAGGGGGTCTATAAGTCGTATCTAGTAGAGCCTTGTTTATCGATGTGTTGTGCACCACATTATATAAACAAGAAGCTACAAGGTATATATGAGTATGTTACCCTTCTTTCAAATTCAAATCATGCTATAGAGCCGAGTCATAAGAGTTTGAGCCAAGTCTTATGTTTGCTAGTGATATAGAGAGGATTGCAATTAGAAAAATTATAAGTAGAGGGCTAATACCGCAACAGGTAAGGGTACTAGTAGAGAGAGGCGGCGTGGCCTTGTTTGAGGCCCTATCAGATCGTGCATACTAGATATGCAAATTTCCAGCTTAAGACCCTAAGATGGGAATATCAAACACACCCCATGAATAGAGAGCCATGAGACTATAAGAAGGTAAACGTGTATGTTTTCAACAGGTAACAGAAGCAAGGTGAAGTAGGGTACGAGGTACCCAGTTAGTGGAGATTATCAGTATTTACAATCCAGGCAGAGAAATATAAGCATTCTAAATTACCTTCAACAGTAATAGAGGTATGTACAATTGGTCACACCTATCTCAGCTATGCCCTATGGGAGATAACATATATAGTTTATGAGAAGGATGAGATATCAAGATGCAGCTGGGGTTAGAGTAACCCAAAATGGTGGATGGATTGTTAGCGTTAGATGACATTTCTGAAGGATATTGTAAATGTGATAATAGTTCGCCTTGTGAGACACCCAGGCGGTGCACTCTAAATAGTACAGTCAGATATGAATACTAAAATGTTCAGAAATTTTAGAAGATATGCATCGGAATCCTAGAAGAGATAATTATTTACCTTAGTATGGCTCCCGTTCCTAGTAAAGTGAGAATGTCAGACAACCCGAAGAGCAAGTAGATGGAGCAAGGGGAGCAAGAAAAAAAAAAGAAAGGGAAAGAATATTTTGTTGAAGTTTTCAGAATAAAGTGATAGACAGAAATGTTAGCAGGAGAATAAGAAGAGAGTAAATGAAGCATTATGAGTAAGATGTGATAAAGGGGTGATAACATTAAATTAAAATATAACAGGATGATAGAGTCAATAGTCAAGTGAAGGAAAAGATAAAAGGTGACGAACCTTGAGACAATAAAACTATATAAGCTATAAAGTCATACCCACACTTCAAGATATGAGTTGGTGACTACAACGTGATTACTAGAAGGCTAAGTTAGGCCCCTAGAGTAATAAGGATCAACATGGGCTAGTAAATAAGATAATACCGAACATGAATTAGGTACTAGAGGATTTGATAATAGTCGAAATCATGGGAATTTCAGAGACCGCGTTCTGGCAATAATATAATGGACGATAGAAGAATTACCTTTTAAGGTCATTCAGGAAGACGCTTCCCTTAAGCAAGAACTATGAGAGCTTAAGGGACTAAATGTGCTAGTTACACTAGGCGTCACCCTCGCACGCGAGAAATTTAGTTATCCATGGTACAAGAAGGGTTATTGCAAGGTGAGTAAGGGTCATAAAAAAGAAATATGGAAAGACACCGAAGATGAAGAGGTAAAACAAACTCTGCATGTAAAACTTCATAGCATTAAATGCTAGTACTCCCTTAAAGGGGGAAAGATGGTGTGATATGGTATTATGTTGGAGTTAAGTGGTTCAGGTAACTATTGAATAGTAAAGGAAGAATGTGGCAAAAAAGCGAAAGGAATGAAATTGCATTTCTCCAAATTGTACAGATATGTTACGACTCCAGAACATTATGCAAGCACGATGCCGGGGAGAGGCAGTCTGGGTTCCCACACCCGATGTTATTGATAAATAAGTGTGAATGCACACTTGATACATTAGGAACCAGTGAAAAAGGTAAGTTAAGGCAAAAGACATAACCAAAGAGAGGTTATGCAGCATATAAATATAAGCATGGACTGACGAGTAGTTAGTAGTTGATCCAGGAAGAGCTTAGTTATGGCTAGACAAGAGGTCTCAGATAAATTAGTAGATCATGCAAGATAAACATAGTGAAACCCAGCATAGGAAATTTAGTCTCGCAGATACGACATCATAATCCTTAAGAAATATTCAGATAGGAGTTGGGGTAGTTAAAGGTGCCGTATAAGTGTTACAGAAATAAAAGAGAGTGTCAATGGGGAGACAATCAGAATTTTGGTTCAGAAGCAACCCTACGAGCACAAGGGCACGGAGATAAGTAACTAAGGATAATTATAGGCGAGCAAGAAAAACAAACATTTTGTCGGATATATGAGGTAATAAGCTCATAGCTTTACAAGAGTCAGAGGATCTTCCCTAAGTACTGCAACAGAAGATTATCTTAGAAAATAAGGAGGAAGGCTTCAAGCTAAGCATAGTGACCTAAAGAGGAAATGATCGTATAACATTGTATGCACTCCATCAGAAAGTGGCACCTATCATGGCTAATGAACGGGGAAAAAAGAAGTAATATTCGAGATCATATGAGTTGCATAAAAGTTCAATAGGTGTGGGCACTAAGATAATCCAAGTACTCATGCAACAAGTGGCAGAACGACCAGGAAAAGTAATTGCTTACATTTAAAGAAAGTTAAGAAGGCACGAAAGGAATTATTCGATCAATGACCCAGAGTTACATTATGAACGCACTTAAAATTTTGGAGTATTATCCATGCATCATATATGTTGACATTCCTACAACTATAAGAGACTTTGGTTTAAGTTAAAATAAAGAATTAGGTCCACGTCACAGACAAACGCTTGAATTGCTAGAAGGTTATATCATGGATGTTCCATAGCGTCCACGAGGGACTAAAGTAATAACTAATACCGTGAGACATAGATCAGAAGATAGCTTAAACCTACTTAAAGGCTGACATAGAAGAGGAAACTAAAGAGTTACATCAGCTAAGTGAATCAGTAGTCTGATTATTAGACCCCGATGAGTATAGAAATCGTGATTCAAGATATTATAGAATCACTCTTAATATCAAAGGTACAAGATAGATAGTACAATATATATAGTCAATAACGACTCTATGATAAAGCTAGTTAGAAGAGTACCAACCTCATAAGAAGTCAGTTAGAATCTTCCACCGGATTGTGTATGCTCCTGAGGTGCAAGTATTGTAGTATATTTTTAAGGTGTGGATATGAATTCCACCTATGTGGAAGGGAGGGTATGAAAATATAGAATATACGATGCAAGATTTAAAGGTAAGTAAGGTACAAGTGAAGAAAGTATGAGATGCGCAAGTACATAAGGTGACGAATAGTCCAGATATCGGATAGAGGGCTGGAAGCGTCGTAATTCTGTATCAAGAAATTTTAGTGGTGTCGTCAGTGGCATATCTTCCAACCTACGGTTTCCAGGTATAGAGAGGTCTAGTTAAGAGAATAAAGAAGAGTTAGAGACGATATAATGTCTCTCTTGAGGTTCCAGAATAACATAAGGAAATCTATGGTGATAGCAAGTTAAAGGAAGGTTGCGAGTAGTATAAATAGATATGTGTAGGTCGCAAGCTAAAGTATGGTAGAGAAACAAGGTTTTAGGTAGACATGGGTAAGCATAAGAAAAGGTGAGTGGGAAGGTGATGAGAATAGGTAAGTCTACGGGATTAAACCCATTACAATAAGAGAGCTGATGGTTTCCTTAAGTAATAAAAAAGCTCAGTATAGCCTAAATAAACTTAGATGAGTTTAAAATTAGGAGCATTTAGAATATATAGAATGCTTCCCCGGTAGTAGAATACCGGTGTAATTGTGATAAGTGATAAGTGGATGACATTTACGCCTTCGATTGAGTAATAATTTAGAGAAAAAAAGATTTCATGAATTGCACAGGATTAGAATACCTCCATAAGATGAACCACGTTGGGATGATATGAAATTCGATTAATGAAGTATTGTATCGTCCCTAGGTGGATCAGGCAAATAACTTCAGATGTTCCCCGATGAGTCGTGAGCCCTAATAGCAATGTATTACGTAAGAGGTTTTAAGTTATTAGTGGTAGATTATAGATCAACATTAAGGTGTTATCATAATAGGCGCATAAAAGTTCCAAAGTATGAGATGAGATTAGTCCATCATTCATAAGATGAACAGTAATGAGGAAGAACTAAAGTACTTAGATTTATACATATAGGATAAGCAGCGGGAGAGTAACCTGGAGTTGGGTAGCAAACCTCAATAATAATAAACCAAAGTAAGTGTTATGGTATAGTGACCTACCTATATGTTGTAAAGTCATAAGGATAGATATACAAGGCTACGAAACAAGGTATAGCAACAGTTGCAAGTTTGATAAAGTACCAAGCGAAGAACTTTAGTACACTTATAGATACCCATGGGGACAACTTGTCATAGTTCTGTAGGACTTCTCCGTAATGTAATGTAAATGTAATAGAAGAGGCAAAGTCCAGTTCCCCTTCCTTCTCGACCATTTGCCCGAATGAATATGGATCAATTGATAGACATTTTTCGTGAGGAAGAGAATCAAGGATGAATGCTTTTTGCATTCGCTATGCGCTGACTGGATGCGTACTCGCGTGATCAATCGATGGACGAAGGAATTGCGTGAATGATGAGACCGGCCTAACCTAAAGGAGGAAGCCCCGCCCAGTAGTGCCTCTACTCTACTAGTCCTAGTACTTTTGGTTTTCAATACCGACTCTTTTAACTGCTCAGATATCCATCCCCTACGTGCTTCTCCTGCCCTATCCTTCTGCACGCTGGCAGGTAGGGGCTTATATATGTGATTCACTATATAGTTTCCATCATCATCCTTAGTTAGCTAACGCCTCTCTCTACTCTAATTTTTCTACGTTGTTTACCTTAGTTACTGGGGGGTTTCGGAGAAAACCTATGTGGGGAACATCTTATGCGCCTTCCTTCTTCGAACCTTTTGGTATGTAATTCCCCCTAACTATCCTGAGGTATACTCACAAACTCTTTCACGAGCTGGACTCGAACCAGCATCTCTGGAGCAAAAGACAGGCCCAGAGAGTCGTCTGCTTTCTCATCGGTCGTAGAAACTCTATTCCTTTCAAATAATACGCATCATAGGCCATCCTCGACCTTCTTCGTTATCAATGAAAAAACAATCTCGATCTCCGAAATCGTTTTCCTTCCCCCTCCACACCTCCCTCCCTTCGTCGAGCCTTTTCTTTTAATGGTTGGGGAAATCATTCCCTTATCTGAACTTGGTGGGCGTATATCTTCACAACGCGAGGCCTAGATATTGGCTAAATGCTGGAGGACAAAGGAGAGAAGAGTCACATAGGCTCACAAACAAGGAGAGAGTCGCACATGCTCCATGATGTAAGGTAGAAATAGTTACAAGATTGGAATAACTCCGACCACAAGTCGCGGTGTGAGAGAAAGGCCTAAAGGGAGGAATGCCATGGCCTTTGGATTTCATAGAACAGTTCCCTAGATGGAGAGGACAATATTAAATTATTCATAAAAGCTATAGGTTATGAGACTGGTAGGCGCATCAGTCAACATTCGAGGATGAATGTTCCAAAGGGGGGAATGATGTTACACCCCATATTTTCGTACGTGAGAGCATTCGTAAGTCAATTGATGTAAGCTCACAAATGAGATTGTATTTGAAAGTACATAAAGTAATTTAATCATGTTACCTAGGAGGTTAAAAATCTTTAAGATCATGAATAAAAAGTGACAAGAGGGTTAGAAAGCTTAGAAGCTAAAAAAACAAAAAAATTTATCGAACGTCGATAAGTTTGGAATATTATAACATGCACTTTAGGGTGAGAATATGGTTCTTAACATGATAAGGAAGTTATGTTATGATTTATTTTAGTCGTATAATATTCGCGTGTTACGTTTTGAAGTCAAGCAAGTTGTGGAATAAAAGTTGACAAAGGTCATCACAAGTTACATTCATAAATGTGCGGAACACTAGGTCAAATGTAGCAGAGCTTTTCTCTTAATATACTTGAAATTATGGGATTATCCATATATAAAATTGAATATCTACAAGTCTAGTTTCTAACTCATTAAACCATTTTTCGATACAACATTGGAGTAGAGAGATATTTGCAGTTTTGCTATACTGCGCATACTGCATATGTGACAAGTAGGCGTGTCACTGAAGCTTTTTGAGCTATACATTTCATGTGCTATATGAGGTCATTTTGGTACATATTATATACTAAATTGAAGGTCTTGGAATGTAGTTCAAACTCACATAACCGTTAGTTCATACGACATTCGGATCAAAATATATAAGCATTGGAAGAAGAGCCAATGCTAGGGTGCCAAGCTAGCACCTCTTTGACTTTTCAAAAGTGGACATATATATATATATATATATATATCCCTTATGTCATCCCTTTCTTAATTTTTCCACAGACCACAACCAAAATAAGACCCTACACTTACCCTTAAGCTCTCTACAAGGGTTTTAAAGAAGATTAACATCCCGGGTAAACAATCAAAAAATGATAACATTAGAGCGATCCCTACGATGTAAGTATCGCTATTTTGCCTCTCTTTTTCTTTGTAGATTGAGTTTTGGAAGTTACTTAATAGTTATGAAAAATCTGACTTTCTATATTTAAGCTTTTAAATATCAATGAAGGCTGATAAATTCATTTCCTAATAATTAGAGCTCACGGAATGGTGATCGAAAGCCATGAGTTCGATTTATTTCACTTTTAGTAGACTATTTTGTAGTCCCCTTGTGTTGGACTATTGTGCTGATGATTTATGGAGTTTGGAAGGATAAAGTGCATGGAGAAACTCCACATGTGTAGGGTAGTGGGCTGGTCGCTCGTCGTTGCAATTTCAGGCTAATTGATAACAAGTTGATTGGGTGTATTATGGTATTTTGTTGTATTAAAGGTCCCGAATTGTAGTTAGGTTGTTTTTGAGTTGCTGGTTGTATCCTATTGTTGTCTCGCCTATAGTAGGCTTGAGGGAGAAGTAAAATCAGGGGAAATGGTGCCCGTTTTATTTTAGAATCGAGTTCTTGTTTGAGATACGTGACATACTAGAACCATCTAAGTTGTACATGTATTTCTTTGTTATAGGGTTGGTGCGCTAGTTCTCGTAAGCTTGTTTTTGAGCTGCATTAATGACTTGAGGTATGTTAAGGCTAAACCTTTCCTTCATTTTGGTATGATCCAGTAACTATATGTGTTTGATAACGAGACATAAAGAGAAGTTCATATTCCTGAATTTATGTACGTTGTCCTAGTCTCATAAGTTACAGCATTCTCCCTTATCGGGACTTCTTATTCAGTTTAGTTTTGTCTTTTTTCAGCAAAGAGAGTAGAGAGTCTATATATATATATATATATATATATATATATATATATAATATTAAAGTATTTTCACCACCATCGAGTTATAATCGATGGGAATGCCCCTATTGGGCAACCTATGATAAGATGGTAAGTTATATACCGAGCCTACTATGGTTGAGCGCCTATGAGCAAGCCCATAATGGCAGAGATATAAAGCCTAGTATGGTCGAGCGCCTATGATCAAGCCTACTATGGCAGAGCAATTACACATACCTAGCCTTATAGGGCTGGACAACTATTTTACATACTATATTGAGAGAGTTGAGTCAGTATCAGCAGGTAAGCATATCTTTAGATTATCTTAGACTCCCAGTTACTTTCAGTTATTATATTATCAGTTAAGTTTTAGATTTCAGTCATTCAGTTGCCTTACATACTCGGTACATTATTTCGCACTGACATCCCTTTTGCTGGGGACTCTGCATTTCATGCCTGCAAGTCTTGATAGACACTTGGATAGACCTTAATAGTAGACAGAGTCAAACATCAGCTTGATTGGTAAGCTCCACTTCCTCGGGGTTAGCGGGTCTAGATCTTGGAGTTCATTTTATATATACAAGTTTGATTAGTAGGCCGAGGCCCTGTCCTGACCATGATATATTTCAGCTATCGCTAGTGGCTGGTAGACCAGTCCTGTACATCTTGTATAGTAGTAGATGTTCATGGCGGCATCATCAGCCTGCACAAGCTTTTGGGTATGTTTACCCCTAAGATGAGAGAGATGATATTCTTAGATGATTCAGAGTATGGCTTCATTGGCCTAAGTTGATGTTTATCCCTCTAGAATTCACAGCTACAAAGTGGTACGCTCGGCCCAAATATGGCACCAGGTACCGGCCACGCCTCCCCAAGTTCGGGGCATGATATTTAGTTACCAAGCTACATACTCCACTATGTCCTTCTTCATTCTCATCAAGCAATAATGCTGCCTTAAGTCCTGATACATCTTAGTGGCACCTAGATGACAAGAGTACTGCAAACTATGGGCCTGAAGAATCAACTAACGCAAACCATTTACATTGGTCACACATAACAGACCCTGCATCTGTAACACATCGTCATCTCCAATATTGACCTCCTTGGCATCGCCGTACTGAACCGTGTCCTTGAGGAAAAGCAAATAGGGGTCTTCATACTGACGATTTCTGATACGATCATTTAGAGAATACCGAGAAACCACACAAGCTAAAACTTGACTCAGCTCCGAAACATCCAATCTAACAAACTGGTTGGCCAAGGTCGAATATCCAATGCTAATGGCCTCTTCGCTGCCGGTAGATATGCTAAACTGCCCAAGCTTTCCACCTTACGACTCAAGGCATCAGCCACTACACTGGCCTTCACGGGATGATATAGAATGGTGATATCATAGTGCTTAAGCAACTCTAACCATATCCATTACCACAAGTTAAGATTCTTTTGTTTGAACAGATGTTGTAGACTCCGGTGGTCGGTATAGACCTCACAAGGGACACCATACAAGTAGTGCCGCCAAATCTTCGAGGCATGAACAATAGTTTCTAACTCAAGGTCATGGACAAGATAATTCTTATCATGTACATGGACATGTCTAGACACGTAGGCAATCACCCTACGGTCTTGCATCAACATCGCGTTGAGGCCTACACGCTATGCATCGCAATACATAGTGTAAGACCCCAAACCCGTAGGCAATACCAACACTGGGGTTGTAGTCAAAGCAGTCTTGAGCTTTTGAAATTTCTCCTCACACTCCTCGGTCCACTTGAAAGGAGCACCCTTCTGGGTCAATCTGGTCATATGAGTAGCAATAGATGAGAAACCCTCTATGAATCGGCGGTAATACCCTGCCAAACCAAGAAAACTCCGGATCTTAGTAGCTGAAGACGGTTTGGGCCAACTCTGTACTGATTCAATCTTCTTTAGATCTACCTTGATCCCCTTACTCGACACTACATGACCCAAAGCCGCCAACGAATCAAGCAAGAATTCACACTTTGAAAATTTTGCATACAACTTCTTTACTCTCAATGGCTTGAGCACGGTCCTCAAGTGTTGCTTATGATCCTCCCAGATCCGGGAGTACATCAAGATTTCATCATTAAACACAATGACGAATGAGTCAAGATAGACTAGAATACATTGTTCATCAAGTGCATGAATGTTGCTGGGGCATTGGTCAGCCCAATGGACATCACGAGGAACTCGTAATGACCATACCGAGTCCTGAAGGTAGTCTTCGGAATATCCGGCTCCCAAATCTTCAACTAATGATAGCCTGACCGCAAATCAATCTTTGAGAATAGTTTGACACCCTGTAGCTGATCAAAAAGGTCATCAATGCATGGCAATGAATACCTATTCTTCATTAATGTAATCTTGTTCAACTGTCGATAATCAATACACATGCACATAAAACCGACTTCTTCTTTACAAACTAGACTGGAGCACCCCCAAGGTGGTATACTAGGCCGAATGAAACCCTTATCAAGCAACTCTTGCAACTGCTCCTTTAACTCCTTCAGCTCAGCTTGGGCCATATGATATAGTGGAATAGAAATGGGCTGAGTGTCTGACAATAGATCAATACCAAAATCGATATCCTTATCGTGTGGCATGCACGGAAGATCCGCCGAAAATACATCTGGATAATCCCTCACTATCGGAACTGACAAAATGGTAGGAGTATCAACACTAAAATCTCTCACAATGGCTAGATATGCCTCACACCCCTTCCTAACCATCCGTTGTGCCTTAAGGAAAGACACTACCCCGGTAGGAACATAATCCAAAGTAACCCTCCTCTAAAACTGTGGCAAACCTAGCATAGCCAACGTCACCATCTTGGCATGACAATCAAGAATAACATGATAGAGCAATAACTATTCCATGCCCAAAATTACATCAAAATCTACCATACCGAGCAATAATTGGTCAGTTGTGGTCTCAAAACCACCAAGAACAACTAAACACGACCGATGCACAGAGTCAACAACAATGAAATCTCCCACTGGCATGGACACACAGATAGGAGAACTCATGGAATCACGGGATATACCCAAATATGGAGAAAAGTAAGATGATACATAGGAATAAGTGGAGCCTGGATCAAATAACACTGATGCATCTATATGAAAAACCGAAACAATACCTGTGATGACTAAGTCAGATACAACCACCTCTGTCATAGTTGGAAGAGAATAACATCTGGACGCCTGACCTCCACCTCTGGCTGGCTATGCAGGTGGAGTGGCAACTGGTACGGTAACCACGACTTGAGAAGTCTGGGCCCCCTGTGAAATACGTAGAGCCTGAGTAGTCTGCGGAGGTGCACCCCTTCTAAGTCTGGGGCAGTCCCTCACCATATGACGAGTGTCCCCACACTCAAAACAAGCTCTCAGAGGACGTGGCTACTAAGACTGGCTCGGGCTTGGTCGGCTTGACTGATCACTGAAAGCACCCCATACAGGAGGTGCACAAGACAGTGGAAGTGCATAATAGGCAACCTGAGAACTAGGAGTGGCCGGAATACCACTAGAAGCTGGAAGTGCTGAATGAACAAGATGAATCAAATAGCCTCTACCATGATGGGCTATAACTAGAGAACATGCACCACTATATGTGCCAGAATCTCGAGGCCTCTTGACCTCCCTCTCCTCTCTCTCCCGCCCCTACATACCCTCTAATCTCCGAGTGATCTCCATAACCTGCTGGTATGGGGTATCGATATCCAATTCTCGAGCCATGCTGAATCTAATATTGTGGTTGATCCCCTCAATAAATCGACAGACTCGCTCTCTGACTATGGAGACTAAAGTTGGTGCATGTCAGGACGACAAGCTGAACCTGACGGCATACTATGATATGGTCATAGTACCTTGGTGAAACTGCTCAAACTCTGCATGCCATGCATCCCTATGACTCTCAAAACAAACTCTCTCCTGATCATCTCTGAGAATTGAACCCAGGTGAGCGAAGCTTCCTCGGTCGGGCTACCCAACTCATACGCTCGCCACCAATGATAAGCAGCTCCTTTAAGCTGGAACGTAGTGAAATTAACCCCACTCGACTCCATAATACCCATAATACGGAGGATATAATGACACTCCTAAAGAAAAACCATATGCATCGTCTGAAGCTAAGCCGCTGAAAGTAGGAGGGTGGTACTTCTTGTACTTCTCGAGCCTGATCTTTTTCTTCTCAGATACTAATGCCCTAACCTCGGACTAAACTAGAATAACTGGCTGCAATGGTAAGAGCCTCTACTCTAGCGTATGGGCTATAGGAGTCTATGCTCCTCTCTTGGCCTAGGATGTGGCAGGAGCAAGTAGAATCAACCCTGCATGATCTAGAGTTCCAAACATGCTCAAAATCTAGGCGAGCGTCTCCTGAATTGTAGGGTAGTAACTGGCGTCTCAGGTGCCTGCCCTCCAACAATAGCTACTAGTGGATCCTATGTAGCAAATCGGGAAGGTGCTCTGGCTGCACCACGTGGCCGTCCTCGTCCTCTGCCCCGATGCCGGCCTATCGCAACTCTAGTAGGGGTGCGTATGTCTGATCATCAGATCCAGCTGTGCGTGTCCTCTCCATATGTGAGAAGATGAGGTTTAGAATTCCGAAGTCAATGAATTTGCACCATAAGGAATCAAAGAAGTGAAACTTTTATTGACAGTTTTATAGCCTTCGGAAGATAAGTACAGTCGTCTATGTACCGATCCGCGAGACTCTACTAAACATTCTTGTAACTCATAACACCTATGAACCTAGAGCTCTGATACCAACTTGTCACGACCCCAATTTCCCTCCGTAGGATGACGTTATGGCACCTAGTAGCTAAGACTAGGTAAGCCTAACATTCATGCAGAAATAACTGAAATAATGATTAAAGTCTCAATAACTCAACAACTAATATAAAGGAACTCCGCAACTCAGTATATACAACTTCCCAAAACCCTGCGAATACAAGTCACAAGATCTATAAGATGGTACTAAACATCTTTGTACATTACTGTCTATAAAAGGATAATAAATTAAAGTAGTCTAGATAGAAGGGGACTCCGAGGCCCGCGGACGCCGGCAGGTATACCTTGAATTCTCCAAACTGAGCTCGCCTCAATGGTGCCTGGACTGGTAGGAGGTACCTAGATCTGCACAAAAAGATGCGCACAAGCGTAGCATGAGTACACCACAACGGTACCCAATAAGTGTCAAGCCTAACCTCGGTAGGGTAGTGACGAGGTCAGGTTAAGGCCCTACGGCAATATATAAGAAACATAACTAGCAATTGGCAGTGTAATAATAATAACGATGGAAATAAAAGAAGTAAGAAATATACCAAGATTAACTACAGTGAACTAAGACAAATAATGCATCACGGAAGAAAATAAGGGATGTTATGCCAAGGAAACGAAATAACCAAACACAAGTGAAGTAATAGATAATTATTAAGTAGAGTAACTACCGAGGTACCCTTTAGTAGTCTCAAATCACAAAACAATTCACAATCTTTAATTTTATCACTGCGGGAGCCTTGCATTTAGTTTTAAAAATTATTTTTCCCGAAATAGCATCCCGCGTTTAAGCCCACCTTATCACACCGCATGGCTTTAAGTAGTTCCCCTCCTAGCAACATGCGTATCAAGCCCACCTTATCTCACCGCATGTATTTCAGCCCCAAAACCTTATACCATCACATGCATATCAATATCACAACGTATCACAAATCACACCTCAAGTACCCAATATCACAACTTGCCACATAGATCAATAATAACGATGTTTTCACAATAAATAACTCATGGCTCTATCACAATGTACACAAGAGTCACAACAATAGCAACCAGAAGTAAATAACTCAACAAGAATAGTATTTCACAACTTAACACTTCGCCTCTGTGTGAATCACGACCTTTATAACTCAATACCAATTTTAACAACAAGATATTCCAAGAATTACAACTCCAAGTAAAGAATTCAACGATTAAAATAATGAATATAGAATAAAGGAAACAAGAACTTCAACTAAACATGAAGAGGTATTAGCAAGTAAGAGATAAGACAAGTAGAGCACGTGAAAATAGACTAATGATGATGAATATAATATGTTAAGATAACTCAATTGAGGCACGAAAGGAATCTACATAGCTAAAACCGGTAATTTCAATATTTAGCCCGTGTACACACTCCTCACCTTGCATACACGGCTTCCACACATCACAATTATCACCAAATACACCAATACTAAGGGGTGATTCCCTCACATAAAGTTAGGCAAGTCACTTACCTCAAAACATGCTAACTCAATCCACTAGTAAGATCTTCCCTCGAATATCCAACTTCTAACAGCTCGAATCCAGCCAAAACAACTTCATACCATAAATATAAACTATAGGAAACTATTTCGAATGATAAAGTTATAATCTTTGCAAAGAAATAAAAAGTCAACTCAAAAAGTCAACCCGGGCGCGCGTCTCGGAACCCAACCAAAATTACAAAATCCGAACACCCATTCGATAATGAGTCCAACCATACAAGGGTTACTCAAATCCGACCTCAAATTGCCTTTTAAAACCCCAAAATTTAGCTAAGATGTTTTCACAATTTTACCCCAAATTTCCAATTCAAATCACTAATTAGATTATAAACATAACAATAGATTCATGGAATATAATCAAATACGGGTTAGAATCACTTACCCCGATGAATTTCTTGAACATCTCTCGAACAATCGCCACAAATCCGAGGTCTCTAGCTCAAAATATGAAAAATGGGTTCAAACCCTCGATTTTGATATTTAACACTGCTGCCCAGTGATTCCTCTTCGCGATCGCGAAGAACAAAAATGCCGCCCTCACAAAATGACTTACACGAACGCACTCCACAGGTCACGAATGCGAGGAGTAAAATTCTAATGCTACGCGATCGCGGCCACACTTATGCAATCGCATAGAGTAACGCGTCAGTCTTCTCATGCATCATCTTCCTTCATCGCGAAACCGACACCACTCACGCGTTCACAGAGCTGTAACTTCCCAAACTTCGTGATTGCAGTCCCATCATCGCGCATGTATAGAACAACTTCACACCTACTAGACTTAAAGCTTTGCGATCGCGGCCCCCTTCACGTAATCGCATAAGAGGAAACCAGACTCAGAAAACCAACAATCCGACAAAGCTAAAAATGAAGTCGAAATTGATCCGAATCACACACGAGGCCCTAGGGTCCCCCGTTCGAACATACCAATAAGTCTTAAAATACGATACAAACTTAGTCACGGCCTCAAATCACATCAAACAAAAAAATACGAATCACAACCCAATTCAAGCCTATTGAATCTATGAACTTCCGAATTCCAAAAATAATGCCGATTCATACCAAAACAACTTCGATTGACTTTAAATTTTGCACACAAGTCATAAATTACATGAAGAACATATTCTAACTTTTGGAATCTGAATCCGACCCCAATATGGATAAAGTCAACTCCCCGTCAAACTTTTCAACTTTCCAATCCTTCAACTTTCTAACTTTTGCCAATTCAAGCCGTAATGACCTACAAACCTCCAAATCAATATCTGTACATGCTCGTAAGTATTAAATCACCATACAGAGCTATTGGAACCGTTAAAAATTTATTCTGGAGTCATTTACACAAAATTCAACCTACAATCAACTCTTTCAACTTAAACCTCCAACTTAGGGACTATGTGTCCCATTTCACTTCGAAACTCACCCAAAACCAAAACCAAACACCCCAAAAAGTCACATAAACAATAGGGTATCGGGGCTAAAATACTCTATATGACCGGCTGGGTCGTTACACTCTTATGGAAGACAGGATGCTGAAAGCTAGCTTAGATGGTTCAAGCACGTGCGGAGGAGAAGCCTGGATGCCCCGGTAAAGAGGTTTGAATGGCTGGCCTTGATGAGTATGAGAAAAGGTTGAGGGTGAAGCATTAGGGTTGTAGGTTAGGAGGTAGGAGGCTAGTCTGATAGTGTTTTGTCTTAGGCTGCTAGTGGCTCCAGTTATATCCATATTACTTCATTAGGGTTGCATGTTAGGTTGTAGGAGGCTAGTATGTTAGTGTTTTGTCTTAGGATGCTAGTGGTTCTTGTTGTGTCCATATTACTCCATTGTGTCTGTAGTACTGTGCCATTGTTACTACTTATTGTTATTGCTTTTCTTTATATTTTCTGGTTATTATGTTGTTGGTGTTATAATTCTTGCTTCCTTTGATGTTACTGCTACAATGTCTCTTTCCATCTTCTTGAGCCAAGGGTCTATCGGAAACAACCTCTCTACTCCCCTGGATTTGAGGTAAGGTCTGCGTATACACTACTCTCCCCAAACTCCACATGTGGGATTTCATTGGGTTGTTGTTGTTGTTATTGTTATTGTTATTGTTGTTATTATAATTATATATTGTAACTCAATAAATATCTTAAAATATATATGCACATAAAAATAAATATTTCAAATACTATTGTAAGGATTTATATGTAAACATCAAAATCTCCATGAAACATTAATAGACTTTTATATCTTTTGAGAATTATGTTACACTACAATACACTTCATGTTGGATAAAATAGTAAGCAACATTAATTCTCTACCTTAATTTTTTTTAACAATCATTGTTTTTGTTTTTAGAAAGTAATTTAGTTAGATCTAACAATGTCACGTCCCGAAATTCCCACCTTCAGGCCCATGATGACGCCTAACATTTCACTTGCTAGGCAAGCCAACGTTTGAATAATTTTAACCTTTTTTTTCAATTTAATTTAATTAATAAGAAGAAACTAATAACTGGAATAAAATTTGAAATAAAGTGAGTAAACAATAATAATAGTGATATCCAAATACCATCTCAGAATTAGTGTCACAAGTGCACGAGCTACCAGAATAATACAAATAAGGGCCTGAATAAAAATAAAGCTGTCTAATAGAAATACACATTTAAAATAAAGTATATGAGGACTTCCGAGCTGCAAACGCTGTGCACCTACCTCAAGTATCTCGTGGATAGCTGAATCCGAGCAAATATATCATACGCCGTTGGGACCAACTTCGGTATCTGCACAAGAAGTGTAGAATATAGTATGAGTACAACCCACCTCATGTACACAATAAGTGACGAGCCTAACCTCGACGAAGTAGTGACGAGGCTAAGGCAGGTCACTTACATTAACCTGTACGGAATACTAATTCAAGGATCTTATTCCCTCAAGTCAAGGTTAACCACGACACTTACCTCACTTCACAACCAAATTCAAGAATCCAATAAACCTTTGCCTCGCGAATTGGTATCTGAAAGCTTCAAATGTAATCATAAATAATTATACTCAACATGAATCGTAGGAATTAATTCCATATGAAATTACTAATTTTCCAGATTAAAATCCGAAAATCATTTTAAAAATTGGCAGTGTGACCCACGTCTCAAATCCTTGAAAACCCACGAAATCCACTCACCTGTTCCGAGACAAGTCCAACCATACAAATTTATCAAATTTCGATGTCAAATAGACCTTCAAATCCTAAATTTTTGTTTTTGAAAAGTTTTACAAAAACTCCAATTTCTTCCATCCAAATTCGAAATAAATGATTAATATTGACATGGATTTATAAAATATAATAACTTTTAGATATAGAACACTTACCCAACTTGAAGTCGTGAAAATCCCCTTTGAAATCGCCCAAATTCGAGACTCAAAACTCAAAAATGAGTAAAAATGGTGAACTCCCGATTTTAAGCATTCTGTCCAGCATTTTCGCATTTGCGGAGTTATTTTTGCACCTGCGGACTCGCATTTGTGAGACAAAGCTCGCATTTGTGGAACAGGGCAGCCCAGGAGAGGACCGCACCTGCGGACCTTCACGTCGCAGAAGCGCGAAGGACTTCGCAGAAGCGAAGAAGATCGCACATGCGAGCATGTCACCGTAGAAGCGTGCATTTGCTCTGCCGAAGCAATCCCGCATCTGCGGCCAAAATGGCACAGGTGCGACGCACCAGAAGCAGCAAATTCTAGAATTTGATTAAGTCCAATTTTTGTTCCGATTTCGGTCCGAATCACACTCGAGATACTCGGGACCCTGTCCGAATAAACCAACAAGTCCCAAAATATAATACAAACTAAATCAGGGTTTTAATCACATCAAACAATGTCAAAATCACAATTCACAACCCGATTTGGACTTATGTATTTCACACTTTTAAATTTACAAAACTCGTGCCGAAACATATCAAATGAGTCCGGAATGACTTCAAATTTGGTACACAAGTCTTAAATGATATAACGAAGCTACTAAAATTCTCGGTCAATCCGAGTCCGGTATCAATAAAGTCAAATCCGTGGTCAAACCTTTGAAACCTTTAGCCTTTAGATTTCTAGTTTCCGTTAAATGGTGATAATTTGAGCTAGAGACGTCCGAATTTGATTCCGGGCATATGGCCAAGTCCCAAATCACGATACAAAACTATTGGAACTGTCAAAACAATGATCTTGATTCATTTACTCAAAATATTGACCGAAGTCAACTCAGTTGAGTTTTAAAGCTCTATTTCTCATTCTTATCCATTTTTCACATAAAAACTTTCCGAAAAGTTATATGGACTGCGCACACGAGTGGAGGATTGATGAATAGTGCTTTTCAAGGTCTTAGAATACAAAAATGAATATTTAAATTAAAGATGATATTTTGGGTCATCATATTCTCCACCTCTAAAACAAACGTTCGTGCTCGAACGAAATTAGAAATGTACCCGAGCTAGTGAAAAGGTGTGGATATCTATTACGCATGTCTGACTTGGACTCCCAAGTAGCTTCCTCAATCGGTTGACCTCTCCATCGCACTCGAACTAAAGGATAACTCTTAGGCCTCAACCACCGGACCTGTCGGGCTAAAATAGCTACCGGCTCCTCCTCATAAGTCAAAGCATTGTCTAATTAGACTGAGCTAAAGTCTAATATATGGGACGGATCACCATGATATTTTCGGAGCATGGATACATGCAATACCAGATGAATTGTTGATAAGCTAGGTGGTAGTGCAAGCTCGTGGGCTACTTCACCCACCCTTTCAAGAATTTCAAAGGGTTCAATATACATAGGGCTTAACTTGCCCTTCTTTCTGAATCTCGTCACACCTTTCATAGGTGAAACCCGGAGCAATACTCTTTCTTCGGTCATGAATGCAACATCATGGACCTTACGGTCGGCATAACTCTTTTGCCTAGACTGAGCTGTGCGAAGTAGATCCTGAATAACCTTGATCTTATCCAAGGAATCGTGTACCAAATCAGTACCTAACAACCTTGCCTCTCCTAATTCAAACCAGCCAACTGGCAAACGACATCGCCTCCCATATAATGCTTCATTCGGAGCCATCTGAATGCTCGACTGGTAGCTGTTATTATAGGCAAACATCACGAGTGGCAAGAACTGATCCCAAGAACCTCCAAAATCTATAACACAAGAGCGAAATATATCTTCTGACTGTCAGTCTGTTTGTGGATAAAATATTGTACTCAACTCAACCCGCGTGTCTAACTTACTGTAACGACCCGACCGGTAGTTTTGAGACTAATAGCCTTGATCCCCTCTTTACTGCTTATCTCATATCTATTTCTGTTTATGTGACTTGCCGGGAGATTTTGTTCGTGGTATTAGAGTGTTTTGGGACACATAGTCCCTAAAACAGAAGCTTAAGTTCTAGGATTTTGAACATAGTTGGAACTGTATGAAGACAACTCTAGAATAGAGTTTCGTCGATCCCGTTAGCTCCGTTGGGTGATTTTGGACTTCGGAGCATGTTCGGATTATGTTTTGGAGGTCGGTAGCTGAATTAGACTTGAAATGGCGAAAGTTAAATTTTTGGAAAGTTTGACCGGAAGTGAATTTTTTGATATCACGGTCGGATTCTGATTCCGGAATTTGGAGTAGGTCCGTAATGTCAATTATGACTTGTGTGCAAGCGCAGATATGGATTGGGATGTGTGGTCAGGGGTCGCAGGTGCGAGGGAAAATTCTGCATCTGCGATGCCCGCAGATGTGCCTAAGGAACCGCTGACGCGGAAGAGGACCGTTGAAGTGGACCATACATAGCAGGTGCGGCCCCTTTATCGCAAAAGAGAACCCAACCCCTTTAAGTCATTTCCGCACCTGTGATAGAATTTTTGCAGGTGCGGCTGGAGTCCCGCAAATGCGAAATCGCTGGGCAGAAAAGGGCCAACTTCGAAGGTTTTATCCCATTTTCAATTTTGGGACTCTGAGAGCTCGGATTAAGGCGATAATTCAAGGTTTTTAGAACTTTAGGGTAATGATTCTTAACTCGCTTATGGTTATGTTTCATTAATCTATAGTTGATTTCATCATTTAATTAAGGAATTTGGGTGAGAAATTTGGGGAAAAAGGTTGGACGTTCTTCAACTAAGTTTTTGAGTTTTGATTGGGATTTTAATATCGGATTTGGATAATTTTTGTACGAATGAACTTGTGAGTGAATGTGTGTTCATATTTTGTGACTCTTACCCGATTCTGAGATGTGGGCCCGATGAGGCTTTTTAGGGGGATTTTTGAATTTCCAGTTAAAGCATTGGTTTCATTAATTATCTTAGTCTATTATAGTTGTATTTATGGTATGTAATTATGTTTGGCTAGATTTGAGCCATTCGAAGTTGGATAATCGAGGAAAAGGTATTCTTACGGATTGATTTGAGCTTGGTTCGAGGTAAGTGGCTTGCCTAACCTTGTGTGGGGGAAAATCCTTAGGATTTGGTAATGTTGTGATATGTGAGTGCCGTGTACCTGAGGTGACGAGTGCGTACATGGGCTATTTGTTGTAAAATCCGATTTTTACTGAGTCGTAACATGTTTTCATCATAATTGAGTTATACCAACATGTGCAGTTATCATGCTTAGTCTAATATCGCATGTCTATGTGCATCATGCCTAGTTGATTTTCCTGCTTTTCCTTGATTTTTATCAGTCTTAACTATAGAACTCTTGCTGTTAATTGTTGTATTTTTCGATTTGAGCTGTGTGTTCACTTTTGAGACTACGAGGCGGTTCCTCAAGAGTTCTCCCTGCACAATTACTTATTAGACTACGAGGCAGTACCTTGAGAGTTCTCCCTGTATATTTAATTTTTAGACTACGAAGCAGTACCTGAGTTCTCCCTATATATTTACTTTTGAGACTACGAGGCAATACCTCAAAACTTCTCCCTGCAAATTTACTTTTGAGACTACGAGGCAGTATCTCGGAAGATATCTTTCCATATGTACTTTGAGACTACGAGACAGTATCTCGGGAGATCCCCTGTTGTTTATCCTTGTGTGTTGTACTGCTCTTTTTCTGTGTATCTCCTTTTTGTTAAATTCCAGTCACTTCTTACACTGCTACATTCTCCTGCTTTATTTATTGTATACCAGTGGGCTCTAACTTGACCTCGCCACTACTCGACCGAGGTTAGGCTTGGCACTTACCGGGTACTGTTGTGATGTACTCATACTACTATTTCTGATACCAAGCTATCACGACCCAAAATCTATTAAAGGTCGTGATGGCGCCGGACACCGCTGTCAGGCAAGCTAAGCATAAATACTCAATTTGGTTCTTGTTTTATTTTTTTGAAATCATATCCATTAAACAGTAGAAAATGAAATTTACAGAGTAAATGATAATATTTTTAAAATTTTTTAATACAAAACAACATATAGTCACCCCAAAACCCGGTGTCATGAGTGCATGAGCATTAACTAGGAATATAAAATAAAATACAGCAGGTATTCGGAATAGAAATGGGATAGGAAAAATATAAATACTATGAAGGGGACTCTGCTAGATGCGGGTCAACAAATGGAATACAGCTCACTTAGGGCCCTGCATGAATACACGCCTCTGCTCTCACATAGCCTCTAGACATATATGTACCTGCACAAAGATGTGAAGCAAGTGTAGTATGAGTGCGTAAGCAACGTGTACCCAGTAAGTATCTAGCCAAAAGCAGAGAAAGTATTGACGAGGGGTCGACATTGACACTCACTTAAGTCCATCAACATAAGGTACAGTAAAGAGGTAGCAAATATGAGGTAGAGTAAGTAAGTGAAATAGACAAATATCCAATCTCAACAAAGCCTTAGAAGACAAAGCATGCCTATCACAAGCCCGTGCCATGACAACTGGCTAAACTATCCCAACTGGATGGGTTACTAGAGCCTGATACTGTGGAGTTTTTTGCCCCAGAGTGTGCGTAGTGGGAGTTTGTGCTCCTTCCCCAGCCTATGATACGGCTGGTGCCACTGGAAATGCACCATTTTGGGCCACACCCTCCATAAGACTCACCAAATGGACTAGAGTGTCCTAAAGTACTAGAGTAGCTATGAATCCTTCCGGGACCTGAACTAGTCCGACAGGTACCGTCTGAGTTGGAACCTCCGCTTCTTAATCCACCTGAGGTTCTACAACAGGTGCTGCTGCTCGAGCTCTAGACTGAGTTCTACCTCTGCCTCTACTTCAACCTCTGGCGCGACCTCAACCTCTGCCTCTGGCGCGACCTCGGCCTTTGCCTCTTCCCCTAGTCATAGATGTCACTGAGGACTCTAGCTCCTGTCCGGTGGTAGATGTAGAATGTTTTCTCTCCATTTGAAAGAGAATAAGAATAGAAGAGTTCAATCATCAATGATAGAATAAAATCGCACGACATAGTAGAATAGAAGTGAAATTGTTCCTAAATTCCATAGCCTCTGAAGATAAGTACAGGCGTCTCCCTACCGATCCTTCAGACTCTACTAAGTTATCTCGTGACTCGTAGGACCTAGGTAACCTAGTGCTCTGATAATGTCATAACTCAAAATCTATTAAAGGTAGTGATGGCGTCGGACACCGTTGTCAGGCCAGCCAACCATAAATTCTCAATTTGGTTCTTGTTTTAATATTTTGAAATCATATTTTTCCTTCCATTAAACAGTAGAAGATGAAATTTACCGAGTAAATGATAATATTTTTAAAAAAGTTTAATACAAAATAACTCATAGTCACCCCAAAACCCCGTGTCACAAGTGCATGAGCATTAACTAGGAATATAAAATAAAACACAACAGCTGTCCGGAATATAAATTGGACAGGAAAAATATAAATACTCTGAAGGAGACTCTGCTAGCTGCGGGTCGACAAATGGAATGCATCTCACCTAGGTCCCCGCATGTATAAATTCCTCCGCTCTCACATAGCCTCTAGACACATATCTACCTGCACAAAGATGTGCAGCAAGTGTAGTATGAGTACGTAAGAACGTGTAACCAGTAAGTATGTAGCCTAACCCTAGAGAAAGTAGTGAGGAGGGGTTGACATTGACACTCACTAGTGGTCCAACAAATATAGGCAAATATGAGGCAGAGCAAGTAAGTGAAATAGACAAATATAGGTCACGTGATACAAATCCCTTCTCTTTACGAGGAACTCAAGCTCTTCATTAGAAATTTCTTCCTTAACCGGAGCATATATTTAGGTATAGTGAAACTCTTTAAGTGGCTACCATAATTCAAATCCGGAATTTACAGATACACTGGCTTCTTGCCAAGTTTTATGTACGATTCCATGGGACTGTGATATAGGAAATGTCAAGGCGTACGACCCGATCCAACATAATAATAAAACTGTGCACTCCCAAGGATCGAACGGCCCGAATCATATGATAATTCAATTAACCCGGCGAGGCAAACGACCCGCTCCCATGAGAGTGTGGTACATAAATTCTGCTGAGGAGAACGACCTGATCCCATAAGAAGTGAAATACATAATCTTGCCGAGGCGAACTACCCGATCCCATAAGAAGTGAAATACATAATCCTTCTGAGGCGAACGGCCCGATCCCATAAGAATAAGAAGATTTGACGGGTCCCTGACCCCACTCACGAATAAACGTGTAAGTTATAATTTCTTTACCAAAAACCTTTCAATGATGTATATATATATATATATATATATATATCACGGAAAAAAACCTGCCGTAGGAGGAGTGAAGTTATTCGGTGACGAATCGTAAAATCATGAAGTCTGTAAAATAGCAAGTCTAGTCTCAAGTAGAAATGTAAAATAAGGAATTACACAAGCAAGGAAAATCCCTATAGTACAAGTGCAGCATGGTGTGAACCTAAGTCTACCCGGACAATAACATGAATCTAACTACGTACGGACTCTCGTCACCTCGTGCGTACGTAGTCCCAGCAACAAGTTGCACACATTAAATAGATCACCTAGGGGGAAAACTTTTCCCTCTCATAGAGTTAGACAGGAGACTTACCTCGCTACGAAGTTCCATAACCAGCTCCAATGCCGCCCTAACACCTCAAACCGATGACCGCCGATCCAAAACTAGTCAAATAAGATGCAACCCAATCAAAATATACTCTAATACTCATAATTAATCAATTTATAACAATTTCCAACTCCGCTCGAAAAATCGATAAAAGCACTCTCATGCCCACGTGCCCGGATTCCGAAAATGTTAGAAGATAAACATTACCCATAGCCTCACGAACTGAAATATATAATTTATTCTCAATTTCATGCCCAAATTCGTGATCAAAATTCAAGAATACCAATTTCTAGTTTTTTCTTCAAAATCCCAAATTTCTACAAATTTTCATGTCTAAATATGTATATAATCCAAGTATTTAACTTTCAATAGGTGGGAATCACTTACCTTGACATAGATGACGAAACTCTCCATCCTAAGATCTCCAAAAATAGCCCAACCAAATGAAAATGGAGGAAAAATGGCCAAATCCCGTCTTTAAAACAATCTACCCAGGCCAGGCCCTTCTTCGCGTTCATGATCAAAGCCTCACGTTCGCGAAGGCTGCAAAAGCCACTGCTTGGCGTTCATGGCTGGAGCTCCGCGTTCGGGAAGGCCAAACTACTCCAGGCCCTCACTCCACTTTTCTTTTTCGCATTCGCAACCCCTGTGTCGTGTTCGCGTAAGCTTCCATAGGCAACCCTCCACGTTCGCGGCCTCTGCCGCGTGTTCGCAAAGGACAAAACCCAGCTACCTTAAATTCCTCTTCACGAACACGGGATACCCTTCACGTTCGCGATGAAGGATACCAGATACCAGCAACAACAGTCCAAAACAGCCCGAAATGATCCGAAACCATCCCGAAACACACCCGAGGCCTCCGGGACCCCGTCCAATCACACTAACCAGTCCCACAACATAACGCGGACCTGCTCGAGACCTCAAATTACATCAAACAACAACGAAATCATGAATCTCACCCCAATTCAAGCTTAATGAACTTTAGAACTTCAAATTTCTACATTCGATTTCGAAACCTATCAAATCACGTCCGATTGACCTCACATTTTGCACACAAGTAACATTCAACATTACGGACCTATTCCAACTTCTGGAATCGGAATCCAACCTTGATATCAAAAAGTCCACTCCCGGTCAAACTTCTCAAAATCCTTCAAATTTCTAACTTCCGCCAAATTACCCCAAAATGACCTACGGACCTCCGAATCCACTTCCGGATGCGCTCCTAATACCAGAATCACCATACGGAGCTATTCCAAGACTCGTAATCCCAACCGTATATTGATAACATTGAAATGCACTTAAGCTCAAATCTATGAAATTCCTCCAAAATGCCAACTTCCTCAATAGGCACCGAAACGTTCCTGGGTCATCCAAAACCCAATCCGGACATACGTCCAAGTCCAAAATCATCACACAAACCTGTTGGAACCTTCAAATCCCGATTTTGAGGCCGTTTATTCACAATCACCCTTTAGTCAAATCCTCCAACTTAAAGCTTCCGAAATTAGAATTTTCTTTCCAAATCAACTCTGAACTTCCCTAAATTAAATTCCGACCATGCGTACAAGTCATAATACCTGAAGTGAATCTTCTCAGGCTCTTAAACCGCTGAATGACTCTCTAGAGCTCAAAACGACCGATCGGGTCGTTACATTCTCTCCCACTTAAACATACGTTCGTCCGCGAACATGCTAAGAACTGCTCTGGAGTTGTCTGAAATCATTATTTAACAACTCATGCACCTACCCATGCTACCACAACCCAGTTGAGCACATTTTCTCGAGCAAACATGAAAGTCATCCCTTTTATCTAGTAAAATAAGCCTTATAGCCAAATTTCAACATCTGAAATCCTCTCCTAGGTCTGTTTTTAACTTACGAACGCCGTATTAATTACTACACGATGCACCAATACATTTTCACTTACCTTCGCGGAATCCACACCATACACCGTATAATTCACATGACCATAATAACATCCCCTGAAAACAACAGCCGAAAACCTACGAATCTGATGCTCACAACACACCTCATGACTCATATGAGTCTTGTTCCAACTCTTGCAATACTGGCACGATAGAGAACATGTGTAGAACTCATAGCCACCTGCCGAATCACAATTTATGGAGTCTCCCCCCCCCTCCTCCCGACAAGAACCATTACCTCATTCTGGACTGAATAATAATATTTACTCTTTAATATGCTTCTGAAGATATGGTTCGAGATGGGACGCTACAACATAGCTCTATGTAGGCTAGCAGGTCATCAGGTAAGCTTTTATTTTTCACTTTCAATATTTATGATTTACGGTCGGTGAGGCAAATTGCTGCTATTTATAAAGATTGGCCATATGTGGCATGCATAGTATGTTTCTGGCTACGTGCAGGTTGGTTTTAACCTAGTGTACGAAGGATACTTTGGCAAAATTTTCCAAAGTCTCTAAGAGTAAACATTCGAGGACGAATGTTCCCAAGGGGGGAGTGATGTTACACCCTATATTTTCGTACGTAAAAATGCGTCGTAAGCAAACTAATGTAGGACCAAAAATGAGATAATATTTAAAAGTATATAAAGTAAGTTAATCATGTTACCTCTGAGGTTACAAATATTGAAGATCATGAACAACAAGTACAAAGAGGGTTGGACAGTTCAGAAGCTAAAGCAATTGAAGAAAATAATGTTTCGTCGAAAGTCGACAAGTTGGGAATGTTATAACATATACCTTTGGGGTGAGACTAGGGTGCTTAACATGATAAGGAGATTATGTTATGATTTATATTAGTCGTATGACATCCGTGTGTTATGTTTTGAAGTCAAGAGAGTTGTGGAACAAAAGTCGATGAAAGTCATCACAAGTTACATTCATAAGTTTTACTGAAACTTTGGGTCAAATGTAACTGCGATTTTCTCCCAATATACTTAGAGTTATGGGGTGTTCCACCCATCAAATTAAAGATCTATGAGTCTATTTTCCAATGCATTAAACCGTTTGTCAATATGACATCGGAGTAATGAGATATGGGCATTTTTGCGATACTGCGCAAGCTGCTAGGTGACAAGTAGGTGTGTCACCTACTTGCTTAAATGAAAGCCCAAAAATGGGCCATTTCGGGTCGTCCAAAGAGGCCTTTTAAGGGCCTATTTTCTTCATATATTAGACTTAAAATAGAGCATAATAACCAGACATAAGCTCTGCAAAGAATCCTCCCAAAAATTTCCCACAAACCCTAATTGATTTTCTCTCCCTTTCAAGTTCTAATTGGAGGTAAAACCTAGAGTTTGAAGAACCAAGATAGGAGCTGAGTTATCCAACAAATAAGGTGAGTTTACTGCTCTCTTTCATCCAGTTTTTCTTCTGTAAATTCATGGTAAGTCGTTCTATACTTGTAAGAACTCACGGGACGGTGATCGGAAGCCGTGAGTTCGAGTTATTCACTTGTAGCGGACTGTTTTGTGGACTGTTTTGTGTTGCTGTTGGGCTGCGTGTTTTACTACTATTTTGTGGAGTTTTGGACGAGGAAGGGGGTTTATAAACACCATATAAATGTAGGGTGGTTGGCTGGTCGTTCGTCATAACATTTTCGGGTCGTTTGACACTACTACGGTGGTCGTTTTGTGTACGAAGAGATTGGGGTGTGTTGGGCTGTTTTGTAGTATTTGATGGTGTATATAGGGCTGGAAAATGATGTATATATGTTGTTATTGTTCTGTTCTTGTATTGTTGGTGTTATCTTGAATTTGGAGGAAGTAAGGATTATAGGGGAGATGCTGCCCGTTTTAATACAAAATAGGTTTGTCGTTCGTTGTGCGATAGTTGTACCTTTCGTAACTTAACGATAGTATTATTATCATTCTTGTAGATTAAGGTGCAAAGAGGTGAGTTCAACTTGGTGATTGGAAAGATTGTGATAAGGTATGTTAAGGCTAAGCTTTCCTTCATTTTGGCATGATCTCGTAGCTACATGTGTTAGTAATGAGACAAAAGAGAAGTTCATATTCATGAATTTATTCACACTATTCTAGTCTCATAAGTTACAATATTATTCCTTATCGAGACTCTATATTCAATTTTAGTATTGTCTTCTTCCAGTCAAGAGAGCAGCAAGCCTATATATACAGTATTACAGTATTTTCATTACCATCGAGCTATAATCGATGGGCAGGCCCCTATTGGGCAACCTCTGATCAGATGGAAAGTTATATACCGAGCCTACTATGGCCGAGCGCCTATGAGCGAGCCCAGCATGGCCGAGATACATAGCCTAGTATGGCCGAGCGCCTATGAGCGAGCCTACTATGGCAGAGCAGTTATATATATACCGAGCCTTATAAGGCCGTACAATTATTTTACTTACTATATTGAAGGAGTTGAGTCAGTATCAGCAGGTAAGTATATCTCCATATCATCTTTTGACTCCCAGTTACTTCCAGTTATTATATTATCAGTTCAGTTTCGATTTTCAGTTATGTTATTGCCTTACATACTCGGTACATTATTTCGTACTGACGTCCCTTTTTCGGGGACGCTGTATTTCATGCATGCAGGTTCAGATAGACGGACGAGTAGATCTCCTCAGTAGGTGTTTCCCGAGTTCAGCCTGATCGGTAAGCTCCACGTCTTTCGGAGTTGCCAGGTCTAGAGTGTTGTGTACATCTTATGTATATCTGTATATATGTTATGGGTAGGTCGGGGCCCTGTTCCGATCATAGTACATCTATCAGTAGAGGCTTGTAGACATATCCTGTTGGTTAGTGCAGTATGTTGGGTTTGTAGGCCTGGTATGTATATTTGATGGTTTGTCAGCTGTAGTAGCTATGACGGCCTTGTCGGCTTAGCTTTATATTGATGTTTAGTTAGCGCTAGTTTTCATTCAATTTTATATTTTGCTTTGCAAATTGTCTTGCAAGGTGGCCCCATGGCCAAAGTATGACATTATATGTTCAGAGTCCCTTGGTCGCAATTTGGTACGCCAGGTTAGGTGAGGCACCGGGTGCTTGTCTCGCTCCTAGGTTCGGGGCGTGACAAACTTGGTATCAGAGCAGTTCTATCCTAGGGAGTCTACAAGGTGTGTCTAGTAGAGTCTTGTTTATAGATGTGTTGTGCACCACATTATATAAGCAAGGCACTACAGGGCATTTAGGAGTTAGTTACCCTTCTTTGAAATCTAAATCGTGCTATAGAACTGAGTTATAGGAAATTTGAATTAAACTTATGTGTTGGTGTTTGCATGCACAGATGACGGTGACTAGGAAGACTACGGCTAGCCAGAGGAGAGATACAGCAGCAGGTGAGGGGACCAGCAGGGTACCCCCAGTAGATGGGGCCCAGTCTGAGGCTCAAGGCGAGACCCCTACTCAGCCATTACCGGCTCCTCCACCAACTACGGAGATTCCTAGGGAAACCGCACATCCAGTTCCCCCTCCACTTCCATCAGATCAGGACTTGAGGAGTGCGGTGCATTTGTTGACATAGTTGGTAGCTACCCAGCAACAGGCTAGGGCATCAGCTAGTGCAGGAACTTCTGAGGGGTCTGGGAGTTCAAGGGTCCGGGAGTTTATTGCTTTGAGTCCCCCAGAGTTCACGGGGACAGATCAGAGGGAGGACCCGCAGGATTTCATAGATCAGCTTCACAGGATCTTTCGTGTTATGCATGCCACGGAGAAAGAGGCAGTTGAGCTAGCAGCTTTTCGACTCCGAGATATAGCCATCCTTTGGTACGAGGGATGGGAGAGGTCCAGGGGACGTGATGCACCTCCAGCTATTTGGGAGAATTTTTCAGATGCCTTCCTTGACCAGTACTTACCACGGGAGATCCGACAGGCTCGAGTCGATCAGTTTCTAGCCCTCAAGCAGGGTAATATGAGTGTTCGAGAGTATAGTCTCCGTTTTGACTCATTGGCCAGATATGCACCATCCATAGTTGCTACTATGCGGGACAGGATTCACAGGTTTATAGCAGGGTTAGCCCCAGAGTTAACCGAGGCATGTGCCACTGCTGCATTGCAGGATAGTATGGATATCTCCCGGATTCAGGCATTCGCCCAGAATATAGAAAGGGGCAGGCGTCGGCAGCAGGGTACAGAGAGGGCTGAGCAAGGGCAACGTAAGAGGATGAGATTTCCTAGGTCTCAGGAGCAATCTCAGGGTAGTTATAGGACCCAGTACTTCGGATGGCCACCTAGGCCTCCGCCACCTCGGTTACAGGGTTACAGGTATGACCGCTATACTCAGTTAGGACCAGGTGAGAGCTCACGGGCATCGGGTTTGCAGCGACAGCGAGGATCTGCACAGACATGGTCATTTCCTCCACGGTGTGACATCTGTGATAGAGGACACTTGGGCCAATGCCGAGCAGGTTCTGATGCTTATTATACATGTGGGCGTCCAGGGCATATGATGCGGGATTGCCCAAATAGAGATTCGGGGGGAATGGCACAACCAGTGAGTTCAGCAACAGGATCATCTATGTCCGTGCATCCTTCAGGGCACGAGTCTCAGTCTTCGGCTGGTAGATGTCGGGGCAGAGGTAGAGGTTCCAGTTCAAGTGGTAATCAGAACCATATCTATGCTTTAGCGGGTCGACAGGACCAGGAGTCTTCACCAGACGTTGTGACAGGTATATTAACCATTTGCTCTCACGATGCTTATGCTTTGATAGACCCAGGATCTACTTTATCGTATATTACCCCATTTGTCGCGAGAAAGTTTGGTATAGTGCCTGAAATACTAAGTGATCCTTTTGCGGTATCTACACCGGTCGGAGAATCGATTATTGCTAGACGGGTTTACCGAGGTTGTACGGTGACAATTTGTAGTCGTCAGACCTCGGCTGACCTAGTTGAGCTAGAGATGATGGATTTTGATGCTATCATGGGCATGGACTGGTTGGCAGCTTGCTATGCCACAGTTGATTGCCGAGCAAAGGCAGCCAGATTTCATTTTCCGGGTGAGCCAGTCCTTGAATGGGTAGGTAATACACCAACACCCAGAGGTAGGTTTATTTCCTATATGAAGGCGAGGAAAATGATCGCAAAAGGGTGCATTTATCATATTGTGCGAGTTAGAGATGCAGATGCTGAGATACCTACACTTCAGTCTATTCCCGTAGTCAAAGAGTATGCAGATGTGTTTCCAGATAAGCTTCCAGGTATTCCTCCAGAGCGAGAGATTGATTTTAGCATCGATTTGCTTCCAGGAACTCAACCAATATCCGTCCCTCCGTATAGAATGGCACCTGGCGAATTGAAGGAGTTGAAGGAGCAGTTAAAAGATTTGTTGGAGAAAGGTTACATCAGGCCCAGTACCTCACCTTGGGGTGCACCAGTACTATTTGTGCGGAAGAAAGACGGCTCGCTGAGGATGTGTATCGATTATAGGCAGCTGAACAAGGTAACTATTAAGAATAAGTATCCACTTCCAAGGATCGATGACTTGTTTTGATCAGTTGCAGGGGGCTAGATGCTTTTCAAAGATAGATTTGAGGTCGGGGTACCACCAAGTCAGAGTTCGGGAAAAAGATATTCCGAAGACAGCCTTCAGGACCCGATATGGCCACTTCAAGTTCCTTGTCATGTCCTTCGGGTTGACTAATGCACCCGCTGTATTTATGGACTTGATGAATAGCCTATTCCGACCATTTTTAGATCTGTTCGTGATAGTATTTATTGATGATATTCTGGTTTATTCCCGTTCAGAGGATGAGCATGCGGACCACCTGCGAGCGGTACTCCAAACCCTCCGTGATTGTAAGTTGTATGCTAAGATTTCTAAATGTGAGTTCTGGTTGAAGTCTGTAGCATTCTTGGGGCATATTGTATCAGATGAAGGGATAAAGGTGGACACTCAGAAGATTGAGGCTGTGAAATCTTGGCCTAGACCTACCACTCCGACAGAGGTTCGTAGCTTTCTAGGCTTAGCAGGATACTATCGGAGGTTCGTAGAGGGTTTTTCTTCCCTTTCGGCAACCATTGACGAAGTTGACACAGAAAGAAACTAAGTTTCAATGGATAGAGGCTTGTGAGCGGAGTTTCCAAGAGCTTAAGAACAGGTTGACCTCAGCTCCAGTTCTAACACTTCCAGAGGGTCTAGAGGGTTATGCCGTGTATTGTGATGCATCAGGTGTCGGGTTAGGATGTGTCCTGATGCAACATGGGAAGGTAATTGCGTATGCTTCAAGGCAGTTGAGGAAGCACGAGAGGAATTATCCGACCCACGACCTCGAGTTAGCTGCGGTTGTCCATGCACTTAAGATATGGCAGCATTATTTATATGGTGTTCATGTTGATGTATTTACTGATCATAAAAGCCTACAATATATCTTCAAGCAGAAAGAGTTGAATTTGCGACAGAGGCGATGGCTTGAGTTATTGAAAGATTACGATGTTAACATTCTCTACCATCCAGGGAAAGCTAATGTTGTAGCAGATGCCTTAAGTCGCCGATCTATGGGTAGCTTAGCACATGTAGAGCCCAAGAAAAGACAATTAGCTAGAGAGATTCATCAATTGTCTTCGTTGGGGGTTCGGTTAGTAGATTCTGAGGATGGTGGAGTTGTACTCCAAAACACTACAAAATCATCCCTCATAGCGGAAGTCAAGGAAAGGCAGTACGAGGACCCAGAGTTGGTCGAGCTGAGAGAGCGAGTTCCACAGCAGAAGAAGCCACTGTTAGAGCTAAAGGGAGATGGGGTTCTCAGATATAGGGGTCGCTTGTGTGTTCCAGATGTAGCAGGGCTACGAGATAGGATTATGTCAGAGGCACATTATTCATGGTATTCCATCCATCCTGGGTCGACGAAGATGTATCATGACATTAAGGATGTGTACTGGTGGAATGATATGAAGAAGAACATTGCTGAGTTTGTCGCCCAATGTACTAGTTGCCAGCAAGTGAAGATAGAGCACCAGAAGCCTGGAGGGCTAATGCAGACTATAGAGATCCCGACATGGAAATGGGAGGCGATAAACATGGACTTTATCATGGGTTTACCTCGTTCTAATCGTAAGTTCGATTCCATATGGGTGATAGTCGATAGGCTCACGAAATCAGCTCACTTCCTACCGGTCAGATCTACATATACAGCAGAAGATTATGCAAAGTTATATATTAAGGAGATAGTGCGGCTACATGGAGTACCAGTTTCTATTATATCTGACCGTGGGGCTCAGTTTACAGCACATTTTTGGAGGTCATTTCAGAGAGGTCTAGGGACTCAGGTGAACCTCAGCACAGCTTTTCATCCACAGACTGATGGACAAGCCGAGCGCACAATTCAGACACTCGAGGATATGTTACGAGTATGTGTGTTGGATTTTAAAAGAAGTTGGGATGAACATCTACCTCTTGTCGAGTTTGCATATAATAACAGTTACCACTCCAGTATTCAGATGGCTCCGTACGAGGCTTTGTATGGGCGTAAGTGCAGATCTCCTATAGGGTGGTTTGATGTTGGGGAATCTGGGTTATATGGGCCAGACCTGGTTCAACAGGCCATAGAGAAAGTAAAGCTTATCCGGGAGCGACTGTTGACAGCTCAGAGTCGTCAGAAGTCATATTCTGACGTGCGGCGACGAGACTTAGAGTTCAGGATTAATGACTGGGTATTCTTAAAGGTATCACCTATGAAGGGCGTGATGAGGTTTGGCAAGAAAGGCAAGCTTAGCCCACGGTATATTGGGCCTTATAGGATCATTCGGAGAGTGGGCCAAGTAGCTTATGAGTTAGAGTTGCCCTCAGAATTGGAGTCTGTCCATCCGGTTTTTCACGTATCTATGCTACGGAAGTGCATTGGCGATCCTACCCGAGTGGTGCCCACGGATGATGTACAGATTACAGAGGACTTGTCATACGAGGAAATTCCAGTTGCCATCCTAGACTGACAAATCCGCAATCTACGAAATAAGGAGGTAGCTTCCGTAAAGGTTTTATGGAGGAGCAAGAATGTAGAAGAGATGACGTGGGAATCAGAGGAAGAAATGAAGTCTAAATACCCCCACCTATTTCAAACTGAAGATATGGTTCGAGATGGGACGCTACAACATAGCTCTATGTAGGCTAGCAGGTCATCAGGTAAGCTTTTATTTTTCACTTTCAATATTTATGATTTACGGTCGGTGAGGCAAATTGCTGCTATTTATAAAGATTGGCCATATGTGGCATGCATAGTATGTTTTTGGCTACGTGCAGGTTGGTTTTAACCTAGTGTACGAAGGATACTTTGGCAAAATTTTCCAAAGTCTCTAAGAGTAAACATTCGAGGACGAATGTTCCCAAGGGGGAGTGATGTTACACCCTATATTTTCGTACGTAAAAATGCATCGTAAGCAAACTAATGTAGGACCAAAAATGAGATAATATTTAAAAGTATATAAAGTAATTTAATCATGTTACCTCTGAGGTTACAAATATTGAAGATCATGAACAACAAGTACAAAGAGGGTTGGACAGTTCAGAAGCTAAAGCAATTGAAGAAAATAATGTTTCGTCGAAAGTTGACAAGTTGGGAATGTTATAACATATACCTTTGGGGTGAGACTAGGGTGCTTAACATGATAAGGAGATTATGTTATGATTTATATTAGTCGTATGACATCCGTGTGTTATGTTTTGAAGTCAAGAGAGTTGTGGAACAAAAGTCGATGAAAGTCATCACAAGTTACATTCATAAGTTTTACTGAAACTTTGGGTCAAATGTAACTGCGATTTTCTCCCAATATACTTAGAGTTATGGGGTGTTCCACCCATCAAATTAAAGATCTATGAGTCTATTTTCCAATTCATTAAACCGTTTGTCAATATGACATCGGAGTAATGAGATATGGGCATTTTTGCGATACTGCGCAAGCTGCTAGGTGACAAGTAGGTGTGTCACCTACTTGCTTAAATGAAAGCCCAAAAATGGGCCATTTCGGGTCGTCCAAAGAGGCCTTTTAAGGGCCTATTTTCTTCATATATTAGAATTAAAATAGAGCATAATAACCAGACATAAGCTCTGCAAAGAATCCTCCCAAAAATTTCCCACAAACCCTAATTGATTTTCTCTCCCTTTCAAGTTCTAATTGGAGGTAAAACCTAGAGTTTGAAGAACCAAGATAGGAGCTGAGTTATCCAACAAATAAGGTGAGTTTACTGCTCTCTTTCATCTAGTTTTTCTTCTGTAAATTCATGGTAAGTCGTTCTATACTTGTAAGAACTCACGGGACGATGATCGGAAGCCGTGAGTTCGAGTTATTCACTTGTAGCGGACTGTTTTGTGGACTGTTTTGTGTTGCTGTTGGGCTACGTGTTTTACTACTATTTTGTGGATTTTTGGACGAGGAAGGGGGTTTATAAACACCATATAAATGTAGGGTGGTTGGCTGGTCGTTCGTCATAACATTTTCGGGCCGTTTGACACTACTACGGTGGTCGTTTTGTGTACGAAGAGATTGGGGAGTGTTGGGCTGTTTTGTAGTATTTGATGGTGTATATAGGGCTGGAAAATGATGTATATATGTTGTTATTGTTCTGTTCTTGTATTGTTGGTGTTATCTTGAATTTGGAGGAAGTAAGGATTATAGGGGAGATGCTGCCTGTTTTAATACAAAATAGGTTTGTCGTTCGTTGTGCGATAGTTGTACCTTTCGTAACTTAACGATAGTGTTATTATCATTCTTGTAGATTAAGGTGCAAAGAGGTGAGTTCAACTTGGTGATTGGAAAGATTGTGATAAGGTATGTTAAGGCTAAGCCTTCCTTCATTTTGGCATGATCTCGTAGCTACATGTGTTAGTAATGAGACAAAAAGAGAAGTTCATATTCATGAATTTATTCACACTATTCTAGTCTCATAAGTTACAATATTATTCCTTATCGAGACTCTATATTCAATTTTAGTATTGTCTTCTTCCAGTCAAGAGAGCAGCAAGCCTATATATACAGTATTACAGTATTTTCATTACCATCGAGCTATAATCGATGGGCAGGCCCCTATTGGGCAACCTCTGATCAGATGGAAAGTTATATACCGAGCCTACTGTGGCCGAGCGCCTATGAGCGAGCCCAGCATGGCCGAGATACATAGCCTAGTATGGCCGAGCGCCTATGAGCGAGCCTACTATGGCAGAGCAGTTATATATATACCGAGCCTTATAAGGCCGTACAATTATTTTACTTACTATATTGAAGGAGTTGAGTCAGTATCAGCAGGTAAGTATATCTCCAGATCATCTTTGACTCCCAGTTACTTCCAGTTATTATATTATCAGTTCAGTTTTGATTTTCAGTTATGTTATTGCCTTACATACTCGGTACATTATTTCGTACTGACGTCCCTTTTCCGGGGACGCTGCATTTCATGCATGCAGGTTCAGATAGACGGACGAGTAGATCTCCTCAGTAGGTGTTTCCCGAGTTCAGCCTGATCGGTAAGCTCCATGTCTTTCGGAGTTACCAGGTCTAGAGTGTTGTGTACATCTTATGTATATCTGTATATATGTTATGGGTAGGTCGGGGCCCTGTTCTGATCATAGTACATCTATCAGTAGAGGCTTGTAGACATATCCTGTTGGTTAGTGCAGTATGTTGGGTTTGTAGGCCTGGTATGTATATTTGATGGTTTGTCAGCTGTAGTAGCTATGACGGCCTTGTCGGCTTAGCTTTATATTGATGTTTAGTTAGCGCTAGTTTCCATTCAGTTTTATATTTTGCTTTGCAAATTGTCTTGCAAGGTGGCCCCATGGCCAAAGTATGACATTATATGTTCAGAGTCCCTTGGTCGCAATTTGGTACGCCAGGTTAGGTGAGGCACCGGGTGCTTGTCTCGCTCCTAAGTTCGGGGCGTGACATGTAATATGGGCACAAGATGCCCAATGATTAGGGTTCGATAATTGGGACCCGTGAGCTGTAATTTTAAGGTTCGGTACCTCGTGGAAATGCTCAAACATAAATCGTGTAAAAGCGGTTGTTCTTATTGTGTTGTTGCTGGTTTTGTTTTATGTGGTTTCACTGACTTAGACTGTGTTTCATTTACTCTACAACATTATTGCCTGACTGCTTCATGTTAAATATTGTTTGTATTAGTGTATCATTGCAAGTATTAATCTGTGTTCCTTATCCTGTTTAGCTTTATATTAGTATTGTTTCCTCTGTTAGTTCACCTTCACACTTGTTCAGGTTGTTTAGTCCAGTAGGTGTCTTGACTGTCCCTCGTTACTCCTTCACCAAGATTAGTCTTAATACTTACTGAGTACCGCTATTGTGTACTCATACTACGCTTCTGCATATTTTTGATTATTAGCCGGATGGTCTAATTGTACTACCGATTTTGGGAATCGTAAGTTGTGTAATAAGGTTTTTATTTCATAATTATCAATTGTTGGTTAAATTCTTCTATTAATTCAGTAAGTGTTAGACTTAACTAGTCTTAGAGACTAAGTGTCGTCACGACATCCTACGGAGGGAAATTTGGGTCGTGACAAGCTATGACCGGAATGCAGGTACATATTCATTGCCAGCTCTCGCCATACACAGTAACATCAGCATCCAAATCTGCACGCAAGGTGCAGAAGTGTAGTATGAGTACAACTGACTGTATGCACTCAATAAGTAACAAACCTAACCTTAGGTTGAAAGTAGTGACGAGCTGGGACAAAGGTCAGAGTTCAACACCAATAGCAAACAACAACTCGTAACAATATAATAAAAATGGTACAAGAAATAACTCAGAGATATAATGCTCAGCTCGTTCACAGATGAGAAAAATAGGCATGGTTTACAAGTATAACATTGAAAACCCAAATCTTTGACTGAAATCACCAAAATATGAGTAAATCAAAAAAACTATGATTTTTTCTAAGAACTTTCAACAACATGTAAGATGTTTCATTATTAAATGGCATGAGGAAAGTATATCTCTATGCCTACATGTCAATGTGTATGTGAAGTCATGAATAACGCAACACCGTACAGCATGAGGAAAATGCATCTCTATCCTTATATGTCAAGTGTGTATGTCGAATACAATGCAACATAGTGATAAAACCATATGCATACTCCTGGAGTATCAATTCACTCAGTCCTCCCAGTCACTCAGTCCTCACAGTTACTCAGTCATCTCAATCACTCGGCACTCGCACTCAGTAGGTACCTGCGCTCATGGTGGGTGTGCAGACTCCGGAGGGGCATATCTAGCCCACGCGCTATAATAAGCCAATTAATGCATGAATCAATAAACCTTGTTGCGGCATGCAGCCCGATCCCATAACATCCTCACAATCAGGCCCTCAACCTCACTCAATCATCAATCTCTCCATTCTCTCGGGCTCACAATGTCATGAAAATCAGCCCAAAATAATGATATTATGTATCAATAAATAGAAACAGAGACTGAGATATGATATGCCGATGAATGGGTATGATTGAGAATGTAACTGCAATTTAAGCAAATAACTCAACATTAGATATGACCTTAGTGGGTTCCAACAGAATAAGCTTATAGCCTAAACATGATTTCTAACATGGATTACATCTCAATTACTCTTGCATGAAGAGATTTCATGGACACAAATAAGATTAGGTAACTACACAGTACCACGAAAATAACTGAGTCACAATTCACACGGTTCACGCTTACACGCCTGTCACCTAGCATGTGCGTCACGTCAACACCAAACACATAACATGTTTATTCAGGGTTTCATACCCTCAACACCAAGTTTAGAAGTTTTACTTACCTTGGACAAGACAAATAAAATATCGAGCAGGACAATGATGCTCCAAAAATTCCATCCCACGCGTACTGACCTCCGAATGGCTCAAAACTAGCCAAAGGCAACTCAAGAACATTAAATAATGCCAAAGGAAACAAACCCAATCGATGAAGGTGAAATCTTTAATCAAAAGCCCAAAGTCAACAAAAATGTCAAACCGGGACCGAACCTTGGAGCCCAACAAAACTTATAAAATTCGACAACATATTCAATTACAGGTCCAACCATACTAGTTTCACTCAAATCCGACTCTGGATCGATATTCAAAACTCAAAAATTCACTTTATGAAACTTTAGACAAAAACCCCAATTTTTCTTTTGAAATCATCAACCAATTGCCTAAAATAAAGATAGATTCATAAAATATAATCAAAATCGAGTAGAGAACACTTACCCGGATCCATATGGTGAAAATCTCCACAAACATCACTCCAATCTGATCTCCATAACTCTAAATATGTTAAGATGAACTCAAAATCCCAAAAATTGATGTTTTATTGCACTACTAGGGGTCCCTCTTCGCGATCGCGGTCCCCAACATCACGATCGCGATTCAAAAAGACATTCTAGCTCTATTTTTACACTTCGCGATCACGAACATTCCCCCGTGATCGCGATGAACAAACTCCAACAAGCTTTCCCAACTCTTCTAGACAGCCTCTAGTATATTAGCCATAACATTTTGTACAAAACTCCAAAAGACGAACTATTTGATTTTCTGAAAACTAGACATCAAGGGCCACAACCTTTGGATTTTATATCATCTCCATGTTCCTTATAGATTGCAAGATATAAGCTTCCAAAGTCGGCTTAGTGACAACAGAAATTATTCTTCGCGAACGCGAAGCTCTATCCGCAAACGCGATTCATAGGCCCCCTTTTCCCATTTTGCTCTCGTGAACGCGACCCAAAGTCCGCGATCGCGATACACAATGTTGTAGCCAAAAACCAGCAACTAAAAATGGCCTACAAATGCTCTGAAGCCACCTTGGAACTCATCCAAGCCCCTCGGGACTCCGTCCAAACATGCCAAAAAATCCCATAGCATAACACGAACTTACTCAAGGCCTCAAATCACACATAACAACATCGAAACGACGGATCACACCTGAAATCAAACTTAATGAACTTTGAACTTTCAACTTCCAAAGCTCGTGCAGAAACATATCAAATCAACTCGGAATGAACTCAAATTTTGTGCCCAAGTCCCAAATGACATAACGAAGCTCTTCCAATTCTTGGAACCACAATCTGATTTGATATCCTCAAAGTCAACTCTCAGTCAAACTTATGAACTTTCTAAACCTTTAAATTTCTAACTTTCGCCAATTAGCGCCGAAACCTTCTAGAAATATCCAAATGCAAATCCGGCCATATGCCTAAGTCCAAAATCACCATTCGGACCTAACGAAACCATCCAAACTCCGATCCGAGGTCAAATACTCCAAAGTAAAACTTGGTCAACTCTTCCAACTTTAAAGCTTCACTCATGAAATTCATCCTTCCCAATCAATTTTGAATAACCTGAAAACCAAAACTAATGATTCATATAAGTCGTAATACATCATACGATGTTGCTCAAGACTTCAAATAGCTGAATAGAATGCAAATACACAAAATGATTGGCCAGGTCGTTACATTCTCCCCCACTTAAATATATGCTCGTCCTCGAACATGCCAAGAGTCGTTCCAAATCCATCAAATCGCTGTTTAACCTTACCATGCACATACCCGGAGGTGATCCTACGTCACCCTAATCCATATAAGCCTAATGACACAACCTAAATGAAGATCTTGAATTCAACCTTAGCCCATAAACCTTGGAACCCAATTCCCAACATCCAGAATTTCTTTATAAGACCTGAATCTCACATCTACGTATTGTACAAGTCTGATCCAGTTGTATCAATCCATAACCAAAGCCCAAGATGACGTCACATGATGTACCACATAACTCAGATGCTCACAGCAATATCTTTTGACCACAGTAGCTGCTCAAAACACACCCGGTACCGGTAACAAACCTCATATCAAATAAAACCTCATTCAAAACCTTCGTACACCACCGATGATAAAGGAAACACGCAGAAATGCATAACGACTCATCAGATCAACAAGCCATGGGGCTCTCCCTCCATCAACAAGAACTATAGCCAATTTCTATGCCGATCAGTGAAATTACACTTCCACATATACCGCAATCAAATCTAATATCACCCATTCTAGGTTCAACGGCCTCATCTCATCAAATACAGCCACTCTACTGATATGCCACACCAATAAAACCTTAATCCACAAACCGTTCAATCCGTGCACCAATACAAAACAATTCAAATGCACCTAAAACTAGAGAATGACTCAAATGAGAGAATCATCCCGCAAGCTCAACAAGCACCACCACAACCGCAAGGCTACAAACCCATCTTACATAGTAGAACCAAGACACAAGAATCTAACACAAAGGATCATATCCCAATATAGCCCCGATGCAATGCGTAACCCATCCAAACACCGGTCTAGATGAAACAACTCAAGCCACCATGCTCAAAATCAATGACTACATGTTATTCAACATCAAATACACGAAGTGCATAACCATAACCATGGAGAAGCAAATAACACAATATACCACACCTCGGAGAGAACATAACCAAGGCGCAATCAACCATTTAACACCCCAATAACCATCTAACTCAACTTTTGCTTCAAAGCCCAAATAGAACCGCATCGGGTGTGCATATAACCAACAAATCACAACCCCTTGTAGCATAGAAGAGTAACGCATTGAACATAGCAGAACACGAACAAGCTTAAATCTAACCAAATGACACACCCTTCAACAATAACGGTGCCGAGTCAACAAATCTGACCCGACGTAGAATACACATCCTCATTGGGCCTACCAATGAGCCCCCAAATCAACCCCGGCCATCCCCAAACGGATAAATGTCCCTCTAAAAGTCCACAATGACCTAACCATAGCACGTACTACCATATAACTAACTTTGGCCACATCTCCATAGTCCGCAACCCCGAAACAATCTGCTTCTAAGAACTCCCAGTCTCCAAATCCATAGAGCACCCGAGTCACCATAGCTGATTCCAACTACGCCACTCGAATGACTAACACATCTATCATACATAATCATCCCCACAAAAAATACTTGTATAATCCTTCCATGCCACATAGAAAAAAACTGAATATCAATAGTCGATCAACTAGACAAGTACCATAATACTAAGGAAGCATCCGTAAGTCAAAAGACAGTGCGCCTTCAGATACGCACACCCTTCTCAAGCAAATACCAAATGATGCCAACATCTGAAATCTTCTGTGCTACATAAACTCATGGCTTTTCTTTTGAAACTGAATTGTATACTTGCACATGCAAATCCCAATCTCACACCATGCGCCACCTCCATTAGGACACCATATTAAAACACAAGAACCTCATTGTCAACTTTGAGTTACACGCAAACTACATACTCAATTAGCCAGGAACCTTTCATATGATCATGTCCAGTGGAAAATCAAAATGCACAGCACGATCCTCACGCCGGTAGGAAATATCCATCTCAAACCATGGTAGAAACCATCGAGAACAGTTTGAAATTCATTTGCACGTAACCAAGATATTAGAACTGAATCTCTCTAACTCTACCAATCTACGCAAGTCATCAAACCCAAGAGAATTGCCACAAAACACCTATAGAGACTCGCCACATCATAAGTACCCAAAGAACCGATCATATCCATTAATGTACTAATCTAACCTACTACCAAACTATCTTATTTCTCCCAGTTTCTTCCGAATTACCCTCAAGATGACACTTTTCTAAGCCAAAACTCACCCCACGAGATTTTAGCATAAAACCACACCACCCTAAGGCCCATAAGCCGCCGTATTTCCTCTTAAGCACCCCAAAATACCATAATCGAGGCACCCACTCTGAAAAGACCTTCTATGAATCTAAAGTTATTTCCTTCACCTTCCTGATACTGAAATGTAGAATCCATAATGATATAGTAATGCCACAAGTGTCGACACCATCCAATGCAAAATTTCAGGTTCTAGCCATATACCAGTCCGAAATTCTCAATTACTACATATAAATCTTGAATCTATCAAAGAGTTCTCGAGATTCATCCACTTTACTCAAGTCGCAATTGTGCTGCCCAAACGGGCCGAACGAATTATGCCCCATCAGCACGACAATACCCAAAGAAGTAACCCCGCCTTAATGCAACCGAGAAAATTCCCACTCCATGCACACTATATCCTTCACGAATAACAACTCAATCATTCCATGATTCCCATATACCCATAAAGTGTAATACATCACGCATCAAAAAATTTCCTTGCTTAAATCATCCTCAAAGCCAACATCTACAAGATAACCGATCCACAAGTTAGCCTTAGACCGAAACCAATACAACGCGTAACCATGCAATCAAAGTGTCGATAGTAGACTCACCCACTTGGCTCAAAGCCATAGATCAAAACATTCAATAACTCACAATGCCCATACTTATTACTTCCATAATACCGCGGTGAGATCCAACTAAATCGTTCATAAGATCATGTAACACACACCATGTAGTACCTCAAATCATCAGCTAAGCTCGCATTCACCCGCGTAATAGTCAAGCGAAATTCCTCAAGCAATCCAAGCTCAAGTTGCTACACATATAACCCGCCGGTAAGAGAAAACTCTCCACAGAAACAACATAGGGATCACACAACCTCAGGACACCCCACAGGTCATAACCCGCCTTCTTAGCCTCAAACGGACATCTCTCTATATCCTTTTCAAAGCCATAACTACTATGCTATCACTTAATCTTCCTTATTCTAAACTCATCAACAAGACATGAGAACCTAATTCGTTCCATAATTAAACAACATGAAAGATCCTTCAACACACTCATAACCCGAGACTGTACATCATGTTAAGACAGAAATCAAGCACCCAATAGACCTTTTTACATCTCAAACGAACTCTTCTCGTCACATTCAGACTATCTGAACACATCCCGCAGTCACATCATACTCATCACATAGCCATCTAATCACTCATCGAGCCACAACTCTACTCATAGGGACACTACCGGACATATAAGTCCAAAAGTACATGCTCACACAACCGAAATCACCATGCTTGAGCTATAGTGAAAACCTGGCCTCAAGTCCTCTAGACTGGCCGATCATCAGCACATAGAAAATACATCTCGCACCTCATCCATGAAATCACAAGCCTTCGATGCACATCTGATACCGAGCGCTCATGTACGCATACGAGTGAGTGGAAGGAATTCAAAGTGATACGCTTCAAGCTGAATCAATGTCGCACGATAAAGAAAGAAAGATGGGAAATTTATCCTAAATGCCTTGTAGCCTCTCGAAGATAGGTATGGATGTCATCATACTGATTCACATGACTGTACTAGACACTTGCTCATGACTCGTAGAACCTATGAACCTAGAGCTCTGATACCAACTTGTCACGACCCAAAATCCAACTAGTCGTGATGGAACCTAACCTAACTGCTAGGTAAGACAATTAGCAATAATAATCCAATTCATTGAGATTTACTGAGAAATGTAATGATAATATAACTGAACTTCTATATAAAGAATTCTCAAGGACTGGTAGTACAAATCACGAGCTTCTAAGATTTAGAGTTTATAAAGCTGGAATAAAATAAATACATCATCTATTTAAAATATACATGAACAGATAAATAGATCTAAGTTACCAAGAACAAGAGGCATCTATGACCAGAACGCAGGTACATCTACAATTCCAGCTCCCTCCATACACAACAACATTAGCATCCAAATCTGCACATAATGTGCAAAAGTGTAGTATGAATACAACCGACCCCGTGTACTCAATAAGTAACAAACCTAACCTTAGGTTCAAAGTAGTGATGAGATGGGACAAAGGTCAGAGTCCAACACCAATAGCCAAAAATATCTTGTAACAATATAATAAAAATGGTACAACAAATAACTCAGAAATATAATGCTCAACTCGTTCATAGTTCCGGAAACTAGGCATGCTTTTCAAGTATAACTATGAAAACCCAAATCTTTTACTAAAATCACCAAAATATAAGTATATATGAAAGATTGTGATTTTCCCAGTACCACAAAAATAATCGAGTCACAATTCACACAGTGCACGCCCACACGCCTGTAACCTAGCATGTGCGTCACGTCCATACCAAACACATAACACGTATATTCAGGGGTTCATACCCTCAGCACCAAGTTTAGAAGTGTTACTTACCTTGGACAAGCCAAATCCACACCGAGCCAGCCAAACGATCATCAAAAAATGCCATCAAGTGTGGCCGACCTCTGAACGGCTAATAACTAGCCAAAAGCAACTCAAGAACATCAAATAATGCCAAAGGAAACAAACCCAATCAATAAAGGTGAAATTTTTAATCAACAACCAAAAGTTAACCAAAAAGTCAAACCTGAGCCCGCAACTTAGAACCTGACAAAACTAATAAAATTCAACAACCCATTCAATTACGAATCCAATCATACTAGTTTCACTCAAATCCGACTCTGAATCGATATTCAAAACTCAAAATTCACTCCATAAAACTTTAGACAATCGAGTAGAGAACACTTACCCTGATTCACATGGTGAAATTCGCCTCAAAATCGCTCCAATCCGACCTCCATTGCTCCAAATATGTTAAAATGAACTCAAAATCCCGAAATTTGATGTTTTATAGCACTACCAAGGGTCCCTATTCGCGATCGTGATCCCCAACATCGCGATCGCGATTAAAAAAATATTCAAGCTCCATTTTTACATTTAGCAATCGTGAACATTCCCTCGCGATCGCGATGAACAAACTCTAACAAGCTTGCCCAACTATTCGAGACAGCCTCTATTATAATAGCCATAACCTTTTGTGCAAAACTCCAAATGACAAATGATTTACTTTTCTGAAAACTAGACATCAAGGACTACAAATGGTCCAAAACCACACCGGAACTCACCCGAGCCCCTCAGGACCCCGTACGAACATGTCAACAGGTCCCATAACCTAACATAGACCTACTCAAGGCCTCAAATCACACATGACAATATCAAAACGACAAATCGCACCTCAAATCAAATTTAATGAACTTTCAACTTTCAAGTTCCAAAACTCGTGCTGAAACATATCAAATCAACTCGGAATGAACTCAAATTTTTCTCACAAGACCCAAATAACATAACGAAGCTATTCTGATTCCAGAACCTCAATGTGAATCTGATATCCTCAAAGTCAACTCTCTGCCAAACTTATGAACTTTCCAAACCATCAAATTTCCAACTTTTGCCAAACAGCGCTGAAACCTTCTAGAAATATCCAAATGCAAATCCGGACTTACGCCCGAGTCCAAAATTACCATCTAGACCTAACGGAACCATCAAAACTTCGATTCAAGGTCAAATACTAAAAAGTCAAACTTAGTCAACTCTTCCAACTTTAAAGCTTTAATCATGAAATTTATTCTTCCAAATCAATTTCGAATAACCTGAAAACCAAAACTAACGATTCACACAAGTCATAATGCATCATATGATGCTACTTAAGACTTCAAATGGCTGAACGGAATGCAAATGCTCAAAATAGCAGGATGGGGTTGTTACAGAAACTATGAGCTTCAGTATTCCAAAACTGATGTCGATTCATACCCAAACAACTTCGATTATCTTCAAATTTTGCACACAAGTCATAAATGACATAACAAACCTATTCCATCTTTCGTAATCGGAATCCGACCCAGATATCAATAAAGTCAACTCCCGTTTAAACAATCCAAATCTTCCAAACCTTAAAATTTCTAAATTTTGCCAATTCATGCTGAAACGACCTACGGACTTCCAAATCAACATCCAGACAAGATCCTAAGTTCAAAATCACCATACAAAGCTATTGGAACCGAAAAAACTCCATTTCGGAGTCATCTACACAAAAGCCAAACTACGGTCAACTCTTTCAACTAAAGCTCCAACTTAGGGACTAAGTGTCCCATTTCACTTTGGAACTCCCCCAAAACCAAAACCAAACACCCTAGAAAGTCACGCAACCACAATATAACATATAGAAGGCAATAAATAGGGGATTGAGGCTAAAATACTCAAAACAACCGGCCTAATCGTTATATGCTCTCCCCCTTAAAACAAATGTTCGTCCTCGAACGAGTATAGAGACATATATGAAGAGTTAAAAAGATGAGGATAATGGTTGCTCGGTCTTCCAAGTCACCTCCTCGACTGGTTGACCCCTCCACTGAACCTTCATTGAAGCAATCTTCTTCGACCTTAACTTTCGAACCTGCCTGTCCAAAATTGCTACCGACTCCTCAACATAAGACAAATCCTTGTCCAACTGCCCGAGCTGAAATCTAACACATGAGATGGATCACCGTGATACTTCCGGAGCATAGAAACATGGAATACTGGATGAATTGCAGCTAGACTAGGTGGTAGTGCAAGCTTGTGGGCCACTTCTCCAATCTTATGAAGAATCTCAAAAGGTCAGATATACCTAGGGCTCAACTTGCCCTTCTTCCCGAACCCCATAACACCCTTCATGGGTGAAACCCGGAGCAAGTCCTGCTCCCCAACCATGAATGCAACATTGTGAACCTTCCAATCTGCATAACTCTTTTGTCTAGATTAGGCTATGCGAAGCCGATCTTGAATCAATTTGACATTTTCCAAAGCGTCCTTAACCAAGTTTGTACCCAATAGCCTAGTCTCACCCGGCGCAAACCAACCCACCAGAGACCGACTGTCATGACCCAAAATCAGACTAGTCATGATAGCACCTAACCCAACCCGCTAGGTAAGCCAAACAACAACAACCCGATTCACAAGAGATTTACGTGAGAAAATAAATGATGAAAATAACTTAGTTGATCATCTTTGACTCTGATTTTCGACTGATACCGGTTATGCACGTCGGCCCATGTTACAGTCAGATATACTATTAAGTTCTGCTTCAGCTGTTGTGAAGCCACTGAGCTTCAAATATTAAGTCCCTGAGTAAAAGCTTGAACATCCCAATCATTAACTAACGATGGCAAGTCCATCCATTCCTTTTGAAATCGAGATATGAATTCTCTGAGAATTTCATTATCCTTTTGCCTCACTTTGAAGAGGTCCGATTTCCTTGTTTTGATCTTGATAGTCCCAGCGTGTGCTTTCAAAAAAGAGTCTGCAAGCATAGAAAATGAGTTAATAGAATTAAGGGGTAAGTTGTGATACCATATCATGTCTCCCTTTGACAAGGTTTATCCGAATTTCTTCTCCTTGATAACGCAAAGAAGGGCGCACCAGACCTCAGAAAACAGTAGCTCAACATGGCAAAATGACCCGTAGACCCTCTGAAACACACCCGAGGCCCCAGGGACCCCGTCCAATCACACCAACAAGACCCAATACATGAAAAAAAAACCTGACCGAGGCCTCAAATAACACCAAACAACATCAAAACTATGAATCGACAATCAAAATCTTTCTTTAAACTTTCAATCTTTTAAACTTCGACGAATGCGTTCGATTCATACTTAAACATTCTAGAATGGTGCCACACTTTACGTACAAGTCAAAAATAGTGATACGAACCTATTCCAAAGCTGGGAACCTCAACGGGCATCGAGAACACCAAAGTCCACTTCAAATCAAACTTAAAAAATTCTTAAACTTTCAAAATTCTAACTTTCCATATTAAGCGCCGAAATGCTTCTGGATCACCAAATACTCAACCTGAACATATGCCCAAGTCCAAAATCATCATACGAACCTATTCGAACCTTCAAATACCGATTCCAAGTTCGTTTACTCAAAAGTTAAGCCTTAGTCAGTTCTTCCAACTTAAAAGCTTCCAAAATTAGAATTTTCCATCCGAATCAACCCTGAACTTCCCGAAATTCGATTCCGACTACGTGTACAAGTCATAAAACATGAAGTGATGTTATTCAAGGCCTCAAACTGCCGAACGATGCAATAGATCTCAAAATAACCGATCAGGTCGTTACATGCTCGCACCTACGAGCCCGCTTCTGCGGAAAAAGCGACCGCACCTGCAGTCCTCCCTAATGCCTTCCCAATTTCCGCTTCAGCAATGACCACCTCCGCATCTGCGAATCCGCTTTTGCGGACAAATGACTGCACATGCGGTCCCAACTTGGCAAGGCCACTTTTGCTTCTGCGGCTCAAGAGCCGCTCTTGCAGCACTACACCTGCGACCCAAAATGCGCAGGTGCGATTCCACCAGACACAACCTTCAGCATTCACACAAGGTGTAAACTTGTTCCAAATTCAATCGGAATCACACCTAGGGTCCAAGGGACCCCGTTCGAATATACCAACTAGTCCCAAAATATATAACGGACCTACTCGAGGCCAAAAATTACATCAAACAATAGTGATTCTACGAATCGCAACCCAATTCAAGCCTATAAAACTATAAACTTCCAAATTCCAAAACTAATGTTGATTCATACCAAAACAACTCTGATTGACTTCAAATTTTGCACACAAGTCATAAATAACATAACAAACATATTTCAACTTCCGAAATTGGAATCCGACCTCGATATCAATAAAGTCAACTCCTGGTCAAACTTTTAAATCTTCCAAACCTTAAATTTTCTATTTTTCACCAATTCACGCCGAAACGACCTACGGACCTCCAAATCAACATCCGGATATGCTCCTAAGTCCAAAATCATCATACGAAGCTGTTGAAACCGACAAAACTCCATTCCTGAGTTATCCACACAAAAGTCAAACTACGGCCAACTCTTTTAACTTACAGCTCCAACTAAGGGACTAAGTGTCCCATTTCACTCTGGAACTCTGCATAAACCAAAATTAAACACCTCGACAAGTCACGCAACCACAATATAACATAGAAGAGGCAACAAGTAGGGGATCATGGTTAAAATACTCAAAAATGACCTGTCACGACCCGAAATTCTCACATTTGGGACCGTGTTGGCGCCTAACATTTCACTTGCTAGGTAAGCCAACATTAGAGGATCTTTAAGCTAATTTTAACCAATTTCAATAAACAAAATCAATTAAGTCAAAATAAAACAAAAACTGAGTGCAGAATAACATAAAAGTCAATAATGTATAGTACAAACCGGATCTTGTATCACAATTCACGAGCTTCTAGAATCTCTACAAACAGGGTTTGAAATAAATACAACTGTCTTGAACAAAAAGGACACTAAAATAGAGGAAATGGAAGGGGACTTCAAGGTCTGCGAACTCTAGCAGATATACCTCGAGTCTCCAAATGTAGTTCCGAGTTGAAATGCCTCACGAACAGGGCTCACAATGTCATGAGAACAGCCCAAAATGATGATATGATGTATCAATAAATAATAACAGAGACATAGATATGATATATAATGACATGAATATGACTGAGTGTAAATTTTCAATTTAAAATAAATAATTCACAACAATATGACCTCTGGGGGTCCCAATAATACTGGCACATAGCCTCAACATGATTTTTAATATGCTTTTCAGCTCAATATCTTTAACTCATAAAACCGCATGGAAAATGCCAAGATCATTTAACTACAAAATTCCACAGAAACAATTATGTCACAATTTCTATAGTGCACGCCCACATGCCCGTCACCTAGGATGTGCGTCACCTCCCAACGATTTACATAATACATACATTCAGGGTTCATACCCTCAGCTCCAGGATTAGAAGAGTTACTTGCCTTGAACAAGTCAAATCCAATGTCGAGCAAGATAAGCAATACTCCAAAAATTCCATTTTACGTGTATCAACTTCCAAACTGCTCGAATCTAGTCACAATTAATTTGATTCAGCTCACAATAATAGGAATTAATTCCATATCAACATACAAATATTTTCCCAAAATTCCGAAATTATGCCCCAAAAATCACCTGTGGGGCCCACATATCGGAATCCGATAAATCTCACAAAATTCGAACCCTCATCCAACCACGAGTCCAACCATACCAAAATTACTCAAATCCGACCACAACTCGGCCTTCAATTCCTCAATTAAAATCTATGAATGTTTCTACTATTTTCAACCCAAAACACTAATTTGTTGATAAAAACAATAATAGATTCGTGTAATTTAATCAAAACCGAGTTAGAATCACTTATCCCGTTATTTTCCTTAAAAAACTCCCGAAAATTGCCTCTTCCCGAGCTCAAATCCGTCAAAAACTGAAAATGGGACGAAGTCCCATTTTCAAAACTTAAACTCACTGCCCAGGTTTTTCTTTTTTCGCGAAGCACAAAATAGCTCCCGTCCAAATTCCTCCTTCGCGAACACGACATCACCCTCGCGTTCGCGAAGCACAAAATGCCTCTGCCTCAATGCCTTCTACGCGAACGCGTTCAACCCATTGCGAACGCGATGCTTCGTTCCCCCTTACTACGCGAACGCGTTCAACCCATCACGAACGCGTAGACCAATAGCCTGGGGTCCTTAGCTACTTCCTCTCTTCTTCGCAAACGCGTAACACCTCTCGCGTTCGCGATGCACACCCAGTCCACGCTTCGCGAATGCGTTCTTCTCTTCACGAACGTGAAGAGAAAATATTGCCAGCCTCTCAATTCCTCTTCGCTAACGCGAGGCTCCACTCGCGAACGCGGTGAAGGAAACCAGATGGTGCATCAAAATAATTCCATCAGAGTTCCAAGTCCATAATCCAACCCGTTAACCATCCAAAACTCACCCGAGCCCCTCGGTACCTCAACCAAATATACCAACAAGTCCTAAAACATCATACGAACTTAGTCGAACCCTCAAATCACCTAAAACAACGCTAAAACCATGAATTACACCCCAATTCAAGCCAAATGAACTTTGAAATTTCTAATTTCTACAATTGACTCCGAACCTATCAAATCACGTCCGATTGACCTCAAATTTTGCACACAAGTCATAAATGACATATCAGAGGTATTCCAATTTTCAGAATCGGATTCCGACCCTATTATCAAAAAGTCAACCCCTTGGTCAAACTTCTCAAAAATTAAACTTTCGGCATTTCAAGCCTAATTCCTCTACGGACCTCCAAATAATTTTTCGGACATGCTCCTAAGTCCAAAACCACCATACGGAGCTATTGGAATTATCAGAATTAAATTCTGAGGTCGTTTACACATAAGTCAATATCTGGTCAAGTATTTCAACTTAAGCTTTAAACTTTGGAACTAAGTGTTCCAATTCATTCCAAAACCTTACCGGACCCGAACCAATTGCTCCGGCAAGTCACACAATAATTGTAAAGCCCAATTTGAGCGGTAAATGGGAAAACGGGATTGTAATACTTAAAACGACCGGTCGGATCGTTACAGGTTTCCATGCTTAGGTGAGATTATTACTTATTTAATTATTCGCCTCGTATTTATTATTTATTTTAAAGATGTTAGGGAATTTTTAAAGTTGAGTTTGTTATCATGGCACTATAATCATAGTGAAATTTCTCTCCGCCTTGCAATGTTAAACCGAATTTGTATTATTGCTTGGTGAGGAAGAATGAAAATACGAAGAGTATTGTCGTGTCTTATTTGCATTCATTATCATCTATTGACAAGTTGTGAGGATTATAGCAGGAAGGGTGATGTCGTGCATTTGATTGCTTATCATCATTTATCATATTATGGAAGGTTGAGAGTAAAAGCACGAAGGGTGATACCGTACCATTTATTAATGATATTACATGGTGAGGACAAGAGTAAAAGCACGAAGGGTGATGCTGTGCCGTTTTTATTTTATTGCTTATTTGATTCCCATATTGGTGATTTACTTGGTTACATTGATGCTTATATCGAAAGATGTTATTTTTTGATTTCGTACTTGCCGTTTTTATGATATTCCCCCTTTTGCATGTCCCCTCCCAGTTAATGTTTTAATTTTCCTACCTGTTATTTTGTTGCTCTATGTATATACCCGTACAGGTTTCAGGTAGGTGTCTTGTCATAGTCCCGCCACTACCTAGTCGAGGTTAGGCTCGATAGTACATTGGGTCGGTTATACTCATGCTACACTTTTACACTTCTTGTGCAGATACTGGTGTTGATCCCATCGGCGTCTGGTGGTATTCTGTTCGGATTCAGCTACATTTGGAGACTTGAGGTATAGCTGCATGGCTTACGCAACCCACGAGTCTCCTTCTTTATCCATTTTTATTGTTTATCTAGTTCAAATAGTTGTACCTTATTTCACACCATATGTGTAGTATTCCAATTGCTCATGTATTCGTGACTTTGGATTCTGGGATATGTTTAGAGATCGTAGTTGGTATTTTATTATTCCGTTTTAGACAATTTCAGTTTGTTTTTATTGATGTTTTATTTTGAATAATTAAAACTGGATGAACAACTTAGCTAACGTTGGCTTGTCTAGCAAGTGAAATGTTAGGCGCCATCACGGTCCCGAGGGTGAGATTCGGGGTCATGACAATACCAAGCCTTACTCCCATATTGAAATTCAGACCTCCAAGGGATCAGGTTAAGACAAAACCAAAAATACGATCCATAAAAGTCATTCGTCAGTCAAGCATCTTCATCAATAACATTACCTCCGTATATTTTATCTCTAGATATCATGCTGAGAGAACTAGAAACACACTAAGAGAAAAATTAAATAGTTATAAAAATAAAAAGAAAAATATTTATAAAAAGAAAAAAAATATAAAGATAAAAGTAAATGTCTAATCTAGAAAAATGGTTAATTTCTAAGTCCCCGGCAATGGCACCAAAAACTTGTTGCGGCCAAACGCATACGCAAATATATGCGGTCGTCAAGTAATAAAGTGATTAGAAGTCGGATGTCGAACTCACGAGGACTTGTTATCAACTATTAACTAAATCAGAATATCCTAATTAAACAAGCATTAAACCTAGAAGTGTTGATTCTAAACTAATTAGAATTAAAAAATAGTAAACTTTGAGCAAAAGAAGAGTAGATTTTTATGTTATTAATGCGATAAATCGATCTAGGGTTATGGGCTATATAACAATCTTATTGTATTCTTCAATTGAATTGACTAATTAATTTATCTAGTTTATTGGTTATCGGGGTTAATATTACTTATAAGAATCTATCGAGTTCTTACTCACCTATTCAAGCTAACTCAACGCGTATATGTCTCTAGAGTTAGAATCGACAAGAATGCATTTGTAATTCCCGTATAATAACCAAGCAAGGCAATTACTATATGTCTATCCTAACTTGAATTTATTCCCTCATGCCCGGGTTCAAGAACTTGCTCTACTCAATCCTATATGCAACCTAGAATTCTCACTTTCGAGTTCAACTCTAGATTCATAGATAATATTTAATTGGTGATCAAGCAATCAAATAATTAAGTGCAAGATTGAATAAATAAACTAATACGATAAATCAACAAATCAAAATCAATATCCGAATAATAATAGTCATGAAAGAACTCTAACCCCCGAACGTGAAGCTTAGCTCCACATAGACATGATAGCCAAACAACAAAGCATACAAAAAAACATAAAAATTACTAAGTTTGGTGGAAGAAAAGATGAAATCGGGCCTCCACGGTGGTTCTGTGCTCTCCTTCGGTCAAAAGTTATATAAAAATATGTATTTAAGGACATTTATAGGTATAGGAAAAAGCCTAGACTAAATAACCAAGTCCAAAATAAAAAGAAGGAGACATAATAGCTTCAAATCCCGGACACCGCGTGTCGCAATGTGTAGCACCTCGCGCTAGCTGCGTGTCGCGAGCTAAAACGCGAGGGACCAAATTAAAGGTTGAATCGAGCGACACTATTGACAAAGTCAAAGCTTAGATTCAGGATTAGGTAAATATTCCACCAGAGCAGCGGCGATTAATCTTCGCTGGAGAGAAGCTCAAAGATGGACATACTCTTGCATCCAGAAAGAGTCGACTTTGCATTTGGTTTTGAGGTTTCGTGGAGGGATTATTGAGCCATCTCTGATGGCTAGGAAGTACAACCAGGATAAGATGATTTGCTGCAAATGCTATGCTCGCTTGCTTCTTCGTGTTGTTAACTGCAGGAGGAAAAAATATGGGCTCGGCAGCCTGTTGAGGCCGAAGAAGAAAATCAAGTAGGTGTGATGCCTTGTTTAGTTAGATGTATGCCGTGGAATTATGCTGAATATCATTTGTCTTAAACATTTAATTTATTGGATAAAAAATTCGTAAAGTTATTATCTTATCTAGTTTGCTATGTTAGACAAGTAATGTTGGGATGTTTCAAATGTTGAATGGTATCAACTCAAAGGTGCTGTTTTATGGAACTTTTCTTGACATGGTTTGCATTTAGTTTATTGTTAGAGCAAAGTGATTGACCGGCTCATGGTCGATTATAAATAAGTGTTCGCTCATTGACCTTCTTCTTAATCGATTATCAACTAATGGTTGTCAATTGTTCTCTTACATGATGATGAAATCAACTAACAGTCACATAATTAAAATTTTAATATATTTTAGAAAGAATATTTTAATAAAAAATTAATGATTTAACGATACCATTAACCAACTACATAAGATCAATTAAGTAATCAATCACCAATGCGCAATGAACCACCATCATGGTCGATTAAGTAATCCCTGATGCAAAATAAACCACCTTCGTGGTCGATTATCAACCTCTAAAGTCTAAACCTTGAAACATGCTTAGTTAATCATCGAACATTCTTGGTCAATCATCAACTATTATTGGTCTATTATCCACTTCTGATTGATAATCAGCTCCCTTACAGCAACGACTCTTGATTTATTATCCATCAGTGGGCGCATAATCAACCCGCTTATGGGTCAATTATAAGCCATTGGCTGCAAAATGAAAAAGCATCTATATATATATATATATATATATATATATATATATATATATATATAAAAGGAGGAAAATGAAAAAGTGAGGTGGCACCTCTCTTTGGCCTTCATTTACATTTATCTTTTTTCTGGGTTTTTTAGATTTTTACCTTAATTTTTAGTATAATTATTTAATTTAGAGTTATTCTTCTTTTCTTTTCCTTCTATTTTCGCTTGGAAGGCCCTCTTTTTAGTTTTTTGCTGCATCTATTTTTGTCATACTGGCTCGTAAGTGCTGGCTACGCCTAATTGGTATTTTTTAGAGAAGCGTTAAAAATTACTTCCAGTTGAAGCAATCCAATATGTAATATGTTGTTCTCCCTAAGGTTTGTGCGCTTTAAGAAACTCTAAATATTCTGCCTTTAGTAACTACGAGCTCTACAATATTATATAGTTATTCATTAGCTAAAGTATAATTTTCACTCTATTAGAATTAAGGCTTTCTATTTTCCCGGAAAACTGATATTGGAGGGTAATCTCCGCATTTATGTTTTTTTGGTGTCCTGTTACTTAGTCATGAATTTGCATCCGTTTGCAAAGGTTGCAACTTAAGATATGTAAAATATCAAGTACATGTAAGGGAGTATTAGCATTTCAAATCAGAAACGACTTATCTGGTAAATTCCCACTCCTATTTTCTTTTTTCACAAATCTAATAAAAGGTCTTTGTTTTAATTTTTTCAACCGTTAGAAGTAATTACATATTTATGAGTATTAAATTGTATCTAATTTGTTAGGAGTATTATATTTTGCCCTTTTCAACTCTTTACTTGATTAGCCAATTCCCAATCCAACTATATATAGTGGTCTCTCATTTCATCCCTATGATATTGTGGTGAGTTTTCAAATCTTTTTTGGTCTTAATGATATTCCCTATCACATGTTGTTGAAATTATAATGACGACCAAATATTTCAACATATGTTCATGTATCCACGCTTAGACATATCATACTATATTTATGTATATGAGACTATATTTTATACTATATTATAAATATCTTTTTATATATCAAATTCCACTAGCCATGGACAAGTTTGATAAGTTTTTATTTAATGAAGTTGATTCAGTATTGCTTCGTATTTTATATACAACTTCCACTTCCAAGTCATTTGTTTTTTTTATTTGTGTGTTTAGATCATGGGTATTGCAATGGTCACTGAGGCGTTACAAGCATTTTTCTGATATTTTTTAACTTTTATTTGTAGAGTAAAAAATACGGTCTAGAAGTTATTTATACTTTGTTGGGTTTTACTAAGAGATTACTGGTCATTGTGTGAAGAATACAATTTATATCTGATTTATAGAGAGATAACGTGACATTTCTCCAAAACCAAAATGACAATTATTTGTCATCACTTTTTTGTTGTTGTCATTTTTCTCTTATTTCGCCCAATTAGAAGTACAATAATTTTTATTCTTTATGTTTCCTTTTGTTTAAGGCGTACACGTAGTAACTCTGAAAATTAATCAAATTTGGTAAAATTTCTTCCCTTTTTAAAGGTTTTGGCGTAGTAATTGCAAAAATTAAATTTAAGGAAGCAAATTAAAAGAGCAACCGTAGAAAAAGAAAGTCAAAGGAGAAAAAGAAGAAAATAATACTTTAATAGAGAAGTATAAGATAGGAATAAAGATTAAAAAACAAAAAAAAAACAGAGGGAAGAAAAATTAATTCAATGGGTTTTTTCTATTTTTAGTTTTTTCTACTTTTCATTTCATGTTTATTAGTAGAAGTTTTACTATTTAGAGAAAATGAAAAATCAAATTCATCTAACAAATTTATAATTAAACTAAGAATTATGTATTAAAACCAACATGTGCACACCTCACCCCCACACAAAAGTACAAATCTCCTTAAAATTCTTTTTTCCTTTTACAAAATGTTTTTGAGAATGAAAACTGCAATTATTAAGCTCAATTTCTAATTATTTCTTAATTATATGCATACAAATAAATAAATATTATCTCTCCTGTTTGGATTGAATTGATAATTAATTATTTTTAAATTTAATGATATTATTATAACCTCACAACATGCGGCCAAATTCTCTAGTTTGATAACCACTTAGTTTTCAATGTGATTAAGTCAAGTGACAAGCTAGAAATAAGCCACTTGGCTTTTTTAGGATAAAGCTATCTAAATTAGGTAATAACATTAAGTTTAAAAGAGATAAAAAAATTTAAATAAACAAGATAAACAACATTTCTAGATTTATTCCTCTGCCTATTATATCATCCTCCATATGGGAAAAAAATCTTTTTAAATCATGTTGATAGTTTTGCAAAAATCTATATCTATCTATATTATACTAGATTTTATTATATTAAAAGGAGGATAGTCAAGCTTGATATTAAGTCAAGTGGCGTATTAATAAAAAGTCACTTGAATCTTTTAGGACAAAATCTAAAGAAAATTGGTCAAATCTAATCAAGATTCCCATTTTAATAGTTATTCACTAACCACATGATCCTTTTTCTTTCATTTCATAATTTGTTTGGAAACATTATGTAAGAAATAAATAATAGTGAAAATATTGTTTTAGCAATTAGATATAATGTGTTTAAATAAATAAGAAAATAATTTTCTTTTTATAATTAATATCTGAATTGAGCACGGTTAGTCTAAGTTTGAGTGCATAAGATGATATTTTGACAATACAGTCCAATGTAAAAAGTAGAAGGATAAGACTTATTTGACTTTGAGATGAGTTTTTTTAAAATATGATAAGAAAATTATATTTTGGAATATAAGTAATAGAGTCAAATTTACTATTGAAATAATTTTCAAGCTTCATCTTTATTATATTAAAATAAATGTAGTAGAAATAAATATTAAATTTAAACAAGCTAATAAAAAGCCACATGATAATATAATATTAAGTATTGAATAATGTAATAGCAAAAATAAGGAACAAATAAAAAGATAAAAAGTCTCCTCCTACAAAAACAATAAAACTTATTTTAATTTGAAATTAGAAATATTATGATAAAAAAGATCATGTTATGGATAAGGCCACATAACTGAAGTCTAATATATAAATATAAAATAAAAAATGGAATAATAAAAAATACATTAGAGATAATATGAGAAAATTTATATTAAGAATTAGTTTAGAAAATAAAATAGAGTAAATATACAACACTTAAAAATTTTATTTACAAATTCAAATAATTTAAAAAATTTGAGCAATAATTTTAAAAGAAAATAAATATTTATTTTAAAATTAAAAAATTGCACATCTATCTATATAATATTAAAGGATGGTAGTGAAAAATAATATTAAATGAAGTGAAAAGTCAATAAAAAGTCATTTGAAAATGTGATAAGAGTAACAAAAATAATTAAGAATTCAAAAAGTTTTAATATTATAAATGGAAGGAAAATACTATCAAAACTTGAGATTAGAAGTTTCTTATCATTATGATGAGAACGCTCAAACTATAGATAGGATCACGAAATTGAAGTTTTCCTAGATAAAGAAAAAAAAAATTGATAACAAATTAAAAAATTTAAAAATATAAAATAAATATCTCATGTAGGTAATTTTACTATAAAAAAATTAAAAATCAAATTTGTATCTTGAAACTAAAGAGAAAGAAATTTAATTATACATAATATAAAAATAATTATAAGAAAACTCAAAGATTTGAAATAAATAATTAAAGAACTATGTATTAATATTTTATACTAATTCAAAGTTAAATTTAAAATAAAAAGTGATATTATTATAGGTAGAACATTACCATAAAAACTAATTAGAATTTATAATAAAACATTTTTCCTTCAAATGGTAATAAGCAAGATATTAAGAAAAAAAAAAGTAAGACATTAAGTAAATTGGTAAAGCTAATAAAAGATCACATGACAATATAACAATATTAAGTAATGAATAATGCAATAACTATAAGGAAAGAACAAAAACATAAAAAGATATATAAAACTATAGAAGAATAAGACTTATTTGAATTTGAGCTGAAAAACAAAAGGTTAGTAAGAATTTTGTTGAAATAATATGATCCAATGTACTCAAATAAGACAGATCATAACAAGACATATTTAGTATTTTTAATTTTAATCAAGAAATAAAATGCAAGCACTAAAATCAAAGAGTTGTATCGTTGCATATAGAAAAAGAATACAAGTTATCCACTAGTTGAGAAGTGATTTTATGTCCTACTTCTTAATTAATATCTATCATTTTTATTTGAATAATTTATATTTTAGGTTATTTGCATAAAATCCAAATAAATAAATCACAATTTGACATGATTTATGTCCGTGCATTGTGCAAGTACTAGTGTTAACAAAGTATTAATCCCTACATTTTAATGAACAAAGTATTAATCCCTACATTTCATGTAATCAGTTTCTTATTACATATAGTTTCTGCATTATTAATATCAACATTACAAATTCATAAATTGTAATCCTTCCATATTGTTAAGTCAGAATCTCTACTTCACAATCAAGAAGACAGTATTAAAACTTGTGTGGGATAATATTTTTTTCTTTATTGAATTAGATAAATAAAATTAGGTTTCATTACTTTTAGGAGCTTATATTATTACCTTTAATTTTAAGTTAGTACATAAATCATGACATAATTTTAAATGCTTATTTGGTCTAAATTTATTTGTTTCCCGTAGTTAAGGTTAGAGCCGTTGTAGGCTCAGCCAGTTTAGAACTCAAAAGCTTTTTTTTCTAACCCAAATGGAATTGGGATTGGGATTGAAACCGCATAGCTCCTCCGCCAATTCCGACTGGGATTGGGATTGAAACCGGCAATGTAGGCCAACTGGAATTGGGATTGAGCTCCTCCGCCAACTAGTATATATATCCCTTATAGGAGTATTGTATTTCATCAATTCCGTCCAACGCCATCCCTTATATTCTCCCTCCCTACAATTTACTTCACATCAGAATCTCTCCTTCCAATTCAAATTCAAACTAGGTGTAGGTTTTGTGATGGGCCATTTGGAAGCACAAGCAGTGTATGAATACGGAGCCAACTCACCTGAGTCTCTTTATGGGAAAATAGACCCCAAAACATTTGGTGATCGTGCTTACAAGGGTAGACCTGACAAGGCTGCTAGGAAGCGCGAACCACTACTTGTCTCTGATTGGCATAGACAAAGCAAGAAGAGACGGTTACTTGAAAGTGTTCTTACTTCAACTGAGGAAGAAGGTGTTTACCAACCTAAAACCAAGCAAACGAGGGCTGCTTATGAGGCCCTGCTCAGCCTCATTCAGCAGCAACTTGGCGGCCAACCATTGAATATTGTTACTGCTGCAGCTGATGAGATATTGGCTGTCTTAAAAAATGACTACTTTACCAACCCTGATAAGAAGAAAAAACAGATTGAAAACCTGTTAAATTCCGTATCAAATGAGGTGTTTGACCAGTTGGTGTCGATTGGGCGACTCATCACTGATTATCAAGGTGATGGCGATGGCGATGGCGATGCACCTCTGGATGATGATGTTGGTGTAGCTGTTCAGTTTGAGGAGAATGAAGAAGAAGAAGAAGAGAGTGACCTTGATGATGAAGAGGATGAGGACAATGATGTGCTGGATGCCGACTGTTCTAGTGCTATGCCTATCATTGCTGATTATGAGATGCGTGAGGCGGATGACGGAATGTCCTTGAATGTTCAGGACGTAGATGCTTATTGGCTTCAAAGAAAGATCTCTCGAGCTTATGAGCCCCAGATCGATCCGCAACAGAGCCAAAAGCTTGCTGAAGAGGTTCTCAAAACTCTTGCTGAAGGCGATGATCGTGAAGTAGAAACCAAGCTACTGTTGCATCTCCAATTTGATAAGTTCACTCTCATCAAATATCTTCTGCGGAACCGGCTAAAGGTAGTATGGTGTACCCGTCTTGCACGGGCTGAAGACCAATCGAAAAGGAAGGAAATCGAACAAGAGATGTTGCGGTTGGGGCCGGATCATGCCGCGGTACTAGAGCAGTTGCACGCTACTAGGGCTACTGCAAAAGAGAGGCAGCTGAATTTGGAGAAAAACATTAGGGAAGAGGCTCGGCATCTCAAAGATGGTGAAAGAGATAATGATAATGCTTGGTTAATGGGGCAACACCTGCTGCTTGATCTTGATAGCCTTGCATTTCATCAAGGTAGTCTGTCGATGGCAAATACAAAATGCGAGCTTCCAGTGGGGTCTTATAGGAATCATAAGAAGGGGTATGAGGAAGTTCGCGTGCCAGCACTGAATACAAAGCCACTAGCCCCTGGAGAAGAGCTTGTGAAGATCTCCTCCATTCCGGTGTGGGCTCAACCAGCGTTCAGTGGGATGACCCAATTGAATAGGGTTCAGAGTAAAGTATATGAGACTGCCCTCTTTTCCCCAGAGAACATCTTGCTCTGTGCTCCAACGGGTGCTGGGAAGACCAATGTAGCTATGCTCACTATACTTTAGCAAATTGCTCTAAACCGCAACTTAGATGGATCATTCAACCACACCAATTATAAGATTGTGTATGTGGCACCTATGAAAGCCCTTGTTTCTGAAGTGGTTGGCAATCTCGCCAAGCGTTTGGAACATTACGTTGTCAAGGTGAAAGAGTTGAGCGGTGATCAAACATTAACTCGTCAACAGATTGAAGGGACTCAAATTATTGTGACTACCCCTGAGAAGTGGGATATTATAACTAGAAAGTCAGGCGATCGCACCTATATGCAGCTTGTTAAACTTGTTATTATTGATGAGATACATCTCCTGCATGACAATCGAGGTCCTGTTTTGGAGAGTATCATTGCAAGAACTATCAGACAGATTGAAATCACAAAAGAGCATATTCGGCTTGTTGGATTGTCAGCAACTCTTCCAAATTATCAGGATGTGGCTTTGTTTTTGCGAGTTGATCTGAATAAAGGACTCTTCCATTTTGACAATAGCTATAGACCTGTACCGTTGGCTCAACAGTATATTGGAATTACTGTTAAGAAGCCACTGCAGAGGTTCCAGTTGATGAATGATATTTGCTATGAGAAGGTGATTAGTGTTGTAGGAAAGCATCAGGTGCTTATCTTTGTTCATTCTAGGAAGGAAACAACTAAAACAGCTCAAGCAATCCGGCATGCTGCACTTGGTAATGACACCCTTACTAAGTTTTTGAAGGAGGATGGTTTAACTCGGGAAATTTTACAATCTCAAACTGAGCTTATCAAGAGCAATGATCTCAAAGATCTTTTACCATATGGTTTTGCAATTCACCATTCGGGTTTGGTCAGAACTGATCGGCAGCTTGTGGAGGAGCTTTTTGCTGATGGACATGTGCAAGTGTTGGTCTCAACTGCAACTTTAGCTTGGGGTGTAAATTTACCTGCACATACTGTCATTATAAAAGGTACCAAGATTTACAATCCTGAAAAAGGAGCATGGACTGAACTCAGTCCTCTTGATGTTATGCAAATGCTTGGCCGTGCTGGAAGGCCTCAATATGACACTTATGGTGAAGGAATCATCATAACTGGACACAGTGAACTGCAATATTATCTTTCTTTGATGAATCAACAGCTTCCTATTGAAAGTCAGTTTATATCCAAGTTGGCTGATCAATTGAATGCAGAGATTGTTCTTGGGACAGTACAGAATGTCAAAGAGGCATGCAAGTGGCTCCTATATACTTACCTCTATGTTTGCATGGTACAGAATCCCACACTTTATGGTCTAGCTGTGGATGCCCTCGAAACTGATTATGCTTTGGAGGGAAGGCGTGCTGACTTGGTTTATTCTGCTGCTACGTTGCTGGACAAGAGTAACTTCGTTAAGTACGATAAGAGAAGTGGATATTTCCAGGTGACTGACCTGGGGCGCATTGCGAGCTATTATTACATAACTCATGGGACAATTTCCACGAACAATGAGCATTTGAAGCCCATCACGGGTGATATTGAACTTTGTAGGCTTTTCTCTCTCAGTGAGGAATTCAAATATGTAACAGTCACACAAGATGAGAAAATAGAATTGGCAAAGCTTCTAGATCGTGTCCCTATTCTGATAAAAGAGAGTCTTGAGGAGCCTAGAACCAAGATCAATGTTCTACTGCAGGCGTATATTTCACGGCTGAAGCTTGAAGGGTTGTCTCTATCATCCGACATGGTTTATATATCTCAAAGTGCTGCACGTCTGATGCGAGCCCTTTTTGAGATTGTTCTGAAGAGAGGATGGGCTAAGTTAGCTGAGAAGACCTTGAAATGGTGCAAAATGATAAGTAAGAGGATGTGGAGCGTATAAACACCACTCCGCCAATTCCACGACATTTCAAATGAGATCTTGATGAAGTTGGAGAAGAAAGATCTTGCTTGGGAGCGTTATTACGATCTTTCATCACAAGAGTTGGGAGAGTTTATCCGGTTCCCGAAGAAGGGTAGAATGTTACACAAGTGTATTCATCAGTTCCCGAAGCTGAACCTCGCAGCACATGTTCAGCCAATTACCCGGTCAGTCTTGAGGGTAGAATTGACCATTACACCGGATTTCCAGTGGAAGGACGTGGTCCATGGTTTTGTAGAACCTTTCTGGGTGATTGTTGAAGACAATGATGGGGAATATATTCTTCATCGTGAATATTTCATGCTGAAGAAGCAGTATATTGATAAAGACCAGACTTTGAACTTCACAGTCCCAATATATGAGCCATTGCCCCTTCAGTATTTCATTCGTGTTGTCTCTGACAGGTGGCTAGGGTCTGAGACTGTTTTGCCAGTCTCTTTCCTACACCTGACTTTGCCAGAAAAATATCTTCCTCCCACTGAGCTACTAGACTTACAACCTCTGCCAGTTACTGCATTGAGGCATCCAACATATGAAGCACTTTATCAAGATTTTAAGCATTTCAATCCGGTTCAGACTCAGGTATTCACCGTTTTGTACAATTCAGATGACAATGTCTTGGTTGCAGCTCCAACTGGTAGTGGGAAGACCATTTGCGCTGAATTTGCCATATTGAGGAATCATCAGAAAGGACCTGATAATATCAGTCGTACTGTGTATATAGCTCCACTAGAGGCTCTGGCCAAGGAGCGGTTCAGTGATTGGAAGAAGAAATTTGGAGACTCTCTGGGAATTAGAGTTGTTAAATTAATTGGGGAGACTGCCAAAGATCTGAAGCTGTTAGAGAAGGGTCAGTTAATTATCAGCACGCCTGAGAAATGGGATGCTTTATCTCGTCGCTGGAAACAGCGAAAGCATGTTCAGCAAGTCAGTCTTTTCATTATTGATGAATTACACCTTATTGGTGGTCAAGGTGGCCCAATCCTGGAGGTGATTGTCTCTCGGATGAGATATATTTCAAGCCGGGTTGAGAACAAGATCCGCATCGTTGCTTTGTCAACTTCCCTAGCTAATGCCAAGGATTTGGGAGAATGGATTGGGGCTACATCTCATGGGCTCTTCAACTTTCCTTCTGGTATTAGGCCCGTGCCACGGGATATTCACATTCAAGATGTTGATATTGCCAACTTTCAAGCTAGGATGCAAGCCATGACAAAACACACATATACTGCAATTGTCCAACATGCAAGGAAAGGAAAGCCTGCAATTGTGTACGTTCCCACGAGGAAGCATGCACGCCTGACTGCTGTTGATCTGATGAGTTATTCTAGTATGGACAGAGAAGACACACCCATGTTTCTGCTACGATCTGCAGAAGAGCTGGAGCCTTTTGTGGAGAGGATCAATGAACCTATGCTGAAAGAGACACTCAAGTATGGTGTGGGCTACTTGCATGACGGATTGAGCGGCACTGATCAGGAAATAGTGAAGACGTTGTTTGAAACTGGATGGATTCAAGTATGTGTAATGAACAGTACAATGTGTTGGGGAGTACCACTATCTGCCCATTTGGTGGTGGTGACGGGAACACAGTACTATGATGGTAGGGAAAATATGCACACTGATTATCCAGTTACTGATTTGTTGAAGATGATGGGTCATGCCAGACGACCTCTTGTAGATAGCTGTGGGAAGTGTGTCATCCTTTGCCATACACCACGCAAGGACTACTACAAGAAGTTCTTGTATGATGCATTCCCAGTTGAAAGCCATCTGCAACACTATGTCCATGACAATTTGATTGCTGAGGTGGTTGGATTACCTAACATGGACCTTCATGTATAGAAGGCTGCCACAGAATCCAAACTACTACAATCTGCAGGGTGTTAGTCACAGGCATCTGTCGGACCACCTCTCAGAGCTGGTGGAGAATGCTATCAGTGACTTGGAGGCAAGCAAATGCGTTACTGTTGAGGATGACTTTTTGCTTTCACCTTTGAACCTTGGCATGATAGCGTCATACTACTATATCAGTTACACGACAATAGAGCGATTTAGCTCTTCCCTGTCCTCCAAAACGAAGTTGAAGGGCTTACTGGAAATATTGGCTTCAGCGTCGGAGTATAAACGGTTGCCTATAAGACCAGGTGAAGAGGAGTTGACAAGAAGGTTGATTAATCACCAGCGTTTCTCCTTTGAGAATCCGAAATACACAGATCCTCACACCAAGGCTAATGCTCTTTTACAAGCCCATTTTTCTAGGCAAGTAGTGGGTGGAAATCTTGCTTCTGACCAGCAAGAGGTGCTTCTTTCTGCTATTAGGCTGCTTCAAGCAATGGTTGATGTTATTTCCAGTAACAAATGGCTTAGTCTAGCACTTATAGCAATGGAGGTGAGCCAGATGGTGACACAGGGAATGTGGGAACATGACTCGATACTTCTTCAGGTTCCACACTTTACAAATGAATTGGCTAAGAAGTGCCAAGAAAATCCAGGAAAGAGTATAGAAACAGTGTTTGATTTAATGGAGATGGAAGATGACGAGAGGCGTGAGCTCTTGCAAATGTCGGACTTACAGCTTATGGATGTTGCCCGGTTTTGTAATCGGTTTCCAAACATTGATTTGACATATGATGTGTTGAACCGTGATAATGTGAGTGCTGGAGACAATGTGAGTGTGCAGGTAACCCTTGAGCGAGATCTTGAGGGTAGAACAGAGGTTGGACCTGTTTTTGCACCTAGATATCCCACAACCAAGGAAGAAGGATGGTGGCTTGTTGTCGGCGATACAAAGAGCAGCCAACTGCTGGCCATTAAGAGAGTTACCCTGCAAAGGAAGTCCAGTGTCAAGCTCAATTTTTCTGCACCTGCAGAAGCTGGAAAGAGGACCTACACACTCTATTTCATGTGCGATTCTTATCTGGGTTGTGACCAGGAGTATATTCTTACACTTGATGTTAAAGCGGCAATGATTAAAGAGGACAGTGAAAGAGTCTGATGTAGTTTTCTTTTTTGAGAACTTTCCCTATATGCTTGATTTATTACTGTAGAGTATAGACAAGCTAGTGGTGTTTAGTTATGTGGCTTTCTGTTGTCTGTGAGGTCTTAAGGGCTAGGAACTCGGTCTGTATTTCGCTTTGTAGTTATGAAGGATTACACTGCTTTGTGTAGTTCATGTTTATATATTTACAAATATGTCATCTTCTCAAAAACAAATATATATATATATATATATATATATATATATATATATATTTTTCTATTGTCTGCAGCTGCTTTATAGCTTTTAGTAATTGGTTTTAATGCTGGTAAGATGGCATTTTATGTTCATTTGATATCATTATTGTGTTTCTCACTTGGAGATTTCTGTCTTCTCCCTTCCCTGTTGCTTGGTGTTATGAATCTTCCGATATATACAACTTAGTTTTTACCTATTTTCTTTGTCCCAGTTATCCTTGTAGTGGTATTTCATTTTTAATTTCTTTGTGAAGTGGAAGGTTTTGCTTAAAATTAGCAGTAAGAAGCTGAAGGTGAAAAGATAGCTCTTTTCCTGTGTTATTAGTAAGGGAAGTGAGTGAGATATTTTTGTGCAAAATATGTGTTATGCCACTTGTCTCTGCTTGCTTTTCTAAAAACGAAAAATAATAATTCTTGTCTCTGATTTTCATTCCCCGGCTCTCTCCCTCAATGGTTTTATACTTTTATATCTGAAATTCAAGGTAGAGAGTGTGTGTGTGTGTGTGAGAGAGAGAGAGAGTCCAACAACACAGTGTTCCTGCATTTCATAAAATACAAAAGATTAAGGGTTCCATTACCACGCCTCTTGAAGTGGATAAAGGCGACCTAATTTATTCCATTTAACATACTTTTGGGTATTAAACTATGTTTGAGTATTTGTTTGTGCTCAATAGAATCAAGTACATGTAAAAAGGAATTTGGGTGTCATTTTATATTTATATTTTATTTTTATTCTTGTCCTGTTTATGGCGTTCTTACTTTGTACCTCTAAATATTGGTTGGATTGCTCTTTTTCTTATATTTAGAATGGCTTGTCTGTTTGACGAATTCTTTTTGCTTTAGCTTTCATTCTAATGTATTTTTAGAATATTTATTTGTACTATTATTTTTCAGTTTCCTAATAACAAGGAGGAGATACTTTTGTAGTGTACTTGGAAGGTGCTAGCTTAACCATAACTGCTACGTAATTTGTTTTTTTTCCCTGTTATTTTGCTATCTTAATAATAAAATGCTCGTTTTAAAGATATCATTTGTGACTCTGTGAAGACCCAATTAGATACAATCATTTGACCCACTTCAAGGCCTTTTTCAATCTAATAGTGTATCGTATCTCCATCTTTATCTGGTTTCCTCATGCCATTTATCCCTCTTGGTGTCTCCCCCATTATCCCCCCTATACTCACCCTTTTTCCATTTCTACCTTTTCATCTCTTGCCTCTGTAATATGTGTTGTCCTCAGATTTCTCTACCTCAAACTTTATTTCGCTGCGGCGCAGAGAATTGTGGCACGGTGAATCGTGATCATTTTCTACGCCTCGAACTCTATTTTATGTATATTTGATTATAGAGTGAAATATTATTGCAACTAGTGTGAAAAAGTATAGGGTGTTATATTTCTCATACTTTCACTTCCCCTCAATCAAACTAGTTGTGGTTGGCTGCATCGATTCTCTCTATATAGCAAACTATGGTCTATGGCAAGAGTGCAGTAGAAGATATTTTGAAGGAATATTCATGAATAGTATGAAGCATATTTTTCTATGCATTTGGTCTCTTAGTTTAAGTTAAAAGATGTAAATGACTTGAGGATGGCTTAAGAATTTGTCCTCTTAAGCGCTTACTTTGGCTTGTGTGTATGAAATATTCTTACAACAACAACGCCTCAATTCAAAACTGGTCTGGGTGCTGTATAAATATTCTTACTTACAAAAAATAATTGTTTGCTGGATTTTATTACAGGTGCTGGGTTCTTTTCCAGGAATACTAACGACTAAAATAAGTGATATTGCTTTTCTTCTCATTTGTGATCAAGCTTTTTGGTATTTGATGATTAGTAGCACAATTTGGGCCATTTGTGAACTAGATTCCCGAATCTGCAGTAGAGAGATCTAGTTTCTGCAATTCTTTGTTGGACTTGGCACTAAATAGGCACTACTGATGTGTAGAAAACGAATCTGAAGGTGAATTTTGGCTGTGTAAGGTTGAACCTTGAAAGAAATGGCTAAAGGTGGAGAAGAGGACTTGCCAAGGGATGCAAAGATTGTCCAAACATTGCTAAAATCAATGGGAGTTGGTGACTACGAGCCTCGAGTTGTGCATCAGTTCTAGAACTGAGGCATCAATATGTTATTGATTTACTGACGGGTGCTCAAATCTACTCAAGCAAGTAGGGAAGGTTGCCATTGACTCTGATGGTATCAAGCTTGCCATTCAGGTGAAAGTTAATTTCAACTTCTTACAACCCCTGCCATGTCAGGTACTAAATCTTATTAGATCCTTCATTCTTGTGCTGGTATTCATTATTCCAAGACGTAAATTCGTACCTTTCTTAGAGGCCTCTTAAGTCTTAAGGGTGTGGTGAAACTGATAACCTTTAGCCTTCTCTTGTCTAGGAAGGATAATTAAAATAGGGACTTACTGAGTCGAAGGATTATATGATGTAACTAAAATGATAGGCTTGGAGGAAAATGTGGTACCTTTGCAAGTAGTATTGTCACTTTACCCCAATTCTCCTTTTTCCTTTTCGGATGTACAGTACCTGGTAATTTCACAGTTCAGCAAAACCAATTTCCTCAGACTTGAACATTTCTTGTGTCGCTTGTGAACAAGCTAGAAGTGAAAAATAATTCATGAACGCTACTAAAGCATGTCATTATTTGTGAAATGTGTATGAAAAGTTGTCAAATTTATAATTTAACAATAGTTTCGTAGAAAATTTTTAAATTTATATTTTGGCAATACCTTTGTGGTTTTTGTAATAGTTAAACCTAGAGAGTATTCCATGCAGAGAAGAGAGAAGTGAGATTACGGAAATGGCTATGGAGATTCAATGATGAGAAGATAGCTACCTGGAAGACTGGTGGAGATCAAATATGGAAGAGGGGTTTTGGGCTCCCAAGACTGTAAAAACACCTTATGGACTAGCTGTATGGAAACAGATCTCTCGTCTTTGGGGGAAGTTTAGCAAGAATATCAGCATTAGGATTGGATATGGGCAAAGACTCAGGCTATGGACTTATGTTCTAATTGCTGAAATGTTTAATGATACTTGCTTGAACTGTCAGTTTAGAAGAAATTTCTTTGAATGGGAAATGTAAGAGGCGGACTTATTCTTGCATAAATTTTACTAGAGATTAATCAGGGGAAGGAAGATGCATTATGGTGGAATGTTACTAAGAATGGAGTGTTCACTGTGAAGTCTTACCACCGAGAACTCATAAAAATTGATTCAAAGCGGGAAACTAATTGACCTTGGAGATTTGGAAGACAGTTGCACCAACTAAAGTGGCCTGCTTTGGTTGGATGGTGGCTCATGAAGCATGATTGACTCAAGATAATTTGAGGACGAGAGGCTCTAATATGTGTAGTAGATACTATCTATGTGAGAGCTTCTGGCAATGCGAATCTGTTGTTCTTCTTTGAACCATGTTTGTGGTTATTTTTGGTGTTCAAGGTTTGATGCCTGAGAACATCAGTGGTTTGTTAGGGTGCTGGAAATCAATCTACGTTGGGAAGTGCAAGAAAAAAATCTGGATTACTATTCCAGTGTGCATTGCATGGACAATTTAGAGGGAGAGAAATAGGAGATGTTTTAATGGCCTAAAGGAGCACTTCAAGTTCTGAAATTTAGATGCCTTCAAAATTTGAACTATTGGGAGAATGGGAACTGTGCTTTTAGTCCAGGATGTGCTAGACTTGTTAGAATTTATAGAGATCCGATGTACCAAGTCTAGCTCTGTTTTCTTTTTCTTTTCTGCAGTATTTTTTTGAAACTGCGTATTAACAAAATCTTATCTTATAAAAAAAAAAAATGTCCAACCTCTATTAGTCTTTTTAAGCTTGCAAGCTTTGCTTCTACTTAACAATCCCAATCACATCTCAAGAGTTAAAATGCAAGGTATTCAAAACTGTGTGCGAGTGTTGTTCGTTTAATTTGGAAAATTACAGAACACATAAAGGTATTTTGTATTTTCTCAGCCAACAAAGTAATATGGGGAAAAGAACAACAAGAGAAAGGAGGTGGGTTACGGTGGTCAATGCAGATTAGTTCAATTATATGAAGCATCTCAGTACAAAATTGTTAATAACGCATAATGGATATAGAGGATTTTGGATGTTTTGTTCTATCTCTAATTCATTGTATGGGTATAGCTTATTGTTACTTTGATCAATAAGCATATAGGATTAACCAGCCATATCTGACTTCCGTCATTATATATTGAACAGAAGCGATAGCCTCCGTAACAATCAAATGATGAGACAGGAGCCCCACATGTTGCCCCAAGGTGCTTTACGATTGCATCACAATGTAAAATGCAAAAAGTTTGGATAGCCAATGTATCTTAGATAAAGTTAATAATAAACTTAATGGGTGGTGTAAAAGTAAAAATAGAAAACTTAAGTGTAACCGATGACATCGTTAGAAGAACTGCTCATCTATTTCAAACTCGATGTTAAGCAAATTAACAAATTACCAGCCTCCATCTCAAAATGACCTTATTAATACTAGCATACAAAGGACTCGTACACGCCAAATCTTTTTCTGAAATGCTAATACCCACTGTCACAAACTAACCGGCCCCACCTGACTAGCTTGGAATTTGTAGTAGCCGTTGCATTTCTCACCACCAGTTGTCACAAACTAAAGAGTTCCTGGTACAAGTGTAATCATCACATGTCAAAACTAAACACCAACTTAATCTTTGCTAGCACCTTCTTTTCCATTTTCTATAGATTACTCAGACATTAAATACCAATAGTTTTTAAGCCAAAACAAAAAGATGTCAATCCAACCAAATTCAAACATTCAAATATAAGCCATTCCGTTATATATGACAAGGACCAGCCAATAGGTCAAATGACAAATGGTCACGAGGACACACAAAGAAAATTGTTAATGACTAGCTGATATACGAGTGGTTACAACTCTCCCCTGTACACCACACAGGACTCCTTCACGGCCTCAATTATGTAGGATATTAACACTGTGCAAAAGATTTTAACTAGGTATAAACTGATAAAACGCCCAAAGAAATAAAGCAAAGGGTCATTTTGTAATATCGTCATTTTGACACCACCAAGAAAAAAGGGTATCAAAACGGATCATCTATCTCAAAATATGGTCTGCTCATTTCCTTAGCATGATCATCTTCCTTGAGAGCTCGTAGCATCTTGGGCAAATAAGGAAGAGATTTTGCAGTAGCTAACTCTTTACCGCTCTTATCAGCAGAAAAACCGTCGAAATGAGTCCAAATCTCTTGACCAAACGAACAATGCTTTTCCTTAAGCCTTTTTTCGAGTTCTAGCACGTAATCCACCAGAGGCTGTAACTTTGGAATACAACAAAGGACCACGAAAACAAATATCCATACGTACAACAAGTCAAACAACAGAAGTTTTTTAATAGAACACAGTTTTGCACTAAATGAGATTCTAAATATGTACAGCAAAGAGTCTAAACACACATTCTCATTCTCAAATAAAGAGTCTAATTGTAACGACCCGACTTGTCGTTTTAAGAATCTATGTGTCGTTCAGCGACTTAAGGTCCCGAGCAACTTCATAATATGTATTATGACTTGCGTGTACGGTCGAGTTTGGTTTTCGGAAGATTTAGAATTTAATTTAAAGAACAATTCTCTTTTTTGACGCTTAAAAGCAGAGTTGACCTAAGAGTTGACTTTTGAGCAAACGACTCCATAATAGAATTTTGATAATTCCAATAGCTCCGTATAGTGATTTTGGATTTAGAAGCGTGTTCGAAATTTTATTTGGAAGTCCGTAGTTAAATTACGCTTGAAATGGCTAAAATAGGAATTTAAGTTTGGAAGTTTGACCGGGGTGTTGACCTTTTGATATCGGGCTCGGAATCCAGTTCTAAAATTTTTTATAGGTCCGTTATATCATTTATGACTTGTGTGCAAAATTTGAGGTCAATCAGACTTGATTTGATAGGTTTCGGTGTCGAATGTATAAGTTGGAATTTCTTTTTTCTTTTTTTTGATAAGAGAGAAACCTGCAACTGCTACACTTGGTGCGCACTGGTAAACCCCTCCCCCCCTCCCTGTGTAATAGCCTGCAAACCACACAGGGGAGGTAAACCACACTAGGCAAGCCATGTGCGACATGCTCTACCCAAAAGGCATTGAGGGTGTAGAAGTTGGAATTTCTTAGTTTCATTAAGGTTGAATTGGGGTATGATTCGTGGTTTTAGCTTCGTTTTATGTGATTTGAGATTTCCAACAAGTTTGTATGATATTTTAGGAATTGTTGGTGTATTTGGTTGAGGTCCCGGGGGACCTCGAGTGAGTTTCGGATGGTTAATGGATCAAAAGTTGGACTAAAACAGCTGCTGCAATTTTTATTCTGCTGGAAATTCGGGGGTAGAAATCAAAGGCCGAAGACCGAAGGCCGAGGATCGAGGGCTAGGATCGAGGTCGATGATCGAAGGCCTAGGATCGAGGCCGCTGATCGAATGCCCAGGATCGAGGGCCGAGGATCGAGTGCCATGAACGAGGCCATGATCGAGGGCCGATGATCTAGGACGGAGGGCAGCCTGGACAGAACTGTAAGTTATAAAGCAGGGGACTTCGTCCTATTTTCCATTTTGACAAATTGGAGCTTGAGGAGAGGCGATTTTTGGAAGATTTTTAGAGAAAATATTGGGGTAAGTATTCTTAACTCAATTATGGTTAGATTACCCGAATCTATCATTTGTTTTCATCATTTAATTAGTGTTTTGAGATAGAAATTTGGGATATTTTTTTGAAATCTCATAAAACGATTTTTTGAGATTTCGGTATCGATTCAGAGTCGAATTTGAGTGAAACTAGTATCGTTGGACTCGTAACTGAATGGATTGTCGGATTTTGTGAATTTCATCGGATTTCGAGATGTGGTCCCCACAGGCAATTTTTAAGTTACATTTCATATTTTTTTGGAAAATTAGTATTTTCATATGGAATTAATTCCTATAATTAGTATTGACTGAATTGAATTAATTTGAATAGATTTGAGTTGTCTGGAGGATTTATTTAAGCAAGACGACTAATTTGGAATATCGGCCTAACTCCGTAAAGGTAAGTGTCTTGCCTAACCTCGAGCGGGGGAATTACCCCTTAAGCATCGAGTCTTATGTGCCATTTGTGAAATGTGAAAAAGCTGTGTGCGCGAGTTGACGAGTATGTACTCAGGCTTATATGTATAAAATTTATTGAGTTAAAATCTTGGGCATATTGTGTAGTAAATTGGATAATTATTGGCATATATTTAATCATCAGTTTGCTATGCCTCAAATCACATTTATTGAATTTGTTTTTATATGATAATTTGGTGTGATTTTCACTTGACTTTTATGTGAACTCTGTGTTTGTTTGAGTTGCCATTTTTATGGAAAACACTTTCATTATTGATTTTACCTACATATAACGTGACTTGAGACAACATTATTGGTGGCGGAGGATGAAAAAGGACATAGTTGAGTATGTAGCTAGGTGTCTAAATTTCCACCAAGTTAAATATGAGCACCAGAGGCTAGGTGGCCTACTTCAACAGATGACTATACCGGAGTGGAAATGGGAATGCATTACTATGGACTTTGTAGTTGGGTTATCGCGGACCTTGCGGAAGTTTGATGCAGTTTGCGTTATTGTCGACAGGTTGACCAAGTCGGCACACTTCATCCCGGTCGTAACTACGTACACTTTGGAGAGGTTGGACCAGATTTATATTTAGAAAATAGTTAGGTTGCACGGTGTGCCAATTTCCATCATATCATATAGAGGATATCAGTTTACTTCACATTTCTGGAGAGCAGTACGGAGTGAATTGGGGACCCGTATAGAGCTCAGCACACCGTTTCATCCACAGATCGACTGGCTGTCGGAGCGTACAGTTCAGATTTTGGAGGATATGCTTAGGGCATGTGTGATTGACTTTGGAGGTCAGTGGGATCGTTTCTTACTTTTGGCCGAGTTTGCTTATAACAACAGTTACCAATCCAGCATCGAAATGGCTCCATTTGAGGCTTTATATGGTCGGCGATGTCGTTCGCCCATCGGATGGTTTGAACCCGGTGAGGCTAAGTTATATGATACTGATTTGGTAAATGATGATTTGGAAAAGGTAAAACTAATTCAGGAGCGACTTCGTACAGCACAGTCCAGACAGAAAAGTTACGCGGATCAGAAAGTGCGTGATTTATCATTTATGGTGGGTGAAAAAGTTATCTTGAAGGTTTTGCCGATGAAGGGAATCATGAGATTTGGGAAAAAGGGCAAGTTGAGCCCAAGGTTTATAGGCTCATTTGAGGTGTTGAGACGAGTTGGGGAGGTTGCTTATGAGCTTTCTTTGCCTTCCAGTCTATGAGGAGTTCATCCGATTTTCCATGTATCTATGCTCCGAAAGTATCATGTTGACATATCACATCTGTTAGACTTTAACACAGTTCAGCTAGATAAGAGCTTGGGTTATGAAGAGGAACCAATTGCCATTGTTGATAGACATGTTTTCCAGTTGAGGTCCAAGAAGATTTTTGCGGTAAACGTACAGTGGAGGGGCCAACCAGTCGAGGAAGCGACTTGGGAGGCCGAGGAGTACATGCAGAGCAGATATCCACACTTATTCAACACTCCACGTATAATTCTAAACTCGTTCGAGGATGAACGTTTGTTTAAGAGGTGGAGAATGTAATGACCCAACCGATCATTTTTACTTTTAGAATCCCGTTCCCCTAAATAAGACTCCCCGTATGTGCTTTTACTATTTTATGACTTGCGGGGATGATTGGTTCGGGATTAGGAGGTGTTCGGGTTGAAACCGGAACACTTGGTCTCCTAGTTTGACTTTAAAAGGCCAAGTTTGACTTTGATCAATATTTTGAGAAAACGACCCCAGAATCGGGATTTGATGGTTCCAATATGTTCGTATGATGATTTTGGACTTGGGCGTATGTTCGAAACGGGTTTTGGACAACCAGGGAGCGTTTCGGCGCTTAATAGTGAAAATCAACTATTTGAAGGTTTAATGTTCTTTAACTTTGGTTTGGAGTAGGTTTTGGAGTAATTGTAGTCCGTTTAGAATTTCGAGAATGGGAATAGCTCCGTATGGTTATGTAATACTTGCACGCAAAATTTGGTGTCATTCCGAGTAGTATAAGCATATTTCGGCGTGTTTGGAGTAAGTATGAAGAATTTGAAATTTCTAAGTTGAATCAATTTGGTTTGAGGTGTGATTCTTAGTTTTGATGTTGTTTTACACGTTCCGAGGATTCGAGCGAGTCCATTTTATGATTTCAAACTTGTTGGTATGTTCGGACGGGCCCCCGGTGGCCTCGAGCATTAACCGAACGAGGCACGGATCGATTTTGGACCTTGGAGCAACAGCTGAAGCTTCCAGCTTCTGCTGCAACCGCACCTGTGCTTAGCCAGCCACAGGTGCGAGCCCGCAGGTGCATAAAAGGAACCGCAGAAGGGGACATGGACAGTTTAGGGGGAAGCCGCATCTGTGACGCATCCGCAAGATGCGAACGGGCTGTTTGGTAGAACCCTTAAAGAATGGGAAAAATAACCATTTTTGCTCATTTCCCTCCATTCTTTGGCGATTTTGGAACTTTTTGAGAGGGGATTTCAACTAGCAACTTGAAGGTAAGTTAATTCTACACACTTTGAGTTCAATACATAGATTATGGGTAGATTATAACCTGTAGATTTAGCAAATCAAGGGTTTAGATGCAAAACCTAGATTTTTATAAAAATGAGATTTTAACCACGAAAATGGTTATGGAATTGGATGGAAATTGTATATTTGAGTTCTTGAGATTATGGGTAACGATTTTCTCCAAATATTTTCTGAATCCGGGCACGTGGGCCCGGGGTAAATTTTGGAAATTTTACCATTTTGGGTTGGTAATTTATTTAATAGTCTAATTTCAAATCATTGAACATGTTTTAATTATTTTATATAAAATTTTGATAGTTTCGGATTTTTCGGCATCAAATTGTGATTATTACGCGACATTGTGATCGGAAAGTGGACTTTGAGACAAGGTAAGTCTCTTGTCTAACCTTGTAAGAGGGAATTTATCCCATAGGTGAATTTAAATTAATAGGTTTTGCTAATTGTGGGGTCTACGTACGCACGAGGTAACGAGACTCCGTGCGTAGCTACTAAATATGCTATGTCCGGGTAGTTTAGGATGCAAATCATGAATTACTTGTGATAATTGCATCTTTATTTAATTAAGTTACTAGTATTATATTGTAAATTGTTAGAGGAAATAGTAAAAGATCGAAACTTCATATACTTGAATTTTGTGTAAATTATTTAATTGTTAATAGAAATTGAACATCCTATGTGTTAATATTATAATAACTTCTCATTCCGGAGGTTCATAAGAAAATGACATCCTTTCTTGTGGAGCGAGCTGAACTCCTCGACAGTATAGATGCATCTATGGCTCATGCCGCACGTCCCTCGGCAATGTACACAACACTCTGGATCGGGTTGAATGACCTCGACTGGAAATCGTGCCTAATACTAATAATTACACGATACCTTGATATTTTATTACAGCTCGTGAAGCTAGTTGATAAACTGGAAATTATTGAAATTTGATAATTTATTTGATTCTGTTTGTTAAGGAAATTATTGTTGTTCATATAAATCATGTTTAATTATATGTTTTTATTTTTAAAATTTATTGACCCATAGTGAGTGTCAAAGTCAACCTCTCGTTACTACTTCTTCGAGATTAAGCTTGATACTTTCTGGGTACATGTTGTTTACATACTCATGCTACGCTTGCTGCACCTTTTGTACAGGACCTGAGACAGGTGCTATAGGAGGACCTACCGGCGCGTACCCACGTTACCCAGAGGCTCAGTGGTGAGGTGCCTTTATGAGGCGTTCTGCAGCAACTAGTGCCTCTTCTTGTATTTGTACTCTGTCTATTTTATTTCAGACAATATTTAGAAATTTTTGTATAATCTACTAGATGCTCATACACCTGTGATACCAGATCTTGGCACATACACTAGTAGAATTTTGGACTTAATTATTTTTCTTGGCATTTTAATTTATCTGATCTTTCATATTTCTTAATTATTTTTTTGCAAGTACGAAGAGTTTTATTACTGGGATAATTTTTAAAGAAATGAATATATGTTAAAATCACTAGTTGGATTGCCTAGATGTGATGTTGGGCGCCATCACAACCTATAGAAAATTAGGTCGTGACAGGATCTTTATGGAGATTTAGTCAAATGAGTCGTACAAGTTATGACTTGCATTTAAATGGCCTGACATCTTCATGTGTCTGGACTACAGGTCTGATCCTCACAATCTTTTATAATATTGTGCACCATATTGTATCAAATATATCGCCGACGATCATTTTGTATCGGTTCGCAAGCGACATAACTTTTTGAGATCTCATCACTTTCTTTATTTTCAGCTACCTGAACTTCTTTTGGAGTTTCATGAAATGTTATGTCGTGGGCTCTTCTAGAGATTATTTCCTCCTTATTATGATTATTTTGATCATTTTCTCCTATCATTTTTTAAGAATTGTTACCTTTGGAACCGATCAGTTTACTAAACTTTATGCGTGCAGTAAACTTTATCCTTCAGGGACTTTAATTTTAATAGGAGAATTTGCAGCTGAAATATGATATTTTATTTTGGATCAACAAATGCTTCTGGCATTTGACTTGAATTATCTTCTGAATGAGGATCACATTAATGAAAATTCGATTCATATAACATATTTTTCAACTACATATTCCATCCCCTAATGTTAGAAAAACTAACATATCCTAAATCTTCTTTGGGAAACCTATCTTTATGGTTTCTGGTAGAGAAATTAATCATATACCATGCATCAAAAGTTATTAGATAGTAAAAATATTTGGTTTCTGATCCTAAACCAATTGTGAGAGGAGGACTTATCATGTATTGTTAGTCTGATGCATACAAGTATTGTTGTATGCAATTTAGAAAATTTTAGACCAACACATAAAGCTTTGTTCTCATAAGCAATAGTTTAACTATTAATAGGAGGTATTCAATGCTAAATCAACCATTAATATCCATTTGCAGCTGAAATATGATATTTTATTTTAGATCAACAAATGCTTCTGGCATTTGACTTAAATTATCTTCTGAATGAGGATCACATTAATAATAATTTGATTCAAATAACATATTTTTCAACTACATATTCCATCCCCCTAATGTTAGAAAAACTAACATATATCCCAAATATTCTTTTGGAAACCTATCTTTGAGCTTTGTGGTAGAGAAATTAATCATATACCACGCATCAAAAGTTATTAGATAGTAAAAATATATGGTTTCTAATCCTAAACCAATTGTGAGGGGAGGACTTATCATATATTGTTGGTCTAATGCATACAAGTGTTGTTGTATGCAATTTAGAAAATATTATACCAACACATGAAGCTTTGTTCTCATAAGCAATAGTTTAGCCATTAATAGGAGGTATTCAATGCTAAACGAGCTTGGATATAAACCGGCATTATCAAGATGAACTGTCTTGATTTCATAAACTGAATATTATTCTCTTAATTGAGAAAATCAATTTCAAATGCCAAACTGTAGGTTGACAATAAACACACATGTAACCATCTCATATATGCATCTATAAGTGGTTCACATGATAGGTTAATGTGCCCATATTCACCTTTTATATATTCCAAAATTCAGGGGTTTCAGTCCCAACTTTAGCTGGTATAATCAATTTATTATGAAAACAAGCAACACATGAAAATTCTTGAAGAATCTTCTAGTTCTTCAGTATATGCTTATCTGAATTCTCAAATAGCTCATTTAAAAATAGCAAATAAAAACTTCAAGTTTATCATGGCATGTGCTATCTCTTAGCAAACATCTGATTTACTATGGCATAAACTTTTGCATTAGTAAACTTCTGATTTATTGTGATACATGATGTAATACAAATTGAAAAATAAGGCGGGTAACTTTCACATACATTTACCCCCTATGATTGTGGAAACATGAAGATTTTCAATCTTCGAATCATTTGTAGTCTCAATATAATAGCCATTTGTATTAGTAACCTTAGGGTTTACTACAACATATGTTCTGACCATAATCATATAATATGAATGACACATTTATATATAAGCTCTTCAAGAGCTTTTATATATTATCCACAATCTAATATTATTCGAACACTACTGGTGTCAGTGTCTTCTAGACAAACAGTTAGCTCTTCAGGAGTTTTTGATATATTTTGTAATATCAAATATTGCTCAGACACTTCGAGTATCATGAGAGAATCATAATCAAATGAACAATATAAAGATAATTTTGAATTTATAAATGTCATAAATTATGAATTTCAATATTTTTACCACCAACTTTGAGACAAATATCTCCTTTATGGAGAAACGACATTAACATCTGAATATTTTATATCAAAGCGGCAACCACATAGTCATTACATCCTTCAGGGAAATATACATGAGTTTTTATTTTCTTCGGGGTAATTAATAACAACTAATCATAATATGTCAACGCTTTCTACTACTAGAATACTTTTGCCTTAGAATGATACTTAATAAAATTATCCAAGATATTTTACATACAACAGGTACATGCGACAATGATCTTTATGCCACAAAAATAATATTTATATTCTCTGTTATTCTACCTTGTGGTATTTCTTCATTCACTCAAGGGAATGAAAATGTTCTTCAAAAATAACTTTGAATAGCTCATAATTTTGTTTAAGCACAGAAAGACACTGCTTCAAAATATTTTCCTACTCCAAGAGTAAATTTTAATTGTTTTACTACTTTAGGAGCAAATTTAAAATACAAAATATTGAGTATATATTCTCTCAATCATATTACCTCTTCTAGAGGTGAATTTTAATGTATTCACATCAAGAGCGTGTTCCTATTTACGAGCTTTATTAATATTATCACATTCAATTTACCAGCGTATTCCTAGTTCTCATCCTTCAGGAAACAGAACATAATTATCTGAATGTATATTAATCACACCAAATTTTGTGATGTACTAGAACTTTTTATACGATTATACTACTTTAGGACCAAATTGAGGCATGCATGTAATATAGCGAATATTTCTCTATCTTATCTTCAATTGTAAGCATAGAAAGACTTAATTATCACTTCTGGTGGTCATAGGCATATACCACTTCTGGTGGTTAACAAATTTTAGTTACAATGAGATATACGAAACATAACTACTTCTGGTGGTTGTATATTTCTTGCAAACTCTGCTAGAGTTTAAGTGGATCTAACAATGTTATCCACTTTGTAATCATTTATTAAGATAATAAGGATGAAAATAAATACCAAAATAGGTATTGTATACGTAGCATATAACCAAGCAAGTGATGATAAAGATATTAAACCAAATATAAACAAAAGATCCAAATTACTTTACACAAATTTGGTCACTGTAGACGTAAGTGATATCCACATTACTACTTCCAAGAAGAAAAGATCACCACCTCAAGGATATAATCTGCCTTATGATGCTCAGAATGAACAAGATCTAACCACATACATAAGAGCGTCGCCTTACATCAGAGATGAACATTGAAATAGAAATTAAATTTGAAGTAAGTGCTCAAAATGGCAGAGTCTCGTGCTGATAACGTGTTATAAAATAAAAACTATAAAGTACATAAATCAAAGACAAGTATAGAGAGATTGATATATTATTCAACTTTAAACTGTTGTACATAATGAACTAAAATCTCCGCTATTTATAGAAGAAAGGATCAGCTGCGATGCTTTTCAGGAAGAAGATGCAAGACTTTTCAGGAAGCAACTGCGAGATTTTTTATTCATTTTATTATTTTCAGAATCGTGAATCTTATTTACATAGAAAGGTTAGTGCATTAACATAATTTGTAGTTATGTACAATTTAATTAGAATAATAAGTAAAAGTGTACCAATGTAAAACAATCCATAAACAAATTCTAGAACACCCCCAAAATTCGGTGTCATAAGTGCATGGGAATCTACTAGAAGGTACAATAACAATACAAAATCTGTCTGGAAAAGAAGTTAGACAGGAAAATGTATATAATTTTGATGGAGACTCTGTATGTTGTGGATTGTAGCATGGGATGCAGTTCACCGTAAATTCCACGCAATAGTTGCGCCTTTGCGCCCAAAAGACCACCAGAAATATATACATGCACAATAAGTGTAGAAGTATAGCATGAGTATGCAAATCAACGCGTACCTAGTAAATATCTAGCGTAAACCCGGAGAAGTAGTGACGAGGGGTCGATATCGACACTTACTAGTGATCCAAATAAATTAAGTACAGTAGAAAGTAAACAAGTATGAGGCATGGTAAATAAATAGTGTAAACAAATATAAGTACATGGTATGATCCTCCTCTGAACAATAAACACAAGTTCTCAATTATCGGTTATCTCCTCAACCAGAGTATATATAAAATGATGCCCATCAGACAGGTCGTCATACTCAAATCAGGAAAACTCACGGATACGCTGGATTTTTGTCAAATATTATGCACGACTCCGCCGAGGCGAATGGACCTATCCCATAAGAGTATTTTATAGAAATGCCAAGGCAATGACCTGATCCCATAAGAATATGATACTGAAGAGGTGAACGACCCGATCCCTTAAGAATATCATACTGCCAAGGCGAACCGACCGATCCCATAGGAATATGATACTTAACGGGTCCTTGACCCCACTCTCAAATATACGTGTGAGTTATGAAGTTTAAGGAAAACTTTGCGATGAATACGCACAACGTGGGAAAAATTCATAAAGGAAGCACAATTTCTACGGCTAATCAAGTAGCTCGTCCAATTTCTAAAATAGCGAGTCCATTACTCTACGCAAGTCTAATCTCATCTCACTTCGTAATGCAATATATAGTAATTAAACATGCAAGGGTATCTCAAATAACACATTTAAAACAAGGCGTGAATCTTACTCTACCCAGACATAATCAGAAATTCTAATATACGCACGACACTCATCACCTCGTACGTGCGTAGCTCCCACAACATGTAGCATGTAATCAATATAATACCTATGGAGTAATTTCCACCTCACAAGGTTAGATAGGAGACTTACCTCACTCCGAAGTTCCATAACCGGCTCCAGCGCCTCTCTAACACCTCAAACCAAATGCCCATCGATCCAAAACCTGTCAAATAATGTGCAATCGCAGATGCACATCCTCTTCCGCGGACATCACTCGCATGTGCGAGCTCCCTATCTTCAGGCCAAGTTCGCTTTTGCGCCCCTCCGCCCGGATCTGCGAGCCCGCAGGTGCGATAAATCCTTCGCACCTGAGAATCCAGCCATCCCTACTCTCATCCATTTCTGCGACCCCTAGGCCACTTGTTCGGTTTCGCACCTGCGGCCATAACTTTGCAAGTGCGATTACGCCGGAAGCCTTAAGCTTCAGAAATTCTTTAAGTCCCAAATTCGAACTTAGTCGAAGCCTCAAATTACGTCAAACAACATCAAAACTATGAATCGACGATCGAAACCTTTATTTAAACTTTCAAACTTGTAAACTTCGCCGAACGCATCCAAATTATGCTTAAACATCTCGGAATGACGCCAAACTTTACGTGCAAATCATAAATCACATTACGAACCAATTCCAAGGGTCGGAACCCCAAACAGACATCGATAACACCAAAATTCACTTCAAATCATATTTAGGAAATTCTTAAACTTTGAAAAATGCAAACCTTCCATAATAGGCGTTGAATGCTCCTGGACCACCCGATACTCAATCCGAACATACTTCCAATTCCAAAATCATCATACAAACCTATTAGAACCTTCAAATCCTGATTCTGAGGTTGTTTACTCAAAAGTCAAACCTTGGTCAACTCTTCCAACTTAAACTTCCGAATTGAGAATTGTTCCTTCCGAAACAACTCTAAATTTCCCGAAATTCAATTTCGACCACACGTACAAGTCATGATACATGAAGTGAAGCTACTCAAGGACTCAAATTGCCGAACGGTGCGCTAGAGCTTCAAATGACCGGTCGGGTCATTACATTCTCCCCACTTAAACATACGTTCGTCCTCGAACGTGCTAAGAACGGCTCCGGAGTTGCCCCTAAAATCATTGTTCAACACCTTGTGCATCTACCTGTGCCCCCACAACCTAGGTGAGCACATTAGCTCGAGCTAGACATAAGATCCTCCCTTTTTATTTTAGCCAACAAGTCGTAGGACCAAATTCCAACCTCCAATTTCTCTACAAGACCTGATTCTACCATACGAACATTGTATCAATCTCCACACACCGAACCCACACCTAATCATGCACCCATGCTGACATCACACAATGAATCGCATAACTCATTTGCCCATGGTAACCTCCTCCAAGTACAATAGTTGCAAATTCACTGACCTGATGCCTGTAGTACACCTCACAACCCATCTAAGCCCCCTTTCAATCCTCATAATACTACAACGATGAATGAGATGTGCAGGAACTCATAATCACCCGGCAAATCAATAACTCACGGAGTTTCTCCGCTTGACAAGAACCGTTACCTTATTCTAAACGGAATATTGACACTTTCTCTTTAATACACCTTGCATAAATATGACCGCACCGATTTCAGGTCCAATAACCTCGTCTCACCTAGTATAAGCTACTCATGCCATAAGCCACCTCAAACACTAACCAAGATCTCATATGACGATATTAATGCGCCAACAAGCTACAACTTGAATATGACACATAAGGAAGAACGAACTCTGGAAGAGAACTACCCAGCCCGCGTAATGAATAAAACACCCGAATAGATGCTATGAACCGTTCTCAGAGAATGAGAAACAAAATACACATTAATAAGTATAGCGAGTCGTACTCAACATCTTACTGTTGCGGTGTGCAACCCGATCCACACATGATACCGTTGCGGCGTGCAACCCGATCCAAACATCATACCCATGGCAGCGTGCCACCTGATCTACACATAAGGAAATACCCATCGAGCCATAATTCTCATACCTACGGAATGTCAGAATATTGATTACAAGCACGCCAAGTGCATAAATACGACTCTGGGAAGATGGATAGCGCCACGCGCTACAAAAACTCAAGTACGACTAAGGTGCAATAATGACAAGCTACACTAGACCACAACACACGTGCGAATAATCAAGTCATCTCACAACCCACATGGCATAATACAGTATTACAGAGAATAGCTAACGATTGGAATAACATCCAACACCCGAAGACTCCTCCATTAATAGTGCTATGGTAAATGAACACATCTGACCTGATATGATGTAGAGCACACATTCACATTAAGTCTACTAACAGTCCTCAAGACGATTTTGATCATCCCATACTGGGCCACTAACCTTCCAAGGATCCACAATGACCCTATTCATGACACATAAGAGCAGTCGTCAAATCTGGAACAAACTCACACAGTCCACAACCAAAGGAATAGAGAGCCTCCCAATGATAGCCTCTCACATTGGCGACAGTACGAAAATCTCCATATCTGATTTGAATCTCTAACAATCGAATGACTAACACGTCACACTCATACGATATTCTCGTGGAATATACCCCCACAAACTTCCGCACCATGTAGTAATATCTGAACAATAATGGCCACCGACTATGCTATTTCCAAAGTGCTAGTCAAGCATCCGCATTTCACTACCCAACACTTCTTCCACAAAACAGACCATTATTAGGCTGCCCGAAAATAGTGCCAGCACATTCCAAACATCTGAAATCTTCTCATGCTCCTCCAAGCTCGTGACATTCTTATCGAAATAGAACTGCAACCTTGATCCTCAACTTCCAATTATTGTACCGTTCACCGTACCTATCATGCCACTATGCGAAAGCACAAGAATCTGATCATAACTTATAAACGACCAATAGAATAAACACTTCATCATCTAGAACCCTTTCACTTAACACATTTCAGAGGAGCAATAGCAACATGCAATGAATTCTCATAACCGCAGAAATCAAACTTCAAGTTGTGGTCTATACCACCATAACTCTTCCAGGATTCATTTACACATAACAAGGTCATCAAGATCAAATACTTAGAAATCAATCAAATTATGGTGGCTGTCAAGCCCACACGTGCAACCACGAATCACCTGCATAGCTTAACCTACCGAAGGAACTGATAATTTCCACAACCATGATGATTCAAACTATCACTAACTGACCCAACTTCTTCCAAATTTATTCTTGACTTGCCTTCGAAATAATAATAGCTCCATTCAAATGCATAACAGACCTTAAACAACACTCATTCCGAGTGACCCAACTAATGAGACCACGTTTTCTCATCATCCATAAGCCATTGTATACCCTCCTCATGCACTCAAGAGTATCTCCAACTGATACACCTGCGCTGATTAGATCTTCTACGAATTCGAAGTTGTTTCTCCCATTTCTCTGACACTACACCGTAGACCCGATGATAACATAGAAATTCCCCAAGTGTTCTTCAAACTTTGCTGCAAAACCCAGTCCTAAGCCACATAACAAACCCAAAAAAATCTTTAAACACCTCACTTTAATTATCAAACCCATTAGAACCATTGTTGAGAGTCACCCACTCTAACTTGGTCCCCACTATATAACCAAACTCTAGTGCTCTGATAGCACATGAACACTTCCAAAGAAGCGACCAGATGAATTCTCTACCTTGTACATCACATCTACCAGAAGCATAAACTCTGAGTCATCCCAACGCCTGCTCATGAATCGATAGGTGAGATGTAGCACACATTCCTCAAGTCATTTGTCTGAATTACCCCTAATGTTCCCTTCCCTTAGTCACAACTGATCCACCAATGTACCGATGATAAATAAAATGCACTCGCACATAATATGTGACCCAATCATAGACGGTAGGATCCCCCACTTAGCTTTACACTATAATCACATAGACCCATAACCTACTACGACTTCTTCTTCTCAGTTACCATGATCCTACACCGTTACTCGGCTAACTTCTCGCGAGCTCTTGTTGCGCCAATCATATCACATCCGGAATTATCAGCCACTATCGCAAGCGCAACCTTCCAACAATCGTACCATCTTCTTCAAATGATCCAAGCTCACCTCGCAGTACATTCATCCCATGTTGGGAATAAAGTATAACTCTTTGTAGGAACCTCCTCAAAACCACGCAACCGCTAAATCCGCCAGCCCTAAGAATCCCTTCATTCATTAACATCACTTGAAAATCCAACAACGTGTGAAACTCGAAGTCGTATTGCATCCAAGACAATGATCGAATACTTCACTTTTTTCCTACATTCCAATCAAGCCCTTCTCGTCCCATTCAAAATTTTCTAAGCATAGGAACCACCTCAGAGATCATCTCCCTCGAACCATCAGCACTGGAAACACCGATTCGATCCTGAAGTTGCCACACACAATCATCTCTGATAACTTCCTCTTATGGTCCATCTCACAACACCACGCCCAGAGGCAAACGAATGAAGACCAACATGCCGATGAGCCTTAATGCACTCAATCAGGGATGGCGATGCCACAATATTAACAAGAATTCCACCAAATTTGAAAGTATCAAATCTCAACCGTAGGCAACACAATTTCTGAACTGAAATGATAGAACACCCATCCACACGGTGAAATTTCCAGGCCAAGTTCGCTTCTGCGCACCTCCGCCCGCATCTGTGAGCCCGCAGGTGTGGTAAAACCTTAGCACTTGCGAATCCAGCCAACCTTACTCCCATCTGCTTCTGCGGTCTAGCACTCGCGACCATAACTTCGTAGGTGCGATTACACCAGAGGCCTTAAGCTTCAAAAATTCTTTAAGTCCAAAATTCGATTTGATTCCAATCTGATTCGTACCCGGACCCCCCCGGTACCCCAACCAACCATACCAACGCATCCTTAAACATGATATGAACTTAGTCGAAGCCTTAAATTATACCAAGCAACATCAAAACTACTCCCAATTCCGAAATCATCATACGATCCTATTAGAACCTTCAAATCCTGATTTCGAGGTCATTTACTCAAAAGTCAAACCTTGGTCAACTCTTCCAACTTAAAGCTTCCAAATTGAGAATTTTTCCTTTTGAAACAACTCTGAATTTCCCAGAATTCAATTCCGACTACACGTACAAGTCATGATACATGAGGTGAAGCTACTCAGGGCCGCAAACCGCTGAACGACGCGCTAGAGCTCAAAATGACCGGTCGGGTTGTTACAATTACCATGTTGATCCAAACTACCACTAGGTTGTCCTATTTCTCTTAGTTCCTTCAGAACTTTATTCAAGTTAACACTTCTCCTTCCAAGTATACTACGATCCTTAACCAAAGCTCACTACAAAAGATCATAGCATTAAACCTCATCGTCCTAAAGCCCATAAGCCATTGTACACCCTCTTAGGTACCCAAAAGTCTTGTATCCGAATACCCACTCTGAATAAACCTTATGTGAATCTGACGTTGTTTCCTTAACCTCTCTGATACTGAAACGTATAATCCATAATGATACAGAAATACTGCGAGTCTTGAAGCCATCCAATGTAAATCTCAGATTTTACCCATTTACAAATAAAAAAATTCCTCAAATGACACATATGATTCTTGAACCCATTAGAACCTTCTCTAGTTTCACCCTATTATAATCTCAAATGCACCACCCAAACAAGTTGAACGACATGTGCTCCATTAGCACACAAACACCCTAAAGAAGTAACCCCACCTTAATGCAACCGAGGGACTCCCTTTCCTTAGCACATTACATTTATCACAAATAACAAACCCAAATCATTACAAGATTTATGTATCCATAAAATGCATTACATCATGCACCCAGAAACTTCCTTAATCTAGTTATTCTCGAAATCAACCTCTTCAAGTCATTACCGATGTATGCATCAGACCAAAACTAACGTAACACATGACCATGCAATTTGATCGTCGATAGTAGCCTCCCCTACTTAGCTCAAAGCCATAGATCACGGCATCTGATAACCCACAATACCTTTACTCCATTATTGCCATAATCCTGCACTACAATTCAATAAAACCCTTCATGAACTCATGTAGCACTAATAATAAAATACCTCAAATCGTCTGCTATAGGCACATTCATTCTTGTGATAGTCGAGCCAACCTCCTCAAGCGATCCAAATCCAATTGCAACACATATAACCCACTGGTAGAATAAAAACTTTCCACAGAAACATCAATGGAACCCCAAAATCAGAACATTCCGTAGGAGATAACCCACCTGCTTAGCCTCAACTGGAACCCATATATGACCCTATCATGGTCACAATCACTATACAGTTACTTAATCTTCCCGAGTCTAAACTCGCCAACAAGACATAATGGTTTACTTCATCATACACATGAACAACATGAAAGATCCCTCTACACACTCATAACTCGAGGTTGTACAACACATCAAGATAAAAATCTAGCACTCAATAGTCCTTTTTACATCCCAAGCAAACTCTCTTTGTCATATCCAAGCCATCCGAACACATCCCGCCATTATATCATACTCATCATATAACTATCCAAACACTCACCAAACCATCAATCCCACCCTTAGGGATACTACCGCATATGAGTCCAAAAACTCATACTCACACAACAGAAGCTACCGAGTCAAAGCTGCGGTCTGAACCTGGCCTCAAGTCCTCCAGACTGGCCTAACACCACAACACAGAGAACATATCTCGCACCTCATCCACGATACCAAGTGCTCAACATCACGTATGAGTTAGTGGGAGGAGTTCAAAGAAATACACTTCAAGCTGAATCAATGTCGCACGATAAAAAACGAAAGATGGGAAATTTTCCTACATTCCCTATAGCCTCTCGAAGATAGGTATGGATGTCATCATACCGATCCGCAAGACTCTACTACAGATTTACTCATGACTCATAGAGCCTATGAACCTAGAGCTCTGATACCAACTTATTACGACCCAAAATCCAACTAGTCGTGATGGCACCTAACCCAACCCTTTAGGTAAGCCAAGTAACATTCAACACATCTCATATGAGAATAATAAGAGTAAATGTGTAAAAAGACTGAATTTCTATTCAAACTCCAAAGGATTTGTATTACAAGTAATGAGCTTATAAGACTTAGAATTTACAAGGCTTGCATGAAATAAATACATCATCCGTTTGAAATATACATAAACAAATTTGCAAATCTAAAGCTGCCAAGGACAAGTGGCGGCTATAGCCGGAACACATATACATCTTCAAAGCCGGCTCCCTCCATACACATCAACATCAACTCCAAGATTTACAGGCAAGGTGTAAAAGTATAGTATGAGTACAACCGACATCATCTACTCAATAAGTAACAAACCTAACCTCAGGTTGAAAGCAGTGATGAGCTCAAAAACGGTCAGAGTCCAACACCAATACCAATATTAACTCATAATAATATAATGAAGGCAGTAAAATCAATAACTCAAAAGATATTTTGCTCATCTAGTTCACAATTACAGAAAAGTAGACATGCTTTCCAGGTATAACAGTTAAATCCAAATCTTACCAATGTAACTAATTAATCAAGAGTTTATCAAAAGAACTATATTTGTGTAATGACCCAAAAGGTTATCTTTAAATTTGATAACTAATTCTGTGTTCTAAGACATCAAAAAGCATTATTTATCATTTCTCCACTTGCGTGCACAGTCTGTATAATTTTTCAGAAATTATTTATGTGAAAAATGGATTAAAATATGAAATAGAGCCTTAAAACTCAACTGAGTTGATGTTGGTCAACATTTTGAGAAAACAAACTCAAATCAGTGTTTTAACAGTTCTGGTATGTACGTATCGTAATTTAAGACTTGGGCGTATGCCCGAAATTTAATTTGGAGGTCCCTAACTCAAGTTATAGCCATTTAACGGAAACTAGTAACTTAAAGGCTAAAGATTTCCAAAAGTTTGACCACGGATTTGACTTTTTGATACCGGGGTCGGAATCTGATTCTGAAAATTGGAATAACTCTGTTATGTCATTTATGACTTGTGTGCCAAATTTGAAGTCATTCAGGATTCATTTAATATGTAAGTTTAAAACTGAAAAGTTTGAATCAAGGTGAGAATTGTAGTTTTAGCGTTATTTGATGTGATTTGAGACTACGAGTAAGTCTGTATTATGTTATGGGACTTGTTGGTATATTCGGACGGTGTCCCGGGTACCCCGAGGGTGATTCAGATTGAAATCGGATCAAATTTGGACTTGAGGAAAAATCTAAAAGTTGGCTTTCTAGTGTAATCGCACCTGCAAATTTTTGACCGCAAGTGCGAGCTCGCAGAAGCGAGACACCCCTCGCAGAAGCGGCCTGGGCTAGCTGGGCATAAGTCCGCATGTGTGGCAATTTTTGGGCAAAAGCGCGACCGCAGATGCGGTCCTAAGCATCGCAGAAGCGGAGTTTGGGCAAGGGAGTTTCGCAGAAGTGAAACTCCTTCCGCAAAAGAGGACGCGCAGGTGCGAGCCCAGGCACCGCATGTGCAAAAATGCCTGGGCAGTGTTAAAAATGAGTGTTTTCGAGATTTTTCTCATTTTGGTCATTTTGGAGCTCGGGTAAGACGATGTTTGGGCGATTTTCACGGGAAAGCATTTGGGGTAAGTGTTCTTTATCCTATATTGATTATATTTTATGATTCCATACTCATTTACATCATGAATCCGTGAATTTATGGAAGAAAAATCAGATTTTTTATAAAATCTTCCAAAAATATAAAATGAAGATTTGAAAGCCATTCCGATGTCGGAATTCGATATTTTTTGTATGGTTGAACTCGTATCGGAATGGGTGTTCGTATTTCGTGAGTTTTCCGGGATTCGAGACGTGGGTCGCACTGATGATTTTTGTGATGAATTTCGGATTTTAATCCGGAAAATTAGTATATTCATATGGAATTAATTCCTATGATTTATATTGAGTATATTGAATTGTTTATGACAAGATTTGAGGATTTCAGATACGAATTCGCGAGGCAAAGGTTTATTGGATTCTTGAAATTTGGTTGCAAAGCGAGGTAATTTTCGTGGTTAACCTTGACTAGAGGGAATAGAACCCTTAAATTATTTGTTATGTGAGATGCATGTGAATCACATATAGGCAAGGTGACGAGTGTCTATACGTCGTCAAATTAATTGTTTGCATAATTACTTGAAGAATCATAAATCGTTTTAAATCATGAATTAATTATTATATTAATTGTTTCACTCATATTTCTTGTCAAATATTAATTCTTGAATTCCTTCAATAATTATTACATGCTTATTTGACTTATGTGTCTTAATTGCTATTTGACATTTAGCATACCAAATATTAAATTGCCTATTTTCTCCATGATTTCTACAATTAATTGCTATTTGTCATTGTTTGTTCACAAATAAATTATAGCTATTGTGTGCCTTGATGCTTAATAGTTTCTTATTGAACGTGGTATTTATTGGAGTAATTTTTATTACATTTATGAGTTGTTAAAATATACTGGGGGATCGGGTTGCACGCCGCAACGAAAATGAAAATAACTATATTGGGGGATCGGATTGCACGCCGCAACAGACTTATTTAAAAGTCTATATTGGGGGATCGGATTGCACGCCACAACAAACTTATTTAAAAGTCTAGATTGGGGAATCGGATTGCACGCCACAACAGACTTATTTAAAAGTCTATATTGGGGGATCGAGTTGCACGCCACAACAGACTTATTTAAAGTTTATATTGGGGTAACGGGTTGCACGCCGCAATGGAAACAAGTTGAGGAATTGTGACTGCTGAGTTGATTTTAATTATTAATATTATTTACTGGTTTTACTAATATTTCCATCATTATTATTATTATTATTATTATTATTATTATTATTATTATTATTATTATTATTATTATTATTATTATTATTATTATTATTATTATTATTATTATTATTATTATTATTATTATTATTATTATTATTATTATTACTATTACTATTATTGCGTACAGGTTAATGTAAGTGACCCGCCTTAGCCTCGTCACTACTTCGTCGAGGTTAGGCTCGACACTTACCAGTGCATGGGGTCGGTTGTACTGATACTACACTCAACACTTCTTGTGCAGATTTCAGAGTTGGTCCCAGCGGCGTACCATAGACTGGCTCGGCTTTTAGCTACTCAGAGAAGACTTGAGGTATAACTGCACAGCGTCCGCAATTCTGAAATCCTCGTCTACTTTGCTTTAGCTGTGTGTTTGCTTTCAAACAACTTTATTTTATTCAAACCTTTATTTGTATTATTCTAGAAGCTCGTTGACTTGTGACTCCAGTTCTGGGATGGTATTTAGACATCGCTATTTTTATGGATTATTCACTATATTTCAGACTTTACTTCCGCATTTGTTTCTTTGTTATTAATCAATTTAAAATTATTTTAAAATGGATAATATTATTCTAATGTTGGCTTGCCTAGCAAGTGAAATCTTAGGCGCCAATACGATTTTCTTACCTCAAATCAGAATTTTTGTTTACCAGTTAGCATGAGGAAATTACATTTCTATGCTAACATGTCCATATACATGTTAAATCATCAATTATCATGTACCGTCTAGCATTAGAAATATACATCTCTATGCCTAAATGTCAAATTATCAAATATCACATTACCGTCTAGCATGAGGAGAATATATCTGTATGCCTACATGTCAAGTCTACATGTCAAATGAATGATTTCACGGTGGTATCCCAAGTGCTCTCATTCTCAACATACTCAAGTTATCTGTCTCAAATGCCTACATCATCACCCACACACAACCACTCAGCACTGTACATGTGTCTGGCATCAATGCCCCTAACCAAAGCACGTGTACGTATATCACTGTACATGTGCTCACTGCTGGTATGTCAGACTCCGGAGGGGTGGATCATGCCCAAGCGTTAATCAAAAGCCAATACGGCCTGCTGCGGCGTGCAGCCAGATCTACAATAACACTCTCAACACGGCTCTAAGGCCCATCTCTGTCATCAACCTTTCAAGTCCCAAGGGCTCACAATCTCATACCGCTCAGCCTAACAACTTAACATATGGAAAAACAATGATAACATGCGATGTAACAATAAATGGTGAACAAAGACTAAGATATGATATGCAAATGAAGAACCAAGACTGAGTGTATAATTACAGTTAAATCAGCTAACTCAAAACAACAGAAATAACCTCATTAAGTCTCAATTAAATAACCACATAGCCTAAATATGAATTCTAACATGAATCATAGTTCAGTTAATCTAAAAAGTAGGAACAACATGGATAAAGCAAGACATGATGGCAACATAATCCAAAAATCAACCTAGATCATGATTACCCCGGTGCACGTCCACATGCCCGTCACCTAGCATGTGTGTCACCCCAACACAACACAAATAACATGGTTCCCAAGGATAATTACCTTTAATTCAAAGTTTAGAAATGTTACTTACCTCGAACAAGCCAAATCAAATACCGAGAAAGACAACCAATACTCTAGAACCTCCATCACGTACGAATCCACTTCAAAACAGCTCGAAACTAGCCAAAAGCAACTCAAAAATATCAAATAATGCCAACTAACCAAACGTTAAAATTCAAATCTTTAATCAAAATTCAAAGTCAACCCAAAAGGTCAACCCGCGAACGTACCTCAAAACTCAAAAAAACATATAAATTTCGAAAACTCATTCAATTACGAGTCCAACTATACTAATTTCATCCATTTCTGACTCTGAATCGATATTCAAAACCTAATTATTCTCTTTAGAAACGTTTTTGAAATAAAAACCCCAATTCTCCAATCAAAATATAGGTTTGTTCACAAATAAACTACTGTAATTATGTTAAAATGCAAAAAATTGAGGTTAGATACTTACCCCATAAAAAGGCGAGAAGAGCGCCGCAAAATTCACCTCGATCGGAGCTCTAAAACTCAAGATATGCTCAAATTACCAAAAGAACGCAATCTAATTATTTTTATACACAGGAATTTTAACTTTTGTGCCCAAAAATACGCACCTGCAGTTTTTCAGCTGTCATTTCCGATTTTGCGGACCATTTTCACATATGCGGGATAGTAGATGTGGACCCAACTTTGCATCCGTGAAGCACCAACATCAGTTTTCTTCTCCCACACTAAAGTGAGCATAACTCCCTCATACTATGTTCAAATTTGACTATTCTTTTTGCTATGACTTCGTAATTACGATATGGATCTAATGCTTCAAACAAAACAAAATTCAGAGCTCATTTGCTTAATATGGTTCCACTTACGCTTGAAGAAACGACGCCGTAATTTCAAAAATGAGCGCAACACAACGCAAACCTATCTGAAACTCACCCGAGCCCCTCAGGCCCCCCCGTCCAACACACCAATAAGTCCTAAAATATAATATGGACATGCTCGAGGATTTAAATTCCACATAACAATATCAAAACCACGTGTTGTAGGTCAAGAACAATCCCTTAAGTTCATAAACATCAAACTTCGAACCAAGTGTCCGATTGAAGCCTAACCAATCCGAATGAACCCAAATTTTGCATACAAGTTCCAAATGACATATCAAAACTATTCCAACTCCCGGAATAATAATCCAAATCTGATAGCATCAAAGTCAACTCCCGATTCAAACCTATGAACTTTCCAAACCTTCAAATTGTCAATTTTCGCCAAATAGTGCTAAAACCTTCTAGAAACATCCAAATGCAAATTCGGGCATATGCAAAATCACCATCCGGACCTATCGAAACCATCAAAACTCCGATCCGGGGTCAAATACACAAAAGTCAAACTTGGTCAACTCTTCTAACATAAAGCTTCCTATTTAGGAATCATTCTTCCAAATTAATTCCAAACAATTCGAATACCAAAACCGATGATACACGCAAGTCATAATATACCATATGAATCTACTCATGACCTCAAACCACCGAAGTGAGTGCAAATACTCTTGTAAATGTTATATATGAAGCTACATATATATTAAAAATTGTTTTTAATAAATATGCTCTTGTAAATGTATTAAATTTGAATGAAAATTATAAATAAATTGTATATCTATATCATACATTCTTTTTTCTTGCTCGATTTGCTAGGAAAGGAAAAATAGAGATTTTAAAACAGTAAAATACATTATTCCCTTCAACCTTCCCATAACGTCGAAATTGGGCTTCCCAAATAAGCTGGCCACTGAAGAAAGTTTTGTTTCATTCTGCTATAAATGAATAGATAACAATATATAGGTACTCAACATTTTTTCTGCCTTCTTCTCCTCATCTCCTTTATGGGTGTCAAAAAATTGCACAACAATTTCATAGTCTTTAATAATAGACTCTCGATGAACAATTCTCTCTCTAGGTATCCAGTAAATGATCAACTATTGCAATAGCGTATCTTGACTTTGTTCCATTCAAATAAGTCTGAAGAATTTAAAATTGGCCAAACAAGTGCATATGATGTGCTGAATCTGTTCACGGAAGGAGTTCTCGTGCTATGTCCAGTAAAAAATCTCCTTCTGTAGACTAGGACAATTTCCTTATCCACTTTTGTTTGTATTATTGTGTGATCTGATTAACGTTAATCTTTAATAAAACAGTAAGTTAACTTAGTTTGATGAAATTACGTTTAATAAATCCAAATGTAAGAAACATGTTTTTAATGAATAACATCATCACTTTCGAAATTGTTTACATGAATTGCGCCACAAAAATACATGAGTCACATTTGTTTTTATTAATATAGGAAATTTTTAGTTTCTAAAATCATAAACCAAAAATTGTAGATGGAGAATATTGGGATTAAGATGTTTAAGAAAGGTTTGCCTTCCAAAATCTGGTGCATTGATCACTTTCTTCATGAAATTTTGTTTTATGTTTTGAGATTATTTGTAACTTTCTTTTGATACTGGGGCTCGTTCTTTGACTCCTGTTAATACTTCCTAAGTGCTATATTTTTCGATTGTGCCTATTTTATTTAATTTGGGAGTGGGGTCTGAACTGTCTTGAGAAGATTCTAAGTATTATATTTTTCGATTGTGCCTATTTTCTTTAATTTGGGAGTTGGGTCTGAACTGTCTTGATAAGACCGTGTGCATTGTTTGAGGTCAGGTTTAGAGTGTGTTTTCCCTTGTTAGTCTGAAACTTGTCATGTTGTGAGTCTAAAAGATAATATAGGTATTTCTTTGATTCGCTGTTAAGCCTTTTTTCCTACCATTATTCATATTTTTCGTAGTCAGCCTCTTTGAGCCTTTAAACCTTTTTTTTGGAACCCACATTACAAATCGATACCTCTTTTGCTCTTAATTAAATTATTTTGAACCCTTACCTCCAAAAGCATTTGAGTCACAAGAACAAGCGCTATAAAGGGCGAGGACGAAATTGCATAGCATTTGAGTGGAACCATAAAAAGAAAGAAAGATGCACTTGTGTTATTAAGAAACTACTAACCGGGTGTGCAAAAATACAGAGCGTGAAAAAAAAAAAGTAAAGGAAAGAAAACACAAAAATAAAATACATCTCCCAAATGTACCTTGTCTGTGCTAGTAAGTTATCAATATGTGAAGTGCTTAATTGAAAAAAAAATTACCTAATTTTGTTATGGTTTCTTGGTATAGTATTGGAAGGTGGCTATAATAAGTTAAAAGTTGTTTTGTATTAAAATGCTTAAGGAGGTTAGTCACTGTTTTTTCAAATATATCCTATATGTCCCTTAGCCTACATTACAATCCTTAAAACCCTACTAGATCGTAGATTTTGCGAGCTTAGATTAACCGAGTCCTATACTACGGGCAATCATATAGTACGATCTCGAATGGCACATGAATTTTTTCAAGAGAGTGAGCCAACTCATTCTATATTTGAGTCCTTAAATTATATTTGAATTTATATGAGTGTGTGGACTACTCTCTTCGTTTATTTGTTGGAGAGGCACATGATTTACGAAGGATTAGTGGAGTACTCCATTCTTGAGTTGACATAAGAAAGAAAGTCATAAATGAAATGTATTTGAGTTAATTTTTGAGGTTAGGATGTTAGAGGAGGTCACTTGAATGTTAAAAAAAGTCCTGGCATGTTAATACTTGAGGAAAGGTGTTAATAGTGCATATGTTTGGTTCTAAGTGTCGATATAAATCATTGTCATTAGTTTGGGCTTGGATTTGTCAAAAACTTTACAAAAAAAAAAAAAAAAGTGCTCCACTACAAGAAAAGTAGGATACGACGATATTTATTTAGTGACATTTAAAATAAATGTCGGGAAAAAAGAATTTCATAACATTTATAAGAAAGGGTAGCAAAAATAAGGACATTTAATTCAAAATGTCACAATTATAGTGACATTTATTCCAAATATCATATTATTTGTCGGTAATTAGCAACATTTACAATAAATGTTAGAAATTCCTCTACATTGTTTTTAGTAATTGATCGAAAATTTTAATATTTTATCTTTCCCTCCCATTTCCCCACAACAATCATACATTCCCTCCCATAAGTGAAAAGTTTAGACATAAACGAATGAAGCAAAATGCCCTCATCTACCAAAGTTTAGGAGCTGCCGTCGCCTCGCCCAACTTATTTCTCTTTCAACATCACCGGAAACCATTCCAGGTAACCCAACTCATATGTCTCTCTCTCTCTCTCTCTATATATATATATATATATTATCCTGCCTATCTCTTTTCTGAATTCTGGGTTTTCTATTTGAATCGAAGATCTATGTTTCTATGAAGGATTTCCACCCTTGTGAATTTTTATCTTTATTTAATAAGATTCAAGAACAAGATTTTCGAGTATCGTCATTCCTAATTGACGTCTTGTATGCTATTTTTTATGTTTTGAAAATTTTGCCAATTAATATAACTTCAATTTTGAGTTTTGGGTGGAGCATTAGGGTTTTCTATGCAAAGCGGTAATTGATATTTTTTCCACCATTATACTTGTGAACTGATTATATGACGCAAGATAATTTTAGGAACTACCTTTGTTTCTGCCGATCTCTATTTTTAGTTTTTAATTTAGACTTTGAATCTGCTAAGTGTACTAGGTCGTGATGGCGCCCAACACCATTGTCAAGCAAGACAACACTAATCAAAATAATATTTTTCCATTTAAATAAATTTACTAAGTGGATAACATTTCCTTATTAGTTAAAAAGATTTAGAAATTTGAAAATGAGACATAATTAAATGGAAACAACAAGTACTAATCGTAATCATGTAAACAAATCCAAATCATAAGTCTATTAGTATATGTGCCAAAACCTGGTGTCACAAGTATGAGGGCAATCTAGTAGAATATACAAAAGAGTACTAGCCTACTGTCGGAAAGGAAATAGACAGAAAAAATAGAGCATAAGAGACTCCAGTTGCTGCAGGACGGCTCGGAAGGCAGCTCACCGTGAAGTCTCGAGATGGGGATCAAATCTTCACACCAGACTGGTAACCAGATGCACCTGCCTCAGATCCTGTACAATTAAGTATAGAAGTGTAGCATGAGTACATAAACAATATGTACCTAGTAAGTATCTAGTCTAACCTCAAAGAAGTAGTGACAAGGGGCCCACTCCGACACTTACTAGGACCAATAACATGATAATATGAAATCCTAATTAAACATGATATACAACAATAAAACTTAGAACCAGAAATAACTAAACAAGTCTTCACCATCTTTAAGAGCTTAAATAACTTCCTTCCTTTAACACATATGATCACACAAACAATGAATTTATACCAAATATGAAAGGAGCATCCAGTTCTATTATCACACACGAATACCACCGAGGACGTTCGGCCCGATCCAATATAAATATAAATTGTGCACTGCCGAGAGTCGAACGACGCGAACCATAGATGCATCTATTACCCCGCTCGCGAATCATACATGCGTCGCAGTCAAATATAATTTATCAATAAATCATAACTTTTTTTTCTTAATTACCCTGCTCGAGGATCATACATGCGACGCGGTCAAATATAAATTTATCAATGAACCATAACTCTTTTTTAATTCTTTTCAAAATAAAGACAATTTGACTTGAAGCTTTTAAATCCTTAAAAATCCTCAACTCAGTTCCATTTGATACAGTTAACAAATATCATCCAATAACGATGTCCACAAGCATGGTGTAAGCCTAAAACTACCCAGATATAAACAAGAATAGTAGCTACGTACGGACTCTCGTCACTTCGTGCGTACGTAGCCCCCCCACAAATAACAACACATATTAATTAAGTTCACCTATGGGGTTAATTACCTCTTACAAGGTTAGAAAAGTGTCCCGACCCAAAATCCCACCACAGGCTTCGTGATGGCACCTAGCACCTAGTCTCTAAGACTAGGTAAGCCGATTTCTATTACATTTTGAAGCCATTTTTTATTATTAAATAAGTAACCAAAACTAACAGCAGAATAAATATGAATATACAACCTCTCAAGACTGGTAGTACTGAGTCACGAACTATAACTGAATACATGGAATGACCACGAGGACCGAATATACAATACTGTTTGATTACAATTTAACAATACAATGAAATGAAAATGCTCCAAGGAACTGCGACGACCAAGAAACTCTACCTTGAATCCTTATGATCGCATATTAACTCTTCTCAAGTCCGATATCTCCAATACTTGGCTCTGCAAAAAATGTGCAGAAGTGTAGAGTGAGCACACCACATCGGTGCCCAGTCGTATCAAGACTAACCTCAATGGAGTAGAGACGAGGTACAGTCAAGACACTCACTAGTCTAATAACCTGTGCAATATAATATACAAAATAATAGAAAACAAATAATAATAAGGGCAGGATAAAACAACCAGTGATATGCACAACAGACAACAAGAATACCATTAATATCACTCAACATTTAATAAACACAATTACACCCAATTAAATCAAGCCCTTCAAATAAATATCTTTCACATAGTTCTTTCAGATAACTTTCTTTCAAATATAATTTTCTAAAATAATTATTTTTCAAATATAATTCTTTTAATAAATCTTTTCAAATACAATTTTCTCAAATAAATATCTTTCAAATACAATTCTTTTATATAATACTTCCTAAGTAAAAGTCCTTCCAAATAAATATTTTGAATATAATTCTTTCTATTAAAAAGTCACCCTGTGATACCTCATTTCATAATCATCAAAATACGGGTCTCAACCCATTTTCATGTTTTCACGGCACCTCGTGCCCATAATTAAATCATCATATTTCCCCGGCACCTCGTGCCCTCATTTCATATCACAACTGCATGGACAATTCACGTGCCAAATATCATTATCATTTCATCACAGCACCTCGTGCCCGCATTTTATATCATAACTGCACGGACAATTCACGTGCCAATATCCCCATTTCATATCACAATTCACGGCACCTCGTGCCCATATTTCATTTTTTAAACCGCTTGGTAATAGCCACAGACTCCCAATTTCAACATAAATCAAATTATTATCAATTTACTAACGGCAAGACAAGTTGCATAAGGTATAAAAATAAACACAAGAAAATCACAACATCACATGAAAATTATCAACACCACAACCCCACATCATCACATATCGTCCCTGAAAATAGCCACCCTTATCGCTCCTATTGCCATCCTTATCGCTCCTATAGCCACCCTTATCGCTCTGCACAGACAATACCAATAGCCACCCTTATCGCTCCTATAGCCACCCTTATCGCTCCGCCCAGACAATATTCCAACAAACACAAGGGTGAAATACCGCCCTTATAACCACATAATATCAACAGTGAAATGTCACCCTTATCTTCCCAAAATAACAATTCACACAACACAACAATTTACACGAAAAATTATCACAGCAACATAATAAAATCAATTCATATCACAATTTTCCCAATGGCCACAACCAAATTCCAACGATATAACAATTCAATTAATTTCACAACAAATAGCCCAAGGCTCCACAAAAATGTATATAACACCCCAAAGACAATCAACAAAGATAGAAAATACTCAGCATAAAGCAAACCTTTATTAATCCAATTTTAGATAATTATATAAACACCTCTTCTTAAGCTCATTTAATTAATTATTTGTAGAGGAAAAAATCCAAAATGGAATTAAATTCCAATAATTATCAAACCAGCAAATTCACGAAATTTCACAAATAATCAAATAATAATCACATCAAATTGTCATAATACAACAGAGTCAACAACAAGGATTTAGGCACGACAAATAGATGATTAAATATATGCCGGCAATTATCCAATTTACTACACAATATGCTCAAGACTTTAACTCAATAAAATTTGCACATATAACCTAAGTACGTACTCATCACCTCGCGTACATGGTTTTCAATTACACAAATTGTACATAAGACTCAATGCCTAAGGGGAAATTCCTCCACTCGAGATTAAACAAGACACTTACCTTTTTGAAGTTAGGCCGATATTCCAAAATAACATCTTGCTTGAATTGACCTCCGGACATCTCAAATCTATCCAAATTAATTGTATAACTCCATTAAAATTCGTCGGAAACAATTCCGGATAATAATTCGTCGACTTAAGAATTTATTCCAAAAGTCAACACAAGTCAACGCGAGACCCGCCTCTCGGAACCCGACATAATTTTAATGAAATTCGAACACCCATTCCGATACGAGTTCAACCATACCAATTTTATCGAATTCCAATAACAACTCGACTTCCAAATTTTAAATTTTCGTTTTTGGAAGATTTTACAAAAATCTTGATTTTTCCTCCATTAAATCCGAATTAAAGGATGGATTCAAAGACATAATCATGAAAATTAATCAAAACTGGATAAGAATCACTTACCCCAAATGCCCACGCAAGAATCTCTCCAAAAATCGCCTTCTACAGAGATCCAAATTTGATTTTGAGTTTTGAGCTCAAACCCCCGTTTTTGGGACTTTTAATTATGCCCAGATAGGCCTTCTTTGCGTTCGCGACCATTGCTTCAAACCTACCCGGAATGAGGTCAAATTTTGCAGGCAAGTCCCAAGTAACATAACGAAGCTGTTCCAACTCTCGGAATTGCATTCCCACCCCGATATCAAAAAGTCACCCCTCGGTCAAACTTTCCAAAAATTCAATTTTCGCCATTTCAAGCCTCAATTGGCTACATACCTCAAATTCACAGTCCGAACACGTTCCTAAGTTCATAATCACCCAACGGAGATAATGAAACCGACATAACTCTATTCCGTAGTCGTTTTTACACAGTTCCGACTACGGTCAAAATCCTAAGACTTAAGCTTTCGTTTTAGGGACTAAGTGTCCCAAATCACTCCGAATCATCCGTAAATCAAACTTGACCACACACGCGGGGCATAATACGTATTGCGAGGCTTCTCGAGACCTTAAGTTACTGAACGCGGCGTAAATTCTTAAAACGACAAGTCGGGTCGTTACACTCTCCACCTCTTAAACAAATGTTCGTCCTCGAACGTTCTAAGAATTATTTTGAGGTTACCAAATTGATGATTTTACTTTTACACATATACTCATGGTTGATTCCACGTTACCGCATTTGAGATAAGCCCGACAACATCATCTCATTTGAGATAATTTCTTTTATCCATATTTGTAAACTTTAAGATCAATTTCTTACACTCCAACATTTCAAAAGGTCTGATGTTTTACAACAACGCACGGTATTAGTCTCAACTGGCTATAGCAACTCGTGCCTACGCACACATCAATTTTCTTGATAGCGTTGAAATACTTCAAAATGTTCTCGGGTGTTACATTCTCCCCCGCTTAGGATCATTCTCCCTCATACACATAGCATAACTTATCTCTTCCTTTCCAAATCTCAAACCTCCAAATTTTACTAACTCCCAATTGTTTCAGAAATTTCGGTAGTGTCTCCCCTGTAATTGGGCCTATCCACCTGCCAGAGTAACACAGAAACAACTCCTAACAACACTTCCACAACCCAACACAATACTACAAGGTATATATCAATAACACCAATCTCAGCATTACAAGCACTGCATTATCATAATGATCTCAGGACATGAAGCACATCATATGTATGCTCATCATCACATCTCTGGTCTTAAAAGCTGCTCATAATTAATTCCAGCATCATCAATTAATCTCATATTAACCACCACCACATTTCAAATTTTCACAACACTTACAACAGAATGTGAGGAATGAAGACCTCATGATTTCTCACTCGGATTAATGAGTCACATTTAACGCCACCTGGGCACTCATCTCATAGGTTAAAACTCAATGTTTACAGCACCAAAATGGCTTAATATGCACAGAAAAAATACAAGAATTATCAAATAAGCCTAACAGGCATGACTCCATATTAATACTATCGTATAATTAAATTTCACAAAGGGAAACTTTTAAACTCATAAATATTTCACCACAAGGACCTTGTCCTTACATAACTTCCATCGCGAATTGCAGCCCTGTTTAAATATTTCACATCATATAAAAATGCGAGGATCTCGTTCTCAACTCCAAATCACAAGTATGTTGCACATTGTGCCAATTGAAATTTTCAATTTCCTTTCTTTCTTCTTTTCAATATATTTCATAAATAATTTTCACAACATATAATGAACCCTCCTACCGGTAAGGCATATAATTCATAAAAATTGGAATCAATTATTCCGAAACACATTAAACACGCTGTAATGAGTAATAAAAATTACTTTTGGGTTTATAGCCCTCAATGGTGTACCAAAAATAAAATAACAGACACGGGTTCACATCTTTAAATCTCCCAACAAGGATAAACATATAAGTGGGACACAAATTTACGAAGCTCACCCATAAGTGGAGCATAATAGGAGGACTCACCTCAATATTCAGAACCGAATCAAATTAAGGAAAATTATCCTTTTATAATAAAAATTAGGATCGTAACTGTAACGACACAATCTGGTGTGTTGGCCTCAGCAAAATCATAGTGATTAAATCAGCGGGTCGGGCCTCCACCTCTTAGGCGCCCACTACCCGCCTATCATCCACCTCTAGCTGACTGTGCACGTGGAGTATCGACTGGAATAAAGCTTGTAGCTGGAGTGTTCTGATGTAATCCACCCCTCCCAAGTCTGGGACAATCTCTCATGATATGCCTAGTATCACCACACTCATAACAACCCCTATGAGGTCGCGGCTTCTCGTACTGAGTATGTGTCGGATAACTGGAATAACCACTGTAAGAATCTCGTGTCGGTGGTGCACTGTAAACTGGAGCACTCCGAGAAATCTGATGTGCGGACTGAGATGACCGACTGCTCGAGCCTCCGCTATAATGGGTTCTAGCTGAAGAGTAAAATCCACTAAACCCTCCCGATCTTCGAGACCTTTTGGCCTCCTTAGAATCCCTTTCTTCGCCTAAAACACTCTCAATCTTCCTTGCAATCTCCACTACTTGTTGAAATGGGGCATCGGTTTGCAACTCTCAAGCCATATATATTTTAATATCATAATCGAGCCCCTCAATGAATCTGCGGACCCGTTCTCTGATTGTAAGAACTAAGATAGGTGCATGACGGGCTAACTCACTGAACCCGATAGCATATTCTGATACTGTCATAGTGCCCTGACGCAACCGTTCAAACTCCGTGCGCCACGCATCTCGGAGAGTCTGGGGAACAAACTCTTTCAAGAACATTTCCGAAAATTGAGTCCAAGTTAGTGGTGTGGCATCGACCGGTCTACCTTCTTCATATATTTCTCACCACCAATACGCTGCGCCTGACAGTTGAAATGTAGTAAAGGAAACTCCGCTAACTTCCACAATACCCATGGTGCGGAGAATACGGTGACAATTTTCCAGAAATCCTTGGGCATCCTCTGTAGCTGTGCCACTGAAAGTTGGTGGATCATATTTCTTAAACCTTTCAAGTCTCTTTTGTTCTTCTTCTGAAGCCTCGGGCCTGACCTCGGGCCGAACCGGAATAATAGGTTGTACCGGTACTACACCCGGAATATGTCCAACGTGAACCTGCTGCTCTGGAGTTGTGGTAGGAGTCTGAGCTACCCCCCAATCTGCGAAATATTTGGTGCAACAGAGATCAATCCTGCCTGAGTTAATATACCAAACATACTCAGGAACTGTGCTAAAGTCTCCTGAAGTCTTGGGGTAACAACATGTGCTTCTGGTACCTGTCCCCCAACTGGATCTACCAGTGGCTCCTCAACTGTTGTTCTGACAGGTGCTCTAGTCGCAGCACGTGCCCTTCCTCGATCTCTACCTCGTCCCCGACCTCTTGCAGCCCTAGCAGTGCGTGCGGATGCCTGCTCAGCTAACCCAGTAGCACGTGTCCTCACCATCTGTGAGAGAATGGAGATACAAAGGTTCAAATTTCAAATTCAACAAATTCTGCACGACAAGAATGAAAGAAATGAAAATTTCCTAACAGTTCTGTAGCCTATCGAAGATAAGTACAGACGTTTCCGTACCGATCCGCAAGACTCTACTAGACTAGTTTGTGACTCGTAGAACCTATGAACCTAGAGCTTTGATACCAACTTGTCACGACCCAAAATCCCACCACAGGCGTCATGATAGCACCTAGTCTCTAAGACTAGGTAAGCCGATTTTTATTACATTTTGAAGACATTTTTTATTTATTAAATAAGTAACAAAAACTAACAGTGAAATAAATATGAATATACAACCTCCCAAGACTGGTAGTACTGAGTCACGAACTCTAACTGAATACATGGAATGACCACGAGGACCGAATATACAATACTGTTTGATTACAATTTAACAGTACAATGAAATGAAAAGACTCCAAGGGACTGCGACGACCCAGCAACACTACCTTGAATCCTTATGATCGCGCTTTAACACTGCTCAAGTCCGATATCTCCAATACCCGGCTCTGCACAAAATGTCCAGAAGTGTAGAGTTAGCACACCACAGCGGTGCCCAGTAAGTATCAAGACTAACCTCAGTGGAGTAGAGACGAGGTACATTTAAGACACTCACTTGTCTAATAACCTGCGCAATATAATATGCAAAATAATAGAAAACAAATAATAATAAGGGCAGGATAAAACAACCAGTGATATGCACAACACACAACAAGAATACCATTAATATCACTCAACAATTAATAAACACAATTACACCCAATTAAATCAAACCCTTCAAATAAATGTCTTTCACATAGTTCTTCGAGATAACTCTCTTTCAAATATAATTTTCTCAAATAATTATTTTTCAAATATAATTCTTTCAATAAATCTTTTCAAATACAATTTTCTCAAATAAATGTCTTTCAAATACAATTCTTTTATATAATACTTCCTAAGTAAAAGTCCTTCCAAATAAATATTTTGAATATAATCTTTCTATTAAAAAGTCACCCTGTGATACCTCATTTCATAATCATCAAAATACGGGTATCAACCCATTTTCATGTTTTTACGGCACCTCGTGCCCATAATTAAATCATCATATTTCTCCGGCACCTCGTGCCCTCATTTCATATCACAACTGCATGGACAATTCACGTGCCAAATATCATTATCATTTCATCACAGCACCTCGTGCCCGCATTTTAAATCATAACTGCACGGACAATTCACGTGCCAATATCCCCATTTCATATCATAATTCACGGCACCTCGTGCCCACATTTCATTTTTTAAACCGCTTGGCAATAGCCACAGGCTTCCAATTTCAACATAAATCAAATTATTATCAATTTACTAACGACAAGACAAGTTGCATAAGGTATAAAAATAAACACAAGAAAATCACATGAAAATTATCAACACCACAACCCCACATCATCACATATCGTCCCTGACAATAGCCACCCTTATCACTCCTATTTCCATCCTTATCGCTCCTATAGCCACCCTTATCGCTCTGCACAGACAATACCAATAGCCACCCTTATCGCTACTGTTGCCACCCTTATCGCTCCTATAGCCACCCTTATCGCTTCGCCCAGACAATATTCCAACAAACACAACAGTGAAATGCCGCCCTTATAACTACATAATATCAACAGTGAAATGCCACCCTTATCTTCCCAAAATAACAATTCACATAACACAACAATTTACACGAAAAATTATCACAGCAACATAATAAAATCAATTCATATCACAATTTTCCCAATGGCCACAACCAAATTCTAACGATATAACAATTCAATTAATTTCACAACAAATAGCCCAAGGCTCCACAAAAATGTATATAACACCCCAAAGACAATCAACAGAGATAGAAAATACTCAGCATAAAGCAAACCTTTATTAATCCAATTTTAGATAATTATATAAACACCTCTTCTTATGCTCATTTAATTAATTATTTGCAAAGGAAAAAATCCAAAATGGAATTAAATTCCAATAATTATCAAACCAGCAAATTCACGAAATTTCACAAATAATCAAATAATAATCACATCTAATTTTCATAATACAACAGAGTCAACAACAAGGATTTAGGCACGACAAATAGATGATTAAATATATGCCGACAATTATCCAATTTACTACACAATATGCTCAAGACTTTAACTCAATAAAATTTGCACATATAATCAAAGTACGTACTCGTCACCTCGCGTACATGGTTTTCAATTACACAAATTGCACATAAGACTCAATGCCTAAGGGAAAATTCCCTCACTCGAGGTTAAGAAGACACTTATCTTTTTGAAGTTAGGCCGATATTCCAAAATAGCCTTCTTGCTTGAATTGAGCTCCGGACAGCTCAAATCTATCCAAATTAATTGTATAACTCCATTATAATTCGTTGGAAACAATTCCGGATAATAATACATCGACTTAAGAATTTATTCCAAAAAGTCAACACGGGACCCGCCTCTCGGAACCTGACCTAATTTTTATGAAATCCGAACACCCATTCCGATACTAGTTCAACCATACCAATTTTATCGAATTCCAATAACAACTCGACTTCCAAATCTTTAATTTTCGGTTTTGGAAAATTTTACAAAAATCTTGATTTTTCCTCCATTAAATCCGAATTAAATGATGGATTCAAAGACATAATCATGGAATTTAATCAAAACTGGATAAGAATCACTTACCCCAAACACCCACGCAAGAATCTCTCCAAAAGTTGCCTTCTACGAGCTCCAAATTTGATTTTTAGTTATGAACTTAAACCCCCGTTTTTGGGACTTTTAATTCTGCCCAGATAGGGCTTCTTCACGTTCTCGACCATTGCTTCGCTTTCGCTATGGCAAAAACCCAACTGCCTCAAATTCTTCATCGCGTTCGCGAAGGCCAACTATTTCTGCCCCATCATTTCCTCTTTGCGTTCGCGGACTCCTCGTCGCGTTCGCGATGACCAGCTGACCAACTCCTATGCGTTCGCGTTCCACTTTCCGCGTTCACGAAGGCCAAACGACCGCAGGCCCCACTCTTCCTTTCTTCTTTGCATTTGCGTTGCCTTGGCCGCATTCGTGAAGGCTTGCCCAGTTCCTTCTTCGCGTTCGCGTCCCCTGCTTCGCGTTTGCGAAGGCCAAACCAACAACCCCTCAAATTCCTCTTCGCGAACGCGGGACTCCCTTCGCATTCGCGAAGAAGGAAACCAAATGACAGAAAACAACAGTTCAAAAATAGAAGGAAATGGCCCGTAGCCCATCCGAAACACACCTGAGGCCCCCGGGACCCCGTCTAAACATACCAACAAGTTCCATAACCTATCACGGACTCGCTCGAGGTTTCAAATCACATCAAATAATGCCGAAAATACAAATCCCACCACGAATCGAACTTATGAACTTCCAAAACTTCCAACTTCTAAAACTCGTGCCGAAACCTATCAAACTAACCCCGAATGACGTCAAATTTTGTAGGCAAGTCCCAAATAAAACGGAGCTGTTCCAACTCTCGGAATCGCATTCCAACCCCGATATCAAAAAGTCAACCCCTCGGTCAAACTTCCCAAAAATTTGATTATCGCCATTTCAAGCCTATATTGGCTACAGATCTCAGATTCACAGTCCGGAGACGCTCCTAAGTCCAAAATCACCCAAAGGAGCTACCGGAACCGAGAAAACTCTATTCCGGAGTCGTTTTCACACAGTTCCAACTATGGTCAAAATCCTAAGACTTAAGCTTTCGTCTTAGGGACTAAGTGTCCCAAATCACTTCGAATCATCGGTAAATCAAACTCGACCACACATGTGGCTTATAATACATATTGTGAGGCTTCCCGAGACCTTAAGTCACTTAATGGGGCGTAAATTCTTAAAACGACAAGTCGGGTCGTTACAAAAAGAGACTTACCTCGTCTCGAAGCCTACTTCCAAATTCAAGAATGCTCTCAAACCTCCAAATTTGATGCCAAGCGACTCAGAACTAGTCAAACATTACATAAATCGATTAATCTATGCTCAGAAATTCAAATCTCCACTATTAAAGTGACTACCCAACCCAAATTGCAAGATTTCAAAATTTTACCCTCGGGCCTACACGCCCGGATTCCGAAATTGTTTGAAGAAAGTTATTACCCAAAGCCTTAAGAACATAATATATGATTTCCACTAAGTTTCATAATCATTTTCGTGGTAAAATCCAATTTTTATTAAACCCTAGGTCCCTCACCTAAACACATGATTTCTACCAATTTTCATGTTGAAATCTACCCATAATCTATGTATTAAACTCACATCAAGGTAGGAATTACTTACCCTCAATAGATAGGTTGAAATCTCTCCCTTTTGAAGCTCTAAAATCGCCCAAGTGAGTATAGAGTAGGGGAAAAAATGCTCAAGTCTCGTATTAAATGAAGACACTGCCCCAACGATTTTCGCACCTGCGGTACATTGGCCGCATCTGCAGATCCCGCTTCTGCGAAAAATGGGGTCGCTTCTGCGGACGGGCTCCCGCTTCTGCGAAAAAGGTGGCCGCATCTGCGGAACTGGGCTGCCTTTCTTGGGCCTCATTTGCGAGGCTAGGCTTGCACCTGCGTCTTGCCAACCGCATGTGCGATTTTGATAGAACTGGGGAGCTTTAGCTGTTGCTTCAGCTCCCGAAATGGTCCGAGCCTCGTCCGATCAACACTCGGGGCTCCCGGGCCCTGCCCGAATATACCAACAAGTTTGGAATTATAAAACGAACTCGCTCGAACTCTCGGAATGCTTGAAACATCATTAAAACTAAGAATCGCACCCCAAAACCAATTGAATCAAACTTAAGAACTTCAAGTTCTTCAATTTACTTCCAATGCGCCGAAACGTATTTAAACTACTCGGAATGACACCAAATTTTACGTGCAAGTCTTAAATGACATTACAGAACTATTACCTATCTCGGAAATCCATTTGGACCTTGAAATCATCAAAACCCATTCCAAACCAAATTTAAAGAACTTCAAGAACCAACTTTTGATATTAGGCGCCGAAACGCTCCCGGGTCATCCAACACCCGATCCGAACATACGCCCAAGTCCGAAATCGGCATACGAACCTATTGGAACCGTCAAATCCCGATTTCGAGGTCGTTTACTCAAAATGTTGACCGAAGTCAAACTTGGCCTTTTAAGCCAACCTTAAGGAACCAAGTGTTTCGATTTCAACCCGAATCCTTCCAAACCCCGAACTAACTCTTCCCGCAAGTCATAAAACAATAAAAGCATGTACGAGAAGCCTTATTTAGGTGAAAAGGGTTCTAGAAGAAAAAACGACTGGTCGGGTTGTTACATTCTCTACCTCTTAAATAAATGTTCGTCCTCGAACGGGTCTAGAATCATACCTGAAGTGTTGAATAAGTGAGGATATCTGCTCCGTATGTCCTACTCGGACTCCCAAGTTGCTTCCTCGACTGGTTGGACCCTCCACTGGACCTTAACTGCAAAAAACCTCTTGGACCTCAACTGGCGATCCTGCCTATCAACAATGGCAACTGGCTCCTCCTCGTAACCCAAGCTCTCATCCTGCTGAATGGTGCTGAAGTCTAGTACCTGTGACAGGTCGGCGTGATACCTCTGGAGCATAGACACGTGAAATACTGGATGAACCCCCGATAAGCTGGGAGGTAAGGCAAGCTCATAAACAACCTACCCAACTCGCCTCAACACCTCGAATGGGCCTATAAACCTGGGGCTCCGCTTGCCCTTTTCCTGAATCTCATAATACTCTTCATCGACGAGACTTTCAAGAGAACCTTCTCGCCTTCCATAAATGACACATCACGCGCCTTCTGATCCGTGTAACTCTTCTGTTTGGACTATGATGTGCGGAGCCGCTCCTGAATTAACTTTACCTTTTCCAATGCATCTTTTACCAAATTTGTACCATATAACTTAGATTCTCCGGGCTCAAACCATCCGACGATATAATAACACCGCCGACCATATAAAGCTTCAAATGGAGCCATCTCAATGCTGGACTGATAACTATTGTTGTAAGAAAACTCGGCCAAAGGCAAGAACTGATCCCACTGTCCCCCAAAGTCAATCACACATGCTTTGATCATGTACTCCAAGATCTGAACTGTCCGCTCTGACTACCCATCGGTCTGAGGATGAAACGCAATGCTAAGCTCTACACGGGTACCCAACTCACTCTGTACAGCTCTCCAGAAATGCAAAGTGAATTGAGGGCCTCTATCTGATATGATGAAAACAGGCACACCGTGTAACAAGACAATATCCCGAATATAAATCTAGGCCAACCTTTCTAAAGTATGAGCAGTGGCAACTGGAATGAAGTGTGCCGACTTGGTTAACCTGTCAACAATGACACAAACTGCATCGAACTTCCGCAAAGTCTGCGGCAATTCAACTAGGAAGTCCATAGTGATGCGCTCCCACTTCCACTAGGGTATAGTCATCTACTGGAGTAGGCCTCCTAGCCTCTGATGCTCGTACTTAACCTGTTGGCAATTTAGGCATCTAGCTATATACTCAACTATGTCTTTCTTCATCTGTCGCCACCAATAATGCTGTCTCAAGTCCCGATACATATTTGTAGCACCTAGATAAATAAAATATCGAGAACTGTGCGCCTCCTCTAGAATCCTCTCCCTCAAGCCATTAACATTAAGAACACATAGGCGACCCTGAAGTTGCAGAACACCATCCTTGCCAATAGAAACCTCTTTGGCACCACCCTGTAGTACCGTCTCTCTAAGGACTGCCAAGTGCGGATCATTAAACTGTCGGGCCTTGATCTTCCCCAATAATGAAGACTGAGCAACAACACATGCAAGAACTCGGCCGAGCTCTGAAATATCCAATCTTACCAGTCTGTTAGCCAAGGACTGAATGTCCAAGGCTAGTGGCCTCTCCTTTACTGAAATGAATGCCAACCTACCCATACTCTTTGCCGTCCTCCTCAAGGCATCCGCGACTACATTCGCCTTGCCCGTATGATAAAGTATAGTGATGTCATAGTCCTTCAGTAACTCAAGCCATCCGCGCTGCCTCAAATTGAGGTCCCTTTTCTTGAACTAGTGCTGTAAACTGCGGTGATCAGTGTAGACCTCACAAGACACCCCATATAAATAATGCCTCCAAATCTTAAGAGCATGAATAATCGCGGCTAACTCCAAATCGTGCACAAGATAATTTTTCTTATGGGGATTTAGGTGACGTGAAGCATATGCAATAACTCGCCCCTCCTACATCAATACACAACCCAAGCCAACGCGTGAAGCGTCGCAATACACAGTATACGTCCCCAAACCGGAAGGCAACACTAGAACTGGTGCTGTAGTCAAAGCTGTCTTGAGCTTTTGAAAGATCGCCTCACAATCATCGGTCTAACGGAACGGAGCACCCTTCCGGGTCAATCTAGTCAAAGGTGCTGCATTGGATAAGACGCCCTCCACAAATCGGCGATAATAACTTTCTAGCCCCAAGAAACTCCTGATATCAGTCGCCGAAGTAGGACGAGGCCAACTCTAAACTACCTCAATCTTCCTGGGATCCACCTTAATACCCTCGCATGATACAACATGCCCCAAGAATGCCACAGAATCTAACCAGAACTCACACTTGGAGAACTTAACATACAACTTCTGTTCTCGCAAAGTCTAGAGCACTACTCTCAAATGCTGCTCGTGCTCCCCCAGGCTATGCGATTAGATCAAGATGTCATCAATGAAGACAATGACGAACGAATCAATATAAGGACTGAACACCCTGAAGGACATTACTAGAAACTCATAATGGCCATATCTAGTACGAAAGGTAGTCTTCGGAACATGTGAGTCCCGAATCTTCAACTGATGGTACCCCGATCTCAAGTCGATCTTAGAAAATACCCTAGCGTCCTGCAACTGGTCAAACAAATCATCAATACGCGACACGGGTACTTGTTCTTAATAGTGACTTTGTTCAACTGGAGGTAATCAATGCACATCCGCATAGTCCCGTCTTTCTTCTTCACAAATAATACTGGTGCACCCCAAGGTGATACACTTGGCCTGACGAACCCCTTTGCTAGCAACTCCTCAAGTTGTTCCTTAAACTCCTTCAATTCTTTCTAGGCCATACGATATAGTGGGATAAATATAGGCTGAGTGCCTGGAGCAAGTCAATACAGAAATCAATAACATGATCTGGCGGCATACCTGGAAGGTCAGAAGGAAACACATCGGCTAACTCCCAAACCACTGGCACCGAATCAATCGTCGGAGTCCCTGCGGTAGTATCCCGAACATAGGCTAGATAAGCCAAGCAACGCTTCTCGACCATATGTCGATCCTTCAGAAAAGAGATAACCCGACTAGGTGTACTGACAGATGAACCCTTCCACTCCAAACTAGGCAACTCTGGCATCGCTAAAGTGACAGTCTTGGCATGGCAATCAAGGATGACGTGATATGGAGATAGCCAGCCCATGCCCAGGATGACCTCAAAGTCGGTCATATCAAGTAACAAAAGGTCTGTTCTAGTCTCGTAACTACAGAATGTGACCACACAGGACCGATAGATCCGATCCACAACCACAGAATCGCCCACATGAGTGGACACATAAACAGGATTACCCAAAGACTCATGAGGAGTATCCAGGAAATGAGCAAACAAAGATGATACATATGAATAGGTAGACCCTGGATCAAATAATACTGAAGCATCCCTACCGCAGACAAAAATAATACCTGTGATCACGATATTTGAGGCCACTGCATCTGGTCTGTCCGGAAAAGCATAAAATCTAGCTAGAGCACCAGCCGACTGGCCTCCACCTGGCTGAACAATAGTTGGCTGACCTCCCCCTGCCTGGCCTCTACCTCTAGGATGGCCCCTACCAACTTGTCCCCCACCTCTAGGTAGCCGGATGGCTGATGCTGCAATCATGGGCTGATGACCCTGCTATACTGCCTTGCCCCAAAGTCTGGTGCAGGTTCTCTTCATGTGACTCGGATCCCCACACTCGTAACAACCTCTCGGTAACATATATTGCTGCCCCGAAGTCTAGCCCTGATGGCCTGAATACCTACTAGAAGAACCCTGAATGGCTGGTGGGTGGTATGAACTCTCTGGCATGGCGCTGAAATAGGCGCTGGAAGAACCCTGATGAGCTGGTGGGCGATAAGAAGTCTCTGGCATAGCTATAAAATTGGGTCATGCCGGAGCACCCCGAGGAGGTGGTGGTACTGGATATGTGGGCCTGCTGGGCTGACCCCCCCCAAACTGACCTTTGACCCTAACCGGGGCACCACTAAACTCTCTAGAGAAATGGGTCCTCTTTTCTTGCTGCATCTGCTCTCTACCCCTCTGGCGGTAGCCCTCAATCCTCCGAGCAATCTCCACTACTAGCTGATAACTAGTACCCATCCTAACCTCTCGGGCTGTACTATACCGAATATTAGGGTGCAACCCCGTAACGAATCTCCGCACTCTCTCTGCGTCAGTAGGAAGTATCATAAGTGCATGGCGAGACAACTCAGAGAATCTCGCCTCATAATCCGACACTGACATCTAACCCTGCTCGAGCTGCTCGAACTGACCTCGCAACTCTTCCCTCTGAGAGGGTGGAATATACCTATCCAAGAAAAGTTGTGTAAACTGGTCCCAGGTCATGGGAGGAGACACTGCTGGTCTGACAAGAAAATAAGACTGCTACCATCTACGGGCCCTGCCCTCTAGCTGAAAAGTAGTGAAATCCACCCCATGGGACTCCAATATCCTCATGTTGTGCAGTATGTCCTTGCACCGGTTAATGAAATCCTGAGGATCCTCATGCCGCTAGCCCCCGAAGATAGGAGGGTGTAGCCTAGTCCATCTGTCTAATAGCTTCTGCAGATCGTCGTCCGCAGTTGGTCTAGGCTCAGGTGCAGCCACCATAACTGGCTGGGCTCCACCTACGGGTAGTGTACCCGGAGTCTGATATACTATAGTTGCAACCAGCTGGGTCTGCTGGAAATAAATCAGTCTGAGTCATAGTATCCATCAACCGCAACATACGACCCACCTCCTGAAAACCCAGTGCTGACATGAAATCTACCGGGGTTGGCTCTGCAGAAGGCACCTCGCTCTACTCCTCAATGATGGGATCCTCCACTGGATCTGCAGGTGGTGCTACTGGGGCAGCTCTGGGATTTCCTCGTCCCCTACCTCAGGCCAGTGCCCTCCCCCGACCTCTAGCAACAGGGGGGAGCAACGCCTCCTGGGTCTGGAACGTCCACCGTACGCGTCCTCACCATCTGTGAGAGAATAAAGGAAGAAACTTAGTATACCATCAATTGCACGATAGTAGATGAATAAAGAGTACTTTCCTAACACCCTATAATCTCTCGAAAATAAGTACTGATGTCTCCACACCGATCCCCAAGACTCTACTAGTCCTGCCCATAACTTGTGAGACCTACGTGAACCTAGTGCTCTAATACCATGTTGTCACGACCCACTTCCAATATAGGCCGTGATGACGCCCAACACTATTGTCAGGCAATCCAACACTAATCAAAATAATAGTTTCCCGTTTAAATAAATTTACTAAGTGGATAACATTTCCTTATTGGTTAAAAAGATTTAAAAATTTGCAAATGAGATATAATTAAACAGAAACAACAAGTACTAATCGTAATCATGTAAACAAATCCAAATTATAAGTCTACTAGTGTATATGTCATGACCTGGTGTCCCAAGTATGAGGGCAATCTAGTAGAATATACAAAAGAGTACTAGCCTACTGTCTGAAAGGAAATAGACAAAAAAAAATAGAGCATAAAAGAGACTCCAGTTGCTATAGGATGGCTCGAAAGGCAACTCACCGTGAAGTTTCAAGATGGGGATCAAATCTGTGCACCAGACTGGTAACCAGATGCACCTGCCTCAAATCCGGTACAATTAAGTACAAAAGTGTAGCGTGAGTACATAAACAATATGTACCCAGTAAGTATCTAGTCTAACCTCGAAGAAGTAGTGACAAGGGGCCGACTCCGACACTTACTAGGACCAATAACATGATAATATGAAATCCTAATTAAACATGATATACAACAATAAAACTCAGAACCAAAAATAACTAAACAAGTCTTCACCATCTTTAAGAGGTTAAATCACTTCCTTCCTTTAACACATATGATCACACAAACAATGAATTAATACCAAATATGAAAGGAACATCCAGTTCTATTATCACACACGAATACCACCGAGGACGTTTACTCAAAATGTTGACTAAAGTCAAACTTGGCCTTTTAAGCCAACCTTAAGGAATCAAGTGTTCAGATTTCAACCCGAAACCTTCTAAACCCCGAACTAACTCTCCCCGCAAGTCATAAAATAGTTAAAGCATGTACGAGAAGCCTTATTTAGGGGAACGAGGTTCTAGAAGGAAAAATGACCGGTCAGGTCGTTACATAAAACATGTTGGACACCGAGAAGAGTAATTTTAGCACTATATTTTTAGATTTAAATTGGATGCTCGAGTTTGAGTTCTATTTAGAGGATTCCTTTTCGACCTACTTTGGAATGAGATAGTAAATTCATGTGAATGATATGTGGGTTCTGGCTATTAAACTCTATTTCATTGCGAATTCAGGTAGTCCAATGTTTCATTGGGATTTCAAGCAGTTCAAATTTATGGTTCAGTTAATAAGATTATTCTTAGCCTCTTTTGCATAGCACGACACATTTGGCCTTCTAGTCAGGTTGGATTGATAACTCTTTCAAATTTCATTTACATCTTATTTTTAAGTTTGCACTTTGACAAGAGTGAGTTGCTCTAGTGGTGACCACCCTCCACTTCCAATCAAGAGGTTGTAAGTTCGAGTCACCCCAAGAGTAAGGTGGGAGTTCTTGGAGGGAGGGAGCCGAGGGTCTATCGGAAACAACCTCTCTACCCCTAGGGTAGGGGTAAAGTCTGCGTACACACTACCCTCCCCAGACCCCACTAATGAGATTTTACTGGGTTGTTGTTATTGTTGTATTATCTAGCATGAGATGGAAAAAGAGGGTGAATTCATTTGAACATTCAATTGAGGTAACAATCATTGTCTAATAGGCAAAATGTGTGCTCTAGCATATCATATTCTTATGTTGTTGCTAAAATGGTCCTTAGCTAATTTAATGAATATATTAAGCATAAATGTGAATTTTCATCCAAGAAAACTGTGCTTGGTGTTTTTCTAATGTAGCTATAACCAAATCTAAGTTTTGAATAGTCTAATTTGTTTTGTCAGGTTAACATAATCAAGAACTGCAAATAGTGGAGCTGGCACGAAGAAAAAGATGGTAAATTTTGAAAAAGAATTAAACGCACTCTTCTTATACTTTACTATATAGTTATAATTTTTTCTTATGTGGACTTCGTGTACAACATTTTTGGTAGATGTGAGATCAATTACTAGCAAGGGAATGCTCGACTTTTGGAAAGATGGATCCATAAAATTTTATTGCATAATTTATTCTGGAAGTTAAGGGAATTAGCTCGAATTAGGAGTGTGTATGCTGGATTCACTGTCTTTTATGATTTAATTAGCTTTTAGATTTGACTTTTCTGATTTAGTTCGTAATGGAGAGAGAATTTGATTTGACGTCATCTAAATTGTAAGGAGTACGCTTATTTGATCATCACTTTGTTCGTTTGATACAATAATAAAAGCTATTTTCTTTAGATATATTTTGTATTTGTTACATTGATGTGGTGTTTCATATTTATGAAATTACAGACTTGATATAAATATTTATGTCACTATGAAACATGAGACTTTGTATTGACATTAACCTAAATGTTGGAAATTTTGATATGACATTTCCCAAAAGTTATATATAAATGTCGTGAATCTTCTATTGACATTTTAATATAAATGTTGGAAATATGATTGACATTTTATAAAGGCTATAAATACATTTCGTAAATCTTTTACCAACATTAGGCTAAATGTCATAAATTTCAAGAGACAATTTTATAAATGTCGCAAATATATATCGCAAATCTCTTACCAACATTGACATAAATGTCGGAAAATTTCCGATACTGAAATTTACGACATTTAGTACAAATGTAAATTAAATGTCGGTAAATAAATTAACAACATTTAAGTGACTTAATATGATATTTATATAATGTCGTCGTATCCTTATTTTCTTGTAGAAATTGCTAGTGTGGTGAATTTTAATGTTTCTCGAGAGCAAGAAAAAGTCTAAGTGTGTGCTGGTGATATTCGGCTAAAAGATATATTTTAAAGCATATTTACGCATCATATTGTATCACTAACTAGTGTGGATTGCACTATTTTTAAAGTATTTTTGAGCTAAATAATGTTTATATATATGTAGGAATCATGAGGAGTAAAATAACATAAAAGTGAACTAGTTGAAACTAAATATGGGAGAAGTCTGGTTTCAGCGCTGAGTCCATCATTCCATGGTGGCATTTGCGCTGAAACCAGAATGTCACAAAACCTGAAAACGTCTAGCACTAAAGGTGGCGTTTCACGGTGCCATTGGTAATTCCAGGAATATCTTCTTGCGTGAATGGAAAAAGGTTATTAATGTCCTAGACTTCCCCAAAGAGGCTCAGAACCTAATTTTTCAAGGGGGGTTGACCTTGGGAGGAAAAACACACGTTGGAGCGTGTAAGGAGCAAGGAATTATCGAATTTCTCTTCCTTTCATCTTGTCTTATTATTTTAAAAATTTCAAACACTTATATGATTGTTGTTATGGCTATGAGTGGCTAAGTTCTTTATTTATGGGGTTGTGGGTTGAACATGAACATTGACGTTTATTGATTATCTTATATTAATACGAATTACCATTCTTAGTTGCTTCTTTAATTCTAGGTTTAATTTGTGATGAGTGGCCACCGATTTACCTACTATCTATACTGAATTAAAGAGGGCTTATTCTGAATCCGTGTCTTGGGGAAAGATTTCACGGTTAGTATATGTGATGACCCGATAGGTCATTTTGAGTATTAGCTCTTAATTTCGTATTTCGAGACCTCTGCTAGTTTTGTTTGATATTTTTTGGTTTGCGTGCATGGTCTGTGTCTCTTTTTGAAAAGATATTATGTGAAAATTTGAAAAAAAATAATTTTTAGCTTTAAAAATAACTTGAGTTGACCACTATCAATATTTTGTGAAAACTGTAACCACCCGGCCGGTCGTTTTGAGCATTTGCACTTCGCATGCTAGTTCTTGGGCACGAGATGCATTATGACTTATGTGAATCGTCGGTTTTGGTTTTCAGGTTATTCAGAATTGATTTGGAAGAATGATTCTAAGCTAGAAGCTTTAAAATTTGAAAGGTTTGACCAAGTTTGACTTTTTAGTATTCGACCTTGGATTGGATTTTTGACGGTTCCGTTAGCTCTGTTGGGTAATTTTGGACTTAGGAGTACGTTCGGATTTCGATGTGGAGGTCCGTAGTAGAATTTGACTTGAAATGGCGAAAGTTAGAATTTTGGGATGTTTGACCGGTAGTGGACTTTTTGATATCGGGATCGAATTCCGATTCCGAAAGTTGGAGCAGGTCCGTAATATCAAATGTGACTTGTATGCAAAATTTAAAGTCAATCGGACGTGATTTGTTAGGTTTCAATATCAGTTGTGGAAGCTTGAAGTTTCAAAGTTCATTGATTTCGAATTGAGGTGTGATTCATCGTTTGGATGTTGTTATGTGTGTTTTGAGGCCTCGAGTAGGTCCGTATTATGTTGTGGGACTTGTTGGTATGTTTGGATGGGGTCCCGAGGGGCTCGGACGTGTTTTGGATTGTTTTCGGACCATTTTTCCTTCATTTTTCCACTGTTGTATTCTGCTGGTATCTGGTGTCTCAGTTCTTCATCACATTCGCGAGGCAAGTATCGCAAACACGTAGTATATTTTGATGGAAGTAGCATTTCCTTCACCGCGTTCGCGAGTATTGGTCCGCGTTCACGTAGCGTTGGGGCAAGTCTTCTTTGTGAGTACGAGGGATCGCGTCCGCGAAGAGTTAAGCTGGGACCCTGGCTGGAGGACCTTTCTTCATCGCATTCGCGAGGCTTGGGTCGCGTTCACGTGGTTCTATCTCCGGTGTGTATCGCGTTCGCGAGGCTTGTGCCGCGAACGCGTAGAGCATATTTGGTGGATGGTATTCTTGTTCATCGCGAACGCGATGCTATTGACGCGTTTGCGAAAGAGGAGGCCTGGGCAGATTATAAAATACTCTATTTCGAGGGTTTCAACCAATTTCACATTTTGGAACTATGGAGCTCGGATTGAGGCGATTCTTGAAGTAATTTTTACCATATGAATTCGGGTAAGTGTTCTCTACTCGGTTTTGGTTATATTCCATGAATATATCTTCATTTTGGCAATAAGATTGTAAAGTTAAAGAGGAAAATTGGGGGTTTTGGTCTAATGTTTCATAATATGAATCTTTGAGTTTTGAAAATTGATTTGGAGTCGAAATTGAGTGAAATTTGTATGGTTGGACTCGTAATTGAATGGGTTGTCGGATTTTGTGAGTTTGGTTGGGTTCCGAGGTGTGGGCCCGGGCTATGCTTTTGGCCGATTTCGGGTTTTGATTCAAGATTTATATCTTCTGATTGGGATTGGTTCCCTGAGCCTTGTTTGATGTATTTGAGTTGTATTTGGTTAGTTTCGAGTCGTTCGGAGGTCGGAACGCACGTTTTGGCATCTTTGGAGCATCGCTTGACTCGCTCGGCATTTGTTTGTTCGAGGTAAGTAACTCTTATAAAATTAGTGGTGAGGGTATGAAACTCCGAATTACGTGCTATGTGATTAAGGTTGAGGTGACACACATACTAGGTGACGGGCGTGTGGGTGTGCACCCTTTGAACTAGGACTCCGTTGTTTTTATGGCACTGTTTAGTGGCCCTATTTTGTTGATATCTGTGTTTTCACTATGTGATTAAGTAATTGAGTTGTCAATCATGCTAGATATCATGTTTAGGCTTTATGCTAATACTGTTAGGACCCATAGTGGTGGCTTCTTACTGTCATCTCACTGATTTTATTGATATTTCGTACTTAGTCATATTCATGCATTCATATCATATCTCAGTCTCAGTTGTTATTTATTGATACATCATATCATTGTTTCGGGACTGTTTTCATGACATTGTGAGCCCGTGGGTGAGACTGGAGAGAGTGATGACTGAGTGAGGCCGAGAGCCTGATTATGAGTGACAGTTATGGGATCGGGCTGCACGCCGCAGCGGTTATATTGATGATTATGATAGCGCTTGGGCTGCAGGAGCCCCTCCGGAGTCTGTACACATCCTAGTGAGCGCAGATGATATTATTGAGGGATGGATTTCCCTGGACATGGATTTGTCCGAAGTAATTGATACTTGGAGATGGATTTCTCCACAAGGTTGGATTGCCCTTTTTCCTCGGTACTGGGTGACATATAGTCAGTGTTGTATATGTTCCAGGATGGATTTCCCTGGGCTGTATGGGCCATATACAGTGCCGAGTGGTTGAGCATGATGAGTGGAAAGCGTGAGATAATGAGATTGAGTATTCTGAGAGTGTGAGTACATGATTCATCTCTGAGATACATGGCATTGGCATGCACACATGACATACATGCATAGAGATGCATGTTCCTCATACTGTACGGTATCACGACATTCATGACTTTACATACATATTGATATGTGGGCATAAAGAGGTATTTCACACTTGCTATCTGGAAAGAAAATGAAACAACTTATTTATTTTGGAAAGGTTTTAGGAAAAATTATAGTTTTCAAACTATCTCACATATTTCTGATGATTTCGGTAAAGGATTTGAGTTTTCACCGATATTCTTGAAAAGTGGAACTATTTTCGGAAAAACTGGGAAAAGGCGGAGTATCTTATCTATGAGTTACTTCCTTATGTAAATGCTTTACTTTGTTATGGATTATTGTTGGCTTTTGGTGTTGGACCCGACCATGTTCTAGCCCGTCACTACTTTCAACCTAAGGTTAGGTTTGTTACTTACTTAGTACATGGGGTCTGTTGTACTGATACTACATTTCTGCACATTGCGTGCAAATGTTGGCTGTTGTTGTTGCTGAACTCGATGGTTGCCGGATTTGAAGATGTACTTGCGTCCTTGTTGTAGCTGCCCCTTGTTCATGGTAGCATTAGATATATAAAACTTTGTTTATGTACTTTTCAAACAGAAGATGTATTTTCTTCATATCAGCTTTGCACACTCTATTCTTAGAAGCTCATGATTTGTACTACCAGTCCTTGGGAAATGTATAAGATTCAGATAATTTCTTTTACTTAAAAATTGTCTTATTAAATATTATCAGAATTTGATAGTTATTAGTTGGCTTACCTAGCGGGTTGGGTTAGGTGCCATCACGACTAGTGAATTTTGGGTCGTGACAAATTGGTATCATAGCTCTAGGTTCATAGGTTCTACAAGTCATGAGTAAGTTTCTAGTAGAGTCTTGCAGATCGGTATGATGACGTCCATACCTATCTTCGAGAGGCTACAGGACATTTAGGATATACTTCCCATCTTTCTTTCCTTATCGTGCGACATTGATTCAGCTTGGAGCGTAACTCCTTGAATTCCTTCCACATATTCGTATGCGCACATGAGCATTTGGTATCAGCTGTGCATCGACGGCTTGTGATTCCTGGGATGAGGTGCGAGATGTGCTTTTAGATTTATATGTCTGGTAGTGTCCCTATTAGTGGAATTTGTGGCTGGATGGCTACACGATGAGTATGATGTGACTACGAAATGTGTTCATGTGGTTTGAATGTGACAAGAAGGGTTTTCTTGAGGTGTAGAAGGTACTATTGGGTGCTTGATCTCCATCTTGATTTGACGTATCATCTCGAGTTATGGGTGTGTTAAAGGATCTTTCATGTTATTTAGTTCTAGAGTGAAGTAAGTATTCAATGTCGTGATAAGAGTTCAGACTTAGAAAGATTAAGTGATTGTGTAATAGTTATGACTATGGAAGGGAATAGAGAGATGTCAGTTTGAAGCAAAGCATGTGGGTTATCTCCTGCGGGGTGTCCTGAGGTTTGTGTGATTCCTATGTTGTTTTGTAGTGAGTTCTCTTTTATCAGTGAATTATATGTGTTGCAATTTGAGTTTGGATCGCTTATGAGAGTTGGCTTGACTATCACAAGGGCGAATGCAATTTTTGTAGATGATTTGTGTTTAATGAGCTTATGGAGGATTTAGTGGAATCTCACTGCGGTATTCTGGCAGTAATAGAGTATGGGCATCATGAGTGATTGTGTGTTTTGATCTATGGCCTTGAGCCAAGTGGGGGAGTCTACTATCGCTAAGTTGATTGCACGACTAGGTGTTGTATTGGTTTCGGTTTGAGGTATACTTGTGAATCAGTTATGACTTACAGAGGTTGAGATTAAGGATGACTCGAGTGAAGGAATTTCTAAATGCGAGTTGTATTACAATCTATGGGTATATGGAAATCATGGAATGATTGAGTGGTTATTCGTGAAGGATGTAGTGTACATGGAGTAGGAAATTATTTGGTTGCATTAAGGTGGGGTCACTTCCCTGGGTGTGGCTGTGCAAATGGGGCACATGTCGTTCGGTCCGTTTGATCAGTTTAATTGAGATTTGAGCAGAGTAAATGACTCTCGAAAATGGTTCTTATTGATTCAAGATTTATATGTAACAATTGGGAATCTTCAGGATGTGTATTTGGCTAGAAATTGAGATTTACATTGGATGGTGTTGATACTTGTGGCATTTCTATATCATTATGGATTCTACATATCAGTATCAGGAAGGTTAAGGCAATGGCTTTAGATTCGCAAGAAGTCTCTTTAGAGTAGGTATTTTGCATGTGGTACTTTTGGGATACTTATGAGGGAATTCAGTGACATATGAGCCTTAGGGCGGTGTGGTTCTATGCTAAAGTTCGTGGGACGAGTTTTGGTTAAGGTTAGTAGTATTCTAGCAAGGAAAGGTAACAATTTGAAGGCAATTCAGAAAGAACTCGGAGAATTAGGACAAGTTGGTAGTAGGTTGGACCTACACATTAATGGATATAATCGGTTCTTTAGGTGGTTATGACGTGGTGAGTTTCTACAGGTGTTTCGTGGCAATGCTCTTGGGTTTTGGGTGACCGGCGTGGCTTGGTTGAGTTATAGAGATTTAGTTATGATGGATTAATCATGTGCAAATGGGCTTCGAAGAGATCTCAATAGTTTATACCACGGTTCGAGGAGTTTATTTACCACTGGCGTGAGGAGCATGTGATGTATAGTGATTTTCTCCGGATGAAATCAAATGAAAGTTCTTGGCTGATTGAGTATGTAGTTGCTTGTGACTCGGAGTGGATTATGAAGTTCTCATATTTTTCATATGATGGCATGGTATATGCGGTGTGTTTTGTGGGATCGAGATTGGCATGTGCAAGGTCATGATTCGCTTTTGAAGGGAAGGATATAAATTCTTAGGTAGCACGGACGGTTTCAGATGACTAGGTAAATGATATTACTATTTGGTATGGTTTGATGATAGTGTACATTCAGAAGGGGCAATATGTTTTGATTTATGGATACTTCATTGGTACTGCGGCACTCTCCTGGTTGATCGACTACTGATATTCAAACTTTGCTATGTGGCACGGAAGTGTTTTAGAAGTATTCCTCGTGGGATGATCGTGAATGAGAGATGTGTTAGGTATTCGGGCGGTGGAGTTGGGATCAGATATGGTGATTCGTGTGCTCTATGGATTTTGAGACTTGGAGTTCTTATGAGTAGATTATTTCATGGTTATGGATTGTGAAGTTGTGGCTGAAGCTAGCCAGATGATAGTATGTATTATGAATCAATCATTGTGGACTTTCAGAGGGTTATTTATCTATTTGTGGATGACTAGAGTTGTTTTGGGGGTCCATTGGTTGGCTCCATACTTCTATTGTTGAGGGTTGTGCCATTCGATTATTGTTAAGCTTATTCGTATTCTAAAATGATCTATGAGTTACTCTTCTATGCTATGAGGAGTTGTGATTCATTGTTATATGCACATATGGTGTGGTTCTATTGGGGTCTTATAGCGGAATTTGAGAGAGAAGGGTATTGGGTATTGCTTGGTTGATGGCGTATTGATTATGCTCTATCGGGTTTTGTGTGGTGTTGTGTCATTTGCTTCTCCGTAGTTATGGAAATGCACTTTGGGTGCGTGATGTTGAATTTTGTGTGGTTATTGATTTAGAACAGGGTGGCTCGAGGTACATAACATGGACCAGCGTTTGGATGGGTCACACATTGTAGCAGAGTTACATTAAGGTATGATCCTTTATGTTAGATTTGCGTGTTTTGGTTCTGCGGTGTGTGATGGGTTCTTAGCATTGAGTTCGGGTGGTACCCATTGAGCTTGCGGGATGTTTCTCTCGTTTGAATCATTTTTCCATGATTTGCGTACATTTGGATTGTTGATTACTGGTGCACGGATTGAACGGGTTGTGGCTTTAGATTGTATTGATGTGTCATGTCACTAGAGTGGTCGTGTTGGAGGAGATGAAGTTATTGGACCTAGAATGGATACTATCAGAATTGATTACAACATGTTGGAGGGATAATATCGAAAGTCGGCTTAGAAAATTTGCTATAGTTCTTGTCGAAGGAGAGGGAGATTCCACAACTGGTTGATCTGATGAATGGCTATGAGTTTCTGTGTGTTTCTTTCATCATTTGTAGTATATGAAGGTGTTAGAACTAGGCTTTGTTTGATAAGAGGTTCATTACCGGCATTGAGCTATTTTAAGCAGCTACTATGATTGGAAATTATCGCTATGAGTATTTAAGTTTTGCTGTATATCATGTGACTACATCTTGGGTTATAGATATGGCTTGATACAGCTTGTTCAGACTTACACTGTGTGTAGATGCGAGGTTCTGATCTTATAGTAAATTCCGTATGTTGGAAATTGAATTCTAAGGCTTATGGGCTAGGTTGAATTAAGAAATTTCAGTTATGTTATGTTATCATACCTATATGGGATACGGTGACGTAGGATCACCCCCGGGTATGTGCATGGTAAGGTTACGTTGCGGTTTGATGGCTTTGAGAACAACTTTGGGCATGTTCGAAGACAAACGTATGTTTAAGTGGGGGAGGATATAATGACCCGACTGGTCATTTGAGCATTTGCACTTCGCTCGCTAGTTCTTGGGCACGAGTAGCTCCGTATGATGCATTATGACTTATGTGAATTGTCGGTTTTGGTTTTCAGGTTATTTAGAATTGATCTGGAAGAATGATTCTAAGCTAGAAGCTTTAAAATTTGAAAGATTTGACCAAGTTTGACTTTTTAGTATTTGACCTCGGATTGGAATTCTGATGGTTCCAATAGCTTCATTGGGTGATTTTGGACTTAGGAGTGCGTTCAGATTTCGATTTGGAGGTCCGTAGTAGAATTTGGCTTGAAATGGAGAAAGTTGGAATTTTGGGATGTTGATCGGGAGTGGACTTTTTGATATCAGGATCGAATTCTGATTCCGGAAGTTGGACCAGGTCCGTAATGTCAAATGTGACTTGTGTGCAAAATTTGAGGTCAATTGGACGTGAGTTGATAGGTTTCGATATCAGTTATGGAAGCTTGAAGTTTCAAGGTTCATTGATTTCGAATTTAGGTGTGATTTGTCGTTTAGATGTTGTTATGTGTGTTTTGAGGCCTCGAGTAGGTCCGTTTTTTCCCATGAAAATTGCCCAAAAATCGCCTAAACCGAGCTCCATAAACTCAAAAATGAGTAAAAATGGCAAGAACCCCGTTTTATAAACCCTCAGTTGTTTTGGGCGTCACAGGTAGTGTGGGGCGCTGCCTAAGGCGCAGTTTTCAGTATCCCAAAATTCCCAGCGCCAGGGCTAGCGCCCCACGCTACCCTGGGCGCTCGCGGCGACGGAAAAATCATTCCAGACACGAAAATAGACATAACTCTCTCATACGATGTCCGAATTCAATGATTCTTTTTGCTATGGCTCTGTAATTTCAATACGGATCTAATACTTCAATCAAAACTGAATTTGGAGCTCATTTTCTTAATGTGATACCACATATTCTTGAAGAATCGACATCGAACATTCTAGATTCAATGCTGAAACATAGTAAATCAATCCGGAATAAACTCAAATTTTGCGTACAAGTCATAAATGGAATAACAAAGCTATTCCAATCTAAAAAATAGGATTCCGACCTCGATATCAAAAAGTCAACCCCCCGGTCAAACTTCCCAAAATTTAACTTTCGGCAATTCAAGCCAAATTCCACTACGGATTTCCAAATAATTTACCGGACACGCTCCTAAGTCCAAAATCACCACATGGAGCTATTGGAATCATCAAAATTCGAGTCCGAGGTCGTTTACACATAACTCGACATCCGGTCACTATTTTTAACTTAAGCTTTAAACCTTGAAACTAAGTGTTCCAATTCATTCCAAAACCTCACCGGACCCGAACCATTTACCCCGGCAAGTCACACAACAACTGTAAAGCCCAATTTGAGAAGTAAATGGGGAAACTAGGTTGTAATACTAGAAATGACCAGTCGGGTCGTTACAATATTCCCTCCATAGTCTCTCTGATCTCTCCTCTTATTTGTTAAATATTATCTTCCATAAATCATCTCGGTATTAGAGCTTGCGGATTGATCCTAGCTTTGTTCACTCCTATCTAGTGTTCTCTTCAAATGTTCTTCATTTCACCCAATTATTTTCGATTCACCAATTTTTGGTGTGATTCATCTTTGAGCAATTAGGGTTACACAAATTAGAAATTTCCTTGAGATTTGAACTTCATCATCAATGGCGATTGAAAGTTCATATGGCATCACTAATACTCCTGCACCACCTCCAGCTAGATGCATCATTGGCACAATTGCAATTGTAGATCAGCATCATCCAGTCTTTCTCCAGCCCTACGATACTCCACATAGTTCGCTAATCTCAATCAAACTCACTGGACCTGAGAATTATGCCTTATGGAATAGTTCTAGACAAGTAAGTTTACTTGGAAAGAAAAAATTAGGATTTGTCGATGCTTGGTATTTTAAGGAAATATTTGACCCATCTCTACATGAGTTGTCGGAGAAGTGCAATACTATAGTGCTTTCATAGATAATAAACTCTTTTAGCAATCAATTACTGAGTGGTATGGTGTATGTTGTGAGTGCTCAGAAGGTTTGGACATACCTTAGGAAAAACTTTTGATAAGGTGAATGGATCTAGAATATTGTACCTTCATAGGCAAATAGCTACTTTAACTCAGGGGATCTCATATGTTTCAGTCTATTTCTCAAAACTAAAAGAACTGTGGGCAGAGTTTGATGCCTTAATGTCTTGTCCTGGTTGTGATTGTGAAGAGTCTAAAAAGTATGTTAATCATTTTGAGTCTCAAAGGCTTCTGCAGTTCCTAATGGGACTGAATGTGTCATATGCTCAGTCTAGCAATCAGATAATAATGATGTAACCAACTCCATCTATTAATAAAGCATATGCCATGATTATCTTTGAGGTAAGCAGGAGGTCATTGACTCCTCCCACACATGTGTCTGAAGTAAATGATGGAATAACTTTGTTTGCAATAATGGAGGGTACAAAGCTGCTAATTCATCCAGTCCTGGAAACACTGCCATGTTCAATAGCAAAGAAGGATATGCTAGTTCAGGGCCTGTCTATAGGCACAAAAAGAACAACTTGTGTTGTGACTATTGTCATTTCATGGGGCACACTAGAGATACTTGCTATAAGCTGATAGGATATCTAGCAGACTTCAAAACCAAGAAGAAGACTCCCTCTGCCAATTATGGTAGAGATAACCAACCTAGCAATTATGCTAACTCTGCTTCTATCAGTGATGGTTTTTGTGCAAGTGTCAATCTTGCTAGAAATGCAACACCTTGTCAAGGTCATAATTAGAACATTCAAGCTGTACTAGCTGGAATTCCTCAGTTTACTCAGGAGTAGTACACTCAGATTCTGCAGATGCTTGGCAAAGGAAATGAGAATGGTGGTTAATTTGTGCCTGTAGGTATAGCAAATGTAGTTACTACCATTAGTGAGGATCTAATTAAGGGACAGTAGATTCCTGAGCATCAAACCACTGGTTAACAACATACAAATTTTGACTGAAAGTAGCTTATGTGATAAATCTAAAGAGTGCAAAGTTCATCTACCTAGTGGGAAGTCAGTTACTGTCAATCACATAGTCTCTACCTATCTCTTTCCTGGCCAAAATATAACCAATGTGATGCATATACCTGGTTTTCAATATAATCTTTGTATGTGTCAAAGTTGACAAAAGAACTATAGTGTGCAGTCTTGTTCTATCTTGGCTTCTTTATTTTCCAAGACCTCTTCAGAAGCAAAGTGAAGGGTATTGGTGGATAGGATAATAGTCTATATGTGTTCAACCACAATAGCAAGCTTCATGTGGATCCTGCTGTGACAACAAAAGATGTCTCAAAGTCAGTTATTGTAAATACAATAATTGGTACTAGAATAAATGTAGATCTTTGGCATAGAAGGCTAGGCCATGTGCCCGTTAGTACTTTGAAAAGGATGAAAGAATTTTAGTCAGTAGAACTTGATAAGTATGAAGGTCATTGTATTGTTTGTCCACTAGCTAAACAATCAAAACTGTTATTTCCTTTGAGTAACACTGTTTCTAGTACTTACTTTCATACCATTCATGGGGATATTTGAGTCCATACAGAGTTCCAATGAGGTGCTACATGGTTATTCACCTTCCTTGAATCATCTGAAGGTATCTGGATGTCTAGGATATGTCACAAATCTCAAAAGAGGGGATAAATTCTCGCCTAGAGTTGTACCTGCTATATTCCTTGATTACTCTATGACATAAAAGGGATATAAAATGTATGTTATTCACTCAAAGGATTTTTAGGTTGCCAGAGAAGTAATATTCAAAGAAGATGTTATTCCCTTTAGATATCTTCCTACTATTGTCTCCTGTTTATTTCCGGTCCTAGAAATAGCTATTATTTTATCTATTGTTCCTGTTATTCCTACTTCATCCACTGCTTTATTTTGCTGGTATGTGGTGTCTCAGTTCTTTATCGCGTTCGCGAGGCAAGTATCGCGAAGGCTTAGTGTATTTTTATAGCAGTAGCATTTCCTTCATCGTGTTCGCGAGTATTGGTCCGCGTTCGTGTAGCGTTGGGGAAAGTCTTGGTCCACGTTCGCGTAGCGTTGGGGCAAGTCTTCTTCGCGTTTGCGTAGAGTTAAGCTGGGATCGGGGATGGAGGACCTTTCTTCATCGCGTTCGCGAGGCTTGGGTCGCGTTCACGTAGTTCTGTCTCAGGTGTGTATCGCATTCGCGAGGCTTGTGTCGCAAACGCGTAGAGCATTTTTGGTGGATGGTATTTTTGTTCGTCGCGAAAGCGATGGTATTGATGCGTTCATGAAAGAGGAGGCCTGGGCAGATTATAAAATACTCTATTTCGAGGGTTTAAGCCATTTTCACATTTTTGGAGCTATGGAGCTCGGATTGAGGCGATTCTTGAAGCAATTTTCACCATATGAATTGGGGTAAGTGTTCTCTACTCAGTTTTGGTTATATTCCATGACTCTATCTTCATTTTGGCAATAGGATTGTGAATTTAAAGAGGAAAATTGGGGGTTTTGGCCTAATGTTTCATAATATGAATATTTGAGTTTTGAACATCGATTTGGAGTCGGAATTGAGTAAAATTAGTATGGTTGGACTCATAATTGAATGGGTTGTCGGATTTTTTGAGTTTTATCGGGTTTCGAGGTGCGGGCCTGGGCTGGACTTTTGGCCGATTTTGGGCTTTGATTCAAGATTTATTTTTTATGATTGGGATGGGTTCCCTTAGCCTTGTTTGATGTATTTGAGTTGTTTTTGGTTAGTTTCTAGCCGTTCAGAGGTCAGAACACGGGTGTTGGCATCTTTGGAGCATCGCTTGGCTCGCTCGGCATTAGTATTGGTTTGTTCGAGGTAAGTAACTCTTCTAAACTTAGTGTTGAGGGTATGAAACCCCGAATTACGTGCTAAGTGATTGAGGTTGAGGTGACGCACATGCTAAGTAACGGGCGTGTGGGTGTGCACCCTTTGAATTGGGACTTCGTTGTTTTTATAGCACTGTTTAGTGGCCCTATTTTGTTGACATCTGTGTTTTCACCATGTGATTAAGTAACTGAGCTGTCAATCATGCTAGATATCATGTTTAGACTTTTTGCTAATACTGTTAGGACCCATAGTGGTCGCTTCTTACTGTCATCTCACTGATTTCATTTATATTTCGTACTCTTTCATATTCATGCATTCATATTATATCTCAATCTCAGTTGTTATTTATTGATACATCATATCATTGTTTCAGGACTATTTTCATGACATTGTGAGCCCGTGGGTGAAACTGGAGAGAGTGATGACTGAGTGAGGCCGAGAGCCTGATTATAAGTGATAGTTATGGGATCGGGTTGCACGCCGCAACGGTTATATTGATGATTATTCTAGTGCTTGGGTTGCAGGAGCCCCTCTGAAGTCTGTACACATCCTAGTGAGCGCGGATGATATTATTGAGGGATGGATTTCCCTGGACATGGATTTGTCCGAAGTACTTGATACTTGGAGATGAATTTCTCCACAGGGTTGGATTGCCCTTTTTCCTCGATACTAGGTGACTTATAGTCAATGTTGTATATGTTCCGGGGTGGATTTCCCTGGGCCGTATGGGCCATATACAATACCGAGTGGTTGAGCATGATGAGTGGAAAGCGTGAGATAGTGAGATTGAGTACTCTGAGAGTGTGAGTACGTGATTCATCTCTGAGATGCATGTCATTGGCATGCACACATGACATACAGGCATAGAGATGCATTTTCCTCATACTGTACGGTATCACGTCATTCATGACTTTTCATACATATTGATATGTGGGAATAAAGAGGTATTTCACACTTGCTATCTGGAGTGAAAATGAAACATCTTATTTATTTTGGAAAGGGTTTTGGAAAAATTATAGTTTTCAAACTATCTCACATATTTCTGACGATTTTGGTAAAGGATTTGAGTTTTCATCGATATTTTCGGAAACACTAGGAAAAAGCGGAGTATCTTATCTCTGAGTTACTTTCTTATGTAAATGCTTTACTTTTTTATGGATTATTGTTGGCTATTAGTGTTGGACCCGGCCATGTTCCAGCTCGTCACTACTTTCAACCTAAGGTTATGTTTGTTGAACTAATTCCAACAACAATTATTAAAGCAATTTAAGTAAAGAAAAATCATAATCTTATACATTCCCCTAGAACTGATAGTACAAATGATGAACTTCTAAGAATAGAATATACAAAGCTAGTATGAAGTAAATACATCATCTGTTTGAAAAGTACATAAACAGAGTTTTATGAATCTAAGGCTACCATGAACAAGAGGCAGCTACAACCGGAATGGTGGTACATCTTCAGATCCAGCTCCCAACGAACGCAGCAACATCAGAAGCCAGCATCTGCACGCAAGGTGCAGAAGTGTAGTATGAGTACAACCGACTCCATGTACTCAATAAGTAACAAACCTAACTTTAAGGTTGAAAGTAGTGACGAGCTTGTACCAAGGTCGGGTCAAATTACAATAACCAACAATAGTTCATAACAAAATAAAACAAGTAATACCATAAGTAACTCAACGATCAAATGCTCAACAAAACATGATTTCTAAAAATAGTTCTGCCTTTCAAGTACTTCAATGAAAACCCAAATCTATTACCGAAATTGCCAAAAATTGGCATGACCCAAAAATCCGACCACAAGCGTCATGATGGAACTTATTCTCTAAGACTAAGTAAGCCGATTATAATCATAATTCAAGACATTTGTTTTTTAAAACATATATTTTAATACAACCTCCCAAGACTGGTAATATCGAGTCACGAACTCTAACTGAATACATTGAATGATCTCGAGGACTGAATGTACAATACTGTTCGAATAAGAAATTAACAGTACAATAAAATGAAAAGAATCCAAGGGACTGCGAGGACCAAGCAGTCCTACCTTGAATCCTTGCGATCATACTCAAATCTCTGTCTGAATCCGATATCTTCAATACCTGGCTCTGTACAAAAATGTGCAGAAGTGTAGTATGAGTACACCACGGTCGGTACCCAGTAAGTATCAAGACTAACTCGGTGAAATAGTGACGAGGTACAGTCAATACACTCACTAGTCAAATAACCCGTGCAATATAGCATAAAATAGTAATAGAAAACAAATAGCAGTGATAGCAACAACAATCAACTAGTGATTTAAACTGCGAGGCAACAGGAACACTATAAATATTGCTCAAACGAATAATAAACACAAGTACAACCAATTAATCAACTCCTCCAAGATATACATATTTTATTTATAATTATTTCCAATAAAAGTCTCTAGAATATAATCATTTTCAATAAATATATTTCGAATATACTTCCTTCAAATAAATATCTTTCCATTATAATTCTTTCAAATAAATATCTTTCGAATATACTTCTTTCAAATAAATATCTTTCTATTATAATTCTTTCAAATAAATATCTTTCGAATATAAGAATTTCAAATAACTATCTTTCAAATATAATTCTTTCAAGTAAATATATTTCAAATATAATTCTTTCAAGTAAATATCTTTCAAATATAATCCTTCCAAATAAAAGTCACCATGTGACACCTCATTTAACTTTCCTGGCGTAAGAAATATATTGAACATATCACATCAAATGGCACGGCAATACCTTTGTGCACTTGTCTCATTCTCACCCAATATATATATATATATATATATATATATTTTGTGTGTGTGTGTGTGTAGACCAAAACAATTAGCACGGCAACACCCTTCGTGTATTTATCTCTTTCTTACCATGCATACATATAACAGTACCAACTAGGTGGGAGAAAAGTCAATAACAATAAAAGAAATAAAGTGGGAGGCACACAGTAAGCAACAATGACTACAAGTCACATAGAAAATATAGGTGCACAATAACATCTCAAGATAAAGGCATGAATGTATACACAACAAAACGCTATCACAATATAATGTATGTCTCTCGTCCTCGCCTTCACGGAAACACCCTTCGTGCCATGAATATATGATAATTTAACAATAATGGCATGGCATCACCCTTCGTGCTTTTATTCTCATCCTCACATGATAATATAAATGAAATGGCACAGTATCACCCTTCGTGCTTACACTCTCAATGGCACGGCATCACCCTTCGTGCCTTACACTCTCAACTGGCACACCATCACCCTTCGTGCTTTACACTCTCCCTCACATGATAATATAATTCAAATGGCACAGAATCACCCTTTGTGCTTTATACTCTCAAATGGCACGACATCACCTTTCATGCTTTACACTCTTCCTTACCAAGCGCATGTATGTCATTAACAAGCAAGGTAGGAAGCATAAATAACATCAAGGAGAGTGTTTAATCCAAAACACAATACTATAATTTATATCACAATTTTCCACTGACCACAACCAAATTCCAAATATGTAGCAGAATCAATACATTTCTCAACAAATAGTCCAAGGCTCCATACAACGTATATAAAACCTCAAAACAATCAACAGAGGTGAAAAATACTCTGTATAGGGAAACACCTTCATTAATCCAAATTATTGATAATTATATTAACTTCTCAATTTAAACTTATTTTATAAATATTTGCAGATAAGGATTCCATCATGAATTTATTTCCAAGAAAAATATCAAATCAACAAACACACAGAATTCACAAAAAATCCAAGTGACAACAACACCAAATTATTATATAAAATACTAACTCGACAAATAAGGAATGAGGCGTGATAATTTAAGGATTTACCAAATGCCAAAAATTATCCAATTTAATACATAAGGATGCCTAAAACTTTAAACCAATAAAATTTGCACATATAAGCCCGAGTACGTACTCGTCACCTCGCGTACACGACTTCCAATCACACAATTTTCACATAAGACTCAATGCCTAAGGGGTAATTCCCCCACTCAAGGTTAGGCAAGATACTTACCTTTTTGATTATATGCCAATATTCCAAAATCGCCTTCTTGCTTGAATTGACCTCCAGACAACTCAAATCCCAATGTTTTCCTTGAAAAACTCTCGAAAACTCGCCTCACCCGAGCTTCCTTGGTTCCAAAAATGGAAGTATGAGACAAATTTAGGCTTTATTCTGCCGTCCAGGGGTTTGTTCTTCGCGTTCGCGGTGAACAGATTCTCCAACAGCCATTTTCAAACTCTTCTCCGACAGCCTCTAGTATAATGATCATAACCTTTTGTACAAAACTCCAAATGATAAATGGTTTAATTTTATAACTACTAGACTCCATGGACTATAACTTTTATTTGTTACTCATCTCCCCATTCCTTATAGATTGCGAGATATAAGCTTCCAAAGTCAGCCCTGTGCAACAGAGATTTCCAAACTCTTCCTATATAGCATGTAGTGTATCTACCATAACTTTTGGTACACAACTCCAAATGAAAAGTGGTTAATCTTTCTGAAAACAAGATACAAAGGGCTAGAACTTTCATATTTGGATCATCTCCAAATTCCTTATAGATTGCGAGATATGAGCCTCCAAAGTTAGACTATTGCAACAGAGATTTCCTTCTTTGCGAACGCGAAGAACAAAATCTCAGAATCCAAATCCTTTTTCACGAACGCGAGACACTCCTCGCGAACGCGAAGAACAACACCAAATATCAGAAAATCAGCATCCAAAGTAGCCCAAAATGATCTGAAACACACCCGAGGCCCTCAGGACCCCAACCAAATATACCAACAAGTCCTAAAATATCATACGAACTTAGTCAAAACCTCAAATCGCATCAAACTTTGCTAAAAATATGATTCACACCCCAATTCAAGCCTAATGAAACTAAGAAATTCCAACTTCTACATTCGATCCCGAAACCTATCAAATCAAGTCCGATTGACCTCAAAATTTGCACACAAGTCATAAATGGCATAACAGAGCTATTCCAATTTCTAGAATCGAATTTCGATGCCGATATCAAAAAGTTAACTCCCCGATCAAACTTTCAAACTTAACTTACTATTTTCTTCATTTCAAGCCTAATCAATTACGAACATCCAAATAAATATCCAGACACACTCCTAAGTCCAAAATTACCATACGAAGCTATTGACATCATCAAAAATTCATTTCGGAGTCGTTTGCTCAAAAGTCAAACTCTGGTCAAACTTTAGAAATTCAAGCTTTATAAAATCAAACCTTTTATTTTATTTTAGTTTTTCAAAAACTAACGGGAAACGTTGCCTACACACCTCGGAATAACTTCAAATTTTGTACATAAGTCATTTATATTGTTATGAAGATGATCGAACTCTCGGAATCCAAATCGGGACCTGGTATCAACAAAAATCTAATTATGGCCAAATTTAAAAATTCTTTAAACCTTTAAATTTCTAGTTTCCGTCAAATGGCGATAATTCCAGCTAGGGACTTCCAAATTTGATTCTAGGCATACGCCCAAGTCCCAAATCACGATTCAGATACACCAAAATCATTAAAACACTGATCTGAATTCGTTTTCTCAAAATATTGACCGAAGTCAACTCATATGAGTTTTAAAGGAAAACTTTCATATTTTCTTTGGTGTTTCACATAAAATTTTCCGAAAAAAGATACGGATTGCACACGCAAAATCGAGGAAGGCTGAATGGATCTATTTGAGGTCCCGGAATACATAAATGAAAGTTAAAATTAAAAACAAATGACATATCGGGTCATCACATTCTCCATATCTAAAACTAACGTTCGTTCTCGAACGTGGAAAGAATTTTTCTAAGGTTATCAAATTGTTGATTTTTCTCTTACACATATACTCACAAGTGATTATACATCACCGCAATCGACATACGTCTGACCACACCTTCTCAATTGAGATTATTTCTTTTATCCACATTTATAACTTTAAAACCAAATTCCGTATACTCGAAACATTTTCAAAAAAAATTCATATCAACGCACGGTATTAACCTCAACCGATGGTAGAAACTCGTGCCTATGCACACATCATACGTATGCCCATAACCACATCTCTGGTCTTAATAGTTGTTCATAATGTAACGACCCGATTGACCGTTTTGAGCATTTGCACTTTGCTTGGTTGTTTGAGGGTATGAGTAGCTCTGTATGATGTATAATGACTTATGTGCATCGTTGATTTTGGTTTTTAGGTTATTCGGAATAGATTTGGAGGAATGATTCTCAGCTAGAAGCTTTAAATTTGAAAGGTTTGACCAAGTTTTGATTTTGGAGTAATTGACCTCAGATTGGATTTATGATGGTTCTGTTAGCTTCATTGGGTGATGTTGGACTTATGAGCCCGTCCGGATTGTGATTTGGAGGTCCGTGGTTGAATTTGGCTCGAAATGGCAAAAGTTAAAATTTTGGAATGTTTGACCGGGAGCGGGCTTTTTGATATCGGGGTCGGATTCCGATTCCGATTCCGGATGTTGGATTAGGTTCGTAATGCCGAATGTGACTTGTGTGAAAAATATGAGGTCAATCGGACATGATTTGATAGGTTTCGACATCGGTTGTGGAAGTTTCAAGTTTCAAAGTTCATTGAATTCGAATTGACGTGTGATTAGTTGTTTCGATGTTGTTTTGTGTGTTTTGAGGCCTTGAGTAGGTCTGTGTTATGTTATGGGGATTGTTGGTATGTTTGGACAGGGTCCCGAGGGGCTCGGGCATGATTCAGATTGATTTCGGATAATGTTTCTTTATTTTGGTATTGCTGTGTTCTGCTATTTTCTGGTATCTCATTTCTTCATCGTGTTCGCGTGGCAAGTGTCGCGAATGCGTAGTGCATTTGGATGGCAGCAACAAATTGTTCTACGCATTCGCGAGTAATGGTCTGCGTTCGCATAGTGTTGGGGAAAGTCTTCTTCGTGTTCGCGTATGATGGATTGCGGACGCATAGGGTTGAGCTGGAGGCCTTCTTCATTGCGTTCGCATTGTTGGATCTGCGTTCGCGAAGGTCTGAGCCAGCTGTGAGTCATATTCGCGAGGTTTTTACCGTGAACATGAAGTGTATTATGGTGGCAGATTATCTTGTTCATCGCGAACGCGATGGTGTTGACGCGTTTGCATAAGAGTATGCCTTGGCAGAAGTATAAATTACTCTATTTCAGGGGTTTCAGCCATTTTTGGATTTTGGGAGTTATGGAGCTCGGATTGAGGTGATTCTTGGAGCAATTTTCATCTTGTGGATTAGGGTAAGTGTTCTCTACTCATTTTTGAGCTTATATCATGAATCTACCTTCGTGTTTGGCAATTGGATTGTGAATTTTATAGAGGAAATTGGGGGGGTTTTGGCCTAAAGTTTCATAATATGAATTTTTGAGTTTTGAACATCGAATTAGAGCCGGATTTGAGTGAAACTAGTATGGTTGGACTCGTAATTTAATGGGTTGTCAGATTTTATAAATTTTGTCGGGTTTCGAGGTGCGGGCCCGGGTTGGGCTTTTGGCCAATTTTGGGCTTTTGATTCAAGATTTGATTTTCCGATCGAGATTGATTCCTTTAGCATTGTTTGATGTACTTGAGTTGGTTTTGGTTAGTTTCAAGCCGTTAGGAGATCGCTACGTGCGTGATGGCTTCTTTGGAGCATCGCTTGGCTTGCTCGGCATTGTTATTGGCTTGTTCGAGGTAAGTAACTCTTCTAATCTTGGAGCTAAGGGTATGAACACTGAATATATATGTTATGTGAATTGCTGGGAGGTGACGCACATGCTAGGTGACGGGCGTGTGGGAGTGCACCATAGAAATTGTGACATAATTGTTTCCGTGGAATTTTGTAGTTAAATAGTCTTGGCATTTTCTATATAGTTTTATGTGCTATAGAAATTGAGTTGAGAATCGTATTGAAAATCATGTTGAGGCTATGTGCCAGTATTATTGGGGCCCACAGAGATCATATTGCTTTGAATTATTTGTTTTAAATTGAAAATTCATACTCAGTCATATTCATGTCGTTACATATCATATCTCAGTCTCTGTTGTTATTTATTGATACATCATATCATCATTTTCAGGATATTTTCATGACATTGTGAGCCCATGAGAGAGAGACTGGAGAGATTGATGGCTGAGTGAGGCCGAGGGCCTGATTGTGAGGATTATTATGTGGATCGGGGCTGCCCGCCTGCAACAAGCCTTATAGGCTTTATTATAGCACATAAGTTGTCCGAACACCCCTAGTGAGCACAGGTACCTACTAAGTGCGAGTGCCAAGTGTGAGTGATTTGGGAGGATTGAGTGACTGTGAGGCATGAGTGACTATGAGGATTGAGTGATTGGGAGGACTGATCGAAATGGTACTCTAAGAGTATGCATATGATTTTATCACTGAGTTGCATCGCATTGACATGCACATTTTACATACAGGCATAGAGATGTGTTTTCCTCATGCTGTACAATATCACATCATTCATAATTTCTCACACATGTTAAGAGAGGGGCTTAGTGATGCATTTGTTTTACACTGGTTATCTGGAAAGAAAAATGAAACATCTTATTTATTATTGAAAGGTTTTTGTTAAAATTATTGTTTTCAAACTTATTCATATTCTTGGAAACTCCGGTAAATGATTTGGGTTTTCATATTAAAGAAATCATGTTTTGTTGAGCATTTGATTGTTGAGTTACTTCTGGTATTACTTGTTTTATGTTGTTATGAGCTATTGTTGGTTATTGAAGTTGGGACCCCACCTAGGTATAAGCTCGTCACTACTTTAAACCTAAGGTTAAATTTGTTACTTAATCAGTACATGGGGTCGGTTGTACTGATACTACAGTTCTGCACATTGCGTGCAGATGTTGGTTGTTGTTGTTGTGCTCGATGGTTGCCAGATTTGAAGATGTACTTGCATTCCTGTTGTGGCTGCCTCTTGTTCATGTTAGCCTTAGATTTATAAAAACTCTGTTTATGTACTATTCAAACAGACTATGTACTTATTTCATTTCCGCTTTGTATACTCTATTCTTAGAAGCTCATGATTTGTACTACCAGTTCTTGGGAAAATGTATTGCTTTTAGATACTTTCTTTTAATTAGTTGCCTTATTAATTTCATTGGAATTGGATAGTTGGTAATTGGCTTAACTAGCGGGTTGGGGTTAGGTGTCATCACTACTAGTTGGATTTTAGGTCGTGACACATAATCAATTACAGCATCGCCAATTAACCTCATATTAACAAAAACCTCATTTCGAATTTTCACAACACTGACAGCAAAATGTGAGGCATGAAGACCTCATAACTATTTACCCGACTTAACAAGCCACATTTAACGCCGCCTGTGCACTCACCTCGTAGGCTAAAACTCAATATTTTCCTCACAATTATGGGTAAATATGCACAAAAACACATAAAAGTATTATCAAATAAGCCTAACAGGCATGACTCCTTATTAATACTATAGTACAAATTTTAATTTCACAAAAGGAGAATTTAAACTCATAAGTTTTTCACCACAAGGAACTCGTCCTTATATAATTTCCACCGCGACTTATAGCCCAGTGTAATTTTCACCGATACTACACTTCTTCACATTGCGTGCAGATGTTGGCTGTTGTTGTTGTTGTGCTCGATGGTTGCCAGATTTGAAGATGTACCTGCATTCCTGTTGTGGCTGCCTCTTGTTCATGGTAGCCTTAGATTTATAAAAACTCTGTTTATATAATATTCAAACAGACTATGTACTTATTTCATTTCTGCTTTGTAAACTTTATTCTTAGAAGCTCATGATTTGAACTACGAGTTCTTGGGGAAATGTATTGGTTTTAGATACTTTCTTTTAAATAATTGCCATATTAATTTCATTGGAATTGGATAGTTGGTAATTGCCTTACCTAGCGGGTTGGGGTTAGGTGCCATCACGACTAGTTGGATTTTGGGTCGTGACAGATTGGTATCAGAGCTCTAGGGTCATAGGTTCTACAAGTCATGAGCAAATGCCTAGTAGAGTCTTGCGGATCGGTATGATGACATCCAAACCTATATTTGAGAGGCTACATGACATTTAGGATATACTTCCCATCTTTCTTTCTTTCCTTATCGTGCGAAATTGATTCAGCTTGAAGCGTAACTCTTTGAATTCCTTCCACGCATTCATATACGCATGTGATCGCTCGGTATCTGCTGTGCAATGACGGTTTGTGATTCCATGGTTGAGGTGCGAGATGTGATCTTGGCGTGCTGATGATTGGCCAGTCTGGAGGAGTTGAGTTCGAGTTTTGACTGTAGCTGGAGCACGAAGATTTCGATTGTGTGAGCACGTGATTTTGGGACTTATATATCCGTTGGTGTCCCTATTAGTGGAAAATATGATTGGATGACTATGTGGTGAGTATGATGTGACTGCGAGGTGTGTTCAGATTGTTCGAATATGACGACAATAGTTTAATTGAGATGTAGCAAGGACTATTGGGTGTTTGATTTATGTCTTGATTTGGCATATGGCCTCGAGTTGTAGGTGTGTTGAAGGATCTCTCATGTTGTTTAGTTGTGGAGTGAAGTAGATTCTCATGTCTTGTTGATGTGTTCAGAATCAAGAAGAATAAGTGATTGCGTAGTAGTCGTGACTGTGGAAGGGTATAGAGAGATATCGGTTGAGCCAGAGCAGGCGGGTTATCTCCTGCAAGGTGTCCTCGGGTTGTGTGGTCCTTCTGATGTTTTATAGAGAGTTCTCTTTTACTAGTGAATGATATATGTTACAATTTGAGTTTGGTTCGCTTGTGGAAGCTGGCTTGACTATTACAAGGGTGAATGCGAGATTTGCAGACGATTTGAGGTATTATATGGTTTGTGTTACATGGGCTTGCGAAGGATTTGGTTGAATTTCAGTGCGGGATTTTGGCAGTAATTAAGTATGGGTATCGTGATGTTATCGACTATTTTGTTCTATGGCTTTGAGCCAAGTGGGGGAGTTTGCTATCGACGAGTCGATTGCACTGTTATGTGTCGTATTAGTTTCGGTTTGAGGTATACTGGTGAATCAGTTATGACTTGCAGAGGTCGATATCGAGGATGACTCGGGTAAAGAAATTTCTGGATACAAGTTGTATTTCACCCTATGGGTATATGGGAATCATAAAATAATTGAGTGGTTATTCGCAAAGGATGTAGTGTACACGGATTAGGAATTTTCTCGAATTCTTAGGAGTGTGGGTTACTCCTTATTCCCTTGGGTGTTGGTGTACTATTGGGGCACAGGTCGTTCGGTCCGTTTGGTCGTTTCAATTGAGATTTGAAGTAGAGTGGATGGCTCTCGAGAATGGTTCTAATGGATTCAAGAATTATATGTAGAAATTGAGAATTTCGGATTAGCATATGGCTAGGATCTGATATTTGCATGGGATGATATCAAAACTTGTGGCATTTTTATATCATGGTGGATTATGCATTTCAGTATCAAGAAGGTGAAGGAAACAAATTTAAATTCACAGAAGGTATCTTCAGACTGGGTATCTCGATTGTGGTACTTTTGTGGTGCTTAAGAGAGCATTCAGCGGCTTATGAGCCTTAGGGTGGTGTGGTTATATGATAGGATCTCGTGTAGTGAATTTTTGTTGAGAATTGAGGTATTATGGCGAGGAGAAGAATCAATTTGAAGGTAATTCAGAAGGAACTCAGAAAAATAGGACAGCTTGGTAGTAGGTTGAATCAGCAAAATAATGGATATAATCGGTTCTTTGGGTGCTTGTGATATGGTGGGTTTTTACAAGTGCTTCGTGGAAATGCTCTTGGGATTTGGCGACCTGCGTGGCTGGGTTAAGTTAGAGAGATTCAGTTCTGATAGTTTGGTTATGTACAAATGGACTTCGAAGGGTTCTCAATGGTTTTACCACGATTCGAGGAGTATATTTCTTACCGGTGTAAGGAATATGTTGCTTATTGGGATTTTTCTCCGGGATGAGATCAATGGAGGATTCTGACTGATCGGGTATGTATTCTGCTTGTGACTCAAAGTTGATTATGAGATTCGTGTACTCTTCGCATGATGGCATGGTATATGTGGTTTGTTGTGTGGAATTGAGATTTGCTTGAGCGAGGTCACAATTCAGTTTTGAAGGGAAGGTCATAGAATTCTTAGGCAGCATGGGAAGTTTTAGACGACGAGGTAAATGATATTTCTATTTGGTATGGCTTGATGAGAGTGTACATTTCATAAGGGGCAATATTTTTGGATTTATGGGTACTTCACTAGTATTGCGGCACTCTCCTGGTTGATCGACTGTTGATATTCAAATTTTTCCAGGTGGCACGGAAGAATTTTAAAAGTATTTCTCGTGGGATGATAGTGTATGAGAGAGGTGTTAGGCATTCGGGCGGTGGGGATGGAATCAAATATGGTGATTCGCGTGTTCTATGGATTTGGAGATTGGGAGTTCTCAGGAGCAGAGTGTTTCATGGTTGTGGACTGTGAAGTTGTGGCCGGAGCCAGTCATATGATAGAATGTGTTATGATTCAGTCATTGTGGACTTTCAGAGGTTATTTATCTATCTGTGGGTGACTAGAGATGATTTGGGAGTCCATTGGTAGGCCCAATTAGGATGTGTATTCTACACTCAGCCGAATTGGTTGGCTTCATACTGCTATTGTTGAAGGATGTGCCATTCGGTTGATGTGGAGCTTATTCGTGTTCTGAAAAGATCTGTGAGTTACTCCTCAATGCTATGAGGAGTTGTGATTCGTTGGTTACATGCACATATGGTGCAGTTCTATTGTGGCCTTAGAGCGGAATTTGAGCGAGAAGAGTATTGGGTATTGCTTGGTTGATGGCGTATTAACCTATACCGGGTTTCGGAACATAAATACGGATCCGATATCCAAAAATTCAAACATTGGTTAAATATTTCAAAGTCATTAAGCCTTTTACTTTCAAATTTCAACAAAGTGCGATAACCCGATCTAGGGACTTCCGAATTCGAGTCCGGGCATACGCCAAAGTCCTAAATCACGATACGGACCCACCAGGACTGACAAAATACGAATCTGGTGTCCGTTTGCTCAAAACGTTGACCGAAGTCAACCCAAAAGGATCTTAAGGCAAAAATTTCATATTTTCTCAGTTTTTAACATAAAAGCTTTCTGGAAAAAAACCCAGATTGTGCACACAAATCGAGGTGGGTTAAGATGAGGTATTTAAGGCTTTAAAGCGCAGAATTAAGTTCTAAAACATAAGATGACGTATCGGATCATCATATGCTCCACCTCTAAAACATCCGTTCGTCCTTGAACAAACATAGAAAAGTACTTGGGCTGGTGAAACGGTGGGGATATCTACTCCGCATGTCTGACTCGGACTCCCAAGTAGCTGTCTCGATGGGCTGACCTCTCCACAGCACTTAGACTGAAGGATAACTCTTCGACCTCAACTGACGAACTTGTTGGGTTAGAATAGCCATCGGCTCCTCCTCGTAAGTCAAATCCTTATCCAACTGGACATAGCTGAAATCTAACACGTGAGATGGATCGTTGTGATACTTCCGGAGCATCGAAAGATGGAATATTGGATGAACTCCTGATAGGCTGGGAGGCAAGGCAAGCTCAGAAGCAACCGCCCCAACACGTCGCAACACCTGAAATAGGCCGATAAACCTTGGGTTTAGCTTGCCCTTCTTTCCGAACCTCATAACACCCTTCATAGGTGACACCCGGAGCAAGACCCGTTCCCCAACCAGGAATGCAACATCACGAACCTTTCGATTTGCATAACATTTCTCTCTGGACTGGGCTGTGCGTAGTCGATTCTGAATCACCTTAACCTTTTCCAAAGCATCATGAACCAAGTATGTACCCAATAATATAGCCTCGCCTGGCTCGAACCAACCCACTAGAGACCAACAACGCCTACCATACAGAGCTTCATACGGTGCCATTTGGATACTCGACCGATAACTGTTATTGTAGGCAAACTCTGCAAGTGGCAAGAATTGATCCCAAGAACCTCCAAAATCTATCACACACGCACGTAGCATATCCTCTAATATATGAATAGCGCGCTCAGACTGATTGTCCGTCTAAGGGTGAAATGATGTGCTCAAATCCACTTGAGTACCCAACTCATGTTATACGGCCCTCTAGAACCGTGATGTAAACTGTGGAGCCCGGTTAGAGATGATGTATACCGATACGCCATGAAGCCTGACGCTCCCGCGGATATAAACTCGGGCTAGCTAGTCGAAAGAATAGGTAGTCATTATAGGAATGAAATGAGCTAACTTGGTCAGCCTATCCATAATCACCCAAATTGCATCAAACTTCCGATGAGTCCATGGAAGCCCAACAACGAAATCCATAGTGATCCGCTACCATTTCCACTTTGGAATCTCTAACTTTTGAAGCAATCCACCTGACCGCTGACGCGCATACTTTACCTTCTGGCAATTCAGACACCGATCTACATATTCCACTATGTTCTTATTCATCTTCCTCCACCAGTAATGCTGGCTCAAGTCCTGGTATATCTTCGCGGTACTCGGATGAATGGAGTATTGCGAGCTGTGAAGCTCCTGGAGAATCAACTCATGCAACCCATCTACATTGGGCACACATAGCCTGCCATGCATCCTCAATGCACCATCATCCCCAATAGTGACCTCCTTAGCATCACCGTGCTGAATGGTGTCCCTAAGGACAAGCAGATTGGGGTCGTCATACTGACACTCCCTGATACGATCATAAAGAGAAGACCGAGAGACCGCACAAGCCAATACTCGACTCGGCTCAGAAATATCCAATCTCAAAAACTGGCAGGCTAATGCATGAACATCCAATGCCAATGGACTCTCTGCTGCTGGTAGATATGCTAAACTCCCCAAACTCTTTGCCCGATGACTCATAGCATCGGCCACCACATTGGCCTTCCCCGGATGGTACAAAATGGTGATATCATAATCCTTAAGTAGCTCCAACCACCTCCGCTGACGCAAGTTAAGATCGTTCTGTTTGAACAGATGTTGCAAACTCCGGTGATCAGTGTTGATCTCACAAGGGACATCGTACAAATAGTTCCGCCAAAACTTCAAGGCATGAACAATAGCTGCTAACTCAAGATCATGCACATGATAGTTCTTTTCATGCACCTACAGTTGTCTGGACGCGTAGGCAATCACCCTACCATCCTGCATTAACACCGCACCAAGACCAATCTGCAACGCATCACAATATACAGTATAAGACCCCAAACTTATAGGCAATACCAATAATGTGGCTATAGGAAAAGCTGTCTTAAGCTTCTGAAATATCTCCTTACACTTCTCTGTCCACCTGAACGGAGCACCCTTCTAGGTTAGCCTGGTCATAGGTGCTGCAATAGATAAGAATCCCTTTACAAAACAACGGTAATACCCTGTCAAACCAAGAAAATTCCGAATATCCGTAACTGATGACGGTCTAGGCCAACTCTTCACTGCTTCCACCTTCTTCGGATCCACCCTAATCCCATCACTCGATACTACATGACCCAAGAATGCCACTGAGTCTAGCCAAAACTCACACTTTGAAAATTTTGCATATAACTTCTTTTCTCTCAAGCTCTGAAGCACAGTCCTCAGGTGCTGCTCATGATCCTCCCTAGTCCGGGAGTACACCAGAATGTCGTCAATAAACACAATGACGAATGAGTCAAGATAGGGCCGGAACACACTGTGCATCAAGTGCATAAAATCTACTGGGGCATTGGTCAGCCCAAAAGACATCACAAGGAATTCGTAGTGACCATACTGAGTCCTGAAAGCAATCTTCGGGATATCTGGCTCCTGAACCTTCAACTAATGATAGCCGGAACGTAAATCAATCTTGGAAAACATCCTGGCATCCTGTAGCTTATCAAATAAATCATCAATACGAGGCAATGGATACATGTTCTTCACTGTAAATTTGTTCAACTAGCGGTAATCAATACACATCCGCATAGAACCATCCTTCTTCTTCACAAATAAGACAAGAGCACCACAAAGCGACACACTGGGCCGTATGAAGCTGGTGCTGGAATCATGCTGACCATGGTACTCTTCACAAATGCGAGCCTGTCAGGATTGGGGAATGTTTGCAAATGCGAACACTGATCTCGCAATTGGGAGATCAGACACCAGTTACCAGAAATTGTAGAACCAACTAAGTTTTCTAAGTCCAAACCACTCTGTAGCCTATCTGAAAAGCACCTGAGCCCTCGGGGCTCCAAACCAAATATGTACACAAGTCTAACATCATCATACCAACTTGCTCGCGCGATCAAATTGCCAAAATAACACCTAGAACTACGAATTGACCACCAAATCAAATGAAATTTTCAAGAAAACTTTGAAACTTCTATTTTCACAACCGGATGTCCGAATCACGTGAAACCAACTTCCTTTTTTTTGCCAAATTTAATAGACAAGTCATAAATATAGTATAAGACCTATACCGGGTTTCGGAACCAAAATATGTACCTGATATTCAAAAAGTCAAACATTGGTAAAACATTTCAAAGTCATTAAGCCTTTAACTTTCAAATTTCAACAAAGTGCGATAACTCGAGCTAGAGACTTCCAAATTCGATTCTGAGCATACGCCCAAGTCCCAAATCACGATACAGACCCACCGGGGCCGTCAAAACACAAATCTGGATCTGTTTGCTCAAAATGTTGACCGAAATCAACTCAAATGGATCTTAAGGCAAAAATTTCATATTTTCTTAGTTTTAACATAAAAGCTTTCCAGAAAAACACTTGGACTGTGCGCGCAAATCGATGAGGGTTAAGATAAGGTATTTAACGCTTCAAAAAGCAGAATTAGGTTCTAAAACATAAGATGACCTATCAGGTTATCACACACATTAAACAACATTAAAACATGAAACGCACCCCAATTCAAGCCTAATCAAAACTAACGAATTCCAACTTCTACGACTGATGCTGAAACCTATCAAATCAATTCCGATTGACCTAAAATTTTGCACACAAATCATAAATGACATAACGGACCTATTAAAATTTCCGGAACCAGAATCCAAGACCTATAAACACAAAGTCAACTCTCGGTCAAATTGCTCGATTTCTAAAACTTCAAAATTTTCAACTTTAGCCGTATCAAGCCAAATTTGACTACGGACTCCCAAATAAATATCCGGACACACTACTAAGTCCAAAATTACCATACTGAGCTATTAAAATTGTCAAAATTCTATTCCGGGTCATTTACACATAGGTCATCATACGGTCAATTACTTCAATTTAAGCTTTTAATCTTGGAACTAAGTATCCCAATTCATTCCAAAACATCCCCAACAAGTTACATAATCACAATTGAGCAAATATAAGCAGTAAGTCGGGGAGCGAGGTTGTAATACTCAAAATTACCGGTTGGGTCGTTACATCTTTCCCCTCTTAAACAAACATTTGTCCTTGAACGGGTTTAGAATCATACCTGGAGTCTCAAATATGTGTGGATATCTGCTCTGCATTTCCCGCTCAATCTCCCAAGTAGCTTCTCTGACTGGCTGGCCTCTCTACTGCACTTTCCCTGAGGCTATATTATTTGACCTCAACTTTCGAACATGCCGATCCAAAATGGCCATCGGCTCCACATCTTAAGTCAAATCACCATCTAACTGAACTATGCTGAAGTCCAAAACATGAGACGGGTCGACAACATACTTTCGGAGCATGGATACATGAAACACTGGAGGGACACTCGATAGACTAGGCGGCAATGCAATTTTATAAGCCACATCTCCAATCCTTTGTAGCACCTCAAAAGGACCAATATACTGAGGGTTCAACTTGCCCTTCTTCCCGACCTCATAACACCCTTCATAGGCAAAACTCTAAGTAATACCTTCTCCCCCACCATGTAAGCAACATCACGAACCTTCCGATCGGCGTAACTCTTCTGTCTCGATTGTGCCATGCGAAGCCGATCCTGAATCAACTTGACCTTGTCCAAAGCATCATGAACTATGTCAGTACCCAATAGCCTAGCCTCATCCGGCTCAAACCAACCCATCGTAGACCGACATTGTCTCCCATACAAAGTATTATATGGAGCCATCTAAATGCTCGATTGGTAGTTGTTGTTGTATGCAAACTCTGCAAGCGGCAGAAACTCATCCCAAGAATCCTCGAATCTATAACACAAGCACGCAACATATCTTCCAATATCTGAATAGCACGCTCGGACTGTCCGTCCGTCTGAGGATGAAATGTTATACTCAACTAAACCTGTGTGCCTAATTCTCGTTGAACTGCTCTCCAAAAATATGATGTAAACTGCGTGCCCCGATATGAAATGAAGGACACTGACACACCATGAAGGCGAACAATCTCGCGGATATAAATCTCAGCCAACCGTTCCAAAGAATAAGTAGTCCCAACAGGAATAAAATGCGCGGACTTGGTCAAACGATCACCCAAATAGCATCAAACTTCCTCGAGGTCCGTGGGAGTCCAACTACGGAGTCTATGGTGATACGCTCCCATTTCCACTCCGAAATTTCAAGCCTCTGAAACATTTCACCCGGTCTCTGGTGCTCGTACTTCACGCACTGAAAATTTAGACACCGAGCTACAAACCCCACTATATCTTTCTTTATCCTCCTATACCAATAATGTTACCTCAAGTCCTGATACATCTTTACGGCACCCAGATGAATGGAATACAGGAAAGTGTGGGCCTCCTCATGAATCAACTCATGCAACCCATCTACATTGGGTACACAAAGCCGACCTTGCATCCTCAACACCTCATCATCTCCAATAGTAACACCCTTGGCATCACTGTGCAGAACTATGTCCTTAAATACAATCAAATTAGGGTCATCATATTGATGCTCTCTGATGCGATCATATAAGGAAGAACGAGAAACCACACAAGCTAGAAATTGTATGGGCTCTGAAATATCTAATCTTAAGAACTGGTTGGCTAAGGCTTGAACATTTGTTGCAAGAGGTCTCTCACCAAAAGGAATAAAATGCAAGACTACCCATACTTACTGCCTTTTTACTCAAGGCATCGTCCACCACATTGGCCATTCCGGGATGATACAAAATGGCAATATCATAGTCCTTTAGCAGCTTCAACCACCTACGTTGTCTCAAATTTAGATCCTTTTGTTTGAATAAGTGTTGTAGACTCGGATGATCTGTAAATACCTCACAAGACACATCGTAGAGGTAATGCCTCCAAATCTTCAACGCATGAACAATCGCTGTCAATTCCATACCGTGAATAAGATAGTTCTTCTCATGGGGCTTCAACTAACGCGAAGAGTAATCAATCACTCTCCCTTCCCGCATCAAGACACAACTAATACCAATCTGAGAAACATCACAATACACAGTATAAGAACTGGATGCCAAAGGCAAAATTAGAACCGGAGATGTGGTCAAGGCAGTCTTGAGATTCTGAAAGCTCTCTTCACACTCATCAGACCACCGGATGGAGTACCCTTCTGGGTCAATTTGGTCATAGGCACTGCTATGGACGAGAAACCCTCCACAAAGCGACGATAATATCCAGCCAAGTAGAGAAAACTCTGAATCTCAATAGCTAAAGATGACTTGGGGAAACTCTGAACCGCCTTTATCTTCCTCGGATCGACATTAATACCCTTACTAGACACCACGTGTCCCAAGAATGCAACTGAATTAAGCCAGAACTCACACTTGGAGAATTTGGCATACAATTTCTTCTCCCTCATCCTCTGTAGTACAATCCTCAAATGTTGTGCATGTTCCTCCTGGCTACGTGAGTACACCAGGATATCATCAATGAATACAATGACAAAAGAATCAAGATATGACTGGAATACAATGTTCATCAAGTGCATGAATGTTGTTGAGGTGTTGGTCAGACCAAAAGACATCACAAGGAACTCATAGTGACCATAACGGGTCCTGAATGCCGTCTTCAGAATATCCAAGTCCTGAATCTTTGACTGGTGATACCCAAATCTCAAGTCAATCTTAGATAACACTCTAGCTCCATGTAGCTGGTCAAATAAATCGTGAATGCGTAGTAAAGGATACTTGTTTTTTATTTTAACTTTGTTCAACTGTCTGTAGTCGATGCACATTCGCATAGTACTATCCTTCTTTTTCACAAACAGAACTGGTGCATCCCAAGGCGACAAACTAGGCCTAATAAACCGCTTATCAAGGAGTTCCTAAAGTTGCTCTTTCAATTCTGCAGGTACCATATGATACAGAGGAATAGAAATGGGCTGAGTGCCCGGCACCAAGTCAGTACCAAAGTCAATATCACTATTGGGTGACATGCCCGGGAGATCTGCAGGAAACTCATCTGAAGAGTCTCGCACCACCGGAACCAAAACAATAGTAGGAGTATCTGCACGGAAATCTTTCACAAAGGCCAAATATGACAGACAACCCTTCCCAACAATCTGTTGGGCCTTCAAATAAGAAATCACCCTGCTGGGAACATAATCTAGAGAACCTGTCCACTCGATCCTCGACAATCCTGGCATTTCCAACGTCACGGTCTTAGTGTGACAGTCCAGAATAGCATGACATGGAAACAACCAATCCATTTCCGCTTCTGCGATTGTTCCTTCGTAGGTGCGACTCCGCTTCTGCGGACCACCTGCCCGCACATGTGACCACTGCCTCACTCTTCCCAGGCCGCTTCCACGCTCCCATGCTCACTTCTGCTAGCTCGCACATGCGATCAAAACTCCGCAGGTGCAATCACACCAGACCTGGTGCATTACAATAGTCCTTTAATTCCAAACTTGATCCGTTAACCATCCGAACTTCATTCGAAGCTCCCGGAACCTCAACCAAAAATACCAACAAGTTCTAAAATACGATACAGACTTAGTCGAGGCCACAAATCTCATTAAACAACATTAAAACACGAATTGTACCCCAATACAAGCCTAATCAAAACTATCAAATTTTAACTTCTACGATCGATGTTGAAACTTATCAAATCAAATCCGATTGACCTCAAATTTTGCACACAAGTCATAAATGACATAACGGACTTATTAAAAAATCCGGAACCAAAATCTGAGTCTGATAATCACAAAGTCAACTCTCGGTCAAACTTCTCAATTTCTAAATATGCTACTTTTCCAACTTTCGTTGTTCCAAGCAAAATTCGACTGCAGACTTCCAAATAAATATCCAGACACATTCCTAAGTTCAAAATCGACATACAGAGCCATTGGAACCATCAAAATTCTATTTCGGAGTTGTTTATACATAAGTCATTATCCGATCTATTATTTCAACTTAAACTTTTATTCTTGAGACTAAGTATCCCAATTCATTCCGAAACATCTCCGACAAGTCACAAAATCACAAATGAGCATAAAATAAGCACTAAATGGGGGAGCGGGGCTGAAATACTCAAATCGACTGGCCGGGTCGTTACATATTTGTGGCACCAGTTTCTGGGATTGTATTTGGGTTACATCGTTTATTAGTTTATCACTTTATTTTAGATTATTCAGTTTTATTGTTATCATTTGATTTGAATTGTTAAAAATGGCTAATAAGTATAGCTAATGTTGGCTTGCCTAGCAAATGAAATATTAGGCGCAATCACGATCCCGAGGGTGGAAATTCTGTGTCGTGACAGTATAGGGATATACTTAACAATCTCGTTCATATGTACGATCTGGTCAACTAGCAAGCATAGGTAATTCAGATTAATAGGTGTAATTACGACTCAATAGGATTGGTAAACCGATTAAATCCTGAAATATTCATCTCACTTGATTAAGTAAAATTCACAAACATTTGCTCTCTTGTTAGTTCAGCTTATTACTTATTTCATTTCTTCAATAATAGTTTAATCACAATCATCACTTTTGGATAACCTTGAGCAGATAATCGACTCGAGTTTGCATAGAAAACAATCAAAGAAATAAGTCTCGGCGGATTCCATATAGTCACTATATCTTGTCGATCAAGTATACTTGTGTGTGATTTTAGTTGCATTACCCCTCTTATTTGGATTGGATTTTGGTTGTAATTTCGTCAATTTGAAAACCGAAAATCTAAACTAAAATTTTTATATGCAATTCGAACTGCCTGAATGCGCACCATTAAAATGCAGTTGTCACGAGGAATGAAGAAAATCATCAAAAACTTGGTAACCCCTGATATTGCCAGGGTAAATATCTTTCATGTTTTTCCCCTGCCACATTTATATCTTTATTAGAAAGCTTAAGTAATTTTTCCCGGGTAAATGCATACTCATTTTGGTAACATTCCTATGTAGGAGTTATTCGATTAAGATATTTACCTTGCAAATTTTATATTGAATGCTTTTTGCTACATAATTTCACCTGCACACGTTTCTTGATATCTTTCTTCACGGTAACTTCTGTCTTTGAAAATATTAATATCTTGTTTCTCAGCTGGCCACCTCTAAACACCCTACAATTCATATTTGCATAAAATCAACCCACGAGAGAGAAAGAGACACATAGAGGATCCAAGTCATTGTTCAAAGGTTTTTAGGCCGAAGGAGATCAACCAAAGTAAGCTAAAAATTCGTGTCACGTTGTCTTTCTTGCTTGTTCCACTTTGTAGCATAACGTATATAAATTTGAAGTCAACAACCTCCTGTGTTTCTTCATTTCACAAAAACAAAAATAATTATGCCTCGGTCCTTAAAAAAAGTTGAGGTCAACGATAAGGATCCTTACTTTTTAATTTAAGTTCAAATCATGTTATCATTATATAGAATAAAATAAAAGTAAAAGAATAAGAGGATGATGATGATGATGATGTGATGATGATAGTAGTAATAGTAGTAGTAAAACAATTCTATAACAAGTCTAAAATCTAAGAGTTAATACCCTAAAACTCGCCTAAACTATATTACATTTGTCAGTTGCCTACCTAAACTATCACTTGTCCCCGAAAACCCCCAGAACTTTATCCTCCTTCATAATAATACCCCTCGTTGCTTTCTTACTAGTGCGTGTAATACATTCTCTAAATTATTTTAAAAATCTACATAGATATTTATTTAGCTTAATCTAAAAAATAGATTTAATTAAGATTTTAATACTCTTTATTATATCATTGTAAAACATTATATGGTAAAAATAAAAAAGGGGGCTAGGGTTAAAACTAGTGGGTCAATTATAAAAAACTCATTTTCTCTTTGCTCTCATCGGGCTATACTAATCTCTTAGTAGCGATTTTCTCCATTAAGATTAGTTCTAACTTTTTGAAAGACATTAAAACTCATGCTCTACAAATACTTGAAAGAGTATTCCTTTTTTGCAAATACATTTAGGTAAGAAATGAAGGATGGATAAAGCAAGAAAGATAAGAAATACACTCAGAAATAATAAGAGAGAGAAAGTTTCATATGGATTCAGATAAGAAAATGGAGAAGAAAGGTGATAACAACAAGGCCGGAGATTCAAACTAGAGTAAGAATTTGAGAAGTAAATGCGGAAGCAATAACAATAAGGAATTGAACAACTAGAATTAAAGTGCAGAAAATAAAGGATATGGAAAAATTCAAGGAAAGAATTCCAAGACCTTCCAAAAACGCAAGTTTTATAGCTTTGACAAGATCTAAGCAACAACGTTTTGATTTATTGATGAAATCAAATGCCTTTACTTAAAAAAAATCAACATAATAGATTCGGATCTTGACCACTTTATGTGTAACTTGAGATAAAAATTAATAACTCATATTAATCGCCTTCTAAGAATACCACAAAGTAATCAATGATATCACAATAAATAAGTTATCTTACTACCTTGAACTAAGAACTAGTAAAGGTCTAAAGATAAATCTCAAAGCATAAGTAACAAAGGTTCAAAAGAACTCTCAAAGTATAATATTCTTAATCAATAATGAAGTCCTCAATGAATGAGAATAACTCCTTATTTATAGGAGTAAAAGTCCTTAAAATTAGGTGGGGTGGCTGCTAAGGCATAAAAAGTCATTAAAATTAGGTTGGGTGGTTGCTAAAGAATAAGAAAAGTCATCAAAATTAGGTAGGATGGAAGGCCAAATCCCTTTGGGGCAGATTTGGACCTTAAAACTACTAGTCTGGGCCATTGGTTTGGATTCCAATTGGGCTCTTTTTCAAACACCCCCTTTTGGACCTCTTTTAAGCTCAATTTGAGCTTTTCGGGGTGCCCTTTTGCTGGATTTCAAGAGCCGAGTTCGGGATCCAATCTTCCTCCTCTTGGACTTCAATTTGGGCCACCAAATAATTATAAAACTTGTACAATTCATCTCATTTTGGCTTGAGCTCGTCCTCTATAATTAAATACTTCTTTATTTGTTATTGAAGTTTAACAACCTTAGTGTGCAACTCTTTAACTTGAGATCTAGTAAATGGCCTTCTTGGAGCTTCCAAAACTCTATCCTTGTCCTTGATGCTATCAAAAGGTTAAAAAATGAGGAAGGAAGGTCAAATATAAAAAAATGAAAAAATAAAAAGAAATATAAATTTCAAAAAAAGAAGGGCTAATTAGCCATTAGACACTATCATGTTGGCTATTTTAATGACCTTTTTAGTCTCCACGCTCTCTTGGGCGATTTATTACATACATTATGCAATATAAGCAACTAAGAGGTTTTATTATGAAGGGGGATATAGTTCAGGGGTTTTCGGAGACATGCGATAGTTTAGATAGGCAACACACAAAAGTTGTATAGTTTAGGCGGATTTTAGGGTATTAACTCAAAATTTACTCCTAACTAGTACTTCATCTGTTTCAATTTAAATGAGGTGATTTGACTCGGCACGGAGTTTAAGGAAAAAAAAGATTTTTGAAACTTGTGGTATTAAAAGCTTAAGGGGTAAAAGCTTTGTGGGACCATGCCATTTATGTGATTATAAAAGCTTCTTATTAAAGGTAAAATGGGTAAAAAGAAGAGTTTAAGGTTGAATTATTTCTAGATTTAGAAATGTGTCATTTATTTTGGAACAAACTAAAAAAGAAAGTACCTCATCTAATTTGAAACGGAGGGAGTAGTAGGTATTACCTATATGGATCTTTTTCATCCATTTTGTCATATTCTTAACCAAACTTACATTGATCCCAAAGATTTATAGATCTCTTGAGATAACTTCCTTTTATATGGTTTTAGGTCTATCCATTCCTTTTTAACTGTACCTGTGTGAGTGATGTTTGGCTAACAATCCATATTATTGCATGTAATTTGCCTTGCATTATGCCTCAATCATGTTAACTTTGGTGTGCATATTTGTGACTCGAACTTAATAATGGTATTTATATGTGTAGGAGTCAATTAGAAGTGATTTGAAAAGCTTGCAAGCAAATTGAAGTAAAAGAAGAAGAATTTGAATGGAGTATGACTTTGGTGCCAAGGTTTGCGCGAGGCACCAACCAAAACGCCAAGGGCAGCGGAGCACAAAAGTAGAAAACGTTCGGTGTCCAGGTAGGCGCCAGGCGCAAAACGGGACACCCAAGAACATATTTCGTCCTAATTCGACTAGGACTTGGTAGTTTTGACCCTACACGCCACCAACATATATAAAAAGGGTTCTAAACCTATTTCTTAGAGGTTAGACATTATTGGATAGGAAAAAAGCTACGGGAACACTTGGAAGTAACGAATCACAAGAGTTTTTCTCTTCCATTCTTCCTTAATTTGTATTTTAATGCTTTCAATTGTTATCATGGTTGTTAGTATGGTTATGAGTAGCTAAACTCTCCCATCTAGGGTTTGATGAAACCTATTGGAGGATAATTTTCTACTGCGTTTAATATAAATTTACCTTTGATTTTTCTCTACTTGTTCAACTACGTTTTTATTGTAGTTGATTGAAGAGCTCTCAATTGACTGTACATATTTAGTGTCTATTGCTTGAAAAAGGGTACACATTTAGGTAGTTGTTGAACAACATCACTCCTAGCATATATGAGGAATAAATACGAAAGGTTTAAAGAGGGATTAGGAATAACGAAATCTTGGTGCGATCATAGTAAGCGGTAAACTAGTGTCAGCTAGCGTAGTTCGGAAGAATACGTCTAATAAATTGTGGTAGTTTCTTGAAAGAGAATTAGGACACCCAAAGTACTCACAATCGGTAGAGAATACTTAGGCGTAATTATAGAAAACGTAGCGGGGAAGATTCAGACAATAGGGAAAATCATAACCCTCGACTCTTCCAATCTTGTCTACAACATTTGCTCTATTAGTTATAAATTACTGCATTTTAATTACTCTTCTCTTAGTTAATACACACTCAAATCGATATTTAATATGTTTGAAGGTTGATTACTTGAATTCTTGTGAAACTAGTGGTTGTGATTAATAGGTTAATCCCCTGTGGGATTTGACTTCGGACTTGTAAACCGGATTATATTTGCAACGATTGCTAGACCTCTTAGGAGGCATAGTTGGGCGTGATCAGTGAGATTCCTCATATTACCGGTCTCAAGCCGGGATAAAAGAGGAGGGTTGCGGTAGGCTGGCAACTAGCATAAAAACTTGTCAATTCATGATAAATTCTCATTTGTTTTCTCTCAAATTGAACAGAGAAGTATCTCTTTGTGTTTATGGGTCATTGCGATTTGCATAAACATTTCTACTTCTACTTTGTGAATTATACCTCTGCTTCTTGTTTGTGCAAGCTACAATGGTTGATGTTAATATGAGTGCTCCTAGATTTTCCTAAGAACCTGACTTTTTAACTTAAATGATTTATGAAAAAATCAAAAGTGTAGATAAATAGAGAGGATTCCATACTTAAAGCTCGAACCCGAGACCTCTGATAAAAAGAAATATTTACTATTCTACTACAATTCCATTCCCTAAGAAGGATATCGAACCCTAGAGAGATCTGTGTTCAAGAATACTTATGTTAGTAGTCCTTTAATTTGTCTCTTAACACTCCCTGAAGTCCCACTAGATTTCTCTATCACTGCTTTTAGTGCTTCTTGTATTGAGCTTATAGAATATTGCAGTTGATCATCATTAATACTGTTCGAGTCTTCTTGATCTCCATGTGTTACGAATAACACATTTTTAACACGTCCACCAAGTGTTGTTATTTCAGCTTTTAATGTTCTTAGCCTTAAAGATTTCAAAGTCTTGATAAGGTCAGGCAAAAGATCAGACCTATCTTCACAGCACAATGAAGCCTTGATCACAAAGTTTCCTTCTTCGTCAGACGAATAATTATCAACTGTTAGTTCGTCCATCTCAGTTGGGACTGGATTTGTATCAGTTATTTGTGACGTTTGTCTCTTGAGCTCCTTCACATGTTGTATTACCTCAGCTAGCAATGATGCTTTATCCGTCTGGAATAACAAAAAAAATAAAAGATGCCTCCAATGAAAACTATGAACATGGTACATATATATATATATATATATATATATATATATATATATATATAGAGAGAGAGAGAGAGAGAGAATGTCAAAGAAATTATTAAATAAATATGTCATATGTTAAAACCACTTTATGTGACGTGATTCGGAATACCATTGTCAGGCTATCTAGTTTTCAATTTGAATTGGGCATAGAATCTTCTGATTTTCGAAATAAAATTTATATATTTAGAAAGATAGTACCATAAGTCACAATAATTAATAATTTAATATATTTAAAAACGAATACGAAAAAAATTATTTGAGCCTCCAAATAGTAATTGCATCACGTTAAGTTGAATGAAGAGTAAAAATACATGTGATCTCCCTAATACTTTGAACTTTTAGTTGAGCTGGTTAAATAATTCTAACAACATTCATCATGCATGATTTTTATAAAATAAAATAAAAAATGAAAACATGAGATTTGTCATAAATGGTAGTTTTGGTAGAGTGATAATTGAAGATTAATTGGTAAATTGGTTTCTTGGAAGTCTAGTTTGAAGTTTTCAAGAACTTCTCCAAACACTAATAAAATAACAGCATTCAAGTAAAAGACAGATTTTGGTTTAGTCAAACTAAATATAGAGAATTTTTTCAAAGAGCAGACAAACTACAGATAGTTACCCAAATTAACATGAATAACTAAACTAAACCAAAAAGTTTTACAATTTGGATAGAATCGATTGCTTGTGGACTTGTGGCCTAGAAATACAAATTTAATTGCTTAATATATTAATAAGTACAATTATTAGGTTAAATACCTATCCAGATTAGTATCTTGGAGGATCTAAAACTTTAAATTAAAAACAAAAAGAAAATTTATTTATAAATAAATGAGCAAACAATACTCCCTCCATTTCCATTTGGATGAGATAGTTTGACTCGGCACAGAGTTAAGAAGAAAAAAAAAACTTTAAAACTTGTGGTCAGAAAAGCTTAAGGGGTAAAAGCTTTGTGGGATCATGATATTTGTGTGGTTATAAAAGCTTCTCATCAAGGGTAAAATGAAGAGTTTAAAGTTAAATTATTTTCAATTGTAGAAATGTGTCATTATTTTTGAAACGGACAAATAAAGTAAGTGTGTCATCTAAAATGAAAGAGAGGGAGTATTAACTAAGCAAATAAGTGTTGCGGAAGATCGTGGGTTAACTAGCATACAATCACACACAAAGCAAATAAAGAAGAAAAATCAACACAACGATTTAATGAGGTTCGGCTGAGCCTAATCCTCGGGGCAGAAGCAGAGAAAGTTTTCCCCTATGAATGAGAAAAAAAACACAATACAATCTATAGAATCCCCAATTACAACTCATATATATATATATCCCAAATAGTCTCAACCCTATAAGAGAAAGGTTTTTCAGTTTGACAAGGACTATATGTTTTCCTTTCCCAAATCTATTAGAACAATGAGTTTTCCTAAACCGGGATTATGAGTTTTCTAAAAATATAATAAAACAATTCAAGCCACAAAATAACAAATCTTCCCCTTGGCTTGAATGCTTTTCATTAACAGGAACAACGTCTCTCTACTTTGCCCTCAGCCCTTGCGAGGGCTCTACCCATTGCCGCACACATCAACCAAGTCTAGGCAACGTCTAAACTTGTTAAGAGACTCAATATCTTCAGCCATAGCACTAATCTGTCGATTTGGTTCTGTTCCCGAAATAGCTTTGGATAGCTATAACACTCAAACGCATCAACGGTTCCTACAACCGCCAAAGCAAATCCCACATGATTCGTATATCTAAGAAGATTCTCATCAACTACGTTTGCAAACCTTTGCGGTCGGTTGATCACTCTCTTCTCTCTGCCTGTTGCAATGCTATATGATTGTTGCGCATGTGCATCAACATTATCATATCGATCAATGTTTTGCACCTCTTCCACTTCCTCTCCTTTAGAACTACTGGGCTGAGCTAGTGGAGATTCAATTTCTAGCTCTATGCGGTCACTGACACCATGATCTATTTCTGCTATTGCCTTCTCCCTCTGACTGTCTAGTGAGGCAGATTCATTGAATGTTACATCCTTAATGATAATTAGCCCCGGAGTCTTTTGATCTGTGCACCATAACCTATAACCTTTCACTCCAGTTGTATACCCTAGAAATATACACTTCTTTTCCCTCGGCTCAATTTTTCCATCCCTCACATGAGCATAAGCAGGACAACTAAATTTTCTTAAATTTGAATAATCAGCAGGCGAACCAGACCATATCTTCAAAGAAGTTTTGAACTCAATAGCTGTGGATGGAAATCTGTTGACCAAATAACAAGTTGTATTGATTGCTTCAGCCCAAAAATCCTTGCTAACACATGAGCGTGAAAGCATGCTTCGTGCCCTATCACAAAGCGTTCTGTTCATACATTCTGCAATACCATTTTGTTGTGGTGTTCCAACACAAGTGCGGTGTCTCACTATGCCCTCTCTGTTGTAGAAATTATCGAACTCAGAATTGTAAAATTTCAACCCATTGTCAGTTCGAAGACGCTTAACTTTTCTTTCCGTCTACCTCTCAACTATCGTCTTCCATTTAACAAATGTTGGAAATGCCTCATCTTTTATTTTCAGAAAATACACCCACACCATCCTTAAGTAATATTAATCAAAGTCATAAAATACCTGGAAACACTCTTAGATGGAACTCTGTTTGGACCCCACAAGTCTGAATGTATATAATCTAACTTGTCTCTTGTCTTGTGCTCGACCTTCTTGCTGAATATTACCCTTGTCTGTTTACCAAACACAATGCTCACAAAAATTCAAAACTTGATTTTTGAACCTATTCAGCAAATTCTACTTACTCAACAAAGACGATCCCTTATCACTCATATGACCAAGTCAAAAGTGCCATAACTGAGACTGATTCAGATCACTTTTGTCAGAAGCTACAACACTTTCCCCTTCAACTATACTGGCCTGGAGATGATATAATTTAGAATGCAGTTTACCCTTCATGAGTACCATATAGCTTTTACATGTTTTAAGTATTCCATTCTCGGGGTAAAATTTATACCCTTCATCATCCAAAATTGAAAGAGAAATCAAACCTCTCTTAATCCGAGGAACATGCCAACACTCAATATTTCTGATAATTCCATCGAACATTCTCAATTTGATGTTACCTACCCCCTCTACTGGTAATGGATTATCATCTCCCATGTGTCACACCTCCTTTTTTCACGGGGAATGGTGCCAAAGGAGTTTTTCCAATTTAAGTGACATTAATCGAAATGGGATTATTTATTAGATTCAGAGCCGCCACTTAAGATAATTTCTGGTGTCTCAAGTCACCGGTTTATTTAAAATCCCAAATCGAGAAAATTTGATTCTATTTTACGGTCCGCGAACACAGAAGACCGGGTAAGAAATTCTGTTAACCCGAGAGAAGGTGTGAGGCACTCTCGGATTCCGTGGTTTTAGCATGGTTGCTTTAATCATACCTGGCTTAATTAAATTATTTAATTACTCATTTTAGAACCTATGTACATTTACCTTTTTACCGCTTTTAATTGCTTGATTATTCATAATTATGAAATTATCTTGAAACGAATCATGCGTACATATATTCGTTTTGTTTGGTAGGTTAAGAATCATGCCGCGCATGCGTGTACACAATTACTAACGCTTTATTATTATCAAGATTGTTTGGCCAAAGTCGCGCGAACGCGTACCTTGATTTCTTTTGGGAATCATAATTATGTCACGCAAACGTGTACACAATCATGATAATAGATTAAGTGACTAAAGTATTCTATGAATTAAGAATTATTTTTCCTAAAAAAAAGAAGTTTTGATATTATTGTGAAGCTAAAGTTATGGACGAGAAAGGTGATGTAATTTAGCTATGAATTATTGACGAGTGAATTACACGTGTGAATTATTACTTCGAAACCGGAAGTAATTTATTTGGCTCAATGAATTCATAATACCTACAGTTCATAATACCTTCACGCAGTAAATTATTACTAAATTCATAATTTGTTTAGTAATTTATTACTAAAGTTAACAAATCATAATACCTACAGATTTTATTTTAGACTAAAGTAGCTAAATACTCCAACTAGCGTCACGTTAATACTTAATGAATTCAAAAAAAAAAAAAAAATCATCCCAAACAAATCTACTGCATGACATAAAAAAAAAGAAACTAACTAATGACCTAAATTATCAAATAAAGCCAACACCCAATATTTAATTTAATATATTTAACCAGTCAAAAGTTTTTAGTTCCTTCTTTCTCAACAGTAGCTATCCAAGACCAAAATGTCATATAATTTAATAACTGTACAATGGAACTTATTACCCCATATTTATTCTTCTATGGTTGACACTACAAACATTATGAGACTTGTGAAACAAAATAAATTTTAACTTCACGCCTTATCTTTAAACAATTCCAATATCCAAATTCACATGCTAATCGCAATAACAAACACCAAAATACATGGAAAATGGCCAGTAACAGGTAAAACGATGAATTCGAAATAAGAGTTAATAAAGTGAGTTAGAAGACATATAGTAATTTTGAAATCCTTTAAATTATCTTCAAGCCTACAATTCTAGAGAAAATAGTACAAAATTCTCATCATTGATTTCTTTAGCTTACGAAACCGGCCAGGAGCGAACATTTGCTTCTTCTTTCAACAAAATTTTACATCACACTAATTTAAGTAAAGATATAAGAAAGAAAAGAAAACAGACGAGGGGAGTGCAGTAAAAGGCATCAATGAGATCTCGACATGAACTCTCAAATTTGAGATGAATAAACTAGAATAAAAAGTACCATATTACTGCATACAACTCAGACATTTAAACCATAAGAAATTTACAATGAATACTACTAAAAATGAGAATCCAGACTATCCTTGAAAGCAGAATTTTTCTTTCAATAATACAAGGAATATCCGCAAATACAACTCCAACGTCCCAACAATTTCAATTCGAACGAAGATGCAACAAGAATCCGAAGATTGCTAACCACAAAATAAGCTTGATCAGCAACCACAAACCCAACGGAGAACTCAGATATATTCGTGGGTGCTTAGCTCTTTTTTCCAAATCTCCCCCCCTCTCTTCCTCCTTTTTTTTTCTTTTTATAGGGAATAATATTAGTAGTATTTTTTTTTTCCTCTCATTTGGAGTGGGGGAACGTAGTTCATATATTGTGTGTGCAGATGGAGATGTGAGGGAGTGGGGTGAGATGTGAGGGAAGTTGGGGGAAGTGGGAAAGTTGGGAATTGGGTAAGATCTCTTTTTTTTTTAATTAAAAATATGTTATTTTATTTACTTCTTTTATTTAAAGAAAAGGTAAGGTAAAATACATAAATAAAAATATGAACCCACTTCTTTTAGACTAAGAAAAATATAAGAAAATTAAATATTTGCATATAATTTAAATAATACTAAGAAAAGATACCATATCATACTTATTTGAATTCTAATTAAAAGAAACCAAATATTTTTTGTAAATTTTCTTTTCTCTTGTAAATAGAAATAAACTTAGACCCTAAGAATGTGAATATATTTTTTTTTAGTTTTTAATATTTATTTTTTCCAATAAAACCTATTAAGAGTAAGATAAAAGTTTAAAATATTAAGATTAGACCTAAAAGAAATATTTTATACTAAAATAGTATCGAATTTGGGTGCGGTCAAAAATTAGGTGTTCACAGCATGTCCCTCTTTGCTTGGAAACATGAAGAGTTTTCAGGCAAAGAAAATGAACAATGTGACTGATTTTTGACCTCACTATTATTTAAAAGGGAAAAGAAGTTAAAAGAAAAAGATGTACCGAGCCTTGATTTTAGGCAGCCTACATATCCCGGGTTATAAGGGAATCAGGTCACGTGTAGTTCAAGTGGAAGAAGAGTGATGGAGTATGCTTAGATGGAGAATCGAGCGAAGTTCCGTTGAGGTTCCGGTCCGCGGTCCCTACTATTACAGGAAAATGAATAGAAAATTACATACTCTTGAAGTCTAAGAGTTATAAAATTCCTATCTAAAAGTCGTCTGGAGTCTAGTCTTGATTCTTGAGTTGCTTATCCCATTGACTTTAGACTGAAACTTGATGCTCTCGATGTAACAAACTATGAAATATTCTCCGAGGCTTGATTCTCGATCAGATGACGAGAAGATGGATCTTGAGACCCTATGTCTTAGCATGCATTATGTCAAAGCTGGTTCGGCTGGTATTGAGATCAAACGTTCCACTTTCTCTGGCGAGAGATGGAATCTTATTTTTTTGCACATCCAATCCGTACTTTGCAAAAATAACCTGCAAATCATCAGAAACAAACAAAACGAACAAAAAAAATTTTCTGCCCCAGTTTGCTCTAGGAAATTTTTGTGAGTTATTGAAAATTCATTAAACTATATTTGCTATTGCAGAATAAAGAATTGAAAAAAAAAACGTAACCTATGTTAATAAAAAGGAAGGCAACCAGGGGATGTAGTACCCTATGTTGACAATAAGATGAGGCTCGTGGCACTTTGAGATGCTACTAGGGAATGTCGTACCCTATGTTGGCAGAAAGTAAGGCAGCCAGGGGATGTAGTACCCTATTTGGCAATAAGGTGAGGCTCTTGGCACTCTGGGATGCTACTAGGGAATGTCATACCCTATGTTGGCAGAAAGTAATGCAGACAAGGGATGTAGTACCCTGTGTTGGAAATAAGATGAGGCTCATGGCGTTCTGAGATGCTACTAGGGAATGTTGTACCCTATGTTGGCAAAAAGTAATGCATCCAGGGGATGTAGTACCCTGTGTTGGTGATAAGATGAGGTTCGTGGCTCTCTGAGATGCTACTAGGGAATGTCGTATCCTATGTTGGCACTAAAATGCAACCAGGGGATGTAGTACCCTGTGTTTGGCAGTAAGATGAGGCTCGTGGCTCTCTGAGATGCTACTAGGGAATGTCGTACCCTATGTTAGCAATAAAAAATGCAACCAGGGGATGTAGTACCCTATATTGAAGATAGGGTATTGATTCCCTATAATGAAACTAAAAATAACATGATTACATGTATTAGGAGAAAATCAAGGATTTGAGAACTTCACTTGGTGGTGTTCGTCTTTTCACGAACTGTTTCCTAAAATTGTTATGTTCCTGTTCTAAGCAAAGAAAGATTTGTTAGTTTTAAAATGGTGGTCGGTTTATGGCCTTGATTTCTTGGGCGACTTGACCTTGCGTCTATTACACTTGTTAGAAAAACTGACTCCGTCGATGATTGTACAAGTTGCATGGAGATTCTGTCTTTTCTTTCTGGAGATCTTCTTTCTCAACATCAAAACCTAACCATTTTGCGCCTATCACCATTTGTGTTCATGGTGCAAACAACCTTGCTTCCCAAAAATCTTTTAACTGAGTAACTTTTGTTGACCCTTGGAACATTATTTAGTCCTTCCAGCCTTTTTCTCGTCAAGGAAAATCGCAGATGGCTTTATGCCTTTTCCTATACGGTTTATGCCCAACAATCTTTGCTTTATATAACGGGGAAACTATAACCAATTTTGCGGCCTTTTCTTTGCTTTGCTTTGACAAGATTATACTGAAAGGGACTCAAAAAAAGTAATGCGAAAGAAAACAAGAAGGTGACCTAATAGATATTACAACTTAATCAAGAAGTGTCCCTTTCAGAAGAAAAAATAAGAAAGGACTTATCTAGAGGAAATATGCTGACTTCAATGAACATGACATGCACTTTGGACTGGATGCCTGATTCGTTTGAACCGTCTAATTCTCGAAATCTGTTGTAAACTTCACTTTGAAGCTGAGTTCTTTGTCTTAACCATGCTTGTGCTAAGATATATGAAGACCTAAATCGATCAATGATGCCCTTTGTGGGCTTTCACCAATTGACCTCTCTCATTTGTCTTTCTCTCAACTCACCATTGCCTTATAATGCCCGTGAGGGTTGTCACCAATAAGACTCTCTCATTTATTTTTCTCTCTTTACAATGACTGAGGCATCACCCGTAGTATACTGACTTAGCATTCTCGAAAGTTGATCAGAAGGTCTTAGCAGGGAAAGGTAAAAAGAAATATTCAATTGAATTACAATTTTGGACCCATTTTGATGGAACAACCATCGAAAATAAAATAAAACCATGCCCCAGTTTATTTGAATACTAGGTACATGTGGATTTTTATTTTGGTGTGACCGAACCCCAGAGTGAGGCTGCCTACGTATCCTTTCGGAATCAGGTCGAACGTAGTTCAATGAACATGAACTTGTTTTGATGGTTTTTTTTTTTTTTTTTTAAAGTACATTGGTTCCAAAAGAGGGGAAAACAAAGAAATATAAACAAGGCTTCAAAGGGATAACTAGGGTTGACCAGTGTTTGGGTAGCGAGAATGATAGCCTTTCGTCATCCCAACCTGAGAATGCTAAATATAAGAATGCCCCAACATAGCCATGTCATACATAGTATCTCTTGACCGCATCTGCGTTGACGGATATATCAGTCACCTTTCCTTCTATATCTACTAAATGTAGAGCTCCTTTTGACAATACTTTCTTGACGAGGTAAGGACCTTGCCAATTCGGTGCGAACTTTCCTTTTGCTTCTTCCTGGTGCGGAAAGATACGTTTCAAAACAAGTTGTCCTACCTCGAATTTTCTTGGGCGCACTTTCTTATTGTAAGCGCGTGCCATTCTTTGTTGGTATAACTGACCAAAACAAACTGCCGCCAAATGCTTTTCATCAATCAAATTCAACTGTTCCAATCGGGACTTCACCCATTCAGTGTCCTCAATCCCTGCTTCAACAATGATTCGGAGAGAGGGAATCTCAATTTCAGCAGGTATGACCGCTTCAGTTCCATAAACCAATAAGTAGGGCATTGCGCCAACTGATGTACAGACAGTTGTCCGGTATCCCAAAAGAGCAAAAGGTAGTTTCTCATGCCATTGTCTAGACCCTTGGATCATCTTCCTAAGAATCTTCTTGATGTTCTTATTTGCAGCTTCAACAGCTCCATTAGCTTTGGGACGGTAAGGAGTAGAATTGCGATGCTCAATTTTAAATTGTTCACATACCTCCTTCATCAGATGACTATTCAAATTAGCAACATTATCTGTAATAATGGTTTTTGGAATACCGAAACGACAGATAATGTTGGAGTGAACAAAGTCTACTACTGCTTTCTTGGTAACTGCTTTCAATGTAATAGCTTTCACCCATTTGGTGAAGTAATCAATTGCAACCAAGATGAATCTGTGCCCATTTGAAGCTTTTGGCTCGATTGGGCCAATGGCGCCCATTCCCCAAGCAACAAAAGGCCAAGGAGCCGACATAGGATACAACTCTGAAGGAGGCGAGTGAATCAAATCACTGTGAATCTGACACTGGTGGCACTTGCGAACAAAACAAAAGCAATCTCGTTCCATAGTAAGCCAATAATATCCTGCCCGAAGGATTTTCTTTGCTAGAACATATCCATTCATGTGCGGACCACAAACTCCCGAATGCACCTTATTCATAATCATTTCAGCTTCTTTGGCATCTACACATCTCAACAAATTCAAATCCAGAGTTCTTTTGTATAGGATTTCCCCACTCAAAAAGAAACCATTAGAGAGTCGCCTAATAGTTCTCTTTTGATCCCTATTAGCATGTTCCGGATATTCTCTTGTTTTCAGAAACTGCTTAATATCACGATACCATGGTTCACCATCTGGTTCTACTTCAATTGTATTGCAATAACCATGTTGATCCCGAATTTGAATTTCTAATGGGTCAATGTGAGTATTACCCGGATATGGAAGCATTGAGGCCAGGGTGGCCAAGGCATCAGCTAATTCATTGTGAAACCTGGGAATGTACCTGAATTCGATGGACTTGAACCTTTTGCTAAGATCCTCCACACATTGTCTATATGGAATGAGCTTGATGTCTCGAGTCTCCCAATCACCTTGAGCCTGCCGAATAAGCAAATCTTAATCTCCCATCACCAACAATTCATGCACATTTAGGTTTATTGCCATGTTCAGACCCATGATGCAAGCTTCATATTCTGCTGTGTTGTTTGTACAGAAAAAACGAAGTCGCGCTGTGGCAGGGTAATGTTGCCCAGTAGGTGATACCAGAATTGTCCCAATCCCTACGCCTTTGATGTTGACAGCCCCATCAAAGTATAGTTTCCAAATTTGACTGTCATCTTGGACTACTTCTTCAACTAAATTAGCCTCTTCATCTGGGAAATATGTGTTCAAAGACTCATACTCATCATCAACCGGGTTTTCTGCCAGATGATCAGCCAAAGCTTGTGCCTTCATGGCAGTGCGAGTGACATAAACAATATCAAACTCTGTGAGCAAGATTTGCCATTTTGCTAATTTGCCAGTTGGCATCGGCTTCTGAAAGATGTACTTCAGGGGATCCATTCGGGATATGAGGTAAGTTGTATAGGCCAAAAGATAATGCCTAAGCTTCTGGGCGACCCAGGTTAAAGCGCAACATGTTCTTTCCAAAAGAGTGTATTTGGCCTCATAAGTGGTGAACTTTTTGCTCAAATAATATATTGCTTGTTCCCTTTTGCCTGTGGCATCATGTTGACCCAGAACACAACCAAAGGAACTATCCATTACTGACAGATATAAAAACAGAGGCCTATCAGGTTCCGGCGGGACCAAAACAGGGGGATTTGACAAATATTCCTTGATCTTATCAAAAGCTTCTTGGCACTCATCTGTCCACTTGATAGCGGCGTTCTTTTTCAACAACTTAAAAATAGGCTCACATGTGGTTGTAAGCTGCGAGATGAACCTGCTAATGTAATTCAACCTCCCGAGTAAACTCATGACTTCTGTTTTGTTCTTCGGGGGAGGCAGCTCTCGAATGGTCTTTATCTTGGAGGGATCTAACTCAATGCCTCTTCGACTAACTATAAAACCCAAAAGCTTCCCAGAAGGAACTCCAAATGCACATTTGGCTGGATTGAGTTTGAGATTGTACCTTCGTAGCCTTTCAAAGAACCTTTTCAAGTCTTGCACATGGTAAGCTTGTGTTCTCGACTTAATGATCACATCATCAACGTACACTTCAATCTCTTTATGCATCATGTCATGGAATATGGTAGTCATGGCTCTCATGTAAGTTGCCCCTGCATTCTTTAAACCGAATGGCATGACCCTATAACAATAAGTTCCCCATGGAGTTGTGAAGGCGGTCTTTTCTGCATCTTCTTTATCCATTAGAATTTGGTGATATCCGGCATAACAATCCACAAAAGATTGGATTTCATGTTTAGCACAATTATCAACAAGGATATGAGTGTTGGGTAAGGGAAAGTTGTCCTTTGGACTTGCTTTGTTTAAATCCCTGTAGTCAACACAAACTCTGATTTTCCCATCCTTCTTTGGCACTGGCACAACATTTGCTAACCATGTAGTGTATCGAACGACCCTGATCACATTTGCACTTAGTTGCTTCGTGATTTCTTCTTTAATCTTATCACTCATGTCTGTCTTAAACTTCCTTTGTTTTTGCTGGATTGGTGCAAAATTAGAATGTGTGGGAAGCTTATGGACCACTAGATCGGCACTCAAACCCGGCATGTCATCATACGACCAAGCAATGACTCTGTACTCGAACAAAACTTGAATTATGGCATCTCTCGTCTTTTGTTCAGTATGAATGCTTATTTTTGTTTCTCTGGTTTCTTCAGGGCTTCCCAGGTTAATTGCCTCAGTTTCATTTAAGTTAGGCTTAGGCTTATTCTCAAATTGATCCAATTGCCTTTTCATTTCTCTAAAAGCCTCATCTTCGTCATACTCAACTTCTTGATTCATTATTTCGAGATTAGACAGCTTTTTAGGATCTGGGCATGAATTCCGCATGCATGTCATATTTTTAAAGCCAGCATTATCGAAACTGAAAATGATAAAAAAAAATAACAAAAATTAGGGAAATAAAAAGATAGAATTTTACTACGAAAATGGAACTTCATTTCATTGAATTTGAAAGGATAGAAGGGTTAACATCATAGCAAAGCAATTAAACTAAAATATCTGGATTACAACCCTTAAAATAATCCAAATACAGAAAAAACAACAAAACAGGCTACCAAGACTCCTTCCTGATGGGAAGAGGAGTTGCTTCCCAGTTGCTGAGCGAGGTATCTGGACCAATCAGTTGAACACTTGCACGGCTAGGGCCCTCCCCAACTTGAACCATATTGATCTCATAGAACATCTCCTTGAGACCCTGGCAAACTCCGTCAATGTCATCCTGAGTAGAAGGATTTTGGACTTCTTCAAATTGTGGCTTGACAAAAGAGTAGGCAATGTGAGGGATTGGTTTGGACAGATTCCAACCATTCTTTTTGCGGGCCTTGGCTCTGTCTATGTCAGCTGATGTTGGTTTAAAGCCCAAGCCAAAGGTATTTTTCTTCGAAAATGGAGCAATGGGGTTCACAATTCCTTGCAGAGAGGATCCCAATCCTTTTCCTGGTTCATAGCCGTTCCTCAACATCAGCGAAGCTACCATCATAGATGTGGCTGAAAGACGGGGATACAGAATTGGTTTTCCTTCTTCCACTTGGTCCACCTCAATCACCTCAAATGCTTGATATATGATGGATTCACATCCTTCGTTGGCCTCTATATATGGAATGGACGGGTCTTTATAGACGGATGAGTCGTCCTCCCCATGAACAATAATTTCTTGCCCGTCACACTCAAATTTGACCATTTGATGTAGGGTGGATGGTACAGCTCTGGCCATATGGATCCACGGCCTTCCCAAAAGAAAATTATAGGAAGTTTCCATATCTAACACTTGAAAGACAATGTTAAAATCAACCGGGCCGATTGTCATGGTGAGTTCGATTTCCCCAATAGTGTCTCTTTTTGAACCATCAAAAGCTCTGATGCTGACATTACTGGTTCGAATTCTGTTATTGTCGATGTTCAGCTGTTGTAGAGTAGAAAGAGGACACACATCTACACTTGAGCCTCCGTCAATCATGACTCCTTTTACGTAGTGCCCTTCACATTTGACCATAAGATGCAAAGCTCTATTGTGGCCATACCCTTCCTCAGGCAAATCATCATCGCTGAAAGTAATTCTATTTACTTCAAAGAATCTTTCAGCCATTTTTTCTAGCTGATTCACCGTTGTCTTTTCTGAGACATATGCCTCGTTTAGAGTTTTGATCAACACACGACGATGCTCTTCTGAATGCAAAAGCAGAGATAACAAAGATATCTGAGCAGGAGTTTTCCTTAGTTGGTCAATGATTGAGTAGTCTTGCAATTTCATCTTCTTAAAGAATTCCTCCGCTTCTTTTTCTGCAACGGGTTCTTTCACTGGCAAGTGACTTTCCCTGGCTTGCTTAGCTTTTCTCAATTCCTCTGGTGAATAACACCTTCCAGAGCGGGTCAAGCCCCCTATTTCACCTGTTTCTTCAACTATCTCTTTTCCTTTGTATGTCATGACAGTCTTGTTATAATTCCAGGGAATAGCTTTTGTGTTTGTCACTAGGAGTTGGGCAACAGGTCGAATCATGACTGGCTCTGTTATATTCCTCAAACCATTATTCGGAATGATCTTTTGAATGCCTCCGGGGATGTAAAGTTTTGGCCCACCCAATTGAACCTCAACCTTTTTTTTTGCTTCCAGGAACATAGAGAATCGTTTTTTCAGAACATGCCAAGTTCAAACTAGAATTCGCACCTTTTACCATCAATGGTGCCAATTGCGGCGGGCTTACTATCACTTTTGGTTCTGGCCCTATGGTTCTAAAAACCACCTCTGTCTTGCCAGACTGCTTATAATCCCGATCATCACAAATCATCCCAATAAAATGTGTATTATCATGAGTTGGGAGCGAATTGTTTGTGATATTAGGAGTATCCTCATTGTTTGTTACCACAATTGCCTTTGCTTCAATCAAATTTTCAATGGCTTTCTTTAATGTCCAACAGTTTTCAGTACTATGCCCTTGGGTGTTAGAGTGATACTCACATCTTGCATTTGAGTCAAAACCTTTTGAATTTGGATTCACATAACGCGGCATAATAGGTTCAATCAACTTCAACTGCATCAACTTTCGAAATAGGCATGTATGCGATTATCCAATTGGGGTGAACTCTTTCTTTGGCTCCTGTTCTCTCACATATTCTTGTCGGGGATGAGGATTATATGGTGCCTGAAAATTCGGTCGGAGTTAACGGGAGCCTTGTGGAATCGGTGCCCGCCATTGTTGGTGATTGGGAGGCCTAGCATAAGCCTGAGCATTAAACACTGTGTATTGTTGCAGGGGAACTGAGTATCGGGGACCTTGAGGCGGATAATAATGTTGAAGAGAATTGGATAGTCCTTGTTGGAATTGCACGTAAGAAGGAGATATTCCTCTTTGAACTCCCCCGAACCCAGATGCCATCATGGATCCTTCCTCCTTCTTTTTCCGATTTCCGAAATTGCCTGACCCGCTTTGTATTGCTTGTGTGGTTGCCTTAAGGGCTGCCTGACTCACAATTTTGCCTGACTTCATGCCATTCTCAACTATTTCACCAATCTTAATCGCCTCAGCAAAAGGTTTACCAATGGCGGCCAACATGTAATGGAGGTAATCTGAATCCTGAGCTTGGAGAAAATAGTCAATCATTTCTGCCTCTTTCATTGGTGGTTTGACCCTAGCAGCCTGCTCTCTCCACTTGATTGCATATTCTCTGAAGCTTTCTGTTGGTTTCTTCTTTATGTTGACGAGAGAGGAGCGGTCTGGCACTATATCAATATTGTACTGAAACTGTTGGACAAAATCTTGAGCTATGTCATTCCAAACGTGCCAGTGAGAGATGTCTTGATCTATGAACCACTCTGAAGCAATTCCTGTCAAACTTTCCCCAAAATAAGCCATGAGCAATTCTTCTTTGCCTCCCGCTCCCCTTAGTTGGTTACAATACCTCTTCAAATGGGCAACGGGATCACCATGCCCATCATACTTGTCAAACTTGGGGGTCTTGAAGCCGGGTGGCAAATGAACATGGGGAAACATGCATAGATCATTAAACGAAACACTCTTGTGGCCCCCCAAACCCTGTATGTTTCTCATGGTTTGTTCCAAGCTCTTCATTTTTCTGGTCATTTCCTCTTGTTCTATATTCTTTTCGGGCTTTTCGATCTCAATTGGGAACACGTTATGAGGAGTGTGCTTGTATGAATCTGGAACCTTTAAAGTCAGTTCTGGAGAGTAATGTTGGGCATCATGAGCATCCAGCTGTGGATCATTATTGGACTTTTGAGTAAGAGCCGGTTGAGGGACAGTGAAAGTATGGACAATGGGTATAGTAGGTGGGTCATTTCTGAGGGGTGCGATTGAAGGACGTGGAATGGAGGTACTGGGGATAGTGGGAAGGTTAAAGCTCGGACTAAATCCAGGTTGGTACAATGGGTTACTTGTTATAGATATAGGCACTTGAGTGGTAACTGACACATTATGAAGATTGTCCGAAGGCCCTATGGGTAATGAAGGCGGTGCTTGTCCATTCACCCAGGCTTGGTATATCTCTGCCAATTGTTGCTTCAACACTCTTACTTCTCCAACCAGTCCTGAACCTTGTTCAACCAATTGTCCATGGACATCATCATTATCTGACTCATTCTCACTGTTGTTTGCCATTCTACTTTTTCCTTTTGATCTCGTGTTGTAAGGGTGAGTCGCCAGTTTAAACCACAAACCAACCACCTCAGTTTTACTTTATCTTTGAAAATGACAAACAACAAACGTGTTAGAGTTAGGCATTTTGCAGACATTAATCACACATTATATGTTATGCACCTAATGCCATTTTCATTTCTAAAATGATCTTGGAAGGCTTTATGTTTCATCCCGGCTTATTGATTTATTGGTTTATTTTCATCTTGAATTTAACGGGGGGTTTTTTTTTTTTTTATCATTTTTTGTTTTAGATTAATTATGGTTATGATCGCATCCAATGAGGATTGCCTACGTATCATGACGCCGCATGAATCAGACCATTACGTAGTTCAGGGGAAAACAATAATAGTTTTTTTTTTTTTAACAAAACGAAATAATACAATAACAGAAAGGACATTACATTAAAAATGACTTACCAAACTCTGACAAGACTAAAAGACATCGATTTTAAAGATTCAACAATGACTCAAACTAAAACATAACTACTACATAAAAAGTTCTAACAACTACGACTATAATTCAACTCCACAATCTTCTGGCTTTCAAACACTGGAACATCTGCTCATGGTGGGGCTTGCCCTGGTTGACCCCCTAATGTATGGTACATCCTTTCTAACTCTGCTGCAAGATGACGGGCAAAAGTAGGTGCATGCTCCAAAAACTTCTCATAATCAATCCCTTGGCAGTTCACATAACTTTGAGCGGTATAAATAGCCAAATTATGAACTTGCTCTTTGAAGTACTGGAAATTCTGGTCTCGTTCTTGTAACTGCTGCTGGCGAGTGGTGGCTATCTCCCTTATATGGACCTCACGATCTAAGGCTGACTCCAACTGAGCCCGAAGTCTAGCCTGCTCGAGTCTCGCCTGAGCAATCTCCCTATCAAAATCTGCATGCTGGTATTCTCTATTGTACCTTCTCATTTCTTCCAACTGTGCATGGAGCTGAGCTTCTGAACGTACCCAATAGGCCTTCTCTCTCTCGAATTGAGCCCTCTTTTCTTCAAATTGTGTTACTTGGCGATCCTTACTTGATTAGGCCTTCTCATTTAGCTGTACGATCTTTTCATTGGCTTTGTCCAACGACTTTTCAGTCTTTGCCAAGAGGGAGTCATAATCTTGCACTTTTTCCATCAGATTGGCAATGGTTCTCTGGTCTTTCCAACTTCTCACTAGCACATCAGAGGCTTTCTTCATCTGTTGAAGTTGAGCATGAAGGGCTTCATTTTTGCAGATCAGACTCTTCTTTTCCCCTTCGGCTTCTTGTTCTTGCAAGTCTTTCTCAAAATTGAGGTTTCTCAGCCTTTCTTCTAAGACATGAATAGTTGTTTTGTATCCCTTTTCCCGTTCACCCCAAACCAACCGTTCTTGGATTTTATCATCAAAGGCTTGAACATGCGGCCTTTTTGTGGGCCTTTTGGGCTCTGGCACATCATCCACGTGAGACCTCTTCCCAAATCATATAGCATAACCCGGATCTACCTCACTTCTCGCAGGATCTGGCACCTGAGTATCATATTTCAAGTAGCAACAACCATTCCAAATTTGCTGGATTAAAGCCTCGGGGAGTGGGGCTTCGTGGTGTAGCTCAATAACTTGCACACTCAAATCTTTATCCTTAGGTACTACTTGGTACCTTCCTAGCTGTCTTAGAACTCTATGTGGCGCATACGGCTGGACACTTCTCAAACCCAACAACAACAAATAACTTTTTAGGGCTGACATGTGTATCACCTCTCTTAGCTGGAGCCATCCCAAAGTCTACTCAATTTGACTTGCATTTAAAGATCTTAGGTGGGATATCCAGGCTTCCACCCCTTCTGGAGAGTTGTAATCTTTTACTCTTTCTTCGTAACTCTCAATGAAATTGTCCTTGTTCGGACCATAGCTCATGAACTTGGGGTGATGTCGGAGATGCTCAATCAACCACATTTGTAACAAAATATTGCACCCTTCGAAGAATTTTGCCCCGGACTTGCACAAAGTCAACGCCCGATAAATGTCTGATAGAATGATCGGGGTAAGAGTGTGATGTTCTTTGGTAGTGAGGACCTGTACAACCCTGGCTATGCGGGTATCAATTGTCCGCTCCTTGTTTGGGAAGACCATAATTCCCAAAAACGCCATTATGAAGGCGAAGCGACGATGAATCTGCCATGTGTCTTTGTTTTGCTTGTTGTTAAGGCCCTTTTCATGCATTTCAAACCCATTTGGCTGCCCGAACCTAGAGTACAGGAAGTAGAAAGAACAACACCCTTCGACTACGTTGGTCTTTCTAATTTGCTTACTGATGTTCAGAAGATCGAATAATCTGTGTACAGAAAGAGCCCTCGGGAATATGAGCTCCTGGTTTCTCAAATCCCTGCCAAATCCGGAATATCCAGCTATCTCTTCTAAAGTGGGAGTTAGCTCAAAATCAGAGAAGCGAAAAACATTGTGAACAGGGTCCCAAAAAGTCACTAGTGCCTCAATCAAATCGTCCCGTGGTTTAATTTTCATAATATCTGTGAGGGCTCCTAGGTGCTTGGTGACCCATTTCTGACCATCTTCTCCTAAATCATACCACCACATCTGAAGCTGAAGTGGAGCCTCGTCTACAACTGTGAACTGTGTGTTCTAGACAGTGCTCATTTTGTACCTGTGGGTGGTTAAGGTTAGGGTTGACACTAGTCTCAAGAGACAGAACCAATGCACTCCTTTTGCAAACAATCTTTTGTAAATAACTCAATTTTAAGAAAAATCAACGAAAAGGGGGGCTATTTTTGCAATTGTGACCGAAGAAAGGGTGGCTATTTTTGCAACTATGGCCCCTTCTTACTTTCAAGGATAGCTTTAGGGCCGGGGGAAGGGCATTATGGTAAAAGTTATTCCCAATTGACAGACACGTCCGTTCTTGCGAGAACAGCCCTTCAACAATTTTGAAGATGTTCTAAGGCTATTCCGACAGGAACGATTTGGGATTAACCGAAGCTGGATCTGATTATTTGTTTTTTGATTAAAAAAAAACACTAGACACATTTTTTTTTTATAGTTATTTTATAAAAATGGGGTCGAACCCTATGAAGGTTGCCTACGTATCTCACATCCGGTGAGAATCAGACCCGCGTAGTTCGTAAATATTTCAGGAATAGGATGACTTTTGTTTTTTGAAAAATTCAGGCTTTTTTTTGGGGGGGGGGGGGTAAATACTGAGATTTTCGAAAATCGGGTAAATTTTATCCCTCATATTTTCTTCTTTCTGGTTTTCCCTCAATATTTTTATATTTTTATTTTATTTTAGAAACCGGTCAACATGCACAAACCAAATCAAACATAATGCACAAGTAGCACATAAGGTGCATCAGGATGGTCTTGTAATTTCGGGTACACCTGTCCTAGACGGACCCAACCCCTGTGTTGAGTCCCCAAAGTCAAATGCACATGATGCAAACAAACGTTCGTACTAGGGATCCGGCATGAGGCTATGTTATTCTAGGTTTAAATCCTAAGGGGAGTGTTTTAGACCTGGCTTACCCAAGCGGACAGCTTGAGCCGAGGTGGGGGTAACGTACCGGGAGCACGAAAGTCTACCCGGCCTAGTTACTGACCCAGCCTCATTCTAATTGGTATGACTTCTAACAGAAAAGTGGGCCATGCGCACGTGTGCACCATAAATTCAGAAGACTCAGAAGGGAGGCGTAAGAAGACAATTTAATACAGTTCAAATAATATCAAAGCGGTAAATAAGCGACAATTAGTACATTAGACTCAAAAATACATTAATAATATCATATCAATAAAGCCAAGTATAAATCATCTTATAAGCTCGAATTCTGAACCCCGAACTAGAAGTTCTGGGATCTTGTCCCCAGCAGAGTCGCCAGAGCTGTCACACCTCCTTTTTTCATGGGGAATGGTGCCAAAGGAGTTTTTTCAATTTAAGTGACATTAATCGAAATGGGATTATTTATTAGATTCAGAGCCGCCACTTAAGATAATTTCTGGTGTCCCAAGTCACCGGTTTATTTAAAATCCCAAATCAAGTTCTGTTTTACGGTCCGCGAACACAGAAGACCGGGTAAGGAATTCTGTTAACCCGAGAGAAGGTGTGAGGCACTCTCGGATTCCGTGGTTTTAGCATGGTCGCTTTAATCATACCTGGCTTAATTAAATTATTTAATTACTCATTTTAGAACCTATGTACATTTATCTTTTTACCGCTTTTAATTGCTTGATTATTCATAATTATGAAATTATCTTGAAACGAATCATGCGTACATATATTCGTTTTGTTTGGTAGGTTAAGAATCATGCCGCGCATGCGTGTACACAATTACTAACGCTTTATTATTATCAAGATTGTTTGGCCAAAGTCGCGCGAACGCATACCTTGATTTCTTTTGGAAATCATAATTATGTCACGCGAACGTGTACACAATCATGATAATAGATTAAGTACCTAAAGTATTCTATGAATTAAGAATTATTTTTCCTAAAAAAAAAGAAGTTTTGATATTATTGTGAAGCTAAAGTTATGGACGAGAAAGGTGATGTAATTTAGCTATGAATTATTGACGAGTGAATTACACGTGTGAATTATTACTTCGAAACCGGAAGTAATTTATTTGGCCCAATGAATTCATAATACCTACAGTTCATAATACCTTCACGCAGTAAATTATTACTAAATTCATAATTTGTTTAGTAATTTATTGCTAAAGTTAACAAATCATAATACCTACAGATTTTGTTTTAGACTAAAGTAGCTAAATACTCCACCTAGCGTCACGTTAATACTTAATGAATTCAAAAAAAAAAAAAAAAAAAATCATCCCAAACAAATCTACTGCATGACATAAAAAAAAAGAAACTAACTAATGACCTAAATTATCAAATAAAGCCAACACCTAATATTTAATTTAATATAATTAACCAGTCAAAAGTTTTTAGTTCCTTCTTTCTCAACAGTAGCTATCCAAGACCAAAATGTCATACAATTTAATAACTGTACAATGGAACTTATTACCCCATATTTATTCTTCTATGGTTGACGCTACAAACATTATGAGACTTGTGAAACAAAATAAATTTTAACTTCACGCCTTATCTTTAAACAATTCAAACATCCAAATTCACACGCTAATCGCAATAACAAACACCAAAATACATGGAAAAAGGCCAGTAACAGGTAAGAGTTAATAAAGTGAGGTAGAAGACATATAGTAATTTTGAAATCCTTTAAATTATCTTCAAGCCTACAATTCTAGAGAAAATGGTACAAAATTCTCATCATTGATTTCTTTAGCTTACGAAACCGGCCAGGAGCGAACATTTGCTTCTTCTTTTAACAAAATTTTACATCACACTAATTTAAGCAAAGATATAAGACAGAAAAGAAAACAGACGAGGGGAGTGTAGTAAAAGGCATCAATGAGATCTCGACATGAACTCTCAAATTTGAGATGAATAAACTAGAATAAAAAGTACCATATTACTGCATACAACTCAGACATTTAAACCATAAAAAATTTATAATGAATACTACTAAAAATGAGAATCCAGACTAACCTTGAAAGCAGAATTTTTCTTTCAATAATACAAGGAATATCCGCAAATACAACTCCAACGTCCCAACAATTTCAATTCGAACGAAGATGCAACAAGAATCCGAAGATTGCTAACCACAAAATAAGCTTGATCAGCAACCACAAACCCAACCGAGAACTCATATATATTCATGGGTGCTTAGCTCTTTTTTCCAAATCTCCCCCCTCTCTTCCTCCTTTTTTTTTCTTTTTATAGGGAATAATATTAGTAGTATTTTTTTTTCCCTCTCATTTGGAGTGGGGGAACGTGGTTCATATATTGTGTGTGCAGATGGAGATGTGAGGGAGTGGGGTGAGATGTGAGGGAAGTTGGGGGAAGTGGGAAAGTTGGGAATTGGGTAAGATCTCTTTTTTTTTTTATTTATTAAAAATATGTTATTTTATTTACTTCTTTTATTTAAAGAAAAGGTAAGGTAAAATACATAAATAAAAATATGAACCCACTTCTTTTAGACTAAGAAAAATATAAAAAAATTAAATATTTGCATATAATTTAAATAATACTAAGAAAAGATACCATATCATACTTATTTGAATTCTAATTAAAAGAAACCAAATATTTTTTGTAAATTTTCTTTTCTCTTGTAAATAGAAATAAACTTAGACCCTAAGAATGTGAATATATTTTTTTTTAGTTTTTAATATTTATTTTTTCAAATAAAACCTATTAAGAGTAAGATAAAAGTTTAAAATATTAAGATTAGACCTAAAAGAAATATTTTACACTAAAATAGTATCGAATTTGGGTGAGGTCAAAAATTAGGTGTTCACACCATGTAGACGGTCCCACTCATTTTCTTGTAAGTTGCAAACCAATTCTTGTGTAGACACATGTGAAAAGTAACACCAGAATCAAGAACCCAAGAATTCTACCCATGACTAGAACTCACAGCACAAACTTCCCCTACATAGTCACTATCATCCGAATTATTGCCAGTGTCAACCATATTCGCCGAATTATCTATTTCCTGCTTCCCTATTTTCTCCTTCAGCTTAGGACAACCTCTCTTGTAGTGGCCTTGCTCCCCGCACTCATCACAGTTTTGCTTCCTTGCTCTAGACTTTGATCTGGCTGTTGACTTTTTCTTATTAAAGTCCTTTTGTTGTGTTCTTCCTCTAATCACAAGACTTTCGCCCTCAATTTTGTTGTCTGAAAAGCTCCTTTTCAACTCTTTAAATTTTAGTGCATTACTAACATCTTCTAGTGAAATATTATCTTTCCCATATAGCAGCGTATCGGTAAAAGTATCATAAGACGGTGGTAAAGAACATAATACAATCAAGGCTTGATCCTCACTCTCAATTTGATATCCACGTTCTTCACATGCATTATAATTGAATTAAACTCATCAAGGTAAGTTTTAATAGGATTAACTTCGTTCATACAAAGATTGTATAACCTTTTTTTCAAGTAGAGGCGGTTTGTTAGCGATTTCTTAGAATACAGATCTACCAGCTTCTTCCATGTTGTTGCTTCAGAAGTTTCTTCAGCAATTTTCCGAAACGCTATCTGTAACGCTCATGAAAATCGCACTCAAAGCCCTCTCCTTCAGGTGTGCCTTCTTTGTCTCTGTCAACTTAGGAAAATCCTCATTAATTGCCTTACATAACCCTTGTAACACCAGGGATGATTTCATCCTAATCTTCCATAGACTGAAACTAGAACCTTCGTCAAATTTCTCTACTTAGTAACTTTGTTGAAGATGATGAACACATCTTAACCCTAGATTATATGTAGAAACCCGAACTTTGCTCTGATACCAATTATTGCGGAAGATCGTAGGTTAACTAGCACACAATCACACACAAAGCAAATAGAGAAGAAAAAATCAACACAAAAATTTAACGAGATTCGGCTAAGCCTAATCCTCGTGGCAGAAGCAGAGAAAGAGTTTTTCACTATGAATGAAAAAAAAAAAGCACAATACAATCTATAGAATCCTCAACTACAATCCCTATATATAGATCCCAAATAGTCTCAAACCTATAAGAGAAAGGTTTTCCAATTTGACAAGGGCTATAGGTTTTCCTTTCCCGAATCTATTAGGACAACGAATTTTCCTAAACCTATAGGGATTAAGGGTTTTCTAAGAATATAAGGAAATAATTCAAACCACAAAATAACAATAAGTTTGTAGGGATGAGAATGAAATAACATGCAACATTAATTTGGCTTAACTTACTTTTGTAGTGCTGGGAAGAAGGCTTCGGAGTTTAGCAAGATGATTATTAATTCTTTCTCTACGTCTCCTTTCAGCTTCAATGTGGCTTTTTGAGGCAGCAAGAACTTTGACATCCATTATTTCTTGAGCACTCACTTTCTGCAGCTCATCTTGGAGACCAAAAGGAGATGATCTTCTGTTGAATAAACCTCCATAAGGTGATGGTACTGGTGGAAAAAGATTAAATGGATCGTGGTAATGAACTTGGTTGCTCGGAAAGTGAAGAGTATTGAAGCTTTGAGGGACAGTCCATGGGAGAAGTGGAGACATTTCTGGGAACATAAATCCTCCTGATATATTTCCAGCTTCATCCATATATGTATATATGATTGTTGATCAAGTAGTTTTTCTTGGAAACCCTGATTAAGAATATCTAAAGGTTTTAGGACAATTTTCTTCATCTTATCACACATGTATAACATAGAGCCTACTTTATATATATATATATATATATATATATATATATATATATATATATATATATCATTTAATTTATTTTATACTAACAGTTACAGTACTATTAGCCAATATAGATGAGAAGAGCTTAATTAACAAAAGTTTCCGAATGATAACTACGTGCAATCATATCCAGAAACGATGAAATTAATAACATGAAAAATAAAATATGTTACCTGCTATAAGTGTAAAATATCTTTGTATTGTTATATATATAAAAGTTAAATCATTGATCCTGTATATATACCTTTATGAGTTGAAGTGTATGTTTTCATCTACCGCTACAAAACAAGTTTGAAGTTGAAGAACTTTAGGCTTGTTCGACAATCCTCTCTCTTCTTTTTACACAAAGTCGAAAAGTAAGAATAATAAAGAGAAGGCCGGGGATCAAAAACTTGGATTCTACTTCCTTTGTGGTAAAAAGGGGAGTGTAAGAGTTCAAGGAAAGAGAAAAAGACAGACCTTTGCTTTGATGTGTGATATCTAAGGGTTTTGATAATTTATTGGCCTTGTGTGCCTTCCACTTGTTCTTCTCTTTCTAATTTGGTTGTTGGTGAAATGTTGGATAGCAATGGAATGACCTTATTTATCCACTTATCCTGGCATCGACTAATTAAGCCCTTTTCTCTAACTTTTCAATATCTTTGTGCTTTAATTTGTTGGCACTCCCTCCGTTTCAATTTAGATGAGGTAGTTTGACTCGGCACGAAATTTAAGAAAAAGAAAAAGATTTTTAAAACTTGTGGTCTTAAAAGCTTAAGGGTTAAAAGTTTTGTGGGGTCATGATATTTGTGTGGTTATATAAGCTTCTCAATAAAGAGTTTAAAGCTGAATTATTTTCAAATTTAAAAATGTGTCATTTATTTTAGAACAGATTAAAAAAAGTAACTCATCTAATTTGAAACGAAATTAAATTATTTTCAAATTTAAAAATATGTCATTTATTTTGAAACATATTAAAAAAAAAAAACTTATCTAATTTGAAATGAACATGATATGTTTTTTGTTCCTATGCTTTTTTCGTTTATGGGCCCTCTTTAGCATAGTCTGCTCTTTTTTATACCTGCACACCATTCCCCACCTTCATCTATATTCCTTATCGTAAATAGTGAGTAAAAGTACTAATAGTGGATTAGAAAAAAATAATACTGGTAGTTTCTTACTTTCCTCTTTACGACTTTGTTTTCAACTATCCATATACAGTATGTAGTTATTAGAGGCATGTTACACTACCAGTATGTAGTTATGAAACACATGAAATAGCAATTTAGTTTTGTTGCTCTAATTATTTACTAATAATTTGTCAGAAACTACTACGTAATATTTGAAATCAAACATATAATTACATTTAGTGAGTGTTGCTGGGGCAAAAAGAGAGAGAAAGGGAGGAGGAAGCACAAAAACAAGGAAATGATTTCCTATATCCATTTATATTTGGAAAAAAGTAACTCTACAATATATTTATTTACAGATTTTTGGAGTTATTTTTTGCTAATCTTCTATTAAAAAAAATCAAAACTTAATACAAACATAACAAATGGTCGACCGACCAAAGACGATTAATAATAAAAAGCAGAATAATCGATTTAGATTGACAGAAAATGCGGTCTTCTTTTTCTTCTCGTGTCTATTGATCCACCACACTAATTGATAAAGTGGGAGTAATTTTTCTGTTGTTGGCTTTTGGCTTTGGTTAATTTCGCCTCGATCACGTTCTACCATATTATTACTCTCTTTCTCCATTGGCTAGCTATTTTCCAGGCCAAATAACCTTTATACTTGCTCCGAGATCTATTGTAATCATTGTGTCTTAGAACACCACTCCTTAATCCCAGTCCCTAGTGGGAGTGGGGAGGGACACTGTTAATCCCTACATTGAGGTTGTCTTTACAATGTAAATATATATTTTTTGATTTCACACCGTACTTGTAATGAGATCCGACTAAATTTGAATATCGTTTTGCTGAAAAAATCTATATTGGAGATAAAACGTTCTCTAACATAGACGGTTCCATACCTATGACTCAAATCCGAGATCTTTGGTTAACAATAAAGGAATACTTATCGTTTCACCAAATATATTATATAATTTTCAGTTACACGCATTCATGACATTTGTTCTGTTATCCTTTGAAATTAAACTCTCTTATTTCGATGATCGTATAACCCTTGTTTATGCTAAAACTTATTCTATTGATGTGTAATCAAGATCGTAATACAAATGATCAGTTAAATTTATTGTTTATATTTTTTAATTTGTATGCACAGGTGGGTAGCTATAATTCTTCTATTACTATTTATGCTGAAAATTATACAAGGATTATTTTGCTTTATACATATCAAACAAAACGGCCCCTGGTATAGAACCCAAGCGCAATTGTAAGAGTCATGTCAATAGCTTTATGCTTAAAGCACCAGAAGAACTTATTTCTTAGGGGGAATAAACGTCACGATAGCATGTGACTGAGGTCATCATAAACCCCACAAACAAAGGGATCTTCATATATATTGGATTTATGCTAGCTAGTGGGTTGCTGCTAGATTTGATTATGTTTTTGAATTTTAGAGCACTATATAGTTAAAACAAAATAAATAAAAAGAGAAAGGATCCTAAAAAGGTTAAAGCAATGTTAGGACAAATAGCCATGCGTGAGAGCACACCATATGACTCCAATCCAATATATAACTGGTGATTGTATTTTTGTATTGCTGGAACTACAGTATTATATATATCAAAAAGAAAAATGGCAATTGAGTGTACTAATTAGCTCTTGCTATGCATGAGGTTTAGCAAAGAGGTAGATCATGACTAAGTTTATTGTAGACAAACTTATCTTGTATTTCTGTAATTTCTATGACTTAAATGTACAATAGCATAATTCTTATATATATATATATATATATATATATATATATATATATATATATATATATATATATATATGTTAAAAGACTCATCCACTATCTTTAAATCTTAAACCTGGCTTGCCCAGTTTAATATTTTATACTCCTTCTATTCGTTTGTTTCTGGAGAAACTTTTCAGATGGGTCACGGGTGTAAAACAGTTAAATTCGTCTTTGCGCTTTCGAAATGAAAAATACTCTTATCTTTGTCGGTAAATCAGCAAATATATAGTCATATGGAACGTTTGTTTTGTGCATGAATCTTATGTAACGACCCGACCGGTCGTTTTGAACTCTAGCGCGTTGTTCGGCGACTTGAGGCCTTGAATAACTCCACTTCAGGTATTATGGTTTGTACGTGTGGTCAGAATCTAATTTCGGGAAGTTCGGGATTGATTTGGAAAGAAAATTCTAATTTCGAAAGTTTAAAGAAGGAAGAATTGACTAAAGTATGACTTTTGATTAAACGATCTCAGAATTAGGATTTGAAGGTTCCAATGGGTTCGTATGATGATTTCGGACTTGGGCGTAGGTTTGGGTTGAGTATCAGATCACCCGGGAGCATTTCGGCATTTATTATGGAAAGTTAACATTTTCGAAGGTTTAGGAATTTCGTAATGTTACACCCTGTGCGTCCCGAGGTGACGTATAATGAATATGAGACTTGTTAATCATGATTTAAATAGGTTTAAAGTCATAATATGACTATATATGATGTTTGGATAAAAAATATAAAGTTTGGTAAAAGTCGGATTTAAGTTGCGGAAAATCGACTAAGGATTTGCCTTGTAACGGAGCTTTTTGAGCAATAAATTTCGTGTACTATATGGGGTCTCTTTTTAGACATATTATATACAAAATTGAAGGTCTTGTAATGTAGTTTCCAACGCTCTTAACCGTTCATTCATACGACATCCGGATAAAAAGATATAAGCGTCGGAAGATGGGCCAACGAGAGGGTGCCAAGATAGCACCTCTTTGACTTTTCCAAACTTCATATATATAGGTCTTAAGCCGTGTTTATGTTCATTTTACCATAGAACATGACTTAAGAACATCCATAAATATATCCATAAGCTCTCTTCTAGGGTTTCAAAGGATATTAACATCCCGAGCACGAAATCGAGAAGCGATAATATTAAAACGATCCCTACGACGTAAGTATCGCTATATCGCCTCTCTTTTTCTTTGTAGTTTGAGTTTTGGAATGTATTTAATAGTTAATAAAATTCCTACTTTCTGTATTTATGCTTTTAAATATCAAGTAAGGTTGATAAATTCATTTCCTAATATTTAGAACTCACGGGACGGTGATCGGAAGCCGTGAGTTCGATTTATTTCACTTTTAGTGGACTGTTTTGTAGTCCACTCGTGTTGGCCTATTGTGCTGCTGATTTATGAACTTTGGAAGTATGAAGGGCATGGAGAAACTCTACATGTGGTAGTGTAGTAGGTTGGTCGCTCGTCGTTACAATTTCAAACTAATTGATAATTTATTGATTGGGTATGTTGTGGTATATTTGGGGGTTTTGTTGTATTGAAGGTCCCAAATTGTAGTTGGGTTATTTTTTAGTTGCTGATTGTATTGTGTTTGTATCTCGCCTATAGTAGGATTGAGGGAGCAGTGAAATCAGGGGAAATGCTGCCTGTTTTATTTTAGAACCGAGCTATCAATTGAGATACGTGATATACCACCGCCATCTAAATTATACACGTATTTCTTTGTTATAGGGTTGGCACGCTAGTTATCATAAGCTTGTTGTTGAGTTTCATTGACGACTTGAGGTATGTTAAGACTATCCATTCTTTCCTTTTGGCATGATCCATATGATACAAACGAAACGTGTAAACGCAAAACTTTCATAAATGATTCTATTCATAGAAGTACTAGGGGTTCCTATGTTCTGGAGTCCCCATATGTCCTACTTTCATCTTGTCTGTTCATGGGTCTCATGACATTCTCAAGAACAATTATTGACTTACTTCATTATGCACAATATCTATTTATACATGTATATTGACTCATGACTAGATGGCGTTATATACACGTATAGTATATGTATAAGGGGTATGGGGAAAGATTATGGCATTATATATGCACCACCACCTGATCAGCTAGTATACATTTGTGATTTCGTCCACAGAGGCTGAGATGATATGATGGGATTCTCTCAGAGGCTTGATGATATTATGTACTCATATACCAATGCACGACATGATATTTATACGCATATACATGACATTATAATTGTTTCATGAATCACAGAGCTATTCAGACTTATAGGTTGAGTCCTTTACTCCATGTTTCTTTCATGTCTTTTATATACTGATTTTTATGCCTTACATACTCGGTACATTATTCGTATTGATGCCCCTATTGTCTGGGGGGCTGTGTTTAATACCCGCAGGTGTAGATAGATAGGCTGACGGTCCCCCATCTTAGCATCCTTGCTCAGTGAGAGTTGGTGTGCTCCATTTGATCCAGAGCTGTTATTGAGTTTTGGTACGATACTTTTATATACATATAAGTATGACGGGGCCCAGCCCCGTCCTCTATACAGTTGTACACTCTGTTAGAGGTGTGTAAACAGTCATGTATAGTTGGATAGTATGTGGCCTTGTCGGCTCGCCCTGCCGTATTATATACATACATACACACACACACACATACACACACACACACACACACACACACATATATATGTATGTATGTATGTATGTATGTATATATATCTTTTGGGCATATTTTCCCATGTATGTTGTTCATATGAATCGGTAGTTTATTCCCTGACGTTATGCATGACCTACACTTATTTCATGTTTATATCTTATATATATGCTTAGGGGTGTTCGATAGGCAGCACTGGGGCACTCGTCACGGCCAATCGGTTTGGGTCGTGACAAAAGTGGTATCAGAGCAATTCCATCCTAGGGTTGTCTACAGACCATGTCTAGTAGAGTCTTGTTTATGAGTGTGTTGTATACCATACTTATAAACAGAAGGTTGTAGGACGTATATGATGTTATCCTCCCTTCTTATCTTAGATCGTGTGATATAAGGATTCATTCTCCTAATGATAAGTTATATTTTCAGCGATGCCCAAGAAGGATGCAGCCGCCCAAAAGGGCAAGTCTGTGGCTGATAAGACTACAAGTCGAGCGCCACGAGTTACTAGGGCTCGGGGAGAGTCGCATAGTGAGACTTCATCTCAGACTTCACATACCTTTCCCTCTCCAGAGGAAATCCGAGGGCACCAGCACCAGCGCCTGCTCCAGTATCCCCAACTCCTCAGCCAGATGCACCAGGTCAGGAGATGAGAGATGCTTTTTGGCTATTGACTCGATTAGTGGCCGTATAGGTTTGGCGCCAGGAGGTAGGTATTGGTCATGCAGATAGGGCCATCAGTGCGAGAGTTCGTGATTTCATTAATTTGGACCCTCCAATATTCATTGGATCAGATCCAAATGATGACCCTCATGTATTTATTGATAGGATGCAGAGGACTTTGAGGGTAATGAAGGCCACTGCGACTGAGTCAATTGAGCTAGCTTCCTATAGACTTCGGGATGTTACAGTTAATTGGTATGAGTCTTGGGATGTTGCAGTTAATTGGTACAAGTCTAAGCAGTGTGGCAGGAGTTTACAAAGGCTTTTCTTTGTCATTATTTGCCACTAGAGCTTAGATAGTGCCAGAGTTAATAGGTTCTTGACCCTTCGGCAGGGTAATATGAGTGTTCGGGAGTACAACCTTCAGTTTGATTCTTTGGCTAGGTATGTTCCCATTATTGTAGTTAAGATGGAGGATCAGGTTCACCGGTTCGTGATGAGGTTGGAGCAGTACCTGTTTAATGACTGTATGTCGGTCTCACTTCATCCACGCATTGATATTTCTCGTATTCAGGCATACGCAGAAGCAGAGGGACGATCGTGAGCATGATAGGGGCCATAGTAAGAGAGCGAGATCTTCAGGTCCTTCTGGTGAGTTTCGAGGTGGTTAGAGATAGCAATACCCGAAGTGTCCAGTCCAGCCATCGGCTAGTGCACCCCCTCAGTTTGCCGATAGGAGATTTGATCATTCCACATATCTAGGGCGCAGTTAGAGTTCCAGGGCTTCTAGTTCTCAGTATAGAGGTGAGTCAAGTCAGATGAGTACACCATTGCCACGATGTGATCAGTGTGTAAGAAGCATACCGGGTAGTGCCTTGTGGGGTTGGATGTTTGTTATACTTGTGGTTATCCAGGCCACGTTATGAGAGATTGTCCGACGAGAGGTGGTGCAGGTCTAGTTCAGCCAGTGGGATCTGTAGCTGGTTTGTCATCATCAGTACGCCCCCCTAGGCAAGGTTCACAAGCACCAGTCGGTCGTGGTAGATGGGGAAGTGGAGCATCTAGCTCGAGTGGTCCTCAGAACTGTATTTATGCATTAGTGGGTCGACAGGATCAGGAGTCGTCACCTGATGTTATTATAGGTATATTATCAGTCTCCTCATATGATGTATATGCATTGATTGATCTAGGTTCTACCTTATCGTATGTCACTCCATTGGTCTTAGAAAGTTTGGGATGGAACCTGAGTTGATTAACCTTTTGAGGTGTCTACACCTGTTGGGGATCCAGTGATAGCTAGACAGGTATATAGAGATTGTATAGTAGTAGTCAATAGTCATTCTACAATAGCAGACCTAATTGAGCTACATATGGTATAATTTTATGTTATAATGGGTATGGATTGGTTGGATTCTTGTTATGCTAACGTTGATTGTAGATCAAAGATTGTTCGGTTCCAGTTTCCAGGGTAGACAGTTCTAGAGTGGAAAGGTAATACTGTATCGCCCGGAAGTAGGTTTATTTCCTATCTCAAGGCAAGGAAGATGATCAGAAAGGGCTATATTTATCACTTAGTTCGGGTACAGGATGTGAAAGCAGACTCACCGACCCTTCAGTCTATCCCGATGGTTAATTAGTTTCCTGATGTTTTTTCTGATGAACTTCCAGGCCTTCCGCCAGAACGGGATATTGAGTTTGCGATTGACACATTGCCGGATACTCAACTGATATTTATTCCTCCTTATAGAATGGCACCTGCAGAGCTGAGAGAGTTGAAAGAACAACTGAGGTATTTACTTGAAAACGGCTTTATCAGACCCAGTACATCACCGTGGGGAGCACCTATGTTATTTGTGAGAAAGAAAGATGGTTCCTTGCGGATGTGTATTGATTACAGGCAATTCAATAAGGCGACAATTAAGAATAAGTACCTGCTCCGGAGGATTGATGATTTATTTGATCCGTTGCAGGGTGCCAGGTGTTTCTCGAAGATAGACTTGACGTGTGGGTACCACCAGGTAAGGGTTAAAGAGAAAGATATTCCAAAGACAGCATTCAGGACCAGATACGGGCACTTTGTGTTTCGTGTTATGTCATTCGGTTTGACCAATGCCCCAGCAATATTCATGGACTTGATGAACCGTGTGTTCAGACCTTTTCTAGATCTGTTCATGATTATATTTATAGATGATATTTTGGTTTATTCTCGTTCAGAGGCTGAGCATGCAAATCATTTGCTTACTATGCTCACAGTTCTACAAAAAGGAAGTTGTACGCAAAATTCTCTAAATGTGAATTCTGGTTGAATTTTGTAGCTTTCCTTAGACATATTATTTTAGGTGAGGGTATCCGGGTTGATACACAGAAGATTGAGGTAGTGAAGACTTGGCCTAGACCCACGATACTGATGGAGGTTCGTAGCTTCCTGTGTTTGGCAGGTTATTACAGGAGATTTGTAGAGGTCTTTTCTTCTCTTTCATCACCATTGACAAAGTTGACTCAGAAGGCAACTACGTTTCAGTGGACTGATGCTTGTGAGCGGAGTTTCCAGGCATTGAAGGACAGATTGACTTCAACACCGGTTCTGACACTCCTAGAGGGTACCGATGGTTATGCTATCTATTGTGACGCTTCAGGCATTGGATTGGGTTGTGTACTGATGCAGCATGATAAGGTTGTAGCTTATGCTTCTAGACAACTAAGAAAGCATGAGAAGAATTACCCGACCCACGATTTAGAGTTAGCCACGGTGATTCATGCACTAAAGATGTGGAGGCACTATTTATATGGCATTCATGTTGATATCTATATGGATCATAAAACCCTTCAATATATCTTCAAGTAAAAGGAATTAAATTTAAGCCAACGGAGATGGTTGGAGCTACTGAAAGACTATGACGTTGATATTTTTTTACCATCCGGGGAAGGTGAATGTAGTAGCCGACGCCCTCAATCGTAGATCTATGGGTAGCCTGTCATATTTACAGCCAGGCAAGAGTTGGATAGCCCATGAGATTCATCATCTAGCTAGTCTTGGAGTTCGATTACTAGATTCAGGTGATACTAGAGTTACTATTGAGGACACGACAACATCCTCTTTAGTGACTAAAGTGAAGGAACGCCAGTATGAGGATCCTGTGCTAGCTCATTACATAGATATAGCCCCTCAAAAGGAGAATACACCATATGAGATTACAGCAGATGGAGTCCTCAAATATCGAGGTCGATTATGTGCTCCTAATGTGGCAGGGTTGCGCCAGTAAGTTATGGGAGAAGCTCACTATTCTCGTTATTCTATTCATCCAGGAGCGACAAAGATGTATCATGATATCGGGGGAATATACTGGTGGGACGGAATGAAGAAGGATATAGCAGAGTTTGTTGCTCAGTGCCCTAATTGTCAGCAGGTTAAGATTGGGCATCAGAAACCCGGTGGATTAATGCAGGCTATAGAGATTCCGACTTGGAAATGGGAAGTGATTAATATGGATTTCATCATAGGCTTACCTCGTACCTAACATAAGTTCGATTCTATATGGGTAATTGTTGATAGACTTACAAAATCAGCCCATTTTCTGCCTGTCAGGACTACGTATTCAGCAGAGGATTATACGAGGCTTTACATTAAGGAGATAATGTTACTTCACGGTGTCCCTATATCTATTATCTCAAATAGAGGTGCTCGGTTTATAGCTAATTTCAGGAGGTCCTTCCAAAAAGAATTAGGGACTTAAGTAAGTCTTAGTACAACATTTCATCCCCATACAGATGGTCAGACGGAGCATACTATTCAGATACTGGAGGATATGCTATGGGCTTCTGTGATGGACTTCAGGGGTAGCTGGGATGATCATCTTCCACTTATTGAGTTCGCATATAATAATAGCTATCATTCAAGCATCCAGATGGCTCCATATGAAGCTCTTTACGGATGGAAGTGTAGGTCACCTATCGGATGGTTTGAGGTTGGGGAAACTAAGTTAGTAGGACCGGAGTTGGTACAACAGGCAGTTGAGAAGATAAGCTTATACGGGAAAGGCTATTAGCAGCTCAAAGTCATCAGAAGTCCTATGCAGATAATCGAAGACGCGACTTGGAGTTTCAGGTAGATGGCTGGGTATTCCTAAAGGTATCACCGATGAAAGGCTTTATGAGATTCGGTAAGAAAGGAAATCTTAGCCCTCGGTACATTAGACCTTATAAGATCATACGCAGAGTAGGCCGGGTAGCATATGAGTTAGACTTTCCTTACAACTTGGAGTTAGTACATCCAATTTTTCACATGTCTATACTCCGCAAGTGTATTGGAGATCATTCTACAGTCGTTCCAGTTGATGATGTTCAGGTCACAGAGCATCTATGATATGAGGAAGCTCCTATTGCTATACTAGATAGACAAGTTCGGAAATTGAGCTAAGGACGTAGCTTCAGTTAAAGTACTTGGAGGAACAAGAATATGGAGGAGATGACTTGGGAAGCTGAAGAAGACATGAAGTCTAGGTATCCTCACTTGTTTCTGCTTCGGTAGGAGGATCAGACTGAAACATCACAGCCTTTAGGTACGTATATGGTACTTGATTCTTATGTTAGTTATTGTCATTGGTCGTGTGAGGCCATTGGTGTTATTGATGATTATGGCCCTGTGTGGCTTTCTGTTGTTGGTTTTTCTATCTGACAGGTTGGTAGTAGTATCGTTATAGAGGAGACTCTGCCAAAACTTTCTATAGATCTATGGGAGTTTAACATTCGATGACGAATGTATCTAAGGAGGGGAGATTGTTACACCCTGTGCGTCCCAAGGTGACGTATAATGAATATGATACTTGTTAATCATGATTTAAATAGTTTTAAAGTCATAATATGACTATATATGATGTTTGGGAAAAGTCAGATTTAAGTTGCGGAAAAATCGACAAAGGATTTACCTTGTAACAGAGCTTTTTGAGTAATACATTTCGTATGCTATATGGGGTCTCTTTTTAGACATATTATATACAAAATTGAAGGTCTTGTAATGTAGTTTCCGACGCTCTTAACCATTCATTCATACGATATCCGGATAAAAAGATATAAGCGTCGGAAGATGGGCCAATGAGAGGGAGCCAAGCTAGCACCTCTTTGACTTTTCCAAACTTGATATATATAGGTCTTAGGCCATGTTTATCTTCATTTTACCATAGAACACGACCTGAGAACATCCATAAACATATCCATAAGCTCTCTTCTAGGGTTTCAAAGGATATTAACATCCCGGGCACGAAATCGAGAAGCGATAATATTAAAACGATTCCTACGATGTAAGTATCGCTATATCGCCTCTCTTTTTCTTTGTATTTTGAGTTTTGGAATGTATTTAATAGTTAATAAAATGAATACTTTCTGTATTTATGCTTTTAAATATCAGGAAGGTTGATAAATTTATTTCCTAATATTTAGTACTCACAGGACGGTGATCGGAAGCCGTGAGTTTGATTTATTTTACTTTTAGTGGACTGTTTTGTAGTCCTCTTGTGTTGGCCTATTGTGTTGCTGATTTATGGACTTTGGAAGGATGAAGGGCGTGGATAAACGCCACATGTGGTAGGGTAGTAGGCTGGTCGCTCGTCGTTGCAATTTCAAGCTAATTGATAACTTATTGGTTGGGTGTGTTACGGTATATTTGGGGGGTATTGTTGTATTGAAGGTCCCGAATTATAGTTGGGTTGTTTCTGAGTTGTTGATTGTATTGTATTTGTATCTCGCCTATAATAGGCTTGACGGAGCAGTGAAATCAGGGGAAATATTGCCCGTTTTATTTTAGAATCGAGTTATCATATGAGATACGTGATATACCACCGCCATCAAAGTTGTACACATATTTCTTTGTTATAGGGTTGGCGCACTAGTTATCATAAGCTTGTTGTTGAGTTTCATTGACGACTTGAGGTATTTTAAGGATATCCATTCTTTCCTTTTAACATGATTCATACGATACAAACGAAACTTGCAAATGTAGAACTTTCATAAATGACTCTATTCATAGAAGTACTAGGGGTTCCTATGTTCTGGATTCCCCACATGTCCTACTTTCATATTGTTTGTTCATGGATCTCATGACATTCCAAGATATATTATTGACTTACTTCATTATGCATTAGATCCATTTATATATGTATACTGACCTGTGACCAGATCACGTTATATACGCGTATAGTATATGTATATGGGGTATGGGGAAATGTTATGGCGTTATATACGCACCACCACCTGATCAGCTGGTATACGTTTGTGATTTTGCCCACAAAGGCTGAGATGATATAATGGGATGCCCTCAGAGGCTTGATGATATTATGTGCTCATATACCTATGCATGATATGGCATTTATATGCATATACATGACGGTATAATTGTTTTATGATTCACAGAGCTATTCAGACTTATAGGTTGAGTCCTTTACTCCATATTTTTTTCATCTATTTTATATACTGATTTTTATACCTTACATACTTGGTACATTATTCGTACTGCCGCCTCTATTGCCTGGGGGCCTGTATTTCATGCCCGCATGTGCAGGTAGACAGGCTAACGGTCCCCCATCTTAAGATCCTTGCTCAGGGAGAGTTGGTGTGCTCATTGATATCTGTTTGGGATTCCGAGCCTGGGAATAGTTCCATATGGTGATTTTGGTCTTAGGAGCATGTCCGAACGTTGATTTGGAAATCCGTAGGTCGTTTCGGTGTTAATTGGTGAAAGTTGGAAATTGGCGAAAATGAAACTAGACTGGTGAGAATTCTAGCCTTTGCATTCACGAAGGGTGAATCGCGTTCGCGAAGGTTTGCATGTTAAAGCATCGCGTTCGCGAAAAGCATTTTTTGAGCTGGAGCTGGTATTGCTTCGCGAACACAAGGGACATGACGCGTTTGCGAAGAAGGTCGCCTAGGCACTGTATCAGTTAGCAAAAATAGGTTTTGGCTCATTTTATCTCAAATCTTCCATGAGAGCCGAGCTTGGGGAGATTTTGGAGGAGCTTCTTTGTCACCATCACAAGGTAAGTGATTCCCACCTATTACAAGTTAAATACATGAGTTATATATGGATTTAAACATGAAAATTAGTTGAAACTTGGGATTTTGGTAGAAAATCTACACTTTTGGTATTTTTGGATTTTGACCATGAAATTGGACGTAGAATTTGGAATACGTTATATATTTTAGTTAGTAATGTTATGGGTAAAGTTATCTTCGAAACATTTTCAGAATCCGGGCATGTGGGCCCGAGGGTTGATTTTATCGACTTTTCGAGCGGAGTTGGGAATTTGTTTAAATTGATTAATTATGAGTATTAGGGTATTTTTTGATTGGTTTGCATATTGTTTAACTAGTTTCGAGACGTTTGGCTTTGGTTTGAGGTGTTAGAGAGGCGTTGGAGCCGTTTATGGAACTTCGGAGCAAGGTAAGTCTCCTGTCTAACTCTGTGGGGGGGGGGGGGGGGGGGGACTACCCCTAGCTGATGTAATTGTTATACGTCACTTATTGCGGGGGCTACGTACGCACAAGGTGGCGAGAGTCCGTGCGTAGATAGATTCATGTTATGTCCGGGTAGACTTAGGTTCACAACATGCTATAGCTGTACTACTTGAGTTGTCTCCTACCTATTAAATTCCTTTATTTTACATTACGACTTGAGACTAGACTTGCGTAGAGTGATAAACTTGCTATTGTAGAGATTGGATGGGCTTCGTGATAAGCCTTGGATTACTTGTACTCTCCTTACGAAATTCTCCCGCGTTATGTGTTCTCATCGACAAGCTCCCTTAAAATCTATAACTCACACGATTATTTGTGAGTGGGGTCGAGGACCCGTCAAAACTTCTTATTCTAATAGGATCGGGCCGTTCACCTCGACAGGATAGATACATCTATGGCTCATGTTGTTCGACCCTCGACAGTGCGCACACTATGATGGATCGGGTCATACGCCTCGGTAGGATTATGTACCACACTCTCATGGGAGCGGGCCATTCGCCTTGGCAATAAAATGGATGTATTTATGGTTCGGAAACATTATGATGGATTGGGTCGTACGCCTCGGCATTTCTATAAAATACTCTAATGAAGTCGTGCATAATAATTGGTAAGAAGCCAGCATGTCTATGAGCTTTTCCTGATTGAACTGTGAAGACCTATCTGGTAAGGTCCATTATATACATACTCTGATTGAGGAGGTAGCTACTAGCTGAGAGTTTGAGTTATTGCTGAGAAGAGGATTGTACCACATATTATACTTGTTATTTCGCTTATTGACTATGTCTTACACCTATTTACTTCTACTGTATCTGTCTTATTGGATCACTAGTAAGTGTTGATGTCGACCCCTCGTCACTACTTTTCTGGGGTTAGGATAGATACTTATTAGGTACGCACTGATTTACGTACTCATGCTACAATTGCTACACTTTTCGTGCAGGTACATATATGTCTGGTGGTATTTTGGGCGTAGAGGCACAACTATTGCGGGAACTTTACCGTGAGCTGCATTTCATGTTACGATCCGCAGTCTGCAGAGTCCCTCATCAAAGTTATTTATATTCTCTTGTCTAATTTGTATTTCAGACAGATGCTGTATTTTATTATATTTCCTAGTTGAGGCTCGTGCACTTATGATACTAGGTTTTGGGGGTTTCCTTCGGGTTATTCAGTGTTGTGGTTCGTGTAAATATTTTCATTTACAATGTAAATTCTATTTTATACTGTTAAATTAAGGAAAATTATGATTTCAAAAATACTAAATGAGTAATTAAATTAGTAAATCACTGTTGGCTTGCCTGACGGCAGCGTTTGGCGCCATAACGACCTATAGGAAATTTTGGATTGTGACAGCTTGGTATCAGAGCGTTAGGTTCAGTTAGGTCTCACGAGTCATGAGAAAGTCTAGTAGGTTCTTGCGAATTGGCACAGAGATGTCTGTACTTATCTTCGAGAGGCTACAGGGCTATTAGGATCACTTCCCTTCTTGATTCCTCATCGTGCGGTTTGATTCCTTTGGGCTTATGCCTTTATTTCCTTCCTACTCAATCTTATGCGACATGAAGCGCTTGTTATCAATTGGGCATTGAGGAGTTGTAGTGGTACTACCGATGTGGTGCAGGATGTTTTTCCCTGCGTGTTCGGGCAGGTTATTATCATCTGCTTGCGGAAGGATATTCTTTTGTTCCAGATCAGTATCTGTATTTTCTATGGTTTCGAGACTGTGCACGGATTGCTACGATGCCTATGCATTGTTATCACACAATATTGGTGTAATGGTAAGGTGCTCGTTTATGTGTCGAGGCAGTGAATTGCTTGAAGAGAGGATGTCTCAGTGCATGATTAAGGGGTTCAACATTTAATTCCAGCAAAGGAAAGGCAATCAGACTATAGATGTCCAGGTTTGGTTGATGAAGTAACGAGACTTGATATTTTCTAGCATAGTGAAATTTTCATTTTGATGTGGTATCGTCGTCCTTGTTTGAACGCATTAAGGTTCGCTGGTGGTATGGTCTTCTTGAATTTTCCTTTAGGGGCGATTGTGTGTGCAGTGGTTCGGGATCGAATTGGTATTTCTAATATTGATGGCTCGAGGAAGATGATCTTCTAGGAGGTTTAGAGTAGGTAACCAATTATTAGTTCAGGTGCTACAGGTATGGATTGATTTGGGGGCAAAATTTGGGCAGCGAAGTATGAGGAAGGGCATAGAAGGAGGTGTCTCGCGGTGGTTGAATGAATAGCAGGCCAGGTATGAGTGGCTGATTAGCATATGGATTCCGCTACCGGATAGCCGCGTGACTTGAGAAAGTTTAGAGCAGTTTGGGAATCATGGTGGAAAAGTGACTAGGTCTACGGATTGTATTTGGGGTGGTGGCCACTGTACTAAGGAAAATTGAATATGGCAGGAAGGAGTTCGCTTGAAATGGAGAGGGTGTGAAGACTTGATTATCGATTTGGATGCAATGTGACTTCGAGTTTGGAATGTACTGTCAGACTTTCAGTTGATGTCAATGGGAAAGGAAAAGATTTGTACAGCTGGTGGACGAGCATGGGCCAGGAGGGTTTTACTGATTTCGTGGTAGTTATACCCAGTGCAGCATCATTGGGAGATGTCGGCATGAAATACCACAAGTGGGTTATCTCCTGTGAGCAGGTTAGCGGCTGCGTGATGTTGATAAGCTTCTGTGAAGAATACTACTTGCTACCCGATAAGAGGGCGAATATGTGATTGTGACTAATAATTTGGACTGTTTCATAAAACATTTAACAAATGATTTTGAGCAATTTGGCGGGCTAATGGTGCGAGATCATGGTAAATGAGAAGGAGAGATTGTTGTGGGCTCTACATTATGCGATGGTAGTTTAAAGCTAAGTGAGGGAGCACCACCGTCTACGATTGGATCGTGTGGTTGTCGGCTTTTGCAGTTTCTGGTTATCGGTGCGTTGGTGGATTATTTATGATTAAGAAGGTGAAAACATCAAGGGTAATTCGAGTGGAGAAATTGATAAATGTGTGTTATATTCAGCCTTATCGATTAATGTGCAGGTTTTGGAAAGACTCAGAGTTTATATTTTGTGGATGTGAGGTACAAGGAAAGGAATTCAGTCGGTCGCTTCTTTGAGAGGGTGTTCATACGCTAGCAGAGCATTAGAGTTTGGTTATATTCAAGATCAGGTCAGGGTGGGTGACTCTCAACAACGGTCCTAGTAGGTTCAAGAATTTAAAGTGCAGTTCCTAAGGATTTCGGGTCCATTGTGTGACTAAGGATCGAGTTTTAGCAGTGGATTGCAAACAGAACTTGCTATGTTCTATGTCATCAACGGGTATACAATGTAGTATTGGAGTACAATAAGAAATATCTTCAAATTCGCAAAAGGTCTTGCAAAATGGGTGTACTAGTTGGAGATGCTATTGTGCGCTTGAAAGGGGTATGAGATGATTCACGGGTATTGGGACGATATGGTCTCGCGATTCAGGTCACTCGGGATGAGTGCGGATTAAGTTTCTTATGTTGTGAATGGAGATATTATTATTTCTAAGACATGTCAAGAGTACATTGAAAGAAGTTGGGTCGGTTAGTAATGGTTGAATCGGGATGGTTGTGGCAATAATCAGTTCCTTCATTGTGTAAAGTTATACACATGGTTTGTGGTTATACGTGCGGGCTAGGCGGCCCCCATGACCTGATTGATTTAGGAGGTATTTGATTCAAATGGTTTTGTTGTGTAAATGGATTTCGGAAGAGTTATGATGGTTTAGATCACAACTTGAGGTTGTATTTTCTGTGTTTTGGAAATTTAGTTGTGTGTTGCATGGGCTCTTCAGAAATGAGCTAAGTGAAAGGTTTCTAGACAATGAAGTGCTATTCTACTGGTAGTTCAGGGGTTATGATGAATTCATGTATTCTCGCGTAGCAGCATGATAGGTGCAGTGAGCGGCATGGGAAATTAAAAGTTGATGATCAGGGTTGCGGTTTGGTGATTGATAAGAATGTCATGAGCTCGGATGAGCAGGGAGGTATTTATATGTTTAAAGTGAGCTGGCGTTATCTTAGTGTCGCCTGAGAATGGTGTTCTGTGGAAGAGGCATTGAGTATTGAATTGTGGATTGTGATTTGCTTTATAGAATTAGTATAGTTGGTGGTATGGATGTGCAGACTTGGCTACCTAGGCGGAAGATAGTGGTAGCATACCCCACGGGGAAATTGTATGAGTGTGACATTCTAGTCACTTGATTATTAAAGATCGAAACAAAGTACATAGACTTTTGGTACTATCGTTAATGTAAAAGCTTATGCCTAGAAGGCGCCCTAGTCATTTGGTTGTGAACTATGGGAGTTTGCCCCGGATTGAGACGGCTTGATTATTCGCACATGTGTTGAGGTCCCGTGCTTCTTGTGGTGTTGTATGAGTCAGATGGCTTTCAAGATGCAAATCATATATCGCACCTTAGTTGTGCTTGGGTTTTGTAGCATATGGCGCTATCCATCTCCCCAGGGTTGTATTTTTGCTCTTGGCGTGCTTTGTGGTCGATATTCATTTTTTTGTAAGTATAAGCATTATGGCTTGATATGTGTTTTCTCTTTAATTGTTATGTGCAGATCGGGTGGCACGCCGCCACGGGTATATATTGTGCGGATCGAGTGGCACGCCACAATGGGTACGTTATTCGGACCGGGTTGCACGCCGCAACGGTATCATGTTCAAATCGGGTTGCACGCCAAAACAGTATCATGTTATGATCGGGTTGCACGCCGCAACAATGTTATGTGGAGTATGGTTCCCTATATCTATTCTTGCATATTTTGTTTCTCATCCTCTGAGGAGGGTTCATAACATATGTTCAACTTTTTTATTCGTTACGTGGGTTAGGTAGTTCTTTCCCAGATTTCGTTTTTCCTTATATATCATATTCAAGTTGTGGCTTGTCGGTGCAATGATGGAGTCATATGAGATCTTGGTCAGTATTGAGATGGCTTATTACCTGAGCAGCTTTTAATGGGTGAGACGAGATTATTGGACCTAAAATTAGTGCAATCAGATTTATATAAAGTACATTAAAGAGAAAATATCATTATTCAGTTCAGAATGAGGTAATGGGTTTTGTCAAGAGGAGAGATTCCATGATTTATTGATTTGGCGGGTAGTTATGAGTTTCTACACATCTCTTTCATCGTGGCAGTATTGCGAGAATTAGAATAGAGCTTATGTGTGTTATGGGGTGTATTGTGGGCATCAAATTCGTGAAATTGCAGCTATTGTGGTCGGGGGATGTTGTTATGGGAAACCGACTTACGTGGTGCATGGAGTGATTTCATCATAGATGCATGATCATGTCTTGGTACAGTGTGTGGTAATTGATACAATGTTCGTATGTAAGAATCAGGTCTTGTAGAGAAATTCAGAGGTTTGAATGTGTTCTAAGGCTTAGTCGACTAAATAAAAAGGGAGGATCTTCATACGGGCTCGAGCTATGTGCTCAACTGGGTTATGGTGGCACGGGCAGGTGCACGAGGTGTTAAACAGTGATTTTGGACAACTCCGGAGCAGTTCTTGGCACGTTCGAGGACGAATGTATGTTTAAGTGGGGGAGAATATAACGACCCGACCGATTATTTTGAACTCTAGCGCGTCGTTCGACAGCTTGAGGTCTTGAGTAGCTCCACTTCGTGTATTATGACTTATACATGTGGTCGGAATCAAATTTCGGGATGTTCGATTTTGATTTGGAAAGAAAATTCTAATTTCAAAAGCTTAAAGTAGGAATAATTGACTAAGGTATGACTTTTGAGTAAACGACCTCGGAATTGGGATTTGAAGGTACCAATGGGTTCGTATGATGATTTCGGACTTGGGCGTAGGTTCGGGTTGAGTATCGGATCACCCGGGAGCATTTCGGCGTTTATTATGGAAAGTTAACATTTTTGAAGGTTTAGGAATTTTGTAAGTTTGGTTTGAAGTGGATTTGTTTATGTTACCGATGTCCGCTTAGGATTCCCGGCCTGGGAATTGTTCCGTATAGTGATTTTGGTCTTAAAAGCATGCCCGAGCGTTGATTTTTGAAGTCTGTAGGTCGTTACAGCGTTAATTTGCGAAAGTTGAAAATTGGATGATTTTTGGGAAGTATGACCGGGAGTATACTTTTTGATATCGGGGTTAGATTTTGATTCCAGAAGCGGGAGTAGGTCCGTAATGTCAATTATGACTTGTGTACAAAATTTGAGGTCAATTGGACTTGATTTGGTAGGCGAATATAGAAGTTTGAATTTCTAAAGTTCATAAGGCTTGAATTGGGGTGCGATTCATGGTTTTAGCGTTGTTTGATATGATTTGAGGCCCCGAGCAGATTCGTGTCTCATATTGGGACTGGTTGATATGATTGGACGGGGTCCCGAGGGCCTTGGGTGTGTTACAGGGTGGTTTCGGACAAAGTTCGCTGAGTTCCTGGTGCTGATGTCTGGTGTCTGGTTTTGTTCTTCGCGAACGCGGAGGTGTTCACGCGTTCGCGAAGAAGGATCTGTTGGTTGCCGGCTTTTGTACTACGCGTTTGCGATTGGGGAAATTAGTAGAAATTTGGGTTATATATGGATTTAATCATGGAAATTAGTAGAAATTTGAGATTTTGGTAGAAAATCTAAACTTTGGTATTTTTGGATTTTGACTACGAAATTGGACGTAGAATTTGGAATAAGTTATATATTTTAGTTAGTAATGTTATTGGTAAAGTTATCTTCGGAACATTTTCGAAATCCGGGCACGTGGGCCCGAGGGTTGATTTTATCGACTTTTCAAGCGAAGTTGGAAATTTGTTTAAATTGATTAATTATGAGTATTAGGGTGTGTTTTGATTCGTTTGCACATTGTTTAACTAGTTCGAGACGTTTGTCTTTGGTTTGAGGTGTTAGAGAGGCGTTGAAGCCGTTTATGGAATTTTGGAGCAAGGAAAGTCTCATGTCTAACTCTATGAGGGGAAAATTACCCCTAGCTGATGTAATTGTTATGTGTCACTTATTGCGGGGGCTATGTACGCATAAGGTGACGAAAGTCCGTGCGTAGCTAGATTCATGTTATGCCTGGGTAGACTTAGGTTCACACCATACTATAGTTGTACTACTTGAGTTGTCTCCTACTTATTAAATTCCTTTATTTTATATTACGACTTGAGACTAGACTTGCGTAGAGTGATAAACTTGCTATTGTAGAGATTGGACGGGCTTCATGATAAGCCGCGGTTTACTTGTACTCCCCTTATGAAATTCTCCCACGTTATGCGTTCTCATCGACAAGTTTCCTTAAAATCTATAACTCACACGACTATTCGTGAGTGGGGTCGAGGACCAGTCAAAGCTTCTTATTCTAATGGGATCGGGCCGTTCGCCTCGGCAGGATAGATACATCTATGGTTCGTGTCGTTCGACCCCCGGCAGTGCGCACACTATGATGGATCGGGCCGTACGCCTCAGCAAGATTATGTACCACACTCTCATGGGAGCTGATCGTTCGCCTCGGCAATAAAATGGATGTATCTATGGTTCAGAAACATTATGATGGGTCGGGTCGTACACCTCGGCATTTCTATAAAATACTCTTTTGAAGTCGTGCGTAATAATTGGCAAGAAGCCAGCATATTTGTGAGCTTTTCCTGATTGAACCGTGACGACCTATCTGGTAAGGTCCATTATATATATACTCTGATTAAGGAGGTAGCTACTAGCTGAGAGTTTTAGTTATTGCTGAGAGGAGGATTGTACCACATATTATACTTGTTATTTTGCTTATTTACTCTGTCTCACACCTGTTTACTTCTATTATATTTGTCTTATTGGACCACTTGTAAGTGTCGATGTCGACCCCTCATCACTACTTCTATGTGGTTAGGCTAGATACTTACTGGGTACACATTGATTTACGTACTCATGCTACACTTGCTGCACTTTTCGTGCAGGTACATATATGTCTGGTGGTCTTTTGGGCGCAGAAGCGCAGCTATTGCGTGGACTTTACCGTGAGCTGCATTTCATGTTACGATCCGCAGCCTGCAGAGTCCCCATCAGAGTTATTTGTATCCTCATGCCTAATTTGTATTCCAGATAGATGTTGTATTTTATATATTTTCTAGTTGAGGCTCATGCACTTGTGACACCGGGTTTTGGGGGTTTCCTTCGGGTTATTCAGTGTTGTGTTTCGTGTAAATATTTTTATTTACCTTGTAAATTCTATTTTATATTGTTCAATTAAGGAAAATTACGATTTTAAAAATAATAAAATGAGTAATTAAATTGGTAAATCACCGTTGGCTTGCCTAACGGCGGCGTTAGCCGCCATCACGATCTATAGCGGATTTTGGGTCGTGACATCTTATTTTCGTGTTCCAATATGCATGATTTAACAACCCACCCCTCATTTCTTGTTTGAATTGTAAGAAGTAATGTAAAAAATTCTTATAGGGGGTGCTTCCTCCTTTAATAAATCTTATGCAAAGAGCGAATTCTAATATCTAAGTGTGGCAGATATGAGAGGGTCGGAGCGTAGAGTGGCTTGACTTTATAAAAGGGAGAAGTGCCTCCGTACTATAAATATATAGAACACCCCTAGGTGGTAAATGAGCGGGTCGAAAATGGATAATGTAAAATCGAATAAAATATTCTCCGACTCATATTTAATACGAATAGAAAATGAGTTAATTTGTGGATAATATGAATATCCATATTATCAATGGCTTCTTAGATGATAAGATCACTCTAATTTGGGAGAACCACTAGTATCCCAAACTTGATGGACCCATAATTTGAGTCTTTGCAAATGTAAAAGTTAAACGCATTGGTTATTCATTTTTTAAGTGGATAATATGAATCTTATCCATATTTGAGCCATTTTTAAAAACGTTCATTACCCACCATTTTTTCATGGATAATATGAACAAACAACTTTTTTTAAAAAATTTATTTTGCCACCACTAAGAATACTATATACATTTTTTTTCATCACATTCATAAGGTTTTATTCCTACTTTGTCCGTAGGTTATAAGAGTAACCATGCAGAAGTACACCCTAGCCAGATGTTACGGCAAAATTGGTAAAACGAGTATTAAGAAAGCAACTTCTCAGCTCTTAATTAGTGGTCATCTTTTCACATTTGGTTAAATATTATCCTGGTTCTTTTTATTTGTAAATATATCTAAATGGTTTACTAAGACAAAAACATAGACGAAGGAGTACTTGTTTTAGCGTATTAAAATTCACCTAATTTTACCCGAAACATTTTCTTGCCCATATGACAATGCTATAGGTCATTTACACGCGTCTATTAATTGCCCTCTGACCATGGGATAATGTCACGCTCCAAATTTTCCTCCGTAGATATCGTGATGACACCTAGTCACTAAAACTAGGTAAGCCTAACACTTGTTCAATTAAAGACGGAATTTAACCAGAAACAACTATTAAGCATGAAACTGGAATTTTTATAGTAAACCAATAATCCCGAGTGCATTACAATACCCAAAATCGGTTGCACAAGTCATAAACTCTACTAAGTTTACTAGAAAAATCTTCTAAGTACAACTGTTCCGGAAAAAAATAGTCAGTACAAGTACAATATCAGAAGGTGACTTCGAGGCTTGCAAACGCGACGGCAGGTATACCTTGAGTCTCCATGGCAAAGCCTGAACAGCTAACTAGGGATCAACCAACTCCGAAGTACCTGGATCTGCACAAAAAATATGCAGAAAGCATAGCATGAGTACACCACAGCGGTACCCAGTAAGTATCAAGGCTAACTTTGGTGAAGTAGTGATGAGGGACAGTCAAAATACCTACTAGACTAAATAACCTGTACAAGTATAAATGTGAAACTAACATGAAAACAATATCAATATAAAACTAAGCATGGTCAAGAAAATAAAATAATACTCGCAATAAAACACTAGAACAATGATTAGCAACAGGGAACAACAGGTAAAATGCCGTAGAGTAAGCTGACCACATTTTAAGTTCGGTAAAACCAAATAAAGGGAACAAGTATCAACTCAATAAGAGCAACTGCTTTCACACAAGATTTGTTCAAGGTTTTTTTTCCCGAGGTACTTCACCTCATAGTCACATTTTACGGGTCCCAATTTGTGAACCCTATTCACTTGGCATCTCATTCCCACATTACAAATCATACTTGAACGGACGACTCACGTGCTAACAATGACTCACGACCGCACGGACAACTCATGTGCCAATAAAACAACTCTCACACAGAAGACAAGTAAATGAGAGTATATGTAAATGGTCGATAATATCAGGATTCATCTTCTTAAACCGATATGGGTGATTAATTATGTGTATGCTTGTGCAAGTGTTCTATCACAACTCAAATCAACAAGGAAGGGTAGAGACAATAAATGGCACATAGAAAATAATCACCACAAAATGTACAATGTATAACTCACATAAAGTAGGCACACTATTATACAAATATCATCAATAACAATGCCCCCATGCCATCACAAGTCATCACAAATCATTCCCCAACATAGCCTACCTTGTCTCTCCACGTGCGCAACAATAAAGTAATTGTCCGCCTTGTCTATCCGCACGCGCATAATAATATTCCCACCTTGTCTCGCCACATTCAAAAACTCACATATATATATAGCCCACTTTATCACACCGCATGTGCAAATATCAATAATAATAATAGCACGAACAACTCAAGTGCAAACACCTTGACAATCCTCTCAACAATACTACGTGTGCCAAACATAACAATACAATATAATGACTTTCACCACATGTGCTCATATGCCACAATATTTTCTCAGAACAATCTCAATACCAAAATCACGAATAGCCCTCGGCTCAACAACACCGAATACAACAATAACAACAACAATACACGAGAGTACGACAAGTATATCAATACAAGAACTACATACTACAAAGAAATGGAAGAACGAGCTCACAATGAAAGACTCCACAGGTAATAATGATTTCAACAAGAATAGCTCAACAAGGGGAGAGATAATGTGTAACAATGGTTCCTCATAAGTACAATTCGACGATACCAGAGATAGCATGAATCACAGATTCCAAATAAGGATAAGTCAACAATGAAAGGGATAACAAAACTTCAATTAAGATTAAGCAATCACGGAAAAGACAACCATCACTTCAATTAAAGTTAAGTAATTACGGAAAAGATAACCATCACTTCAATTAAGGTTAAGTAATTACGGAAAAGACAATCATCACTTCAATTAAGGTTAAGCAATTACGAAAAAGACAGCATGACAATAAAAGAGGCGACTACTTCAATTTAAGGCATATAAGAATTTATTGGCAACTAGGGTAGAACATGAATCAATTAACTCCAAATAAGACATATAAGGGTGGATTTAGTAAATGAAAGATTTAACATGATAAAAAACTTCATTTTTAATGAACATAACAATCTAAGAGTCCTAAACGGTCAAATTTTCACATATAAGCCCGAGTACGTACTCGTCACCTCGCGTACACGGCCTTCACATGATACAATTAGTACAAGTGACTCAAATCCTATGGGGTAGTTCCCCCCACACAAAGTTAGACAAGATACTTACCTCAAAGAAGCTAGACCGATACTCTAAAAATGACCTTCTCGTGTGAAACAACCTCCGAACGACTCAAATCTAGACACAATAACTTCATATCATAAATAAAACTCATAAGAAATAATTACAGATAATAAAGTTTCGATCTTTAATTAAACCAAAAAGTCAGCCCCGGGCCCGTACCTCGAAACCCGATGAAATTTCACAAAATTTGAACACCCATTCCGATGCGCGTCTAACAATACAAAAATTATCAAATTCCGACAACAAATCGTCCTTCAAATCATCATTTTACATTTTTGAAAGTTTTCACAAACTTTCTCATATTCTCTCCCATTCAAATCACTAATTTAATGATAAAAAAAATTATGAAACCATGAAGTATAATCAATTTCGGGTGAAGAACACTTACCCCAATCCAACACGTGAAGAACCCAAATATCGCTCAAATCTGAGGTCTACAACTCCAAAAATGATAAAAATATCAAACCCTCGACACTTAAGCATTTTGCCAGCCATTTCTGCATTTGCGGACAAAATTGCGCATCTGCGCTTTCGCTTTTACGAGCCATTCATTCGCACCTGCGGCCTTCACTTAGCTGCCCAGATTCCTTATATGCGAGTAACCAATCACACCTGCGGTGTCGCTTCTGCGAGCCAAGAAGCGCACCTACGAAGACTTGCCACCCAGCTCTCGTCCGCACTTGCGTCTTCATCTCCGCACCTACGACCATCGTAGAAGCGCCATATCCTCCACAGAAGCGGAACTCACCAACACGCCCCTGATTCATAGAAGTGAAATTCCCATCGCATAAGCACGTCCGCACATGCGGCCAAATTTGCGCAGGTGCTAAGAACCAGCACCAGAACTACCAACATGACCAAAAATGATCTGAACCGCGTCCAAAACTCTCTCTCTCTCTCTCTCTCTCTCTCTCACACACACACACACACACACACACATACATATATATATATATATATATATATATATATATATATATAAACAAACACGCAGTAATCTATCTGTATATTATTAAAAAGAAAGAAATTGCCATGAGAATTTGCCAAGTGTCGTGTGGAGAGATTGACATGTGTCATTTTAGGACAAAATTAGTTGATCTAGGTAATACGTACTTTATTTGACATTAGAATTTAAAAATAGTAACCAATCCTTCCGGTGGTGTTAAGCGCCTAGAAGGAACTATAATTAAGGACAAACGCAATTAACAAAACCCCTTTTTCTTCTTCACAGTACAAACCTAGCCTCCCCCAACATCCCCAAATTCTCTCTCTAAACCCTTACAATGGACTACGTAAGGCAAAGATTTCATCTTCCCAAATTAAGAAGAAAAACATCCTCCAATGGTGGGATTCTGTCAAAGAATTCGAATTAGAAACCTCAAAATCAAACAGAGTGCATCTTTCACGAAAATCGTCATTTGCAGCGGTCTTACCGCATTGCTGGCACATGCTTAAATTGAAAAGTTATGGTATTTTGCATCCCACAATCTCGCACCATGACCTCATCTCCTAACCCACCAACCCGTTTGCCACGGTTTATCATTAGGATGATTTCACAGCTTTTTGACATCAGTTTCTAACTTCCCAATTTAAATATATGTTTTGTGTTCTATGTTCTATTATTTCTCCCTTCAGCGCATACCAATCAATAATTCTTGACTATAGGAGGTGAGTGTATCATTTGTAATTCATGAACAACTCTTAAATTTTTATAACAAATAATTAAGTACAATTCTCTTCGATATTCGATCTCAAAATCATCACAAGCTATTTTTATCGCTTTAGAAAATCAAAGTTATATACTACACTCACCATTTTACCGTGGAGAATGCATAGTGTATTATTGTGCTTACTTTTGGTGAATTTGAATACATACTTTTGCAGAGATGTTCGTTGTCTTTTGCAAGATATTGTTTCATCGCTATTCTAAAAAGTCCATAGTCTGTGCATATTCACATGATTTAGGCAAATCTCCACTTCTCTCTGCACTTTAGACTCCTTGATAGTTTAATGCGCCTTCACGAGAAAAAACATATTATTTTGTAGGTACATCATAAATCGTTTTTCTATCACAATGGAAAGTAAATTGCCTTATGTCAATCGAATGCTGACTAATTGGCCTCTTCTTTGGAATGGAGTGAATACCAGTATCATTCCCACATTTAAGGTCTCTTTGTCAAATTTGGTTGAACTATTTTCAGTTATTGTCGAGCCGAAAATGTAGCATTCATTGCCAAGTAAAAAATTATTAACCCTCATGGTCTACCAAATATTTGATTAGGTTTGAGCTTTAATACAGCAATTTAAGATTTATTTGAATTAGTAATTGGCAATTGTTAATTTTTATGTTAACTCATATTGTTCTCATGAAAAAATTATAAAGCTTTTGATCGGCTCTTTACATATTCAGTTTTAACTTTTATGTCCCATGTGGTTCTTAGACATTCCCTCAAAATCACTTTGGTGTATAATATTTATCACTTTGCTTATTATCACTTAACAATGAGATAATTAATTAAAAGTGGAAAATATAGTATTGATTATTTTGAAGAAGGTATTCACAGATGAAGTATAGTGTATTCGATAATTGTGTAGACAAAAATAGACTTTATGGTCATACAGAAGGATTGCAGAGGCTTATAAGATGCTGAAGAAAGGTCTGCAAAGTGGTATCTCTCCAAATTTATTGACTTACACCATTCTCATATCTCAGAGCTACAATCTAGCAGATAACAGGCACGTTTTTGCCCTTTTTAGTAAGAAGGTCAAAGCTGGTATCAGCCCCGATATGCATATATATATACCACATAAATTGCTGCCTTATGTAGGCAAAATAAAATAAAGACAGTGAAAAGCTCTTTGATGATGCTATAATTTTAGGTTTGATACCTACCAAAGAGATTCAGACTCTGCAACTCTTCCCTTTTTACAACCTTTATCAAAAGATGACTTTATGACTACCTATACAAATCTATAAGGTCATAAACATAGCAAGTTACATAACCTGTTCTATATGTATACAACTGGATGCATCTTCTTTATATCGTTACAACAAAAAATATTTTTATTGGCCACACTCTAACATAATGCCCAAATTCCTTTTTAACTACAATACACACACCAAACTGATGCTAGAGTTAGGTGACTGTGTATAAAAAAGACAAACATTTAAGCATTTTTGAGTAGTATATTATCCAGGGCTTTAAGAATGTTATTTAAGGTGGATGCAACAGATTGTATGTTGTCTATTTGTGGCCCTCTCATAGGGATAATCTCCCTGGAAAAAGTGGAAGCTTCTTCTATTTGACAAATGATGACAAATACATGATCAAGACAATGAAAAGTGCAAAAATAAAGGTGAGATATCTAACTTTCTCCATAATATATGTGCTTAATTGTAACGAAATACGGTTCAAAGTTGTGGTACTTGCCATCAGCAGCGACTTTAGAATTTAGAGTTAATTGGTTCTAGTCTTTATATATATATATGTGTGGCAATTTTCTTCTTTCACATACACATGATCCGAGAATCATTGTTTCTTCATTCTGATAATCACATGATTTCTTCTGATTTTTCATGTCAATGGATGGTCATTAGGTACTTATAAGAATGCTCAAACGTTATTACAATCATTTTCGTTATTGTGAGAATACCCTTGTGACCAAGTACTATGGCCTGCATTTTCTGAAGCTAAATGGACCAACTCAAAAGAAGGTATTCACATACTAATATATTGAGAAGTACACAAATTAAGTTATTTAGTTGCTAAGAATTATTCACCACAAAAACTTCCCGTCACGCCCCAAAACCGAGGAGCGCGACCGGCGCTTAACCGAGTGAACCCGACCGAGCAAGCCTGTTAGATTTTCTTCTACCCAACTCATTCATGAATAAAGAGAATATATGTTTCGTTATTCAAACAATAAAGTGCTCATGTTTGATATGCCAATTTCTTACCATTAGTTACTTCATTTTAAGGTCTCAATTTCGCACATATTTTTCATAATCTGAAGTGGAAATAGTAATTTAAACACAACATAACGAGTTTGACTTCCCCATCACTAATATACAACCCACACTATGTCTACGGAGCCTCTATAGATAATAAAGAGTACAATGATAATGCCGGCAATAAGGTTTCAGCTATACCTCAAACAGAATACACAAAGAACACAAGATACATGACACCGAGATAAAGTGGGGCTCACCAAGTCAGCTGGGAAGAAGGTGTACTGCTATCACTAATCAATATCTCCTGCTGTGGAACCACCTGAATCCATTTAAAGATACAGCGCCCCCGGCAAAAGGGACGTTGGTACCGTTAAATATGAAAACTAAACACCAATTTAAGAATTCGAAAATACAATATGAATATGATGAATCAGGGCGGCAATAGAATAATATAGATAACCGTTTAAACCAGAGCAAGCTTATTAAGAGCTATCAATAACATTTATAGAATTTAAGATGAGATCCTCTGTAACCATCTTTATACAAAGCGGCCCCACCGCCTCACCCAATGTATGCAGGTGGAGGTATAAGCACAATACCACAACTCTACTCAAGGGACCCTGCCGCCTCACCCCAATGTATGCGGGTGGAGGTATAACCACAGTACCAAGAACCTACACAAAGTGTCTATACCGCCTCACCCCAATGTATGCGGGTGAAAATGCATCAACAATACCAATACCAACACAAAGCGGCCATGCCGCCTCACCCCGATATATATATATATATATATATATATATATGTGGGTGGTGGTGCAACAATAATACCAAAACTATACACAAAGCAGTCGTACCGCCTCACCCCAATGTATACAGGTAGAGGTGTAATCCCACAATACCATAATCCCTACACAAAGCGGTCATGCCGCCTCACCCCAATACATGTGGGTGGAGGTGTATCACAATCACAATCTCTCCACAACTTTGCATAATAACTTCCACATAAATCATGACTTGAAATTATAACATGTAGATACACAATCCATAGTTTGGAACACCTCCTCAATTTATAATGCAATATGATAAGAGCATTTGAAACACGAATTTAACATATATCTTTATCACCAAAACTTAACGGAATACTCGATTTGTAATCAACTTCTTGAAACTTATAAGGATAACGGGGATTCCAATTCTTAAAGAAGAGTTTAGCCAACATACCTCACTTGAGCTTTCTTACATTCTAAATTATTCCGGAATTCTTAGTAACTTCAATCTATTTTAGAAATATAACAAGTTAAACAAAAATTAGGAAGATGATCATGGTTCTAGCTCATTTGAGCATTTTATCAAATACTAGGTGTGCATAAGGTTTCAAGGTCCTTTTATGGAGGATTCTATCATCCCACAACCCATTCTTTACCATTCTTATCTCAACAATCTTCTCACACCATTTGATAACATATGCATGCAAGATGAACAACTCCCATGCCTAAAATTTATCTTACTAATTACCCAATTCTAGACAAATTCGAAATTGAGGGTTAGGGTGTAGAATCTTACCTCTAGGATGAAGACCTAGTGAGTTTCCCTTCTTAATCTTCCAAGATTTGAGCAAGAATTGAAGAACAATTATTGAGGAACACCTTCTTACTCTAGGGCACTTTCTCTCACTCTAAAATGTCAGATTTTAGCTCAAAAATGGTCCAAAGCGTGTATTTAACAAAGTAGGATCGGGTTTTAAAAATCCAAAAATGGAACTCCGGAATAAGGTCTGCGATCGCATATGCGATTGCATAATCGATATGCGGACCGCATATCGGCCGCATAATTGGTGTCCAAAACTGAAAAAAATATGTCTGGGTCTGCGGTCACTATGCGGCCTGCAGACCTGTTCTGCAGTCGCATAATAAACCGCAGAGCAGTTCTGCAGTCGCATAGTCGACCGCAGAATGGCTTCCAAAACAGGCCCGCACTTGCCTCACTCTGCGGCCATTATGCGATCCAGAGAGTGATTCTACGGTCGCATAATGGACCGCAGAAATGCATTTCTCTGCCAAAATATTTTTCTTTACTTTCCAGTGCATTTCTCTGCCAAAACATTTCTCGCCGCGAAGAATTTCTGAAATCCATAAACACGTAAGAACCAATTCGACACCACGAAATATTATTTTTCCTTTGCGAAATTTTACGGGGCCTTACATTCTCCCCCACTTAGGATCATTCGTCCTCGAAAGAGGGTCAAGGTTCACTATTAGCATCTTATGCAACTCAGTTTTCATACCACACACCATCAACCCTAAATTTGACTAACTCCCTAAATTCCCAAAACTTTCGCCAGAGTTTCCCCTGTAACTAGACCTATCCACCTGTCACAGAGCCCCAGAAATACATCCTTAAAATATATACATAAACCAATGACGTAACATAACTCATAAGAACACCAACCGTTGACTCACATATAATATATTTAGAAAGAAGCACCTTTACAATAACTGAACAAGTGATACAAGAATTCATAGGCGACAGTTTTATAAAAAGGTCACATAGTTTATACAAACAAGTAAGGATACTTCTTTTTCATTTCTTCCTCGGCCTCCCAAGTAGCCTGTTCAACTTGCTGGTTTCGCCACAACACCTTCACAGAGGCACTTTCTTTATTCCTCAACTTTTAGACTTGCCTATCAAAAATGGCAACTAGAATTTTTTCATATGACAGTTCTTCATTAACCTCAATGGTCTCAACCGGCAGAATAGCTGACGGATCTCCAACTACCTTCTTCAACATAGACACATGGAATACCGGGTGCACTAATGACATCTCAGGTGGTAGCTAAAGCTTGTACGCCACCTCACCGATCCTTTGAATTATTCTGTACGGTCCGACATACCTCGGACTCAATTTTCCTTTCTTACCAAATCGCATTACACCCTTCATGGGGGAAACCTTCAAGAATACCCAATCATCTTCTTTGAACTCCAGATCCCTACGACGAACATCCAAATAGGACTTCTGACGACTTTGAGTAGTCTTCAACCGCTCCTTAATGATTTTAACTTTTTCCATAGCCTGATATACGAGGTCTGGCCCTATTAACTCTACTTCCCCAATTTCGAACCACCCAATGAGAGATCTACATCTCCTACCATATAAAGCCTCAAACGGTGCCATCTGAATGCTAGCAATATAACTATTGTTATAGGGAAATTCTATGAGTGGTAAATGATCATCCCAACTACCTTTGAAGTCTAGAACACAAGCGCGCAACATATCCTCAAGTGTTTGAATAGTCCGCTCTGTCTGCCCGTTAGTCTGCGGGTGAAAGGCTGTACTAAGATTCACCTGAGTACCCAAACCTTGCTGAAATTTCTTCCAAAAATTAGCAGTGAATTGTGACCCCCGATCAGAAATGATAGAAACTGGAGTGCCATGCAACCTGACTATTTCTTTGATGTACAACTGAGCATATTGTTCCGCCGTATCGGTAGCCTTAACCGGCAAAAAGTGTGCTGATTTCGTGAGTCGATCCACAATCACCCAAATCGAGTCAAACTTACGAGGAGTACGAGGTAATCCTACTACAAAGTCCATATTAATCATTTCCCACTTTCACATTAGAATTTCTATGTTCTGCGCCAACCCACCGAGCCTTTGGTGTTTGGCCTTCACTTGCTGACAATTTGGACACTTCGCCAAAAAATTCGCCACATTCCTCTTCATATCATTCCACTAGTAGACTTCCTTAAGATCATGATACATTTTTGTAGAACCCGGGTGCACAAAATACCGAGAAGTGTGAGCTTCAGTCATAATCCTTTCCTGGAGACCATCCACATTTGGAACACATAGACACCCTTGGTACCTTAGTGTACCATCATCCATGCCAAGAGAAAAGGCCATGGTCTTATGTTTATGAATCCCCTCTTTCAGTTGTGCCAACAATGGATCGTTGTATTGCTTTTCTTTTGACTTCTAAAACAAGTGATGATTCAGCCCTATTTTATACAATCACCCCTCCTTCACTAGAGTTCGAAATACGAACTCCCAAACTAGCCAATCGATGAACTTTCTTGGCCAATGGCCTTTGATATGCCTCCAAGTGTGCTAAACTGCACATAGATTTTTGACTAAGAGCATACGCCATAACATTAGCCTTCCCCGGATGATATAGAATATCAATGTCATAGTCCTTGAGTAACTCAAGCCATCTTCTCTGCCTCAAGTTCAATTCCTTCTGCTTGAAAATATATTGAAGGCTCTTATGGTTCGTGAATATATCGACATGGACATCATATAAATAATGACGCTAAATTTTCAATGCAAATACCACCGCCGCAAGTTCTAAGTCATGTGTTGGATAGTTCTTTTCATGATTCCTGAGTTGCCTAGAAGCATAAGCTATCACCTTGCCATGTTGCATTAATACACACCCAAGCTCAATTCTTGAAGCATCACAATATACCATAAATCCATATGCACCCTCTGGTAAGGTCAACACTGGTGCCGTAATCAATCTTGCTTTCAATTCATGGAAACTCCTTTCACATGCATCTGACCATTGGAACTTAATTGCCTTCTGCATCAATTTAGTCAATGGAGAGTCAAGAGTAGAAAACCCCTCCACAAACTTTCTGTAATATCCAGCTAAGCCTAAGAAACTGCGAATCTCTGTTGGAGTTGTACACCTCGACCAATTCTTCACAGCTGTAATTTTCTGAGGATCAACCTTAACCCCCTCACTAGAGACACCATGACCCAAGAATGTGACCGATTCAAGCCAAAATTCACACTTTAAAAACTTTGCATATAACTTGTGCCGATATAGGGTTTACAGAACTACCCTGAGATGATCGGCATGGTCTTCTCGACTTTGTGAATATATAAGAATATTGTCAATGAACACTATCACAAAAGAATCGAGGAACGACTTGAAAACTCGGTTCATAAGATCCATGAAAGTTGCTGGGGCATTTGTTAGCCCAAAAGACATCACCAAAAATTCAAAGTACCCATATCGGGTTCTAAAAGCTATTTTCGGAATATCCCGCTCCCTGATCTTTAATTGGTGATACCCGGATCTTAAATCAATCTTGGAGAAGTACCTGGCACCTTGCAATTGATCAAACAAGTCATCTATCCTTGGCAGTGGGTACTTATTCTTGATTGTGACCTTGTTAAGTTGCCGATAGTCAATACACATTTTCAGTGACCCATCTTTCTTCCTTACAAAAAGAACCGGTGCGCCCCAAGGTAACACACTCGGCCGGATAAAGCCATTTTCTAACAATTCTCTTAATTGTCCCTTTAGCTCTTTCAATTCTGCTGGTGCCATTCTGTAGGGTGGAATATATATATGATGCGTGTCTGGCATCACATCAATCCCAAAATTAATCTCCGTGTCTGGTGGGATCCCAGGGAGTTCATCCGGAAAGACTCCCAGAAATTCATTCACAACAGGCACAGACTCAAGTGTAGGTGCCTCAGCAGTGGTGTCCGTAACTTGGACCAAATGGTAAATACACCTCTTGTTGATCATCTTTGTGGCCTTAAGATAGGAAATAAACCTACCCTTCGGCACTACATCATCACCCTTGCACTCAATAACTAGGTAATTTGGAAATTCGGACCTAATAGTCCTAGTTCGATAATCAAGCTTGGAAAAACAAGAATAAAGCCAATACATCCCCATTATCACATCAAAATAGACCATTCCCAATTCAATAAGATCGACCACAGTGTCCCGGCCACGCAATGTGACAACACAATCCCTATAAACCCGCGCGGCCAAAATAGACTCACCAACCGGAGTAGATACAGAGAATGACTCATGAAGCTGTTCTGGTTCTATCCCAAATTCCATAGCAACATAAGGAGTGATGTATGATAAAGTGGAACCAGGATCAATAAGAGCATATACAATGGGATTGGACAGACAATACACCTGTGACAACATCTGTAGATTCCTTTGAATCCCGACGCCTCCGCATAGCATAAAATCTGCTGGGTCCTCCCGAATTCTGTGCACCACCCCTAGCTGCACCACGCCCTGCGGGTGCTGGGGTGCCTCGAGCTGGAGGTGATGTGGATGTAGTAGCTGCAGAATTAGCTAGTTTCGGCGGGACGAGCGGCAATCCCTTTGAATGTGACCCCTCAAACCGCACCCATAGCATATAGGTAGGTCCATAAAGCAGGCCCCAAAGTGCATCCTCCCACACTTAGGGCATGGGAGACTCCGCTGCTGAAACCTTCTTTCGGGACGACCCTGCTGGTGGGGTCCCTGGTTGCCCTGACTGGGTCCAGATGACTGTGCACCCATCGAAGACTGGACGAATGATTAGGATGGTCCTGATGACCCTCCCCTGAATGCCGACCTACCACCACCACCACCGGAAGAATCACCAAAGTTGCTCGCAGACCGGGCATTGCTTCTACTCTGACACTCTATTCTATTCTTCAATTTGTGGGTCTCTGTGGCTTGAGTAAATGCCACCATCTTACTATAGTTCATATCGGAATTCAAGGCATCTGTTGAGCCCTCATTAATATCCAAGGGTCTAAGGCCCTGTACAAAATGGCACACTCTAGCCTCCATAGTGGGAAGCATGTGAATAGCATATCTGGACAGGCGCGCAAACTACATATGATACTCCCAAACATTCATACTACCCTGCTTAAGGCTTTCAAACTCAGTGGCACAGGCTGCCTTAGTTTCGGTAGGTAAGAAATGATCCATAAAGGCATCTGTGAATTCACCCCATCTTGCGAGAGGGCTTCCCTCCTCAAGGGATTCCTCCCACAACTCAAACCAAGAATAGGCCACCCCTTTCAGGCGGTAGGAGGCCAACTCCATTCCCTCCGTCTCTGTAGCATGCATAACCCGGAGAGTCTTGTGCATCTCATCAATGAAGTTTTGGGGGTCCTACTCGGGATCAGTACCCGTAAACACTGGAGGATCTAACTGAAGAAACTTGTTCACCCTGGAACTAGTAGATTCACCTGGATGACTGGAAGAAGTAGGCCCAACACTTGATCTCTGGGCCTGAGAAGCCACTATCTGTGTCAACATTTGTATGGCTCCCCTAAGATAAATATTAGACACACCAGAATCGGAAGCTGGAGCTGGAGGTGGAACTAGAATATCAGTTGGAGGAACCATTACACCTTCTGTAGGTGTAGGGACAGGTGCGGTCTGATCAGTTATGGTAGAATCAGGCAGTGTGGTAACTGGGGGTAATATCCTCACCCCTCGGGTGCTCACCCGCATCATCAAATATAGGATCAACTGCCATTCCCGGGGTAACATTGGCTCTTTGGCTAGTTCTTGCCTTCTTCTTAGGTGTCATGTACTGAAAATTAGAGCAACTCAGAAGTTAAAGGAGGAACAATTTTACAACCAGCTTTATCGCACGATCAAGAATATAAAAGAAGGGTATTATTCCTAAATGCTCATGTAGCATCCTAATTATAAATGTGGTCGACAACATATTGATAATAAGGACTCTACTAGACGCGGCTTCGGGATATCCTAGGACACTTTAAAACCTTAGGCTCTGATACCAAGTTTGTCATGCCCAAAAACCGAGGAGCGCGACCGGCGCTCAACCGAGTGAACCCGACCAAGCAAGCATGTTAGATTTCCTTCTACCCAACTCATTCATAAATAAAGAGAATATATATTTTCGTTATTCAAACAATAAAGTGATAATGTTTGAAATCATAGACCGAAAAAAGTAAGATACCTAGCATGAGGGTCTGGTGCAGGGGCGGTCTCACCCTTAATCAAGTGAAGCACTTGCTTTAGGCCCAAAAAATTTAAGGGCCCCAAAATTACTATTTCTCTATATATAGTAGTATATTATTTATATAATTATCTCTTATTATTGATAAATTTATTTCTTTATTTTCATATTAATTTTTAATAACTCGATTTCTTCCTCTAATTAATTTAACTAAAATAGTTTTCTGTCAATCTTATTTTATTTTTTTACTTAATTATATTTCTCTATTCATTAGTTGGTCACGTAACTATATCTAATAATCTAACTTATTATTTATTTTCCTTACATAAATTATACTCTCTCCGTCCCAATTTATATGAAACTGCTTGACTGGACATAGAGTTTATGAAATAAAGGAAGGCTTTTGAAACTTATAATCTTAAATAAATCATAGAAATTTGTGTTCTAGAAATCATCTCATTAATGGTAAAAAGAAAAATCTAAAGTTGAATTATTACCAAATATAGAAAGGGACTTACTTAAAAAAAAGGAGTCACTTAAGTTGGGACGGAGGAAGTATGTTTTCTAGGTTCTCCCATTTCAGTTGTGATGCAATCAACGTTAAATTCATTTACTTTTCTGTACTTTATAAAACTAAGTTCTCATTTTTTTAAATTCCACATCCTCACTTGTCTAATTTTTTAAAAAACAACAACAACAACAACCCAGTATAATACCACTAGTGGGGTCTGGGAGGGTAGTGTGTACGCAGACCTTACCCCTACCCTGGGGTAGAGAGGCTGTTTCCGATAGACCCTCGGCTCCCTTCTTCCAAGAACTCCTCACCTTGCTCTTGGGATGACTCGAACTCACAACCCCTTAGTTGGAAGTGGAGGGTGCTAACCCTCCGTTTAAAAAATGATGTTCATTAAATAATATATATATATATATATATATATATATATATATATATATGTCACGACCCGAAATTTCCACCTTCGAGCCGTGATGGCGCCTAACATTTCACTTGCTAGGCAAGCCAACGTTAGAATAATATTATCCATTTTTAAAATAATTTTTAATTTTATTAATAACAAAGAATAAATGCGGAAGTAAAGTCTAAAATATAGTGAATAATCCATAAAAATATCGGTGTCTAAAACACCATCCCAGAATTAGTGTTACAAGTGCACGAGCTTCTAGAATAATACAAAAAAGGGTCTGAATAAAATAAAGCTGTCTGGAAATAAACACACAGCTAAAATAAAATAGACAGGCACTTCAGAACTGCAGACGCCGTGCAGTTATACCTCAAGTCTCCTCTGAGTAGCTGAAATCCGAGCAAGTCTATGATACGTCGCTAGGACCAACTCCGAAATCTGCACAAGAAGTGCAGAATGTAGTATCAGTACAACCAACCCCATGTACTGGTAAGTGCTGAGCCTAACCTCGACGAAGTAGTGACGAGGCTAAGGCTGGTCACTTACATTAACCTGTATGCAATATTAGTAACAACAACAAATAATAGAAATAAATCAGGTAATTCATTTATAAAAATTGAATCTAACTCAGCAGTCATAATCCATTATTATTTCAACCAATTTCCGTTATAGCGTGCAAACCGCTTCCACAATATATTCATTTTCAATCCTCTCATATAATTATTTTAATCAAGTATATATTAACTTTTAAATAAGTCTATTGCGGTGTGCAATCCGATCCCCCAATATTAACTTTTAAATAAGTCTATTGCTTACGGCGTGCAATTCGATCCCCCAATATTGACTTTTTAATAAGTCTATTGCGGCGTGCAACCCGATCCCCCAATATGTTCATTTAAATCAATTCTATTGCGGCGTGCAACCCGCTCCTCCAATATATTCATTTACCAATTCAATTCTGTTGCGGCGTGCAACCCGCTCCTCCAATATATTCATTTACCAATTCTTATAGATGAAATTTTTCCAATAAATGCAACAATTAATATAAAATTATAAGACAACAAGCATACAATAATTATGAATTAATTATGAAACAAATAATGACAATTAACAAGTTATTATAGAAAGTAGGGAGAAAATAGGCAGTTTAATATTTAATATGCTAAATGTCAAATAACAATTAAGACACATAATTCAAATAGCATGTAACAATTAATGCAAGAGCTCACGAATTAATATTTGACAAAGAATAGGAGAAAAATAATTATTATAATAATTAATTCTTGATTTAAAACGATTTATGATTTTTCAAGTAATTATGCAAATAATTAATTTGTGGACGTATAGACACTCGTCACCTCGCCTATACGTCGTTCACATGCATTTTACATAACAAATAGTTTAAGGGTTCTATTACCTCAAGTCAAGGTTGACCACGACACTTACCTCACATTGCAAATTTCAATAAATTATTCGACCACAGCTTTCCCCTTTGAATTTATCTCCAAAAGCGCCAAATCTATTCGCAAATAATTCGATATATTCAATACGAATTATAGGAATTATTTCCATATGAATTTACTAATTTTTCGGATAAAAATCTGAAATTAATTTTAATATTCGACAGTGGAACCCACGTCTCAAATCCCAAAAAATCTAACGAAATTCGAACACCCGTTCTGCTACGAGTTCAACCATACAAAAATTATCCAATTCCGATGTTAAATGGACCTTCAAATCTTAAATTTTTGTTTTTGGCAGATTTTATAAAAATCTAATTTTTCTTCCATAAATTCACGGATTCATGATGTAAATGAGTATGGAATCATAAAATATAATCAATATAGGATAAGGAACACTTACCCCAATGTTTTCTCGTGAAAATGGATAAGGGTTGAAAATGGGACGAATCCCATTTTCCAGAACTTAAGTTCTGTTTGCCCAAATTTTACCCTACGCGATCGCGTACAATGCTTCGCGATCGCGAAACACATTTTTGGCTGCCCAATTTTCCTTAATCGCGATCGCAAAGCTCTACTTTGCTGCCCCTGAAATTTACTCGACGCGAACGCGACATTGTCCACGCGTTCGCGAAGCACCCCTTCACACCACTACGCGATCGCATCCTCAAATTCACGAACGCGAAGAGCAACTTTGGCTGACCTCTCAGTTTGCCTTACGCGATCGCGAACATCTTCACGCGATCGCGATGAGTAAAACTTCTGCAACAAAACACCAGAAATCTGCCATCTTTCTTAAGTCCGAAATGGCCTGTTGAGCATCTGAAACTCACCCGAGCCCTCGAGGCTCCAAACCAAACATGCCCACAAGTCCTAAAACCTCATACAAACTTGTTCGCGCGATCAAATCACCAAAATAACACCTAGAACTACGAATTGAATCCCAAATCGAATGAAATTTTCAAGAAAACTTTAAAACTTATATTTTCACAACCGGACGTTCGAATCACATAAAATCAACTGCGATTCTCACCAAATTTGGCAGAGAAGTCATAAATATTATAGTGGACCTATACCGGGCTCCGGAACCAAAATACGGACCCGGTGTCAATAAATCCAACATCAGTAACTTCTTAAAAATCATTAAGCTTTCAAACTTTTAATTTTTCATCAAAATTCTATATCTCGTGCTAGGGACCTCGGAATTCGATTTAGGGCATAGGCCCAAGTCCCAAATCACGATACGAACCTACCGAAATTGTGAAAATAGTGATCCGAGTCCGTTTGCTCAAAATGTTGACCAAAGTCAACTCAGTTGAGTTTTAAAGCTCTATTTCACATTTTAATCCCTTTTTCACATAAACACTTTTCGAAAAATTGTACGCACTGTGCACGAAAGTCGAGGAGTGATAAATAGTGCTTTTTGAGGTCTTAGAACACAGAATTACTTATTAAATTTAAAAAACACATTTTGGGTCATCACATTCTCTACCTCTAAAACAAACGTTCATCGTCGAAGGAAGTTAGAAAACGTACCTGAGCTGGTGAATAAGTGTGGATATTTACTCCGCATGTCCGACTCGGAATCCCAGGTAGATGCCTCTACCGGCTGACCTCTCCATTGCACCCGAACTGAAAGATAACTCTTAGACCTCAACTGTCGGATCTGCCGGGCTATCTCTTCCTCGTAAGTCAAATATATGTCCAATTGGACTGAGATAAAATTTAACACATGGGACGGATCACCATGATATTTCAGGAGCATAGACACATGGAACACCAGATGAACCAATGATAAACTAGGTTGTAATGCAAGCCTGTAGGCTACTTCACCAACCCTTTCAAGAATTTCAAAGGGTCTGATATACCTATGGCTCAACTTGCCCTTCTTTCCGAACCTCATTACACCTTTCATAGCTGAAACCTGGAGCAATATTCTTTCTCTAACCATGAATGCGATATCACGAACTTTATGATCGGCATAATGCTTTTGCCTAGACTGAGCTGTGCGAAGTCGATCCTGAATAATCTTGACCTTATCCAAGGCATCCTGTACCAAATCGGTACCCAATAATCGAGCCTCTCCCAGTTCAAATCATCCAACTGGCGAACGACATTGCCTTCCGTATAATGCCTCATATGGAGCTATCTGAATACTCGACTGGTAGCTATTATTATAAGAAAGCTCTGCAAGTGGTAAGAATTGATCCCAAGAACCTCCAAAGTCTATAACATAAGCGCGAAGCATATCTTCCAATATCTGAATGGTGCGCTCTGACTGTCTGTCTATCTATGGATGGAATGTTGTACTCAACTCAACCCGCGTGCCTAACTCACATTGTACAGCCCTCCAGAAGTGTGAGGTAAACTGTGTACCTCGATCTGAAATAATAGACACAGACACACCGTGTAACGACCCGACCGGTCGTTTCGAGAGTTATAGTCCCGTTTTTCCCATTTCTACTTCTTTTTGTGTTATTCAGCTGTATTATATTATATAGGGTTAGTTGGTTCGGGACCGGAGTAGTTTCAGAGTGAATTGAGACACTTAGTCTCTTAAGTAGAAACTTAAGTTGGAAAAGTCAACCAGATGTTGACCTATGTGTAAACGATCTCGGATTTGAATTCTAATGGTTCCATTAGATCTGTTAGGTGATTTTGGACTTAGGAGTACGTCCAGAATGTGATTTGGAGGTCCGTGATAGAATTAGGCTTGAATTGGCGAAATTGAAAATTTGACGATTTCAGTCGGCAATGAAAAATTTGATATCGGGGTCAGAATGGAATTCCAAAAGTTTTAGTAGGTTCGTAGTGTAATTTATGACGTTTGTGCAAAATTTGAGGTCATTCGGACATGGTTTGGTTGATTTTGGCATCGGTTGCCAAATTTGGAAATTTAGAAGTTCTTAGGCTTGAATCCGACGGTAATTTGGTGTTTGGATGTTGTTTTGAGTGATTCGAAGGTTCGACTAAGTTTGTATGTTGATATATGACTTGTTGGTATTTTTGGTTGAGGTCCCAAGGGCCTCGGGGTGATTCCGGGTGATTAACGGATTTGTTGAAGTTGGAATTTGCAGCTGGAGCTGCTGCTTCTGCTATTTCCGCACCTGCGGAAGAAAGGGTCGCAGGTGCGAGGCCGCTGGTGTGCGTGGGGAATGCGCAGGTGCGGGAGATGCTGGGCCAAGGCTGGGAATGCAGGTGCGAAGAATTGGCCGCATCTGCGAGCCCGCACGTGCGAGCCTTTGAGCGTAGATGCGGAGATGAGAAGTTCGGACTAGTTTCGCAGATGCACACCTGGGACCGCAGATGCGAGTCCGCAGGTGCAAGAAAGGGGTCTGCAGGTGCGGAATCTGGGTGATTAAGTGAGTTGTGCAGGTGCGGCTTCTTAGACTGCAGGTGGGTCGCGCGGGTGCGAGAAAATGGCCGCAGGTGCGAAAAATCTGGGCAGAAACCATAAATAGAACCCTTCGCGATTTTGGTGCATTCTTCACCATTTCTATTCGGTTTTTGGAGCTTTTGGGAGAGATTTGAAGAGGGAATCAAGGGGGCTTCGTTGAGGTAAGTTACTTGAGCCCTAATACTTGTATATATGGTGATTTTCCGTTGTTTAATCATGGTAACTAGTGAAAATGAGGGGTTAGGGCTTAAAATTTTTGGAGAGTAATTTAAGGAGTTGAAGGACCAAACGATGTCGGATTTTGATAAATTTGGTATGGTTAGACTCGTGAGTGAATGAGCTTTCCAGTTTTGTAAAATTTGTCGAATTTCGAGACATGGTCCCGGGGGCCGGGTTTGAGCCGATTTCGGGTTTTGGTCTAAATTTGAAGCTTTTCTTGTGGAATTCATTCCATTAGTGTATATTGATGGTATTATACTGATTTTGAATAGATTTGGAGCATTTGGAGGCTGAGTACAGAGGCAAGAGCATTGCGGGGTAGAGATTTGACCGGTTTGAGGTAAGTAACGATTGTAAATCTAGTCCTGAGGGTATGAAACCCCGGATTTCGTATCATTCTATTATTTTGAAGTGACGCACATGCTAGGTGACGAGTATGTGGGCGTGCACTGTTGGGGATTTGTGACTTGGTCAGTCCCGTAGCAACTGTAAAGTTGCATACTTTGTTGAAACCATTTGATACTTATATGTTTTAGAAAGAATTTTTGTAAATTGGGCTGAATGCCATGTTTGGGCCTTGCGCCAATGCTGTTTGGACCCTTAGGGGCTGTTTCTTACCATCCTCTCATTGTTTTCGATTGAAATTCTATACTCAGTCATGTTCGTACTTGTTTACCGCATAACTCAGTTTTATGACTCTATTTTGATGCACATACATGTTTTGGGCCGAATGCCCTATTTTACTGAAATGCCCGAGAGGCTTGAGATACTTATGACTGAGTGAGGCCGAGGGCCTGATTTGTGAGGATGAGTGTTGATCGGGGCTGCCTGCCTGCAACATACTTATGACTGAGTGAGGCCGAGGGCCTGATTTGTGAGGATGAGTGTGGATCGGGGCTGCCCGCCTGCAGCATACTTTATTATTATCGCACGTGAGTTGTCCGTGCAGATTATAGCTCTTGGGCTGAAGGAGCCCCTCCGGAGTCTGTACACACCCCCAGTGAGCGCAGGTACCTACTGAGTGCGAGTGCCGAGTGCTGAGTGCCGAGTGCTAAGTGACTGGGAGGCATGAGTGATTGTGTGGTATGCCCGAATGGCAAGAGTGATTGTGAGGTATGCCCGAGTGGCAAGAGTGATTGTGAGGTATGCCCGAGTGGCACGAGTGACTGTGAGGTTTGCCCGAGGGGCTGTATATGAGTGATGTTTTGCCCGAGGGGCTGTTTATGATTTCATCATTTTTGCTCACTTTTGCATTGAGCCTTTGTTTGAAAAATTGTTGGAAAAATATCTTTAAATGATTTTTACTGGAACTGGGTTTAAACGAGATGTTTGATTCAAGTCCTGATTTTAAAAGCATGTGGTATTTTACTGAGATTTCCTTATATGAACGTTATATGCTTTATTGCTCGCCACTATTGCTCAGTCTTTATTTATTTTTGTTACTTACTGAGTTGGCGTACTCACATTACTCCCTGCACCTTGTGTGCAGATTCAGGTATAGCTGGACACGGTAGCGGTTATTGAGTGTTCTGGTTGCAGATTTTCTTGGAGATAGCAAGGTAGCTGTTTGGAGATCGTAGCCCCTGCTCTTCTCCCTCTTATCTTCCTCTAGTTGTATTTAGATATTTTTCAGGCTGAGTTAGCCTTGATATTGTTAGACAGATTGTAGCAGATGCTCATGACTAGTGACACCCCGATGTCGGGCTTTTCTTTTCCGTACTTCTGTTTTTCTTTGATTTGAACTCTTTTAATGGAGGTTTTATGTCAAATAACCTTGAAATTATCTTTAAAAATGAAATATCGGTTGTTTTGGAAATGAGTCGACTTGCCTAGTTCCACGATAGGCGCCATCACGACAAGGGTTAGTTTTGGGTCGTGACACACCGTGAAGGCGGACAATCTCACGAATGTAAATTTCAGCTAACCACTTTGAAGAATAGGTAATTGCCACTGGAATGAAATGTGCTGACTTGGTTAACCTGTCCACAATGGCCCAAACTACGTCAAATTATCTCTGAGTCCGTGGGAGTCCAACAACAAGATCCATAGTGATACGCTCCCACTTCCATTCAGGAATTTCTTACTTCTGAAGCAAATCACCAAGTCTCTGATGCTCGTACTTAACTTGCTGACAATTCAGACACCGAGCTACATATGCAACTATATCCTTTTTTATTCTCCTCCACCAGTAATGTTGCCGCAAATCTTGAAACATTTTGGCGGTACCTGGATGAATAGAATACTTGGAACTGTGTGCCTCTTCAAGAATTAATTCACCAAGCCCGTCAACATTAGGTACACAAATACGACCCTGCATTCGTAGAACTCCATCTTCCCCCACAACAACCTGTTTAGCATCACCGTGCTGCACCGTGTCCTTAAGGACAAGTAAATGAGGATCATCATACTACTTTGCTCTGATGCACTCATATAAAGAAGACCGAGAAATTTTGCAAGCTAGAACCCGACTGGGTTCTGAAACATCTACCTTCAGAACTGATTAGCCAAAGTCTGAACATCTACAGCTAATGGCCTCTAACCAACCAGAATATACGCAAGACTGCCTATACTCACAGCCTTTCTACTCAAAGCATCGACCACCATATTGGCCTTTCCGGGGTGATACAAAATGGTGATATTATAGTCTTTCAACAACTCCAACCATCTTCTCTACCTTAAATTAAGATCTTTTTGTTTGAATAGATACTGAAGGCTACGATAATCAGTAAATACCTCACACGAAACACCGTAGAGGTAATGCCTCCAAATCTTCAGTGCGTGAACAATGGCTGCCAGTTCTAAGTCATGAACAGGATAATTCTTCTCGTGAACTTTCAACTGTCACGACGCATATGCAATCACCCTTCCATCTTACATTAATACTGCACCAAGCCCAATGTGAGATGCATCACAATATATTGTATACGATCCTGAACCTGCAGGTAATACCAAAACTGGCACCGTAGTCAAAGCAGTCTTGAGCTTCTGAAAGCTCAACTCACACTCATTTGACCATCTGAATGGGACACCTTTCTGGGTCAGTCTGGTCAGTGGGCTTTCTATAGATGAAAACCCTTCCACGAACAGACGATAATAACCTGCCAAACCCAGGAAACTCCGGATCTCTGTAACTGAAGTAGGTCTAGGCCAATCCTGAACAGTCTCAATCTTTTTAGGATCCACCTTTATGCCTTCTGCGGATAGAACATGCCCCAAAAAGGAAACTGAGTGTAACCAAAACTCACATTTTGAAAATCTGGCATATAATTGATTATTCCTCAAAGTATGAAGCACACTCCAAAGATGCTGCTCATGCTCCTCTCGCCTGCTGGAGTAAATCAAGATATCATCAATGAATACAACCACAAAAGAATCCAAATAGGGCTTGAACACCCGATTCATCAAATCCATAAATGCTGCTCGGGTATTTGCCAACCCAAATGACATCACTAGGAATTCGTAATGCCCATACTGAGTCCGAAAAGTTGTCTTAGGGAAATCATATGCCCTAATCTTCAACTGATGGTAACCAGACCTCATAATTATTTATCCGAATTAATGAGTCACTTTTAATGCCACCTGGGCGGGCACCTATCTCGTAGGTTAAAACTCAATAATTACAACACAAATTTGGCAAGTATGCACAGAGAATTTCATACAAGAATTTCAATTAGGCCTAATAGGCATGACTCCCTATTATTGCTATAGTATAACTTTAATTTCATAAGGGAGAACTTAAACACAAGAATTTTCCTCACAAGGATCTCATCCTTATATAACTTCCACCGTAGCTCGTAGCCCGGTTTAAACATATCAATTTATATTGAAGTGTGAGGATCTCGTCCTCAGTTCCGAATCACAAATAATATGCACATCATGCCAATCAAAATTTTCCATTTTCTTCTTTTAAATAATTTTGGTTACACCAATTCACAACACATAATGAACCCCCACACTGGTAGGGCATATAATTCACAATTTATAATTAATTATCCAGAAATTACATTAAAACTTACCGAAATGGTTAACAAAAAGCCACCTCTAGCCTCATAACTCTTATTAGTAACCAACATGGAATAATAGGCGTACTTGTCTCCATAGAATCTCCCAATAGGAGTAAACACATAAGTAGATTATAGAATCACGAAGCTCACTCATAAATGGAGCACAATAGGAGGACTCCTTTCGATACTCAGAACCGAATCAAGTTAAGGAAATTATTCCTTTATATTAAATCGAAGTCGTACATGTAATGACACCATCTAATGTAGCGACCTCAGCCATACCATAAAACAAATATAACAACGGCTGGGTCTCCATCTCTAAGATGCCTTATACCCGCCTGTCCTCCACCCCTAACTGATCGTGTGGGTGGTGTGGTAACTGCAATGGGGCACGTAGCCTGAGTGCTTTGATGAAATATATATCTCCCAAGTTTGGAACAACTTTCTCATGATGTGCCTGGTATCATCGTATTCATAACAACCCCTTTGTGGGTTTGGCTGCTCATATTGAGTCTGTGCCAGATAACTAGAATAACCACTTGTAGGAACTCATGTCGGTGGTGCATTAAAATAACTTACTGTAGCACCCCGGGTAATTCGATGTGCGGACTGGGCTGGCCGACTACCCGAGGCCCCGCCATAATGATTTATACTTACAGAGTAGAATACACTGAATCCCCTAGAACCTCGAGACGTCTTGGTCTCCTTAGTTTCCTTCCCGAACACGTTCTAATATCTTGGCAATTTCTACCACTAGAGGAAATGATGTATTAGCATGTAGCTCCCGAGTCGTACGAAATTTTACAATTATAATTGGGTCCTTCAATGAGTCTGTGGATTTGCTCTCTGGCTGTAGGAAGCAATGTAGGAATATGATGGGTGAACTTATTGAACCTGATGGCATATTATGACACCGTCTTGGTAGCCTGACGCAACCATTCAAACACTATGCGCCACGCATTACGGAGAGTCCGGGAACAAACTCTTTCAAAAGTATTTCTGAGAACTGAGCCAAGTGGGCGGTGTTGCATTGGTTGGTCTGCCCTCTTCATAGGCTTGCCACTGACACCTGTGGAGAATTATCTCTATCAAGTTGCGCATGAATGACTCAAGAATTAGAATAGGTTCTGGGCATGACTCGACTCATCACAAGAGTACAGAACAAGGCAAGAAACCAAACTCAGAATAAGCAACAGTAATAAGCATTCGAGCACATACATTAGCAAGCAGTCTTAAGAAGGCAGAATCAAGGCAACAAATAGGCAAGTTGGACTACTAGAAGGTACAGAGCCTCCAGAAGAGCTTCAAAGCATATAATGGCATGTTGGTTCATAAAAATTCTCAGAGACATAGATATGCATAGCAGGAATTCAAATGGAAAGAAATGAAATTGCAAGATTCATAGATGCTTACCAGTTACAGATGAATGAACAAGTAAACAAGAGGAATAATTTCAGCAACACTCCAATGTCAATAGCAAAACGAACAGTAAAACCCAGGAATCTCAGTGCGTCAGAGTTCCCAAGGGTTTCGAATGAACCCCGGGCAGTGCTCACACCGAGAAAGGTTCGATAATCGAATTCCGATGGCCTTGGCTTTCAGCTAGTCAAAATATTGAGCCTTAGAGTAGTATATGACAAGAAAGAATAAGAGAACAATAGTAGTTTCAGCGATTCCCGTCCTTTCAAAGGGGAAATTAGGGAGGGGTTATATAGTGGTAGAAATCGAATAAGCAAACATGGAAAAAAATTACTCAAACACAAATAAGGAAAGAAAATATTACATGCAATCGATAATAGAACCAGTAAAGGAAAAAATAAATTTCAAATTCTAGTTTGACGAAAATCAAATAATCGACCAAAGATCTTGGTGAATCGGCCTCATATCACCTTGTCATGAACGTATATAGACGAAATACCGTCTAGATCTTGAAGATTGAAGACGATTTAACATAACTCAGGGCCTGGTACTTGCCAAAAATAGGCAAGTACTAGGTGATACCAAAATCGTATAAGTAACAAGGTGACAGAACATATATGGAAATGAAATCATGGGTGGGGGGAGGGTTCCATATTAAGGTCAGAATCGGAGGGGATTAAGGGATATGACGGCTAGGGTTCTTCATAAAAGAAAAGAGGAGTAGAGATGGTTCAGAGGCGGTTGTCTCTGAAGAATGGGGCTAGGGTTTGAGGCAGATATAAATAAAAATGTGGGGTTATCGTGGACCGTTGATCTTAAGAGATCAACAGTATGGATTAAAGAATAGACGGGGCGGGTCGTTTGATGTGGGTCGTGTCCGTGTCAGTTACAAGGGTCATTTGGATTGGGATTTGGGGTTATTGGGCTGGCTTGGCGTGTGGTATGATAGATTGAGTCCGAAATTGGCTCCAAATTGGGCTACAAATTAAATACACAAAAAATAATTAACAAATAATAAAAATATTATTTATGTAGTAATTTTCCTTTTAAAATAACATCTTAACATTATACAAATATAAAGTGCTATTTGGCACAAATAATATAATAAAAATGTAATTGTGCGCAGCATATAGGCTATTACTGCAAAATTATGTAAAATAGCTTTAAAATACAAATATAATTATATAAGATAAAGTAAAATATTATGACACATATATGTGGATGAAAATAATAAATTTGGATGATTAAGTCATAAAAAAATAATTTAAAAGGGGAATTAATACATATTCAAGTAATTAAAATACAAGAAAATCCATTTTAAAGCTTCAAAATTATGGAAAGTCATGGAAAATACTTATATGAACTTGTAAATTAGGTAATAATGCAAAATATAGTATATGTGACATTTATAAAAATATGAGGGCAAATTTGGGTATCAACATGCATGATCAGGTGTGGGTTCGGCGTGTGGAGATTGATACGGTATTCGTATGGTAGAATCAGGTCTTGTAGAGAAATTGGAGGTTGGAATTTGGTCTTAAGGCTTGTTGGCTAAAATAAAAAATGGAGGATCTTCAGTCTAGCTCGAGCTAATATGCTTATCTGGGTTGTGGGGCACGGGTAGGTGCACAAGGTGTTGAACAATGATTTTGGGGCAACTCCGGAGCCGTTCTTAGCACGTTTGAGGACGAACGTATATTTAAGTGGGGGAGAATGTAATGACCCGACCGGTATTATCACGACCCAAAATTCAACTAGTCGTGATGGCACCTAACCCAACCCGTTAGGTAAGCCAATTACCAACTATCTGATTCCAATGAAATTAACGAGGCAATTAATTAAAAGAAAATATCTAAAACCAATACTTTTCCCCAAGAACTGGTAGTACAAATCATGAACTTCGAATAGAGTATACAAAGCTGGTATGAAATAAATACATCATCTGTTTGAGAAGTACATAAACAGAGTTTTATGAATCTAAGGCTACCATGAACAAGAGGCAGCTACAACCGGAACGCAACATCGGCAGCCAACATCTGCACGCAAGGTGCATAAGTGTAGTATCAGTACAACCTACCCCATGTACTGAGTAAGTAACAAACCAAACCTTAGGTTGAAAGCACTGACGAGCTTTTACCAAGGTCGGGTCCAAAATCAATAATCCACAACAATATCCAGAAAACAAATTTCATAACAACAGAATTGAGGCAGCACAATGAATAACTCAATAATAAAGTGCTCAGTTCGTTCACAGTTCAGGAAAAATAAACATTCTTCTTTTCAAATATAATAGTAAAACTCAATTATTTTCACTAAAATTACCAAACTATGAGTAAGTCTGAAAACTGTGATTTTCCCAAAATCCTTTCAATAATAAATGAGATGTTTCATTTTCTTTCCAAATAACCCGTATAAAACAATTGCATCACTATGACCATCTGTCAACATGTGTGAGAAATCATGAATGATGTGATACTGTACAACATGAGAAAAAATCCATCTCTATACATGTATGTCATGTGTGCATGTCAATGCGATGCAACTCAGTGATAAAATCATATGCATACTCTCAGAGTATAATTTTACTCAGTCCTCCCAATCACTCAATCCTCCCAGTCACTCAGTCTTCACAGTCACTCATGCCTCACAGTCACTCAATCCTCCCAAATCACTCGACACTCGTGCTTGGCACTCGCACTCAGTAGGTACCTGCGCTCATTGGGGGTGTGTATAGACTCCCGAGGGGCTCCTTCAGCCCAAGCTCTATAATTTATATGGACAACTCACGTGCTATAATATAATATCAGAATCCGCACGGACAACTCACGTTCCATAATAAGCCAATAAGGCCTGCTGCAGGCGGGCAGCCCCGATCCATATAATAGTAATAATATATATATAAAGCCAACATGGCCTGCTGCGGCGTGTAACCCGATCCCAAAAATATCCTCACAATCAGGCCCTCGGCCTCCCTCAGTCATCAATCTCCCCAGTCTCTCTCTCATGGGCTCACAATGTCATGAGAATAGCCCAAAAATGATGATATGATGTATCAATAAATAACAACAGAGACTGAGATATGATATACAGTGAAATGAATATGTCTGAGTATGAATTTTCAATTTAAATAAATAATTCATAGCAATATGATCTCCGTGGGTCCCAATAATACTGGCACATAGCCTCAACATGATTTTTAATAAGCTTTTCAGCTCAATTTCTTTTACTCATAAAACCGCATGGAAAATGCCAAGATCATTTAACTACAAAATTTCACAGAAATAATTATGTCACAATTTCTATAGTGCACGCCCACACGCCCGTTACCTAGCATACGCGTCACCTCCCATCAATTCATGAAATACATATATTCAGGGTTCATACCCTCAACTCCAAGATTAGAAGAGTTACTTACCTCAACCCATGTAAATGCTTTATTCCGCTATGCCCTTGCCACGAGAATTGGTCTCCGAAAGCCTCGTATCTAGCCACAATTAATTCGATTCAATCAATACCAATTATTGTAATTAATTCCATAAGGAAATACTAATGTTTCCAATAAAATCCGAAATTAACTCAAAAATTGCCTGTGGGGCCCACGTCTCGGAACCCGATAAAAGTTATAAAATATAAACGTTCATCAAACCACGAGTCCAACCATACAAATTTCACCAAATTCCGACATCAACTCGACCCTCAAATCTTCAATTAAAGTCATTGAAGAATTTTACCATTTTCAACCCAATCTTTACCCATTTGAACTCAATAATCTTTTCATAAACCTTATTGATATGTATAAATAATACTATTACACCCAAGAATCATACTCTTAATCACCTATGTTTACCCAAACTCGAAATTGAAGACTAGGGGTTAGAACCTTACCTCTTGGGTGAAGATCTTGTGATATTTTCTTGTTGGATTTCAAAGCTTGAACAAGATCTTGATGAACAAAGTATTTGAGCTTCTTCCTCTCTCTAGAACACTCTCCCTTCTCTCTAAAAATGTCAGATTTTTGCTCCAAAATGAGTCCCAGAGCCTATTTATCAAAATGGGGTCGGGTTATGAAAATAGAAAAATTAACCTTCTGAAAGCAGGTCTGCGGTCGCATAATGGACCATAGAATGGGTATGCGGGTCGAAATATTGATCGCAAAATCGGTGCCTAGAACTGGGCTCTTCTGGTCCATTCTGCGACCAGTTTACGGTCGCAGAAGCAGTTTTGCGATCACATAGCTATTTTGCGATCGCATAATTGGTCGCAGAATTGTATTTTTTCAGCCTTTGGTAATTTGGTCATAACCTTTTGTAGGAATGTCCAAATGACGAACGGTTTGAAGCGTTAAAAACTAGACTCAAAGATATTTCATTATATAGGTAATACACCATATAACACTTCGTAGCATGAGACTTATACTTATTTGAAGTTAGGTCCTGTGCGAACTCACTTGAAACTTTAGTCTTATGAAATTTCCAACTTCTACATTCGATGCCGAAACCTATCGAATCAAGTCCGATTGACCTCAAATTTTGCACACAAGTCATAAATGACATAATGAAGCTATTCCAATTTCTATAATCGGATTCCGACATCGATATCAAAAAGTAAAGTTAACCCCCGGTCAAACTTCCCAAAAATTTAACTTTCGGCATTTCAAGCCTAATTCCACTACGGACCTCCAAATAATTTTCCGGACATGCTCCTAAGTCCAAAATCACCATACAGAGCTATTGTAATCATCAAAACTCCATTCCAGTGTTGTTTACACATAAGTCGACATCCGGTCAATATTTTAACTTAAGTTTACAATTATGAGACTAAGTGTCTCATTTCACTCCGAAATCCTTCCGAACCCGAACCAACTAACCCGATAAGTCATAAATCAACCGTAAGGCATAGATTGAACAGTAAATGGGGGAACAGGGTTATAATACTCAAAGCGACCGGCCGAGTCATTAGAGGTATCCAATAGGATGCGTTGGTATGGTTGGTTGGGGCCCCGAGGGCAAATCAGATCGAATTTTGGACTTAAAGAATTTCTGAAGCTTAAGGCCTCTGGTGTAATCGCACCTGCGAAGATATGGCCGCAGGTGCAAGACCGCAGAAGCGGCCCAAGGGTCGCAAACGTGGATGGGAGTAAGGCTGGATGGATTAGCAGGTGCGAAGGATTTACCGCACCTGTGGGCTCGCAGATGCGGGCGGAGGGGCACAGAAGCGAACTTGGACCGAATATGGGGAGCCTGCAGATGCGGGTGATTTCTATAGAAGCGAAAGCGCATTTGCGATTGGATGTCCACAGCAGCGAAAAGCTGGTGCCTTGGAGGAAACCGTACTTGCGAAGTAACTTCCGCAGAAGTGTAAAGAGTTCCTTAGGTGCAGAACATCGATGGGCAGAATGCTTGTTAAGTACGTGGGTTTGGCTCGTTTTCATTTTATTTCCTCCATGGGAGCCAACCTTGGAGCGACTTTGCAGAGCCATTTGCATCATCAATCATGAGGTAAGTAATTTCTACATGTTGTGAGTTAAATATACGAATTTAGGCTTGTAAATTCATGAAATGTTATAGAAATTGTGGAGCTTTTGAAGAAAAGCTAGAATTTGACATTTTTGAATTTTTACCGTGAAATTAGATGTGGAATTTGGAATAAATCATATATTTGAGTTCGTAACATTTTGGGTAAATTTTATCTTCGAACATTTTCAGAATTCGGGCACGTGGGCCCGATGATTGACTTTATTGACTTTTCGAGAGGAGAAAATTATTATAAATTGTCAAATTGTAAGCATTGGTGCATATTTTGATTAAATTGCACATTGTTTGACTAGTTTCGGATCGATGGGCATGCGGTTTGAGATGTTAGAGAGGTGTTGGAACCAGTTATGGAACTTCAGAGCGAGGTAAGTCTCATATCTAACCTTGTAAGGGGGAAATTATCCCGTAGGTGTTATATTAATTACATGCCACGTGTTGTGGAAGCTACGCACGTACGACTTGATGAGTGTCCGTGCAAATGTTAGAACTACTGATTATGTCCGGGTAGACTAAGATTCACGCCATGTTTTAAATGTGCTATTTGAGATACCCTTGCATGTTTAATTACATTATCTCGCATTACGAACTGAGATTAGACTTGTATAGAGTAATGGACTCGCTATTTTAGATATTGGACGAGCTACTTGATTTGCCGTGGAAATTGTGCTTCCCTTATGAATTTTTCCTGCATTGTGCGTATTCATCGCAAAGTTTTCCTTAAACTTCATAACTCACACGTATATTCATGAGTGGGGTCAAGGACCCGTTAGTATCATATTTTTAAGGGATCAGGCCGTTCACCTCGGTAGTATCATATTTTTATGAGATCGGGTTGTTCGCCTTGGCATTTCTATAAAATACTCTTATGGGATCGGGCCATTCGCCTCGGCAGATTCGTGCGTAGTATTTGACAAAACATCAGCGTATCCGTGAGTTTTTCTGATTTGAGATGTGACAAACTATCTGGTGGGAATCATTTTATATATACTCCAGTTGACGAGAAAATCGATAATTGAGAGCTTGTGTTTATTGTTTAGAGGAGGATCGTACCACGTACTTATATTTGTTTATACTGTTTATTTACCATGTCTCATACTTGTTTACTTTTTACTCTACTTAATTTATTTGGACCATTAGTAAATATCGATATCGACCCCTCGTCACTACTTCTCCGGGGTTTGGCTAGATACTTACTGGGTACGTATTAATTTACGTACTCATGCTACACTTCTGCACTTATTGTGCAGGTATATATTTCTGGTGGTCTTTTGGTGCAAAGGCGCAGCTATTGTGGGGATTTTTTGTGAGCTGCATTCCATGCTACGATCTGCAGCATACGGAGTCTCCATCAGAATTATTTATATTTTCCTGTCTAACTTGTATTCCAGACAAATGTTGTATTGTTATTGTACCTTCTAGTAGATGCTCATGCACTTGTGACACCGGGTTTGAGGGTGTTCTAGAATTTGTTTATGGATTGTTTTACAGTGATACACTTTTACTTATTATTTTAATTAAACTATAATTAACTACAATTTATGTTAATGCGCTGACCTTTCTATCTAAATAAGATTCACGATTCTGAAAATAATAAAATGAATAGAAAAGCCTCGCAATTGCTTCCTGAAAAGTCTTGCAGATGCTTCCTGAAAAGCCTCGCAACTGCTTCCTTTCTTCTATAAATAGAGGAGATTTCAGTTCATTATGTACATCAGTTTGAAGTTGAATAATATATCAATCTCTCTATACTTGTATTTGATTTATTTACTTTATAGTTTTTATTTTATAACACATTATCAGCACGAGACTCTGCTATTTTGAGCACTTACTTCGAATTTAATTTCTATTTCAATGTTCCTCTCTGATGTAAGGCGACGCTCTTACGTCCATGGTTAGATCTTGTTCATTCCGAGCATCATAAGACAAATTATATCCTTGAGGTGGTGAGCTTTTCTTCTTGGCACTAGTAATGTGGATATCACTTACATCTGGAGTGGCCAAATTTGTGTAAAGTAATTTGAGCCTTTTGCTTATATTTGGTTTAATATCTTTATCATCTCTTGCTTGGTTATATGCTACGTATACACTATACAGTACTTATTTTGGCATTTATTTTATCGTAAATATGAACACTCTTGATGTGAATACATTACAATTTACCTCTAGAAGATGTAATATGATTAAGAGAATATATACTCAACATTTTGTATTTTAAATTTTCTCCTGAAATAGTAAAACAATTAAAATTTCCTCATGGAGTAGGAAAATATTCTGAAGCAGTGTCTTTCTGTGCTTAAACAAAATTATGAGCTATTCAAAGTTCTTTTTGAAGAATATTTTTATTCCCTGGAGTGAATGAAGAAATACCACAACTCACCTCCTAAAGAGGTAGAATAAGAGAGAATATAAATATTATTTTTGTGGCACAAAGATCATTGTCGCACGTACCTGTTGTACGTAAAACATCTTGGATAATTTTATTACGTATCATTCGAAGGCAAAAACATTCTTGTAGTAGAATGCTTTCTACTACAACCACATTGACCTATTGTGATTAGTTGTTATTAACTACTCCGAAGAAAATAACAACTCAATCTATATTTCCCTAAAGGATGTCATGACTATGTGGTTGCCGCTTTGATATAAAATATTCAGATGTTAATGGAGTTTCTACATAAAAGAGATATTTGTCACGATGTTTGTGGTAAAAATATTGAAATTCTTAATTTCTGACATTTATAAATTCAAAATTATCTTTATATTGTTCATTTGATTATGATTTTCTCCCATGATACTAGAAGTGTCTGAATAATATTTGATAGTACAAAATGTATCAAAAACTTCTTAAGAGCTATCTGTTTGTCTAGAAGACACATGACACTAGTAGTGTCCGAATAATATTAGATTGTGGATAATAAATAAAGGTTCTCGAAGAGCTTATTTATAAATGTGTCATTCATATTATATGATTATGGTCAAAACATATATTGTAGTAAACCTGAAGTTTACTAATACAAATGTCTATCATATTAAGACTACAAATGGTTGGAAGATTGAAAATCTTCATGTTTCTACAATCATAGGGGGTAAAATAATATGCATGTGAGAAGTTACCCGCCTTATTTTTCAATTTGTATTACATCATGTATCATAATAAACCAGAAGTTTACTTGTAATGACCCGACCGGTCGTTTCAAGAGTTATAGCCCCGGTTTCCCCATTTCTACTTCTTTTTGTGTTACTCAGCTATAATGTGTTATACCGAGTTAGTCGGTTCGGGTCCGGAGTAGTTTTGAAGTGAATTGAGACACTTAGTCTCTAAAGTAGAAGCTTAAGTTAAAAAAGTCAACCGGACATTGACTTATGTATAAACGACATTGGATTTAAATTTTGATGGTTCCGTAAGCTCCGTTAGGTGATTTTGGACTTGGGAGCGCGTTCGGAATGAGATTTGGAGGCCCGTGGTAGAATTAGTCTTGAATTGGCGAAAGTTAGAATTTTGGTGACTTTGTCGGCTATGGAAATTTTGATATCGGGGTCGGAATGGAATTCCGGAAGTTAGAATAGGTTCATGGTGTTATTTTTGCCTTGTGTGTAAAATTTGAGGTCATTCGGACGTGGTTTAGCGGGTTTCGGCATCGTTGGTGGAATTCGGAAGTTTAGAAGTCCTTTGGCTTGAATCCGAGTGTAATTGGTGTTTTGATGTTGTTTTGAGTGATTTGATGATTTGTCTAAGTTCGTATGATGTTGTGGGATATTTTGGTATGTTTGGTTGAGGTCCCGAGGGCCTCGGGGTGATTTCGGATGATTAACGGAATAAGTTTGGAAATTGGAGGAATTGCTGAAGTTGAACTCAGCTGTCATAATCGCACCTGCGGATGTCTCATCGCAGGTGCGAGCCCGCAGAAGCAAGAGGGAGATCGCAGATGCGAGATTGGAGGAGCTGGTCATAAGGCCTAGGTGCGAGAAGGCTGTTGCATCTGCGAGCCCGCAGGTGCGAGGCCAGGGGCGCAGATGCTGAGAGGAGGAATTTGGCTGGCGTCACAGAAGCGGAGGGAGATGCGCAGGTGCGCTTTCGCACGTGCGAGATTTGGCCGCAGATGCTGCACCTGGGATCTTAAGTGAATTACCGCACCTGCGATGGAAATTCCGTAGGTGCGGCATCGCAGAAGCGAAAAAAGGGGTCGTAGGTGCGATTTCACTGGGCAGAATGTATAAATTGAGGACTTCGTGATTTTTGCTCATTTCCACCATTTTTAACTTGGACTGTGGAGCTTTTAGGGTGATATTTGAAGGAGATTCAAGGGTTTTCATAGAGGTAAGTTGCTTGAGCTCTAATACTCCTAGTTATGGTGCTTTCCCGTTGATTCCTCATCTAATTAGTGGGGTTTTGAAGTGAAAATTGGGGGTTAGGGCTTGGGATTTTGGAGAGTGTAATTTGAGGATTTGAGGGACCAAATGATGTCGGCTTTTGATGAATTTCGTATGGTTAGACTCGTGAGTGAATGGTCTTTAGGATTTTGTGTTATTGGATTTCGAGACGTGGGCCTGGGGGTTGGATTTGAGTCAATTTTAGGTTTTGAGTCTAATTTAATAGTTTTCTTGTGGAATTGATTCCTTTAGCATATATTACTGGTATTATACTACTTTTGGGTAGATTCGGGATGCTCGGAGGCCGATTCGAGAGGCAAGGGCATTGCGGAGTAGAGATTTGCTTGGGTTGGGGTAAGTAACGGTTGTAAATCTAGTCCTGAGGGTATGAAACCCTGAATTTTTGTGTCATGTGACTATTTGGAGGTGACGCACATGCTAGGTGACGGGCGTGTGGGCGTGCACCATTAGGGATTTGTGACTTGGTCCGTCCCGTAGCAACTGTAAATTTGAACAACCTGTTGTAGCTATATGCTCTTTATGTGCTTTAGAAAGATTTACTATAAATCATGCTAGATACCATGTCTAGGCCTTATGCCAGTATTGTTTGGACCCTTGAGGTCATTTCTTGCGGTCCTCTCACTTCTTTAGTTGATATCCCGTACTCAGTCATGTTCATGCATTCTTACACCATAACTCAGTCTCTGTTATTCTATTTGTTGCATCATGTTAATGTTGACAGTTTGAGCAACATTAACACCAGGGGAGGTCTCTATCTCGACGGCCGCAGCTACTTTTCAAGCCGGGGGAGGCACTCAGACTCTTGCTGCTCGCACACCCGAGCAGGTTGTTCAGGGACTCCAGACACCGGGGGCACAACCAGCCTAGCTGGTTATAGCTACTCAGGACTATGTGGTTCCTGCTATGCCTGAGGATGATCAGTGTAGGTTGAAGAGGTTTGGGAGACTCCAGCCTCCACCTTTCAGTGGCACAGAGAGAGAGAATGCTCAGGACTTCTTGGACAGGTGTCAGAGGATACTCCGTACAGCTGGTATTCTGGAGACTTGTGGGGTCTCATTCACTACTTTTCAGTTTTCTGGGGATGCACTCAGATGGTGGGAGATTACGAGAGGCGTAGGCCTATTGGCGCAACACCCCTTGCTTGGCAGCAATTCTCTGTGGTCTTTTTGGAGAAGTTCGTGCCTCAGTCCCGTAGAGAGGAGCTACGCAGACAGTTTGAGCAGCTTCGTCAGGGTGATATGTCTGTAATGCAGTATGAGATACGATTCTCGAAGTTGGCCCATCATGCTATCTGGTTGGTTCCCACAGATAGAGAGAGGATCATGAGGTTTATATATGGTCTCACTTTTCAGCTACGATTGCTTATGACCAGAGAGAGGGTGTCTGGTGCTACTTTTGATGAGGTTGTGGACATTACTCGGCAGATTGAGATGGTTTGATGTCAGGAGATGATTCAGAGGGAGACCAAGAGGCCTCGAGGACAGTGAGGATTGAGCGGTGCTTCTTCTGGGGGTCAGTTCCAGCACGGTAGAGGTTGTCATTTCAGACAGGCTCAGTCAGTTCGGCCATTTCACCGTGGTGTGTCATCTGGCCATGGTTCTCCCAGTTCTCATCAGGGCCACTCATCACTCACTGTCCTTCCAGCCCAGAGTTCTTCATATGCTCTATCATTTCAGGGCTCCTCTATGCCAGGTTCTTCAACCAGTTATCCTGGTGCTCAGGGTTCCCTTCAGTCTCCGCCACCAGCACTAGGGAGTTATTTTGAGTGTGGGGAGTTTGGGCATATGTGGAGGCGGTGTCCTCGTCGTCATGGAGGTCTATCTCGACAGAGGAGTCAACCTTTGACTTCAGCACCAGTTACTTCACCACCCGCCCAGTCAGCTTGGGGTGGAGGTCAGTCAGCTAGGGGTCGCCCGAGAGGGGGAGGCAGATCAAGGGTGGCCAGGCCCGTTTCTATGCCCTCCATACCAGACCAGATGCTATTGCTTCAGATGCTGTGATTACAGGTATTGTCTCAGTGTGTCACAGAGATGCCTCTGTATTATTTGAGCCTGGTTCCACTTATTCATATGTTTCCTCGTATTTCACTCATTTTCTGGATATGCCCCGTGATTCTCTAGTCTCGTATGTTCATGTATCTACTCCGGTAGGCGATACTATTATTGTGGACCGCGTGTATCGGTCATGTGTGGTGTTTATTGGAGGTCTAAAGACTCGAATGGACCTTTTGCTGCTCAGTATGGTTGACTTTGATGTGATATTGGGTATGGATTGGTTATCTCCATGTCATGCTATTCTAGATTGTCATGCTAGGACCGTTACGTTGGCGATGCAGGAATTTTTGAGGGTTGAGTGGAGCGGTTCTATAGATTATGTACCTAGTAGGGTAATTTCATATTTGAAGGCTCAGCGTATGGTTGAGAAGGGTTGCCTATCTTATTTGGCATTTGTGAGGGATGTTAGTGCAGAGACTCCTGCCATTGATTCTGTTCCTGTGGTACGTGATTTTCTGGATGTGTTTCCTGCAGACCTGTCGGGCATGCCGCCTGACAGGGATATTGACTTTGGTATTGATTTGGTGCCGGTAACTCAGCCCATTTCTATTCCACCGTATCGTATGGCACTGACGGAGGTGAAGGATTTGAAGGAACAGTTTCAGGAACACCTTGATAGGGGGTTTATTCGGCCTAGCGTGTCACCTTGGGGTGCACCAGTTCTATTTGAAAATAAGAAGGATGGTTCCATGAGGATGTGCATTGATTACAGGCAGTTGAACAAGGTCACAGTCAAGAACAAATATCTTTTCCCTCGTATTAATGATTTATTTGACCAACTTCATAGAGTGAGGGTGTTCTCCAAGATTGATTTGAGGTCCGGGCATCACCAGCTAAAGATTTGGGATTCAGATATTCTTAAGACAGCTTTCAAGACCCGATATGACCATTATGAGTTCTTAGTGATGTCGTTTGGGCTGACCAATGCCCTAGCAATGTTTATGCATTTGATGAACAATGTATTCCAGCCCTATTTGGACTCATTCATTATTGTATTCGTTGATGACATCCTGGTGTACTATCGTAGCCAGGAGGAGCATGCTCAGCATCTGAGGATTGTATTACAGAGATTGAGGGAGGAGAAGCTTTACGCAAAGTTCTCCAAGTGTGAGTTTTGGCTTGGTTCAGTAGCATTCTTGGGGCACGTGGTGTCTAATGAGGGTATTTAGGTGGATCCAAAGAAGTTAGAGGCGGTGTAGATTTGGCCTAGACCATCCTCAGCCATGGAGATTAGGAGCTTCCTTGGTTTGGCGGTCTATTACCGTCGCTTTGTGGAGGGATTTTCATCTATTGCATCGCCCTTGACCAAATTGACCCAAAAGGGTGCTCCATTCAGGTGGTCAGATGAGTGTGAGGAGAGCTGTCAAAAGCTTAAGGCTGCTTTGACCACAACTCCAGTGTTAGTTCTACCATCAGCTTCAGGTTCTTACACCATGTATTGTGATGCCTCGATGGTAGGTATTGGATTTGTTCTGATGCAGGGGGGGTAGGGTGATTGCCTATGCCTCACGCCAATTGAAGACCCATGAGAAGAACTATCCTATCCACGATCTTGAGTTAGCAGCCATTGTTCAAGCCTGGAAGATTCGACGTCATTATTTGTATGGGGTTCATTGTGAGATCTATACTGATCACCGGAGTTTGCATCTGTTTAGGCAGAAGGATCTTAATTTGCGTCAGCGGAGATGGTTAGAGCTTCTCAAAGACTATGATATCACTATTTTGTACCATCCAGGGAAGGCCAATGTGGTGGCCGATGCCTTGAGTCGCCGGGTGGAGAGTTTGGGGAGTTTAGCGTATCTCTCAGCAGTAGAGAGACCCTTGGCATTGGATGTTCAGGCCCTAGCAGGCCAGCTTGTTAGATTGGATATTTCGGAGCCGAGTCGGGTATTGGCTTGTGTGGTCTCTAGGTTTTCTCTTTATGACCGTATCAGGGAGCGTCAGTATGATGACCCCCACTTGCTCGTTCTTCAAGACAGTGTTCAGCGAGGTGATGCTAGGGATGTGACCATTGGTGATGATGGCGTGTTAAGGATGCAGGGCCGGATATGTGTGCCTAATGTAGATGGGCTCAGGGAGTTGATTCTTGAGGAGGCCCACAGCTCGCGGTATTCCATCCACTTTGGTGCCGCGAAGATGTACCAGGATTTGAGGCAGCACTATTGGTGGAGGCGGATGAAGAAGGATATAGTTGGGTTTGTGTCTCGGTGTCTCAACTGTCAGCAGGTTAAGTATGAACATCAGAGACCAGGTGGCTTGCTTCAGAGGTTAGAGATCCCAAAGTGGAAGTGGGAGCGAATCGCCATGGACTTCGTAGTTAGGCTCCCACGGACTTCAAGGAAGGTCGATGCTATTTGGGTGATAGTGGATCGACTGACCAAGTACGCGCACTTCATTCCAGTTATCACTACTTACTCTTCAGAGCGGTTGTCTGAGTTTACATCGTAGTTTTGGAGGGTCGTGCAGCGAGAGTTGGGTACTCAGGTTGAGTTGAGCACAACTTTTTACCCTCAGACGGACGGGAAGTCCGAGCGCACTATTCAGATACTGGAGGACATGTTACGCGCTTGTGTCATTGACTTTGGGGGTTCATGGGATCAGTTTCTGCTGCTCGCGGAGTTTGCATATAACAATAGTTATCAGTCGAGCATTCAGATGGATCCGTACGAGGCTTTATATAGGAGGAGGTGTAGATCTCCAGTAGGATAGTTTGAGCCGGGTGAGGCTAGGTTCTTGGGTACATACTTGGTCGAGGATGCATTAGATAAGGTGAAATTGATTCAGGAGCGGCTTCGAACGAAGCAGTCTAGGCAGAAGAGCTACGCGGACAGGAAGGTCCGTGATGTGTCTTTTATGGTTGGGGAGAATGTTTTGGTAAAGGTATCACCCATAAAGGGTGTTATGAGGTTTGGGAAGAGGGGCAAGTTGAGCCCCTAGTTTATTAGGCCTTTTGAGGTGCTTTAAAGGATAGGGGAAGTGGCTTATAAGCTGGCCTTGCCACCCAGTTTGTCGAGTGTGCATCCAGTGTTTCATGTTTCCATGCTCTGGAAGAATGTTGGCTATCTGTCCTATGTTTTGGACTTAAGCACGGTTCAGTTGGAGGGTGATATGACTTATGATGTGGAGCCGATGGCCATTTTGGATCGGCAGATTCAGAAGTTAAGGTCAAAGGATATAGCTTCAGTGAAAGTGCAGTGGAGAGGTCAACCTGTGGAGGAGGCCACCTAGGAGATCGAGCGGGAGATGCGGAGCAGATATCCACACCTATTTGAGACTTCAGGAATGTTTCTAGACCCGTTCGAGGACAAACGATTATTTAAGAGGGGGAGCATGTAACGACCCGGCAGGTCGTTTCGAGAGTTATAGCCTTATTTTCCCCATTTCTGCTTCTTTTTTGTTACTCAGCTATATTGTGTTATACCGGGTTAGTCGGTTCGGGTTCGGAGTAGTTTCGGAGTGAATTGAGATACTTAGTCTCTAAAGTAGAAGCTTAAGTTGGAAAAGTCAACTAGACATTGACTTATGTGTAAACGACCTTGGATTTAAATTTTGATGGTTCTATTAGCTTCGTTAGGTGATTTTGGACTTGGGAGCGTGTTCAGAATAAGATTTGGAGGCCCGCGGTAGAATTAGGCTTGAATTGGCGAAAGTTAGAATTTTGGCAATTTTGGTCTGTAGTGGAAATTTTGATATCGGGGTCGGAATGGAATTCCAAAAGTTGGAGTAGGTTCATGGTGTTATTTTTGACTTGTGTGTAAAATTTGAGGTCATTCGGACGTGGTTTAGCGGGTTTCAGCATCATTGGTGGAATTCAGAAGTTTAGAAGTCCTTAGGCTTGAATCCGAGGTTAATTGGTGTTTTGATGTTATTTTGAGTGATTTGATGATTTTTCTAAGTTTGTATGATATTGTGGGATATGTTGGTATGTTTGGTTGAGGTCTCGAGAGCCTCGCGGTGATTCCGTGTGATTAACGGAAGAAGTTTGGAAATTGGAGGAATTGATGAAGTTGAACTCAGCTACCATAATCGCACATGCGGATGTCTCATCGCAGGTGCGAGCCTGCAGAAGCAAGTAGGAGATCATAGATGTGAGATTGAATGAGTTGGGCAGAAGGCGTATGTGCGAGAAGGCTGTCGCATCTACGAGCCCACAGGTGCAAGGCCTGGGGCGTAGATGCGGAGAGGAGGAATTTGGCTGGCATCGCAGAAGCGGAGGGAGATGCGCAGGTACGCTTTTGCAGGTGCGAGATTTGGTCGCAGATGCGGAACCTGGGATCTTAAGTGAGTTCCGCACCTACGATGGAAATTCCGCAGGTGCGGCGTCACAGAAGCGGAAAAAGGGGCCGCATGTGCAGTTTCACTGGGCAGAATGTATAAATTGAGGACTTCGTGATATTTGCTCATTTCCACCATTTTTAACTCGGACTTTGAAGCTTTTGGGGTGATGTTTGAAATAGATTCAACGGTTTTCACAGAGGTAAGTTGCTTGAGCTCTAATACTCCTAGCTATGGTGCTTTCCTGTTGATTTCTCATCTAATTAGTGGGGTTCTGAAGTGAAAATTGGGGGTTAGGGCTTGGGATTCTAGAGTGTAATTTGAGGATTTGAGGGACCATATGATGTCAGGTTTTGATGAATTTTGTATGGTTAGACTCGTGAGTGAACGGGCTTTCGGGTTTTGAAACTTTTGTCGAATTTCGAGACTTGGGCCCAGGGGTCGGATTTGAGTCGATTTTGGGTTTTGAGTCTAATTTAGTAGTTTTCTTGTGGAATTGATTCCTTTAGCATATATTAATGGTATTGTACTGCTTGTGGCTAGATTTAGGACGCTCGGAGGTTGATTCGAGAGGCAAGGCCGATTAGCATATATTAATGGTATTGTACTGAGTTGTCAGTGCAGATTATAATGCTTGGGCTGTAGGAGCGCCTCCGTAGTTTGAACACCCCTAGTGAGCGCAGGTACCTACTGAGTGCGAGTGCCGAGTATCGAGCATTGAGCGGTTATGAGGCATTAGTGATTATGAGGCTTGAGTGATTGTGAGGTTGGAGTGATTGAGAGGACTGAGTGATGTAAGCCCGAGGGGCAGTACATGATTTCATCATCCATGCTCATAGTTTCTTTGAGTCCTTGTTTGAGAATTGTTGAAAGATATTCCTGATTGTCTTACTTGAACTTGATTTAAACAAACTGATTTGACTTAAACTCTGGTTGCATAGCATGCCGCACTTTACTAAATTCTTGTGATATGAACGGTACTGGCATTTAGCTCGTCACTACTTCTCAGCCTTTATTTATTTCTGTTACTTACTGAGTTGGTGTACTCACATTACTCCCTGCAACTTGTGTGCAGATCCAGGCATTTTTGGTCACAGTAGCGTCTGCTGATATTCTTGTAGCTGATCATTGGAGTTAGCAAGGTAGCTGCCTGGCGATCACATCCCTATTTTCTCCTTTTTTATCTCCCCTTAGTTATATTTTGGATTTTTCCCAGACTATGTTAGTCTTATTGTTGTCGTACCAGTTTTTAGTAGTTGCTCATGACTCAGTGACACCCTGATGATTGCGGATTTTCATTTAGCATTTCTATTTTTTGAGTTCAACCCTTGTTTCTTTTATAAAATTCTGCTATACAAGACGCCTTTTGGCATATCTGTGAATGAATTGTTGTAGTATTGTGGGAGTCGGCTGGCCTAGTACCATCGATAAGCGCCATCACGACAGGTTTGAGTTTAGGGTCGTGACATTACTAATGCAAAAGTTTATGCCATAGTAAACCGTAAGTTTGCTAAGAGATAGCACATGCCATGATAAACTTGAAGTTTTTATTTGCCATTTATATATGAGCTATTTGAGAATTTTGATAAGCATATACTGAAGAACTAGAAGATTCTTCAAGAATTCTCCTGTGTTGCTTGTTCTCATAATAAATTGATTATACCAGCTAAAGTTAGGACTAAAACTCCTGAATTATGGAATATTAAAAGGTGAATATGGGCTCATTTACCTATCATGTGAACCACTTATAGATGCATATATGAGATGGTTACATGTGTGTTTATTGTCAACCTGCGATTGGCATTTGAAGTTGATTTTCTCAATTAAGAGAATAATTTTCAGATTAAGAAATCAAGATAGTTCATCTTGATAATGCCGGTTTATATCCAAGTTGTTTAGCATTGAATAGCTCCTATTAATGTCTAAACTAGTGCTTATGAGATAAAAGCTTCATGTGTTGGTCTAAGATTTTCTAAATTGTATACAACAAGACTTGTATGCATCAGACCAACAATATATGATAAGTCCTCCCCTCACAATTGGTTTAGGATCAGAAACCAAATATTTTTACTATCTAATAACTTTTTATGTGTGGTATATGATTAATTAATCTACCACAAAGCACAAAGATAGGTTTCCCAAAGAATATTTGGGATATATGTTAGTGTTTCTAACATTAGGGGGATGGAATAAGTAGTTGAAAAATATGTCATATGAATCGAATTATCATTGGTGTGATTTTCATTCAGAAGATAATACAAGTCAAATGCCAGAAGCATTTGGTGATCCAAAATAAAATATCATATTTCAGCTGCAAATGCTCTTATTAAAATTAAAGTCCCTGAAGGATAAAGTTTACTGCACGCATGAAGCGTAGTTGTAACAACCCGATCGATCGTTTTGAGAATTTACACTTCGCTTGGTAGTTTGAGGGCATACGTAGCTCTGTATGATGTATTATGACTTGTGTGAATCGTCGGTTTTGGTTTTCAAGTTATTCGAAATAGATTTGGAAGAATGAAGTTCATGATTGAAGCTTTAAGTTAGAAGAGTTGACCAAGTTTGAATTTTTAGTATTTGACCTTGGATTGGAGTTTTGATGGTTCAATTAGGTCCGGATGGTGATTTGGGAGTCGGCCGTATGCCCGAATTTGCAATTGGATGTATCTAGAAGGTTTCGACGCAAATTGGCGAAAGTTGGAAATTTGAAGGTTTGGAAAGTTCATAAGTTTGACCGAGAGTTAACTTTGATGATATTAGATTCGAATTGTGGTTCTGGGAATTGGAATAGCTGTGTTATATCATTTGGGACTTGTATGCAAAATTTGGGTTCATTCCGGGTTGATTTGATTTGTTTCGGCGCGAGTTTTGGAAGTTAAAAGTCCAAAGTTCAGTTAAGTTCGAATTAAGGTGCGATTCATCATTTTGCTATTGTTATGTATTATTTGAGGCCTCAAGTAAGCCCATGTTATATTATAGGACTTGTTGGTATGTTCGGATGAGGTCCCGAGGGGCTCGAGTGAGTTTCGGATAGGTTTGGGTTGTGTTGCGCTCGTTTTTTATATTTCGACGTCGTTTCTTCAAGCATAAATGGTACCACATTAAGAAAATGAGCTTCAATTTTTGTTTTAATTAAATCATTAGATCCGTATCATAATTTTGGAAGTATAGCAACTGGAATCATCCAGTTTTGACATCGTATGAGGAATTTATGATCATTTTACTAAGAATTGGGTTGCTAGATTTTTCAGATTCATTTCGAAATTACCACTGAATTCGTATTTAAAATTCTGCATTATTTGCAAATATTGAAACCAATATATCTCCTTCACTATAAGGTCAAATGGAGTGATTCAAAAGTCTAACTTGACTGGAATTTCACAAGGAATCCATTGGAGGCATCAAAAGTGATTTTAGGGATGGTTTGTCATGAGAAACGGGGCAGAACAGCTAGGCAGAAGAATATAAATCAAGGGTTTGTTCGTTTGGTCATATTTTGAGTTGGGGTGTTCGGATTTGGGCGATATTTCAAGTGATTTTCACCACCTATAGTGGGGTAAGTGTTCTCTACTCATTTTGGATTATATTTCATGAATCTATCTTCGTGTTTGGCAACTGGTTGATGATTTCAAAAGTGAAATTTGGGGGGTTTTGTCAAACATTTCATAAATTAAAATTTTGAGTTTTGAACACTGATTTGGAGTCAGATTTGAGTAAAACTAGTATGGTTGGACTCATAAATGAATGGGTTGTCGGATTTTATAAGTTTTGTCAAGTTCCGAGGTGCGGGCCCGAGTTGGACCTTTTGGTTGATTTTGGGATTTTGAGTAAAGATTCGACCTTTATCAATTGGAAATATTTCCTTAGACTTTATTTGACATATTTGAGTTGCTTTTGGCTAGTTTCGAGCCGTTCGTAGGTCGGTACGCACGGGATGGTATTTTTGGAGCATCGTTTGACTTGCTCGGTGTTGGATTTAGCTTATTCGAGGAAAGTAACACTTCTAAACTTGGTGTTGAGGGTATGAACCCCGAATATATGTGAGACGTGTTTGGTGTTGAGGTGGCGCACATGCTAGGTGGCGGGCGTGTGGGCGTGCACTGTGTGAATTTTGACTCGATTACTTCTGTAGTACTGTGTATTCACCTAATCTTATTTGTATCCATGAAATATCTACGTGCTAGAATAATTGAGTTGTGATCCATGTTAGAAATCATGTCTAGGCTATATACATATCCTGTTGGGACCCACTGGGATCATCTATGCTGTTGAGTTACCTGTTTTTATTGAAATTACATACTCAGTCATACGCATTCATCTACATATCATATCTCAGTCTTTGTTACCGTTAATTGATACATCACATCATTATTATTGGGCTGATCTTTCATGACATTGTGAGCCCGAGAGATGGGAGAGATTGATGACTAAGTGAGGCCGAGGGCATGTTTGTGAGTGATATTTATGGGAGCGGGCTACACGCCGCATCATGTTATTTTGATTTATGCGATGATTGGCTTATTATAGCGCTTGGGCTGAAGGAGCCCCTACGGAGTCTGTACACACATCCAGTGAGCGCAGATACCTACTAAGTGTGAGTACTAAGTGCGAGTGCCAAGTGTGAGTATCGAGCGCGAGTGCCGAGCGATTGAGAGGATTGGGTGACTGTGACAACTGAGTGCTGTGAGGACTGAGCGACTGGGAGGACTGAGTGAATTGATACTCTGAGAGTATGCATATGGTTTTATCACTGAGTTGCATCGCATTTGACATGCACACTTGACATACATGTATAGAGATGCATTTTTCTCATGCTGTACAGTATCACGCCATTCATGACTTCTCATACATATTAACATGTAGGCAAAGAGATGTATTTTCCTCATGCTATTTGAAAATGAAACATTTACCTGTTGAAAGATTTGGGAAAAATTACAGTTTTCAAACTTACTCATACTTTTGATGTTTTCGGTGAAAGATTTTGGATTTACTGTTATACTTGAAAAGCATGCCTATTTTTCCGTAACTGTGAATGAGTAGAGCATCCTATCTCTGAGTTATTTTGGGTACCATTTTTTACTATATTGTCATGCATTGTTGTTGGTTATTAGAGTTGGACTCTAACCCTTGTCCCAGCTCGTCAGTACTTTCAATCTAAGGTTAGGTTTGTTACTTATTGAGTACATGGGGTCGGTTGTACTCATACTACACTTCTGCACATTGCGTGCAGACTTGGATGCTGACGTTGCTGTGTATGATGGAAGCTAGCATTGAAGACGTACCTGCATTCCGAAAATAGCTGCCTCTTGTTCATGGTAGCTCTAGACTTATCAAAAATTTGTTTATGTATAATTCAGACAGATGATGTATTCATTTTACTCTAGCTTTATAAACTCTAAATCTTAGAAGCTCATGATTTATACTACCCGTCCTTGGGAAATGTATAAAGTTCAGATATTTTTTTTATTTATTTGTCACATTAAATTTCATTGGAATTGGTTTATTGTCAATTGGCTTACCTAGCGGGTTGGGTTAGGTGCCATCACGACTAGTTGGATTTTGGGTCTTGACAAGTTGGTATCAGTGCTCTAGGTATATAGGTTCTACAAGTCATGAGCAAGTGTCTAGTAGACTCCTACAGATCGGTATGATGACGGCCATACCTATCTTCGAGAGGCTAGCATCTAGGATAATTTCCATCTTTCTTTTCTTATCGTGCGAAATTGATTCAGCGTAAAACATAACTCTTTGAATTCCTTCCACGCTTTCATATGCGCAAGTGATCTCTCGGTATCAGTTGCGCATCGACGGCTTGTGATTTCATGGATGAGGTATGAGATATGATTTTGGAATGTTGATGATGGGTTAGTTTGGAAGACTTGAGGCTGGGGTTTGACTGTAGCTTGAGCATGGGGATTTTGGTTGTGTGAGCTCATGCTTTTGGACCTATATGTACGGTAGTATCCCTATGAGTGGAATTTATGTATAAATGAGTGATTGGATGGCTATATAATAAGTATAATATGATTGCAGGATGTGTTTAGATGCATTAAATATGACGAGAAGAGTTTGGTTAAGATGTAAAAAAGATTATGGGGTGCTTGATTTCTGTCTTGATGTGACGTATTGTCTCGAGTTATGAGTGTATTGGAGGATTTTTCTTGTTGTTTAAAGGAGGAACGAATTAGGTTCTCATGCCTTGTTGGTGAGTTCACACCCAGGAAGATTAAGTGATTGCATAGTAGTCGTGGCTGTGAAAGGTTATAGAGAGATGTCAGTTTGGGGCTAAGCAGGTGGGTTATAACATGCGAGGTAATCTACAGATGTGTGATTTTTATGCTGTTGTGCGGAGGCTTTCTTTTCTACCAAGTGGGTTATACTTGTGCGATTTGAGTTTGGATTGGTGGTAATAGCTGACCTAACCGTCACGAGAATGAATGTGAGGTTCATAGATGATTTGAGGTATTAGAGGGTTTGTGTAACATGAGCTTATGAGGGATTGAGTTGAATTTCGGTGCGGGATTATGTCATTAATAGATCATGGGTATTATAAGTTATCGAGTGTTTTGTCCTATGGCTTTGAGCCAAGTGGGGGAGTCTGCTATCGACGATTTGATTACGTGGTTGTGTGCTGTACTGGTTTCGGTTTGAGGCATACTTGTGAATCGGTTATGACTTGCAGAGATTGAGATCAAGGATGGCTAGAGTAAAGGAATTTCTGGATACGGGTTTTGTTACACTTTATGGGTATATGGAAATCATGGAATGATTGAGGTGTTATTCGTGAAGGATGTAGTGCGCATGGAGTAGGAATTTGCTCGGTTGCATTAAGGAGGGGTTACTTCTGTGGGTGTTATCATGCTAATGGGGCACAAGTCATTCGGCCCGTTTGGGGTGGTACAATTGAGATTTTAACAGAGTGGATGACTCTCGATAAAGTTCTAATGGATTCAAGATTTTTATGTAGCAGTTGTGAATTTTTTCGGATTTGTGTATGGCTAGGATCTGAGATTTTTCATTGGATGGTGTCGAGACATGTTGCATTTCTATATCATTATGGATTCTACATTTGAGCATCAGGAAGGTGAAGGAAAATGACTTTAGATTCACAGAAGGTCTCTTTAGAGTGGGTGTGTTGGTTGTGGTACTTTTAGGGTGTTTAAGAGGGAATACAACGGTGTATGGGCCTTAGGGCAGTGTGGTTTCATTCTAGTATCTTTTGGGGTAAGTCTTGGTTGAGGATCATGGTATTATGGCGAGGAGGAGTGTCAACTTGAGCGTAATTCAAAGGAACTATGAGAAATTGGGCAGCCTCGTAGTAGGTCGGATCAATAGGGTATTGGTATGTTCGATTCTTTTGGTTCTCATGATGTGGTGAGTCTCTACAGGTGTTTTGTAGCAGGAATCTTGGGTTTAGTGACTCGCGTGGCTTAGTTGAGTTAGAGAGATTCAGTTCAGACGACTTGATTATGTGCAAATGGATTTCAAATCTCAAGGACTTCTACCACGGTTAGAGGTGTATATTTCCTACCGGCGTGAGGAACATGTTGCGTATTGTGATTTTCTCCTAGATGAGATCAAATGAAAGGTTCCTGGCCAATTGATTATGTAGTTTACTTGCAACTCAGAGTTGATTATGAGATTCTCGTACTTTTCCTATGATGTCATGATAGATGTGGCATGTTATGTGGGATTGAGATTTGCATGTACAAGGTCACGGGTCCGTTTCGAATGGAAGATCATAAATTCTTAGACAGTATAAACAGTTTCCGAAGATTAGATAAATGCTATAAATATTTGGTAATTCTTGGGAGGGTGCGCTTTTCAGAAGGTGCACTCTTTTCAGACTTGCGGATGCTTCATTGGTATTGCGGTACTCGCCTGGTTGATCAACTACTGATATTCAGATTTGCTATGTGGCACAGAAGAATTATAAAAGTATTCCTCGTGGGATGATCGTGTATGAGAAATGTGTTAGACATTCGGGTGGTGGAGTTGGGATCGAATATGGTGATTTATGTGTTCTATGGACTTGGAGACCAGAAGTTCTCAGAAACAGATCATTTCGTGATTGTGGAAAGTGAAGATGTGGCCAAAGCTAGACAGGGGATATTATGTGTTATGGTTCTGTCGTTGTGGAATTTCAGAGGGTTATGTATCTATTTGTGGGTGGCCAGAGTGGATTTGGGGTTTATTTGCAGGCCCAATGAGGATGTGTATTCTACATCGGGTTGGATTGGTTGACTCCGTACTGCTGTTGTTGAGGGATGTGCCATTCAGTTAGAGTTGAGCTTTTTCGTGTTCTGAGATGTTCTATGATTTACCCTTCTATGCTACGAGGGGTTGGGATCCGTTGGTTATAAGCACACATGGTGTGGTCCTATTTGGGCCTTATAGAGGAATTTGAGCGAGATGGATATTATGGTGTTGAATGATTGATTGCGCATTTAGTTATGTTCTTTCCGGATTGTGGTATTTTACTATTGGTTCCTCCGTGGTTATGGTCATGCACCTTGGGCATGGTGGCTTGAGGTATTCAATATGGATAGTTTTTGGACGGGGTCACACATTGCAACAGAGTTATGTTGATATATGATCCTTTTTGTCAGATTTGTGTGTCATGGTCTACTGTGTATGATGTACTCATGGTATTGCGGTTGTGGTGGTATTTGTTGAACTTGCGGGACAGTTCTCTCATTTGAGTCATTTTCCATGAATGAGTACATTTGAATTGTTGCGTATTGGTGCACCGATTGCACGATTTGTGGCTCTGTGTAGTATTGGTTGGCGTGTCAGTAGAGTAGCTTTATATTTGATAAGAGGAGGTCGTCGGACCTAGAATAGTTGCTATCAGATTTGATTGCGGTATATTTGAAAGGACAATGTTGCTGATCGGCTTAGAACTTGGCTATAGTTCTTGTCGAAGGAGAGGGAGATCCATGGATTGTTGATCTGATGAGTGGTTAGGAGTTTCTGTGTGTTTCTTTCATCATTGACAGTGTATGGAGGTTTTAAAATGAGGTTTTATTTGATATAAGGTTTATTACCGGCATTGGGTTATTTTGAGCAGCTATTGTGATCGGAAATTTTGCTACTAGTATGCGAGTCATGTGGTATGTCATGGGATTACATCTTGGGTTATGTGTCACGATCCAAAATCCAACTAGTCGTGATGGCACCTAACCCAACCCGCTAAGTAAGCCAACTTTCAACTATCCAATTCCAATAACAATTATTAAAGAAATTTAAGTAAGTAATTATCTTAACCTTATAGATTCCCCAAAACTGGTAGTACAAATCATGAGCTTCTAAGAATAGAGTATACAAAGCGGAAATGAAATAAATACATAGTCTGTTTGAATAATACATAAATAGAGCTTTTATAAATCTAAGGCTACCCTGAACAAAAGGCAGCTACAACAGGAACGTAGGTACATCTTCAAGTCCCGCAACCATCGAGCACAGCAACAACAACAGTCAACATCTGCACGCAATGTGCAGAAGTATAGTATCAGTACAACCGACCCCATGTACTGAGTAAGTAACAAACCTAGCCGTAGGTTAAAAGTAGTGATGAGCTTCCACCAAGGTCGGGTCCAAAATCAATAGTCCACAATAATCCATAACAACATAAAGCAAATAATACCAGAAGTAACTCATGGATAAAATACTCAACCAAATAATGATTTCAAAAAAAAATTATAGTTCTTCCTTTCAAATACGTCAGTGAAAATCCCAAATATAAATAGTTTGAAAAAAATAAATTTCTCCAAAAATATTCTCAATAATAAATAATATATTTCATTTTCCTTCCGGATAACCCGTGTAAAACAAATGCATCACTATGCACATCTGTCAAAAAAACAATGTGTGAGAAATCATGAAGGATGTGATGCAGTACAACACGAGAAAATACATCTCTATGCGTACATGTCATGTGTGCATGCCAATGCAATGCAACTCATTGATAAAATCATAAACAGCCCCTCGGGTAGAACATTACTCATATAAAGCCCCTCGGGCAAAACTTCACAGTCACTCGTGCCACTCGGGCATACCTCACAATCACTCTTTCCACTCGGACATACCTCACAATCACTCTTGCCACTCGGGCATACCTCACAATCACTCATGCCTCCTAGTCACTCAGCACTCAGCACTCGTCACTCACACTCAGTAGGTACCTGCGCTCACTGGGGGTGTGTATAGACTCCGGAGGGGCTCCTACAGCCCAAGCGCTATAATTTGCACGGACAACTCACGTGCTGCACGGACAACTTACGTGCTATAATAATAAAGTATGCTGCAGGCGGGCAGCCCCGATCTACACTCATCCTCACAAATCAGGCCCTCGGCCTCACTCAGTCATAAATATGCTGCAAGCGGGCAGCCCTGATCCACACTCATCCTCACAAATCAGGCCCTCGGCCGATATCAAACATGCTACGGTGTGCAGCCCAATCCCATAAATATGCAACATAAATCAGGCCCTCGGCCTCACTCAGTCATAAACCTCTCAAGCCACTCGGGCATCTCAGTAAAATAGGGCATTCGGCCCAAAACATTTATATGCATCAAAATAGAGTTATAAAACTGAGTTATGAAATGCAATGAAATGAATATGACTGAGTATGAATTTTTCAATTTAACACAATAATTCACAGCAATATGACCTCTGTGGGTCCCAATAATACTGGCACATAACCTCAACATGATTTTTAATATGCTTTTCAGCTCAATTTCTTTAACACATAAAACCTCATAGAAAATGCCAAGATTATTTAACTATAAAATTCCACAGAAATAATTATGTCACAATTTCTATAGTGCATGCCCACACGCCCGTCACCTAGCATGTGCGTCACCTCCCAACAATTCACAAAATACATATATTCAGGGTTCATACCCTCAACTCCAAGATTAGAAGAGTTACTTACCTCGAACAAGCCAAATCCAATGTCGAGCAAGTTAAGCAATGCTCCAGCAATTCCACTCTACGTGTATCAACTTCCAAACGGCTCGAATCTAATCACAATTAATTTGATTCAGCCCACAAATTTTATAGGAATTAATTCTATATCAAAATACTAATATTTTCACAAAATCTGAAATTACGCCCCAAAAATCACCGGTGGGGCCCACAACTCAGAATTCGACGAAAGTTACAAAATATTAACACTCATTCAATCACGAGTCCAACCATATAAATTTTACTTAAATCCGACATCAACTCGACCCTCAAATCTCCAAATTAAACCAAGAGAGTTTTCAAACTTTTCCAACTTAATTCACCAAATAAATGATAAAAACAACCATGGATTCGGGTAATTTAACCAATATTGAGTTAAGAACACTTACCCCGTTGTTTTCTCTGAAAATCTCCCAAAAATTGCCTCAATCCGAGCTCCAAATCGTTAAAAATGGAATTTTCTGAACTTAAACTTTCTGTCCAGACCCCTCTTCTTCGCGAACATGACAGGTTCCTCGCCTTCGCGAAGCACAAAATGTGCTTCCCAACATTTGCCCTTCACGAACGCGAGACACTGCTTGTGAATGCGATGCTTAACGGAGCCCTTCTTCGCGAACGCGAAGGCAAAAACCCAAGCCCACTATGTTTCCCTTCGCGAATGCGATACCCCATACGCGAACGCGATGCACAACCCAACTTCTCTTCGCGAACGCGAGATCTCCTCGCGAACGCGAAGAGTAAGTCCTACATGCCACAAATTCCTCTTCGCGAACGCGAGGGCCCACTCGCGCATGCGAAAGAGAAAATTCTAAAAATGCAGCAACAGATATTAACAATCTCACCAAGGCCAAAAATGATCCTATAACCATCCAAAACGCACCCGAGCCCGTCGGGACCTCAACCAAATAAACCAAAAAGTCCTAAAACATCATACGAACTTAGTCTAACCCTCAAATCACCTCAAACAACGCTAAAACCATGAATTACACCCCAATTCAAGCCTAATGAACTTTGAAATTTCTAGTTTCTACAAACGACTCCGGAACCTATCAATTCACGTTCGATTGACCTCAAATTTTGCAAACAAGTCATCAACGACATAACGCAGCTATTCCAATTTTCATAATCGGATTCCGACCTCGATATCAAAAAGTCAAATCCCTGGTCAAACTTCCCAAAAATTCAACTTTCGGCATTTTAAGCCTAATCCCACTACGGACCTCCAAATAATTTTCCGGACACGCTCCTAAGTCCAAAATTACCATACAGAGCTATCGGAATCATCAGAATTAAATTTCGAGGTCGTTTATACATAAGTTGACATCCGGTCAGTATTTTAACTTAAGTTTTAAACCTTGGAACTAAGTGTTCCAATTCATTCCAAAACCTCACTGGACCCGAACCAATTACCCCGGCAATTCACACAATAACTGTAAAGTACAATTTGAGCAGTACAGGGAAAAGCGGGGTTGTAATACTCAAAATGACCGGCCGGGTCGTTACATTATGGTTATGGCTTGATACATCTTGTTCAGACTCATACAATGTGTGGAAGCGAGATTCGGGTCTTGTAGGAAATTCCAGGTGTTGGAAATTGGATTCTATAGTTTACGGGTTGAGGTTGATGTAATGATCTTCAGTTATGTTATGTTGTCAGGCCTATATGGAATAGGGTGACTTGGAATCACCCCCGGGTATGTGTATGGTAAGGTTACACAATAGTTTGAGGGCTTTGGAATGACTATGGGCACGTTCGAGGATGAACGTATGTTTAAGTGGGGGAGGATGTAACGACCCGACCGGTTGTTTTGAGCATTTGCACTTCGCTCGGTAGTTTGAGGACATGAGTAGCTCTGTATGATGTATTATGACTTGTGTGAATAGTTGATTTTTGTTTTCAGGTTATTCGGAATAGATTTGGAAGAATGAATTTCAAGATTGAAGCTTAAAGTTAGAAAAGTTGACCAAGTTTGACTTTTTTAGTATTTGGCCTTGGATTGGAGTTTTGATGGTTCAATTAGGTCCGGATGGTGATTTAGGACTTGGGCGTATGCCCAAATTTGCATTTGGATGTTTCTAGAAGGTTTCATCACAAATTGGTGAAAGTTAGAAATTTGAAGGTTTGGAAAGTTCATAAGTTTGACCGAGAGTTAACTTTGATGATATCGGATTCGAATGGGTTGATTTGATATGTTTCGGCACGAGTTTTGGAAGTTGAAAGTCCAAAGTTTAGTTAAGTTCGAATTGAGGTGTGATTCGTCGTTTCGATATTGTTATGTATAATTTGTGGCCTCGAGTAAGTCCATGTTATATTATGGAAGTTGTTGGTATGTTCGGACAAGGTCCCGAGAGGCTCGGGAGAGTTTCGGATAGGTTTGGGTTGTGTTGCGCTCGTTTTTTATGTTTCGACGCCGTTTCTTCAAGCATAAATGGTACCACATTAAGCAAATGAGCTTCAATTTTTGTTTTGATTGATTCATTAGATCCGTATCGTAATTTTGGAAGTATAGCAACTGGAATCATCCAGTTTCGACATTGTATTAGGAATTTATGGTCATTTTACTAAAAATTGGGTTGCTAAATTTTTCAGATTCGTTTCGAAATTACCACTGAATTCGTATTTAAAATTCTGCATTATTTGCAAATATTGAAACCATCATATCTCCTTCATTATAAGGTCAAATGGAGTGATTCAAAAGTCTAACTTGACTGGAATTTCACAAGGAATCCATTGGAGGTATCAAAAGTGATTTTAGGGATGGTTTGTCATGAGAAACGGGGCAGAACAGCTAGGCAGAAGAATATAAATCAAGGGTTTGTTTGTTTGGTCATATTTTGAGTTGGGGTGTTCGGATTTGGGCGATATTTCAAGTGATTTTTACCACATGTAGTGGGGTAAGTGTTCTCTACTCATTTTGGATTATATTTCATGAATCTATCTTCGTGTTTGGCAACTGGTTGATGATTTCAAAAGTGAAATTTGGGGGGTTTTGTCAAAAATTTCATAAAGTAAAATTTTGAGTTTTGAACATTGATTTGGAGTCAGATTTGAGTATAACTAGTACGGTTGGAATTGTAATTGAATGTGTTGTCGGATTTTATATGTTTTGTCAAGTTCTGAGGCGCGGGCCGAGGTTAGACTTTTTAGTTATTTTTGGGCTTTTTAGTAAAGATTCGACCTTTACCAATTGGAATTGTTTCCTTAGGATTTATTTGACGTATTTGAGTTTCTTTTGGCTAGTTTTGAGCCGTTCGGAGGTTGATATGCACGGGATGGCATTTTTGAACCATCGTTTGGCTTGCTCGGTGTTGGATTTGGCTTGTTCGAAGTAAGTAACACTTCTAAACTTGGTGCTGAGGGTATGAACCCCGAATATATGTGATATGTGTTTAGTGTTGAGGTAATGCACATGCTAGTTGGCGGGCGTTGTGGGCGTGCACCGTGTGAATTTTGACTCGGTTATTTCTGTAGTACTGTGTAGTCACCTAATCTTATTTGTATCCATGAAATCTCTACGTGCTAGAGTAATTGAGTTGTGATCCATATTAGAAATCACGTCTAGGCTATATGCATATCCTGTTGGGACCCACTAGGGTCATTTCTGTTGTTGAGTTACCTATTTTTATTGAAATTACATACTCAGTCATGTGCATTCATCTACATACCATATCTTAGTATCTGTTACCATTTATTGATACATCACATCATTATTTTTGGACTGACTTTTCATGACATTATGAGCATGAGAGACTGGAGAGATTGATGACTGAGTGAGGCCGATGTGAGTGATATTTACGGGAGCGAGCTGCACGCCACAACATGTTATTTTGATTTATGCAATGATTGGCTTATTATAGCGCTTGGATTGAATGAGCCCCTCCGGAGTCTGTACACACCGCCAGTGAGAGCAGGTACCTACTGAATGCGAGTGTCGAGTGCAAGTACCAAGCGCGAATACCGAGTGATTGAGAGGATTTAGTGACTATGAGGACTGAGTGATTGTGAGAACTTAGTGGCTGTGAGGACTGAGTGACTAGGAGGACTGAGTGAATTGATACTCTGAGAGTATGCATATGGTTTTATCTGAGTTGCATCGTATTCGACATGCACACTTGACATACAGGCATATAGATGCATTTTCCTCATGTTGTACGGTATCACGTCATTCATGACTTCTCATACATATTAACATGTAGGCATAGAGATGTATTTTCCTCAAGCCATTTGAAAATGAAACATATACCTATTGAAAGCTTTGGGAAAAATTACAGTTTTCATACTTTTGGTGTTTTCGGTGAAAGATTTGGGATTTACTGTTATACTTGAAAAGCATGCCTATATTTCCGTAACTGTGAATGAGCAGAGCATCATATTCTTGAGTTACTTTGTGTACTATTTTTTACTATATTGTTATGCACTGTTGTTGGTTATTAGAGTTGGACTCTGACCCATGTCCTAACTCGCCACTACTTTCAACCTAAGGTTAGGTTTGTTTACTTATTTAGTACATGGGGTCGGTTGTACTCATACTACACTTCTGTACCTTGCGTGCAGACTCGGATGCTGACATTGCTATGTATGACGGGAGCTAGCATTGAAGACGTACATGCATTCCGGAAATAGCTGCCTCTTGTTCGGATAGATGATGTATTTATTTTACTCTAGCTTTGTAAACTCTAAATCTTAGAAGCTCATGATTTGTACTACCAGTCCTTGCTAAATGTATAAAATTTAGATATTTTCTTTTATTTATTTGTCTCATTAAATTTCATTGGAATTGATTTATTGTCAATTGGCTTACCTAGCGGGTTGAGTTAGGTGCCATCATGACTAGTTGGATTTTGGGTCGTGACAATAGTAAACCGATCGGTTCCTAAGGTAAGAATCCTTAAAACATGATCGAAGCAAATGATAATAATAAGGAGGAAATAAGCTCTAGAAGAGCCGAGGACATAACATTTCATGAAGCTCCATAAGAAGTTCTGGTACCTGAAAATAAAGAAAGTGATGAGATCTCAACAAGTTATGTCGCTTGGGAACCGATACAAAATGATCACCGACGATATATTTGATACAATATGGTGCAATATTGTAAATGATTGTGAGGATCAGACCTGCTGTCTAGACACCTGAAGATGTCATGCCATTTAAATGCAAATCACAACATATACGACTCATTTGATCAAATCATTATAAAGATCCCTGAAGGATTTAAAATTCCTGAAGCATATAGTTCAAAGTCTCGAGAAATGTACTCGATCAAATTACAAAGGTTACGTAAGTGATGTTATTTGTCCATGTATTTTTGTACTGAAAATGTCATCAGAATTTGTTATACTTGTTGTTTATGTTGATGGCATAAATCTTGTTGGAACTCCAGAAGAGCTCCAAAAGGCAATTTAATATCTTAAGAAAGAATTTGAGATGAAAGATATTGGAAAGACAAAACTTTGTCTTGGTATGCAAATTAAACATTTAGCAGACGAAATCTTTATCCATCAATATGCATATACACAAAGGGTCTTAAAATGCTTTTACATGGACAAAGCACACCCATTTAATACACCAATGGTTGTTTGATGTGCAACAAATCCGTTCAACTAAAAATCAGGCAGATTTGTTCACCAAGTCTTTGGCAACTGCAACCTTCAATAAGATATTGCACAAGATTGAAATGCAGAGACTTAGGTATTTGAAATAACGTCTTTATCAGGGGGAGTAAAGTATGCATTGTATTCTTTTTTCCTTGCCCAGTTTTTTTCCTACTGGGTTTTCCTGATAAGGTTTTTAATGAGGCAGCTTGCAATGTATATTATTAGTGTATTATTTTTCACTGACTAGGGTTATTTTTCCACGGGATTTTTCCTAGGAAGGTTTTAACGAGGCACTTAATAATGAACATTTAAGGGGGAGTGTTATGAAAATATTATCCATTTATTACTCCACTGTAGATAATCTTCCTAAAGAAGATTATGCATTTATTACTCAATTGAAGATTATCTACAAGCAGCTGATGTAGGCAGGTTGCAAGCAACTCAATGAAATAACTTGCAACAACTTCTTACTAACCATAGGCTGCGAGCAGCTTATATAGACAGCTTACAAGCAGCTCAAGAAAAGTCTCGCAGCTGCTTCCTGGAAAGCCTTGCAGTTGCTTCCTGGAAAGCCTTGCAGTTGCTTCCTGAAAAGCATCACAGTTTCTTCCTTTCTTCTATAAATAAAGGAGATTTCAGTTCATTATGTACATCAGGCTGAAGTTGAATAATATATCAATCTCTATATACTTGTCTTTGATTTATTTACTTTACAGTTTTTATTTTATAACAAAAAGTAAGATATTAGTAAAATAATTGTGACATATACTCTACCTTAGCATTTTATTTGCTGTGTTAAATGGCCACTGTGGATATCCATTAGGAATAAGGGTAAATTTGTTTACTATGCTAACGATAGGTGTAAATTTAGACGAAAAGTATAATGGGGGATACATCTAAACTATTTTCAATAGTACAAGGATAAATTTGGATCTTTTTCCTTCTTTATAATTTAAAAATAAAGATAGGTAATACAACGGAGAACAAGGTTTCTGACAGACAAGCTGGTAAAAATGCGTATGCCTAGTGCGTAGGCCTATCTCTGTGTATGTGAGAATGAGTTGAGTGGAATATTAGAGGAAGAAGATAAAGAAAAAAATAGGAAAGAGTAGATTTCAATACATTATTTTAAAAATAATTGGTAAATTATATATCAATTTATAATTAAGTTAAAACTTCAATATTAAGGATAAATAAATTTCAAAAGTAGTATCCATACGTACCAATTCCTTTTTTTAACAAGGTTTGTTTGTCTTTTGGGAGATAAGAATATGGTCAAACCCAAATTAGAATTTTGAAACTGTTATAGGCCCAAAATGGATTTGGTCTAAGCAACTAACAATTGAGAAAACTACCCCATACAAAAACAAAAATGATATTTTTACATCATAAGTCACTTATTTAAAACTATTTGTTTAAATTACATCACCTTTGACTCATTATTAAATGTAATGACTCGGCCAGTCGTTTTTGAGTGCATTACCCCCAACCCCCTATTTATGTCCTTCTTTATGTTATAATGTGGTTACCTAACTTGCCGGGAGGTTTGGTTTTTGGTTTTAGAGAGAAATGGGACACAGTCCCTAAATCGGAAGTTTAAGTCATAGGAGTCGACTGTAGTTTGATTTGTATGAAGATGACTCTGGAATGGAGTTTTGATGATTCCAATAGCTCCGTAGGGTGATTTTGGTCTTAGGAGTGTGTCCGAATATTGATTTGAGGGGTCGTAGGTCATTTCGGCATTAATTGGCGAAAGTTGGAAAGTTGGAAGATTTTGGAAGGATTGGCCGGGAGTGGACTTTTTGATATCAAGGTCGGATTCCAGTTCTGGAAGTTGGGGTAGGTCCGTAATGTCAATTTTTATTTGTGTCCAAAATTTGTGGTCAATCGGACTTGATTTGATAGGTTTCGGCATCGGATGTGGAAGTTAGAAGTTCTAAAGTTTATTAGGCTTGAATCGATGTGCAATTCATGTTTTTGATGTTGTTTGATGTGATTTGAGGCCTCGACTAAGTTCGTATCATGTTTTAGGTCTTGTTGGTATAATTGGTTGAGGTCTCGGTGGGTCCGGGGGCGATTCAGATAATTTTTGGATTTATGCAATTGGTGAAGCTCCCAGCTTCTGGTGTCAACGCACCTGCGGTGGGATTGGTCGCAGGTGCGGACTCACATAAGCGATCTTGCCTAGCAGTTGTTGTAGGAGCGAAAATTTTATCCACAGAAGTGTCTTCGCTTCTGCGATGGAGTATGCGCAGAAGTGCCAGTGGTTGCAGGTGCGATGTTGCATCCACAGAAGCGAGATTTGGATAATTCTTGTATGGTTAGACTCTATATCGACTCGATGCTTAGATTTTCATAATTTTGGTCGGGATCCAAGACGCGGGCCCGGGTAGACTTCTTGGGATGATTTTTCCAATTCTTGGTAAAATCATAATTTCATTATTTAGATTAGTTTTCTATAGTTATATTTATATTATGTAATTATGTTTGTCTATATTTGAGCTGTTCAGAGTCCGAAAGTCGAGGGAAATGCCTTCTTATTGATTGATTGAGTGAGGCTTGAAGTAAGCGACTTGTTTAACCTTGTGTGGGGAAAATTCCCCTTACGATTTGGTACTGTTATGGTAATTTGCAATATGTGAATGCCGTGTACGCGAGATGACGAGTTCGTACTCGGGCTAAATATTGAAAATCCGATTTCTCCTAAGTAGTTTCCTTTTATTTCCTTAATTGAGTTACTCTTGCATGTGTAGTCATCATGTTTAGCCTAATTTCATATGTCTATGTATCTTATCTCTTATTTGCAATTTGTACAACATGCTTAGTTAAATTACCTGCTTCCTTGATTCCGGATATATGACTTAGAGTTCAGGATTAATGACTGGGTATTCTTAAAGGTATCACCTATGAAGGGCGTGATGAGGTTTGGCAAGAAAGGCAAGCTTAGCCCACGGTATATTGGGCCTTATAGGATCATTCGAAGAGTGGGCCAAGTAGCTTATGAGTTAGAGTTGCCCTCAGAATTGGAGTCTGTCCATCCAGTTTTTCACGTATCTATGCTACGGAAGTGCATTGGCGATCCTACCCGAGTGGTGCCCACGGATGATGTACAGATTACAGAGGACTTGTCATACGAGGAAATTCCAGTTGCCATCCTAGACCGACAAATCCGCAATCTACGAAATAAGGAGGTAGCTTCCGTAAAGGTTTTATGGAGGAGCAAGAATGTAGAAGAGATGACGTGGGAATCGGAGGAAGAAATGAAGTCTAAATACCCCCACCTATTTCAAACTGAAGATATGGTTCGAGATGGGACGCTACAACATAGCTCTATGTAGGCTAGCAGGTCATCAGGTAAGCTTTTATTTTTCACTTTCAATATTTATGATTTACGATCGGTGAGGCAAATTGCTGCTATTTATAAAGATTGGCCATATGTGGCATGCATAGTATGTTTCTGGCTACGTGCAGGTTGGTTTTAACCTAGTGTACGAAGGATACTTTGGCAAAATTTTCCAAAGTCTCTAAGAGTAAACATTCGAGGACGAATGTTCCCAAGGGGGGAGTGATGTTACACCCTATATTTTCGTACGTAAAAATGCGTCGTAAGCAAACTAATGTAGGACCAAAAATGAGATAATATTTAAAAGTATATAAAGTAAGTTAATCATGTTACCTCTGAGGTTACAAATATTGAAGATCATGAACAACAAGTACAAAGAGGGTTGGACAGTTCAGAAGCTAAAGCAATTGAAGAAAATAATGTTTCGTCGAAAGTCGACAAGTTGGGAATATTATAACATATACCTTTGGGGTGATACTAGGGTGCTTAACATGATAAGGAGATTATGTTATGATTTATATTAGTCGTATGACATCCGTGTGTTATGTTTTGAAGTCAAGAGAGTTGTGGAACAAAAGTCGATGAAAGTCATCACAAGTTACATTCATAAGTTTTACTGAAACTTTGGGTCAAATGTAACTGCGATTTTCTCCCAATATACTTAGAGTTATGGGGTGTTCCACCCATCAAATTAAAGATCTATGAGTCTATTTTCCAATGCATTAAACCGTTTGTCAATACGACATTGGAGTAGAAAGATATGGGCATTTGTGCGATACTGCGCAAGCTGCTAGGTGACAAGTAGGTGTGTCACCTACTTGCTTAAATGAAAGCCCAAAAATGGGCCATTTCGGGTCGTCCAAAGAGGCCTTTTAAGGGCCTATTTTCTTCATATATTAGACTTAAAATAGAGCATAATAACCAGACATAAGCTCTGCAAAGAATCCTCCCAAAAATTTCCCACAAACCCTAATTGATTTTCTCTCCCTTTCAAGTTCTAATTGGAGATAAAACCTAGAGTTTGAAGAACCAAGATAGGAGCTGAGTTATCCAACAAATAAGGTGAGTTTACTGCTCTCTTTCATCCAGTTTTTCTTCTGTAAATTCATGGTAACTCGTTCTATACTTGTAAGAACTCACGGGACGGTGATCGGAAGCCGTGAGTTCGAGTTATTCACTTGTAGCGGACTGTTTTGTGGACTGTTTTGTGTTGCTGTTGGGCTGCGTGTTTTACTACTATTTTGTGGAGTTTTGGACGAGGAAGGGGGTTTATAAACACCATATAAATGTAGGGTGGTTGGCTGGTCGTTCGTCATAACATTTTCGGGTCGTTTGACACTACTACGGTGGTCGTTTTGTGTACGAAGAGATTGGGGTGTGTTGGGCTGTTTTGTAGTATTTGATGGTGTATATAGGGCTGGAAAATGATGTATATATGTTGTTATTGTTCTGTTCTTGTATTGTTGGTGTTATCTTGAATTTGGAGGAAGTAAGGATTATAGGGGAGATGTTGTCCGTTTCAATACAAAGTAGGTTTGTCGTTTGTTGTGCGATAGTTGTACCTTTCGTAACTTAACGATAGTATTATTATCATTCTTGTAGATTAAGGTGCGAAGAGGTGAGATTAACTTGGTGATTCGAAAGATTGTGATAAGGTATGTTAAGGCTAAGCCTTCCTTCATTTTGGCATGATCTCGTAGCTACATGTGTTAGTAATGAGACAAAAAGAGAAGTTCATATTCATGAATTTATTCACACTATTCTAGTCTCATAAGTTACAATATTATTCCTTATCGAGACTCTATATTCAATTTTAGTATTGTCTTCTTCCAGTCAAGAGAGCAGCAAGCCTATATATACAGTATTACAGTATTTTCATTACCATCGAGCTATAATCGATGGGCAGGCCCCTATTGGGCAACCTCTGATCAGATGGAAAGTTATATACCGAGCCTACTGTGGCCGAGCGCCTATGAGCGAGCCCAGCATGGCCGAGATACATAGCCTAGTATGGCCGAGCGCCTATGAGCGAGCCTACTATGGCAGAGCAGTTATATATATACCGAGCCTTATAAGGCCGTACAATTATTTTACTTACTATATTGAAGGAGTTGAGTCAGTATCAGCAGGTAAGTATATCTCCAGATCATCTTTGACTCCCAGTTACTTCCAGTTATTATATTATCAGTTCAGTTTTGATTTTCAGTTATGTTATTGCCTTACATACTCGGTACATTATTTCGTACTGACGTCCCTTTTCCGGGGACGCTGCATTTCATGCATGCAGGTTCAGATAGACGGACGAGTAGATCTCCTCAGTAGGTGTTTCCCGAGTTCAGCCTGATCGGTAAGCTCCATGTCTTTCAGAGTTACCAGGTCTAGAGTGTTTTGTACATCTTATGTATATCTGTATATATATTATGGGTAGGTCGGGGCCCTGTTCCGATCATAGTACATCTATCAGTAGAGGCTTGTAGACATATCCTGTTGGTTAGTGCAGTATGTTTGGTTTGTAGGCCTGGTATGTATATTAGATGGTTTGTCAGCTGTAGTAGCTATGACGGCCTTGTCGGCCTAGCTTTATATTGATGTTTAGTTAGCGCTAGTTTCCATTCAGTTTTATATTTTGCTTTGCAAATTGTCTTGCAAGGTGGCCCTATGGCCAAAGTATGACATTATATGTTCAGAGTCCCTTAGTCGCAATTTGGTACACCAGGTTAGGTGAGGCACCGGGTGCTTGTCTCACTCCTAGGTTCGGGGCGTGACAGGCATTTAGGAATAATACCTTTCTTTCATGTTCTTGATCGTGCGATAAATCTTGTTGTAAGATTGTTTCTCCTTTAACTCCTGCGTTTAATTTTCAGTACATGGCACCTAAGAAGAAGGCAAGAACTGGCCAAAGAGCCAATGTCACCCCAGGAGTGTCAGTTGATTGTATAATTGATAATGCGGGTGAGCACCCGAGGAGTGAGAATATTCCTCCAGTTACTACACTGCCTGATTCTACTACAACTGATCAGACCGCACTTATTCCTACACCTACTGAAGGTGCAACAGTTCCCCCAACTGATATACCAGTTGCACCTCCAGTTCCAGCTTCCGATTCTGGTGTTTCTGATGTTGATCTTAGGGGATCCATACAGATGTTGGCTCAAATAGTGGCTTCCCAGACCTAGAGGTCAAATATTGCACCCACTTCTTCCAGTCAGCCAGGGGATTCTACTAGTTCCAGGGTGAACAGGTTTCTCCAGTTGGATCCTCTTGTGTTCACGGGTACTAACCTAGAGGAAGATCCCCAAGTTTCATTGATGATATGCACAAGACTCTCAAAGTTATGCGTGCTACTGAAACAAATGCAGTGGAATTGGCCTCCTATCACCTGAAAGAGATAGCATATTCTTGGTTTGAACTATGGGAGGAGTCCCGTGAAGAAGGGAGCTCTCCGGCTAGGTGGAGTGAGTTTACCGATACCTTCATTGATCATTTCTTGCCTGTTGAGACTAAGGCAGCCCATGTTGCTGAGTTTGAGAACTTGAGGAAAGGTAGCCTGAGTGTGTAGGATTACCATATGAGATTCGCGTACCTGTCTAATAATGCTATTTACATGCTGCCCACTATGGAGGCTAGAGTTCGCTGATTTTTACAGGGTCTTAGTCCCTTGGTAATTAATGAGGCCGCTATAGCATCCTTGAATTCTGATATGAACTATGGAAGGATAGTGGTATTCGCTCAAGCTACAGAGACCCACAAATTAAGGAACAGAATGGAGCGGGAGGGTAGTAATAAGGCCCGGTCTACGGGCAACTTTGGTGGTTATTCAGATTGCGCCAAGTCAACATTTAGAGGACGGTCGTCAGGGCCATCACAGTCCTTTGCTCAGTATTCGGCTAGTGCACCGCCATCAGGGCCTAGTCAACAGCAGCAGTGGAGCCGTTTCAGGCCCAGTCAGGGCAACAGGGGATCCAATCAGCACGGTCATCATGGTGATAGATTTCAGCAGCAGAGGAAGCCCCCATGCCCTTGGTGTGGAAAGATTACCCATATGCTACAGATGCGGATTGAAGGGTCACATTCAGAGGGATTGTCGTTCGTCCCGCCAGGGTGCGGGTAGGGGCATGGAACAGCCAGCCCGTTCTGCAGCTACTACATCCGCAGCACCTGCTCCAGCTCGAGGCACTCCAATACCCGCAGGGCATGGTGCAGCTATGGGTAGAGCACATAATTCGGGAGGATCCAGCCGTTTCTATGCTATGAGGGGTCGCCAGAATTCAGAGGCTTCTCTAGATGTTGTCATAGGTATGTTGACTGTCCAATCTCATGAAGTATATGCTCTTATTGATCCCAATTCCACTTTGTCATATGTCACACCTTATGTTGCTATGGAATTTGGGATAGAACCAGAACAACTTTATGAGCCGTTCTCTGTATCTACTCCGGTTGGCGAGTCTATTTTAGCCATGTGGGTTTATAGGGATTGTGTTGTTACGTTGCGTGGTCGGGACACCGTGGCCGATCTTATTGAATTGAGAATGGTCGATTTTGATGTGATAATGGGGATGGATTGGCTTTATTCTTGTTTTTCCAAGCTTGATTGCCGAACCAGAACTGTTAGGTTCGAATTTCCAAATGAGCCAGTTATTAAATGGAAGGGTGATGATGTAGTGCCGAAGGGTAGGTTTATTTCTTACCTAAAGGCCACGAAAATGATCAACAAGGGATGTATTTAACATTTGGTCCGGGTTACGGACACCGATGCTGAGGTACCTACACTTGAGTCTGTGCCTGTTGTGAATGAATTTCCGGGAGTCTTTCCGGATGAACTCCCTGGGATCCCACCAGACAGGGAGATTGATTTTGGTATTAATGTAATGCCAGACACGCATCCTATATCTATTCCACCCTACAGAATGGCACCGACAGAATTGAAAGAGCTAAAGGAGCAATTGAGAGATTTGTTAGAAAAGGGTTTTATCAGGCCAAGTGTGTCGCCTTGGGGCACACCTGTCCTTTTTATAAGAAAGAAAGATGGGTCACTGAGAATGTGTATTGATTATCGGCAGCTTAATAAGGTAACAGTCAAAAATAAGTACCCACTACCAAGGATAGATGACTTGTTTGACCAATTGCAAGGTGCTAGGTACTTCTCCAAAATTGATCTAATATCCGGGGATCACCAATTGAAGATCAGGGAGCGGGATATTTCGAAAATAGCTTTTAGGACCCGGTATGGGCATTTTGAATTTCTGGTGATGTCTTTTGGGCTAACAAATGCCCCAGTAGCCTTCATGGATCTTATGAATTGCGATTTTAAGCCATTCCTCGACTCCTTTGTGATAGTGTTCATTGACGATATTCTTTTATATTTACGAAGTCAGGAGGACCATGCTGACTATCTCAGGGTAGTTCTGCAAACCCTACATCAGCACCAGTTATATGCAAAGTTTTCAAAGTGTGAATTTTGGTTGAATCGGTCATATTCTTGGGTCATGTAGTTTCTAGTGAGGGAATTAAGGTTGATCCTCAGAAAATTTCAGCTGTGAAGAATTGGCTGAGGCCTACAACTCCAACAGAGATTCGCAGTTTCTTAGGCTTAGCTGGATATTACAGAAAGTTTGTGGAGGGGTTTTCTACTCTTGCCTCTCCATTGACTAAATAGACGCAGAAGGCAATTAAGTTCCAATGGTCAAATGCTTGTGAAAAGAGTTTCCAAGAATTGAAAGCAAGATTGACTATGACACTGGTGTTGACTCTGCCATAGGGTATAGATGGAGTTGTGGTATATTGTGATGCTTCAAGAATCAGGCTTGGGTGTGTATTAATGCAACACGGGAAGGTGATAGCGTATGCTTCTAGGCAACTCAAGAATCATGAAAAGAACTATCCAACACATGATTTAGAACTTGCGGCAGTGGGATTTGCATTGAAAATTTGGCGTCGTTATTTATATAGGGTCCATGTTGATATATTCACGGACCATAAGAGCCTTCAATATATTTTCAAACAGAAGGAATTGAATATGAGGCAGAGAAGATGGCTTGAATTACTCAAGGATTATGATATTGATATTTTATACCATCCGGGGAAGGCCAATGTGTTGGCTCTTAGCCGAAAATCTATCGGTAGCTTATCACACTTGGAGGCATATCAAAGGCCATTGGCCAAAGAAGTTCACTGATTGGCTAGTTTGGGAGTTTGTCTTGCGGACTCTAGTGAAGGAGGGGTAATTGTGCAAAATAGGGTTGAATCATTACTTGTAGTGGAAGTCAAAGAAAAACAATACAACGTCCCATTCTTGGTACAATTGAAAGAGGGGATTCATAAACATAAGACCATGGCCTTTTCTCTTGGCATGGATGATGGTACACTAAGCTACCAAGGGCAACTATGTGTTCCAAATATGGATGGTCTCCGTGAAAGGATTTTGACTGAAGCTCACACTTCTAGATATTACGTGCATCCAGGTTCTACAAAAATGTATCATTATCTTAAGGAAGTCTATTGGTGGAATGATATGAAGAGGAATGTGGCGGACTTTGCGGCAAGATGTCCGAATTGTCAGCAAGTGAAGGCCGAACACCAAAGGCCTGGTGGGTTGGCACAAAACATAGGAATTCCAATGTGGAAGTGGGAAATGATTAATATGAACTTTGTGGTAGGATTACAGCGCACTTCGCGCAATTTTGACTCAATTTGGGTAGTTGTGGATCGGCTCACGAAGTCATCACACTTTTTGCTGGTTAATTCTACTGACACATCGGAGTAGTATGCTCAGCTGTATATCAAAGAAATAGTCAGGTTGCATGGCACCCCAGTTTCCATCATTTCTAATCGGGGGGCACAATTCACTGCTAATTTTTGGAAGAAATTTTAGCAAGGTTTGGGTACTCAGGTGAATCTTAGTACAACCTTTCACTCGCAGACTGACGGGCAGGTAGAGCGGACTATTCAGATGCTTGAGGATATGTTGTGTGCTTGTGTTCTAGACTTCAAAGATAGTTGGGATGTTAAAATTACAACTCATAGAATTTGCCTACAACAATAGTTATCACACTAGCATTCAAATGACACCGTTCGAGGCTTTATATGGTAGGAGATATAGATCTCTCATTGGGTGGTTCGAAATTGGGGAAGCAAAGTTGATAGGGCCAGACCTCGTGCATCAGGCCATGGAAAAAGTTAAAATCATTAAGGAGCAGTTGAAGACTGCTCAGAGTCATCAGAAATCCTATTCAGATGTTCGTCATAGGGATTTGGAGTTCAAAGAAGATGATTGGGTATTCTTGAAAGTTTCCCCCATGAAAGGGGTAATGCGATTTGGTAAGAAAGGGAAATTAAGTCCGAGGTATGTCAGACCGTACAAAATCATTTAGAGGATCGGTGAGGTGGCGTACAAGGTTGAGCTACCACCTGAGATATCATTAGTACACCCGGTGTTTCATGTGTCTATGTTGAAGAAAGTAGTTGGAGATCCGACACTCATTGTTTCGGTTGAGACTATTGAGGTAAATGAGAAATTGACTTACGAAGAGATTTCGGTTTCTATTATTGATCGGCAAGTCCGAAAATTGAGAAATAAAGAAATTGCCTCTTTGAAAGTGTTGTGGCGAAACCAACAGGTTGAAGAGGCTACTTGGGAGGCCGAGGAAAAAATGAAGAAAAAGTATCCTTATTTGTTTGAATGACCATGTATTTAAAGTTGTGATCTAGGAAAAACAATTATAAGACTTACTTTTTATGAATTTTGTATCATGTGATCAATTGGCATTAAGGGTGTTCCTTTCTGGATATATATTGCTTATGAGACCATATTTGGTGTTGTTTTGTATTATGTTACGTTTTTGGAATACGTATATGTTGTTAGGATGTGTTTCTGGGGCTCTATGACAGGTAGATAGGCCTAGTTACAAAGGAAACTCTGGCAAATTTTTTGCAGATTTTGGGAGTTAGTCAAATTTGGGGATGCTCGAATGTGGTATGAAACAAACTGAATTGCATAAGATCCTAATGACGGATTTTTACCCTCATTCGAGGACGAATGATCCTAAGCGGGGGAGAATGTAATACCCCGGAAAATTTTGAAGTACCTAAGTGCAAAGTCCGGTAAAGTTTGCAAAGAAAATAATGTTTTTTGGTGCCGAACTAGGCTTACGTGTTTGAGGATTGTAGAAATTCTTCACGGCGAGCTTGCAAGCCGCGGATTGGACCTTTTGGGTTGAACAATGCACCTAAAAGTAAAAGAAACTTTTTGACGGAAAAGTGCATTACTGCGGTCCATTATGCGACCGCAGAACCACTCTGCGGACCGCATAATGGCCGCAGAGTGAAGCAGTTAATTGGGTCAGTTGGAAGCAACTATGCGGTCGACTATGCGACCACATAACTGTTATGCGGTGCATTATGCGACTGCATAACAGTTATGCGGACCGCATACACAGACTGTTCTTTTGGCTATTTTGTAACCAATTATGCAACCAATATGCGGTCCGCATATCGGTTATGCGATCGCATACCTTGTTGTGGAGCTCCATTTTTGGGTTTTTAAAACCCGACCGTATTTCGTTAAATACACTCTTTGGGCCATTTTTGAGACATAATTTGATATTTTAGAGTGAGAGAGAGTGCTCTAGAGTGAGAAGGTGTTCTTCAATAATTGTTCTTCAATTCTTGCTGCTCAAGTTTTGGAAGATTAAGAAGGCAAACTCACTAGGTCTTCATCCTAGAGGTAAGATTCTACACCCTAAACCCTAATTTCGAAATCATCTGAAAATGGGTAATTGGCAAGATAATATTTGGGCATGAGAGTTGATTATTTTACATGCATGTGATATCAAGGGGTGTAGAAAGATTGTTGAACTAAGCATGGTAAAGATTGGGTTGTGGGATGATGGAATCCTCCATAAAAGGACCTTGAAACCTTGTGCACGCCTAGTGTTTGATAAAATGCTCAAATGTGCTAGAACCATGATCATCTTCCTAATTTTGATTCAATTTGTTATATATCTACAATAGATTTAAGTTGCTAAGAATTCCGGAACATTTAGAGTGTAAGGAAGCTCAAGTGAGGTATGTTGGCTAAACTCTTCTCTTAGGATTGAATTCCACGATATTCATGTAAATTATGTAAGTCCCGAGTGATTCATTATGAAATTGGCTATTCCGAGTATGATTGGGTTGAAAGATATATGTTCAACAAGAATCCCAAATGCTCTATTCATGTTATGTTACCAATTGAGGATGCGTTAAAATATGGGCTGTGCACTAATAATGTTTCGACTTTAAGTCAAGTTCAAATGAAGGCTATTATGCCAAATTTTGTGAAATATCTCTATGTGGATAAGACTCTAAATTGCTCACATGTGTACTACACACTTTGATTTGATTTGTGTGTATTGTTGATGATGAGGATGATATTTGAAATTGATAATGTGAGCATGAAATACTGAATATGGCCTATGTGCCAAGAATGATCTTACAATTTTGGCCACTAGTGCCAATGAAATGAAAAGATGTGAAAGTATTATGAAATGCGTTGATTGATATAATATGGTTGATGTCTCGAATAAGACAGCCTAGCTGGTCGGGTCATGATCGGACACCATGCCGCACATATGGTGGTGATTGTGCTGGAAATTGTAATTGAAATTGTGATTGTGGTTGATGTCCCTAATGGATAGCCTAGCCGATCGGGTTGTGATTGGACTCCATGTTAAAAATGTGGTATTGATATTGAGAGAAATCATGGTTGATGTCTCTACTGAGATAGCCTAGCCGATCGGGCCGTGATCGGACTCCGTGCTAAGAGTACGGTGGTACTGGTTTTGTGAATAATGGTATTGGTATGGTGAATAATGGTACTGGTATTGTGGACAATGGTATATCGATACTAAAAATCTCCCAATGTGAGATATGGAAATTAATTTGAACATTGTCTTGATCCTAAATTGAGGTTTGATGTTAATTAAGGCTTCCATTGAAATTATGATAATCTTATTTGTATTATTTGTCATTCTATTGAGAGGGTGTTTAGTTATACATACTAGTGTTATTTGACAGTACTAACGTCCCTTTTGCCGGGAGCGCCGCATATTTCAATGGATACAGGTGGTTCCACAGCAGGAGATATTGGTTAGTGATAGCAGTGCACCTTCTTCCCAGCTGACTTGATGAGCCCCACTTCATTCCGGGGTCATGAAACTTTTGTACTTTGTGAATTCTTTTTGAGTTATAGTCGGGGCCTTGTTGCCGGCATTATCATTGTACTCGTCTTTATCTATAGAGGCTCTGTAGACATAGTGTGGGTTGTGTATCGGTGCTGGGAAAGACAAACTATGCTATGTTGTGGTTGTATTATTTGTTCATTTGAGACTTTAAAAATGGTGAAACGTATGGTAAGAAATTGGTAATTGCAGACATGACTACTTTATTGTTTAATTAAGGAAAACATATACTCTCTTTATTCATGAATGAGTTTGAGTAGAAGGAATCTAACAGGCTTGCTCGGTCAGGTTCACTCGGTTGAGCGCCGGTCGCGCTCCTCGGTTTTGGGGCGTGACACTTATTCCTACGTTTCATCCTATTTTTCTTCATATCTGGTTGTGCCTCGTGATTCTTTGAGTGCTCCTGTGTATGTGTCCACGTCTGTGGGAGATTCTATTATTGTATATCCTGTCTATTGCTCGGGTGTGATTACTATTGGCAGTCTTGAGACTAGTGTAGATCTCCTACTTCTTGATATGGTGGACTTTGATGTTATTTTGGGCATGGATTGGCTATCACTGTATCATGCTATATTGGATTGTCACGCCAAGACGGTGACCATAGCCATGCCAGGGTTGCCTCGATTAGAGTGGAGAGGGACTCCTGGTCATTCTACAAGCAGGGTTATTTCTTATAAGAAGGATCGGCGCATGGTCGAGAAGGGATGTTTAGCTTATTTGGCCTATATTTGCGATTCTAGTACGGAGGTTCCTTCCATGGATTCGGTACCCGTTGTGCATGAGTGTCTCGAGGTGCTTCCTGTAGATCTGTCGGGGATGCCACCCGACAGAGATATTGATATCTGTATTGATTTGACTCTGGGAACTCAGCCCATTTCTATTCCACTATACTGTATGGCGTCGCCGGAGTTGAAGGAATTGAAGAAGCAGTTGCAAGATTTTCTCAATTAGGGATTCATTAGACCTAGTGTGCCACCTTGGGTGCGCCCGTAATGTTTGTGAAGAAGAAAGGTGGTTCGATGAGGATGTGTAGACTATTGGCAGCTGAACAACGTCACTATCAAGTTGAAGTACCCGTTGCCGAGGATTGATGACTTATTTTATAAACTCCAAGGTACCAAAGTGTTTTAGAAGATTAATTTGAGGTTTGGCTACCATGAGTTGAATATTAGGGCATCTTATGTCCCTAAGATAGCTTTTTTGAACTCGGTATGAGAATTATGAGTTCCTAGTGATGTCATTTGGGTTGACAAATGCCCCAACAATATTTATGGATTTCATGAACAGTGTATTTAAGCCCTATTTGGATTCTTTTGTGATCATATTCATTGATGATATCTTGATCTACTCCCGCAGTCGAGAGGAGCATGAGCAGCATCTTCAGATTGTACTTCAGACTATAAGAGATAGTCAAATATATGCCAAGTTTTCGAAGTGTGAGTTCTGGTTGGATTCAGTTGCCTTTTTGGGGCATGCTGTATCGGCTGAGGGCATTAAAGCGGATCGTAAAAAATATTAAAGCGGTTCAGAACTGGCCAAGTGATGGTAGGCTATAATCCCGTGTTTTGGTCGAGTATTGCACTCTAATTGACTACACTTTATTTGTGTTGAGCTTTAATTGGTAGTGTTTTTACACTTATTGTGTGTTTTATGCCTTGTAGGAGTGTTTCCGAGTTATGTAGATGTTATGGAGCTAATTCGAGCTATTTGGAGCTTTGAAGCCTAGAAGCCCAAGCAATTAAGTCGGGATCACATTCGGGGGTCGAGGTCCAAGACCAAATGTCAAAAATATTGAATAAAGAAATTCACTCTAAGAAAAATGCACAGCCGCACCGCATGGGGCAGCGCAATAGTGCAAAATATGGCCAGAAATGATTTTTACAAATGTTCTAGAATTCCCCACAGGCGCGGGCGGCGCGGTAGCACAAAAAAGTTGGAGTAACTTCCTATTTCGGCTAAAAAAAAGGGTAATTACGTTCGGGGTTTATTGAGTGTGGCTTAAATACACCAAAAACACCATTTTCGGGGTTTTGGACAGATGTTTGACCTAATGAGGCTTGGGAAGAACACAGGCACAAGGATTTCATCATTCCTTCCTCACTCAAGATCTGGGTTTGGATTGAATTTATGTTTTCCTATATTTTAGTTATATTTGTGAAGAACTTCTTCGTGCATATGGAGTAGTTCCTTTTGGGTTTTGATGGATTTGCTGTATTGATGATTATTTATGAATTATAACTCTATTTTTATGTATTTGAATCATTTTGGAAGATTTAATCGTTGCATCTATATTTACTAGTCCATGTAATAGAGAGAGGCATAACTTGTGATACCCTTGCATTATATTGTTGGTTGAGTTCATAGATTCTTCTAAGTAATCGAAAGAGGCTAGTTGAATCATTGGTTAAACCTAGTTAAGAAAATAATCGAAAGAGGTTTTCCTAAAGACCGATCCACTACGCATTCTTGCACATTTTCACAGTACTTAAATTGGTTCATATTGTGAGGTTAAGACTTAATCGAGAGAGGCATTTTTGCTGAACGTTTGAACTAATAATAGTGTGAATTCGAGAGACTCACTTGAATTTTATAAGTGAATTCTCTAGAGTTAGATCCCGAACAATTATCTTTCACCTATCCTTTCAAAACCTATCCTCTCCCACTGATAACCTTAATTGCTTATTCCTTGTTTTGATAGGCACTGCTCAATAGCTGTAGATTTTAGATTCTTAGTTAAATTTCATTATTAATCATATAAATCTCAACTGTTGATCCTCCTAGATAGCAATCAAGCTATAAACTATGAGAACACTGTTTAAATCCAATCCATGTGGATACGATATTATACGATACTATCTTTCATTAGCGAGCACAATTTAATTGTGTGTTTTGCGCTCGTTAAATTTTGGCATCGTTGCCGGGGATTGGAAATCAATAGTATTTGAAATAGTTTGTAGTGCTAATTCATGAATTTAATTTTATTTTTTTTTCTTCATGGGTATATCTTCCTTTTGCAGGCAATAAGTTAAGTTCGTGGTGTATGACTCGATCTTCTTCAAAAGAAGTAATACCCTACAAACTAGAATTGGAAAATCACCTGCGACAACTAAGGAAAGAGAAAGAGTTCACCAGAAAGTTCTTAGGGCAAACTTCAACCCAAGAACACATGGCAAGTAACGGTGAGGATGAGTTAGATGTAGCTGCAAGAGAGGTAGCACATCATAGAGAAGAAGCTGTAAGGATAGCAGTTGACACAGCCCGTAGAGCTACTGAGCAAATCATCGAAGATAATAGGGGTCGAAGATTTAATCTAAATCGACCCTTGATTGAAGACTAGTTCGAGAATGAGGTACCCAGGCCTGGTAGAGCATTAGGTGATTATGTCAGACCAGTCTACAATCAAGGATTATCAAGTGTTAGATCACCTCCAATTGCAGCAAACAATTTCGAGTTAAAGAAGGGTTGCTTCAAACCATTCAAAACTGATGTGTCTTCAGAGGGAAGATGAACGAAGATCTAAACACACAACTAATGGACTTCGAGGAGATTATGAACATCGTTCAATACAATGAGATCTCACAAGATGCAGTATACTTAAGGGCATTCCCCTTTTTACTTAGAGATGATGAGAAGCAGTGGCTTCAATGCTTGCCCATTAGATCGATTAGAACATGAGACGAGATGACTAGAAAATTTCTTGATAAATATTTCTCCTCAACTAAGACGGGCAAGTTTAGAATAGAAATCCATAACTTCTTCCAGAAAGAGACTGAAACAATGTTTGAAGCATGCGAGAGGTTTAAGGAGATATTTAGAAAGTGTCAACATAGCGGAATTAAACTCTAGATGCAACTCCAGGACTTTTGGGAAGGATTGACACCAGCCTCGCGTAGAACATTGAGCAATGCAGTTGGATGCCCTTTGATGAAGAAGACTCCAGAGGAGATAGTTATAATTCTTGATGAGCTATCTGAAGATGCTAATCAGTGGCCCTCTGAGTGTGCTGAACTAGTGTTCACCATGTTGATGCTAATACATCTGTGCAAGTGTAGCTTGATACTATGGCTAAAGAAATATGAAAGTTGGCCTCAGCCACGATGAACAATGAGCCTCACACAGCTTGAGATATATGCGGAAAAGGACACCCCACTCATGAGTGTCAAGCCTCAACAGAGGAAGTGAATGACGTGGGAAACAATAATTTTAATGCAATGATTCAGAGGCACCCTAACTTTTCATGTAGTTCACATAGGGGTACTGCAAATGCATGGCAACACAACAACTCTAGACCTCAGGGACAAGGAGCTCTAAGTTTTTAAAATCAGCAGAGGCGGCAGCATCAGCCTCTACAGCCTAATCAGTCTAGCATGAAAGATCTAATGAATGCCTTCATTATCAAGACATATGAGAGGCTTGACGCCCATGGTGTAGTTATCAAGGAACTAGGCTCATCTTTTCGAATCTTGGAAAGACAAGTTGGGCAACTAGCTACTTTAACAGCTAAGAGGATCCCAGGAACTCTCCCAGCTAATGCAGAAAGAAATCCCAAAGAAATAATGAATGTTGTAACTTTGAGAAGTGGGAAAGTGTTGAAAGATCTCACCCCAATCCAAAACAATATGAGACTTGAAAAAGAAAGTGGGGAGAAGCTGAAAAGTGAGGTTGATAAGAAGAAGAAAGGCCAGATGGAAGTTGAGGAAAAGAAAAAGAAAGAAAACTCGAAAAGGGAGGAACATGAGGTGAGCAAGCATATGCCTTCTCTACCTTTTCCGTAAAAGCTAAGTAGAGAAAAGCTGGACAAGCAGTTTGAGAGATTTCTGGATATGCTGAAACAGGTTCATGTAAACTTACCATTCACAGAAGTTCTCTCACACATGCATGCTTAGGCTAACTTCTTAAAAGATATCCTTACAAAGAAGAGAAAAATAGAGGAGGCCTCAGTGGTCAAGCTCATAGAGCATTGCAGCGCGATATTACAAAATAAACTCCCACAAAAGTATAAAGATCCAGGGAGATTTACTATACCGTGCTCTTTAGTAACTATTAATTTTGATAAATCCTTATGTGATTCTAGTGCTTCAATTAATTTAATGCCTCTATCTATCTACAAGAAATTGGAGAGATAAGGTTTGCACCCATATCTTTGTAGCTGGCAGACCAAAGGACTATAACACCCGAGGGGATAGTGAAAGATGTGTTAGTTTGGGTGGATAAATTCATATTTCCCATGGATTTTATAGTGGTAAATATGGAGGAAACCAAGGAGGTCCCCCTCATCCTAGGAAGACCATTCTTAGCGACGGGTAGAGCTATATTAGATATACAAGGACAAAAGGCGCGAAAGAGAAGTGTGGGGTGTACACAAAGAAGGCCGAGAAGAAGCCGTAAGCTTGGATGTGTGCATTAGTTCGGGTGCGAGGGATGGAGCCCAACTTTGACTCAGACCCTGACTAGATATTCAGGGGAGTTTTCTTTACCTCTTGCTTTTTATTTGTGTGCCATGGGAACATGCCACAATTTAAAGTGTGGGGTAAATATGTAAATATTTGTTTGTTTTATATATAAAATTCCCCCTTGGTTTTTCTTTATGCTGCGGTTCTTTTTCAAGGGTTTTGTTTGAACCGGGTGTAGTTAGTTTTCAATTTTTTAGGAGTAGGAAATCTTGTACTATCATTTGAAATGAAAGAAATATCTCTTGACTTTATTATTCCTAGAGAATAATAAGTGCTTTAGTTGTGACGCTTATGCTCGGTTTTTGACTCTTATATAAGTACCTTAAATTGTATGATCTTAACTTTACTTAACTGCTTTGACTAGAGTGTCTTGATGAGTCCGATCTTGAGTGAGTTATGTTCCATGTGTGTGAGAGAGTTATTGTGTATTGTTTGCATTGCATTTGGTGTCTAGAACTTGCCCCGTGTGTTTGCATAGAAAAATAGTACTTTTATTCAGTCTTGGAAGTGATATAGGCATTTCTTTGTTGAGCCAGCTATATGCTGTTACCCACCTAATTATTATGTATCTTATTTAACCTCTTTGAGCATATAATCTTATTCTTTGTCAACCATATTACAAACCTTACCCATTTGTTTGAATTGACCATCTATTTGAATCTTTTTACCTCTCGCGATTGTAAAAGTTAAAGTGTGGGGTGTTGGTTTGGCTTTTGAGTGGAACTATTGAAATAAGGAGAAATGTGCATTGTTTTGAAAAAGTAAGAGCCACTTGAATTGAAAAATAAAATGAAAAAAATTGTTGGATGGCTGGGAAAAAGATTCCTTGATAGTGGTAACTCTTGATTTAATTGTGTGTAAAGAAGTAGGGAGTTGACGTATATTGATGTGAATGTCGAGTTATAGTTTAACATAAGTGTGGGGTTTTGAACAATTAAATGTATATGTATGAAAGTACTTAGGGAGGTGTAGTCACTATATCCAAATTTATCCTACCCGTCCCGCAACCTACATTACAACCAAATAAAGTCCTACTTTTTCCTTGACTAAATGAACTCAATTAGTCGAGTATTACACTACGGGCAAGCCTATGGTACGTCTTATATGGCATATGAATTTAATTCTGAGAGTGAGTAAATTCTTTCTATCTTGAGTTCCAATTTGTTCTTGAATTTTATTTTATATGTAACTACTCTCTAAAGTTTATGCAAGGGCACGTGATTCACAAAGGAGAGGTAATGTCGTTGACCTCTGTGTTAGAGTAAGTGAGCGGGTTGTGAAAAATGCGTGGTGCTCTTGAGTCAAATCTTGAGGCGAGGATGTTACGCTATTGTGCTTAATTTGTTTTAATTATTCTTGTTGTGATGAGTTAGGAGAGTTGTTTAAAAGGGTCGTGTTTATGCGAAGTGTAGTTGATTTTCTTGAGGATAAGCAATGGTTTAAATGTGGGGTGTTGATCATAGGATATAATCCCGTGTTTTATTCGCATATTTCACTCCAATTCAATACATTTTATTTGTGTTGAGATTTAATTGGTAGTGTTTTTGCACTTATTGTGTGTTTTATGCCTTGTAGGAGTGATTCCGAGTTATGTAGATGTTGTGGATCTAATTTGAGCTATTTGGAACTTTGAAGCCTGAGTAAAAGCCCAAGAAATTAAGTCGGGATCACATTCGGTGGTCGAGGACCAAGTCTGGATGTCAAAAAATTGAATAAACGAATTCACTCAAAGAAACATGCACAGTCGCGCCGCATAAGGCGCCGCGAAGCACGGCACGGTAGTGCAAAATATGGCCAGAAATAATTTTTGCAAATGTTCTGGAATTCCCCACAGGAGCGGGCGGCGCGGTAGCATAAAAATATTAGAGTAACTTCCTATTTAGGCTAAAAAAGGGTAATTTCGTCCGGGATTTATTGAGGAATGGCGTAATACACCAAAAACACACTTTTCGTGGTTTTGGACAGAATTTCGACCTAAGGAGGCTAAGGATGATTGGGAAGAATACAAGCACAAGGATTTCATCATTCCTTCCTCACTCAAGATCCGAGTTTGGATTGAATTTATGTTTTCCTATACTTTATTTATATTTGTGAACAACTTCTCCATGGCTATTGAGTAGTTCCTTTTGGATTTTGATGGATTTGGTGTATTGATGATTGTTTGTGGATTATAACTCTATTTTTATGTAATTGAACCATTTTGGAAGATTTAATTGTTGCATCTATATTTACTAGTTCATTTAATCGAAACAGGCATAACTTGTGATATCTTTGCATTATATTATTGGTTGAGTTCATAGATTCTTCTAAGTAATTGAAAGAGGCTAGTTGAACCATTGATTAAACCTAATTATGAAAATAATCGAAAGCGGTTTTCCTAAAAACCGATCTACTATATATTCTTGCACATTTTCACAGTGCTTAAATTGGTTCATCTCGTGAGGTTAGGACTTAATCGAGAGAGGAATTTTTGCTGAACGCTTGAATTAATAATAGAGTGAATTCGAGAGACTCACTTGAATATTATAAGTAAATGATCTAGAGTTAGATCCCGAACATTTATCTTGCACCTATCCAGTCAAAACTCTATCCTCTCCTACTTGATAACCTTAATTGCTTATTCCTTGTTTCGGTAGTCACTAATCAATAGTTGTAGATTTTAGATTCTTATTTAAATTTTATTATTAATCATATAAATCTCAATTGTTGATCCTCCTGGATAGCAATCAAGCTAGAAACTATGAGAATACTAAATCCAATCCCTGTGGATACAATATTATACTATACTATCTTTGATTAGCGAGCACAATTTAAGCGTGTATTTTGCACTCATCACCCAGACCTACTTCAGCTATAGAGATTCATAGTTTCCTAGGTTTGGCGGGTTATTATCGCCAGTTCGTGGAGGGGTTTCCATCCATATCATCCCTAATGACTAGATTGACTAGAAAGGTACTCCATTCAGGTGGTCCGATGAGTGTGAGTTGAGTTTTCAGAAGTTTAAGACTGTTTTGACCACTGTGCCAGTATTGGTGTTACCCACAGGTTCAGGATCCTACACGGTGTATTGTTATGCATCGCGTATTGGGCTCAATGCAAAATTGATGTCGGATGGCAGGGTGATTGCATACGCGTCGTGGCAGTTGAAGGTTCATGAGAAGAATTACCATGGTCATGACATAGAGTTGGCAATCATTGTTCATGCACTGAAGATTTGGAGGCATTACCTCCATGTCGTGTCATGTGAGGTGTTCATGGATCATCAGAGTCTACAGTATTTGTTCAAGCAAAAGGATCTCAACTTGAGGTATAGGAGGTGGTTGGATCTGTTGAAAGACTATGATATCATCATTTTGTATCATCCCGGGAAGGCCAATGTGGTGGTCGATGCCTAGAGTAGAAAGGTTGTGAGTATGGGTAGCCTTGCATATATTCCAGTTGGTGAGAGGCCACTAGTATTAGATATTCAGGATTTGGCCAATCAGTTTGTAAGGTCAGATGTTTCGGAGCCCAGTCGTGTTCTAGCTTGCACGGGCTCTCGGTCTTCTTTTTATGAGCACAACGTCAATATGACGACCCCCATTTGCTTGTCCTTGAGGACACAGTGCGGCACGATGGTGCCAAGCAGGTTACTGTCAGAGATGATGGGGTGTTGCGGATGTAGGATCGGATTTATGTGCCCAATGTGGATGGGCTTCGTGAGTTGATTCTTGAGGAGGCCCATAGTTCCTGGTATTCCATTCATCTAGGGGGCGCCAAGATGTATCAGGACTGGCAGCATTATTGGTGGAGGAGAATACAACAACAACAACAACAAACCCAATAGTTTTCCACAAGTGGGGTTTGGGAAGGGTAAGATGTACGCAGCCTTACCCCTACCCTTGGAAGGGGCAGAAAGGTTGTTTTCGATAGACCCTCGGCTAGAGAACGACGGAAAAAAATAGGTAATTGCAACAAGTAGGAATAACAGCAAGATAAAATAAGATCGAATCCAAGAATGCAGTCAAACTCTAGGTAGTAATAGCCATCTATGAATAAAATATATCATACTAACACTAATGCTAGCAAACTAAGACAAAGAGAAACTATCGACTACCTACGAACGTTCTACCCTAATCTTTGACCTCCAACCCTCCTGTCTAGGGCCATGTACTCAGTCAGCTCCAGCAGCGCTATGTCCCGCCTAATAAGCTCTCCCCAAGACTTCTTAGATCTACCTCTACCCCTCCTGCTGCCCACCGAGCCTAACTGCTCGCACGTTCTAACTGGGGCTTCTATACTTCTCCTATTAACATGCCCGAACCATCTCAACCTCGCCTCCCACATCTTATCCTCCACAGGGGCCATCCTCACCTTTTCCCGAATAACTTCATTCCTAATCTTATCCAACCGGGTATGCCCACACATCCACCTCAACATCCTCATCTCAGCTACTTTTAACTTCAGGGTATGAGAGTTCTTGACCGGCCAACACTCTTCTCCATACAACATAGTCGATCTAAAAACAACCTTGTAGAACTTACCTTTAAGTCGCAGCGCCACATTCTTATCTAAAAAGACACCGGAAGCGAGCCTCCACTTCATCCATCCTGCTCCGATATGATGCGTGACATCTTCATCAATCTCCACGTTACCTTGTATTATAGATCCAAGATACTTGAAACTACCTCTCTTAGGGATGACTTGCATATCAAGACTCACCTCCATATCCCCTTCCTTGGTACCGTTGTTGAACTTGCACTCCATGTATTTTGTCTTGGTCCTGCTCAACTTGAAACCCTTAGACTCTAGGGTCTGCCTCCAAACCTCCAGCCTCTTCTTAACACCATCCAGTATCTCGTCAATGCGTCCATCGCCAAGGAAAATAGGAATGGAATAAGAGTGGATCCCTGGTGCAACCCCATCATAATCGGAATGTGTTCCAAGTCTCCTCCCGCTGCCCTATCCCGAGTCTTAGCTTCATCATACATGTCTTTAATCACCCTAATGTAGGCTACTGGGACCCCTTTAGCCTTCAAGCATCAACAGAGAACCTCTCTCGGGACTTTATCATATGCTTTCTCTAAGTCAATGAACACCATGTGCACGTCCTTCTTAATCTCCCTATACCGTTCCACCAATATCCTCACAATGTGAATGGCTTCCGTAGTCCAATGCCCCGGCATGAAACCGAACTGCTTCTCAAGAATGGACACATTGGTCCTCACCCTCACTTCAACCACCCTCTCCCAAACTTTTATAGTATGCCTTAGGAACTTAATCCCCCTATAATTATTGCAACTTTGGATATCACCCTTGTTTTTATAAAGAGGAATCATCATACTCCACCTCCATTAATCAGGCATATTCTTCATCCTAAAAATGACGGTGAATAGCCTAGTGAGCCACTCCTAACTTTCCCTACCCGCATTCTTCCACAATACCACATGTATTTCTTCTGGCCTGGTAGCTCTACTCCTGCGCATCTTACACATAGCCCCATCGACCTCCTCTACTCTTATGCACCTACAATAACTGAAATCACGGCGCATCTCGGAGTGCTTCAAGTCACCCAAATACAATGTCAATATCACCCTCTTCGTTCATGAGTTTATGGAAATATGTCTTCCATCTTCGTCTAATCTGAGCCTCTTCCATCAAAACTCTACTTCTTCATCTTTGAGACACTTAACTTGCTCGAGATCACAGGCCTTCATCTCTCTCACATTGGCTAGCATGTATAGCTTCTTGTCCCCGCCTTTAGCCCCAAGCAATTCTTACAAACGCCCAAACACCGCAGTCTTAGCTACAGTAACCGCTACATATATCCTCCTTCTTAGCCCTCCTATACCCCTCCTTGTTCATCCTCTTCGCCTCCTCGTCCATGCTCTCTATAAGCATTAAGTATGTCGCTTGCTTGGCTTCCATTTTCTCTTATACCTCCTCACTCCACCACCAGTCACCTTTGTGGCTGCTAGAGAAACCCTTCGAGACCCGTAACACTTCTCTCGCATCTACTCTAATACACTTCGTTGTCATGGTCCACATATAACTCATGTCCCCACTACTCCTCCAGGCTCCCATAGCCATTAGCCCCCCCCCCCCCAACTCCTGTGCTTTGTCACTAGTCAAAGCAGCCCACCTGATCCTGGGTTGACCATACATGGCCCTCTTCCTCCTCTTCCTCATGATCTCTACATCCATCACCAATAATATATGTTTAGTCATGAAATTCTTGCTTGGTATAACCTTGAAATCCATGTATAGACTCCTATCACACTTTCGGAGAAGTAGATAATCAATTTGAGTCTTGGCCAACGAACACCTAAATATAACCAAGTGCTACTCACTTGTCGGAAAACACGAGTTGGCAATCACAAAATCAAAGGCTTTAGCATAGTCTAACAATGAAGTACTGCCTCCATTCCCAACTTCAAAGCCAAAGACGCCATGCACACCGTCATACCACTAAGATGTCGCCCCAAGGTGACCATTGAAGTCACCTCCTATGAATAACTTCCCGGTGAGCAGAATGCCACGTACCAACCCGTCAAATTCTTCCTATAAGCGTCTCTTAATATCATCGGCCAAACCCACTTGAGGCGTGTAAGCACTAATCACATTTAAAGTTGGGTGGAGGAGAATGAAGAAGGATATAGTTGCATATATGGCTCGGTGTCTAAATTTTCAGCAAGTAATGTATGAGCATCAGAGGCCTGGCAGTTTGCTTCAGAAGCTTGAGATTCCTGAGTAGAAGTGGGAGCATATTACCATGGATTTTGTTGTTGAGCTCCCACAGACTTTGAAGAAATGCGATTTAGTATGGGTCATTGTGGACAGGTTGACCTAGTCGTCACATTTCATTCCAGTAGCAGTTACCTATTCTTCAGAGCGGTTGGTTGAGATCTATATCTGCAAGATCATCCGTCTTCACGGTGTGCCCGTGTACATCATTTCTGATCGAGGTACGCAGTTTACCTTGCACTTCTGGAGGGTTGTACAGTGTGTGTTAGGAACATGGGTTTAGTTGAGTATATCATTTCACCCCTATACGGACAGACAGTCCGAGCGCACCATTAAGATATTAGAGGATATGTTTCACGCTTGCGTTATGGATTTCGGAGTTTCTTGGGATCAATTTTCGCCGCATGCGAAGTTTTCCTACAACAACAGTTGGTTGGTTTTTCAGTTGGTTGGTTTGAGCTGGGAGAGGCTCTGTTATTCGGTACTGATTTGGTTCAAGATGCCTTGAAAAAGGTCAAGATGATGCAGGATCGACTTCGCACAGCTCAGTCTAGGCAGAAGAGTTATGTCGATCGTAGAGTTCATGATGTTGCATTCATGGTGGGAGAGAGGGTATTGATCTGGGTTTCACCCATGAAGGGTGTGATGAGGTTTGGAAAGAAGGGCAAGTTGAGCCCTAGGTATATCAGACCCTTAGAGATTCTTGAGAAAGTGGGGGAGGTGGCCTACAAGCTTGCATTGCCACCTATCTTATCAACAGTTCATCTGTTGTTTCTTATCTCCATGCTTCAGAAGTATCACGGTGATCCATCCCATGTGTTAGATTTTAGCTCAGTCCAATTCGACAAGGATTTGACTTATAAGGAGGAGCCGGTGGCTATTCTAGCCCAAAAGGTCAGGAAGTTGACGTCTAAGAGTTATCCTTCAGTTAGAGTACAATGGAGAGGTTATTCGATCGAGGTAGCAATATGGGAGTCTGATCCCGACATGTAGAGTAGATATCCACACCTTTTCACCAGTCCAGGTACCTTTCTATGTCTGTTCGAGGACGAACGTTTATTTTAGAGGTGGAGAATGTGATGACTTGATAGATCATTTTTAGTTTTAGCCTTCATTTTTGTGTTCCGAGACCTCAACATTTAGCCTTCATCAATTTGCGTGTGCAGTTCGTATCTTTTTCTGGAAAATATTTATGTGAAAATTTGAAGAAAATGTGAATTTTAGCCTTAAAATGATTTTAGTTGACTACGGTCAACATTATGTGTAAACGGACCAGGATCAGTTCTTTTGACGGTCCCGATGGGTCCATATCGTGATTTGGGACTTGGGCATATGCTCAGAACCGAATTTGAAAGTCCCTAACTTGATTTAATGTAATTTGTTGAAAACTAGTAATTTGAAGGTTTAAAGAATTCCAAGTTTGACAGTAGGTTGACTTTGTTGCTACCGGGTTCTAATTTCGGTTTCGGAACTTAGTATAGGTTCATTTGACTATTTATGACTTGTCTGCAAAATTTGGTACAAAACGGAGTTGATTTAACGTGATTCGGACATCTGGTTGTAAAATTTTAAAGTTCTTATGTTTCTTTGAAAATTTCATACATTTTGATGTCTGATTCGAAGTTCTAGGTGTTAATTTGGTATTTTGATCATGCGAGCTAGATTGTATAATGTTATTACACTTGTGTGCATATTTGGTTTGGAGCCTGAGGAGCTCGGGTGAGTTTCAGATAGGTTTTAGAGATGCTGGTTTCAAAGATTCTGGTGTCTGGTGCCTTATTCTTCGCAATCGCGAAGGGTAACCTTGGCTGGGGTGGGATTTCCTCTACGCGAACGCGAGGTTGACGATCACCCTTCGCAAATGCGACCAATACCACGCGAACGTGATGGGTATGGGCCTTGGAGGGGATCTGCTGAGTGTTATACGCGAACGCGAATGCCGGGGGGAGGGCCATCACAAACGCTTAGAGAATCTCGGGAACGCAAAGGCCAATTGGGCCACTTTGCTTCGCGATCACGTCAGGTCTATCGCGAACGCGATGAAGACCTGATGCCAGTGATTTAAAATATCCCTAAGACGAGAGTTTCTTGATTTTCCACCATCTCCACATTTGATCTCGGCCTAGAGGCGATTTTGAAGAGGGATTTCATCCCCACTTCATAGGTTAGTAGATTTTAACTCGTTTTTTTCCATCTCCATAAACACCCATTGATTTTTAGCCTTTAATCTACTGTTATTCATGGTAGAAATTAGGGATTTAGGTAGAAATTGGGTATTTTGAGAAATTGAGATTTAGACCTCAAATTGAGGGCGAATTTTTAAACTAATCATGTAATCGGGCTCGGGGGTGAATGAGTAATTGGTTTTGGTTTGAATCTCGGGTTTTGACCAAGTCGGGGTTGACTTTTGTTGACTTTTTCCAAAATCATTAAAGATTGAATCTTTTTGACTCATAGGTAGTTTCTAAAGCTTATTTAGAATTGTTTGAACTATATTTGGTTAGATTCGATTGGCTTGGAGGCGAATTTTAGAGGAAAGGTCCCGGTTGAGCTTTGATTTGATTGTGGAGCGAGGTAAATATCGTGGTTAACATTGACTTGAGGGATTAGTACTTGTTTGTCTATTTGCTACATGTTTAATGTGTGGAAATAACATATATGTGAGGTGACGAATATTTATGCATTGTTGTTGGGTTAAAACATGAGGGTGGAACTTGTTTCCTTGTGTTTTATTGAATTATTAATTATGATATCCATGCTTAGGTTAGGTTTTTACTTCTTTGATTATTCCTTCCGTAATTATTGCTTATTTCGTAATTGTTGAGCATTTTGGAAGTTGGACTTTGGTATCTTGGCATCATATTTGATGGTAAATACATTCCCCGCATTATTTATTTCCCGAATTTATATTATCTTCGTTACATGGTAAGGAAGAGTATAAAAGCACGAAGGGTGATACCGTGCCATTGCATTTATCTCATTTATTGATTAATGCATAGTCAGGAAGAGAGTAAAAGCATGAATGGTGTTGTCATACAATTTATCTAATTTATTCATTATTATATGGTGAGGAAGAGAGTAAAAGCACGAAGGGTGATGTTGTGCCATTCATCTCATTTATTCATTGTTACATGGTGAGGTTGAGAGTAAAAGCATGAAGGGTGATGCTGTGCTATTTCATTTTACTTATATCATCATTTCATGGTAAGGACGAGAGTAAAAGCACGAAAGGTGATGTCGTGCCATTTTCATATCATTGGTTATCTAATCTCATTGGTTGATAATGTATTTGGCTATTACGTGATTTCATACCTGTCGTAGTTATCATATTTTTTCCCTTTTTGCATGTCCCCTCCCAGTTTGTACATTATTATCCTCTGTTATTATTACTGTTTTGCATATACTTGTACAAGTTTATTTATGTAGGTGTCCTATCATAGCCTCGTCACTATCTCGTCGAGGTTAGACTCGATACTTACGGAGTACATTGGGTCGGTTGTACTCATACTACACTTCTGCACTTCTTGTGCAAATTATGGTATTTGTCCTATAAGTGTGTGAGGTCCGTCAGCTCGGATCATTGCATACAAAGACTTAAGGTAGATCTGTTGGTGTCCGCAGACCTTGTAGTCCCCTTCCTCTTCCCTCTTTTACTGTTCATTTCCTTCGAAACAGTTGTATTTATTTTAAACTCTGTTTGTAGAACTTCTAGCTTCTCGTGCACTCATGACTCCAGATCTTTGGGAGTAGATATTATCACATGACTTATGTTGGTACTGTATCATATTGGGTTCCTATTTCTCATTGTATATCATCATTGTGTTTAAACTGTTAAAAATTGGCTATTTAATAATCTCATGTCGGCTTGCCTAGCTAGTGGATGTTAGGCACCATCACGACCCTGAGGTTGGGATTCTGGGTCGTGACAGAAATATTTTAAATGTATTCATGTTATAAAGTGATTATACACTAAGATACATATAGTGTATTTTTACATTGTAGGATTCGGTATTTTAAATTTATATAACATGTATTTTGGATCTATATTTATTTCAATTAAAATACATATGTGATGTATATATGGGGTATAATCAGCACCTCATAGACTTTTGAATATGAAAGACACAGAGTAAAACTAACAATGTAACTTTATATACCATATATATTCCTAGTATAATTCATAACTAATCATGCATAAATTAGCAATATAACTTTATTATCTTTGTGAAAAGAAAAGAATCCTTGTGGTAGTATAACTACTTTGGAACCTATGAGTTTAGTGGGTTCCATAGATATAGTAGGTGCAGATTGCGGAACTCATCCACAAGATAGGATTTTGAAACTCACAGACCAAATTTTTATTTTCATTAACGCGATTGTAGTCCAGATTTGTAGGTTTCTCTTAATGATTGTAATATGTTAACTGCCATGTTTTTAAATCAACTAATTCTGCTAGAATTCTTTAAAATTTTCTTAAATCTTGCACACTTATATTTTTGCATTCACTAGGCGAGCTAACCTTTAACCTAACTACTATAATTTGTTCCCTAATTAGTTTAATCCCTTGCCTATTTATAAAACTATTTACTTATTTGTAGTTGTGTATGAGGGGGTGCTGTGTGACGACCAAACCGATTGTTTTGAGTATTTGCATTCCGTTCAGCTGTTTGAAGTCTTGAGTAGCTTCATATGATGTATTATGACTTGTGTGAATTGTCGATTTTGATTTTCAGGTGATTCAGGATTGATTTGGAAAAATGAATCTCATGTTAGAAGCTTTAAGTTGGAAGAGTTGACCATGTTTGACTTTTATGTATTTAACCATGGATTGGAGTTTTGATGGTTCCGTCAAGTCCGGATGGTGATTTTGGACTTGGGCGTATGCCCAGATTTGCATTTAGATGTTTCTTGAAGGTTTTGTCGTTAATTGGAAAAAATTGGCAATTTCAAGGCTTGGAATATTCATAAGTTTGACTGGGAGTTGACTTTGATGATTTCGGGTTTGTATTTTGATTCCGGGAGTTGTAATAGCTTAGTTATGTCATTTGAAACTTGTGTGCAAAATTTGAGGTCATTCCGAGTTGATTTGACATGGTTCGACACGAGTTTTGGAATTTGAAAGTTTAAAAATTCATTTAGTTCGAGTTGAGGTGTGTGATTCGTGGTTTTGATGCTGTTATGTGTGATTTGAGGCCTCGAGTAGGTTCATGTCATATTTTAGTACTAGTTGGTGTGCTCGCACGGGGTCTCGAAAGGCTCGAGTGAGTTCCGACGTGATTTCGGACCATTCATATGTGTTGTTCTGCTGGTTGTTCTGGTGATTAAGGTGGACTTCGCAATCACGCGAGTGAGGTTGCAATCACGGTGTGAAAGCTGGAGCTTATTCTTTTACTCCACACGTTTGTGAGCTCAGGGTCCCGTTTGCTGAGCTTTGTGTAGTTGGCCCCATTGCGTTTGCAGTAGGTGTCCGCTATCGCGTTCGCATGAGTGTATCCGCGATAACGTAGGTTTGTCATCCGTGTTCATCACGTTCGCGTGGGCATAGTTACAAACGTGGAAGGGAATTGCTGGCAATGTTATTTTCTTCTTCGCAATCGCGATGCACATAACTGGGCAGAGCTTATAGGCACTCTATTTTGAAGGTCTTGGTCATTTTATCATATTTTGAGCTATGGAGCTCGGATTTGGGCGATTGTGGAGGCAATTTTTACCACATGGATTGGGATAAGTGTTTCTTACTCAGTTTTGATTATATTTCATGAATCTATCTTCGATTTTGGCATTTGGATTATGAATTTTAAAGAGAAATTGGGGATTTTTATCTAAACTTTCCTAAAGTGAATTTTTTAGTCTTGAACATTGATTCGGAGTCAGAATTGAGTAAAATTAGTATAGTTGGACTCGTAATTGAATGAGTTTTCGGATTTTGTCAATTTTTTCGGGTTCTGAGGTGCGGGCCTGGGTTTGACGTTTTGGTTGACTTGGAGTATTTGATTAAAGATTCAACCTTTATCATTTGGGTTTGCTTCCTATGGCATTATTTGGTGATTTTGAGTTGCTTTTGGCTAGTTTCGAGTCATTCTGAGGTCGATTTGAGCAAGATAGTGCTTCAAGTGTATCGATTTGGCTTGTTCAAGGTAAGTGTCTTGCCTAACTTTATTGGGAGAAATTTTCCTACTTATTGATATTGGTTGTTACATGCGGGGATGATGCATATAGGAGGTAACGAGCATATACGTATGTGCCAGGGTTAATCATGCTCGGGGGTAGATTATACTATTATTTGTGCCTTGTTGGAATATGTGACCTTCTTGCCTCATGTTTTACTTGACTTCTAGATTAATATGAATATGAAGTTAAATGCAAGAAACCATGATTTAGCTTATTAAAAGTTGATTAAAATTTGAAGGATTTTTGTGTAACTATTAATGTGATAAATTCGGTCATCACTATACTTAATGACAAATACATCGCTACGGCCGTTATTCTTGAGATATTGGATTCGATACTTGAGTTGAAGATCATTTTTTTGATATTGGTTGAGATACTTGAACAATGAGGTTCTTGAGGTTTTTTGAATTGTTATTGGCATGAAAGTTGTGATTTATGTTCATTTGGACTATTCGCTTAATCGTTCTCCTTGATGTTATTCATTCTTCCTACCTTGCTTGTTATTGATATACATCTGCTTAGTGAGAAAGAGTATAAAATGCGGAGGGTGATGCCATGCCATTTTATATATATTACCATGAGAGGAAGAGTGTAAAGCACGAAGGGTGATGTCGTGCCATTTTATTTACATTATCATGTGAGGATGTTAGTACAAGCACGAAGTGTGATGTCGAGCCATTGCTTTTATATTATCATGTTTTCATGGAACGAAGGGTATTTTCGTGCAGGCGAGGGCGAGGGACATGCATTATATTGTGATATCATTTCCTTGTGTATACATTCATTTCTTTATCTTGAGTTGTTACTATTGCACCTATGTTTTCTATGTGACTTGTTGTTGTTGTTCTGTCTTTGTCCTCTACCTCAATTGTTGTTGTATTATCCATGCCTTCAATTTGTTTAACTTGCAAATATCATGTTTTCCTTCTTGTTTGTCATATCTACATCTATGTCGTTTCTCATTTGTTGCACTTTTGTATAAACCTTCTACATCTATCTTAATTGTTGTCATTACTTCTATGCCTTCTACCTAGTCAGTTATCATTGACCATATGCACTACCTTGTTTGTTATTAATACATGTGTATCTCCCACTTTGTCGTTACTGTAATTGGCCTTTCTTTAACCTGTTGGTACTGTTACACGTATGCTCGGTAAGGATGAGATAAACCCACGAAGAGTATTTTTGTGCCATTTGATTTGATGTCTTGAGTTCATTTCTCACACTATGAAAGCTCTGGATTTACTACCCTGGTTTGATGGTCATCGCTTTAAGGAAATGATTGGTTGTGATATTAAGAAATATTGACCATAATTTCTTCTAGTAATCATTTAATACTTCACATATTTGTCCTTGTACTCTTCTATGTTATGTTTTAGTACTATTTCTATTGCTATTCCACTACACATGTTATATCAGTGAGTATCTTTTAACTAAAAAACCTTGTGAACTACTTCACCGAGGTTAGTCAAGATACTTACTGGGTACATTGAGTTCTCTTTATGTATAATTCAAACATATATTGTATTTATTTATCATATCAGTTTTGTAAGTCTAATAAGTTATGTGTCTTATGTTTTGATGATTTAACAAACTCAATGAGAGGACCAAATAGGGAACCTGATACAGTTGGTTCCTCAGTGTTCAGAGCAGCGAGTCAAATGTCTGGTTCATTTCTCAAATGAAACCAGATAAGGGAACAACAGAGGAAACAAATAGAGATCAGTTCCTCCGGTCATAGTACATGTCAACTCTAATAGATGTTAAAGCTACTGTACTATACACGCAATAGTACAACAACACTGTTGAAGCATGATGTGTATCGGACACTCCCTTGCATCATCTTTGACGACCTCACTCATATATTATCAACACGAGGCATGGGATTTCAACACACACTTGCATAACCTAAATATTGATTACTCTCAATTGTGTATTCGCCTTCATTCTCTCTGAGGCATTGAAGAACAAAGCAGCAAAACAACAAAGGACTAGATCCCAGCATTGATTACACCGTGTGTCCTTTAGTATTATTGTGTCTTTGTTCATGCTATTCACTTGTAATTCCTACTCAGCTTTTCAGATCATTTCCCATGACATCTTTTAAACCGTAATATGTGTGGTTGTTTTGACTAGAGTTGGTCAAGTGGTTAGCTTTGTAATAAAGTTATTACAAAGAGGCTTGCAATATAGTTATTGTGAGTAGGTGAGGGATTAAGATTTTAATTCCTAGATTACAATAGGTTGTAATATAAAGTTTGATAAGTTAGTGAAGTTGAAATCCTACCAGTGTAGGTCGTGGTTTTTAATCCCGTGAGCTGAGAGTTTTTCACATAAATATCGTTGTGTTATTTACTTATTGTTGTATTCTGTGGGAATTGATAGAGAATAAGGTTCTCTATATAGTTTGGTGCACCCTTAGTTTACATCAATTGGTATCATAGCAGGTTCTTTCTATAAGGCTAACACCTAGAAAGTGTCAACATGGTTGCTGCACTAAATTTTGAAGAAGGACAATCAACCTACAGACCACCAAGATTCAATGGCCAAAACTATGCCTAGTGGAAGACAAGAATGCATGATTTTATCATGGCAGAAGATTCAGAGCTCTGGATGTTATTTGTGATGGACATTTCGTCCCTATAAAGACCATTGGTGAGGGAATAGTTACAATTCTAAATACAAGGAAGGAATATAATGATGTTGATCGTAAGGCCATCGAGACACATTTTAGGGAAAAGAAGATCCTCGTTTGTGGCATTGGACCAGACGATATCTCTGCCTGTCAATCTGCCAAGGAGATCTGGGGAGGCTCTCCAAACTGCACATGAGGGAACCACTCAAGTCAAGTAGTCGAAAATCAACATGCTTACTACTGAGTATGAACTCTTCAAGATGAATGAGGATTAGTCTATTCAGGACATGCATACTCGTTTTACTTCCATCATAAATGAGATTCACTCCCTTGGAGAAATTATCCCATGGAACAAACTGGTCAGAAAAATACTCAGTGTGTTAGTTGGTTCCTGGGAGAGAAAAGTCAATGTTATCACGGAAGCCAAGGATATGCAAAAGTTGACTGTTGACGAACTCATTTGGAATCTGAAAACCTATGACATGAATAAGAAGAAAGATAATGAAAGAAGAGAACCTAAAAAGGAGAAGAAGCTAGTTCTCAAGGAAGACAACAGTGACTCAAGTGGTGATGATGCTGACATCGCCTATCTTAAACAAAGATTTCAGAAAATGGTTCGTCGAATGGAGGAATTCCTAAGAAGGCCAGATCTAGCAGAAACACTAAAGGTTATGATTGTTGTCACAAGTGCGTAAAGCCGGAACATTTCATCAAAGACTGCCCTCTCCACAAGCAGGACAATTACAAACACAATGCTGATAAGACGGTTAAGAGGAACCCGCTCCCCGACAGGAAGTTAAAGAGAAGAGATGTCATTGATAATGTTGTGAAGCAAACTCTGGATGCCTGGGGCGATTTCTCTAGTGAATCTAAGGGTGATGATGAGCAAGGAGACACCTCCATGATGGCCGTTGAAAGTGAAGCTGTAGAATATGACTCCATATTTGCACAGATGGCAAAATCCTATGAGGAAGAAGATAATGATGACGATGAGGTAAACTTTTTAAACGTTCAAAGAAATTTGAAGTCTTATTATCAAAAGAAGCTGGTATCTTTAGCTAATATTTTAATTGATTCTTACCACAATCTAATTAATGATAAAAATGCTTTAATTAAGGAAATCGGAGAGATAGAACATTAAAGATAGAAAATATCCTATTAAAACATTAAATGGAAAAATGAATGAACTCCTCTAAAGGAAAGGAAGTGGCAAGTGAGGCACACCTTAAGCTTGAAAATAAACTCAAAAATATAAAATTGAGTCTTGTTGTTGAACTTGAAAGAAATAGATAACTTCAGGAAGATTTACGTAGGGTTAAAATGATCTAGATACATCTCTGAAGTGGAGATGTTACTCTTATACAATTACTTCCATGTATAAAAGTAATAGGGGGAGCGGACAAGGAATCAGGTTCCACAAAGAAAAGGCCCCCTATAACCCACATAGCAAGTATGCATTGTGCCTGATAAATGGCTTTGCACTCATTATGGTGAAACTAGTCATTACAAAGATTCATGTAAAGCAATTTTTCAGTCCCAATAGAAAAACAAAGTTTTTGTTGAAAAGGTATTTGCTGCTAAGGAACTTGATTCTCTAAAAAAGAAATGTGGGATGTCTGCATGGACAAAAAGAAGTCTAATTCGCCCTTTCCCTCATTACAAGGGACCCAAACTTGTATGAGTTCCTAAGTTTAATCTCTTATTCTCTTTTGCAGACAGTGGTGAAGGGAAGCAGTCAAAAATGGTACATGAATAGTGGCTGCTCTAAACACATGACTTGAAGAATGGATGGTCTCCTTTCACTCAAGATCCTGTAAGGTGAGAGTGTGTCCTTTGGAAATGGCAAAAAGGGATACATTCCAGGAGTTTGAAAGATTGGGAAAACACTCTCTCACTTAATTGAAAATGTGTATTATGTGAATGGATTGAAATATAGCCTGTTGAGTATCTCTCAAATCTGCGACAAAGGAAACAAAGTGGTGTTCTTGTCAAAGTCTTGCACTATCACCAATCTTATAACTGGTGGAGTGGTTCTGATTGCAAAAATGTACAAAACTATTTATGTTGTAGACTTTGATTCTCTGAATGGTTGTGATCTTACATGCCTGAGTGCCGTTTATGATGATGCTCAACTATGGCACAAAAGATTGAGACATGCAAGCTTTTCTCTATTGAACAAGATAATCAAGAAGGACCTGGTTCGTGGGTTGCCAAAGTCAAAGCTCAAAGATCACAAAATGTGTGATGCATGTGTGAAAGGGAAGCAAGTCAGGTCCCCATTCAAACCAAAGAAGGAAGTGAGCACCTCAAGGCCACTGGATCTTCTTCATATGGATCTGTGTGGCCTATGAGGATGCCTAGCAGAGGAGGAAAAAAGTACATTTCTTTATTGTTGATGACTATTCCAGATTCACATGGACCTTATTTCTCAGGACCAAGGATGAAACCTTTCCAGTTTTTAATCCTTTATGAAGCAGATTCAAGTGAATATGGGCTATATAATGTTGTGAGTAATAGATCTGCTCACGGCACTGAGTTGGACAATGCCAAATTCTATGAATTCTGTGCTAAAAATGGTATTAGTCATAATTTTTCTGCTCCCAGAACACCCCCAACAAAATTGTGTTTTGGAGAAGATAAATGGCAAGGACGATGTTGATTGAAAATGCTGTGCCAAAGAGTTTCTAGGCTGAAGCAGTGAACACTGCTTGTTATTTGATTAACAAATGCATGTTCAGGTCCCTTCTTGACAAGACCACGTATGAATTGCTTAATGGGAGAAAACAAAAGTTGACTTATATGAGAGCATTTGGATGCAAATGTTTCATTCTCAATAATGGTAAGGAAGCATTGGGAAAATTCGATGCTAAAAGTGATGAAGAAATCTTTCTTGTCTACTCTTCTCAAAACAAAGCATACAAAGTCTACAACAAATGGACTCAATGTGTAGAGGAAAGTATAACGTGATATTTGATGAATCTCACCACTCATGTGGGAAAGATTCACATGATAAGGATGATCAAGATGGAGATTATTCAAAGGTCCCTAGAGAAGTTATTGATATGGCAAATGGGAAGGCAGATTTAATGAGTCCAGTTAAGGAGAATAGGGAAGAAGATGCAGCAGAACTTCCAGTTGATTTGGAGGAACCTGGTCCCTCCATCACGACAACTGAAGCGAACAATAGAGTTGATGATGTTGTATTAGGCACTCATGATGCAAAGCAAATAAGTGGTATTCATACTTCCATCGATGCTAATGATGGGTGACACATGGAGGAACCTGGTCCCTCCTATCCGGAAACCCAGGTGTCTAACTCGAAGCACAAAAGCTCACATCCCCTTCAAAATGTAATCACTCCTTGGGACTATGGTATTCAAACTAGATCTAAGGCAAGAAACATGTTTTCTTTCTCAGTCTTCTAGTCTTAAATTGAGCCAAAATATCGCATCCAAAAGATCCTTTTTGAAAAATACAACCACTTTTATTACACCTCCATCGATTTCGTTCACCGTTAGATCCAGAACTACACACGACCTGATTCCTGTAATACTAGGGATATGTAGGCAACTCAAGAACCAGGGTTTGGCCACAATCTTTTTCAAAATACATCATTCCTCACTCACTTCAGTCAAAATTGGTCATCATTTTCTTTACCCGGCAACTCTTTCACCATTCCCGGGTAAAGAGGGGCATCTGTTGATACCCAATTTTTGCCCTCATATTTTTATAAAGGTCATATATGCTTTTAAAATATCATTCCTGCACCACCACTAATTTATAAGAGTCACACAAGTATTTTTTATAATTTTTCATAATTTTTAAAGCCTTAAAAATGATTTTCTTGTATTTAAATTTTTTGAATATGTATTAATTACCCCTTTAGATTATCTTGTGATGACTTAGTAAGCCAAAATTATTATTTTCATCCACATATATGTTTCATAATATTTTACCTCATTTTCATATGATTATATTTGTATTTTAAAGCTATTTGCACAACTTTGCAGAAATAGCCTATATGATGTGTATAATTAAAGTTTACTACATTATTTGCGCCCAAATAGTATTTTTATATTTTTATAATGTTAAACTATTATTTTTAAGCATCTTACTATATAAATAATATTTGTTTTATTTTTTAAGTACTTATAAATTATTTTTATACTTTTCGTGTATTTAATTTGTAGCCCAATTTAGATCTAATTTCGGACTCAATCCATCAGCCCACACGCCAAGCCAGCCAAATAACCCCAAAGTCCAAACCAAACGACCCTCTCTAAAGAACCTAGTCGCGACCCGTTTAAACAACCAGCCCCGCTTCCCCTTTGAACCTTGCCGTTGATCTCAAATGATCAACGGCCCACAACAAATCCCCACATTTCCTTATATCCCAAACTCCTAACCCTGAAGACCATTCCCCATTTCCTCCACCCAAGAACCTCTCGAACCTTCCTCCTCACAAACCCTAGCAGTCGCCTTCCTCAATCTTCTCCAAATCCGATCAACTAAAGGATTCTCTCGGCGATCTACTTACCTTTTATGGATTATCTCATTTTTTCTTACAAGACTATGGTGTTACATAGTACTTGCCCTAATTTTGGCAAGTACTAATCTCCCAAATCGAGTGCCATCGCCTTCATCATTCGAGATGTAGACGATATTTCGTCAATATACACTCATTACAAGGTTATACGGGTCTGATTTACCAAGATCTTTGGCCAATCTTTGATTCCGATCAAACTAGGGTTTGCCTGATTCTCTTTCTAATTTGGTTCTTAAACAATTCTGCATGTTCTCCCTTCCTTATTTATGTTTGATTTATTGTGTTTCCTTGTTTAGAGGTTCGATTTCAACAACTATAAAAACCCCTTTCCCTTATTCCCTTAACAGGCTGGAATCACTAAAAATTACTACTACTCTCTTATTCTTACTCGTCTTATACTACTCTAAGGCTCAATCTCTTGGCTGACTAACATCAAAGGCCACCGAAATTTGATTATCGGACCTTTCTCAGTGTGAGCACTGCCCGGAGTTTATTCGAAACCCTTAGGAACTCTGTCGCACTGAGATTCATGGGTTCTACTGTTTGTTTTGCTATTAACATTGGAGTGTTGTTCATTTATCTATAACCGGTAAGTCCCTATGACTCTTGAAATTTCATTTTTTTCTCATTTGAGTTCCAGCTCTACATATCTCTGTCTCTGAGATTTTTTGTTTATGAACTAACATGATATTGTCTGCTCTAAAGCTATTCTTGAGGCTTTATACCTTCTATTAATCGAACTTGACTATTTATTGCCTTGCTTCTATTTTCTAAAGCTTATTTGCCTTAATGTATGTATTTGAATGCTTATTACTGTTGCTTATTCTGAGTTTAGCCTTTGCCTGGTTTTGTATTCTTGTGATAAGTCGAGTCATGCCCAGAACATGTTCTAATATTTGTTGAGTCGTTCATGTGCAACTCAATATTTCTCTAGAGTTAATTCCTGGTCATGTTATTAGCCTAAACATACTTTCCCTGCTACTTGTGAACTAATACGTGTTCCCTGCCTTATCCTGTATCTTTGTGATCAATCAATGCATGTGTTTCAGACCTTGTTAAGTCATTCTTGTCCAACCTGCTAAATTCCCGATGTTGTACTGGTTAGTTAAGGCATGTCTCCATGCCATCTAAGTTCTAATGTATGTTTTAACTTATGCAATCCTGTGCTTTTCAATATTGTTTGAGACCTTAGGGTAAACCTCATAACTAGCCTCTCCTCTCATATATGGCCAACCAGTGCCAAGTTCAATACTAGCCTATCTTGCTTCTGAAATTGACATGTCTCTTATATTGTGACAAAGTTCATTACGTTAGAGTTTTTCCTTGCTCCATTAGGCAATTGTTTGATCATGAGTCTGTTCTGTTAAGTTGTTCCTTTCATTGGGCTTTTCATAATAGATACTTTCATGTGACGGTTGTGCTTTGTTTGTTTCTTATCTGATTATGCTAGACCTTCATCTAATTCTCCCTAGATTGATTCTGAATCATGCTTCATTCTTTAAAACTATTTGGAATGGTATACTATCCTATGGTAGTCTATCATGTCACTCTTAAGCTTTGTTTCTAGAATTATAAGCATAAACATGCATTATACGTGCCTTGTGTGCCTTGCAATTTAGCCTGTTTATGTTTGTGTGTCTTGGCTAGAGTTGTTGTTAGTTACATCTCTAAAAACTAAGTGTTTGAGTCGTTTAGTTAATGAGTATTATGTCTCTTGTATGGCTGATTTTGGCATGGTTTGGGTAAGTAAGGTTATTCGTTAGGCCTAGCGTTAGGCCATACATGTTAGGTTAGGGCATGGAACTCAGGTTGCTATGGTAAGCAATGTATGTGTTTGCTTTTTTGCGAAGATTAAGACCATTGAAGGCCGGGGGACATTCCTGGGTTGTTCTGTATTGGGCTTGTGTTCGTTCTATTGGGCTTGTAGTTGTTTCATCCTGTAACTAGTCATATTTAAGTTTATACTATGTCATTTTGGCCTGTAATAATTTGTAGTAACAAAAAATGGGGAGATTAATGAAAGGGAGCAGGGGTATTCTAATATTTGCATGAAAGGGTAGAAAACGTGCCTATAGAGTCTACGTGCTTTATGTGGTATTTTGTTTAACTTGCTTTATTTCTGCACATACATAGAAATCATGGATATAGGAATCATGCACACCTCACTTGTACACTATTCAGACATGTTAGTCCAAGTATTTGCCATACTCGCTTCTATATTACTATTGAGCGTTTAAATAGCATGCCTATAGGATGTATAACATATGCTTTTGATGACTTAGATACCATGCCTATAGGACTTCAAATAATCAATTGGTCAATTTCTTCTATTACTTTAGTGTACTTCCCATCCAGATATCATAACTATAGAACTCTAATATATTAATCAACTACCTCTGTTGTTTTCATTACGTTGGCCTACCTAGATGACATGCCTATAGGAATAAAGTGTTATAAAAATCAAGTCTGATTGTCAATTGTTAAAAATCTTGCCTATAGGATATTGTCACTCGCTTAAAATTATTCATGAGATCAACGTTTTTAATGCTGGACTCTTAAAACTGTTTCATTGCTTAGTTATGCCACTACTAGAAATCATGCCTATAGGACAAGGTCACCTACCTAGACCCATATTTATAAAATTGGCGCTAATAATTATGGGTTTACAAACAGTTTACCGCCTCCTCGCCTAAGCCATTGAGAGAAATAACGTTGCACATACGATGCTGGAATTGAGAATCACCTAGAAACCATGCCTATAAGACTCCAAGTCTTAATTCTGAAACCATCTGCTACCTATTCTGTCGCGTGCATTTGTTGTCTATTTCTGGAGGCTAACTTGGGCCTTTATATGTCTTTACGTGAAGTCATATCTATTTTGAATGTCGCCTAACTTTCTCATTTTGAGCAACCTAAGTTGAGGAAAGATATGAGCACAATCAATGGTGATATGTGAGCCAATCTTCAAGATGCTGAGGAAAGATGCTCCAACAAGCTGGACTGAAGAATTCCAGAAAGTCTTCGACAACATCAAAGAGTATTTATCTAAACCGCCCGTGTTGGTCCCGCCAGAACAAGGAAGACCTCTGCTGCTTTATTTGTTTGTGTTGGATGGAGCCTTTGGCTGTGTTCTAGGATAACATGACGAAACTGGGAGGAAAGAGCAAGCGATATATTATATGAGTAAGAAGTTCACGTCTTACGAGGCCCGTTACTCTTTGTTGGAGCGCACCTACTATACTCTGACATGGATAGCCCAAAAGTTGAGACATTATTTATACACGTATAATACATATCTCATATAAAGGATGGATCCACTAAAATACATCTTTCAGAAACCCGTACCTACGGGTAAGTTAGCAAAGAGGCAGATATTGCTAAGTGAGTTCGACATCATCTATGTAACTCAGAAGGCAGTCAAGGGGCAAGCGTTGGCCGATCCCTTAGTGGAGAATCTGGTAGATGGAGAATACAACCATTGCAGACGTATTTTCCCGATGAGGAGGTGTCGTTTGTAGGCGAAGATATTACTGAAGCATACGATGGTTGGAGGATGTTCTTCGATGGAGCAACAAACTTCAAGGGAGTGGGCATCGGAGCTGTCTTAGTATTAGAAACAGTCAACATTACCCAGTATCCGCAAAACTCAGGTTCCCATTCACAAACAATATGGCAGAATACGAGGCCTGCATCTTGGTACTCGGGTTGGCCGTTAACATGAACACTCAGAAGTTATAGGTAATCAGAGATTTTGATCTATTGGTACACCGGGTACTAGGAGAATGGGCTACTAAGAACACTAAAATATTGCCATACTCACACTGTGTACAAGAGTTGATCAAGAGGTTCACAAAGATATAATTCAAACATGTTCCAAGGATTCAGAACGAGTTCGTAGATGCATTAGCTACCTTGTGTTCCATGATACAACATCCATATAAGAATTTCATCGACCCTGTCCCAATAGGAATTCGTAAGCAGCCAACCTATTGTGCTCATGTTGAAGAAGAGTTAGATGGAAATCCATGGTTCCACGACATCAAGGAATACTTGGAAAAGGGAGAATACCCAGAGAATGCTACACACACTCAGAAGCGCCCACTTCGAATATTGGCCAGCCATTTCTTTCAAAACGGGGGAACTCTGTATAGAAGGACTATTGATTTAGGATTACTGCGATGTGTCGATGCCAAAGAAGTATCTAGATTGCTCGAAGAAATACATGCCGGAACTTGCATATCTCACATGAACGGTTTCGTTTTGGCCAAGAAGTTATTAAGAGCAGGGTATTTCTGGCTGACTATGGAAACAGACCGTATCAAATATGTTCAAAAGTGTCACCAACGCCATATACATGCTTATATGATAAGAGTACCGCCCAACGAACTCAATGCAACGAGTTCACCATGGCCTTTCTCTGCTTGGGGCATGGATGTCATCAGACCAATTGAACCCGCTGCTACAAACAGACACAGGTTCATTTTGGTGGCCATACACTACTTCACAAAATGAGCTGAAGCTGAGTCCTATAAGGTTGTGACTAAGAAGGTCATAGGAGATTTTGTCCGGGATCGCATTGTTTGTCGATTCGGAGAGCCCGAGTCAATCATTACTGACAATGCCGCCAGTCTGAACAGTGACCTAATGAAAGCTATGTGTGAAACATTTATGATCAAGCATCGAAATTCTACAGCATACAAGCCGCAAATGAATGGAGCCGTAGAAGCCGCCAACAAGAACATCAAGAAGATATTAAGGAAAATGGTGGACAACTACAAGCAATGGCATGAAAAGCTACCATTTGCTTTGCTCGGGCATCGCACCACAGTTCGTACATCAACTTGGGCAACACCTTATCTACTGGTCTATGGCACCAAAGGTGTTATCCATGCCGAAGTATAGATCCCTTCCTTAAGAATTATACTAGAAGCCGAGCTCAGTGACTCGGAATGGGTACGGAGCTGGTACGAACAACTAGCTCTCATTGATGGTAAAAGAATGAACGCAGTGTGTCACGGTCAACTGTACTAGAATAGAATGGAAAGGGATTTCAATAAAAAGGTCATGTCAAGGCAATTCACACCGGGTTAATTGGTGTTGAAATGAATCTTCCCACATCAAGATGAAGCAAAGAGGAAATTCTCACCCAATTGGCAAGGCCCTTACATGGTTCATCGAGTATTAACAGATTGAACGCATATACTTGCAGAAATGGATGGAAAGATCTGGACAAAACCTATCAATTCGGACGCAGTCAAGAGATATTATATTTAAGACTATGTTTTCACTTTCTATTTGATGTAACCTGAAGTACGCTTGACCTGATTCCCGTTTAAGAGGGGATACGTAGGGAGCCCTGTGGGTTCGGTCACATCATAATAATTCCTTCATTTCCCCTATGGTCAGAAATGGGGGCAAGATCTCGAGTTTACCCGATCTTGTTATATTTAGAATCGCCAAGGAATGTACCGCCAGAAGTATGCATATAAACTGGGGCAAACTGTTGAGGAGAACACTCAAAATTCAGAGTTAAGGAGGTTGCAGTGTCTCAGAAGCGTGTCACAGTCACCAATTCGACAAAATTATTTGTTCTCATGCATTATCACATATTCCAAACAACTACATTTTTATATAAACGATTTATCACAAATGCATGTTTTATTCGAAAATGGCATTCTTTCTATAGTCACCAAACGTCACCCGGGGTGACTTGAACATGACCTCAAGATAGGAGCAAATGCAAAGCGAGGAATCGAGAGCACAAACCAACCTTTTCCCCCTCTCCAAAACATACGATTTTTCTCTGGATGCAGGCACAACAAACATAACAGGAACGTCCGCAAATATATACATACAACAAGATCACTATCTTCACACCAATAGAAGTCACCAAGCACAAACGCATCAAGATAAGAATCATTTTCCCTCTCACATTTAATCGTTACTCTTCCTGCATAGAGCTAAACACTGCCCTCATCATTGCATAAGGCTAACCATTTCCTTCCCTTGCACGAGACTAAGCATTGCCTCCATTCTTCGCATAAGGCTAAGCACTGTCTCCATCATTGCATAAAGCTAAGCACTGCCTTTCCTTGTAAGAGACTAATCACTGTCTCCATTATTTCATGAGGCTAAGCACTGCCCTCATTATTGCATAAGGCTAAGCATTGACTTCCCTTGCATGAGACTAAGCATTGTCTCCATTCCTTGAATGAGGCTAAGCATTGCCTCCATTATTGCATAAGGCTAACCACTGCCTCCCTTTGCATGAGACTAAGCATTGTCTCTGCTCCACTGCATGAGGCTAAGTACTACCTCCATTATTGCATAAGGCTAAGCACTTCCATTCCTTGAATGAGGCTAAGCACTGCCTCCATTATTGCATAAGGCTAAGAACTGCCTTCCCTTGCATGAGACTAAGCATCATCTCTATTCTTTGAATGAGGCTAAGCACTGCCTCCATTATTGCATAAGGCTAACCACTGCCTTCCCTTGCATGAGACTAAGCACTGTCTCTGCTACACTGCATGAGACTAAGTACTACCTCCATTATTGCATAAGGCTAAGCACTGCCATTCCTTGCATGTGGCTAACCACTACCTCTATTATTGCATAAGGTTAAGCACTGCCTTTCTTTCCATGAGACTAAGTATTGTCTCCATTCCTTTCATGAGGCCAAGCATTGCCTCCATTATTGCATAAGGTTAAGCACTGCCTTTCTCTGCATGAGACTAAGAATTGTCTCCATTCCTTGCATGAGGCTAAGCACTGCCTCCATTATTTCATAAGGCTAAGCACTGCCTTTCTTTGCATAAGACTAAGCACCATCTCTATTCTCTGCATGAGGCTAAGCACTGCCTCCATCTGCATAGGTCTAAGCACTACCTCACCATTGCATAAGGCTAAGAATTGCCTTTCCCTGCATGAGACTAAGCATTGTCTCCACTCTTTGAATCGAGCTAAAACACTGCCCTCATTTCATACAAGACTAAGCTTTGTCTAGTCTCGTTCTCGCATATGACAAAGCGTCACCTGTTTCCTTTATCAAACGATCGATACTATCGCATATTTGCATTTCATGGGATAAAACATCACCACATTGTCGAAAGGCGTCATAGTCCGAAGGCACCATCCTCATAGCCCGAAGACACAATGTCATGGCCTGAGGATCTCTCGAAATTGCATATCACTATTCAAAGATGTTGTAGTCGGGAGGCACCATTCGCATGGACCGAGGACACCATTTCATGGCCTGCGAATCCCTTATCATATGCTTCATCTCCCAGGACGTCACAGTCTAAGGACATCATCCTCATCGTCTAAAGACAACTCTCATGATCCGAAGGGAATTTGCATCATGTTTAAATTTTTACAATAACCCAGTATATTCGCGTGCATCGTGTTTCAAGTTTTGCAAGAAACTCGAAAGGTAACTGTTCTACAAACAGGAGCAATTCTCGCTCCGGTTTCAGTTTACATCCTTCAATCATCGCAAAATTAACTGATGATCAGCAATTGGTTACCCTTTGTTTTATAAACATTTAAATACTTGCCTTATACATCTGTAACGTTCAAATCCATAGATTCACCTAAAATCATCCGTTACTCACGACAATATCGCATCCAAAAGATCATTTTCGAAACATACGACCACTCTTATAACAACTCCATCGGTTTCGTTCGACATTGGATCCAGAACTACATATGACCTGATTCCCGTAATACCAGGAATATGTAGGCAACTCAAGAACAGGGTTCGACCCTCATGTTTTTCAAAATACATCATTCCTCACTCACTTCGGACAAAATTGGTCATCATTTTCTTTATCCGACAACTCTTTCATCATTTCCGGGTAAAGAGGGGCAGTTGTTGTTACCCAATTTTTGCCCTCATGTTCTTATAAAGGTCATATATGATTTTAAAAAATCATTCCTTCATCATCACCAATTTACAAGAGTCATACAAATATTTTCTATAATTTTCAATAATTGTTAAAGCCTTAAAAATGATTTTCTTGCATTTAAATTATTTGAATATGTATTAATTACCCTTTTAAATTATCTTGTGATGACTTAATCATCCAAAATTATTATTTTCATCCACATATATGTTTCATAATATTTTACCTCATTTTCATGTAATTATATTTGTATTTTAAAGTTATTTACATAATTTTGCAGTAATAGCCTATATGATGTGCATAATTACATTTTACTACATTATTTATGCCCAAATAGAATTTTTATATTTTTTTAATGTTAAACTATTATTTTTAAGCATATTACTACATAAATAATATTTTTTTATTTTTTAATTACTTCTTATAAATTATTTTTATAATTTTCGTGTATTTAATTTGTAGCCCAATTTGGAGCCAATTTTGGACTCAATCCATCAGCCCACATGTCAAGCCAACCCAATAACCCCAACGCCCAAACCAAACGACCCTCTCTACAGAACCCGGTCGCGACCCGTTTAAACAACCCGCGCCGCTTCCCTTTGATCATGGCCGTTAATCTCAAATGATCAACGACCCACAACAAATCCCCACCTTTCCTTATATCCCAAACCCCTAACCCTAAAGACCATACCCCCATTTTATCCGCCCCCATACCCTCTCGAACCTTCCTCCTCACAAACCCTAGCAGCCACCTTCCTCAATTTTCTCTAAATCCGATCAAGTAATGGATTCCCTAGGTGATCTACTTACCTTTTATGGATTATCTCGTTGTTTCTTATAAGACTATGGTGTTATATAGTACTTGCCCCAATTTCGGCAAGTACCAATCTCCCAAATCGAGTTCCATCGCCTTCAACCTTCAAAATTTAGACGATATTCCGTCTATATACACTCACTAAAAGGTTATATAGGTCCTATTTACCAAGATCTTCGGTCAATCTTTGATTTCGGTCAAACTAGCTTTTACCTGATTCTTCTTCTAATTTGGTTCTTAAACGATTCTGCATGTTCGTCCTTGCTTATTTATATTTGATTTATTGTGTTTCCTTATTTAGAGGTTTGATTTCAACCACTATATAAACCCATTCCCCATATTCTCCTAACAGACTGGAATCACTAACAATTAATACTACTCTCTTATTTTTACTCATCTTATAGTACTCTGAGGCTTAATCTCTTGGCCAGCTAAAATCCAAGGCCACCAGAATTCGATTATCGAACCTTTCTCAGTGTGAGCACTACCCGGGGTTCATTCGAAACCCTTGGGAACTCTGACGCTCTGAGATTCCTGGGTTCTACTGTTTGTTTTGCTATTAACGTTGGAGTGTTGTTCATTAATCTGTAAATTGTAAGTACCTATGACTCTTGCAATTTCATTTTCTTCTCGTTTGAGTTCTTGCTCTGCATATCTGTGTTTGAGATTATTTTTATGAACCAACATGCTATTGTCTGCTCTGAAGCTATTCTTGAGGCTTTATAATTTCTAGTAATCGAACTTGCCTATTTTTGCCTTACTTCTATTTTCTTAAGCCCGTTTTCCTTAATGTATGTATTTGAATACTTATTTTGAGTTTAGCTTTTGACTGGTTTTGTATTCTTGTGATATGTCGAGTCATGAACAGAACATGTTCTAATGTTTGTTGAGTCGTTCATGTGTAACTCATTATTTCTCTAAAGTTAATTCATGATCCTGTTATTAGCCTAAACATGCTTTCCTTGATACTTGTGAACTAATGTGTGTTCCCTGCCTTGTCATGTATCTTTGTGATCAATCAATGCATGTGTTTCAGACCTTGTTAAGTCATTCCTGTCCAACCTGCTAAATTCCTGATGTTGTACTGATTAGCTAAGGCCTGTCTCTATGCCATCTAAGTTCTAATGTATGTTTTGACTTATGCAATCATGTGCTCTTCAATATTGTTTGAGACCTTAGGGTAAACCTCATAACTAGCCTCTCCTCTCATAAATGGCCAACTAGTGCCACGTTCAATAATAGCCTATCTTGCTTCTGAAAATTGACATGTCTCTTATATTGTGACTATGTTCATCATGTTAGATTTTTTCCTTGCTCCATTAGGCAATTGCTTGATCATGAGTCTGTTCTGTTCAGTTGTTCCTTTCATTGGATTTTTCATGATAGATACTTTCATGTGATGGTTGTGCTTTGTTTGTTTCTTGTCTGATTCTGCTACACCTTCATCTAAGGCTCCCTAGGTAGATTCTGAATCATGCTTCATTCTTTGAAACTCTTTGGAATGGTTTACTATCCTATGGTAGTCTATCATGTCACTCTTAAGCTTTGTTTCTAGAATTATAAGCATAAACCTACATTATACGTGGCTTGTGTGCCTTGCAATTTAGCATGGTTCTGTTTGTGTGTCTTGGCTAGAGATGTTGTTAGTTACAACTCTAAGAACTAAGTGTTTAAGTTGTTTAGTTAATGAGTATTTTGTCACCTATATGGCTAATTTTGGCATGGTTTGGGTAACCAAGGTTATTCGTTAAGCCTAGCATTGGTCCATACATGTTAGGTTTGGGCATGGAACTCAGGTTGCTTGTGTAAGTGGTGTATGGGTTTGTTGTTGTGATAAGATTAAGACCATTAAAGGACGGGGGATATACCTAGGTTGTTCTGCATTGGGCTTGTGTTCATTCTATTGGGCTTGTAGTTGTTTCATCATGTAACTAGTCATATTTAGGTTTATACTATGTCATTTGGGCCTGTAATACCTTTAATAAAGAATAATGGGGTGATTAATGAAAGGGGGCTAGATTATTCTAATATTTGCATGAAAGGGTAGAAAACGTGCCTATCGGGTCTACGTGCTTTATGTGTTATTTTGTTTAACTTGCTTTATTTCTGCACATCAATATAAATCATGGCTATAGGAATCATGCACACCTCACTTGTACATTGTTCAAACACATTAGTCCAAGTATTTGTCGTACTCGCTTCTATATTACTACTGTGCATTTAGACAACATGCCTATAAGATGTATAACATATGATTTTGATGACTTAGATACCATGCCTATAGGTATTCAAACAATACTATAGGACTCTAATCCTTTAATCAACTACCTCTGTTGTTTTCATTACACTGGCACATTGTTTTCATTGCACTGGCACACCTAGATGACATGCCTATAGGAATAAAGTGCTATAAAAATCAAGTATGATTGTCAATTGTTAGAAATCCTACCTATAGGATATTGTCACTCGCTTAAAATTATTCATGAGATCAACGTTGTTAATGCTGGACTCTCAAAACTGTTTTGTTGCTTAGTTATGCCATTGCTAGAAATCATGCCTATAGGACAAGGTCACCTGCCCAGATGCATATTTATAAAATCAGAGCTAATAATTTTGAGTTTACAGACAATTTACTGCCTCCTCGCCTAAGCCATTGATATCAATAACGTTGCACATATGATACTGGAATTAGAATCACCTAGAAACCATGCCTATAGGCTCTAGGTCTTAATTCTGAAACCATCTACGGCCTATTCTGCCGTGTGCATTTGTTGTCTATGTGTGGAGGCCAACTTAGGCCTTTAATTGTCTTTACATGAAGTCCTATCTGTTTTGAATGTCGCCTAGCTTTCTCATTTTGAGCAACCTAAGTTGAGTTTAGAACCACCTCATAGTAGGTCCAAAGCCTCCTGGACAATAGGTATGGGACGGGTAGTGTACGCATAGGATACGGATTAGAATTTAACTAGAGCGCCTTTAAGTAACAACTTCAACATAATAATCGAGTAGCAGGAGATGATAATCTGTGTCCGCTGAATAATATGAGTAACCCCTACCTTAAGGGAGTTGCGAAGTATTATTTATGTTGCACGGTGTAACGACCCGATCAGTCATTTTGAGTATTACAGCCCCGTTTCCCCATTTACTGCTCAATTTATACTTTACTGTCCTTTTAAGACTTACCGAGTTAGTTGGTTCAGGTCCGGAGGGAATTCGGAGTGAAATGAGATACTTAGTCTCATAATTCAAAATTTTAAGATAGAAAAGTTGATCGGATGTGGACATATGTGTAAACGACCTCGGATTTGAATTTTGATGATTCCAATAGCTCTGTATGGTGATTTTAGACTTAGGAGCGTGTCCAAAAAATTATTTGGAGTTCGGTAGAGGAATTAGGCTTGAAATGGCGAAAGTTGAATTTTTGGAAAGTTTGACCGGGGGATTGACATTTTGATATCGGGGTCGAAATTCGATTCTGAAAATTTTAATAGGTCCGTTATGTCATTTATGACTTGTGTGCAAAATTTGAGGTCAATCAGACTTGATTTGATAGGTTCCGGCATAGTTTGTGGAAACTTGAAATTTCAAAGTTCATTAAGCTCGAATTGGGGCACGATTCGTGGCTTTAGCATTGTTTGATGTGATTTGAGGCTTCGACTAAGTTCGTATGATATTTTAGGACTTGTTGGTATATTTGGTTGAGATCCTGAGGGGCTCGGGTGAGTTTCGGGGTGGTTTCGAACCATCTCTAGGCCATTTTTAGTTGCTGGTTTTTGGCCACAGAGGTATGCATCGCGATCGCAGACAAATAGTCGTGATCGCGAAGAGCAATTTTGCTGTTTGGGCAGTGTGAATCGCGACCGCGGAAGCCTTTTAGCGATTGCGTAGAGGAAAATTTGCTGCACTGACCCGCATTTGGAAGCTTATATCTCGCAATCTATAAGGAATTTGGAGATGATCCAGAAATGAAAGTTGTAGTCCTCTGTGTTTAGTTTGCATAAAGGTAAACCATTTGTCATTTGGATTATGTACAAAGGGTTAGGGTGGATATACTACAGGCTGTCTGAGAAGAGTTTGGAAATTTCTATTGCACAGGGCTGACTTTGGAAGCTTATATCTCGCAATATATAAGGAATTTGGAGATGAAAAACAAATAAAAGTTATAGCCCTTGGTGCCTAGTTTTCAGAAAGTTAAAGCAATTGCAATTTGGAGTTTAGTACAAAACGTTATGACCATTATACTACAGGTTGTCTGGAAGACTTGGGCACTTGTTCTTCGCGATCGCCAAAGGCAAAATTTGGGCTGAGAAAAGTTGTGCTTCGTGATCACGAAGAATTTTCTGCGATCTCGAAGAGTAAATACCTGGGCAGTAGCTATATTTTGAGGTTTCAAACATTTTTAACATATTTGGATCTATGGAGCTCGGATGATTTTTGGAGTTAAAATTCGGATTTTTATGGAAAAATTATATTTTCATATGGAATTAATCCAATAAATTTTATTGACTGAAACGAATTAATTGTGGCTAGATTCGAGGCGTTTGGAGGCAAATTCACGGGGCAAAGGCATACCGGAGTAAAGAATTACATGGTTTGAGGTAAGTAAAACTTCTAAACTTGGTTCTGAAGGTATGAATCCATGAATTTGGTATGATATAAATTGTTTGGAGGTGACACACACGATAGGTGATGAGCATATGGACGTACACCATATAAATTGTGTCTTGAATGAATCTTGTGCAGTTGTAAGATTAATGAATCATGTTATTATCTAAACATTCTCCACATGTTAGAGAAATTGAGCTGAGGCTCCTATTAAAGATCATGTTTAGGCTACGTGCCAATATTTTGGGACCCATGGGGTCATATTGCTGTTGAATTAATTCTTCAAAAATATACATTTCACACTCAGTAATATTTATCCATTGTGAGGATATTTATGAGATTGACCTGCACGACGCAACATGCCATAATAGCTTTATATATTATTATTATATGGATCGGGGCTGCCCACTTACAGCAGGCCTTATAGGCTTTACTGTTTTATGGATCGGGGCTGCCCGCCTGCAGCAGGCCTTATTGGCTTTATTATTAAATGTATCGAGGCTGCCCGCCTGCAACAGGCCTTATTGGCTTTATTATTATACGGATCAGGACTGCCCGCCTGCAGTAGGCCATATCGACTTTATATAGCGCTTGGGCTGAAGGAGCCCCTCCGGAGTCTGTACACCCCCAGTGAGCGTAGATGATGATAAATATTCGGGATGGACTTCCCAGGGCATGGACTTGCCTTACTTACTGATTATATATATATTCGGGAGGGAGTTTTCCCAGAGCATGGACTTGCCTTACTTATTTGTATTGTAATGAATTACCTGGGCATGGATCTTGTCTGTATCATTTACATTTGAGGATAAATTACCCCAGGGCTGGATTAGCCTTATACAGTACTGGATGACTAACTGCCAGTCGATGTATATATATATATATATACGGGTTGGAATACCCCTGGGCTGGATTGGCCATAAACAGTACCGAGTGACCGAATAATTTGTGACCAGTATTTACATGAGGTCTTTCTACTGAGATGTCATATTCCTCATATCATGCAGCATTGATCTATTTTACATGTACTAAGTTTAACGGTTGAACTTGAAAGCATGCCGACATTTCTGTACCATTTTTTATACTGGACTGTACCTGCGGAGCTCATCATTGCTTTCAGCCTAGAGGTTAGTCTTGTTACTTATTGAGTTAGTTCTACTCATACTACACTCTGCACCTCGTGTGCAGATCCTGGTGCTCCCGTATATGGCGGCTGCTAAATTTCGAAGTTAATTCTGTTGGGGACTATCAAGGTAGCTGCTTGACGTTTGTAGACTTGATTCCCTTCCTCTTTAATTATTGTACTGTTCTATATTTTCAGACAGTGATTTTGTTAGTTAGACTTTGTATTCATATTAGATGCTCATGTACTCAGTGACAGCGAGTTTTGGGAGTGTTATATTTGTATTTGTGAGATTTCTTCCGCTGAATATAATTAGTATATTTTCAAAATTTAAAAGATCTGGTGGTTTATTGAGATTATCGGCTTGCCTAGTATTGAGATAGGCACCATCACGATTGGTGACAAGTTGGTATCAGAGCTCTAGGTAACATAGGTCTCACGAGTCATGAGCAGGTTTATTAGAGTCTTGCGGATCGGTATGGAGACGTCTGTACTTATCTTGGAGAGGCTGCCGAACCCTTAGCAAAAACATTCTCATTCTTGTATTCTATAGTGCAGAATTGATTCAGCTTGAAACATAAGTCTTTGAATTCGTTCCACGCATTCGTGTGTGCATGTGAGCGCTCGGTATCAGTTGTGCATCGCCGGCTTGTGATTCCATGAACGATGTTTGAGATGTGTATTCCGTTTTCTGGTGATGGGCCAGTCTGGAGGACTTGAGGCTAGGTTTAGACCGTAGATTAGGCTCGGTAGCTTCAGTTGTAACCTGTACATTTGGACTCATGTGTCCGGTAATGTCCCTACGAGTGGAATTTGTGGCTCGATGAATGGTGGAATGACTTTGTGATGAATATGATGTAACTGCGGGATGTGTTAAGACGATTTGAATGTGACGAGAAGTGTTTCCTTGAAATATAAAGGAAGGACATTGGGTGCTTTATTTTTATTTTGATGTGACGTAAAATCTCGAGTGTGAATATTTTGAAAGATCTTTCACGTTGTTAAATTTTGGGGAAAATTAAACTATCGTGTGTGGTTAATGAGTTTGGACTGAGAAAGATAAAGTGATTTCATAGTAATTGTGGCTGCCAAAAAGTATAACAAGATGCCAATTTGAGAATAAGCAGGTGGGTTATCTCCTGCGGAGTAATTTATGTAGGTGTGTTCCTTATGATGTGAATAAAGAGTTTCTTTTCTGCCAGCGGGGTGTATGTGTTGAGACTTGAAGTTGAATCAGGTTGAGAAAGTTGACTTGAGTGTTAAGAGAATAAATGTGAGATTAGCGGATGATTGAAGTATTTTATGGTTTGTGTGTCTTGAGCTTGAGAAGAATTTTCGTTGAACTGACTGTGGTATTAAGGCAGTAATAAAGTATGGGTATTGTAAGTTATCAAGTATTTTAATCTATGGCTTTAAGCAAAGTGGGGGAGCCTGCTATTGACAATTCAATTCATAGTTATATGTCAAATTTTTTCGTTTTGGTCTGAAGTATACTTAGGAATCAGTGATGACTTGCAGAGGTGGAGTTCGAGAATAACTCGAGTAAGGAAATTTTTGGATGTTAGAAATTTAGCTCCAAGGTTTTTGGGCTAAGGTTAAATTAATGATTTTTTTTGTTATGTTGTGTGGTCAGGCCTATATAGAATAGGGTGACGTGATGCTCACCCCTGGGTACGTGTGTGATAAGATGGAATAGTGATTTGATGGCTTGGAAACAACTCTTGGCACGTTCGAGGACGAACGTATGTTTAAGTAGGGGAGAATGTAACGACCCGGTCGGTCGTTTTGAGTATTACAACCTCATTCCCCCATTTACTGCTCAATTTATGCTTTATAGTCGTTTTAAGACTTACCGGGTTAGTTAGTTCGGGTCCGGAGGGAATTCGGAGTGAAATGAGATACTTGATCTCATAATTGAAAATTTTAAATTAGAAAGTTGACCGGATGTGGACTTATGTGTAAACAACCTTGGATATGAATTTTGATGATTCCAATAGCTCCGTATGGCGATTTTGGACTTAGGAGCGTGTCCGAAAAATTATTTGGAGGTCGGTAGATGAATTGGGCTTGAAATGGCGAAAGTTGAATTTTTGGAGAGTTTGACCAGGAGGTTGACTTTTTGATATCGGGGTCGAAATCTGATTCTGAAAATTTTAATAGGTTCGTTATGTCATTTATGACTTGTGTGCAAAATTTGAGATCAATCGGACTTGATTTGATAGGTTCCGGCGTCGTTTGTGGAAACTTGAAATTTTAAAGTTCATTAAGCTCAAATTGGGGCATGATTCGTGGTTTTAGCATTGTTTGATGTGATTTGAGGCTTCGACTAAGTTCGAGTGATGTTTTAGGACTTGTTGGTATATTTGATTGAGGTCCCGAGGGGCTCGGGTGAGTTTTAGGGTGGTTTCGGACCATTTCTAGGCCATTTTTATTTGTTGACTTTTGGCCACAGAGGTAGCATCGCGATCGCGGACAAATGGTCGCGATCGCGAAGAGCAATTTTGCTGTTTGGGCACTGTGAATCACGATAGCGGAAGCCTTTTCGCAATCGCGTAGAGGAAAATTCTGCTGCACTGATCCGAATATGAAAGCTTATATCTCGCAATCTATAAGGAATTTAGAGATGATCCAAAAATGAAAGTTGTAGTCCTTTGTGTCTAGTATTCAGAAAGGTAAACCATTTGTCATTTGGAGTTTGTGTACAAAACGTTATGGTTGATACACTATATGTTGTCTGAGAAGAGTTTGGAAATCTCGGTTGCATAGGGCTGACTTTGAAAGCTTATATCTCGCAATCTATAAGAAATTTGGAGATAATAAACAAATAAAAGTTATAGCCCTTAGTGTCTAGTTTTCAGAAAGTTAAAACAATTGCAATTTGGAGTTAGGTACAAAACGTTATGTCCATTATACTAAAGGCTGTCTGGAAGAGCTGGGCACTTGTTCTTCGCGATCGCGAAAGGCAAAATTTGGGCTGAGAAAAGCTGTGATTCGCGATCGCGAAGAGTAAATACCTGGGCAGTAGCTATATTTCGAGGTTTCAGCCATTTTTAACATATTTGGAGCTATGGAGCTCGGATTGAAGCGATGTTTGAGGCGATTTTCACCATATGGATTGGAAGAAATCAAGAATTTTGCAAAATCTTCAAAAAATAAAGTTTTAAGATTTGGAGGTCGAGTTGTTATCGGAATTTGATAAAATTGGTATGGTTGAACTCGTATCGGAATGGGTGTTTGAATTTTATAACTTTTGTCGGGTTCCGAGACATGGGCCTAGGAGCGATTTTTGGAGTTACAATTTGGATTTTTATGGAACAATTGTATTTTCATATGGAATTAATTCCAATAAATGTTATTGACTGAAACGAATTAATTGTGGCTAGATTCGAGGCGTTTGGAGGCAAATTCACGGGGCAAAGGCATACCGGAGTAAAGAATTACATGGTTTGAGGTAAGTAACACTTCTAAATTTGGTTCTGAGGGTATGAATCCCCGAATTTGGTATGATATAAATTGTTTGGAGGTGACACACACGATAGGTGACGAGCATGTGGACGTGCACCATATAAATTGTGTCTTGAATAAATCCTGTGCAGTTGTAAGATTAATGAATCATGTTATTATCTGAACATTCTACACATGTTAGATAAATTGAGCTGAGGCTCCTATTAAAGATCATGTTTAGGCTACGTGCCAATATTTTGGGACCCATAGGTTCATGTTGCTGTTGAATTAATTGTTCAAAAATATACATTTCACACTCAGTAATATTTGTCCATTGTGAGGATATTTATGGGATTGAGCTGCGCGACGCAGCATGCCATAATGGCTTTATACATTATTATTATATGGATCGGGGTTGCCCGCCTTCAGCAGGCCTTATAGGCTTTACTATTTTATGGATCGGGGCTGCCCACATGCAACATGCCTTATTGGTTTTAGTATTAAATGGATCGGGGCAGCTCGCCTGCAGCAGGCCTTATTGGCTTTATTATTATACGGATCGGGACTGACGGGTGCTAATTATATCAATTCGGGTGTGAGCAAGACTGATAATTTGAATGATATCAGTTGATCATGATAATATATGTATGATGTGCATTAAGAATGGTTTATGGTCTAAGAAGAGCCCTAAGGCTAAGTCAAGTTGAAAATTATATGATGGGATAAAGTTTCAAGTGAGTTTGCACAAGACCTAACTTCCAACGAGCATAACTCTCAAGATAACGCCCGTTGAGTCTAGTTTCCAACGCATCAAACTGTTTGTCATTTGGATAAGTATATAGAAAATTATGGCCATTTTACTGGACCTGTGTCATATGCGTGCCGAGATGCGCAACGGCGCATATATGAGACTTTCTGCCTTAGATGCACGGACAGATGTGTGGCCACGCACGTATGAACTCATTAAATAACCCCAAGGCCGGGTATAGAGAGTAGTTAAGTCATTTTGGCCTAAAATCTGACATTTTAGGGTGAGAGAGAGTGCCCTAGAGTAAGAATGTGTTCTTCAATAATTGTTCTTCAATTCTCGCTCAAGTTTTGGAAGATTAAGAAGGGAAACTCACTAGGTCTTCATCCTAGAGGTAAGATTCTACACCCTAACCCTCAATTTTGAATTTTGTCTAGAAATGGGTAATTAGCAAGATAATTTTTGGGCATGAGAGTTGTTTATTATACATGCATGTGTTATCAAAGGGTGTAGGAAGATTGTTGAGCTAAAAATGGTAAAGATTAGGTTGTGGGATGATGGAATCCTCATAAAAGGACCTTGAAACCTTAATGCACACCTAGTATTTTATAAAATGCTCATATGAGCTAAATCCATGTTCATATTCCTAATCTTGTTCCAACTTGTTATATTTCTAAATTAGGTCGAAGTTGCTAAGAATTCCAGAATATTTTAGAGATTAAGGAAGCTCAATTGAGGTATGTATGGCTAAACCCCCGTTCTTCTTAGAATCGAATTCCATAGTGTTCATTTAATTGAAGTAAGACCTTGATCATTATTGAATTGGCTATTCCTAATGTGGTTGTGCCGAAGGATATATGTTCAATAGTTATTCTAAATATTTTATCATGTCATCTTGCCATTTGAGGATATGTTCAAGATGTGGAATATGTGTTAGAAATGTTAAGACTTCATGTCAAGATTGAAATAAAGGTTGTTATGCCAAATTGTATGAAAAGCCTCTATGTGCCTAAGATTCCCAAATTGTTGTGTTATGTGAATTTAATGTCTTGAACGGGAAGCCTTATTGTTGCTGATAATTGTTATGATAATGATATTTGAATGTGAAAAAGGGGACTAGAATTATGAAATACGGCCAAGTGCCATGAATGATTTTGTAATCGTGATTACTAGTGCAAATGAATCGAAAGAATATGAAAGAATTATGATGTGAGATAATTAAAATTGTGGTTATGGTTGATGTCTCAAGTGAGATGGCCTAGCCGATCGGGCTGTGATCGGATGCCATGCCGCACACATGGTGGTAACTGTGCTGGAAATGATAATTGAAATTGTGGATATAGTTGATGTCTCAAATGAGATGACCTAGCCGATCGGGTCGAGATCGGACTCCATGTAAGAACACGGTGATATTGTGGATTGTGGCATATGGCACTAAAGATTAGCCAACCTAATAAGATGGAAATTGACTTGAGAACTTATGTGATCCTTACTTGATGTTTTAGTATTATTTTGAAGCTCTTATTGAACTCATGAATGTTTCCCCCTTCTATTATTGTTCATTCTATTGAGATGGTGTTTTATCTTTACATACTAGTACTATTCGACGGTACTAACGTCCCTTTTGCCAGGGGTGCTGCATCTTTAAATGGATGTAGGTGGTTACATAGCAGACAGTGTTGATCGCAGTTAGTGGTACATCATCATCTTCTCATCAGACTCGGTGAGCCCCATTTCATTCCAGGGTCATGTATTGTACCTTTTGTTTTTATTGTGGTCACTTTTTGAGGTATAGCCGGGGCCTTATTGCCGACGCCATCTTTACTCTCTTTTGTATCTTTAGAGACTCTATAGACACTATGTGGGTTGTATATTGGTGTTGGGAATGTTAAACCAGTTATTTTGTGTTTGATCACTTGTTCCATTCGAACTATAAGAAATATGTATTTTGAGACTTTAAGGAGCAATGGCTAATCAAATGATTTAGCATCGTATGTATGAACTTCCTGCTGTATAATTTATGAATAATTTATGAAATCATGTCTTTTCTTGATCATGGGTGAATTGGGTAGAAAGAATCTAATAGGATTGCTCGGCCGAGTTTACTCAGCTGAGCGCCGGTCGCGCTCCTCGATTTTGGGGCATGACAAACTTGGTATCAGAGCCTAAGGTTTTAAAGTGTCCTAGGATGTCTCAGCGCCGTGTCTAGTAGAGTCCTTATTATCGGTGTGTTGTCGACCACATCTAAAATTAGGATGCTACTTGGACATTTAGGAATAATACCCTTCTTTGATAATCTGAATCATGCGATGAAACTCATTGTGCAATTGTTCTTCCTCTAACTCGTGCGTTGAGGTTCAAGGTAAATTTAAATGCTCTTTTGGTTTATTCCTAGTAATGTTGTCATGTGACATAACGAATGGGTAAAGGTCTGAATATTAAACAGATGGCACATATATCATGCTGAATGAATGGTATGGCCATATAAGACAAGTATATAGTACCATGAGCATACTTTATATGAGAAGAGTGCTAGAAGTGATTATCCACTTCCAAAGAGGCATTGACGTGATAAATGAGACCTAAGATTAACTACATGTGGATAGTGTGGGAACCATGTGTATGATTCTAAGATGTAAATTTGTTACATAGGCACGTGATATATGAAAGGCATGGCCTGGAGAGTAATGATAAATGTGAAGGTCTCTCACGGGAGACAACAAGTTATGAAAGGAGAGTTAAGTGAACCTACAATGAGAAGACCCTAGCACTATGAATATTATAAAAATCCCATGAATGTGCGAAGTGGTGTTACACTCCAAAAAGGATATTGACACGAGGGATTTGGATCCCAAGCCTTTGTGGTTGAATAAGAGTAGAGGACTTATGAGGTTAATACCATGGGGACTTAAATCTCACTAATAGTCAATCATATACAAGAGGACTAGAGATGTGAAACATGTATCCCTCAAATTGCTAAATTCAAGACTTGTGTCAAAATGTGAAACATTCACCCCAAGTGGGGAGGGAAGGGCCATGGTGAGGCTAATTAAGTTCAATAAAATGATAGTAGGGTCGTGTAGCTATGATCTTTGGATATTTTGTTGAAGACATGTGTAGTCTAGAAAAGTGGTAAGGGGTAACGTGATTCTCTGAGAGGATATGCAAATGATAAACCACTAGTACGAAAAATAATGTAAAGGGTTAAGAAATATAAATTCTTAGTACGTGACAATATACACGACAGGGTCAACGATACTAGAAACTAAGAGTAAGGTTTGCAAAAGGGTTTTATACTTGTTAGAAAGTCAGGGATAATGGAACCCAAGGAAGTACTACATATCAAATGTGAAAGGCTTGCGAGTTCTTAGAATGAGTTAATCACGGATTTGCAATTTAGCTAAAGTTCCAATGCTTTAAGAAAGACAGAACGAGTGGGAGATATAAATGTGATGTTATAATAACCCAAGAGTGCATCGGGACTTGATGGAGAGTCTCTTAAGAATCTTACAATCAAGGAAGTATTAAGTGATACACGGATGAACACACTTTCCCACGGATATCCCAACAAGTGTCGAGAGGCGAGCATGATAACATCCCAACTAAGGGAAAAGACCACGTAACGTATGGAAGAACGCATGGCTATTCACTAACTAGGAAGAATGAGGCGAGAAGAATTGGAAGAAAAAAATCTATAAATTTAGATGTCCATGGTTATTGAAAAATAATTTGTATCAGAATGGTGGACTCGCCTAGAGCACACGTGTTAATAGAAGATATAAAGGGTCAACTGTAATGCAGCCGACTTGAGTGACATTGAATATCAACAAAAATATTTAGAGGGATTTCATGTCTACATATTACATTGGAAAGTGAGACTACTGGTGATGAAGTGGTGGCGTGATAAACACAACAAACCAGGCATAATGATACTACAAGTTCATTGGAGGCAAACAAGTGTGTGGCACAATAAGGTTGTCAACTATGAATTAAGGGCTAAATGGGATGGGAGAGAATTCTCCAGTCACAAAGGAAATATAGTACCAACATATTGTCTCGACCAAAGGGGAAATGTTTGAAACCGATTGAGAGAGGATGAACACTTGTTACGAACCAAACATGTTTAACATGATAGCTCTTAGGGTGCAATACCAGGAAACACTATTGGTGACTACAATACTGGGAATAAGGTGAGTTACTCATTGAGGATGGAATCATGTGGACTAAGTCCTACACTTATAATGAAAACAAGAAGTCATCGTTGAAGAATTTAGGAGGATCTCGAGTTTCAGAAAAAGGGCATGTTCGGACCAATGATTTGTTTTTATTGAATATATATGAACGGTGTCGATATGTGTTTTGGGAAGTGTTTAGCAGTAAAGAGGAATCATGAGAATGTTCCCAAGGGAAGTAGTGTGGTTTCTTAAAATCCTATAAGACTTATAATGAGGAAAGAGGGTGGCTAAGAAAGATCTGAGCACGGTGTTACTTCACATATTGAGACAATGCCATGCAGGTTGATGTTATCAGGGTGTGCGTGCAAGCTAGTAGATGTTATTCATTTGAAACAGATGGTCCCATAAGAAAACTGACCTACTAATGTCTTTTGTTGAGAAATTTAGAAAAAAACAAGTTGCAAGTACTAATAAGATTGTAACCGTATCAAGGAAATTTTTGTAGAACTCAATTCCTATGAGGTCATATGAAAGAGAAATCTGATATAGATGTTCCACTAATAATGCAATGTGGCAAGATGATCATTTATGCCTCTAGGCAACTCAAGAATCATGAAAAGAATTATCCAACACTTGACTTAGAATTTACGGTTGTGGTATTTGCATTGAAAATTTGGCGTCATTATTTATATGGGGTCCATGTTGATATATTCACAGACCATAAGAGCCTTCAATATATTTTCAAGCAGAAGGAATTGAATCTGAGGCAGAGAAGATGGCTTGAGTTACTCAAGGACTATGACATTGATATTCTATATCATCCGGGAAAGGCCAATGTTGTGGCAGATACTCTTAGCTGGAAATCTATGGGTAGTTTGGCTCACTTGGAGGCATATCAAAGGCCATTGGCAAAAGAAGTTCGCCGATTGGCTAGTTTGGGAGTTCGTCTTAAGGATTCTAATGAAGGAGGGGTAATTGTGCAAAATAGGGCTGAATCATCACTTGTTGTGGAAGTCAAAGAAAAACAATATAACGATCCATTGTTGGTGCAATTGAAAGAGGGGATTCATAAACATAAGACCATGTCCTTTTCTCTTAGCATGAATGATGGTACACTAAGGCACCAAGGGCGACTATGTGTTCCAAATGTAGATGGTCTCTGTGAAAGAATTATGACTGAAACTCACACTTCTAGGTATTCCATACACCCAGGTTCTACAAAAATGTATCATGATCTTAAGGAAGTCTATTGGTGAAATAATATGAAGAGGAATGTGGCGGACTTTGTGGCAAGATGTCTGAATTGTCAGCAAGTGAAGGCCGAACACCAAAGGCCCGGTGGTTGGCATAAAACATAGAAATTCCAATGTGGAAGTGGGAAATGATTAATATGGACTTTGTGGTAAGATTAGATCGTTCTCCTCGTAAGTTTGACTCGATTTGGGTGATTATGGATAGACTCACGAAGTCAGCACACTTTTTGCCGGTTAAGTCTACCGACACAGCGGAGAAGTATGCTCTGTATATCAAAAAAATAGTCAGGTTGCATGGCACCCCAGTTTCTATGATTTCTTATCTGGGGGCACAATTCACTACTAAATTTAGGAAGAAATTTCAGTAAGGCTTGGGTACTCAGATGAATCTTAGTACAGCCTTTTACCCGCAGACTGACGGGCAGGCAGAGCGGACTATTCAGACGCTTGAGGATATATTGTGTGCTTGTATTCTAAACTTCAAAGGTAGTTGGGATGATAATTTACCACTCATAGAATTTTCCTACAACAATAGTTATCATGCTAGCACTCAAATGACACAGTTCGAGGCTTTATATGGAAGGAGATATAGATCTCCCATTGGGTGGTTCGAAATTGGGGAAGAAGAGTTGATAGGGCCAGACCTCATACATCATGCAATGGAAAAAGTTAAAGTGATTAAGGATTGGTTGAAGACTGCTCAGAGTCATCAGAAGTCCTATTCGGATGTTTGTCCTATTCGAGGTATGTCGGACCGTACATAATCATTCAGAGGATCGGTGAGGTGGCGTACAAGATTGAGCTACTGCCTGAAATGTCATTAGTGCACCTGGTGTTTCATGTGTCTATGTTGAAGAGAGTAGTTGGAGACCCGATAGTCATTGTTCCGGTTGAGACTATTGAGGTTAATGAAGAATTGACTTATGAAGAGATTCCAGTTTCTATTATTGATCAGCAAGTCTGAAAGTTGAGAAATAAGGAAATTGCCTCCGTGAAAGTGCTATGGCGAACCCAATAGGTTGAAGAGGCTACATGGGAGGACTAGTAAGAAATGAAGAAAAAGTACCCTTATTTTTTTGAATAGCTATGTAATCATTCTATGAAATTGTTCCCTATGAATTACGTATCATTTGTACAGATTATGTTAAAGGTGTTCCTTTTTTGTAGTATACTGCTCATGAGGCCACGGTTGGCATTGTTTCAATGTTATGTTGCGTCGTTGGTTCATGTATATATTGTTAGGACTGGTTTTGGTGATTATCTGGCAGGTGGTTAGGCCCAATTGCAGAAGACACTCTGCCGAAATTTCTGAAAATTTTGGGAGTTAGCCAAATTTTGGGGCCTTAAGGAAGTTGAAATATTGGAAGAATATCTAAGATCTATACGAAGTCAAGAACGACTAAAGATGATGGTAAGGTGAAAGGAGGACAATACTGTGCCTAATAATGACTTGTAAAACATTCGAGGGTGAATGTTCTTAAGTGGGGGAGAATGTAACACCCCGAAAAAGTTTCTAAGTGTTTTAAGACCATTAAGAAGATTGATGGGTGCTAATTATATCAATTCGGGTATGAACAAAACTGATAATTTGAATTATATCAGTTGATCATGATAATATATGTATGATGTGCATTAAGAATGGTTTATGGTCTAAGAAGAGCCCTAAGGCTAAGTCAAGTTGAAAATTATATGATGGGATGAAGTTTCAAGTGAGTTTGCATAAGACCTAACTTCCAACGAACATAACTCTCAAGATATAAGGAGTTATACTGTTTACAACCTATCAAACTAAATCCCTTGGCGGCTAGTTTCCAACGCATGAAACCGTACATCATTTGGATAGATATACAGAACAATACAGCCATTTTACTAGACCTATGTTATATGCGCGGCCGCACATATTTGAGACTTTTTGCCTCAGGTGCGCATCCGGATGCGCGGCGACTTGCCCAGTTGTGCGGCCACGCATGTAGGAACTCATTAAATAACCCCAAGGCCGGGTATAGAGAGGAGTTAAGTCATTTTGGCCTAAAATCTGACATTTTAGGGTGAGAGAGAGTGCCCTAGAGTGAGAAGGTGTTCTTCAATAATTGTTCTTCAATTTTCGCTCAAGTTAAGAAGGGAAACTCTCTAGGTCTTCATCCTAGAGGTAAGATTCTACACCCTAACCCTCAATTTTGAATTTTGTCTAGAAATGGGTAATTAGCAAGATAAATTTTGGGCATGAGAGTTGTTTATTATGCATGCATGTGTTATCAAAGGGTGTAGGAAGATTGTTGATCTAAAAATGGTAAAGATTGGGTTGTGGGATGATTGAATCCTCCATAAAAGGACCTTGAAACCTTAATGCACACCTAGTGTTTGATAAAATGCTCAAATGAGCTAAATCCATGTTCATATTCCTAATCTTGTTCCAACTTGTTATATTTCTAAATTAGGTCGAAGTTGCTAAGAATTCCGGAATATTTTAGAGATTAAGGAAGCTCAATTGAGGTATGTATGGCTAAACCTCCTTCTTCTTAGAATCGAATTCCATGGTGTTCATGTAATTGAAGTAAGACCTTGATCATTATTGAATTGGCTATTCCTAATGTGGTTGTGCCGAAGGATATATGTTCAATATTTATTCTAAATGTTTTATCATGTCATCTTGCCATTTGAGGATATGTTCAAGATGAGGAATATGTGTTAGAAATGTTAAGAATTCATGTCAAGATCAAAATAAAGGTTGTTATGCCAAATTGTATGAAAAGTCTCTATGTGCCTAAGATTCCCATATTGTTGTGTTATGTGAATTTAATGTCTTGAATGGGAAGCCTTATTATTGTTGATAATGATTATGATAATGATATTTGAATGTGGAAAAAGGGACTGGAATTATGAAATACGGCCAAGTGCCAAGAATGATTTTGTAATCGTGATTACTAGTGCCAATGAATCGAGAGAATATGAAAGAATTATGATGTGAGATAATTGAAATTGTGGTTATGGTTGATGTCTCAAGTGAGATGGCCTAGCCGATCGAGTCGTGATCGGATGTCATACCGCACACATGGTGGTAACTGTGCTGGAAATGATAATTAAAATTGTGGATACGGTTGATGTCTCAAATGAGATGGCCTAGCTGATCGGGCCATGATCAGACGACATGCCGCACACATCGTGGTATCTGTGCTGGAAATGATAATTGAAATTGCGGATATGGTTGATGTTTCAAATGAGATGATCTAGCCGATCGGGTCGAGATCAGACTCTGTGTAAGAAAACTGTGGTATTGTGGATTGTGGCATATGGCACTAAGATTACCCAACCTAATAAGATGGAAATTGACTTGAGAACTTATGTGGTCCTCACTTGATGTTTTAGTATTGTTTTGAAGCTCTTATTGAACTCTTGACTGTTACCCCTTGTATTATTGTCCATTCTATTGAGATGGTGTTTTAGCTTTACATACTAGTACTATTCGACGATACTAACGTCCCTTTTGCCGGGGGCGCTGCATCTTTAAATGGATGTAGGTGGTTACATAGCAGATAGTGTTGATCACAGTTAGTGGTACATCATCATCTTCTCAGCAGACTCGGTGAGCCCCATTTCATTCCGGGGTCATGTATTGTACCTTTTTTTTTATATTGTGGTTACCTTTTGAGGTATTGCCAGGGCCTTATTGGCGGCGCCATCTTTACGCTCCTTTGTATCTTTAGAGGTTCCATAGACACTATGTGGGTTGTATATGGGTTTTGGGAATGTTAAACCAGTTATGTTGTGTCTGATCACTTGTTCCATTCGAACTATAAGAAATATGTATTTTGAGACTTTAAGGAGCAATGGCTAATCAAATGATTTAGCATCGTATGTATGAACTTCCTGCTGTATAATTTATGAAATCATGTCTTTTCTTGATCATGGGTAAATTGGATAGAAAAAATCTAACAAGCTTGCTCGGCCGGATTTACTCGGCTGAGCGCCGGTCGCGCTCCTCGGTTTTGTAGCGTGACACCTGCAGTAGGCCATATCGGCTTTATATAGCGCTTGGGCTGAAGGAGCCCCTCCGGAGTCTGTACACCCCCAGTGAGCGTAGATGATTATATATATTCAGGATGGATTTCCCAGGGCATAGACTTGCCTTACTTACTGATTATATATATATATATTCGGGATGGATTTTTCCCAGGGTATGGGCTTACCTTACTTACTGATTATATATATATTTGGGATGGATTTTTCCCGGGGCATGGACTTGCCTTACTTATTTGTATTGTAATGAATTACCTGGACATGGATCTTGTCCGTATCATTTACATTTGGGGTTAAATTACCCAGGGCTGGATTATCCTTATACGGTACTGGATGACTGACTGTCAGTCGATGTATATATATATACGGGTTGGAATACCCCTGGGCTGGATTGGCCATAAAAAGTGAGATGTCATATTCCTCATATCATGTAGCATTGATCTATTTCATGTGTACTGAGTTTAACGGTTGAACTTAAAAGCATGCCTACATTTCTGTACCATTATTTACACTGGACTGTACCCGCGGAGCTCATCATTGCTTTCAGCCCAGAGGTTAGTCTTGTTACTTATTGAGATAGTTGTACTCATACTACACTCTGCACCTCGTGTGTAGATCCAGGTGCTCCCGGATACAGAGAATGCTAGATTTCGAACTTAATTTTGTTGGGCACTATCAAGGTGGCTGCTTGACGTCTACAGACTTGATTCCCTTCCTGTTTAATTATTGTACTGTTCTATATTTTCAGACAGTGATTTTATCAGTCAGACTTTGTATTCATATTAGATGCTCATGTACTCAGTGACACCGGGTTTTGGGAGTGTTCTATTTGTATTTGTGAGATTTCTTTCGCTAAATTTAATTAGTATGTTTTCAAATTTTAAAAGATCTGGTGGTTTATTGAGATTGTCGATATCCCTAGTTTTGAGATAGGCGCCATCACGACAGGTGAGATTTTGGGCCGTGACACACGGGGTGATCCTTTAGGCTATAAACTTAGGACCCCCCCCCCCCCAATTTCCTTTACATGCTTGATTTAACATAGACCAATGCAATTGTACGCTTGTAATCTTTAAGATTTGTACCGATTATTTATTCTTACGTATTATAATAAAGTCTTCAACTTTTATACTTTCCCTCGCTTGTTTGATCACCTAGCCTAATCATCTAATCCACATAGTTTAAATTTCGGTCAGGAACCACAGTTGTGGACCTAAAAGAGTGCCTACCCCTTCTCTTTGAGGTAATTTGAGCCCTTACCCGGTCTTTTGTGACATAGACTAGTTAAATAGAATTATTTGAAAATAGGTTCCCTAACGCACCTTAAAATCGTTAGGTGGCGACTCTTCTCTTTTAATACCTCCCTTAAAAGATTTGTCACACGTCGAAACCCGCTTTCGCGAGAAAACGGGGCACGACAACAACCACCTAGTTTTGAATGCCATGAACATCCTGAAAATGTCTTCAAGCTTGACAAGGCTTTATATGTATTGAAGCAGACCCCTCGTACATAGTATGTAAGATTGTCCAGGTTCCTTCTCGAGAATGGCTTCACAAGAGGGAAAATTGAGAACACTTTATTTCTGAAGAAACGAGGGAGGAACTTGCTGATTGTGCAAGTTTATGTTGATGACATCATTTTTGGTGAAACAAATGATTCCTTGTGTGAGGAGTTTGCAAAGCTTATGGGAAGCGAGTTTGAGAAGAGCATGAGAGAATTGAACTTCTTCCTTAGGCTACAAGTAAAGTAAACTTCTAAGGGAACTGTGATAAGTCAGCAGAAGTACATTAAGGAGCTTTTGAAATTATTTTAGATGGAAAGTTCACAAACCATTGATACTCTTATTGCTACTGCCACTCGTCTATACATAGACGAATTTGGTTCCCCTGCAAATGAAACTATATCGGGTATCATTGGATCATTTTTGTACGTAACAGCCAGCAGGCCTGACATTGTGTTTAGTGTTGGTTTATGTGCTAGATTGAAATCATGTCCTAAAGAATCTCATTTGAAAGTTGTCAAAAGAATTTTGAGGTATCTCAAAGGAGCGCAGGACCTGGTCCTCTATTATCCCTCAGGAGATAATTTTGAATTAATTGGGTATGTTGATGCTGATTATGCTGGTTATCTGGTGGATAGAAAGAGTACATATGAAATGACGCATTTCTCGGGGTCATGCTTGATTGCATGGGGTACAAAGAAACAAAACTCTGTGGCTCTCTCTAGTGCAGAAGCTGAATATGTGGCAGTTGCTTCCTGTTATGCCCAACTATTGTGGATCAAGTAATAACTAGAAGACTTTGGTGTATTCTCTGATTGTGTGCCACTTTTGTATGACAATATAAGTTCTCTTAATATGGGAAAGAACCTAGTTCATCATAAAAGGACAAAGCACATTGGTGTGCGACCTTATTTACTAAGGGACAATATTGAAAAAGGACTCATTTGTATGATGTTTTGCAAAACAGAGGACCAAGTAGCAGATATCTTCACCAAAGTATTGAGCAGAGAGAATTTTGAAAGAAATTATCTGGAGTTGGGCTTGATTAAGCTAAACTGAGAACCTGGTCCCTCGATGATTGGCTATGAAAGGATGGTAAGGTGAATTTCTAAAAAGTGTTTTCTCGCAACTTCTAAATCAATTCAATACCGTTACAAGTAAGGACGCATGGAAACTACAGGACAAACAAGTGGCTAATGGCATTGCAAATTTTTGGAAGGTTGATGCTCATATTTTCAAAATCTATGAGGGAACCTAGTTCCCATGACTCAGGTTAGTAGTCCCTCTTACACTGATATGCAATTTTGAACTGCTAGTATGCCACGCCATTAATTTTCATTCGCCACTTACAATACCTCTTAAAACCAAATGACATACCCGTTACAAATTGTCCCGTCTACCCATTTATTTAATCACACCTAATTGTAATTGGTCTCTCATTTCCCTCTAAATACCCCAAAAGCAGTCTCTCTCTCCCAGCTGTCTACATCAAACATCATTCTTCTCCCAAACCCTCTTTTTGTGTCCTTTCTCTCTCAAAATTGACCATGACTTTACCAAAATTTGAGTCTACAAAAGCCACAAACGATGTCCCTATTGTGTCTCCGTCTCGTGAAGCACAACCATCTAGATCGGAGCCCCAACCTTCACCCACTAAAGCCTCAATTTCCAACCAACGACCATCCACAGTCTCCTCCCCTACACCATCTGGTTCTGGTTCCCATCTCACCCAAGAAAGCCAAAATCCTAAAAAGAATTATTGTATATCCTTCACTGTCTGCTACCACAGAGAAAGTGTAATCAGAAATTGTAGAAGTATCTAGTCAGCGTGCTGAGGAAGGACATGTGACTGAACTGATGACTTCTGAATTAGATGAGGGTGTGCTTGCATTTTGTTTTTCTAAAACTTCACATGCTCAGAGGATTGATCTGAATATTTTTTCAACATTAGGTAATGCTCCACTTTCTTCTCTTGGTACTGCATTTTTGGGTAATAAGGGTGAGACAACCTCTCTCTCCCTTGTAAGAGAGCATATTGTTGATGTTAAAAGTTTAGTGGGAGATTCTTTATCAAGTGATGTTATTGTTGGGACTTGGGGGGGGGGGGGGGTGAACGAGGGAATAGGGACCATGTGCCTCAAAGTGATCAGGCACCGGTCAGTACTACAGGGGAGCCTACAGAGCGACTTGGTCTCTCTGCCCAAGAGGAGTTCTCTACTCCTACTTGGGATTAAACTCCAAGCTCTACTAGACAACCCATCAAACAGTGCTGGCCATAATTCCTTTGCTCACCCTGTTACAGTCCCTAGGGATATTGTGTACCATGAGATGAAGTCTGTGTCAGAAAGCGATTCTGGTGATAGTGAGGAGGATCTAGACAATCTTCCTGTAGCCTAATTTATTCCTGTTAGGAGTAGTGGGATTGCCAAAAAGGAGTATGTTCCTAAAAGACCCACCACATGGTAGCAGAAAAATGTTACTCTTGATAGTGCATTAAAGGTGAATAAGGAGAAAAGGAAAAAGAGAAGGCTAGTGAAAAGTAGACTTGTTGATGAGGAGGATGTGCCTCCGGCTGATGTTGTAGAATTTGAGGATGAGGAGACGACTCAGTAATCTGCTCCTCTTGTTAGGAGAACATCTAAGAAAGCAGGTTCTATGAAACAAAAGAAGGTCCTATTTGCAAAAGATACTGAAATGGGTGGAGAAGAAGAAGTTGAGAAAGAGAAGTTAGTTGAGAAGGAGAAAACTGTTGAGAAGAAGAAGCCTCTCAGAAAGCGACCAAACAGCAATGAGGAACCTGGTTCCTCAAGGAGGGCAAGAGTAGAACTGTCTAAGCTTGAAAGGAGATCTAATTTGAAAAGGTATAAAGTTTATTGGGGTAGAGTATTCCACACTGAGATTCTTGATAAATCTGGAATGAGATAGTTGGTAGAAATCTGTGACTTCCAAAAGTGGACTCATCTTTTTCCAATCTACAGTCTAAAAGTGTATGAGGAGGAGATCCGCAATTTATATGCTGACTTGTTTACAGTGGAGGGGGACATCATTTGCTTGAAGATCAATGGGAAAGATTTTGTGATAGATGAAACTTTGCTTGGGAAGATTCTTGGGGTTCATACTGAAGGGCTCTCAACTGTAGAGGAAATCTGCTCCCTATAGTTAAGAAAGATAATCCTCAAGCCTCAAGTTGTTCAAACAGGGGAACGAGCGCACAAGAAGGCACTTCTGCCAGAATTGTCAAGACCCCAATTTCCCTCCGTAGGATGTCGTGATGGCACCTAGTCTCTAAGACTAGGTAAGTCGATAACTAACAATGATTAAGCCAGTTCTTAATAATGATAACTTGAAACATAGTTTATTATAAGTGCCAAGACAAAAGCGGAAAACGCCTATACAATAATAATCATAATAACTTTCCAAAACTTGTAGTACAGAGTCACGAACTCTAGTTGAATATATGGAATGATCTCAAGGATTGAAATACAATATTGTTCAAATGACAAAGTGACAATACAATGAAAGGAAGAGGCTCGAAGGGACTGTGACGACCAAGTAGCTCTACCTTGAATCCTCGCAATCAACAAGTTAACGTTGTCGTGTCTGATATCTCCAATACCTGGCTCTGCACAAAAATATGTAGAAGTATAGTATGAGTACACCACGGTCGGTACCCAATAAGTATCAATACTAACCTCGGTGGAGTAGTGACGAGGTACAGTCAAGATACTCACTAGACAAAATAACATGTGCAGTATAGAAGTATAAAGCTAATAGTGGAAAGCAGAAATCAGTAAATGGCAACAAGAATCAACAAGTGATATAAATAGTAAAGCAATAAAAACATTGTGAAGTATCGTTCAAACCAAATAAGTAACACAAAATACAACCAATTAATCAAGTCTTTCTTCACAAGTTTCACAACAAAATCACTCTGTGATACCTCATCTCATAGTCACAAGTCACGGGTCTCAACCCACCATTACATACTCACGACACCTCGTGCCCATATCTCGAATTGCAACCGCACGGACAACTCACGTGCCAATATCTTAGTTCGCCCGGCATGATCAGGGGATCACATTCACAATCCGCCCGGCGTGGTCAACAAAAGGATGTCATGTACAACAATTTCAACTAAAAGAAACTCGACGAATAAAGACCTCATAACAACATCGCCGATTAACCTCATATTAATGAAAACGTCATTTCGAATTTTTCACAACACTGACTGCAAAATGTGAGGCGTGAAGACCTCATAACTATTTACCCGACTTAACGAGTCACATTTAACACCACCTGGGCACTCACCTCGTAGGATAAAACTCAATAACTACGGCACAATTATGGTACATAAACATATAAAAGAATTATCACATAAGCCTATCAGGCATAACTCCCTATTAGTACTTTAGTACAAATTAAACTTCACAAAGGGAGAATTTAAACTCATAAATATTTCACCACAAGGACCCCGTCCTTATATAAATTCCACTGCGGCTTGTAGCCCGGTTTAAATATTTCACATCATATAAAAATGCAAGGATCTCGTCCTCAACTCCGAATCACAAGTATTTTGCACATTGTGCCAACTGAAATTTCAATTTCCTTTCTTTCTTCTTTTTCAATAAATTTCGTAAACATTTTTCATAACACATAATGAACCCTCAAACCAATAGGGCATATAATTCATAAAATTGGAATCAATTATTCCGAAACACATCAAACCCACTATAATGAATAATAAAAATTACTTTTGGACTTATAGCCCTCAATGGTGCCCAAAAATAAAATGATAGACACAGGCTAACATCATCAAACCTCCCAACAGGGATAAACATATAAGTGGTTCACAAAATTACGATGCTCACCCATAAGCGGAGCATAATAGGAGGACTCGCCTCAATATTCAGAACCGAATCAAATTAAGGAAAAATATCCTTTTATAACAAATCAGGATCATACCTATAACGACACCATATGGTATATCGGCCTCAGCCAAATCATAACGATTATATCAACGGGTCGGGCCTCCACCTCTTAGGCGCCCTTTACCCGTCTGTCCTCCACCCCTAATTGGTTGTGCATGTGGGGTAGTAGCTGCACTGGGGCTTATAGTCTGAGTGTTATGATAAAATCCACCCCTCCCAAGTCTAGGACAATCTCTCATAATGTGCCTAGTGTCACCACACTCATAACAGCCCCTCTGAGGTCGCGGCTGCTCGTATTGAGTCTGTGCCGGATAACTAGAATAACCACTGTAAAAATCTCGTGTCGGTGGTGCACTATAAGAACTTACTGGGGCATCCCGAGTAATCTGATATGCGGACTGAGCTGGCCGACTGCTCGAACCTCCGCCATAATGGGTCATAGCTGAAGAGTAAAATCCACTGAACCCTCCAGAGCTTCGAGACCTCTTGGCCTCCTTAGACTCCCTCACTTAGCACGAAGCCACATGACACATTCCGATGATCCACAATACTAACCTTCATCGCTCGTAGGACACCGATCATAAGACACCTCAAGCCATTTATTTGGTGTATGTCATCCTCGTGACAGTTAAACTCGCTTCCTCCAGTGCCTTGGCTGCGTATGTACCCTTCGCTAAATAGAAATCCCATACGAACTACATAGTCTCTAATACCACCAACTATTTCAGATCTATATCCACCTCGTGACCCTACCATAATTGTGATGATTAGGCAATTAATTAAACCTTCTTACTATCATACTTATCAATCAAATGTCAGAACCTGCTACACCCCAATGTGCACTACTGAATGATCTCTCAATACTTTCGCATCCTCGATCTGGATGACACGTTGTAATAATGGTTGAGCAACCCTGACCCCTATAACCCCTCAGTAGTATCACGAACCGTTGGCGCATAGTTGATACTGAGTGCGCAATTTCATACACGAGTGGATGCAAAAGAACATAAGATATATGCTTCAAGATGAATAAATGTCGCACGATGAGGAATGAAAGAAGTGAAAATATTTCCTACTAGCTATGTAGCCTCTCGAAGATAAGTACAGACGTCTCCGTACCGATCCGCAAGACTCTACTAAACTCGTTCGTGACTCGTAGAACCTATGAACCTAGAGCTCTGATACCAACCTGTCACGACCTAAAATCCCACCACAGGCGTCGTGATGGCACCTAGTCTCTAAGACTAGGTAAGCCGATTACAATTACATTTCAAGCCATTTTTTAAATATGAATTAAATAGGCAATCAAAACCAACAACGGAACAATATGAATATAACAACCTCCCAAGACTGGTAGTACTGAGTCACGAACTCTAACTGAATACATGAAATGATCTCAAAGATCGAATACTCAATACTGTTTGAATAATAAATAACAGTACAATAAAATGAAAAGACTCCAAGGAACTGCGACGACCAAGCTGCTCTACCTTGAATCCTTGCGATCCCACTCTAACTCTGTCCGAGTCTGATATCTTCAATACCTGGCTCTGCATAAAAATGTGCAGAAGTGTAGTATGAGTACACCACTGTCAGTACCCAGTAAGTATCAAGACTAACCTCAATGGAGTAGAGACAAGGTACAGTCAAGACACTCACTAGTCTAATTACCTGTGTAATATAGTATACAAAATAATTGAAAACAAATAATAATAAGGGCAACATAAATCAACCAGTGATATGCCCGGCATGGCAACAAGAACACTATTAATATTACTCCACAAATAATAAATACAAGTACACCCAAGTAAATCAAGTTCTTCAAATAAATATCTTTCACATATAATTCTTTCAAATAACTCTCTTTCAAATATAATTTCCTCAAATAAATATCTTTCAAATATAATTCTTTCAATAAATCGTTTTCAAATATAATTTCCTCAAATAAATATCTTTCAAATACAATTCCTTGAAATACTACTTTTTGAATAAAAATCCTTTCAAATAAATATTTTGAATATAATTCTTTCAATTAAAAGTCACCATGTGACACTTTATTTCATAATCATAAAAGTACAGGTCTCAGCATTTTTCATATTTTCACGGCACTTCGTGCCTATAATTAAATCATCATATTTCTCCAGCACTTCGTGCCCATTTTTCATATCACATTTGCACGAACAGTTCACGTGCCAATAATATACAAGTAATAATTACATTAAATTGTCATATAAAAACAAATTCAATAAATGTGATTTGAGGCATGGCGAATAGATGATTAAGTATATGCCAATAATTATCAAATTTACTACACAATATTCCCAAGACTTTCACTCAATAAATTTTGCACATATAAACCTGAGTACGTACTCGTCACCTCGCGTACACGGCTTTTCACATTTCACAAATGGCACATAAGACTTGATGCCTAAGGGGTAATTCCCCTACTCGAGGTTAAGCAAGACACTTACCTTTTTGAAGTTATGCCGATATTCCAAAATTGCCTTCTTGCTTGAATTGAACTTCGGACAACTCAAATCTATCCAAATTAATTCAATTCAGTCAATACTAATTATAGGAATTAATTCCATATGAAAATACTAATTTTCCAACAAAATCTAAAATTTAACACAAAAATCGCCCGTGGGGACCACGTCTCAGAATCTGACGAAACTTACAAAATACGACAACCCATTCAATTACAAGTCCACCCATACCAATTTTATCAAATTTTGATAAAAACTCGACCTTCAAATCTTAAATTTTTGTTTTTGGAAGATTTTGCAAAAATCTTGATTTTTCTTCCATAAATTTACGGATTCATGATGTAAATGAGTATGGAATCATAAAATATAATCAATATATGATAAGGAATACTTACCCCAATGTTTTTCTGTGAAAATCGCCCAAGAACTGTGCTCCAAAAATCCAAAACGAAATGAAGGAAATGATCATTTTTGGACCTTTAAGTTTCTGCCCATCCGTCACTAAAAGTCTATTTTCCGTCACTAAAAATCCACGCCAGAACTTGCTTGCACCAGCCTTCATTCAATCAATCATAACTTTATATACTAATGTCCAAAGGATAAATGGTTTAACTTTATGAAAACTAGAATCAAAAGACTACAACTTTCATGTTTTGATAATTTTCCGATTCCTTATGAATTATGTGATATAAGCTTCCAAAGTCGGCTTCACGCATCAGAAATTTCTAGCGAAACGGCACTACCAGCCTTTATTCAATCCATCATAACTTTCTGTAAAAATATCCAAATAATAAATGGTTTAACTTTTTGGAAACTAAAAACAAAGAGCTACAACTTTAAAGTTTTATATATTTTCAGATTCCTTATAGATTATGAGATATAAGCTTCCAAAGTTGGCTTCATGCACCAGAAATTTCTGGCAAACAGCTCTGTAACAGAAATTTCCAGCAACCCTCTTTGTCTGAAATCCATTCCGTTTACCTTCCGAAATCTACCCGAGGCCCTCCAGACCTTAACCAATTATATCAGCATGTTCCAAAATACAATACGAACTTAGTTGAGGCTTCAAACCACATCAAACAACATCAAAACGATGAATCGCACCTCAAATCAAAATCTATGAACTTTGAACTTTCAAATTCTATATCTTATGTCGAAAAATATTAAATCAATTCGGAATGACTTCAAATTTTGCACACAAGTCATAAATGACATAACGGACCCATTCTAATTTCCAGAATCGGATTCCGACCTCGATATCAAAAAGTCAACCCCCATTCAAACTTTCCAAAAATTCAACTTTCGGCATTTCAAGCCTAATTCCACTACGGACCTCCAAAAAATTTTTGGACACGCTCCCAAGTCCAAAATAATCATTCGAAGCTATTGATATCATCAAAATTCCATTTCGGAGTCGTTTGCTCAAAAGTCAACTCTCCGGTCAACTCTTTCCATTTAAGCTTCGACCACACCCACGGGTCATAATACTTATTACGAAGTTGCTCGAGACCTTAAGTCATTGAACGAGGCGTTAATTCTTAAAATGACAAGTCGGGTCGTTACAAAACCGATCAATTCCAAAGGTAACAATCCTTAAAATATGATAGGAGCAAATGATCAAAATGATCATAATGAGGAGGAAATGAGCTTAGAAGAGCCCATGACATAATATTTTATGAAACTCCAGAAGAAGTTCAGGTACCTGAAAATAAAGAAAGTGATGAGATCTCAACAAGTTATCTCACTTAGGAACCGATACAAAATGATCGTCGGTGATATATTTGATACAATATAGTGCACAATATTGTAAACCATTGTGAGATCGGACATGTAGTCCAGACACCTGAAGATGTCATGCCATTTAAATGCATGGCATAACCTATATGACTCGTTTGATCAAGTTTATATGAATATCCCTGAAGGATTTTAAATGCTTGAAGCATTAAATTCAAAGTATCGAGAAACAGATTCTATCAAAGTACAAAAATCTTTGTACGATTTAAAGTAAGCTGGGCGCATTTGGTATAATCGCCTCAGTGAATATTTGCTGAAAGAAGGTTACATAAAAGATGTTATTTGTCCATGTATTTTTATAAAGAAAATGTCATCAAAATTTGTTATACTTGTTGTTTATGTTTATGACATAAAACTTGTTGGAACTCCAAAATAGCTCCAAAAGGCAATTGAATATCTAAAAAAAGAATTTGAGATGAAAGATCTTGGAAAGATAAAACTTTGTCTTGATCTGCAAATTGAACATTTAGTAGACGAAATCTTTATCCATCAATCTACCTATCAGAAAGGGTCTTAAAACACTTTTACATGGACAAAGTGCATCCATTGAGTACACCAATAATTGTTCGATCACTTGAAGTGAATAAGAATCCATTCCGACCTCTAGATGAGGATGAAGAACTCTTTGGCCCTGAAATACTCTATCTTAGTGCAATTGGTGCACTTATGTGTCTTGCTTATGCTACAAGGCCTGACATAGCATTTTTTGTTAATATACTAGCAAGATATAGCTCTTCTCCTACACTGAGACATTGAAATATGATTAAGCATATATTGTGATATTTAAAGGGAACTCATGATACGGGTTTGTTTTACGCTTACAAAGGTAGTGCAGATCTTGTTGGTTATGCAGATGTAGGTTATTTATTTGATCATTATAAAGTTTGATCTCAAACTGGGTACGTGTTTACATGTGGAGGTGATGTCATATCATGGCACTCCACAAAGCAATCTATTCTTGCTACTTCTTCAAATCATGTTAAGATAATAATTATTCATGAAGCAAGTAGGGAATGTGTATGGTTGAGATTAGTGATTTATTTTATTGGAGAAAAGTGTGGTTTGGAATGTGATAGAAGACCAATATTTTATACGAAGACAATGTTGCATACATATCCCATTAAAGGGAGGATTCATAAAAGGAGATAGAACGAAACACATTTCACCAAAGTTATTGTAACGACACGACCGGTCGTTTTGAGCATTTGCATTCCGTTCGACTATTTGAAGTCTTGAGAAGCACTGTATGATGTATTATGACTTGTGTGAATTGTTGGTTTTGGTTTTCCAGTTATTCGAAATTGATTTGGAAGAATGAATTTCATTGTTGAATCTTTAAGTTGGAAGAGTTGACCTAGTTTGACCTCTATGAATTTGACCCCAAAATGAGTTTTGATGGTTCCGTTAGGTCAGGATGGTGATTTTGGACTCAGTCGTATGCCCAGATTTGCATTTGGATGTTTCTAGAAGATTTCAGCACAAATTGGCGAAAGTTGGAAATTTGAAGGTTTGGAAAGTTCACATGTTTGACCGCAAGTTGACTTTGATGATATCGTATTCAGATTATGGTTCCAGGAATTAGAATAGCTTTGTGATGTCATTTAGGACTTGTGTGCAAAGTTTGAGTTCATTCCGAGTTCATTTGATATGTTTTGGCGAGAGTTTTGGAAGTTGAAAGTTCAAAGTTCATTTAACTTTGATTTGAGCTGTTATTTGTCGTTTCGATGTTGTTATGTATGATTTGAGTCCTCGAGTAGTCCGTATTATATTATGGGACTTGTTAGTATATTCGGACGGGGTCCCGAGGGGCTCAGGTGAGTTTCGGACGAGTTTCGGATCGTTTGGAGCATTTTTGGTTTAAGTTGCTGGTGGCAAATCTGGTGTGATCGTACCTGCGGCTGGTTTGCACAGGTGCGATGGTCACAGAAGCGATGAAGGAGTCGCAGGTACAGAAGGGCTGCTGGGAGTAGGAGTCCGCAGAAGCAGAGGATATTCAGCATCCGCAAAGGCGCAGATACGGTGTGTTTGGGTGTAGAAGCGAATGCCAGCACAGAAGCATAGTTTGAACTCGCACCTGCGTGTGCGCAAAAGCGGAGTTTTTACCGCAGGTGCGAAGATAGGCCTCCCGTGCTTCTCTGCAGAAGCATGATTTTGGTCCCAAAAGCGACGCCGCAAAAGCGGCTAATGTGTTGCATGTGCAAATATACCGGGCAAAATGCTATAAATCTAGGTTTTTGGTTCCTTTATCATATTTTGAGATTGGGGGGTTGGATTGAGATAATTGTTGAAACAATTTTCACCATATAGATTGGGGTAAGTGTTCTCTACTTGGTTTTGATTTTATTTCATGAATCTATCCTCATTTATAGCAATTGATGAATTTCAAAGAGAAATTTGGGGGTGTTTATTTAAAACTTCATAAAGCGAATTTTCGAGTTTTGAACATCGATTTGTAGTCGGGTTTTAGTGAAACTAGTATGGTTGGACACGTAATTGAATGGGTTTCCGGATTTGATAAGTTTTGTCGGGTTCCGAGGCGCGAACCCGAGTTTTGACTTTTGGCCAATTTTGGGCTTTTGATTAAGGATTCGACCTTTATCATTTGGAATTGTTTCCTTGGGCTTTATTTGATGTATTTGAGTTGCTTTTGGCTAGTTTCGAGCCGTTCGAAGGTCGGTACGCGCGGGATGGCATTGTGGAGCATCGTTTGGCTTGCTTAGTATTGGATTTGGCTTGTTCGAGGTAAGTGACATTTCTAAACTTGGTGCTGAGGGTATAAAACCCCGAATTACGTGTTATGTGTTTGTTGTTGAGGTGATGCATATGCTAGGTGACGGGCATGTGGGCGTGCACCATGTGAATTGTAACTCAGTTATTTATGTGGTACAGTGTAGTTACCTGACCTTATCTGTAACCATGAAATCTCTATGTACTAGAGCTATTGAGTTGTGATCCATGTTAGAAACCATGTCTAGACTACATGCTTATTCTGTTGGGACCCACTGAGGTCATATTGTTGTTGAATTATTTGTTCAAATTGCAATTTCATACTCGGTCATGTTCATTCATTTCATATCATATCTCAGTCTCTGTTGTTATTTATTGACACATAATATCATTATTTTTAGGCTAGTTTTATGGCATTATGAGCCCGAGAGACTGGTGAGATTGATGACTGAGTGAGGCCGAGGGCCTGATTGTGAGTGATATTATGGGATCGGGCTGCACGTCGCAGCATGTTATGTTGATTTATGCGTGGATCTGGCTTATTATAGAGCTTGGGTTGAAGGAGCCACTCCCGAGTCTGTACACACCCCTAGTGAGCGCTATTGATTATATTGAGGGATGGATCCTCCTTGGGCATGGATCTTGCCCAAAGCATTTATATTTGGAGATGGATCTTCCCCGGGCTGGAGTGGCCTTATACAGTACTGAGTGACTGAGTGTCAGTTGATATATATATATATATATATATATATATATATATATATATATGGGATGGTTCTTCCCTGAGCTGAATTGTCCATCTACAATACTGAGTGACTGAGCGTGTCGAGTGATTGAGCATGATGAGTTCATCATTGAGATACATTGCATTTGACACGCATACTTGAGGTACATGCATAGAGAGGCATTTCTTTCTGCCACTCTGATTTTGGTGTCATTCATGATTTCACCTGCATATTGACATGTAGGCATAGAGATGTATTTTCCTCATGCCATTCAATAATGAAACATCTTCTCCGTTGTTGAAATATTTTGGGGAAAAATCACAGTTTTCAAACTTACTCATATATTTGGTGATTTCGGTAAAAGATTTTAGGTTTTTACTAATATACTTGAAAAACAGGCTTATTTTTCAGGAACTGTGAACGAGCTGAGCATTTTATCCCTGATCTACTTCTTTTATTACCTCTATTATGTTGTTATGAACTGTTGTTGGCTATTGGTGTTGGACCCCGACATGTGTTCTAGCTCGTCACTACTTTCAACCTAAGGTTAGGTTTGTTACTTACTGAGTACATGGGGTCGGTTGTACTCATACTACACTTCTGCACCTTGCGTACAGATGTTGGATGTTGATATTGCTGTGATAGACATGAGCTGGATTTGAAGAAGTACATATGTTCCGGTTGTAGCTGCCTCTTATTAATGGTAGCCTTAGATTTATAAAAATCTGTTTATGTACATTTCAAACAGATGATGTATTTATTTCATACCAGCTTTGTAAATTCTAATCTTAGAAGATCATGAATTGACCTACTATTCCTTGGGAAATTAATTGTATAAAAGCAGTGTATTATCATTTCTTTTCTTAATAAATCTCATTAAATTGGATAGTTGCTAATTGGCTTACCTGACAGGTTAGGTTAGGTGCCATCACGACTAGGTGGATTTTGGGTCGTGACAATGTGGCATTAGAGCTCTAGGTTCATAGGTTCTATGAGTCATGAGTAAGTGTCTAGTAGAGTCTTGCAAATCGGTATGATGACGTCCATACCTATCATCGAGAGTCTACAGGGAATTTAGGATAAACTTCCCGTCTTTCTTTTCTTTTTGTGCGGTATTGATTCAGCTCGAAGCATAACTCTTTGAATTCCTTCCACGCATATGTATGCACACATGAGCGTTGGGTATCAGTTATGCATCGACAGCTTGTGATTCCTTTGATGGGGTGCGATATGTGATTTCCATGTGCTGATGATGGGCTAGTCTGGAGGACTTGAGGTCGGGTTTTCACTATAGCTCGAGCACGGGGATTTCGGTTGTGTGAGCATGTGCTTTTGGAATTATAAGTCTGGTAGTGTCCCTATTAGTGTAATTTATAGCTTGATGATTGATTGCATGGCTATATGATGAGTATGATGTGACTGCGGGATATGTTCAGATGGTTCGAAGGTGTTGAGAATAGTTTGCTTGAGATGTAAAAAGGACTATTGGGTGCTAGATTGATGTCTTGATGTGACGCATAGTCTCAAGTTATGAGTGTGTTGAAAGATTTTTCATGTTGATTAATTGTGGAACGAAGTAGATTTTCATGTCTTGTTGATGAGTTCGGACTCAGGAATATTAAGTGATTGCGTAGTAGTTGTGGCTGTGAAAGGGTATAAAGAGATGTCAGTTTGAGGCTAAGCAGGTAGGTTATAACTTGCGAGGTAATCTACGGATGTGTGATTTTTATGATGTTGTGTGGAGGCTTTCCTTTCTACCAGTGGGTTATATTTGTGCGCTTTGAGTTTGGATCGGTAGTAATAGTTGCCCTGACTATCACGTGGATGTATGCGAGCTTAGCAGACGATTTGAGGTACTATATGGTTTGTGTTATGTGAGCTTATGAAGGATTTAGTCGAACTTCGGTGCGAGATTATGGCAGTAATAGAGTATGGGTATTATGAGTTATCAAGTATTTTGTTCTATGGCTTTGAGCCAAGTGGGGGGGTCTGTTATTGATAATTTGATTACGTGGTTATGTGCTGTACTGGTTTCGGTTTGAGGCATACTTGTGAATCGGATATGACTTGCAGAGATTAAGATCAAGGGTGACTCGAGTAAAGGAATATTTGGATACAGGTTATATTATTCTGTATGGGTATATAGAAATCATGGAAATGATTGAGTTGTTATGTGTGAAGGATGTAGTGTGAATCGAGTATGAATTTAATCGGTTGTGTTAAGGCAAGGTTACTTCCTTGGGTGTTGTTGTTCTAATGGGGCACATATCGTTTGGCCTGTTTGGGTATCTCAATTGAGATTTGGGCAGAATGGTTGACTCTCGAGAAAGTTCTAATGGATTCAAAATTTATATGTAGCAGTTGTGAGTTTTCTTGGATTGGTATATGGCTAGGACCTGATATTTACATTGGATGTTGTCGATACTTGTGGCACTTCTATATCATTATGGAGTATACCTTTCAGTATAATTAAGGTTAAGAAAATGGCTTTAGATTCGCATAAGGTCTCTTCAAAGTAGGTTTCTCGATTGTGGTACTTTTAGGGTGCTTGAGAGGGAATACAGCTGCTTATGGGCCTTAGGGCGGTATGGTTTTATTCTAGGATCTCTTGGGGTGAGTTTTGGTTAAGGATCGTGGTGTTCTGGCAATAAGAAGTGTCACCTTGGGGGTAATTTAGAAGGAACTCAGAGAAATAGTACAACTTGGTAATAGCTTGGATCAGCACGGTAATGGATATGTGGTGAGTCTCTACAGGTATTTCGTGGTAATGCTCTTGGATTTTGGCGACCTGCGTGACTTGTTTGAGTTAGAGGGATTCGGTTGTGTTAGCCGGGTTATGTGCGAATGGATTTCAAAGTGTTCTAATGGTTTCTACCATGGTTCGAGGTGTATATTTCCTAATGGCGTGAGGAGCGTGTTGCGTGTTGTGATTTCTCCTGGATGAGATCAGATGGAAGGTTCATGGCTAATAGAGTATGTAGTTTTGTTGTAACCTAGATTTGATTATGTGATTCTCGTACTTTTCATATTCATGATAGATGCGGTATGTTGTGTGGCATTAAGATTTGCGTGTGCAAGGTCACAGTTTAGTTTTGAAAGTAAGGGCATGAATTCTTAGACGGCATGGATGGTTTCTAATGTTTAGCTGGATGCTATAATTTCTTGGTAATTCCTATGAAGGGTGCACATTTCAGAAGGCGCACTGTGTGTTAACTTACGGATGCTTCATTGGTATTGTTGTACTCGCCTGGTTGATTGACTGCAAATATTCAGATTTTGCTATGTGGCACGGAAGAATTTTTGAAGTAATTCTCGTGGGATGATCGTGTATGAGAGAGGTGTTAGACATTCGGGCGATTGAGTTGGTATCGGATATGGTGATTCATGTGTTATATGGACTTGTAGACTAGGAATTCTCAGAAACAGATTGTTTCGTGGTTGGGAATGTGAAGATATGGCTAAAGCTAGCCAGATGATAGTATGTGTTATGGTTCAGTCATTATGGCCAGAGTTGATTAGGGCCCATTGGTGGGCCCAACAAGGATTTTTATTATACATCGGGTCGGATTGGTTGACTCCATACTTCTATTATGGAGGGATGTGTCATTCGGTTAGAGTTGAGCTTATTCGTGTTCTGATAGGTTTTATGAGTTACCTTTTTATGCCACGAGGGGTTGTGATTCATTGGTTATATGCACACATGGCGAGGTTCAATTTGGGCCTTATAGCGAAATTTAATCGAGATGGGTATTAGGGTGTGGAATGAGTAATTGCGCATTGGTTATGTTCTTTTCGGACTGTGGTGTTGTGTTACTTGTTTCTCTATGGTTATGGTCATGTATCTTGGGTACTTGATGTCGAATTGCACGTGAGTTTTGATTTTGAGCATGGTGTCTTGAGGTACTTCATGTGGACCCGTATCTGGATGGGGTCACGCATTGTAGCTGGGTTATGTCAGGATATGATCCTTTGTGTTAGATTCGTGTGTCTTGGTTTTACTATGTAAGATGAGTTTGTAACATTGCAGTTGTGATGGTACAGGTTGAACTTGCGGGGCTGTTCTCTCATTGGAGTCATTTTCTATGTTTGAGTACATTTGAATTATTGCGTATTGGTGCACGGATTGCACGGCTGTGGCCCTGGGTGGTATTGGTGTGGCATGTTAGTAGAGTAGCTTGTATTTAATAAGATGAGGTCGTTAGACCTAGAATGGGTACTATTGGATTTGATTACGGAAGAATAATATCGGAAGTTGGCCCAGGATTTGGCTTTGGTTCTTGTCGGACGAGAGAAAGCTCCAAGACTTGTTGATCTGATGAGTGGTTATGGGTTTCTGTGTGCTTATTTCATAATCGACAGTGTACAAAGGTTTTTGAACGAGGTTTTGTTTGAAATGAGGTTTTTACTGGGTTTGTTTTGAGCAGTTATTATGGTCAGAAGTTATTGCTACAAGTACGCGAGTTATGCAGTATATCACGTGATTACATCTCGGGTTAAGGTTATGGCTTGATACAGCTTGTTCAGACTTGTACAGTGTTGATGCGAGGTTCGAGTCTTGTAGGAAATTCCGAATATTGGTAATTGGATTCCAAGGGTTACGGACTAAGGTCAAAGTAATGATCTTCAGTTATGTTGTGTTGTGGGGCCTATATGGAATAAAGTGTCGTGGGATCACCCCGGGTATGTGCATGGTAAGGTTACACGGCGGTTTGATGGCTTTGGAACAACTCTTGGCAAGTTCGTAGTGGGGGAGGATGTAAAGACCCGACCGGTCGTTTCGAGCATTTCCATTCCGTTCAGCCATTTGAAGTCTTGAGCAGCAACGTATGATGTATTATGACTTGTTTGAATCGTCGGTTTTTTTAGGTTATTCGGAATCGATTTGGAAGAATGAATTTCATTGTTGAAGCTTTAAGTTACAAGAGTTGACCCAGTTTGACTTTTGAGAATTTGACCCCGGGACGGAGTTTTGATGGTTCCATTAGGTCCGGATGATAATTTTGGACTCGGGCTTATGCCCGGATTTGCATTTGGATGTTTCTAGAAGGTTTCGACACAAATTGGCGAAAATTGGAAATTTGAAGGTTTGAAAAGTTCACAAGTTTGACCGAAAGTTGACTTTGATGATATCGGATTCGGATTTTGGTTTCGGGGATTGGAATAGCTTCGTGATGTCATTTGGGACTTGTGTGCAAAGCTTGAGTTCATTCCGAGTTGATTTGATATGTTCGGTGCGAGTTTTGGAAGTTGAAAGTTCAAAGTTCATTTAAGTTTGATTTGAGGCGTGATTCACTGTTTCAATGTTGTTATGTCTGATTTGAGGCCTCGAGTAGGTCTGTGTTATGTTATGGGACTTGTTATTATATTCGGACGGGGTCCCGAGGGGTCTGGGTGAGTTTCGGACGAGGTTCGGATCGTTTGGAGCATTTTGGCTTAGATTGCTTGTGGCAAATCTGGTGTGATCGCACCTGCAGCTAGTTTGTGCAGGTGCGATAGTCGCAGAAGCGACAAAGGAGTCGCAAGAGCGGAAGTGCTTTTGGGAGCAGGAGTCCATAGAAGCGGCGGGTGTTCCGCATCTGCGAAGGCGCAGATGCAGTGTGTTTGAGCGCATAAGCGAATGCTAGCGCAGAAGCACAGTTTGGACTCGCACCTGCGTGTGCGCAGAAGCGGAGTTTTTACCACACGTGCAAAGGCAGGCCTCCAGTGCTTCTCTACAGAAGCGTGATTTTGGTCGCCAAAGCGACGCCGCAGAAGCGGCTAATGTGTCGCAGGTGCAAAAATGCCGGACAGAATGCTATAAATCGAGGTTTTTGGTTTTGTTTATCATATTTTGTGATTGGGGGCTCGAATTGAGACGATGTTTGAAGAAAATTTCACCATACGGATTGGGGTAAGTGTTCTCTACTTGGTTTTGATTTTATTTTATGAATCTATCCTCATTTGTGGCAATTGGTTAATGAATTTCAAAGAGAAATTTGGGGGTGTTTGTCTAAACTTCATAAAGCGAATTTTCGAGTTTTGAACATCGATTTGGAGTCGGATTTGAATGAAACTAGTATGGTTAGACTCGTAATTGAATGGGTTTCTGTATTTCATCGTGTTCCGAGGCACGGGCACGAGTTTTGACTTTTGGCCGATTTTGGGCTTTTGATCAAGGATTCGACCTTTATCATTTAGAATTGTTTCCTTGGGCTTTATTTGATGTATTTGAGTTGCATCTGGCTAGTTTTGAGCCATTCGGAGGTCGGTACTCGCAGGATGGCGTTGTGGAGCATCATTTGTCTTGCTCGGTATTGGATTTGGCTTGTTCGAGGTAAGTAACACTTCAAAACTTGGTGTTGAGGGTATGAAACCCTGAATTACATGTTATGTGTTTGTTGTTGAGGCGACGCACACACTAGGTGACGGGCGTATGGGCGTGCACCGTGTGAATTGTAACTCTGTTATTTTTGTGGTAATCTGTAGTTACCTCATCTTATCTATAACCATGAAATCTCTACGTACTAGAGCTATTGAGCTGTGATCCATGTTAGAAACTGAGGTCATAATGTTTTTGAATTATTTGTTCAAATTGCAATTTTATACTCGGTCATGTTCATTCATTTCATATCATATCGCAGTCTCTGTTGCTATTTATTGACACATCATATCATCATTTCTAGGCTAGTTTCATGGCATTGCGATCCCGAGAGACTGGAGATATTGATGACTGAGTGAGGCTGAGGGCCTAATTGTAAGTGATATTATGGGATCAAGATTTATGCCGCAACATGTTATATTGATTTATGCCTGGATCTGGCTTATTATAGCGCTTGGGATGAAGGAACCCCTTCGGAGTGTGTACACACCCCAGTGAGGGCATTCTATTATATTCAAGGATGGATCTTCCCTAGGCATAGATCTTTACCGAAGAATTTATATTTGGGGATGGATCTTACTCGGGTTGTATTGGCCTTATACAGTACTGAGTGGCTGACTGTCAATTGTATATATATATATATATATATATATATATATATATATATATATATATATATATATATATATATATATATATATATATATATTTGGGATAGATCTTCCTTGGGCTGAATTGGCCATATAAAGTATTGAGTGACTGAGTGTGTCGAGTGATTGAGCATGATGAGTTAATCACTGAGATACATTTCATTTGACATGCATACTTGAGGTACATGCATAGAGAAGCATTTCTTTCTATCACTCTGGTTTTAGTGTCATTCATGATTTCACCTGCATATTGACATGTAGGCATAGAGATGTATTTTCCTCATGCCATTCGATAATGAAACATCTTATCTGTTGTTAACAGTTTTTGGAAAAAATCACAGTTTTCAAACATACTCACATATCTGGTGATTTCGGTAAAAGATTTGGGTTTTCACTGATATACTTGAAAACCATGCTTATTTTTCTGAAACTGTGAACGAGTTGAGCTTTTGATCACTGAGCTACTTCTTTTATTACTTCCATTATAATGTTATGAACTGTTGTTGGCTATTAGTGTTGGACCCCGACAAGTGTGCCAGCTTGTCACAACTTTCAACCTAAGGTTAGGTTTGTTACTTATTGAGTGCATGTGGTCGGTTGTACTCATACTACACTTCTGCACCTTGCGTGCAAATATTAGATGTTGATGTTGATGTGATCGACGGGAGCTGGATTTGAAGACGTACATGTGTTCCGGTTGTAGCTGCCTCTTGTTCATGGTAGCCTTATATTTATAAAAATCTGCTTATGTACATTTTGAATAGATGATGTATTTATTTCATACGAGCTTTGTAAATTCTAATCTTAGAAGCTCATAATTTGTACTACAAGTCTTTGGAAAATTATTTGTATAAAAGCAGTGTATTATTATTTCTTTTTTTAATAAATCTCATTAAATTGGATAGTTGCTAATTGGCTTACCTGACGGGTTGGTGTCACGACCCCAAAGTCCCTCCGTAGGATGTCGTGATGGCACCTAGTCTCTAAGACTAGGTAAGCCTATCAATGCGGAATAACTGAATATAAACTGAAATTTATTCCTTAACAGTCGAATAAATAAGAACTGCAAACTTAACAATTTCAACTCCCAAAACCCGGTAGGAATAAGTCACAAGCTTCTAAGAATTTATCCTCAATGTCTCTATACATCAGAGTCTAAAGGAAATAAGGAAGAAAACATAATAAGATAGAAGAGGACTCCGGAGTCTGCGCACGCTGGAAGATATACCTCGAAGTCTCCGCGTACGGCTAATTCACGGATGCCTTGTCTGATAGGATGTACCTGGATCTGCACAAAAAGATGTGCAAAAGCGTAATATGAGTACACCACATCGGTACGCAATAAGTGTCAAGTCTAACCTCGGTAGAGTAGTGACGAGGTCAGGTCAAGCACTACTGGATTAATAAAGGACAGGGAGAAAAGTTTAACAATATAATAATAATAATAATAATAATAATAATAATAGTAATAATAATAATAATAATAATAATAATAATAATAATAATAATAATAATAATAATAATAATAATAAAATATATCTATGTCGAATATTTCATATCTATCTTATATATACCATGAAAGTACCTAGGCTCTGATACCATTTAACAGGATCAAGTGGCGGGCGGTAATCCGCCATGCCTTCTCAATTAAATTAAAACAGAAATCACCGTTTGACCGGGAACTGGACTTGTTTCACACCTCACATCTGGCTTTTATATGCCTGGAAGGTTTCCACCAGTTAAAGATTTCTATTTTAACATATTTGAGAATTCTTAATCTAGCTAATTCAGTACCCTTATATTTAAAGACTGGCGGTAATCCGCACAATCAGTAAGGATAAGAATTGAAATATACTTGAATTTTATATATAGTTTAATGACTGTATGGAAGGTTAAAAACCTTTACTCAAGCAAGGGGTCTGTCATAATATAATACATACTTTTATTGAGCCCATGTGTCTAGCAGTTCTAACCGTGAAAGAAGATGCCCTTTTAACTCCTTTATCGGGCTGAGGTTCACGGCTGGCTAGACGGAGCCACTAAGGCAAAGCCAATAAGAGCAGTGTTATATCAGACTGTACCAACCATCTTGACACCAAGTCAAAACTCTATATATAAAACTCATTTATATTTTAATAGATGTCGTCGCTTTCATGGTGTATATAGGAGAGAAGTTAGATATTCAACATAGATATGATGTCTCTTAGCCGGACATCGTCACGGCCAGAGAGGAGAGACTAGAAGAAAAGCTAAACTAAGAAAGACAGAAGTATGTACCTTGTGGCCAAGAAGCAAGGCCCTGAAGATGAAGAACTGAAAACTTTTATTTACTTGTTCTTCTATTACAATCTACAAACTTCAAACTAACTCTTTACTTACACTTAGAGAGAGAGAGAGAGAGAGTTCTAGATAGAGGGAGTCTTCACGTCTACCTTTAAAAAATGAACGAATGACTTCTATAAATAGAAAAAGAAAAGGAATCTATAAACAGTAAGAGTGGGTCCCCGTGGGTCCCTGTAACAGTGTTTCTACTGTTGAAACAGTGTATTTACTGTTGATAAACAGTGTATCTACTGTTCGAGTGGGTCCGGCGGCTTCACTGTGCTGTGGGTCCGGCGGCTTCACTGTTTGAGTGGGGTCCAGCTGTTTCACTGTGCTGGTTTCTTTTCCGCCTTTTTCAATTTGCGGATGAGTTCTTCTGCATCTTGTAAGTCTTCTTCAGATAGTATCCTTTCTGCTTCAATGGGCTGAGAATCTTCAGCAATATCATCGTTGCTTGTTTCACTTTGCATTGACGTATCTGACTTTTCATATTGATTAATGGAAGACAGTAAATTTCTTTTAACCTCTTCCAAGTAACTGTTAATCATTTCTGTTTTATCTCCTTCTTGAAAGGAGATCCTTCTGGCAATATGCCTCACTGAACTGTCATCAATTACCTCTTTCTGAGGTTTACTGGAATATTCTTGGATCTTCATCTCGATTGAATCCAAGAGCTCTTGACCATATAAGGTTTTTGTTTTGGGATCCTTCTTCATTAACTTGTCCCAAAAATTGTTGTAAAAAGTCCTATATAAGCAAGGGACTTGTTCTTCAGTGAATCCGACTTCCGGATTCCATTTGTGTATCCAAGGGATAGAAAATTCCAGAAAGAAATATATTTGATTAATTTTTTCTGGGTAGCAGATATGATCTGCGTGATATAGATCGTTAATAAAAGGAGAAATTTTTACCCATTCTTTGTATAACATGAGAAATGGATCTGGTAAAATCTTTATTGTTGGACCGTGGTATGACCACCAGTTTAGAAACCAATTAGGAACAGTTGTTGCAAATATCTTTGCACATACTTTTATAAACCAAGTATGTTTATGTCTATCATTATTGTAGTATAATACTTTATCAAAAGCTTGGATATAATCACAATAAGTAAAATTCATTTTCACTTTGTTAAGGCTTATCTGCCTTTCTTTCATTGTGGATATACCCCAGTCTTTAACAGATATTATTTGTTTAATTATAATTTTCGAGAAGTTATAAACGTTCTCGTCTGTACTATACCCAGAAAAGTGCTGAAAATCTGCACTTCCAGTACTGGTTAGTATCGTTTCATAGTAGGAACGGGTTTTGTATGACTCACCCGGATAATATAACCCATTTATCAAATACCTTTGAAATATCTTCCACGGTTCTTCTTTTCTCTGAATGTCAGAGTTTTCTAAGAGAAATATCATTTCTCTTTTTGGCACTTTCTCGTATGACTTGATATCATCATTGTCATCTTTAGTAATGGAAGCAAAAGTATCACTTTGCTTAACAGAAGTATCTTTCTGTTTTTGAGCAGTCAAATATACCTGCAAATGTGCGTATAACGGACTATCTTCTGGAATATCTTCCAGATGGACGGATGGTCCAATCGATGATTCTTCTCTGAGAGATATCCTCTCATTGACTAAACTTCTTCTTCCCATTTGTATAACTGGGGAGTTTGATGAGGATCCGTATGACGATCCCGAAGGCGATAACCTTCCTTTGGACTGTGGGGATGATCTTCCCCAACCTCTACCTCTTCCCCTACCCCAGGGGGTTCCATCCTGTAAATATTCACGAGATAAGAAATCTGGCAGAGAATTATCAATTCCCTTTTTATATTGTATTTCAAAATCAAAAGGGGCTAATTGAGCCTGCCATCTTGCAAATATCATTTTCGAGGCATCATGTTTAAAATCTTTGTTAAACATATATTTAACAGATTGTGCGTCAGTTTTTATCAAAAACTTTTGATTGTATAAATCGTCCTGAAATTTTAAAACACATTTTACTATGGTTAACATTTCATGTGCCACAGTAGCGTATTTTCTCTGGGCTTCAGACCATTTACCAGAGTAAAATCTAATCAGATATTCATGTTTATCGTTGGGATTAATTTGTTTTAAAATCCCTCCATAACCAATGTTAGACGCATCAGTCTCTATAATTTTTTGCCATGCAGGATTAGCAAGGGTTAAGCAAGGTAAAGATTTAACACGTTGCTTAATATTTTTTACTAAAGTAGTGTGACTATCAGTCCAAGGGTTTTTATAATTCTTTTTTAGCCTATCATATAAGGGGGCTAAATCACGTGACAGATCTTTATAAAAAGGTAAAATATAATTTAAACTTCCCAAAAATCTTTGTAACTGAGTTCTATCAGTAATAATATCGGGAAATTTAGAGGCAAAATCAATCGATCGTTGAATAGGAGTAATCTTTCCTTGACTAATATAATGTCCTAGGAATCGAATATTAGTTTGAAATAAACTCATTTTTTGTTTTGAGATTACCAAACCATTTTGTATAACAATTCTTTTAAAAATATCTAAATGCTTAATATGTATTTCAAGTGTTTTGGAAAATACCAAAATGTCATCGATATATACAATGTCGAAATCTAGATAAGGGTTGAAAATATCATTCATAATTTTTTGAAATTCTGAAGGGGCATTTTTCAAACCAAAAGGCATAACATTCCATTCATATTGCCCAAATGGAACATTAAAAGCAGTTCTATAAGTATGCTCTTTAAATATTTGAATTTGCCAATAACCAGATTTTAAATCAAATTTTGAAAATATATTGGCATCATATAATCTAGATAATAAATCTCTTTTGTTAGGAATAGGATACCTAACCCATTTTAAATATTTATTCAAGGGCTTATAATTTATGACTAATCTAGGAACACCACGTTCCTTTTCAGCTGCGTTATTAACATAGAAAGCTGTACAAGATCAAGGAGATTTTGAGGGTTTTATCAAACCCTTTGATAGCAAACTATCTATCTCTTTTTTGCAAAATTCTACCAATTCTGCATTCATTTGACAAGGTCGAGATTTAGTAGGAATATCATCCTCAGTGAAATTATCTTCATAAGGAAGAGTGACAATATGCTTTTTTCGATTCCAAAAAGCACTAGGATGCTCAGCACAAATTTCATAAAACTCTTGGAAAATATTATTTAAATCATCTTTACTATAAGTATCGAAAAACCAAGTTTTAAACTGGTTCTATTTATCAGTGAACAGTTCTTTTTGAATATAACCTCTAGCTTGTGACCCATGACTAAAATCAATTTGGTGTGGAATCATTAAGTATCATTGGGGTCAAAATCCATCTCGGACGCATAAGGAATATCCTTATCAGAAATATTATCATTATCCTGATATTTGTCTTGGGGTTAATCTTAACCCTTTCAACAGGTTTATCACCTACTTTGGTAGAAATTGTGTGTAGAGATGCAGCACGATTTCTAGCTGGTCCATAGACTTGTTCAACAGGAGAAATGTGTTGAATATCAGGCAACAGTCTACGACTAGTAAAGGAATGCCTGTTATAACTAGAACTAATAGTAGGCAACAGTCTATTATTAGAAAATGACTGTCTACTATAAGTGGAACTATTATCGTCAAACTGAATGCAAATCCTACCATCCGGATTTTGAGTAATATGAGAATACTCAGTATTACTAACTGCATCGGTTATCTGACTGGGGGATATAACCGAATCCAAAGTCCATGTGGTTGGAAAATTAATTTCTTCCCACTTAATAGGTCTCCTCCTGGTGACCTTAGACTTTGCAAAATTCGTTTCCACTAGAATAGTCTGATCAGATGTATCATATAATTTACATCTGGGGTTTAACGTAGATAGTAATTTAAAATAAATTCTATACGATAAACATATCAGTTCAGAACCAGGCGCATAATTATAACCATGCGTTTTCACATTTAATGTTAATGCATCAAGTATATTAACATCAGATAAAGATAATTGCAAATTGGGTTGAGTATTAAAATATACTGGGCCATAGGCGACAGTAGATTCAATAGAACCCATCAGAGACTGTCTAAAATTCAAATTTCTGGCATCTCTGAGAGCAGCCAAAAATGTTTCTGGTAACCCTTTAAGGGTTAAAGGCTTAAAAGCAATTTGAACCATACCAATATGTAAATAATTATACTGGTATTTATAAACATCTACATCATGCTTGTTTAACAAACGAATAGTCTGTTCAGACGAATTTAAAGCTAAAGATTGCTCAGTTGTTTTAACAAGTTGTTTAGAAGAGGTAGATTTTTGAAATTTTTGAACAAGTTGTTTTAACAGTTGTTTTCAAAATGGTATCAGAGCCTAGGTACTTTCATGGTATATATAAAATAGATATGAAATATTCGACATAGATATGTTTCTGAAATATGGATTTAGGAGAAACTAGTATGAAAAATACTAGATTGGAAGAGGTAGATATACCTCAAAACCTTGATTTGTTAAACAAATGGACTATTCCTAAAGTCCCTATTAGAACAATCTATGATTATGGATGGTTTGATAAACTCTCTTCTAAACAACTTGTTAAAACAACTGAGCAATTTTTAGCTTTAAATTCGTCTGAACAGACTATTCGTTTGTTAAACAAGCATGATGTAGATGTTTATAAATACCAGTATAATTATTTACATATTGGTATGGTTCAAATTGCTTTTAAGCCTTTAACCCTTAAAGGGTTACCAGAAACATTTTTGGCTGCTCTCAGAGATGCCAGAAATTTGAATTTTAGACAGTCTCTGATGGGTTCTATTGAATCTACTATCGCCTATGGCCCAGTATATTTTAATACTCAACCCAATTTTTAAATCATCGAAAGAAGAATCTCTTGCTGGAGTTGCATTTTTGTTCAACAAACAGTTATTAACCTCTAGTAAAGAATAAGGTAGAGAATATTCAAATTCTTTTTCAAAAGGTTTTGAAGAACTAGAACTTGAATTAGAACTTGAACTAGCAGCCAAATTAATAATTTTTTCACGAAGTTTTTCATCAGTAACTTCTTTCAAAAGTTCTATCACATTATCAGATGTAATAGTTTTCATGTTTAGATCTTCAAATTGTGATTGTAATTTATAAAATTCATCATCACAAGTACATGTATCATCTTTACAAGTTGTACAAGTATTATCAATATTTTTATCACTATCAGATAAATCAAGCAAGTCAATTTCAGCTTCGGATTCTGATTCAGAATAATAATCGTATTCTGATCCAGAAGTGTATAACAAACCATAAACCTTATCACGTAGTTCATCGTCTAGTCCTAAGGTTTTCAGCTTTTGAAGCTTACAATTTGGAGCTATATGGCCAAATTTACCACACTTATAACACTTAATGTCAGCAAGGTCTCGCTTAGATCTATTTTTGGTAAATCTAGTAGATTTGCGATGTGCTTTCTTGGCTTCTCGTTCTTCTTTGGATCTATATCTAGATCTCTTTCTCCTATAAGGACTGTCTTGGTTGGGGTATCTATGATACTTATGTTTCTTCTTCTTATGAGTAGAAGTCTCGGGTAAACCGAATTGGGTGCAAAAGTCCCCTAACTGGTTTCTTTCCTTAAGCTTATCCATCTTAAGCTGTCTAGACAATCTTAATTCATTGCACAGGTTTAACCCTTCCTGTGTGCAAATTCCTATTAATTTACCATAGGTATAGTCTGCGTAAGGAATTTCTCCATAACTACCTCTTAAAACCTTTCTAACTCTTTCGGCAAATAAAGAGGGAAGGAAGGCCATCTATGAACTTAGCTTTCCAATGTTCAAACTTATTTTCTGGTAGTTCCATCACTCTACTCATAAATGTGTCTTTATACCACCTAAACTCACTTAAAGTCTTACATCTAAGGCTATTAAGGAGGGTACGGACAGTCTCATTTTGGTTGGTAAATCTACCATTGAAGTGTTCTAATATAGTAAGAATAAGAGTGTAAACAGCATCTTCTCTATTTGCTACTAGAGCCATGCCTAAGTTATCAATTCCATCCTCAGTGGCTTTGGCATTAATAACCATTGCCCTTTCATCGACACTCAAATAATTGTCCCACCAGCCACGAAGTTGGCCAGTAAAACCTGCACAATCATTCTGCAAATATTCCTATCTGTATTCTTCACACTTTTACAGATAGTTGCATACATAAGCATTCTATGTACTAGAATAGTTAACTGCCTATCAGTCAAACCATCAAGGTTCCATTCGTAAATTTCGGAACCACTGTAAGACGTATTAGTCTGATTCCAATCACGTTCCTCTATTAAAACATCTTGAGGAGTAGGACGATTGTAATAATAAGTCTGCATTCTAGGTTTATCAGCATAACTGCTATCTGCAAACTTACTATTCTTTTTGGGGTAAGTTCTGAGTTTATTAAATTCTAACAAAACATCCTTTTTATAGTCAAAAGTAGAATCTAATTTATCAGCAAAATCATTTGATAAATCAATGGGTTTGATATTCAAACCGGATAACTTTTTATCAAGAAGTTCTTCTAAGTCACCAAAAGATTTAAATTTAAAATCCTGAATATCAGGGGGTCTTTGAATATGAGTAAGAACAATTTGAGGTTCTGATTTGCTTCCTGAAGAAGAGGTAATATCAGTCAAAGTCTTTTTAGTATTCATATCCTTAATCAAGACTGTTAAATCATCAAGTTTTTTATTAAGAAAACTAACGTTTTCTCCCAAAACTTTAACATATAAACTCAAATAATTATTTTGAGAAATTAGTTTATTAATTTCTGTGATGCTGACTGCGGCAACATCTTCATCAATAAATTTTTGAAATACAGTAAAAGTAATACCTGTATTATTAGGTAAAACAAAAGATGATTGAGGAGGGTAAATGGCTTTAGTAATATTGCCATTCCCGTCTTTATAAGATCTTTCTAAAACTTTTATAAAAAGTGGTAAATATGTGGTTATAAACCAAGGAACAAAATACATAATTTGATTATGTAAAGCACAATATGGATTTTGAATTTGAATTATCTATTTCATATCTTACCTGTAATTTTCGAGAAGTTATAAACGTTCTCGTCTGTACTATACCCAGAAAAGTGCTGAAAATCTGCACTTCCAGTACTGGTTAGTATCATTTCATAGTAGGAACGGGTTTTGTATGACTCACCCGGATAATATAACCCATTTATCAAATACCTTTGGAATATCTTCCACGGTTCTTCTTTTCTCTGAATGTCAGAGTTTTCTAAGAGAAATATCATTTCTCTTTTTGGCACTTTCTCGTATGACTTGATATCATCATTGTCATCTTTAGTAATGGAAGCAAAAGTATCACTTTGCTTAACAGAAGTATGTTTCTGTTTTTGAGCAGTCAAATATGCCTGCAAATGTGCGTATAACGGACTATCTTCTGGAATGTCTTCCAGATGGACGGATGTTCCAATCGATGATTCTTCTCTGAGAGATATCCTCTCATTGACTAAACTTCTTCTTCCCATTTGTATAACTGGGGAGTTTGATGAGGATCCGTATGACGATCCCGAAGGCGATAACCTTCCTTTGGACTGTGGGGATGATCTTCCCCAACCTCTACCTCTTCCCCTACCCCAGGGGAGTTCCATCCTGTAAATATTCACGAGATAAGAAATCTGGCAGAGAATTATCAATTCCCTTTTTATATTGTATTTCAAAATCAAAAGGGGCTAATTGAGCCTGCCATCTTGCAAATATCATTTTCGAGGCATCATGTTTAAAATCTTTGTTAAACATATATTTAACAGATTGTGCGTCAGTTTTTATCAAAAACTTTTGATTGTGTAAATCGTCCTGAAATTTTAAAACACATTTTACTATGGTTAACATTTCATGTGCCACAGTAGCGTATTTTCTCTGGGCTTCAGACCATTTACCAGAGTAAAATCTAATCAGATATTCATGTTTATCGTTGGGATTAATTTGTTTTAAAATCCCTCCATAACCAATGTTAGACGCATCAGTCTCTATAATTTTTTGCCATGCAGGATTAGCAAGGGTTAAGCAAGGTAAAGATTTAACACGTTGCTTAATATTTTTTACTAAAGTAGTGTGACTATCAGTCCAAGGGTTTTTATAATTCTTTTTTAGCCTATCATATAAGGGGGCTAAATCACGTGACAGATCTTTATAAAAAGGTGAAATATAATTTAAACTTCCCAAAAATCTTTGTAACTGAGTTCTATCAGTAATAATATCGGGAAATTTAGAGGCAAAATCAATCGATCTTTGAATAGGAGTAATCTTTCCTTGACTAATATAATGTCCTAGGAATCGAATATTAGTTTGAAATAAACTCATTTTTTGTTTTGAGATTACCAAACCATTTTGTATAACAATTCTTTTAAAAATATCTAAATGCTTAATATGCATTTCAAGTGTTTTGGAAAATACCAAAATGTCATCGATATATACAATGACGAAATCTAGATAAGGGTTGAAAATATCATTCATAATTTTTTGAAATTCTGAAGGGGCATTTTTCAAACCAAAAGGCATAACATTCCATTCATATTGCCCAAATGGAACATTAAAAGCAGTTTTATAAGTATGCTCTTTAAATATTTGAATTTTCCAATAACCAGATTTTAAATCAAATTTTGAAAATATATTGGCATCATATAATCTAGATAATAAATCTCTTTTGTTAGGAATAGGATACCTAACCCATTTTAAATATTTATTCAAGGGCTTATAATTTATGACTAATCTAGGAACACCACGTTCCTTTTCAGCTGCGTTATTAACATAGAAAGCTGTACAAGACCAATGAGATTTTGAGGGTTTTATCAAACCACAACCACATGGACTCTTATATGTTAAAGTTTTGGGAGAAAACGTTAGTTTTCTTAATAAAAAACTTGATGATTTAATAGTCTTGATTAAGGATATGAATACTAAAAAGACTTTGACTGATATTACCTCTTCTTCAGGAAGCAAATCAGAACCTCAAATTGTTCTTACTCATATTCAAAGACCCCCTGATATTCAGGATTTTAAATTTAAATCTTTTGGTGACTTAGAAGAACTTCTTGATAAAAAGTAATCCGGTTTGAATATCAAACCCATTGATTTATCAAATGATTTTGCTGATAAATTAGATTCTACTTTTGACTATAAAAAGGATGTTTTGTCAGAATTTAATAAACTCAGAACTTACCCCAAAAAGAATAGTAAGTTTGCAGATAGCAGTTATGCTAAAAGGATACTATCTGAAGAAGACTTACAAGATGCAGAAGAACTCATCCGCAAATTGAAAAAGGCGGAAAATAAACCAGCACAGTGAAATAGCTGGACCCCACTCAAACAGTGAAGCCGCCGGACCCACAGCACAGTGAAGCCGTCGGACCCACTCGAACAGTAGATACACTGTTCATCAACAGTAAATACACTATTTCAACAGTAGAAACACTGTTACAGGGACCCACGGGGACCCACTCTTACTATTTATAGATTCCTTTTCTTTTTCTATTTATAGAAGTCATTCGTTCATTTTTTAGAGGTAGACGTGAAGACTCCCTCTCTCTAGAACTCTCTCTCTCTCTCTCTCTCTCTAAGTGTAAGTAAAGAGTTAGTTTGAAGTTTGTAGATTGTAATAGAAGAACAAATAAATAAAAGTTTTCAGTTCTTCATCTTCAGGGCCTTGCTTCTTGGCCACAAGGTACATACTTCTGTCTTTCTTAGTTTAGATTTTCTTCTAGTCTCTCCTCTCTGGCCGTGACGATGTCCGGCTAAGAGACTTCATATCTATGTTGAGTATCTAACTTCTCTCCTATATACACTATGAAAGCGACGGCATCTATTAAAATATAAATGAGTTTTATATATAGAGTTTTGACTTGGTGTCAAGATGGTTGGTACAGTCTGATATAACACTACTCTTATTGGCTTTGCCTTAGTGGCTCCGTCTAGCCAGCCGTGAACCTCAGCCCGATAAAGGAGTTAAAAGGGCATCTTCTTTCACGGTTAGAACTGCTAGACACATGGGCTCAATAAAAGTATGTATTATATTATGACAGACCCCTTGCTTGAGTAAAGGTTTTTAACCTTCCATACAGTCATTAAACTATATATAAAATTCAAGTATATTTCAATTCTTATCCTTACTGATTGTGCGGATTACCGCCAGTCTTTAAATATAAGGGTACTGAATTAGCTAGATTAAGAATTCTCAAATATGTTAAAATAGAAATCTTTAACTGGTGGAAACCTTCCAGGCATATAAAAGCCAGATGTGAGGTGTGAAACAAGTCCAGTTCCCGGTCAAACGGTGATTTCTGTTTTAATTTACTTGAGAAGGCATGGCAGATTACCGCCCGCCACTTGATCCTGTTAATGGTATAAAACCCTTTGATAGCAAACAATTTATCTCTTTTTTGCAAAATTCTACCAATTCTGCATTCATTTGACAAGGTCGAGATTTAGTAGGAATATCATCCTCAGTGAAATTATCTTCATAAGGAAGAGTGACAATATGCTTTTTTCGATTCCAAAAAGCACTAGGATGCTCAGCACAAATATCAATAGCAATCTGCTCGGAAATCAATTTGATTTTTTCCTGTACTTTAGTAGAATTTAAAGTATCAAATATATTCATACTAAATAATTCCAATTGCAAAGAATCAACATGTTTTTGCTTCATATCAATTAAAGCATTAATATCTCTAGTTACCGGATCTGTAATAAAAGTATAACTAATTTCTTTATCCTTATAAGTAGCAGTAAAACCTTTTGAGTCTATGCTAGTAAAAGGATAAACAGCGTTAATAAACGGTGTTCCAAGTATAATTGGAGGGTATAACTGATTTTTTACCAAGAAAAAGAAGTGAGGAATACAGACTTTATTCTGACAAATAACCGTATTAGGAAGTTTATACTTTATATCTAAAGCATGTCCGGATGCAGATCTAACCATATGAGTAGTTTTTTAAAAATATTTCGTAGGTACTAAACCTTCTTGAATGCAGCTAACATCTGCTCCACTATCAATCATGGCAATGTTTGTAATTGAAAAACTATTATCAATGAGAATAGTACATTTAATATACCATTTATGAGCAGTAATAATTTGCATCCTTCCTAGAAACATATCATGTTTAGGATTAAAACTAATAGGTTTTTCTTCAATATCATTTTTAAAAATACCTTTGTTTTTATCATTAGATTCTTCAGTTGGAGAATTGGTTTTCTCAATCTGAGTAATCCTATGATCACAAATCATTTGATTTTGTTTGAGAGATTTAATCTCTCGTTTCAAGTTTTCAACTTCAATTTTTAAATCATCGAAAGAAGAATCTCTTGCTGGAGTTGCATTTTTGTTCAACAAACGGTTATTAACCTCTAGTAAAGAATAAGGTGGAGAATATTCAAATTCTTTTTCAAAAGGTTTTGAAGAACTAGAACTTGAATTAGAACTTGAACTAGCAGCCAAATTAATAATTTTTTCACGAAGTTTTTCATCAGTAACTTCTTTCAAAAGTTCTATCACATTATCAGATGTAATAGTTTTCATGTTTAGATCTTCAAATTGTGATTGTAATTTATAAAATTCATCATCACAAGTACATGTATCATCTTTACAAGTTGTACAAGTATTATCAATATTTTTATCACTATCAGATAAATCAAGCAAGTCAATTTCAGCTTCGAATTCTGATTCAGAATAATAATCGTATTCTGATCCAGAAGTGTATAACAAACCATAAACCTTATCACGTAGTTCATCGTCTAGTCCTAAGGTTTTCAGCTTTTGAAGCTTACAATTTGGAGCTATATGGCCAAATTTACCACACTTATAACACTTAATGTCAGCAAGGTCTCGCTTAGATCTATTTTTGGTAAATCTAGTAGACTTGCGATGTGCTTTCTTGGCTTCTCGTTCTTCTTTGGATCTATATCTAGATCTCTTTCTCCTATAAGGACTGTCTTGGTTGGGGTATCTATGATACTTATGTTTCTTCTTCTTATGAGTAGAAGTCTTAGGTAAACCGAATTGGGTGCAAAAGTCCCCTAACTGGTTTCTTTCCTTAAGCTTATCCATCTTAAGCTGTCTAGACAATCTTAATTCATTGCACAGGTTTAACCCTTCCTGTGTGCAAATTCCTATTAATTTACCATAGGTATAATCTGCGTAAGGAATTTTTCCATAACTACCTCTTAAAACCTTTCTAACTCTTTCGGCAAATAAAGAGGGAAGGCCATCTATGAACTTAGCTTTCCAATGTTCAAACTTATTTTCTGGTAGTTCCATCACTCTACTCATAAAGGTGTCTTTCATATTGATTAATGGAAGACAGTAAATTTCTTTTAATCTCTTCCAAGTAACTGTTAATCATTTATGTTTTATCTCCTTCTTGAAAGGAGATCCTTCTGGCAATATGCCTCACTGAACTGTCATCAATTACCTCTTTCTGAGGTTTACTGGAATATTCTTGGATCTTCATCTCGATTGAATCCAAGAGCTCTTGACCATATAAGGTTTTTGTTTTGGGATCCTTCTTCATTAACTTGTCCCAAAAATTGTTGTAAAAAGTCCTATATAAGCAGGGGACTTGTTCTTCAGTGAATCCGACTTCCGGATTCCATTTGTGTATCCAAGGGATAGAAAATTCCAGAAAGAAATATATTTGATTAATTTTTTCTGGGTAGCAGATATGATCTGCGTGATATAGATCGTTAATAAAAGGAGAAATTTTTACCCATTCTTTGTATAACAAGAGAAATGGATCTGGTAAAATCTTTATTGTTGGACCGTGGTATGACCACCAGTTTAGAAACCAATTAGGAACAGTTGTTGCAAATATCTTTGCACATACTTTTATAAACCAAGTATGTTTATGTCTATCATTATTGTAGTATAATACTTTATCAAAAGCTTGGATATAATCCCAATAAGTAAAATTCATTTTCACTTTGTTAAGGCTTAACTGCCTTTCTTTCATTGTGGATATACCCCAGTCTTCAACAGATATTATCTGTTTAATATAATTTTCGAGGTAGACATGAAGACTCCCTCTCTCTAGAACTCTCTCTCTCTCTCTCTCTAAGTGTAAGTAAAGAGTTAGTTTGAAGTTTGTAAATCCAAAGTCCATGTGGTTGGAAAATTAATTTCTTCCCACTTAATAGGTCTCCTCGTGGTGACCTTAGACTTTGCAAAATTCGTTTTCACTAGAATAGTCTGATCAGATGTATCATATAATTTACATCTGGGGTTTAACGTAGATAGTAATTTAAAATAAATTCTATACGATAAACATATCAGTTCAGAACCAGGCGCATAATTATAACCATGCGTTTTCACATTTAATGTTAATGCATCAAGTATATTAACATCAGATAAAGATAATTGCAAATTGGGTTGAGTATTAAAATATACTGGGCCATAGGCGACAGTAGATTCAATAGAACCCATCAGAGACTGTCTAAAATTCAAATTTCTGGCATCTCTGAGAGCAGCCAAAAATGTCTCTGGTAACCCTTTAAGGGTTAAAGGCTTAAAAGCAATTTGAACCATACCAATATGCAAATAATTATACTGGTGTTTATAAACATCTACATCATGCTTGTTTAACAAACGAATAGTCTGTTCAAACGAATTTAAAGCTAAAGATTGCTCAGTTGTTTGAACAAGTTGTTTAGAAGAGGTAGATTTTTGAAATTTTTGAACAAGTTGTTTTAACAGTTGTTTTCAAAATGGTATCAGAGCCTAGGTACTTTCATGGTATATATAAAATAGATATGAAATATTCGACATAGATATGTTTCTGAAATATGGATTTAGGAGAAACTAGTATGAAAAATACTAGATTGGAAGAGGTAGATATACCTCAAAACCTTGATTTGTTAAACAAATGGACTATTCCTAAAGTCCCTATTAGAACAATCTATGATTATGGATGGTTTGATAAACTCTCTTCTAAACAACTTGTTAAAACAACTGAGCAATTTTTAGCTTTAAATTCGTCTGAACAGACTATTCGTTTGTTAAACAAGCATGATGTAGATGTTTATAAATACCAGTATAATTATTTACATATTGGTATGGTTCAAATTGCTTTTAAGCCTTTAACCCTTAAAGGGTTACCAGAAACATTTTTGGTTGCTCTCAGAGATGCCAGAAATTTAAATTTTAGATAGTCTCTGATGGGTTCTATTGAATCTACTATCGCCTATGGCCCAGTATATTTTAATACTCAACCCAATTTGCAATTATCTTTATCTGATGTTAATATACTTGATGCATTAACATTAAATGTGAAAACGCATGGTTATAATTATGCGCCTGGTTCTGAACTGATATGTTTATCGTATAGAATTTATTTTAAATTACTATCTACGTTAAACCCCAGATGTAAATTATATGATACATCTGATCAGACTATTCTAGTGGAAACGAATTTTGCAAAGTCTAAGGTCACCACGAGGAGACCTATTAAGTGGGAAGAAATTAATTTTCCAACCACATGGACTTTGGATTCGGTTATATCCCCCAGTCAGATAACTGATGCTGTTAGTAATACTGAGTATTCTCATATTACTCAAAATTCGGATGGTAGGATTTGCATTCAGTTTGACGATAATAGTTCCACTTATAGTAGACAGTCATTTTCTAATAATAGACTGTTGCCTACTATTAGTTCTAGTTATAACAGGCATTCCTTTACTAGTCGTAGACTGTTGCCTGATATTCAACACATTTCTCCTGTTGAACCAGTCTATGGACCAGCTAGAAATCGTGCTGCATCTCTACACACAATTTCTACCAAAGTAGGTGATAAACCTGTTGAAAGGGTTAAGATTAACCCCAAGACAAATATTGTTCAGGATAATGATAATATTTCTGATAAGGATATTCCTTCTGCGTCCGAGATGGATTTTGACTCCAATGATACTTAATGATACCATTAACAGGATCAAGTGGCGGGCGGTAATCCGCTATGCCTTCTCAATTAAATTAAAACAGAAATCACCGTTTGACCGGGAACTGGACTTGTTTCACACCTCACATCTGGCTTTTATATGCCTGGAAGGTTTCCACCAGTTAAAGATTTCTATTTTAACATATTTGAGAATTCTTAATCTAGCTAATTCAGTACCCTTATATTTAAAGACTGGCGGTAATCCGCACAATCAGTAAGGATAAGAATTGAAATATACTTGAATTATATTTATAGTTTAATAACTGTATGGAAGGTTAAAAACCTTTACTCAAGCAAGGGGTCTGTCATAATATAATACATACTTTTATTGAGCCCATGTGTCTAGCAGTTCTAACCGTGAAAGAAGATGCCCTTTTAACTCCTTTATCGGGCTGAGGTTCACGGCTGGCTAGACGGAGCCACTAAGGCAAAGCCAATAAGAGCAGTGTTATATCAGACTGTACCAACCATCTTGACACCAAGTCAAAACTCTATATATAAAACTCATTTATATTTTAATAGATGTCGTCGCTTTCATGGTATATATAGGAGAGAAGTTAGATATTCAACATAGATATGATGTCTCTTAGCCGGACATCGTCACGGCCAGAGAGGAGAGACTAGAAGAAAAGCTAAACTAAGAAAGACAGAAGTATGTACCTTGTGGCCAAGAAGCAAGGCCCTGAAGATGAAGAACTGAAAACTTTTATTTACTTGTTCTTCTATTACAATCTACAAACTTCAAACTAACTCTTTACTTACACTTAGAGAGAGAGAGAGAGAGTTCTAGAGAGAGGGAGTCTTCACGTCTACCTCTAAAAAATGAACGAATGACTTCTATAAATAGAAAAAGAAAAAGAATCTATAAACAGTAAGAGTGGGTCCCCGTGGGTCCCTGTAACAGTGTTTCTACTGTTGAAACAGTGTATTTACTGTTGATGAACAGTGTATCTACTGTTCGAGTGGGTCCGGCGGCTTCACTGTGCTGTGGGTCCGGCGGCTTCACTGTTTGAGTGGGGTCCAGCTGTTTCACTGTGCTGGTTTCTTTTCCGCCTTTTTTAATTTGCGGATGAGTTCTTCTGCATCTTGTAAGTCTTCTTCAGATAGTATCCTTTCTCCTTCAATGGGCTGAGAATCTTCAGCAATATCATCATTGCTTGTTTCACTTTGCATTGACGTATCTGACTTTTCATATTGATTAATGGAAGACAGTAAATTTCTTTTAACCTCTTCGAAGTAACTGTTAATCATTTCTGTTTTATCTCCTTCTTGAAAGGAGATCCTTCTGGCAATATGCCTCACTGAACTGTCATCAATTACCTCTTTCTGAGGTTTACTGGAATATTCTTGGATCTTCATCTCGATTGAATCCAAGAGCTCTTGACCATATAAGGTTTTTGTTTTGGGATCCTTCTTCATTAACTTGTCCCAAAAATTGTTGTAAAAAGTCCTATATAAGCAGGGGACTTGTTCTTCAGTGAATCCGACTTCCGGATTCCATTTGTGTATCCAAGGGATAGAAAATTCCAGAAAGAAATATATTTGATTAATTTTTTCTGGGTAGCAGATATGATCTGCGTGATATAGATCGTTAATAAAAGGAGAAATTTTTACCCATTCTTTGTATAACATGAGAAATGGATCTGGTAAAATCTTTATTGTTGGACCGTGGTATGACCACCAGTTTAGAAACCAATTAGGAACAGTTGTTGCAAATATCTTTGCACATACTTTTATAAACCAAGTATGTTTATGTCTATCATTATTGTAGTATAATACTTTATCAAAAGCTCGAATATAATCCCAATAAGTAAAATTCATTTTCACTTTGTTAAGGCTTATCTGCCTTTCTTTCATTGTGGATATACCCCAGTCTTCAACATATATTATCTGTTTAATTATAATTTTCGAGAAGTTATAAACGATCTCGTCTGTACTATACCCAGAAAAGTGTTGAAAATCTGCACTTCCAGTACTGGTTAGTATCGTTTCATAGTAGGAACGGGTTTTGTATGACTCACCCGGATAATATAACCCATTTATCAAATACCTTTGGAATATCTTCCACGGTTCTTCTTTTCTCTGAATGTCAGAGTTTTCTAAGAGAAATATCATTTCTCTTTTTGGCACTTTCTCGTATGACTTGATATCATCATTGTCATCTTTAGTAATGGAAGCAAAAGTATCACTTTGCTTAACAGAAGTATCTTTCTGTTTTTGAGCAATCAAATATGCCTGCAAATGTGCGTATAACGGACTATCTTCTGGAATATCTTCCAGATGGACGGATGGTCCAATCGATGATTCTTCTCTGAGAGATATCCTCTCATTGACTAAACTTCTTCTTCCCAATTGTATAACTAGGGAGTTTGATGAGGATCCGTATGACGATCCCGAAGGCGATAACCTTCCTTTGGACTGTGGGGATGATCTTCCCCAACCTCTACCTCTTCCCCTACCCCAGGGGGGTTCCATCCTGTAAATATTCACGAGATAAGAAATCTGGCAGAGAATTATCAATTCCCTTTTTATATTGTATTTCAAAATCAAAAGGGGCTAATTGAGCTTGCCATCTTGCAAATATCATTTTTGAGGCATCATGTTTAAAATCTTTGTTAAACATATATTTAACAGATTGTGCGTCAGTTTTTATCAAAAACTTTTGATTGTATAAATCGTCCTGAAATTTTAAAACACATTTTACTATGGTTAACATTTCATGTGCCACAGTAGCGTATTTTCTCTGGGCTTCAGACCATTTACCAGAGTAAAATCTAATCAGATATTCATGTTTATCGTTGGGATTAATTTGTTTTAAAATCCCTCCATAACCAATGTTAGACGCATCCATCTCTGTAATATTTTGCCATGCAGGATTAGCAAGGGTTAAGCAAGGTAAAGATTTAACACGTTGCTTAATATTTTTTACTAAAGTAGTGTGACTATCAGTCCAAGGGTTTTTATAATTCTTTTTTAGCCTATCATATAAGGGGCTAAATCACGTGACAGATCTTTATGAAAAGGTGAAATATAATTTAAACTTCCCAAAAATCTTTGTAACTGAGTTCTATCAGTAATAATATCGGAAAATTTAGAGGCAAAATCAATCGATCGTTGAATAGGAGTAATCTTTCCTTGACTAATATAATGTCCCAGGAATCGAATATTAGTTTGAAATAAACTCATTTTTTGTTTTGAGATTACCAAACCATTTTGTATAACAATTCTTTTAAAAATATCTAAATGCTTAATATGCATTTCAAGTGTTTTGGAAAATACCAAAATGTCATCGATATATACAATGACGAAATCTAGATAAGGGTTGAAAATATCATTCATAATTTTTTGAAATTCTGAAGGGGCATTTTTCAAACCAAAAGGCATAACATTCCATTCATATTGCCCAAATGGAACATTAAAAGCAGTTCTATAAGTATGCTCTTTAAATATTTGAATTTTCCAATAACCAGATTTTAAATCAAATTTTAAAAATATATTGGCATCATATAATCTAGATAATAAATCTCTTTTGTTAGGAATAGGATACCTAACCCATTTTAAATATTTATTCAAGGGCTTATAATTTATGACTAATCTAGGAACACCACGTTCCTTTTCAGCTGCGTTATTAACATAGAAAGCTGTACAAGACCAAGGAGATTTTGAGGGTTTTATCAAACCCTTTGATAGCAAACTATCTATCTCTTTTTTGCAAAATTCTACCAATTCTGCATTCATTTGACAAGGTCGAGATTTAGTAGGAATATCATCCTCAGTGAAATTATCTTCATAAGGAAGAGTGACAATATGCTTTTTTCGATTCCAAAAAGCACTAGGATGCTCAGCACAAATATCAATAGCAATCTGCTCGGAAATCAATTTGATTTTTTTCTGTACTTTAGTAGAATTTAAAGTATCAAATATATTTATACTAAATAATTCCAATTGCAAAGAATCAACATGTTTTTGCTTCATATCAATTAAAGCATTAATATCTCTAGTTACCGGATCTGTAATAAAAGTATAACTAATTTCTTTATCCTTATAAGTAGCAGTAAAACCTTTTGAGTCTATGCTAGTAAAAGGATAAACAGCGTTAATAAATGGTGTTCCAAGTATAATTGGAGGGTATAACTGATTTTTTATCAAGAAAAAGAAGTGAGGAGTACAGACTTTATTCTGACAAATACCCGTATTACGAAGTTTATACTTTATATCTAAAGCATGTCCGGATGCAGATCTAACCATATGAGTAGTTTTTTGAAAATATTTCGTAGGTACTAAACCTTCTTGAATGCAGCTAACATCTGCTCCACTATCAATCATGGCAATATTTGTAATTGAAAAACTATTATCAATGAGAATAGTACATTTAATATACCATTTATGAGCAGTAATAATTTGCATCATTCCTAGAAACATATCATGTTTAGGATTAAAACTAATAGGTTTTTCTTCAATATCATTTTTAAAAATACCTTTGTTTTTATCATTAGATTCTTCAGCTGGAGAATTGGTTTTCTCAATCTGAGTAATCCTATGATCACAAATCATTTGATTTTGTTTAAGAGATTTAATCTCTCGTTTCAAGTTTTCAACTTCAATTTTTAAATCATCGAAAGAAGAATCTCTTGCTGGAGTTGCATTTTTGTTCAACAAACGGTTATTAATCTCTAGTAAAGAATAAGGTGGAGAATATTCAAATTCTTTTTCAAAAGGTTTTGAAGAACTAGAACTTGAATTAGAACTTGAACTAGCAGCCAAATTAATAATTTTTTCACGAAGTTTTTCATCAGTAACTTCTTTCAAAAGTTCTATCACATTATCAGATGTAATAGTTTTCATGTTTAGATCTTCAAATTGTGATTGTAATTTATAAAATTCATCATCACAAGTACATGTATCATCTTTACAAGTTGTACAAGTATTATCAATATTTTTATCACTATCATATAAATCAAGCAAGTCAATTTCAGCTTCGGATTCTGATTCAGAATAATAATCGTATTCTGATCCAGAAGTGTATAACAAACCATAAACCTTATCACGTAGTTCATCGTCTAGTCCTAAGGTTTTCAGCTTTTGAAGCTTACAATTTGGAGCTATATGGCCAAATTTACCATACTTATAACACTTAATGTCAGCAAGGTCTCGCTTAGATCTATTTTTGGTAAATCTAGTAGACTTGCGATGTGCTTTCTTGGCTTCTCGTTCTTCTTTGGATCTATATCTAGATCTCTTTCTCCTATAAGGACTGTCTTGGTTGGGGTATCTATGATACTTATGTTTCTTCTTCTTATGAGTAGAAGTCTCGGGTAAACCGAATTGGGTGCAAAAGTCCCCTAACTGGTTTCTTTCCTTAAGCTTATCCATCTTAAGCTGTCTAGACAATCTTAATTCATTGCACAGGTTTAACCCTTCCTGTGTGCAAATTCCTATTAATTTACCATAGGTATAGTCTGCGTAAGGAATTTCTCCATAACTACCTCTTAAAACCTTTCTAACTCTTTCGGCAAATAAAGAGGGAAGGCCATCTATGAACTTAGCTTTCCAATGTTCAAACTTATTTTCTGGTAGTTCCATCACTCTACTCATAAAGGTGTCTTTATACCACCTAAACTCACTTAAAGTCTTACATCTAAGGCTATTAAGGAGGGTACGGACAGTCTCATTTTGGTTGGTAAATCTACCATTGAAGTGTTCTAATATAGTAAGAATAAGAGTGTAAACAGCATCTTCTCTATTTGCTACTAGAGCCATGCCTAAGTTATCAATTCCATCCTCAGTGGCTTTGGCATTAATAACCATTGCCCTTTCATCGACACTCAAATAATTGTCCTACCAGCCACGAAGTTGGCCAGTAAAACCTGCAACAATCATTCTGCAAATATTCCTATCTGTATTCTTCACACTTTTACAGATAGTTGCATACATAAGCATTCTATGTACTAGAATAGTTAACTGCCTATCAGTCAAACCATCAAGGTTCCATTCGTAAATTTCGGAACCACTGTAAGACGTATTAGTCTGATTCCAATCACGTTCCTCTATTAAAACATCTTGAGGAGTAGGACGATTGTAATAATAAGTCTGCATTCTAGGTTTATCAGCATAACTGCTATCTGCAAACTTACTATTCTTTTTGGGGTAAGTTCTGAGTTTATTAAATTCTAACAAAACATCCTTTTTATAGTCAAAAGTAGAATCTAATTTATCAGCAAAATCATTTGATAAATCAATGGGTTTGATATTCAAACCGGATAACTTTTTATCAAGAAGTTCTTCTAAGTCACCAAAAGATTTAAATTTAAAATCCTGAATATCAGGGGGTCTTTGAATATGAGTAAGAACAATTTGAGGTTCTGATTTGCTTCCTGAAGAAGAGGTAATATCAGTCAAAGTCTTTTTAGTATTCATATCCTTAATCAAGACTGTTAAATCATCAAGTTTTTTATTAAGAAAACTAACGTTTTCTCCCAAAACTTTAACATATAAACTCAAATAATTATTTTGAGAAATTAGTTTATTAATTTCTGTGATGCTGACTGCGGCAACATCTTCATCAATGAATTTTTGAAATGCAGTAAAAGTAATACATGTATTATTAGGTAAAACAAAAGATGATTGAGGAGGGTAAATGGCTTTAGTAATATTGCCATTCCCGTCTTTATAAGATCTTTCTAAAACTTTTATAAAAAGTGATAAATATGTGGTTGTAAACCAAGGAACAAAATACATAATTTGATTATGTAAAGCACAAGTTTCATAAAACTCTTAGGAAATATTATTTAAATCATCTTTACTATAAGTATCAAAAAACCAAGTTTTAAACTGGTTTCATTTATCAGTGAAAAATTCTTTTTGAATATAACCTCTAGCTTGTGACCCTGGACTAAGCCTGATACCATTAACAGTTTTTGAAAATTTTTTAACTTGTTACTATTAAATTTTTGAAAACAATTTAATAATAATAATAATAATAGTAATAATAATAATAATAATAATAATAATAATAATAATAATAATAATAATAATAATAATAATAATAATAATAATAATAATAATAATAATAATAATAATAATAATAATAATAATAATAATAATAATAATAATAATAATAATAATAATAATAATAATGACAATGGGGATAAATCAAGTAAGTAGTACGTTACAATTTCACTACACAAAATAAGGGCAAATAACACCTCGCGAAAGGGAAACAGAAATTTACAACTTTAAGGAAAACATCAAAATAAGCAAAGGCAAATGCATCCATGAAGAAATATCAACAAGGTCACTCCCGAGGTATCGCCTCGTAGTCCCAAATCATAAATAAATTCACAATATCTCATTTCCTTATATCACCGAGGGAGCCTTCACATTTAATTTTAAAGAAAATATTTTTTCCGAAATAGCATCCCGCGTTTAAGCCGCCCTTATCACACCGCATGACTCCTAGTACTTCCCCTACTAGCCACGCATATCAAGCCACCCTTATCTCACCGCATGCGTTTCAACACCCAGACCTTATACCACCGCGTGCGTATCAATATCACAATATATCACAATTTGCTCCTCAAGTGCCCAAATATTTTAACTTGCCAAAATAAATCAACAACAATATTATTTCAACAATAAGGAGCTCACGAATCAATCACAATGAATACAAAATCTCATAAAATATTTGGAAGTGAATAACTCAACAAAAATAATATTTCACAAATTTAACACCTTGCCTCCATACCAAATTTTTAATGTCAAATACTTCATATTAATAATAATTCAATTAAGAAATTCAACTTTCAAATAATGAGCATAGAATAAAAGAAACAAAGTTTCAACTGAACAGGTAAAGCAATTAGCAGGAAAAATGTCAGGTAAATTTAGAATATAAAAATATATCAATGATGATAAATATAACTGGATAAAATTATTTAATTAATATGTAATAGAGATCTACACAATTTAAAACCAGAGTTTTTCACATTTAGCATGTGTACGCGCACATCACAATTATCATATCAATACTAATCCTAAGAAAACTTTCCCCAACACAAGGTTAGACAAGTCACTTACTTCGACTTGTGTAATTCTTTACTCTGCTATGCCTTTGCCTTGCGAATTAGCCTCCGAAAGTCTCGTATCTAGTCATAATTAATTCGATTCAATCAATAGAAATTATTGGAATTTATTCCATATGAAAAATACAAATTTTCCAACAAAATTCAAAATTTAACTCAAAAATTGCTCGTGGGGCCCACATCTCGGAATCCTACGAAACTCACAAAATCCGACAACCCATTTAATTACGAGTCCAACCATACTAGTTTCACTCTAAACCGACTTCGAATCGACATCGAAATCTCAAAAATTCATTTTATGAAATTTCTACAATTTTCCCCAAATTTCCATCTCAAAACACTATTTAAATGATGAAAACAATGATATATTCGTGTATATTTATCAAGTCCGAATTAGAATCACTTACCCCGATGTTTTCCTTGAAATTCTCTCGAAAATCGCCTCTCCCCAAGCTCCAATTTGTCAAAAATAGAAAATGGGACGAAGTCCCATTTTTATAACTTAAAGTTTCTGTCCAGGCGCTGCCCCCGATCGTTGCCCCCGATTGAAGGAAACCAGATACATGCATCAGAAAAATTCCAGCAGTTGTTTAAGTCCAAATTTCTATCTGTTAACCACCCGAGGCCCCCAGGACCTAAACCAAATACACCAACAAGTCCTAAAACATCATACGAACTTAGTTGAAACCTCAAATCACATCAAACAACGCTAAAACCACGAATCATACCCCAATTCAAGCTTAGTGAAACTTAAGAATTTCCAACTTCTACATTCGATGCCGAAACCAAACAAATAAATTTCGATTGACCTCAAAGTTTGCACACAAGTGATAAATGACATAACGGAGCTATGAAAATTTTCAGAACTGGATTCCGACCCCGATTTCAAAAAGTCAACTCTCCGGTCAAAACTTCCTAACTTAAATTCCTATTTTAGCCATTTTAAGCCTAATTTAACTACAGACTTCCAAATACAATTCCGGGCACACTCCTAGGTCCAAAATCGCTATATGGAGCTGTTGAAATCATCAAAATTCTATTCCGGGGTCGTTTACACATAAGTCAATATCCGGTCAACCTTTTCAACTTAAGTTTTCAATCTTGAGACTAAGTGTCTCAATTCATTCCGAAATATCTCCAGACTCGAACTGACTACCCCGGCAAGTCACAATATAGCTATAAAGTACAGAATTAGCAGTAAATGGGGGAATAGGGCTACAACTCTCAAAATGACCGGCTGAGTCATTACATCCTCCCCCTCTTAAACAAACGTTCGTCGTCGAGTGTGTTTAGAATTATACCTGGAGTGGTGAAAAGATGTGGATAGCGTCTATGCATTTCATGCTCGGTCTCCCAAGTCGCTTCCTCGACCGGATGACCCCTCCACTGTACTTTTACTGAAGCAATGCTCTTCGATGTTAGCTTTCTAACCTGTCTGTCCAAAATGGCCACTGGTTCCTCGACATAAGATAGATCCTTGTCCAACTGGACTGAGCTGAAGTCTAACACATGAGACGGATCGACGTGATACTTCCAGAGCATGGAAACATGGAATACTGGATGAACTGTAGAGAGGCTAGGTGGTAGTGCAAGAATGTAAGCCACCTCTCCAACTCTCTCAAGACTCTCAAAAGGTCTGATATACCTCGGGCTCAACTTGCTCTTCTTTCCGAATTTCATAACACCATTCATAGGCGAAACCAGGAGCAAGACCCGCTCACAAACCATGAATGCAACATCACGAACCTTCCAATCCGCATAACTCTTTTGTCTAGATTGGGCTGTATGAAGTCAATCCTGAATCAATTTAACCTTTTCCAAAGCATCCTGAACCAGGTCTGTACCCAATAGTCTAGCCTCGCCCGGTTCGAACCAACCCACTGGAGACCGGAACCGCCTACCATATAAGGCCTCATACTGAGCCATTTGAATGCTCGACTGGTACATGTTGTTGTAAGAAAACTCCACAAGTGGAAAGAACTGATCCCAAGAACCCCCAAAATCCATCACACACGCACGAAGCATATCCTCCAATATCTGTATAGTGCGCTCGGGTTGTCCGTCCATCTGAGGGTGAAATGTTGTACTCAACTCCACACGAGTACATAACTCTCATTGTACGGCTCTCCAGAACCATGATGTAAACTACGTACCCCAGTCATAGATGATAGATACCGGTACGCCATGAAGCCTAACAATCTCGCGAATGTAAACCTGAGCCAGCTACTCCGAAGAGTAAGTAGTAACCACAGAAATGAAATGAGCTAACTTGGTCAATCTATCCACAATCACCCAAACTGCATTGAACTTCCTCTGAGTCTATGGGAGCCCAATAACAAAATCCATAGTGATTCGCTCCCATTTCCATTCTGGAATCTCTAACTTCTGAAGCAATCCACCCGGTCATTGATGCTCATATTTCACATGTTGTCAATTTAGGCACCGGGAGACATACTCCACTATGTCTTTCTTCATCCGCCTCCACCAATAGTGCTACCTCAAATCCTGATACATCTTCGCGGTGCCTAGATGAATGGAGTACCGCTAAATGTGAGACTCCTGGAGAATCAACTCACACAAACCATCTGTATTAGGCACACATAGACTGCCATGCATCCGTAATACACCGTCATCTCTATTAGTGACTTCTTTGGCATCACCGTGCTGAACTGTGTCCTTAAGGACAAGCAGATCGGGGTCATCATACTGACGCTCCCTGATACAATCATCCAGAGAAGACTGAGAAACCACACAAGCCAAAACTCGACTCGGTTCGAAAATATCCAATCTAACAAACTGGTTGGCCAAGGCCTGAACATCCAAGGCTAAAGGCCTCTCTGCTATCGATAAGTATGCTAGGCTTCCCAAACTCTCCGTCTTATGACTCAAGGCATCGTCCACCACATAGTACTTTCTGGGATGATAGAGAATGGTGATATCATAATCCTTAAGCAACTCCAACCACCTCCGCTGCCGCAAATTAAGATCCTTCTGTTTAAACAGATGTTGTGGACTCCGGTGATCAGTAAAACCTCACAATGGACACCGTACAAATAATGCAACCAAATCTTCAAGGCATGAACAATAGCTGCTAACTCAAGGTCGTGGACCGGATAATTCTTCTCTTGTACCTTTAACTGTCTGGATGCATAGGAAATCACCCTACCATCTTGCATTAACACTGTGCCGAGATCAATGCGCGACGTATCACAATACACAGTATAAGACCTTGAACCTATAGGTAGTACCCATATTGGGGTTGTAGTCAAAGTTGTCTTGAGCTTTTGAAAGCTCTCCTCACATTCCTCGGTCCACCTGAACGGAGCACCCTTCTGGGTCAATTTGGTGATAGGTGCAGCAATAGAAGAGAAACCCTCTACAAATAGGCAATAATACCCTGCCAAACCAAGGAAGCTCTGGATCTTTGTAGCTGAGGACGGTCTGGCCAACTCTGCAACTGCTTCAATTTTATTCGGATCTACCTGGATCCCCTTGTTTGTTACCATATGACCCCAAAAGTCCTACTGAATCAAGCCAGAATTCACACTTTAAAAATTTTGTATACAACTTCTTTTCTCTCAAAGTCTGAAGCACAGTTCCCAGGCGTTGCTCATGATCTTCCCGGCTCCTGGAACACAACAGAATGTCGTCAATAAACACAATGATGAAAGAATCAAGATAGGGCTAAAATACACTATTCATTAAGTGCATAAATGTTGATGGGGCGTTGGTTAGCCCAAATGACATTACAAGGAACTCAAAATGACCATACCGAGTCCTAAAAGTAGTCTTCGAGATATCTGGCTCCCGAATCTTCAGTTGATGATAGCCTAAACACAAGTCGATCTTAGAGAACACTCTGGCACGCTGAAGCTAATCAAATAGGTCATCAATACGTGGCAATGGATACTTGTTCTTCACTATAACCTTGTTCAACTGGCGGTAATCAATACACATCTGTATAGAACCATCATTCTTATTCACAAATAAGACAGGAGCACCACAAGGTGATACACTGGGCCGAATGAAGCCTTTATCAAGAAGATCCTGTAACTACTCTTTTAATTCCTTCAATTCTGCTGGGGCATACAATAAGGTGGAATAGAAATGGGTTGAGTGCCCGGTAACAAATCAATGCCAAAGTCAATATCCCTGTCGGGTTGCATACCCGGAAGATCCACTGGAAATACATCAGGAAAATCCCTTACTACAGGAACTGACTCCACGATAGGAGTATCAACACTAACATCTCTCACATAGGCCAGTTATGCATCGCACCCCTTCTCAACCATTCGTTGAGCCTTAAGAAATGAAACAACCTTGCTAGGAACATAATCTAAGGTACCTCTCCACTCTAGCCGTGGTAGACCTGGCATAGACAACGTCGCTGTCTTGGTGTAACAATCAAGGATAGTGTGATAGGGTGACAACCAGTCCATGCCTAAAATAATATTGAAATCCACCATACTGAGCAATAATAAATCAGCTCTGGTCTCAAAACCACTAAAAACTATCAAACATGACCGATACACGCGGTCAACAATAATAGAATCACCTATGGGTGTAGATACATAAACAGAAGAACTCAAAAAATCACACCCAAATACGGGGCAAAATAAGATGACACATAAGAATAAGTGGAGCCTGGAACAAATAAGACTGATGCATCTTTATAACAAACCGCAACAATACCTGTGATAACATAATTGGATGCAACTACCACCATCCTAGAAGGAAAGGCATAATATCTAGCCTGGCCTCCCCCTCTAGGGCGACCTCTACCTGTCCGATCTCCGCCTCTAGCTGGCTGTGTAGGTGGAGTGGCAGCTGGTGCAGTAATCATGGTCTGAAAAGCCTGAGGGCCCTGTGGAATGGGTGGGGCCTGAGAAATCTGTGGAGGTGCACCCCTTCTAAGTCTGGGGCAATCCCTCATGATATGACGAGTGTCAACACACTCAAAACAAGCCCTCAAAGGACATGGCTGCTGAGACTAGCTCGGGCCTGATCGACTGGACTGACCGCTAAAAGCACCCCGTGCAGGAGGTACAGTTGACACTAGCGGTGCATAATATGGAACCTGAGGTTTGGGAGTAGCCAGAATACCGCCGGAAGCTGGAGGTGCTAAATGAATAGGACGGCTAACATAGCCTCTACCATGACGGGCTACAGCTGGGGCACGAGAATTGTTATATGTGCCAAAATCTTGAGGTCTCTTAGCTTCCCTCTCTTCTCTCTCCCGGATCCGCATACCCTCCAATCTCCTAGCAATTGACACCACCTGCTGGTATACGATGTCCATCTCCATCTCTCGGGCCATACTGAATCTGATACTAGGATGGAGCCCCTCAATAAATTAACGAACCCTCTCTCGAACAGTAGCAACTAAGGCTGGTGCATGCCTAGCCAAATCACCGAATCAAACTGCATACTCTCACACGGTCATAGAATACTAGCGCAGCTTCTTAAACTCCGTGCGTCATGCATCTCTAAGACTTTAAGTAACATACTCCCTCATGAACATATCTGAAAATTGAGTCCAAGTGAGTAAAGCTGCCTCAGCCGGACTATCCAACTCGTATGCTTGCCATCACTGGTAGGTCCCCCCTATAAGCTGGAATGTCGTGAAAGAAACCATACTGGAATCTACAATACACGGAGGACACAATGACATTCCTCAATAAAACCCTGAGCATCCTCTGAAGCCAAACCTCTGAAAGTGGGAGGGTGCTACTTCTTGTACCTCTCGAGCCTGAGTTGCTCCCCCTCTGAAACTGCTGCCCTAGCCTCGGGCCAAACTAGGACAACTGGCTGCGCTGGTATACCCTCTGGGGCATGGTCAACTTGGGCCCGTGGCTCTGGGGTACGGGCGACGGGAGTCTATGCTCCTCCCCCGGCCTGAGATGTGGCAAGAGCAAATGGAATCAACCCTGCCTGAGCTAGAGTGCCAAACATGCTCAAAAACTAGCCAATAGTCTCCTGAAGTGCAGGAGTAGTAATAGGCGTCTCAGGTGACTACTCTCCAACTGAAGCTATTGGTGGCTCTGTTGCAGCAGCTCGTGCAAGTGCTCTGGCTGCACCACGTGGTCTTCCTCAGCCTCTGGCTCGGCCTTTGCCCCGGTCCCGGCCTCTTGCGGCTCCAACAGGGGGCGTGGGTGTCTGATCATCGGATCTAGTTGTGCATGTCCTCACTATCTGTGAGAGAATAGAAAGACAAGGGTTTAGAATTTCAAAGTTAACAAATGCACACGATAAGTAATCAAAGAAGTGAACATTTTCCTAACAGTTCCATAGCCTCCCGAAAATAAGTACAGACGTCTTTGTACTTATCTGCGGGACTCTACTAAACCAGTTTGTGACTCATAACACCTATGAACCTAGAGCTCTGATACCAAAATAAGGATGTCGTGATGGCACCTAGTCTCTAAGACTAGGTAAGCATATCAATGCAGAATAACTGAATATAAACTGAAATTTATTCCTTAATAGTTGAATAAATAAGAACTGCAAATTTAACAATTTTAACTCCCAAAACCCGGTAGGATTAAGTCACAAGCTTCTAAAAATTTATCCACAATATCTCTATACATCAGAGTCTAAAGGAAATAAGGAAGACAACATAATAAGATAGAACGGGACTCCGGAGTCTGCGGACGCTGGCAAATATGCCTCGAAGTCTTCGAATACGGCTTATTCACTGATGTCTGATATGATAGGATGTACCTGGATCTGCACAAAAAGATGTGCAGAAGCGTAGTATGAGTACACCATGGCAATACCCAGTAAGTGCCAGGCCTAACCTCGGTAGAGTAGTGACGAGGTCAGGTCAGGCCCTACTAGAATAATAAAATACATGGAGAAACGTTTAACAATATAATAATAATAATGACAATGGGGATAAATCAAGTAAGTAGTATGTCATAATTTAACTACACAGAATAAGGGCAAATAACACCTCGCGGAAGGGAAAGAAAAATTTACAACTTTAAGGAATACATCAAACTAACCAAAGGCAAATACAACCATAAAGAAATATCAACAAGGGCACTCCCGAGGTACCGCCTCGTAGTCCCAAATCATAATTAAATTCACAATATCTCATTTACTTATATCACCGTGGGAGACTTCATATTTAAATTTAAAGAAAATAATTTTTCCGAAATAGCATCCCGCATTTTAGACAACCTTATCACACTGCATAACTTCTAGTAGTTTTCCTACTAGCTATGTGTATCAAGCCACCCTTATCTTATTGCATGCATTTCAACACCCAGACCTTATACCACCGCATGCGTATCAATATCACAATATATCACAATTTGCACCTCAAGTGCCCAAATATTTCAACTTGCCAAAATAAATCAACAACAATATTATTTCCACAATAAGGAGCTCACGACTCAATCACAATAAATATAAAATCTCACAAAATATTCGAAAGTGAATAACTCAACAAACATAACATTTCACAAATTTAACACCTTGCCTCAATACCAAATTTTTAATGTCCAATACTTCATATTAATAATAATTCAATTAAGAAATTCAACTTTCAAATAATGATCACAGAATAAAAAAAACAAAGTTTCAACTGAACAGGTAAAGCAATTAGCAGAAAAAATGTCATGCAAATTTAGAATATAAAAAGAGAGCAATGATGATGAATATAACCAGATAAAATAATTTAATTAATATGTAATGGAGATCTACAGAATTTAAAATCAGAGTTTTTCACATTTAGCCCGTGTACACACTCGTCACCTTGCGTACACGACTTTCAATACATCACAATTATCATATCAATACCCATCCTAAGGAGAATTTCTCTCACACAAGGTTATACAAGTCACTTACTTCGACTTGTGTAATTCTTTACTCTGCTATGCCTTTGCCTCGCGAATTTACCTCCGAAATTCTCGTATCTAGTCATAATTAATTTGATTCAATCGATACAAATTATTGGAATTTATTCCATATTTAAAATATAAATTTTCAAACAAAATCTGAAATTTAACTCAAAAATCGCCTCGTGAGGCCCACGTCTCGGAATCCGACGAAACTCACACAATTCGACAACCCATTCAATTACGAGTCCAACCATACTAGTTTCACTCAAATCCAACTCCCAATCAACATCGAAATCTCAAAAATTCTTTTTATGAAATTTCTATAATTTTTTCCAAATTTCCATCTCAAAACACTGATTAAATGATGAAAACAATGATATATTCGTGTATATTGACCAAATTCGAGTTAGAATCACTTATCCCGATGTTTTCTTGAAAATCTCTTGAAACTCGCCTATCCCCAAGCTCCAATTTATCAAAAATGGAAAATAGGACGAAGTCCCCTTTTTTTATAACTTAAAGGCGCTGCCCCTGATCGCTACCCCCGGTCGCTGCCCCCGAACGCTGCCCTCGATCGCTTCCCCCGGACTCTGCCCCCGATCGCTGTCCCCAATCGCTGCCCTCAATTGAAGGAAACCAGATACAGGCATCAGAAAAATTTCAGTAGCTGTTTAAGTCCAAATTTTGATCCGTTAACAACTCGAAACTCACCCGAGACCACCAGGACCTCAACCAAATACACCAACAAGTCCTAAAATATCATACGAACTTAGTCGAAACCTCAAATCACATCAAACAACGCTAAAACCACGAATCATACCCCAATTCAAGCTTAATGAAACTTAAGAATTTCCAACTTTTACATTCGATGCTGAAACCAAACAAATAAATTCCGATTGACCTCAAATTTTGTACACAAGTCATAAATTACATAACGGAGCTGTAAAAATTTTCAGAACTGGATTCCGACCCCGATATCAAAAAGTCAACTCCCCGGTCAAAATTCTAAACTTAAATTCCTATTTTAGCCATTTCAAGTAGGGTTGGGCATCGGTCGGTTCGGTTCGGTTTTGTAGATGTTCGGTTCGGTTTATTCGATTTTCGGTTTGTGATTTTAATAACCACAACTGAATCATAATAACTTCGGTTCGGTTCGGTTTATTCATGTTCGGTTCGGTTTAATCGGTTCGATTTTTCGGTTTCAAGCATAGCAAAAATAGTACGAAACAACAAAAATAAATTATTTGTTGAGAGAAAAAGACAAAATAAATAAGAAATCCCATTAAATAAACTAAAAAGATAAGAATCATTATGCAAGAAAAATCATTCTACGTTACAAAAGCAAAAAAGAAAATAGTATTATCACTATCTTGCGTTAAGCTTGCATTGGTGCAAAATATTGAAGCTAAAGCGCGACATCATTTCAGAACCATTTTCCAAGATTATACCAAGTGACGGAAGCTATGTTGATGACAAAAAAATAAACAAACAAAAATGTAGTTGCTCTAGTAGTAATACTTAGTGCAGCAATAATCAAAACCTTTTGGTTCAATACAGACAAAACTTACCCAACGAATTTCTTCTGGTTTATAGGTAGACCTCCACTTGAGAGTCACAGCATTTTCTTTGCCTTCTCAAGTTTCTAGTTTCGTGCTTCGACGTATCGCCTCAGGCATGCATCGATGCAGAACTGTAAGCTGCGTCCACATAGAGGTCCAAGATCAGCCCTTAGCTCGCTAACATGTTTTGACTAAGAAAATTAGTTCCTGTTCTATAATACCAGAGTACTAACTACGTCATTACTAATTCAGCTATAATTCCAGAGTACTAAAAAATTTGGTTTTTTTTGGTTTTTCGGTTAACCGAAAACCAAACCATTAAAACCTATCACTGAACAGAACACCAAACTTTTTAAAACTATAAACCGCAAACCCACCGAATAAACCGAAAAATAAAAATCGAATAAATCGAAATTTTCGGTTCGGCCGATTTTTTCGGTTCGGTCGGTATTATGCCCACCCCTAATTTCAAGCCTAATTTAACTACGGACTTTCAAATAAAATTCTGTACACGCTCCTAAGTCCAAAATCGCCATACGGATCTATTAAAAATCATCAAAATTCAATTTCGAGGTCATTTACACATAAGTCAATATCCGGTCAACCTTTTCAACTTACGTTTTTAACCTTGAGACTAAGTGTCTCAATTCATTCCGAAATTTCTCCAGACTCAAACTGACTACCCCGGCATGTCACAATACAGCTATAAAGTATAGAATGAGCAGTAAATGGGAGAGTGGGGCTAAAACTCTCAAAACGACAGGCCAGGTCGTTACAGTTGGGTTAGGTGCCATCACGACTAGGTGGATTTTGGGTCGTGACAGTTATTCTTCACACATTATCTCCAGAAGAATGGTAATATTAATGTGCAGCAAATCCGTTCAAGTGACAATCCGGCAGATTTATTCACTACGTCTTTACAAACTTCAACTTTTGAGAAGATAGCATACAAGATTGGAATGCAGAAACTCAAATAATTGAAACCATGTTTTCAACAGGGGAAGTAAAATACGTGTTGTACTCTTTTTCCCTTACTAAGGTTTTTCCCACGAGATTTTTCTTGTAAGGTTTTTAATAAGGCAGCTAGCAATGCTTATTACTAAATATGTGTACTCTTTTTTCTTCACTAGGATTTTTTTCACTGGATTTTTCCTAGTAAAGGTTTTAACGAGGCACTTAATAATGAACATCCAAGGGGGAGTGTTATGAAAATATTATATTGTGGATGTTCATTTAATACTCCGCTATAAATAATCTTCCTGAAGAAGATTATCCATTTAATACTCCATTGAAATTTATCTATAAGCAGCTGATACAGGCAGGTTGCAAGCAACTCAATGAAATGATTTGCAGCAGCTTCTTATTAAATATGCAAGTTGCGAGCAGCTCATACAGACAACTTACAAGCAGCAGCTCAAGAAAAGCCTCGCAGCTGCTTCCTGAAAAGCCTTGCAGCTGCTTACTGAAAAGCCTTGCAGCTGCTTCCTTTCTTTTATAAATAAAGGAGATTTTAGTTTATTATATACATCAATTTGAAATTGTATAATATATCAATCTCTCTCTATACTTATCTTCGATTTAATTACTTTGCAGTCTCTATTTTATAACAAATAAATAATTCAAATTAAATGTGGATGTTGATGTACTCACGGTTGCATTGATTAATTGCTTTATCAAAACAAATTTTAGCAAATTTTAAGGATTCGTTTGTCCATAATTTTTTTCTCCCTGTTTCCTAATTCTTTTCATCAAAAATATGTTTATCCATGAAACTTTGTAAGTTTTTGGAGAATTTTCTAAAATGAGTTTTTTCAAAGACCAAGAAGTGGTTTGACCACTTTTCAAAATTTTCGGAATTTTGTTTCTTACTCATAAAACTGAAATATTTTTCTAGCAAAATACATGTTCAAATATAATTTTAAATTTTAAATATTATTTTTTAACTTAACTTCAAATACTATTTTGTTTCAAAAATTATAATTTTTATGTCCAGACGCCTATTTATTAACCTTGACGGGAAGTAATCATAGAACTATCAGTGGAACAGGATGGTGCAAACTGCAAAATGATGATGAACAAAGGAGCTATTATTATTATTATTATTATTATTATTATTATTATTATTATTATTATTAGAAACAAAGACATTTTAATCTCATTTATCGACATGAAATTAAACTGACTTCTTCTACACTCACTAAGAAATCTAAGTGCTCTTAATAGGAGACATAATGCTTGGCAAGTGGAGTAGGTGTTTGATTTTAGATATGTAATAAGGGTGGTTAGTTTGGCAAACGGGTGGATCGGATTAGATAGAGACGAGTCAAAAATGATAGTAAAAATGATTAAATTATTTGATCCGACCTATATTTAATACGAGTCAAAAATAAATTAATCATCGAATAATATTATTTATGTTATAAATAGAATTGTATTTAAGATGAGTCTAATCTTAGAGAGATTTTATGGTTTATTACGTGGTGACTAAATCACTTTTTCCCTATAAATGGAGGGGTTATATTCCATTATAATTCATTCCAAATCAATAAGAATTCGGTCTCTCTACTTTTCTCTGCAATACTCTTATTCTTCTTTTATTGTTTTATAACATGTTATCAGTACGAGACTCTATCCAATTGAGTAGAGGCATCTGCTTTGGTCACCAGGATTTGGGATATGTGCATGATGCTCAACTTTTACATAATATTGGGCATAATAATTGTCAATTGATCCATGAACTTCCTTCAGGAATAAATTCTAGATTTAGGGTAAGTATTTAACCTTATTTTCTCTTTTAAATTCTTGACATTCTATAATTTGATTTTAAATACAAGCAAAGACAATAAATTTTGATTATAACTCTAATGGAGTTTGTAAAAAATTAGAAGTGATAAAATTTCCATATCTTGCCATGATCAAATTCATGTATGATTGGGAGCACAAGAAGTGAAAACCCGTCACATTAAATTTGCTTCATTCTTATTCCCTTAAGAGAATATGATAGTAGTATGTGATAAGTCTGAAAGAAAATAAAATTATTATCGTGAAGATATCAATGAATGTGGACGTGGCAATAGACGAAATTATAATCGTCATCATTGTGGTAATGGGCGCAATAAGAATTCACAAAATAATAATTCACTCTGTTAAAGTAATGTTTGTCATCGATTTGACATGAGATTTTATAAAGCACATATAGATGATTATGGTCAATGCATGATGTGAATGTGACAGCATGTGATTTACGAATACATATTCTTGAAAGAATATGAACATGCTAGTGGTAGTAAATATAATACACTCACCTCTAGAAAGAGGTTTGAGATGAAATAAGAAGATAATTTCATTATTATGGCATGAATGGTCATTGATCACGTACCTATTGTGATTATGCCAAAATATTATGGCAATGTGATTATTACAGGGCAAAGGTAATAGAAGCAACATGTCACGATCCAAAATCCAACTAGTCGTGATGGCACGTAACCCAACTCGTTAGGTAAGCCAATAACTAACTATCTGATTCCAATAAAATTAACGAGACCATTAATTAAAAGAAAATATCTAAAACCAATACTTTTCCTCAAGAACTGGTAGTACAAATCATGAGCTTCTAAGAATAGAGTTTACAAAACTGGTATGAAATAAATACATCATCTGTTTGAGAAGTACATAAACAGAGTTTTATGAATCTAAGGCAACCATGAACAAGAGGCAGCTACAACCGGAACACAGATACATCTTCAAATCCAGCTTACATCGAACACAGCAACATCAGCAGCCAACATTTGCACGCAAGGTACAGAAGTGTAGTATCAGTACAACCGACCCCATGTACTTAGTAAGTAACAAACCTAACCTTAGGTTGAAAGCAGTGACGAGCTTTTACCAAGGTCGGGTCCAAAACCAATAGTCCACAACAATATCCAGAAAACAAATCTCATAACATAATTGAGGTAGCACAATGAATAACTCAATAAAAAAGTGCTCAGTTCGTTCAAATTTTCGGAAAAATAAATATTTTTCTTTTCAAATATAATAGTAAAACTCAATTCTTTTCACTAAAATCACCAAAATATAAGTAAGTCTAAAAACTGTGATATTTCCAAAAACCTTTCAATAATAAATGGGATATTTCATTTTCTTTCCAAATAACTCGTATAAAACAATTGCATCACTATGCCCATCTGTCAACATGTGTGAGAAATCATGAATGATATGATACTGTACAGCATGAGGAAAAATCCATCTCTATACCTGTATGTCATGTGTGCATGTCAATGCGATGTAACTCAGTGATAAGGTCATATGCATACTCTCAGAGTATCATTTCACTCAGTACTCCCAATCACTCAGTCCTCCCAGTCACTCAGTCCTCACAGTCACTCAATCCTCACAGTCACTCATGCCTCACAGTCACTCAATCCTCCCAAATCACTCGGCACTCGCACTCGGCACTCGAACTCAGTAGGTACCTGCGCTCACTGGGGGTGTATAAAGACTTCGGAGGGGCTCCTTCAGCCCAAGCGCTATATCAAGCCAATCATGGCATAAACAAAGTCCAAGGTGATGCTCCCATTTCCACTTAGGAATCTCAAGCCGCTGAAGCAAACCACCTGATCGCTGATGCTCGCACTTGACATACTGACAATTTAGGCACCGAGCTACATACTCCACTATGTCCTTCTTCATCTTTCTTCACTAATAGTGCTGCCTCAAGTCCTGATACATCTTAGAGGCACCTAGATAAACGGAGTAACGCGAATTGTGGTTCTCTTGAAGAATCAACTCACGTAAACCATCCACATTGGGCACATATAACCGGCTCCATATCCGTAACACACTGTCACCCCCAATAGTAACCTCCTTGGTAGCGTCATGCTGAACCGTGTCCTTAAAGACAAGCATATGGGGGTCGTCATAATGATGCTCTCTAATACAGTCATAAAGAGAAGACCGAGAAACCATGTAGGCAAGAACTCGACTTGGCTCTGAAACATCCAATCTAACAAACTGGTTGGCTAAGGCCTGATCCTCCAATGCTAGTGGCCTCACTACTATCGGTAGATATGCTAAATTACCCAAACTCTCTGCCTCAAGGCATCAGTCACCACATTGGCCTTCCCAGGATGGTATATAATTGTGATATCATATTCCTTAAGTAACTCTAACCACCTCCGCTGCCACAAGTTAAGATCCTAGTGTTTGAACAGATGTTGTAGACTCCGGTGGCCGATAAAGACCTCACAAGGAACACTATACAAATAATGCTGCAAGATCTTCAATGCATGAACAATGGCTGCCAACTCCAAATTGTAGACTGGATAATTCTTCTCATGAGTCTTCAACTATCGAGATGTGTAGTCAATCACCCTACTATCTTGCATCAACACCGCGCCAAGGCCAATACGTGATGCATCAGAATACATAGTATAAGACCCCGAGCCCATAGGCAACACCAACATTGGGGTTGTGGTCAAAGCCGTCTTGAGCTTTTGAAAGCTCACCTCACACTCCTCGGTCCATATGAAACGATAACCCTTCTGGGTCAATCTGGTCATAGGTGAAACAATATACGAGAAGCCCCCTATTAAACGACGGTAATACTAGGAAAAACCAAAGAAACTACGGATCTCAGTAGCTGAAGTCGGTCCGGGCCAACTCTACACCGCCTCAATCTTCTTCGGATCTACCTTGATCCCCTAACTGGAAACCACATGACCCAAAAACACCACTGAATCAAGCAAGAATTCACACTTTGAGAACATTGAATATAACTTCTTTTCTCTCAAGGTCACGAGCACGATCCTCAAGTTCTGCTCATGATCTTCTCGACCCCGGGAGTACACCAAGATGTCGTTAATAAACAAAATGACGAATGAATCAAGATAAGGGGAATTCACTTTTCATTAGGTGCAAAATGCTGCTGGAGCATTAATCAGCCTAAATGATATCACAAGGAACTCATAGTGACCATATCGAGTCCTAAAGGTAGTCTTCGGAATGTCCGGATCCCGAATCTTCAACTGATGATAACCCGACCGCAAATCAATCATGGAGAACACTCTAGCACCCTTTAGCTAATCAAATAGGTCATCAATGTGTGACAATGTGTACCTGTTCTTCACTATAACCTTATTCAACTGACGATAATCAATACACATGCGCATATATTTGTCATTCTTCTTCACAAACAGGATCAGAGCACCCCACGACGACACACTAGGCCGAATGAATCCATTATCAAGCAACTCATGTAACTACTTCTTATAACTCCTTCAGCTCTGCTGGAGACATACGATATGGTGGAATAGAAATGGACTGAGTGCCCGACAATAAGTCAATACCGAAATCGATATCCATGTCAGGCGGCATGACTGGAAGTTCTGCTGGAAATACATCTGGAAAGTCTCCCACTACTGAGGCTAGATAAGCATTACACCCCTTTTCAGTGGCATCCCGCACAGAGGCTAGATAACTATTACACCCCTTTTCAACCATCCGCTGAGCCTTTAGAAATGATATAAACATAACTAGGAACATAATCTAATGCACCCCTCCACTCTAACCTTGGTAAACCTAGCATAGCCAGTGTCAAATTCTTGGCGTGACAATCAAGAATAACGTGACAGGGCATCAACCAGTCCATGCCCAAGATAACATCAAAGTCTACCATACTAAGTAACAACAGATCAACTCTGGTCTCAAAACCACCAATAACAACCAAACACGACTGATACATATGGTCCACAACAATAGAATCTCCTACAGGTGTAGACACATAAACAATAGAACTTAGGGAATCACGAGACACGTCCAAATACGGGGCAAGGTAAGATGACACATATGAATAAGTGGATACCGGATCAAATAAGACTAATGCATCTCTATGGAAAACCGAAACCATACATGTAATGACTGAGTCTGAAGCAACTGCCTATGTCTTACTCAGAAGAGCATATAATCTGGCCTGGCCTACCCCTCTAAGGCAACTTCTACCCGCCCGTCCTCCACCCCTAGCTGGCTGAACGGGTGTAGCAGCAACTAGGGTAACAATCATGGCCTGAGAAGTCTACGGACCTGATTGAATCTGTGGAGCCTGAGTAGTCTGGGAAGGGAGCTCTGATACCAACTTATCACGACCCCAATTTTCCTTCGAAGGATGTCGTGATGACACCTAGTCTGTACGACTAGGTAAGCCTAAAAAATAACAACAACTGAACAGATATATAATAATGACTTACTGAAAACGACTTAATAATAGATAAAACCTGCTGAAAACGGAATGCAACTAGAGTACTACTACATCACTGTTCGAAAGGAAATACAACAGTAAGGAAAATAAAGGAAGGTGACTCCGAGGCCTGCGGACGCCGAGCAGGCATACCTTGAAGTCTCCGGCAAAAGAAGCTAGCAGGAAATCTCTATCGACCGACACGAGAAGACATACTTAGATCTGCACAAAAAGATGTGTAGAGGCATAGTATGAGTACACTTTAACGGTACCAAGTAAGTATCAAGCCTAACCTCAGTAGAGTAGTGACGAGGCCAGGTCAAGACACCGACTAAGATATGAAGTAGACAATATAAAAATGTAATATGGATAAGTAACGGAAAGTGAAGAATAGCTAATACGGAACAAGATAATAGCAAGAACTATTCATATTTCTCAATTTCAATCATGATCTTTCCTTGTACCATCACGTGAGCCTTACATTTAAAAATTGATTTTGAAAATAGTTTTTCGAAATAGCTACACGCACTTTATCCCACCTTATGACGCCGCGTGGCTTCACATAGTTCCCCTACAAACAATCACGCATATAAGTCCCACCTTACACCGCTGCATGCACATCAGCCCAAGCCTTATACCACCGCACGCGCATCAATATCATATCACAATAGCAACTCGCACCATAAGTGTCCACATATCACAACTTGCCAACAACAACAATATTAATGTTTTCACAATAATAGCCCATGGTTCCACCATAACATATACAGGAATATCAACAACAATAAAGGATGGAAAATGCTCAATAAGATAGATGTTTCAAGAATAACCAACATCACCTTAATGTATTAACGACTTTCACAATTTCAACACCAAATAACTCAATAATGAGAAAATAATGTATAACCACGATATTAGATAAGACTAACTCACAATAAAGGAAATAATATTCAACAATGACTCTCAAATAATGAAAGTCAACGAGTAAAGGGGTAACACGAACAATTAATTCAAACAATGATAATTAAAGGGGTAACACCAACATCACTAAAGCATGAGAGCAATTTAGCAAGTAGGATGTAGAACTAACACTAAACAAGTCAACTAAGGAATTTAAGGATAGTCTAACACAATTAAGGATAATTTGACTATGAGAATTTAGAACATAATACGGCATTTCAATTAAAGCATGAAAATAGTCTAGGTAGCCTAAACCGGTCCAATACAACGTATAACTCGTATACCTACTAGTCACCTTGTCTACATGGATTTCACTTAGCACCATTGAATCTAACAATATCAATCCTAAGGGGTAGTTTTTCCACACAAAGTTAGGTACGGCACTTACCTGGACTAGGCCAATTCAACACTCGAAAATAGATTTTCCCTTTAAAATCTGCCTCCACACGGCACAAATCAAACCAAAATCGACTCAATATCATCAAACTATGCTAGGGAATTCAATTGCAATAGATAAGGTTAAGATTTTTACACATCTCCTAAAAAGACGACAAAAGTCAACCCGGGGCCCACCCGGTTATAATCCGGGTCCAATGGTAGATTCCCTCTACCCATGACCCCATGAGGTTATATATGTCATTAGTTTCAAAATTCGAGTCCACGCCGACTCTCAAAACTCAATTTCTTATTTTTCGAAAACTTAGCAAAGTTTCATTAATTTCTACTTTGATTCACATTATTGTAATAATATATTCTAAGATATGTTGATAAAATATGATTAGAAATAGATTAGAATCACTTACCCAAGGTTTGTTGGTGAATATCCCCTCTCTAAATCGCCTCCTACCGAGTCTAGTATTCGAAAATGAGAGATTGAACTCAAAACTTCCGTCTCCTAGCTATTTGATCAATTGCAGATGTCGCAATTGCGACAAGTGTTCGCAATTGCGAATAAAGCCTCGCAATTGCGGAACTGAAGGCTTGAGTAAACTCTTTGCAAATACGAAGATGGGATCGCATTTGCGACCCTTGTTGCCCTCAAAATTGCGACAAGATCATCGCAATTTCGAACCTAGCCCATCCAAGAAGACCTTCGCAAATGCGAACCCAGCAGACTTGGCCTACAATTGCAATTGGAATCAAGAATGTCGCAAATGCGAGATCTGAGGGCATGTGCAGAAAAACCAATAATTCAATTCTAACAACACTCTGCTAAGTGTCTAAAACTCACCCCCGAGCCTTCGGGGCTCCAAACCAAACATTCACACAAGTATACAAACATCACACAAACTCGCTCGTGCAATCAAAACATAAAAATAACAACTAAAACTACGAATTGAATTCCAAAACGCATGATTTTCAAAGAGATTTTCAAGAACTTCTAAATTTTCAACTAAGCGTCTGAATCCTATCAAATCAACTCCGAACGGTGCCATATTTGCCAAACAGTTCTAAATGCCATTACAGACCTATTCCTACTCCTAAAATCAAATTCCAAGCTCAATAGCTAAAAGTCAACCTACGGTCAAACGTTTCAACTTAAAATTGTAAAATTTCGGCAAATCAACACAAATCAACCTACGGACTTCCAAACTCAATTTCGGGCATGCGTCCAAGTCAAAAATCACGATACAAAGATATCAGAGTCATAAAAATACAGTTTCGGGGTCGTTTTCACAAAAGTCAAAATTTGGTCAACATTTTAAAATTTAAACTTCAAAGTCTAGAATCAAGGGTCCAAATCAACCCGAAAGCTTTCCGGAACGAAACTAATCAATCCCGCAAGTCATAAAGACATAAACACAGAAGTTTGAATCAATTAATGAGGTAACGTGGTGCAATTACACAAAACAACCGATCGGGTTGTTACATTGGTGTTTGCTTAGAAAAAGCATGTCTTACGTTTTATTTTTCATGGCTGCGTTAGAATAGGTTGGTAACATTTTGATATTGTTGTGAAATTAGAATAATCATGAATTAATGTCATTTTGTATTCAGATTAGATTTTGTGATTAAACCATGTTATTAGTTATTGCTTAGATTTTACAAGAGTCATAGCGTTTGGATGTAATCTCGACCTACCATTCTTTTATTTTTGTTCTACTTAGACACATTTGTTCGATATAGACGATTAAATACAGAAGAAAAGGAACACAAGACTCACGAATAGATTTTCTACTTAAGAAGCTTGAAGTCATTTATGTTAGAACCTTAACAAAAAAAGTTAGTAAATTCTCCATGCTAAATCTGTTTGTTATGTGTCTTTAGAAGCCTATCGTTTATAATCGATGCTAACAGAATGTTAGAGTTTATTTGTAGCAATCTGTTGTTTTAAGGTCATCATTGGAACTTTTATTCTCTGTTTACACATCAAGAATGCCTTCATACTTTCTGTTTACCCAAAAAACGGATAGAGTTGAATTTATACGTAGTTCTAAGGATACATGGTATAACTTGGCACAAATCGGTAAAGTAAGTAGAAATATATCAAATATTGTCTGTAAAAAGGAATGAAATTCAAACCAAACTGAGTAGAAAGCGATTTATGAACAAGCAAGATGAATCAATGTCCAAAGCCCATAAAAGGATAATCTCTATTGTATTTCTATGTAAATATCAATAATCTTTTCAATATGGAAGTGTATAGATATCTCAATGTTCCTCTTTTCTTATAGAAATAATAGTCATTCTTCTTATAGTGGAGAAAACCCTACTTTGGATATAAAAGAAATATATAGTAGGGATCCCATGATAGATTAGTTAATTAGTTTTTCCTTAATTCCCGTCGAGATTATCTCCCTTTGTGGGGCTATAACGGCTCTTGTATTTTAGCTCAATCTTGGTCGGACTTGGTATTGGTCGATCTCCACATTTCGAGCTTGATATTGACTAGAGCTCGGTATTGACTCTAGACTTCTCTATGGGCAAAGAGAAGAAGAGACCAAGGACCTCCGAGCCGAGTTGGCAAAGGCTTACCAAGATTAGACTGGCCTGACCGAGCGGGTAGTGACAATCTTAAAAACTCATGGGCTCGATTCGGGAACGGTGGCTAAATTTCGATCTCACAGCTGCAGTAGAAGATCGAGATGATTGGGCAGCTCCGTGAGGAGGTTGACAAGATAAAGGCGGAGATCTTGGGGTGGAAAGAAGGTATGGACCATTTTGCTGCAGAAAAAGAGACTGTTGTATCCCAATTGTCATCGGCCGAAAGTCAGTTTTGAGGCATGAAGGAAAAATGCTCGATTTAGGCGAAGAAAATAGAGGAACTCGAGGCCCGGTTGGCTTCCGAACTTGCAAATGCCAAGTCTAAAACCGAAAAGGCAAAGGCCGAGGCAGAGGCGATCGTGGCCATCTATCGGGCTGATGCTGAAGCCGCCTAAGTCCAAGTGAGAGAGGCAACCGAGACTGCTCGAACTAGAGCACATTGGATTGCTGAACTCGTCAAATGTCAATCTCAGAGGGAAACCCTTTAGGAGATCCACGCTCGAGGCTTCGATCTTTCTGATGAAATAACAAAGGCTAGAGATCAAGAAGCCGATGCTGGAGTGTTGGCTTCCTCCGATGATGATGATGATGCCGAGAGTAAGAGCGGGTCCGAGAGCGGGGAGGACCTCGATGGAGAAGAAGCTTCCCACTTAGGTTTTCCATTTTTGAAATTTTTTGATCTTTTTGTGTAGGGTCCTGATCGGACCTTGTAAATGTTCTCATTATATATATAAAGATCTATTTTTCCAACTTGTCTTTATTTCATTTTCTGCCTTGTGAAAATTTTATTTCATTCATGCCTTATGAACGTTTTGCTCATAAGTTCGAGGCTTTAGGTAATCTGATCGAAGTCGGACTAGTGTAGTCTTTACAATCAAGTGAGCATTTGCCCGAACTCTAATTAAGAGTAGTCTTTGGGCTTAATAGTCGAGTGAGTGCCTGCTCGAACTTGAAGTGAAAACAACCTTTAGGCTTTCTGGTCGAGTGAGTTTTTGTTCGAACTAAAAATAAAAACAGCCCTTAGGCCTCATGGTCGAGTGAGTGTTTGCTCGAACTCGAATTAGGAGTAGCCCTTGGGCTTGATAGTTGAGTGAGTGTTTGCTCGAACTCGAAGTAAAAATAGTCCTTAGTCTTTATGGTCGAGTGAGTGTTTGCTCGAACTCGAAGAATGTGTAGTAGTTAAGTGAGTGTTTGCTCGAACTCGAAGTAATGTGTAGCCCTTATGCTTAATAGTCGAGTGAGTATTTGCTCGAACTCGAATTAATATAGCCCTTAGGCTTTTATGATCTAGTGAGAGTTTGCTCGAACTCGAAGTAATGAGTAGCCCTTAGGCTTAATAGTCGAGTGAGTGTTTGCTCGAACCTAAAGTAATGAGTAGCCCTTAGGCTTAATAGTCGAGTGAGTATTTGTTTGAACTCGAATTAATGTAGCCTTTAGGCTTTTATGATCGAGTGAGAGTTTGCTCAAACTTGAAGTAATGATTAGCCCTTAGGCTTAATAGTCGAGTGAGTATTTGTTCGAACTCGAATTAATGTAGCCCTTATGATTTTATGTTCGAGTAAGAGTTTGCTCGAACTCGAAGTAATGAGTAGCCCTTAGTCTTAATAGTCGAGTGAGTATTTGTTCGTACTCAAAATAATGTGTAGCTCTTAGGCTTAATAGCCAAGTGAATATTTGTTTGAACTCGAATTAATGTAGCCCTTAGGCTTTTATGATAGAGTGAGAGTTTGCTCGAACTTGAAGTAATGAGTAGCCCTCTTAATAGTCGAGTTAGTGTTTGCTCGAACTCGAAGTAATGAGTAGCCCTTAGGCTTAATAGTCGAGTGAGTATTTGTTCGTACTCAAAATAATGTGTAGCTCTTAGGCTTAATAGCCAAGTGAGTATTTGTTTGAACACGAATTAATGTAGCCCTTAGGCTTTTATGATAGAGTGAGAGTTTGCTCGAACTTGAAGTAATGAGTAGCCCTCTTAATAGTCGAGTAAGAGTTTGCTCGAACTCGAAGTAATGAGTAGCCCTTAGTCTTAATAGTCGAGTGAGTATTTGTTCGTACTCAAAATAATGTGTAGCTCTTAGGCTTAATAGCCAAGTGAGTATTTGTTTGAACTCGAATTAATGTAGCCCTTAGGCTTTTATGATAGAGTGAGAGTTTGCTCGAACTTGAAGTAATGAGTAGCCCTCTTAATAGTCGAGTTAGTGTTTGCTCGAACTCGAAGTAATGAGTAGCCCTTAGGCTTAATAGTCGAGTTAGTGTTTGCACGAACTCGAAGTAACGAGTAGCCCTTAGGCTTAATAGTCGAGTGAGCATTTGCTCGAACTCGAAATAATGTGTAGTAGTCGAGTGAGTGTTTGCTCGAACTCGAAGTAATGTGTAGCCCTTAGGCTTAATAGTCGAGTGAGTATTTGTTCGAACTCAAATTAATGTAGCCCTTATGCGTTTATGATCGAGTGAGAGTTTACTTGAACTCGAAGTAATGAGTAGCCCTTAGGCTTAATAGTCGAGTGAGTGTTTGCTTGAACTTGAAGTAATGAGTAGCCCTTAGGCTTAATAGTCAAGTGAGTGTTTGCTCGAACTCGAATTAATGTAGCTCTTAGGCTTTTATGATCGAGTGAGAGTTTGCTCAAACTCGAAGTAATGAGTAGCCCTTAGGCTTAATGGAGCTTGATCTCGTTGATTTTTCAGTTGGCAGTCCCCGATTTACAGGATAATTTTTCAAACTCCTCCGGTAATGGTCGGCCCTTAAGCCTGTTTGAACATGAAGTAGAAAGATCTTTCTGAGATATGAGATATCGGTGAATAAGAAGTTTCTCTTTATAAGTCATTATACATTTGTTCGTCTTTTGTGCTAGGGCTCGAGCAAACTACGTGGGCATGGTTATTTTGACCATTTGGCCCTTACACTTTTTCCTATCCAGACCCTGTTTGACATGAAGTAACTTTCTTGCTTCGAACTTGACTTATTCGATGGCGATGCCCCCGGTATTCGAGGTTTATTGTAAAGAGGCCTCAGATACTGTAGAATTGTTCTAAATTAGCACGACTAATGGTTGCCTCATTAAAAACCTTGACGAAAAACCCATTTGGGATAAAAACCGGTCGAAGGAAAAAAGAGCGCAATGCGTGCTTTCAGGCCTAAAGGCTTCGAGTTGAATAATACATCCTTGTTTCTGGTCGAACACCTGTAAGGGTTAGTTTTGAAATATAAATGAACATAGGAGGGTCGTACCTTAGCAGTAGTATCGTTTTAGGTGCGATACGTTCCAATGTCGAAGCCTTTAGGCCTGAAAGCACCAAGTCCCCGATTTTAAAATGTCAAAGGTTGGTTCTTCAATTATAGTACCTTTCGATCCACTATTTTTGGGTGGCCAATTGGACGAGAGTGGCTTCTCATTTTACATACAATAATTCTAGGCTCGTGTTCATGGTTTCGTTATTCGACTCATTTGTCGCATATCGAAACCTGATGCTAGGTTCTCCAACCTCAACTGGGATAAGAGCTTTGGCTACATAAACCAACGACAGTCCCCGAGTTGAGTTCATCATCCTCGACTGATGAACCTAAGTTTGCAAGAGTGTCGACCTCGTTGTTCTGTTCTCGAGGTACATGTTGCAAAGTCCATTCCTTAAATCGATACAGAGTAACTTGTAATTTATCCAAGTACCTCTGCATTCGATCTTTTCGGACTTCAAAAATGCCGTTAACTTGATTTACCACGAGGAGGGAATCACATTTAGCCTCTACGACATCGGCACCCAAGCTTCTAGCTAGTTCGAGACATGCAATCGCAGCCTCATACTCGGCCTCATAGTTAATCAATTTTGTAGTTCTAATAGACTGTCTAACTACATTACCCGTGGGCGATTTTAGTACGATTCCAAGCCTGGACTCCTTTGCGTTTGAGGCACCGTCCGTAAAGAGGGTCCATACTCCCAAAGATGTACCCGATTTTATCAGTAATTCCTTTTCAATCTCGGATACGAAGCCGGCGTAAAGTCGGCCACGAAATCGGCTAAGATTTGAGATTTGATAGTGGTTCGAGGTCGATACGCGATGTCGTACCCACCGATTTCTATGGCCCATATGGCCAATCGAACTGAAAGCTTAGATTTGTACAAAATATTTCCAAGAGGATAATTTGTTACAACATGTATCAGATGGCACTGGAAATATGGTTTTAGTTTCCTAGAGGCACTTATTAAAGCAAGCACTAATTTTTCTAAGTGTAGATATCTAGTTTCGGCCTCGCCTAAAGTTCGACAAACATAATAAATAGGGAATTGCGTACCTCGTTCTTCTCGAATTAGAACTCCACTTACCGTTATCTCTGAGACAGCTAAATACAGATAAAGTTGTTCGTCTGTCATTGGGGTATGAATCAATGGCGGGCTCGATAGATACCATTTTAGTTCTTCCAAAGCCAACTGACGAGAGTCCATGCAAAATTGCTTTTCTTCTTAAGAAGAGAGGAGAATCGGTGGCTTCTATCTGAGGATCTCGAAATGAATCGACCCAGGGCGTCTATCCATCACATTAGCCTCTGTACGGCCTTTACATTATCTACCACCGTGATGTCCTTGATAGCTTTGATTTTATCGGGGTTAATCTCGATTGGACACCATGAAACTAAGAAACTTGCCCGAGCCAACCCCGAATGCACATTTTTCGAGGTTGAGCTTCATATTGTACTTCCTCAGTATGTCGAATGTTTCCTGCAAATGCTTTAAATGGTCCTCTGCTCGCAGGGATTTAACTAACCTTTCATCAATATAAACTTCCATTGATTTTCCTATTTGCTTTTCGAACATTCGGTTACTAGGCGTTGATAAGTTGCACCAGCATGTTTTAGACTGAGTGGCACTACATTATAACAGTAGATACCGTACTTAGTGATAAACGAGGTCTTTTTCTGATCCTCTGGTTAATATGTATTTGGTTGTACCTGGAATAGGCATCGAGAAAACTGAGAGTCTCGTGTTCGGCCGTGGCATTGATCACACGATCGATATTAGGCAAAGGAAAAGAATCCTTAGGGCATGCTTTATTCAGGTCTTTATAATCTATATGCATTCTAAATTTGTTCCCCTTTTTAGGGGCTACCACCACATTTGCTAGCCATTCGGGGTATTTTAATTCCCGAATGGATCCTATTTTAAGAAGCTTGGTTACCTCGTCTTTGATGAAAGCATGTTTGACCTCGGACTGGGGCATTTGTTTTGTTTTACCGGATGGAATTTTGGGTCCAAGCTTAGTCTATGAGTGGGGATTCCCGGTTGGATCCCTGTCATGTCAAGATGGGACCAAGCGAAACAGTTCATGTTAGCTATGAGAAATTGAATAAGCTTTTTCATGAGCTCGGGGTCTAACCTCGTGCCCATGTATACCTTTCGTTCGAGTAGATGTTCGATTAGCATGATTTGCTCCAGTTCTTCGACTGTTGATTGGGTAGAGTTGGAATCATTGGGGACCACGAAGGATCGAGGGACCCAATATGCATCATCTTCGTTAGTCTTTTGATTCTCTATTTGGTATTCCGTTCCCCCTTCGAATCCGATCATTTTGTCGACGATTGTGAAGATATAGGAATTACATCATCGACGACAAACATTTTTTTTGCAGCCGGTTGCTCTCCAAAGGCCGTTTTGACTCCCTCCGATATTGGGAATTTTAGAACCTGGTGGAGGGTCGAGGGCACAACTCTCATGTTGTGGATCCACGGTTTTCCAAAAATGGCGTTATACCTCATATCGCCTTTGATTACGTGAAACTTCATTTCTTGGATGGTTTCGGTCACGTTTATTGGATTGCCATATTGAATCTGTTTAGAAATAGGGTTGCGGGTACGACCTGGTCCTGTAAACCGAGCTGCTCTACGACCTTCGATCTAATAATGTTGGCCGAACTACCTGGATCAATTAACACATGCTTAACTTGAGTTTTATTTATAAGTACAGATATTACCAGTGCATCGTTGTGGGGTTGCATGACTCCTTCTGCATCTTCTTCATTAAAGGACAAGGTTCCTATGTGTGCGTAATCTTGAGTCCGAGATTGCTTCTCTCTTACAATCGACATCTTAGTGCGTTTAAGCACCGGCCCCTGGGGGATATCGATCCCACCGATGATCACGTGGCTCTTCTTGTTCGTTTTTTCTACTGAAATCCCTGTTTTTAAAATGGTTTTTGGCCCGGTGACTTAAACATTCTCGAAAGTGCCCTTTATTGGATAACCGGGCTACCTCCTCTCTCAGTTTCCTACAATCTTCCATTCTGTGGCCATTAGTGCCATGATATTCTCACATTTGATTGAGATTCCTTTGGGCTAGGTCGGTCTGCAGAGGTCGAGGCCATTTAGTATCTTTGATGTGCCCGATAGACGACACGATGGCGGATGCATCAATGTTGAAGTTTTATTCTGACAACTGTGGTGCTTCCTTAGGTTCCCTATGCCTGTCGAACCTATTCCTGTTCATCAACCCCCGAGACACTTGGCCTCGATCACTTCTTTTATCGCCTTGTATGGGGTTACATCTTGGTTCTCGATTGATGTCCCTTTTAACAACGGACCCAGAACTAAGTGGTCGTCTTCGACTCTAATTTTCGATTGATACCGATTGTGCACATCGGCCCAAGTAACAACTAGGTACTCGATCGGGTTATGCTTTAACTGTCGCAAAGCTATCGAGCTTCGTTCGTTTAGACCTTGAGTGAAAGCTTGAACAACCCAATCGTCTGTGACTGGTGGTAGATCCATTCGTTCCATTTGGAAACGAGATATGAATTCTCTTAGCATCTCGTTATCTTTTTGTCTTACGTTGAGAAGGTCTGACTTTCTGGTCTCGACCTTTATGGCTCCAGCATGTGCTTTTACGAAAAAATCTGCAAGCATAGCAAAAGAATCGATAGAGTTAGGCGGCAAATTATGATTCCATATCATTGCTCCCCATGAAAGGGTTTCACCGAATGTTTTCAATAATACAGATTCGATCTCGTCATCTTCTAGATCATTCCCTTTAATGGTACATATGTAAGAGGTGACGTGTTCGTTGGGGTTGGTCGTTCCATTATAGTTAGGAATTTCGGGCATGCGGAACTTCTTGGGGATCTTTTTTGCAGCTGCGCTCGGGGGAAAGGGCTTTTGTACGATTTATTTGGAATCCAAGCCTTTCAATATTGGTGGTGCCCCCAGGATCTGATCAACCCTAGAGTTATACGTTTTCACTTTTTGGTCGTTTGCTTCGATCCTCCTTTCTCCTGACTCTATTCGTTTCGTCTGTTCCTCGAGTATCTTAACAATTTTGGGATTAGTCCCCGATTCTTGCTCATTTGATCTTACTATAGCTAGCCCTGTTCTGTGGGTGACTTCTCGGGATGGATTGGGCTACGGCCTGCTCGGTGCCTGGGTTTGGCTCTACAACTGAGCTATCACTACCTGTTGAGCTTGCAACATTTTGAAAATCATACGCAAGCTTATTCCGTTTTCCTCAACGTTTTGGGTATTTCGAGCTGCAAATCGAGTTCCACCATGAATGCTATTTTCAGGGTCGGAACGTTGGTTTGCCTTGATAGCCACATTCGAATTAACGTCTATTGGCACTTCGACCCGAGCTCCAATGGCATCGACGAGTGGCCTTTCATCCCCGGGTATCAAGTTATTGTTCTCATCTTGAAAGCTAGCTTCATTGTCGATAGGTAGGGCCATTAATTGAGAGTTCGTTGTTTCTAACCTGAAATCAAAGACACTTCCGAGAGCAAGCGTACAATGGTGTGTTTTGCATAGATTCATACTGAATAACCATTATTATCCTTATCCCTAGGGTGAGCACCAAACTGTTTGCCCGAAAAGCGGATAGAGTTGAATTTATACGTAGTTCTAAGGATACGTGATATAACTTGGTACAAATCGGGAAAGTAAGTAGAAATATATTGAATATTGACTTTAAAAAAGGAATGAAATACAAACCAAACTGAGTAGAAAATGATTTATGAACAAGCAAGATGAATCAATATCCAAAGCCCATAAAAGGATAATATCTACTGTATTTTTAAGTAAAGATCAATAATCTTTTAAATATGGAAGTGTCTAGATATCTCAATGTTCCTCTTTTCTTACAAAAATAATATCCATTCTTCTTACAGTGGAGAAAACTCTACTTTGGATATAAAAATAATACATAATGTGGATCCCATGATAGATTAGTTAATTAGTTTTTCCTTAATTCCTATCGAGATTCTCTCCCTTAGTGCGGCTATAACGGCTCTTGTCTCTTAGCTCGATCTTGGTCGGACTTGGTATTGGTCGATCTTCATATTTCGAGCTCGACATTGACTCGGGCTCGGATCTTGAGTTCGATAACACCACTTCACATCATAGTTCGATTTGGACTCAAGCTTGATAATGACTTCGAGTTCGGTATTGGTTGGTCCCTGAATGTTGAGCTCGGTAACCTGGCTTCATATCCCATCTCGATATCATGGAGACGACCCTCTGTCTATCATGTTCCAGTCTTGTCTAATTATACGAAGGCCAAAATTGGTTTGGACCGTATAGACTTTCAAACCTATTATAAAAGATGTTTTGCTGTTAGAATATTAACGTGACTACATTACTTGTTCTCTTTTAAAACGGGGTATTTGCATGACTGCTTTTCTATTCTCTCCTTGACTTTAGGTTTGGGGAAAAAACTAGACGTCATGCCTAAAGGATTTATGACACTACCAAATCTGAAATGACTTTGTACTTTGTATGTTAGCTTGAATATCCAGAAAGTTTCTCTTTATTTGAAGTGGAAATAGTAATTAGTTCCTTTCCATAAACATGTTGAGTAGATACCAATTTGTAAAGTTTTAAAGGGTGTGCTCTTCCCTGTTTGTGATCATTAGTAGATTTGTTTTCAATACATTTGATGCCCATGCTTATTTAAGAATTAATGATGAAACTTGTTAGGATGTATTTAATGGTATAAGCTAAAGACTGTTGTAAATTGAATAACAGTAAGTATTACTTCATTCTGTTCAAGAATTAGATTCCTTTTCTCTGACAATTTTTCATTTCTTACTCTTCTTTGCATGTATACGAACCAGAGCTGCAAGGAGATCCAATGTGGGACTCGACACTGCTGCTGGAGACGAAGCACGCGTATCCCCTCATTTTATCATCCACTCATAAAGTATATTTAGGCTCTCGACAAAAGAGAGGAGAAAAAGAGAACAACAAACGATGACTGCCTATCTTACCTTTGCTATTATTGTAAACTATTTTTTGTAATTTATTTGTTTATTGTTTACTTGATCTCGTTTGGGTTTAACTCATGTCCGATTGGTTGAATATGACGTCATTATTAGGCCTAATAATACAAAAAGCAGTACAGTCAACACTCTCTATAACAACCTCATTTGTTCCGATATATTTTGATTTTTATAGTGAATAATTGTTATACACCTATAATAATATATGACATTTAAATATATTTTGGCTACTATAGATAAAATTATCTAAAACATATTATTTTTCCTTTATTTAGTGTTACATATAAAAGATACGAAATTTAGTCAAATTTAAAATCTCAAAAGATATACATAATTTACTAGTTAAAAATTGAATAACTAATACATTATTAATAAATCTGTCACGACCCGACTTTCCCTCTGTAAGATGTCGTGACGGCACCTAGTCTCTAAGATTATGTAAGCCTAATAAATATGCGGAATAACTGAAATAATAACTTAGATAGCAAACATAAACATCTATATAAATGAAAATTATCGCTCAACATGTACAAATCCCAAAACCCGGTGAAAATACAAGTCGCATCCTCTAGATACAATGTGGAGCGCTCCTATACATCGCTGTCTATAAGATAAAAAAAAATAAGAGAAAGAACAAGGTAGAAGGGAACTCCAAGGCCTACGGACGCCGACAGGTATACCTTGCAGTCTCCGAACACGGCTCGCCTCACTAGTGCCTGTACTAGTAGAAGGTATCCGGATCTACACAAAAAGATATGTAAAAGCGTAGCATGAGTATACCACAATGATACCCAGTAAGTGCCAAGCCTAACCTCGGTAGAGTAGTGACGAGGTCAGGTCAGTGCCCTACTGAAAATTATAGGAAACAAGGCAGGAGATATAATGATATAATGAAATGACAAAGAAGTGTAATAATAGAAAATCACAAAAGGTAACAACATAGAATCCCAGAAAGACAATTACAATACGTAACAATAATAATAACACAACAAATAGAGGAAATAGGGGCACTCCCGAGGTACCACCTCGTAGTCCCAAAAGTAAATATCTCACAACGGCACGACAAAAACCTCATGCAATCATTAACAATCCATACGGCAGAAACCTCGTGCCACAATAATACTCCGTAGGGCAGAAACCTCGTGCAATCAATAACATTCTGCATGGCAGAAACCTCGTGCCATAATAATACTCCGCACAACAGAAACCTCATGCCACAACAATAATCTGCACGGCAGAAACCTCGTGCCACAACAAAATAGTTATCTCAACAATAATCACGAAAACCAACACATAACAAATTAAACAATGATATTACAAGCAAAGAATCCTACAGTTAAAGAATGAGTACGAAATCAAGAAAACGGGTAAGTCAACTAAGCATATTGTACAAATTGCAAATAAGAGGAAAGACACGTAGACATGTGAAATTAGGCTATACATGATGAATACACAAACTAGATTAACTCAATTATGAAAATAAAAGGAATACTACTTAGCAAAAACCGGATTTTATAACATTTAGCCCGAGTACGCACTCGTCACCTCGCGTACCCAGCCTTCACGAATTGCAAATTACCCTAACAGTACCAAATCCTAAGGGAAGATTTCCCTATATAAGGTTAGACAAGTCACTTACCTCAAACCACACTCAATCTGTCAATAAGATGGCCCTTCCCTCGACTTTCCAACTACGAACGACTCAAATTTAGCGAAAAATAATTACATACTATAAATATAACTATAGGAAACTAATCTAGATAATGAAATTATAATTTTTGCAAGAATTGGAAAAATCTCCCCAAAAGTTTGACTCGGGCCCACGTCTCAGAATCGGGTATAAGTCACTAAATCCGGACACCCATTAAACCACAAGCCCACCCATACAAAAATTACTCAAATCCGATACAAAAATCTCAATCAAAACCTCAAAATTCGACCTAAGAACTTTCCTCCATTTGCCCTAAAATTTCCACCCCAAATCACTAATTAAATGATGAAATCAAAGAAATAAACTTGCAATTTAACCAAAACTAAGTAAGAATATCTTACCCCAATCAACTCCTTGAAAATCCCTTCAAGGATCGCCCAAATCCGAGGTCTCTAGCTCAAAATATGAAAAATGGGTTCAAACCCTCATTTTTGAAATTAATATTGCTACCTAGGTATTCCTTCTTCGTGAACGCAAAAATAGCCTCGCGTTCGCGATGCACAAAAAAAGCTATTGGCCAATTTCCCTCTTACGTGAATGCGAGGGTCCACTCAAGAACGTGGTTCAAACGATCCACCAGCTTCGTGATTGCAAATCCCAATACGCGAATGCATAGACCAAACACAGGAGCCTACCCACGATGCCCTTCCTCTTCGCGAATGCGGATCCCTGTCTGCGATCGCAGTGCAAAAGGACCTTCCCCTTCGTGAATGCGTGTCCAACTTCGCGAACGCAAAGGGTAAAATTTCAGCAAAGCTCAGACTACTCTACACGAAAGAGGGAGGATCATCACGAACGCATAGAGGGATACCAGAACTGGAAAACCCAGCTACTTCAGAATTCCTTTCATGTCCCGAAATGCACCAAACAAGATCCGAATCACACCCGAGGCCCTCGAGACCTCAAGAAATAATACCAACAAATCCTAAAACATCATACAAACTTGGCCGAGCCTTCAAATCACATCAAACGACGCTAAACCCACGAATCACATCCTAGTTCAAGCTTAATGAACTTATAAACTTCTAACATCCACATCCGATGCCGAAACCTATCAAATCAAGTCCGGTTAATCTCAAATTTTGCACACAAGTCACATTTGATATTATCGACCTACTCCAACTTCCAAAATCGGAATCCGACCCCGATATCAAAAAGTCCACCCTTGGTCAAACTTTTCAAAAATCTTCCAACTTTTTAACTTTCGCCAATTAACATCGAAATGACTTACAGACCTCCAAATCAACATCCAAACACGCTCCTAAGACCTAAATCATCATACAGAGCTATTGTAAATGACGAAACTCCATTCTGAATTCATATTCATACAAGTCAAACTACGGTCGACTCTTACAAATTAAACTTCAAACTTAGGGACTATCTGTCCCATTCCACTCCGAAACTCACCCGAACTAGACACCAAGCACCCTGGCAAGTCAAGTAACCACAAAATAAAATAGGGGGAACAATAAATACTGGATCGAGGCTAATATTCTCAAAATAGTCGGGCGGGTCGTTACATCCTCCCCTTCTTAAAACAAATGTTCGTCCTCGAATGACTATAGAGACATACGTGAAGTGGTGAAAACATAAGGATATCGGCTGCACAGATCATGCTCGGTCTCCCAAGTCGCCTTCTCGTCTGGCTGACCCCTCCACTAAACATTCACTAAACCAATGTTCTTTGACCTCAAATTTCGAAGCTGCTTGTCCAAAATGGCCACTAGCAACTCAACATAATGGATGGACATGGAATACTGATGAACATGGAATATTAGATGAACATGAAATATTGGATGAACATGAAATATTGGATGAGCATGGAATACTGGATGAACTCTAGATAGAATGGGAGGCAAGGCAAGCTCATAAGCAACCTCCCCAACTCGCCGCAATACATCGAATGGGCCAATAAACCTTGGGCTCAGCTTGCCATTCTTCCCGAACCTTATAACATCCTTTACAGGAGAAACCCGGTGGAAGACTCGCTCCCCAACCATGAATGCAACGTCGCGAACCTCTCGATCTATATAACTCTTCTATCTAGATTGGGCTGTACGGAGTCGATCCTGAATAAATTTAGCCTTTTCCAAAGCATCTTGTACCAAGTCTATACCAAATACCCTAGCCTCGCCCGGCTCAAACCAACCCACTAGAGACCGACACCGCAAGTGGTAGATGCTGTAGGAAAACTCTGCAAGTGGAAAGAACTAATCCCAATAACCCCTAAACTCCACCACATATGCACAAAGCATATCCTCCAATATTTGAATAGTGCACTCGGATTGTCCGTCCGTGTGAGGGTTAAATATTGTGCTCAACTTAACCCGAGTACCTAACTCATATTGTACGGTCCTCCAAAACTGCGTACCTCAGTAAGAGATGATAGATACCGACACGCCATGAAACTTGGCAATCTCGCAGAGATGAACTCGTGCCAGCTGCTCAGAAGAATAAGTAGTCACCACTGGAATGCAATGAGCCGACTTGGTCAACCTATCCACAATTACCCAAACTATATCAAACTTCCTCGAAGTCCATGGGAGCACAATAACAAAATCCATAGTGATCCACTCCCATTTCCACTCCAAAAATCTCTAGCTTCTAAAGAAATCCACCTGGCCGTTGATGCCCATACTTCACCCGCTGACAATTTAGGCACCGAGTTGTACACCACTATGTCCTTCTTCATTCCCCTCCACCAATAATGCTGCCTCAAGTTCTGATACATCTTCGCGGCACCTGGATTAATAGAGTACCGCGAACTGTAAGCCTCCTGGAGAATCAAATCACGCAATCCACTAAATTGGGCACACAGAGCCTGCCCTACATCATTAATGCACTGTCATCTCCTATAGTGACCTCCTTGGCATCACTGTGCTGAATCATGTTCTTAAGGACAAGCAGACGCGGTCCATCATATTGATGCTCTCTGATACGATCATAAAGAGAAGATTGAGAAAACATACAAGCTGAAACTCGGCTCGACTCAGAAACATCCAATCTAAAAAACTGGTTGGCCAAGGCTTGAACATCCAATGCCAATGGCCTCTCTGCTGCTGGTGGATATGCTAGACTACCCGAACTCTCTGCCCTACGACTCAAGGCATCGGCCATCACATTGGCCTTCTCGGAAAGATATATAATGGTGATATCATAGTCCTTAAGAAACTCTAACCACCTCCGCTGACGCAAGTTAAGATCTTTCTATTTGAACAAATGCTGTAGACTCCGGTGATCGGTGTAGATCACACAAGGGACACCGTACAAGTAGTGCCGCCAAATCTTCAAGGCATGAACAATAGCTGCTAACTCAAGGTCGTGGACATGATAGTTCTTCTCATACACCTTCAACTGTCTAGATGGGTAGGCAATCACCCTACCATCCTGCATCAATATCGTGTCAAGATCAATACGCGACGCATCATAATACAAACTATAAGACCCCAAACTTGTAGGCAATAACAATATTGGGCTATAGTCAAAGAAGCCTTGAGCTTTTGAAAGCTCTCCTCACACTCCTATGCCCACCTAAATGGAGTACCCTTCTGGGTCAGCCTGGTCATAGGTGTTGCAATAGATGTGAAACCCTCTACAAATCTATGGTAATACCCCTCCAAACTAAGAAAACTCCGGATCTCTGTAGCTGAGGACAGTCTAGGACAACTCTGCAATGCTTCAATCTTCTTCGGATCTGCCTTGATCCCCTCACTTGATACTACGTGACCCAAAACTACTACTGAATCTAGACAGAATTCACACTTTGAAAAATTTGCATATAACTTCTTTTCTCTCAAGGTCTAAAGCACAGTCCTCAGGTGCTGCTCATGATCCTCCCAACTCTAAGAGTATACCAGAATGTCATCAATAAATCAATGATGAATGAGTCAAAATAGGGCTAGAATACACTGTGCAAAAAGTTCATGAATATTGTTTGGGTGTTGGTCAGCCCAAATAACATCACAAGGAACTCGTAGTGAGAATACCGAGTCCTAAGGGCATTCTTCGGGATATCTGGCTCTTGAGTCTTCAACTGATGATAGCCTGAACGCAAGTCAATCTTGGAGAAAACTCAGGCACTGTGTAACTGATCAAATAGGTCATCAATATGTGGAAATGGACGCCTCTTCTTCAATGTAACCTTGTTCAACTGGCATAATCAATACACATGTGCATGGAACCATCCTTCTTCTTCACAAACAAAATTGGAGCACCCCTAGGCAACACGCTAGGTCGAATGAAGCCCTTATGAAGCAACTCTTGCAACTGCTCCTTTAGCTCCTTCAACTCTTACGGAGCCATACAATATGGAGGAATAGGGATGGGCTAAGTGCTCGGTAACAAATCAATACCAAAGTTGATATCTCTGTCAGGCGGCATGCCCGGAAGATCCGTTGGAAATACATCTAGATAATCCCTCACTACCGGAACTGACTCCACAGTAGGAGTATCAACACTGACATCTCTCACATATACTAGATACGCATCATACCCCTTCTTAACCATTCGTTGGGCATTTAGAAATGAAATAGCTCTGCAAGAAGTATAATCTAATGTACTATCCACTCTAACCATTGTAATCATAGCATAGCCAGCGTCACGGTCTTGGCATGAAAATCAAGACTAGCATGATAGGGAAACTACCAATCCATGCCAAAAATAACATCAAAGTCTACTATACTTTGCAATAATAGATCGGCTCTGGTCTCAAAACCAATAAGAACAACCAAACATGACCGATACACACGCTCAACAACAATAGAATCTCCCACAGGTGAAAAAACATAGACATGAGAACTCAAAGAATCACAAGATACACCCAAATACGGAGCATAATAAGATGACACATATGAATAAGTGGAGCCTAAATCAAATAAGACCGATCATCTATATGAAAGACTAGAACAAAACCAGTGATGACAGAGTTAGAGTCAACTACCTCAGTCTGAGCAGGAAGAGCATGATATCTAGCCTAGACACCGCTTCTATGGCCACATCTACCTGCCCGACCTCCACCTCGAGTTGGCTGAGCAGGTGGAGTGGCAGCTGGTGCTGTAACCATAGCCTGAGGACCAGATAGAGCACGCAGAGCCTGAGTAGTCTGTGGAGGTGCACCCCTTCTAAGTCTGGGGCAATCCCCCACCATATGGAGAGTGTCACCATATTCAAGACAAGCTCTCAGAGAATGTGGTTGTTGTGGCTGGCTCGAGCCTGATCGGCTAGACTAACCGCTGAAAGCACCCCGTGCAGGAGGTGCACTGGAAAATGGTGGTGCATAATAGGTAGCCTGGGGCCTAGGAGTGGCCGAAATACCGCTGGCAACTGGAAATGCTGAATGAACATGGTGACTCACATAGCCCCTAACCTGACGAGCTCCAGTTGCAGCACGAGTACTACTATATATGCCAGACTCTCGAGAGCTCTTGGCCTCTCTCTATTCTCTCTCCCAAGTCAGCATGCCCTCCAACCTCTTAGCAATCCCCACTACCTATTGGTATGCAATGTCCATCTCTAATTCTCGGGCCATGCTAAATCTAATACTGGGTTGAGCCTCTCGATAAATCGACGAACTCGCTCTTCAATAGTAGCAACCAAGGCTGGTGCATGTCTAGCCAAATAACTGAACCAAATCGTACCCTGGCGCAACTGCTCAAACTCTATGTGCCATGCATCTCTAAGACTCTGGGGAACATACTTCCTTAAGAACATATCAGAGAACTGAGTCCAAGTGAGTGAAGCTACCTCAGCCGGACTACCCAACTCATATACCCGCCACCACTAATAGGCTGCTCTGCACCGCTGGAATGTAGTGAAAGAAACCCCAATAGACTCTGCAACATCTATTGTATGGAGGATACGTTGGCACTCTTTAAGAAAACCCTAGGCATTCTCAGACGCCAAGCCACTAAAATTAGGAGGGTGGTACTTCTTACACCTCTCGAGCCTAAGTTTATCCTCCTCAGAAACTGCTGCCTTAACCTCAGGTTGAACTAGGACTACCGGTTGTACTGGTATGACCTCTGGAACCTAGTCGACCTGAACCTGCTGCTCTAGGGTACGGGCCGGGGGAGTCTGTACTCCTCCCCTAGCTTGAGATATGGCAGGAGGAACTAGCATCAACCCTGCCTAAGCCTCAAAAACTTGGCGTGTGTCTCTTGGAGAGCTGGTGCAGTAACATGCGTCTCAAGTGCCTGCGCTCCAACTGGAGCTACTGGTGACTCCATTGTAGCAACTCGAGTGGGTGCTCTGGCAGCACCAGGTGGACGTCTTCGGTTTCTGTCCCGACCCCGGCCTCTCGCAGCTCTAGCAGAGGGCGCGGGTGTCTGGTCATCTGATACGGTTATACGTGTCCTCACCATCTTTGAGAGAATAGAAAGACATATGTTTAGAATCCTGAATTCAACAATTTCGCACAAGAAGGAATCAAAGAAGTGAAACTTTTCCTAACAGTTCCACAACCTCCAAAAAATAAGTTCAGACATCTCCGTGACGATCCACGAGACTCTACTAAACCTGCTTTTGACTCATGTCACCTATGAACCTCGAGCTCTGATACCAACATGTCACGACCCGAATTTTCCTCCGTAAGATGTCGTGATGGAACCTAATATCTAAGGCTAGCTAAGCCTAACAAATATGGGGGAAAACTGAAATAATAACTTAAATAGCAAACATCAACATCTATATAAATGAAAATTGTCGCTCAACATGTACAAATCCCAAAACCTGTAAATTTACAAGTCACTAGCTATAGATACAGTGTAGAATGCTCCTATACATCACTGCCTATAAAATAAAAAGAAATAAGAGAAAGAACAGGGTAGAAGGGGACTCTGAGGCCTGCGGGCACCGACAGGTATACCTTGAAGTCTCCGAACTGAGATCGCCTCACTGGTGCCTCGACTGGTAGGAAATACCCGAATCTGCACAAAAAGATATGCAGAAGCGTAGCATGAATACACCACAACGGTACGCAGTAAATGCCAAGACTAACCTTGGTAGATTAGACAAGGTCAAGTCCGGGCCCTACTGGATATTATAAGAAACAAGGCATGAGATATAATGATATAATGAAATGACAGAGAAGTGTAACAATAGAAAATCACAGAAGGTGACAACATAGAATCCCAGAAGACAATTACAACACGTAAAGAAGAAATAATCTTACAAGTTAAGGAATAACAACAACAACAATAATAATAACACAGCAAATAGAGGAAATCAACAGGGGAACTCCTGAGGTACCACCACGTAGTCTCAAAAGTAAATATCTCACAACGGCATGGTAGAAACCTCGTGCAATCAATAACAATCCGCATGGTAGAAACCTTGTGCCACAATAATACTCCGCACGACAGAAACCTCATGCCATAACAACAATCCGCATGGCAGAAACCTTGTGCCAGAATAATAATCTGCACGGTAGAAACCTCGTGCCACAACAACAATCCACATAGTGGAAACCTCGTGCCACAATAATAATTTGCACGGCATACACCTCTTGACACAATAATAATCCACACTGCAGAATCCTCGTGCCACAACCAAAAAGTTAGTAATCTCAACAATAATCACGAAAACCAACACATAGCAAATGAAATAATGATATTAAGTAAAGAATCCTTCAGTTAAAGAATGAGTACGAAATCAAGGAAACAGGTAATTCAACTAAGATTGTTGTACAAATTAAAAATAAGAGGTAAGACATGTACACATGTGAAATTAGGCTAAACATGATGACTACACATACTACAGTAACTCAATTAAGGAAATGAAAGGAAAACTAATTAGCAAAAATCGGATTTTTCAACATTTAGCCCGAGTACGCACTCGTCACCTCGCGTACCCGGCCTTCACATAATGCAAATTACAATAACAGTACCAAATCCTAAAGGGAAGTTCCTCCATATAAGGTTAGACAAGTCACTTACCTCAAACCACACTAAATCAGTCAATAAGAAGGCCTTTCCCTCGATTTTCTGACTCCAAACGACTCAAATCTAGCCAAAAATAATTACCTACAATGAAAGTAACTATAAGAAACTAATCTAGATAATGAAATTATGTTTTTTGCAAGAAATGGAGAAATCGCCCCAAAAAGTCGACCCATGCCCACGTCTCAGATCGGGTAAAAGTCAAAAAATCCGAACACCCAATCAACCACGAGTCCACCCCATACCAAAATTACTTAAATCCGATACAAAAATCTCGATCAAAACCTCAAAATTCGGACTAAGAACATTCCTCCATTTCCCCCCATATTTCACCCAAATAACTAATTAAATGATGAAATCAAAGACATAAATATGGAATGTAACCAAAACTATGTAAGAATCATTTACCCCAATTAACTCCTTGAAAATCCCTTCAAGAATCTCCCAAATACGAGGTCTCTAGCTCAAATATGAAAAATGGGTTCAAACCTTCATTTTTTGAAATTAATACTTATGCCCATGTATTCCTTCTTCGCGAACGCAGAAATAGCCTTGCGTTCGCGAAGCACAAATAAAGCTACTGGCCAATTTCCCTTTTACGCGAATGTGAGGGTTCACTTGCGAACTGGGTTCAAACAATCCTCCAGCTTCGCGATCGCGAAGCCTATTGCACGAACACATAGACAAACATAGGGCCCACCCAGGCTGTCCTTCCTCTTCACGAATGCGGATCCCTATCCGTGATCGCAGTGCACAAGGACCTACCCCTTCGCGGACAGTGAAGTCCTCACCTGCGAAGGAAATTCTGTAGGTGCGGAGCTGCAGATGCGGCTGTGGGTTTGCAGATACGAAAACGCTAGGCAAAAAAGAGCTAAGTTCGAGGGTTTGATTTCATTCTCCATTTTTGGATCTATAGAGCTTGGATTGAGGTGAAACTTTGAGAGATTTTTAGATGAATCATTTGGGTAACGATTCTTGACTCATCTTTTATTATATTCCACTAATCTATCGTTAATTTCTTCTTTTAATTAAGGATTTGGATTGAGAAATTTGGGAAAATGGTTGAAAAATCCTTAGGCCGAATTTTGAGGTTTTGATCGAGATTTTTGTATCGGATTTGAGTAATTTTTGTATGGGTGAACTAAATATCGAATGGGTGTTCATATTTTATGACTATTACCCGATTCTGAGATGTGGGCCTGGGTTGAAATTTGGAGCGATTTTCTAATTTCTTGTTAAAGTCGTGATTTCTTTATTTAAATTAGTTTCTTATAGTGATATTTATACTATGTAATTTCTTTTTGCTAGATTTGGGCCATACAGGGTCGGAAAATTGAGCGAAAAGCATTGTTATTGATTGACTGAGCTTGATTTGAGGTAATTGGCTTGTCTAACCTTGTGTGGGGAAAATTCCCCTTAGGGTTTGGTACTATTATGGTAATTGAAATACGTGGAGGCCGTGTATGCGAGGTGACAAGTGCGTACTCGGTTATTTGTTGAAAAATACCATTCTTGCTGAGTAGTCTTCTTTAAATTCCTTAACTGAGTTGCCTTAGCATGTGTAGTTATCATGTTCCACCTAATATCGCATGTCTACTTGTCTTAATTCTTACTTGAAATCTATTCAACTTGTTTAGTTGAATTCATGCTTCCTTGATTTTGTATTCAGTCTTTAACTGTAGGAATCCTTGTTGTACATTCGTTGTTCCATCAGTTACGAGTTGTGTATTTACTTTTGGGACTACGAGGTGGTACCTCGGGAGCCCCCCTATTGTTTACCCTTATTTGTTGCATTGTTACCTTTCTGTAATTTCTCATTGTTAAATTCTCAGTCCTTTCATTGTATTATTATATGTTCTGCTTTGTTTCAATTTTATTGCTGTAGGGCCCTGACCTGACCTCGTCACTACTCTACCGAGGTTAGGCTTGGCACTTACTGGGTACCGTTGTGGTGTACTCATACTACTCTTCTGCACATCATTTTGTGCAGACCCAAGTACTTTTTAGCAGCCCCGGTATCAGTGAGCAGTGAGTACGTGGAGACTTCAAAGTATATCTGCCAGTGTCCGCAGACCTAGTCCCACTCTACACTATTGATGTTGCTATTCTTTATTTTTATTAGACACTGATGTATAGAGATATTTAGCATTTCTCTAAGAGTATTTGACTTATTTCTACCGGGTTTTGAGAGTTGTAATCATTTTGAATTGCAGTTTTATTTATTTCGGATTTTGAGATTTGAGTTTCAACTTAATATTCAACTATTATGTATAATTGTTAGGCTTACCTAGTCTTAGGGCCTAGGTGTTGTCACGACATCATATGGAGGGGAAAAGGGGGTCATGACAAGTTGGTATCAGAGCTCCAGGTTCATAGGTGTTATGAGTCACAAGAAGGTTTAGTAGAATCTCACGGATCGTTATGGAGACGTCTGTACTTATCTTCGGGAGGCTATGGAACTATTAGGAAAAACTTCACTTCTTTGATTCCTTATCGTGCGAAATCTTTTACTTCAGATTCATAAATTTCATCCTTCCTATTCTCTCACAGATGGTGAGGACACGTATGACTGGATCAGATGACTAGACACCTGCATCACCTACTAGACCCGCGAGAGGCCAAGGCCGGGGTAGAGGCCGAGGAAGTCCATGTGATGCAGCCAGAGCACCAACACGAGCTGCTACAAAGGAGCCAACGGTATCTCCAGTTGGAGCACAGGCACCTGAGACGCCTATTACTGCACCAGCTCTTCTGGAGACCCTCGCCCAGTTTCTGAGTATGTTCAACACTTTGGCTCAGGCAGGGTTGATACCACTTACTCCTGCCACATCTCAAGCAGAGGGGGGGGGAGCACATGCTCCTGCTGCCCGTACCCCAGAGCAGCGGGTCAAGGTTGACCAGGTTCCAAAGGTCATACCAGTGCAGCCGGTAGCCCCAGTTCTGCCCGAGGCTAGGGTAGTAGTTTTTGTGGAGAAGAAACTCAGGCTTGAGAGGTACAAGAAGTACCATCCTCCTACTTTCAGTGGCTTGGCTTCAGAGGATGCCAGGGTTTTCTTGAGGAGTGCCACCATATCCTCCATACTATGGGTGTTGCGGAGTCTAGTGGGGTTTCTTTCACTACGTTTCAGCTTAGAGGAGCGACCTATCAGTGGTGGCGAGCATATGACTTAGATAGTTCAGCTGAGGCAGCTTCACTCACTTGGACTCAGTTCTCGGATATATTTTTGAGGGAGTATGTTCCCCAGAGTCTCAAAGATTCATGGCGCATAGTTTGAGCAGTTGCGTCAGGGTTCTATGACTGTGTCGAAGTATGCGGTCCGGTTCAGTGATTTGTCTATACATGCTCCATCCTTGGTTTCTTCTGTTTGAAAGAGGGTTTGTCAATTTATCGAGGGGCTCAACCCCAGTATAAGATTTAACATGGACCAAGAGTTGGAGATGGACATCACATACCAGCAGGTAGTGGGGATTGCTAGGAGATTGGAGGGTATGCTGACTCGGGAGAGAGATGAAAGGGAGGCCAAAAGGTTTTGAGAGTTTGGCATATAAAGTGGTACTCGTTCCCACCTGCAGTTCATCAGGGTAGGGTCTATGTGAGTCGCCCTGTTCATTCAGCTCTTCCAGCCGCCAGCGATGTTACGGCCACTCTTAGGCCCCAGGATCCCTATTATGCACTGCCAGTGTCTAGCACACCTCCTGCACGGGGTGCTTTCAGCAGTCAGTCCAGCCGATCAAGCCCAAGCCAACTACAATAGCCACGTCCTATGAGAGTTTGTTTTGAGTGTGGGGACACTCACCATGTGGTGAGGGATTGCCTCAGACTCAGGAGGGGTGCACCTCCACAGGCTACTGAGGCTCCGGGTATTCCACTGGGTCCACAGGATTCTCAGTCCATGGTTGCCGCACCAGTTGCCACCCCACATGCACAGCCAACTAGAGGTGGAGGTCGAACTGGTAGAGGTCACCCTAGAGGGGGAGGCCAGCCCAGATATTATGCCCTTCATGCTAGGACGGAGGCAGTTGCATTCGACTCGGTCATCACAGGTATTGTTCCGATCTATCATAGAGATGCATCAATCTTATTTGATCTAGGCTCCACTTTTTCATATGTGTCATCTTATTTTGCTCCGTATTTGGGCGTATCTTGTGATTCTTTTAGTTCTTATGTCTATGTGTCTACACCCATGGGAGATTCTATTGTTGTTGACCGTGTGTATCAGTCGTGTTTGGTTATTTTTAGTGGTTTTGAGACCAGAGCTAGTTTATTGGTGCTCAGTATAGTGGATTTCGATATTATTTTGGGTATGGAGTGGTTGTCACCCTATCACACTATCCTTGATTGTCACGCCAAGATGGTGACGTTGGCTATGCCAGGTCTACCGTGGCTAGAGTGGAGAGGTACCTTAGATTATGTTCCTAGTATAGTTATGTCATTTCTAAAGGCTCACCGGATGGTTGAGAAGGGGTGTGATGCGTATCTAGCTTATGTGAGAGATGTCAGTGTTGATACTCCTACCGTTGAGTCAGTTCCAGTAGTGAGGGATTATCCAGATGTATTCTCGACGGACCTTCCGGGCATGCCACCTGACAGAGATATTGACTTTGGTATTGATTTGTTACCAGACACTCAGCCCATTTCTATTCCACCCTATCGTATGGCCCCAAAAGAGTTGAAAGAGTTAAAGGAGCAGTTGCAAGACTTGCTTCATAAGGGATTCATTTGGCCTAGTGTGTCGCCTTGGGGTGCTCCTGTCTTGTTTGTAAAGAAGTAGGAAGGTTCTATGCGAATGTGTATTGATTATCGCCACATGAACAAGGCTACAGTGAAGAACATGTATCCACTGCCACGTATAGATAACCTATTTGATCAGTTACAGGGTGTCAGATTGTTTTCCAAGATTAACTTGCGTTCACGCTATCATCAGTTGAAGATTAAGGAGCCAGATATCCCAAAGATTGCTTTCACGATTCGCTATGGCATTGCGAGTTCCTTGTGATGTCTTTTGGGCTAACCAACGCCTCAGCAGCCTTCATGCACTTAATGAACAAATTGTTTCAGCCCTATCTTTATTCATTCGTCATTGTGTTTATTGACGACATTCTGGTGTACTCCCGGAGCCGGGAGGACATGAGCAACACCTGAGGACTGTACTTCAGACATTGAGGGAAAAGAAGTTATTTGCAAAATTTTGAAGTGTGATTTCTAGCTAGATTGAGTGGCATTTTTAGGTCACGTAATATCTAGTGAGGGGATCAAGGTAGACCCGAATAAGATTGAAGCAGTGCAGAGTTGGCCCAAACCATCCTCAGCTATAGATATCTGTAGTTTTCTTGGCTTGGCGGGGTATTACCGTCGATTCGTAGAGGGTTTCTTGTTTATTACAACACCTATGATCAGATTGACCCAGAAGGGTGCTCCGTTCAAGTGGACCGAAGAGTGTGAGGAGAGCTTTCAAAAGCTGAAGATAGCTTTGACTACGGTCCTAGTATTGGTATTGCCTACTGGTTCGAGGTCCTATATAGTGTATTGTGATGCGTCGCGCATTGGTCTCAGAGCGGTTTTGATGCAGGACGGTAGGGTGATTTCCTACGTGTCCAAACAGCTGAAGGTGCATGAGAAGAACTATCCTGTCCATGACCTCGAGTTAGAAGCTATTGTTCACGCCTTGAAGATCTAGCAACACTATTTGTATGGTGTCCGTTGTGAGGTCTACATCGATCACCGGAGTCTTCAGCATCTGTTTAAATAGAAGGACTTTAACTCGAGGCAACGGAGACGGTTGGAGCTACTTAAGGATTATGACATCACCATTCTTTATCATCTCAGGAAGGCCAATGTGGTGGCCGATACCTTGAGTCGCAATGCGAAGAGTTTGGGCAACTTAGCATATCTACAAGTAGCAGAGAGGCCTTAGTGAAGATAAAAACTCAAATTAAATGATAAAAACACAATCAAGATAAAAAACACAAATTAAAGGATAAAAATAAAGATAACAATCATGGAATATATGAAATTCTAGGTGAAGAACACTTACCCAATCGATTTGCTTGAAAACCCCCCAAAGAATCGCTCAAAACCGAGCTCTAGAACTCCAAAAATGGTGAAAATAGCAAACCCTTGGAATAGAGGACTTTATATTCTACCCAGGTGTTTGTGCATCGGGATCACAAAGATTGAGTCGTGATCGCAGAGAAGAGAATTGAGGCTTCCAAGAAAGACTCTTTGCGATCGTGAGTGAAGGGATGCGAACGCGATGAACAATGGGCAGGAGCTTACGCGAACGGGGGGCAAATGATGCGAACGCGAAGAAGAAATAGCCAACAGCCCCCAACTCCTAATTTCTACTACGCGAACGCGAGGGAACAAATGTGAACACGAAGTAGAAGAAAACAGACCTTCACGATCACGAGAGGTACTATGCGAATGCGATGAAGAAAAAATGGGGCAGATCAACAGAACACCACGCGATCACTACTGGATCTACGCTATCGCGAAAGAGAGCACCAGACACCAGAAACCAGCAATCCAAAAATAGAAGCAATTGGCCCGAGGATCATCTGAAACACACCCGAGGCCCCCGAGACACCGTCTAAACACACAAACAAGTTCCATAACCTAACACGGACTATCTCAAGGTCTCAAATCACATCAAACAACATCGAAACTACGAATCACACCATGAATCGAACTTATAATCTTTCAAATCTTCCAACTTCTAAAACCCGTGCCGAAACCTATCAAATCAACCCGGCATGACGTCAAATTCTGTAGGCAAGTCCCAAATCACATAACAGAGCTGTTCCAACTCTCGGAATCGCATTCTGACCACGATATCAAATAGTCCACTTCCGGTCCAAATTTCCAAAAGTTTGACTTTCGCCATTTCAAGCCTAAGTAAGCTACAGACCTCAGATTCATAGTCCGGACAAGCTCCTAAATCCGAAATCACCCAACGGGGCTAACGAAACCGAAATAACTCCTTTCCAGAGTCATCTTCACACAGTTCCGACTACGGTCAAAATCTTAAGACTTAAGCTTCCGTTTTAGGGACTAAGTGTCCCAAATCACTCTGAATCATCCGATAATTGAATTCAACCACCCACAGAAGTCAATGCATATAATACGAAGCTGCTCAAGACCTTATGCCGCCGGACGAGACTTAAATTCTCAAAATGACCGGCCGGGTCATTACAATAATAAGCATAAAATATTATTAATCCTTTCGTTAGATTTACTTTGGGATAACTGTAACGACCTGACCGGTCGTGTGATGACCCGATAGGTCATCTAGAGTTTTAGAACCTAAATCTTTGTTTCAAAGCCTCTAATATGTCATTTTAACCCTACTCGACTTGCGTGCACAATTCAGGTGTCACGACCCAAACTAATGGGCCGTGATGGGAACCCGTTACCTTACTCAACCAAGTACCAACATAACGTATCTTTTCATATCATACTATCATAGATAACTGAGCTGGAGAGGATGCCGTGAGATAAGTAGAATACAACATGAAATACCAACTTATACTTAAGACATACGGGCCTATAAGGCCAAAATAACCACTCGTACACTGAACATAGGCCAACAAGGTCGTACAATCATTTACGTACATGACATCTGTCTACAAGCCTTTAAGAATACATAATTGTTATAAAGGTTGGGACAAAGCCCCGCCAAACCAAATAATACACATCTAAATCATACTGACCAAAGAAGAAACTCTAGAGCAAATGGAGTGCACCAACATCTTCCGCTGAGCTGATCGCCTACTTGGAGGACTCTCGACCTGTCTATCGAGACCTGCGGGCATGAAACGCAGCGTCCCCAGGCAAAAGGAACGTTAGTACAAATAATGTACAGAGTATGTAAGGAATAAAAATCAGTAAATAATAGACATGAGAGAAACATGGAGTAAAAGACTCGACATGTACGTCTGCATAGGTCTGAGAATCATTTCATTTTTATATTGTCATGCATATGCGTATAAATATCATACCATGCATAGGTATATATGTTCATAACATCATCAAGCCTTTGAGGGCATCCCATCAGATCATTTTGGCCACTGTGGACAAATCATCAACATATACCAGCTGATCAGGTAGTGATGCGTATATAAAGCCGTAACCTTTTCCCATATTCCATATATATATATATATATATATATATATATATATATATATATATATATATATATATATATATATATATATATATATATATACACGTATATAATGCCATCTAGTCATGGGTCAATGTACATGTATAAATGAATGCAATGCGTGAGAAGTATGTTAATAAAATCTCTCGGAATGTCATAAGACCATTATGCCTTTGAATAATATCATGAAGTAAACTTTATCAACTTACGTATTTTCTGAGACCCATGAACAGACGATAGAATAATAAGACATATGGGAATAAAGAACATGGGCATCTCTAATACTTCTATGGATAGAGTTATTTATGAAAGTTGTGCATTTGCTCATTTCGTTCGTGTCGTATAGATCATTCCAAAAAGAAAGAAGGGATAGCCTTAACATACTGAGTCGATTCTCTTGAGAAAGATTACACCGTACTCCCTTAAAATTACAAAATCTCACGTTAATTTGAATTGTTGATTCACGTTGCTTATCCATCCATGTCTCTTAAGTTAGAGATATATTTTATACATGGATGTGCAACCACCACATAATCCATAATGATTTTAGTCTTGCCACCTATTCTACAATGACTTAAGAGTCATAAGGTTTGGGGGCTGCCGTGTAATTCCCTTGTTGGGGAGGGGGGGATTTAATCTTTGTGCAGTAATCTTTAATTAATTAGGTAATATTCCATTACCCAATAATTAACCAATTACCCACACAATTAATAATTATCTCAACTTACTTAAAATACTACTCACTTTTAACATACCTTATACACCTTACTATCATAGTCATGTAGTACCTTGTATGGCACCAGTCCATAAATATCGGGTATTGTAGCTCGGACCGTATCCTATCCCATATCGACAAACTTTGATGAAAATTCATTTTCTTTGATTTACTTACCCTCTCACCTTCCCGAATTTACTCGTCACTTGTTTCAAATAGCATAATGCTTATAATCTTAAAAATATCTCATTCCCGAACTTACGTCGATTAACTTACGACGAAACTTTAATGTATTAAAATGCGGGATGTAATATCTCATTTCCGAGCTTTCATCAATTTACTTATGGAGTACTTTTACGTACAAAAACATGGGGTGTAACATCATTCCTCCCTTTGGAATATTTGTCCTCGAATGTTGACTGATGCACTTATCATTCTTATAACCCATAACTCTTGCGAATACATTAATACTCTTCTTTGCCATTTAGGCAACTGTTCTTTGAATAAATCTAAAGGCCAGGGCATTACCCTTTTTGGGCCTCTTTCTCACACCACAGTCTGTGGTCGAAATTCTTCCAATCTCGTAACTCTGGCTACCTTCTGTCATGCAGTCTGTACGACTTTTTCCTTGTATGTGCGCCTATGCGACTCTTCTCTCCTTTTTCCTCCAGTTTTTTAGCCAATCTCTAGGCCTCAATTTGTAAGCATATACAGAGCTTGATATGATGCCTCTATGGGCATCTATAGGCATACTGAAGTTCTTTGCTCGATACTTTGTTGAACTTACGAATATTGCTATATCTTATTTCATAGACCCGATTATCCATTCGTATGACTTTACTGCATTTATGTAGGTCATACTATACTATAACTCTTAGTTCGATTTATCGTTACTGAGGTCTGCTACCGAACTCCAAGTTACTTTTGTTGCTTATCCCATAGGTATGAATCTAAGTCCTTTAATGCTTCCTCATTACTGTTCATCTTAAGAATGACGGCCTAATCTCATCTCATACTTTGTGTCTTTTGTCCATCCATTGTTGATTCACCTCAATATTGATCTACAATCTACCACTGATAACTTGAAACCTCTAACGTAATCACTAGGGCTCACGTTACATCATGGAACATTTGAAGTGATTTTCCTGATCCACTTAGCGGTGATACTGTACTTCAATAACCGTATTTTATAGCATCCCAATGTGATTCACTTACGTGGGTATTTTTAATCCTGTACAATTCATGAAATCCTCTTCAAATCATTATTCAATCGAAGGTCCAATCGTCATCCTTTATCTATCACAATTACACCCTCATTGTATTATCAGGGCAACATTTCATCTCTTCTAAATGCCATTAGTCTTAGACTCCTTTGAGTTCATTCAGGCAATACTGAGCTTTGTATAACTTAGAGAAACTATTAGTTCTCTTGTTTTCATGGGCTTAATCCTAAGGACTTTATCCATTCGCATTACCTTCTCACTCGCCCTTTCTTATCCTTACTCCTGTCTTCCTAAAACCTTGTCGCTTTATCGCACTTTAGCTTGCGACCTGCACATATTCAATTATACTACTCGCAACCTTCCTTCAATTTGCTTGCATCATAGATTTCCTCATGTCATCCTGGAACATCAAGCGAGACATCATATCATCTCTAACTCTTCTTTACTCTCTTAATTAGGCTTCTCGATACCTAAAAATCATTGACTGGAAGATATGTCACTGACGATGCCGGTACCATTCCTGGATACTGAATCCTAGTGCTTCTAACCTTGTATCTGTAGTGTGGATTATTTGCAACCTTATATATTTGAATATCTCGTAAATTGTTCACCTTTACCTTGCTTACCTTAAAATCTCGCATCAGGTCTTCTATCTCTTTCATGACCTCCTTTTCACATAGGTATAATTCATATCCATAACTTGAAGCTCTATTATAATACTTGCACCTGTGGTGCATACACAATCTGGTGAGAGCTTTATACTGACTTCTTATAAGCATGGTACTCTTCTAACTGGCTTTCTCATAGAGCCATTATAGAATATAGTTGTTGTACTATCTCTCTTGTATCTCTGATATTAAGAGTGACTCTGCTATATTCTCAATCACGGTTTTTATAAATTTCTGGGTCCATTAATCAGACTCCTAATTTACTTCATTGATGTAACTCTTTAGTTTTCTCTTCCTTCTGATCAGCCTTTATGTAGGCTTAAGCTATCTTCCGATCTACGGCTCATGGTATTAGTTATTATTTACCCTTTCATGGACGCTTTGGAACATCCATGATACAATCTTCTAACAATTCAATCCGTTGTCTATGACTTGGACTCAATTCTTTCTTTTAACTTATATCGGAGTCTTCTACGACTGTATGATTGTCAACATATATGCTGCATGGATAGTATTTCAAAATCTTAAATGCATTCATAATGTAACTAACTCTGGATCATTGATCGAATAATTCTTTTCGTTCCTTCTCAATTTTCTTTAAATGTAAGCAATTACTTTTACTGGTCTTCCTGTCCCCTTGTTGCGTGCATACTTATCTTACCTTAGTGCCCACACATATTGGAATTCCATACAACTCATATGATCTTGAATATCACTCCTGATTTTACTTCTCGTTCATTCGCCACGGTAGGTGCCACTTTCTTATGGAGTGCATACAATGTTCTTTGTGAGACAGTTGTTATAAGACCATTCCCTCCTTAGGTGACTAAGCTTAGGTTGAAGCCTTATTCCTTACCTCTTCAGCTAGTCTTTCATTGTTGTACTTAGGGAGGATCCTCTGACTCTTGTACAACTGTGAGCTTATTACATTGTATATTCGACGGACCTTTTGATGTCCTTCCTTGCCTATAATTATCCGTAGTTACTTACTTCTATGCCCTTGTGCTTGTAGGGTTGCTTCTAAACTGGTATTTTAACTGTCTTCCCAGTGGCACTCTCGTTTATTCCAGTAATACTCACAAGGTACCTTTAAGTACCCCAACTCTTATCTGAATTCTTCTCAAGGGTCACGATATCACATCTGCGAGACTGAATTCCCCATATTGGGGTTTTACCATGTTTATCTTGCACGATCTCCTGATTTGTCTGTAACCTCTTATCTAGCCATGACTAGGCTCTTTCTAAATCAACTGCTAACTATTCGTTGGCCCATTCTCATATCAACATTCCGCGTAATCTTTCTTGGGTTATTTCCTTTGTCTTAACTTACGTCTCATACTGGCTCCTTATTTATCAATAACATCTCGGGCAAGAACCCTTACTTCCTCTCCTTGATGTCGTTCTTGCATAATATTCTGGAATTGTAGCACATCTGTAGGATTTGAATAAGTACAATCTCATCTCCTTTTCATTTTTGTCGCACTCTTCCTTTACCATTCCATAGTTACTAGAATAACTTAATTCTGACTTAATGCCACATCACACCATATTCGACCCTTTAGGGGAGAACTAAGATTTAGTGCTATGATGATCTACGTATAGATGTTTTACCTTCTCATCTTTGGCATCTTTTCACATCATCGATGATCCTTACTCGCCTCGCGGCAATCCTTCTGTACCAAGGATAAAGAAATTCCTCACTTAGTGTAACTGGCACATACGGTCCCTTAAGCTTAACTTTACTCACCTTGCTTGCTTTAGGGAAGCGTCTTCCTGAATGGCCTTTAAAGGGTATTCTTCTGTCATCCATTCTATTATCACCGGGATGCAATCTCTGAAATTCTCATGATGCCGACTATTACTCAGTCCCTAGTTCATGTTTAGTTTATCTTGTTCACCAGCCCATACTGATTTCTATTACTTTGGGATCTAACTTTTCCTTCTGTTAGTCGCACTGGAGTCACGAACTTATTTCTTGAAATGAGGATATGACTTTATGTCCTATACTCTTTTGTTGTCTCAAGGCCTGTCACCTCTCGTATTTTCCTTCACTTGACTATAGAATCTTTTTCCGCTTCTGTGATGCTGCACCTGCAGAATTTCCATCGCAGGTGCGGAACTCATTTAAAATCCCAGGTTCTGCATCTGCGGCCAAATACCGCACCTGCTATAGTGCACTAGTGCCTCTCCCTCCGCTTCTGCAGAAATCGGCCAACTCATCACTTCTGCATCTGCGACTCAGCCTTGCATCTGCAGTTCCAGTCCAACTCAACAATGCCCTCATCTGCGACCTCCCATGCGCTTCTGCGATCGCGCACCTGCGGCTCCCTCTTTGTAGGTGCGGAAAACACTAGCAACAGCAGCAGTTCAACTGTATTTTTTAAGTTCCAAACCTTCCGTTAACCACCCGGAACTATCCTGAGGCCCTCGGGACCACAACCAAACATACCAACAAGTCATATAACCCTATGCGAACTTAATTGAACCTTCGAATCACTCAAAACAATATCAAAACACTAAATTACCCTCGTATTCAAGCATAAGAACTTCTAAACTTCCAAATTCCGCAAACGACGCCGAAACCTATCAAACCACGTCTGAATGACCTCAAACTTTACACGCACGTCACAAATGATACCACGGACATGCTCCAACTTCCGGAAATACATTCCGACCCCGATATCAAATTTTCCACTGCAGAACAAAATCGTCAAATTTTCAATCTTTGCCAATTCAAGCCTAATTCCACTACGCACCTCCAAATCACATTCCGAGCGTGCTCCTAAGTTCAAACTCACCTAACGGAACCATAAAAAATTCTAATCCGAGATCGTTTACACATACGTCCACATCCGGTTGACTTTTGCAACTTAAGCTTCTAATAAAGAGACTAAGTGTCTCAATTCACTCTGAAACCACTCCGGACTCGAACCAACTAACCCGACATATCATAATATAGCTAAAGAACACAAAACAAAGAAGAAAAGGGGGAAATGGGGCTATAACTCTCAGAACGACCGGTCGGGTCGTTACATCCTCCTCCTCTTAAACAAACGTTCATCCTCGAAAGGGTCTAGAAACATACCTGGAGTCTCAAATAGGTATGGATATCTGCTCCGCATCTCCCATTCGGTCTCCCAGGTGGCCTCCTCCACAGGCTGACCTCTCCATTGAACATTCACTAAAGCTATTTCGTTTGACCTCAACTTCCGAACTTGCCGATCCAAAATGGACACTAGCTCCACATCATAAGTCATATCACCATCCAACTAAACAGTGCTGAAATCCAAAACATCGGACGGATCTCCAATATACTTCCGGAGCATAGAAATGGGAAATACTAGATGCACACTCGACAAGCTGGGTGGCAAGGCAAGCTTGTAAGCCACCTCCCCTATCCTCTGAAGCACCTCAAAAGGCCCAATGAATTGGGGGCTCAACTTTCCCCTCTTCTCAAACATCATAACACCCTTGATGGGTGATACCTTCAGCAAAACCTTCTCCCCAACCATGAAAGACACATCATGGACCTTCCTGTCCGCACAGCTCTTCTGCCTAGACTGCGCCGTGCGAAGCTGCTCCTGAATCGATTTCACCTTGTCTAATGCATCCTGGACCAAGTATGTACCCAAGAGCCTAGCCTCACCCGGCTCAAACCATCCTACTGCAGATGTACACCTCCTCCCATATAAAGCCTCATACGAATCCATCTGAATGCTCGAATGATAACTGTTGTTATATGCAAACTCCACGAGCGGCAAACACTGGTCCCATGAACCCCAAAGGTCAATGACACAAGCGCGTAACATGTCCTCCAATATCTGGATAGTGCGCTCGGATTGTCCGTCCGTTTGAGGGTAAAAGGTTGTGCTCAACTCAACCTGAGTACCAACTCTCGCTGCACGGCCCTCCAAAACTGCGATGTAAACTGAGTGCCCCTATCTGAAATGATGGAAAGTGGGAAACCATGCAGGAGAACAATCGCTCGGATGTAAATCTCAGCCAACCGCTCTAAATAGTAAGTAGTACCAACTGGAATAAAGTGCGCGGACTTGATCAGCCGATCCACAATAACCCAAATAGCATCGAACTTCCTTGAAGTCCGTGGGAGCCCAACTACGAAGTCCATGGTGATCCGCTCCCACTTCCACTCGGGGATCTCTAACCTCTAAAGCAAGCCACCCGGTCTCTGATGTTCATACTTAACCTGCTGACATTTGAGACACCGAGCCACAAACCCAACTATATCCTTCTTCATCCGCCTCCACCAATAGTGTTGTCTCAAATCCTGGTATATCTTCCTGGCACCCGGATGGATGGAATACCGCGAGCTGTGGGCCTGCTCAAGAATCAACTCCCAGAGCCCATCTACATTAGGCACACATATCCGGCCCTGCATCCTCAACACATCTTCATCACCAATAGTAACACCCCTAGCATCACCTCACTGAACCCTATCCTGAAGAACGAGCAGGTAGGGGCCATCATACTGACGCTCACTGATACGGTCATAAAGAGAAGACCGGGAGACCACACAAGTCAATACCCGACTCGGCTCCGAAATATCCAATCTGACAAGCTGGCCCGTTAAGGCCTGGACATCCAATACCAAAGGTCTCTCTGCTACCGGAAGATATGCTAAACTCCCCAAACTCTCCGCCCGGTGACTCAAAGCATATGTCACCACATTAGCCTTCCCCAGATGGTACAAAATAGTGATATCATAGTCCTTGAGAAGCTCCAACCATCTCCTTTGGTGCAAATTAAGATCCTTCTGCTTGAACAGGTGCTGCAAACTCTGGTGATCAGTATAGATCTCAAAATGAACCCCGTACAAATAGTGCTGCCAAATCTTTAAGGCATACACAATAGCTGCTAACTCAAGGTCATGGACAAGATAGTTCTTCTCATGAGTTTTCAACTGGCGCGAGGCACAGGCAATCACCCTACTCTCCTACATCAGAACATATCCAATACCTACCCTCGAAGCATCATAATACACGGTGTAAGAACCTGAAGCTGACGGCAGAACTAGAACTGGAACTGTGGTCAAAGCAGTCTTGAGCTTTTGGAAGCTCTCCTCACAATCATCCGACCACCTGAATGGAGCACCCTTTTGGGTCAATTTGGTTAAGGGCGATGCAATAGATGAAAATACCTCCACAAAGCGACGGTAATAGCCCGCCAAACCAAGAAAGCTCCTAATCTCCGTGGATAAGGACGGTCTAGGCCAACTCTGCACTGCCTCTATCTTCTTCGAATCCACCTGAATACCCTCACCGGACACCACGTGCCCCAAGAATGCTACTGAACCAAGCCAAAACTCAAACTTGGAGAATTTTGCATGAAGCTTCTCCTCCCTCAATTTCTGTAATACAATCCTTAGATGTTGAGCATGCTTCTCCTGGCTATGAGAGGACACCAGGATGTCATCAATGAATACAATAATGAACGAGTCCAAATAAGGTTGAAACTCATTGTTCATCAAATGCATGAACGCTGCTGGGGCGTTAGTCAGCCCAAAGGACATCACAAGGAACTCATAATGGCCATATCGGGTCCTGAACGTTGTCTTAAGAATATCTGAATCCTGAATCTTCAGCTGGTGATATTATGACCTAAAATAAATCTTGGAGAACACCCTCTCCCCCTGAAGCTGGTCAAATAAATCATCAATACGTGGCAAAGGATACTTGTTCTTGACTGTGACTTTGTTCAACTGCCTGTAGTCAATGCACATCCTCATGGAACCATCCTTCTTCTTCACAAATAGGACAGGTGCACCCCAAGGTGACACACTAGGCCGAATAAACCCCTTATGAATGAGTTCCTAAAGCTGCCCTTTCAACTCTTTCAACTCCGCCGGTGCCATACAATACATTGGGATAGAAATGGGCTGAGTGGCTGGCACCAAATCAATGCCAAAGTCAATATCCCTGTCAGGAGGCATGCCCGGCAGGTCTGCAGGAAACACATCCGGAAAATCACGTACCGCCGGAACAGAATCAATGGTAGGGGTCCCTGCACTAACATCCCTCACAAAAGCCAAATAGGATAGACAACCCTTCTCAACCATACACTGAGCCTTCACATATGAAATCGCCCTACTAGGTACATACTCTATAGAACCACTCCACTCAACCCTTGGCAACCCCGGCATCGCCAACGTAACGATCTTAGCGTGACAATCTAAAACAATATGACATGGATATAGTCAATCCATACCCAATATCACATCAAAATCGACCATACTAAGCAGCAAAAGATCCACTCTGGTCTCCAGACCCCCAATGGTCATCACACATGACCGATATACGCGGTCCACAATAATAGTATCACCCACATGAGTAGATATATGAACAAATAAAATTAAAGACTCACGTGGCATATCCAAATAATGAGCAAAATACGAGGAAACATATGAATAAGTGGAACGAGGGTCAAATAATACAGAGGCATCTCTGTGACAAACTAAGACAATACCTATAATCACAGCATCTAAAGCAACAGCATCTGAAGCACCAACATCTGATCTGGCAGGGAGGGCATAGAAATGGGCCTGGCCACCCCCTGATCTGCCTCCCCCTCTCGGGCGACCCATAGCTGACTGGGCGGGTGGTGGAGGAACTGATGCTGATGACATAGACTGGATCCTCTACAGAGCGGGACCTCCCACTAGACGGGGACACTCTCTCTTCATGTGACCAAACTCCCCACACTCATAGCAACACCCCGGTGCTGGTGTTGGGGACTGAAGGGAGCCTCGAGCACCAGGATAACTAGCAGAAGGACCCGACATAGACGAACCCTGACCCGATAGAGCATGAGAAGAACTCTGTGCTGGAAGGGCACTAAGAGATGAACGACCCTGTTAATAACTGTGAGAACCATGGTCAGATGATACACTATGGTGAACTGGGCGAGCCATATGAGCATGTCTGAATGGGCAGCCTCTACCGTGCTGGAACTGACCCCCAGAAGGAGTACCAGCAAATCCACCCTGTCCACAAGGCCTCTTGGCCTCCCTCTCAACCCTCTCCTAACCGCGAACCATCTCAATCTTCCGAGCAATGTTGACAACCTCATCAAACGTATCACCAGACACACTCTCTTTGGTCATAAGCAATCACAGCTGATAAGTCAGGCCATCTATAAACCTCCTGATCCTCTCCCTATCTGTGGGAACCAACCACATAGTATGACGAGCCAACTCCAAGAATCACATCTCATACTGCGTCACAAACATATCACCCTGACAAAGCTGCTCAAACTGTCTGCGCAGATCCTTTCTGCGGGACTGAGGCACGAACTTCTCCAGAAAGATAACGGAGAACTGCTGCCAAGTAAGGGGCGATACGCCGACCGGCCTACACCTCTCGTAAGCCTCCCACCAACTAAATGCAGCCCCAGAGAACTGAAAGGTAGTGAACGAGAGCCCACTGGTCTCTAGAATACTTGCTATACGGAGTATCCTCTAACACCTGTCCAAGAAACCCTGCGCATTCTCTCCCTCTGCACCAATAAAAGATGGAGGTTGGAGTCTCCCAAATCTGTCCAATCTACACTGCTTATCCTCAGGCATAGTAGGAACCACATAGTCCTGAACAGCTGCAACCGGTTGGGCGGGTGGTGCCCCCGGTGTCTGGAATCCCTGTACCACCTGCTCTGGTGTGCGAGCAACGGGAGTCTGAGAACCTCCCCCGTCTTGAGAAGTGGTTGCTGCGGCCGGAACAGAGACCGCCTGAGCAAGGCTGGTGCACGCGGTCAAAATCTGAGCTAAGGCCTCCTGAAGGCCTGGAATAAAAATAGGCACAGGTTGTGCCTGAGCTGGTGCATCAAGAACTGGAATCTGGTCCTGATCTGGGGAAATTGGTGGATCTGTAGGTACTACCCCAGCTGTTGTGCGGGCTGTACCTCTGCCCCTACCACGGCCTCTACCGCGGCCTCGGCCTCTTACGACCCTAACTGGTGGTACTGGTGGCTAGCCCTCCTGACCGGTAGTGCGAGTCCTCACCATCTGTGAGAGAATGAAACAACAAATGTTTAGTTACTAGAATCAACAGATTCGCACGACAAGAATTCAAGAATATGGAGTTTCCTAAGGGTTCTGCAGCCTCTTAAAGATAAGTACAGACGTCTCCGTACCGATCCGCAAGACTCTACTAAACCCGCTCATGACTCGTGAGACCTATGTAACCTAGGCTCTGATACCAACTTGTCACGACCCAAAACCTAACCCGTCGTGATGGCGCCTATCGTGGTACTAGGCAAGTCGACCTTTCCAAAACACTTTCAAAATTTAACAGAAATGAATTAAGACATTTAAAATAATCGAAATTTCTCATAAATACGGGGTAAAACCCAAATAAACATAAGTGCGGAAAAATAGTCCGACATCGGGGTGTCACTAAGTCATGAGCAACTAGACTCTCAATCTAAAAGACAGTGTCTACAATAGTCTGCGTCAAGATATCAATATAGAGAAAGAAATATAATAAGGAAGGAGCACAAGGTCTACGAAGCCGGCAACTACCTCGTAAATATCTGGAAGATCAATTGCGCACGAACTCAATGATCTCCGCGTCCAGTCACACCTGAATCTGCACACAAGGTGTAGGGAGTAACGTGAGTACTTCCAACTCAGTAAGTAACAAAATTAAATAAGGAACTAAGAAGCAGTGACGAGCTACACAAATGCAGTTCATTTCAGTAAATTCGGCAAGAAAAGTAGGCATGCTTTCAATTCGGTGTTTTAGATTAAAACATTTCAAGTTCAGGTACAACAATATAAGCCCTCTAGAAAATTTCACAACAACAACAATTAGCAATGAAGTGCAACAACAAAATAAGAGCAAGTACAACCTCACAGGGCTACTGTCAGTCATCTATCTCAACAGCTCAATCACTCGGCTCTCAGCCTCAATACTCACACTCAAAGGTACATGCGCTCACTGGGGGTGTACAGACTCCGAAGGCGCTCCTTCCAGCCCAAGCGCTATATTGTTGTGGCGTACATCCCGACCCAATACTGCTGCGGTATGCAGCCCGATCCATATATTGCTGCAACATGCAGCCCGATCCGATATATGTCCCAAAGGCTTGTTGCGGCGTGCAACCCGATCCAATATTGCTTGGCGTGTAACCCGATCCAATATATCTCACAAAGCTCTCAACCTGGCACTCAGGTCCTATCTCAGTCACTAACCTCTCCAGCCCCTCAGGCTCACAGAATATCATAATAACCAGCCCAAACAGGGAATACAACAAGTATCAACAAGAAAGGAGAGGAAACAGAGATATAACACACAATAAGACTGTGACTGAGTACAAGATAGCAATTAGCAGTCAATTCAGCAAGTATACGACTGTCGCGGGTCCCAATAGTTATATCATATGACCTAAGCATGGTTTCTAACATGAAAGGCAGTCAATTGCTCAAAGACAAGGAAAAGCAAGTAATAACAATGGCTATTTGACTTTACAGTCTCACAGGACAGACCAAGTCACAATCCCTCACGTTGCACACTCGCACACCCATCACCTAGATGTGCTTCACCTCCAAATATTCACATCGTACAAATTCTCGGGGTTTCACACCCTCAAAACCAGATTTAAGACTATTACTTATCTCAATCCGAACAAAATCCTACTCCGCGACGCCTTTGCCTTTCAAATCGTCCTCCAAATGTCTCGAATCTAGCCACAAGTAATACAACACAATCAATAAAGGCTAAAGGGATCAATTCCACAAGAAAACTACTAAAATATAGCCAAAAATACGAAATCGGCTCAAACTGGCCCCCGGGCCCATGTCTTGAAATCCGACAAAAGTCACAAAATCCGGAAGCCCATTCGCTCATGATTCTAACCATACAAAATTTATCAAAATCCAACATAATTTGGTCCCTCAAATCTCCAAATTACACTCTCCAAAATCCCAAGCCCTAACCCCCAATTTTCACTTCAAAACCCCACTAATTAGATGAGAAATCAATGGGAAAATACCATAGATAAGGGTACTTAGGCTCAAGGGACTTACCTCAGTGAATTTCCTTGAATCCCCTTCAAACATCACCTCAAAATCTCCAAAGTCCGACTTAAAAATGGTGGAAATGAGGAAAAATGTCGAAGTCCTCTATTTATACTTTCTGCCTAGAGAAACGGCACATGCGGTTCTTTTTTCCGTTTCTGCGATGACGCACCTGCGAAATTTCCATCGCAGGTGCGGAACTCACTTAAAATCCCAGGTTCCACATCTGCGGCCAAATACCGCACATGCGATAGAGCACCAGTGCCTCTCCCTCCGCTTCTGCGAAAATCGACCAACTCCTCACTTCCGCATCTACGACTCAACCTTGCATCTGCGGGCTCGCAGATGCGACCCCCTTCTCGCACCTGCGGTTCCATTCCAACTCAACACTGCCCGCATCTGCGACCTCCCATGCACTTCTGCGATCGCGCACCTGCGGCTCCCTCTCCGCAGGTGTGGAAAACACCAGCAGCAGCACTTCAGCTGCATTTTCAAAGTTCCAAACCATCCGTTAACCACCCGGAACCACTGCGAGGCTCTCGGGACCACAACCAAACATACCAACAAGTCATATAATCCAATGCGAACTTAATCGAACCTTCGAATCACTCAAAAAAATATCAGAACACCAAATTACCCTCGGATTCAAGTCTAAGAACTTCTAAACTTTCAAATTCCGCAAACGATGTTGAAACCTATCAAACCAAGTCTGAATGAGATCAAACTTTACACGCACGTCACAAATGGCACCAGACCTGCTCCAACTTCCGCAAATCCATTCCGACCCCGATATCAAAATTTCCACTGCCGAACAAAATCGCAAATTTTTCAATCTTCGCCAATTAAAGCCTAATTCTACTACGGACCTCCAAATCACATTTCGAATGTGCTCCTAAGTCTAAAATCACCTAACGGAGCTAACGAAACCATCAAAATTCGAATCTGAGATCGTTTACATATAAGTCAATATCCGGTTGACTTTTCCAACTTAAGCTTCTAATAAAGAGACTAAGTGTCTCAATTCACTCCGAAATCACTCCGGACCCGAACCAACTAACCCGACATATCATAATATAGCTAAAGAATACAAAAAGAAGAAGAAATGAGAGAAATAGGGCTATAACTCTCGAAATGACTGACCGAGTCATTACAGGTTGAGTAGTAGGTTATGTATTATGGTGATATTGGTATTATTATTTTGGAAAGGTTGTGGCCTATGGGCACTTGTAGTACGAGTTGATATGTGTTATTGTGATGTTTGCACATGTGGGTGTATTGTGTGGATTGATTGCTGCTATGCGGAGTAAAACAGTGGCATCTCACAAAAACTTGTTGCTCCCAAACGCACATGCAAGTATACGTAGTCGATAAGTAATATAGGATTGTAAGTCCAGATATCGTACCCACAGGGACTTGTGATTAACTATCAACTAAATTAAACCAAACAATTAATCTATTCAAGCAAATCCTAATGTATGAATAATTAACTAAAATTAATCTAGAGTAATAAACTAAGAGATTAAAGAAAATAACGACAAGCTTAAAGATGAATTCAATGTGAGTGAATATTCTAGAGCTATGGGTTAGCTAACAATACCATTGAGTTTTCCACTTAAATTGTCTAATTAATTTATCTGGTTTATTGGTTGACAGGGTTAATATTGCTCGTAGCCTTCTCCTGAAGTACTACTCGCTTATTCAAGCTAATCTAACGCCTATATTCCTATGGAATTAGAATTAACAAGAACGCATTAATAATTCCTGTATAGTAACCAAGCAAGGGTATTAGGTATATTCCTTTCCTAACCGCAAACCTCCCCCTCTCCCCCAGAGTTAAGATCTTACTCTACTCAATCTTATATGCAATCTAGAATTTCCTCTCCCGGGTTCAATCCTAGATTCGTAGATAGTATTCAATTGGTGATCAATCAATCAAATAATTAAGCGCAAGATTGAATAAATAAATCAATATGATAAAATAATAAAAAAAAAATTCAAGCTTCAAACTACAACGTTCATGTATCACCCAAAACTCTAGAACTAATAAACTATGAGATTAAAGGAAAAGAAGAGAAGAAAAACTAGTTAGAAGCTTCCTCCAAGCGTGATGTTCTTGCCTCCGATCACAAAACTCCTCTAAGAATGGTGTTTAATGACTATTTATATGTGTATGGAAAAAATCTAAACAAAATAACCAAGTCCAAAACCAAATATGAGACAAAATAGGCTTTAAAAATTCGGAACGCCCTCGCTACAGGCCTCGCCTCGCAAGGCAAAATGCGAGCTTCACCTCGCTTTATCCTTGTGCGCCGCAACTTCTGACGCAAGCTCCTCCTCGCTTTAGCCTGTGCGACGCGATCTTAAACGCGAGAAAATTGCCTCGCGTCGCCTGACTTCTACCCGAGTTTGATTCACTTTGTGCTTAGCTGCCAAATTTTGCATTCCTTAATTTCTCGTTCTTTTCCATTCCTTTTCAATTTTCAATTGTCTTTCTTTTGTCTTCTTTTATAATACTAAACTTCAATCATTGTGCAATAATTAAATAATCATGAACCCATTCTTGTAGTGTATAAAATACATATAAAATCTCTAATTCGCTCCTAATTTTATCTCCAAAGTACCTATACATAAAATAAACTCAATTAAGCATAAATATAGTATAGTTTAGCATTAAATCCCCAAAATATAAGATAAGTAATGCACTAAAAATATAAAATTATAAAAAAAATATCACATCTCACTGTTATTGATTATGCAGAGTGATACCGGTGGCTATTGATATATTGTCAGGGCGAAGTGATACGCGTAACTATTGATATATTGTCAAGACGGAGTGATACAGGTGGCTATTGATATATTGTCAGGGTGGAGTGATATGGGTGGCTATTGATATATTATCAAGGTGGATTAATATATGTGGCTATTGTATTATGGTCTGGGCGGAGTGATACGGGTGGCTATTGTGTTAACTATCTGGATGGAACGATACGAGTGACTATTATGATATTATCAATATAGAGAGATAAGGGTGGCTATGTCAGGGATAATTTGTGATGGCATGTGGGCCTAATGTTGATGATATTCGTGTAATAGTGTGATTTCCCTTGTGTGTGTCATGCATCTTACGTGACTTGTTGTGTTGTTTCCAATGAGCTACTCTATGTTTTTGATATTACTTATTGACTTGGACCGAGATAGTACACTCGCACATGCATACACCGTCATTACACCAGATAAGGAGTACAAAACTTGACATTTATTGATCATGCACCTGTATTCTTGTATATCTGCTTTCATTGTGATATGGAGCATGTGACTACGCCGGTCGGATTATGATAGTGAGCCTCTGAGCACGCCGTACGGATTGTGATAGTGAGATTGTGACCATGCCGGGTAGATTGAGATATTGACACATGAGTTGCACGAGGTGCCATGAGCATAGGATTTGTGACTCGGGACTCGTGAATTGTGATCTTGGGATGTGGTATCTAGGAGTAATTTTGTTGTGAAACATGTGTTAGAACGATTTTATTATTCAATTGTCATTTGCTTTTCCTTAATTGAATTCACTAGTACTTTAATGGCGTTCTGATTACTTTACTGTTTTTATCATATATTTTTTCTTTGTTGCCATTTACTGATTTTTGCTTCCATTATTAGCTTTATACTTATATACTGTCCATGTTATTATGACTAGTAGGTATCTTGACTTGTACCTCGTCACTACTCCACCGAGGTTAGTCTTGATACTTACTGGGTACCGACCGTGGTGTACTTATACTACACTTATGTATATTTTTGTGCAGATCCAGGTATTGGAGATAACAGACACAAGCAGAGTTATCTTTTTGATCGCGAGAATTTAAGGTAGAGCTGCTTGGTCGTCACAGTCCCTTGTAGTTTTTTTTTATTTGATTGTACTGTTAATTCGTTATCCGAAAAGTATTGTATTTTGTTCTCTTTCTTTTTTTAGATATTTTTATATATTCAGTTAGAGTTCGTGACTCTGTATTACCTAGTCTCTTGTTGTGCATATTGTCGTGTAGGCTTGTATCACCTTCATATCGGTATTTATATTAAACTCTGCTTTAAAAATATCATGTTTCACTGATTTAAGTGTTGTAAGTAACATGCTTACCTAGTTTTAGAGACTAGGTGCCATCACGATGCCTAAGGTGAGATTTCGGGTTGTGACAGATAATAATAAAAAAATATATAGAATTAATCTCTCAAAAAGTTATATCATCTTTTCATTATATTATCTTTTTATATATATATTTCTTACTTTTACCTAATCTCCTTTTTTAACGACAATAAATTTTATTATAATTAGTCATGAGTGTGGGTAAAATATCTATCTTTCTTTTCAAACTTAATACAATAAAGGAGGGCATCAGGTTGGAAGACGTTTAATTATATAGGAATTACACGAAATTGTAAAAGTTGGTGAAATAAAAATTGAAGTTGAAAAGATAGAAGGAAAAAAATGTATCAAGTAGCCAAAAAAAAAAAAAAAAAAAAGAGGAAACAACGAAGACCTAATAACTTATAAAGAATTAAAATTGAAAATTAAAATATTATTCTTTAAATAGTATAAGCTCCAACTCTTTTTTTCCCCAAAAGTTATAATTTGTGTAAATACGAAGCAACTTGTGCTAACACATTATTTAATATTTAGTTCAAAATTTTTAATTAAAACAATTTTAATTCGAATAAAATACGATTTTAATATTATTTATATGATGAAAAATATAGTTTATCAATAATTTTTTATTATTGACGTAACAAACACGAGCAACACACATACATTAAGACTAGTTGGAATAAAAGAGACTAAAAAAATTGATTGGATCTCTAGATGATCGGGGTTGGATCAACATTAGCTTTTTTGACATTTTTACCGGGATATATTAGCTTTTCCTAGTAAAACAGTTAAAGATTATCATATCAGTACTTGTGAGGCTTAGGATTTGCATAGGATACAACGAAGGAAACTGTAAGAACTCATATTCTCTTTTCCCATAGTTTGTCCTCAAACAATGGATAGTGTGATTTGTGAACTCCAGTGATGTTTTCTCTTTTTTGGTTGATTTTGGGTCCAACAGAGTTCCCTTTCCCATTCAAAATGTGTATGTTTAGGAGGGGGATGAGCAGTATTGTTTCCCTACCCTAAAAGATTAATGGATAAGGTGATTTAATCTTTTGAAAATATTGAAATGTATATCCAAGGTCATCACCACAATTTAGATATGTTGATATTCTTATATTCTAAATTTCGCAATTCTGTTCAAGTTATAGAGTCTGTATATATATTTTTTTAAACAAGTGGAAAATTAACATGATGTTGAGAGTACTTTTAGTAAAAAACTTTTAATAAACTTTTCAAAAAATTTGGATGTTTTTAAATTGTTTCCTAGCAATTCTCAGAAAAATATTTTTCAAATTCACGCGTAAAAATTGCATGCGTTAGCAATTTTCAAAATGGGTAGAAAAATAGTTGTAGATTAGTTTCTAGTGTCTCGATAATTCTTTGAAGTTGTTTAATGGTTCCGTAAATGAATTTAATTAGTTAGAGCTTCTAAACGTTATTCTCTATTGGCTTGCTGAAATTTTTAAGTTTGCAAACACTAAGATATTAGGAAAATACATGCAATTTAGTACAATATAATTAGGAAAATACAAGCAATTTAGTACAATATAATGATCAATCAAACAAGCGGTAACGATCTATCCTAGTGAAGGACATTCTCATGGTGTTGAAGTCAAAGCCGATATAGAAAAATTGCTGCGCCCAAACTCCAAGTACGCTAAAAGGCATAGGAATCTTCTTGTTTTCAGAAATTTGAATGGATAGGCAGAAATGGTCAGTTTTATCTTGTTTAAACGAATTCTCAGCAGTAAACTCCATTTTAGCATTTTCAACAAAATGATATGTTATTGTTGGAAGACCTTTAAGATCCTCGGTGACAACTCCATAGTAACAAAGCTCTTCTGGTCTTGACGCGATCTTCAAGTGTTAGTTTTGGGTCGTAGAAAGGCGAGTTGACAGAATCATAGTGAATAATTTTTGTTTCTATGTTTGTTGTATGCATAGCAAAGTTGCTTGATTAGGGTGGCTTCCACAAGTATCAAAGTTGCTTGATTGTAGAGATTTGATCAATTGTGGTGATGTGGCTAGTGTTGCAGCTGCTTTCCGGTCTTTCGCTTATACCAATTACAGATCTAATTTCCTCCTTCAGTTTCTTGTATGCTATCTCATGCAAATAACTAGAAGTGGCCCCAGTATCAACAAGCACATTCCGCCTTGGTGATCGATCCTCTTGAAATGCTTGGATTAATGTCAAGAAACTTGTCCCCGACACTGATTATTTCTAGAGTTATGAAGTATTTGCCTATAACCATTAACATGGGAGTGGAAGCTCCTTCCATTATAGGATTGCCTCCAAGAATTAATGCATTTGAATCATAATGTACATCAATTATATCGCCGATACAATATGAAAATTCAGTTTAATTTTGTTGTGAAATCAAAGACACAACTGTTTGTCCAAATCCGAGGATACTACTAACACGATCTACACCATCAGAATATATGGAGCATCCAAAATTAAGACGCTTGATAATCACTTCAGTTTCATTGATTGACTTAAACGATACAACTTCAGAAGCAAAATGTCCCTTACTCTTTTTGCATATTTTACAAAATACTCACATCTCCTTGAGATTCTTCCACATCTTCCTCTAAGATTCATAAGGTCACATATAGATGTCTCACAATACACATCTTCTTTATATGATTGAAGATTTTTGTAACGACCAGACTAACAGTTTTGAGCAATTGCATCTGGTTCGGCAGTTTCAGGTTATGAGTAGTTTCAAATAGTGTATTATGACTTGCGTGCATCATCGGCTCTAGTTTATGAGTGGTTCGGAAATGATTATAAGGGGTGACTCTCATTTGAGAAGCTCGAAATTGAAAGAATTGATCAAGTCCAAGTTTTTGGGTATTTGACCTTAGATCGGAGATTTGATGGTTCTGGTAGGTCCAGATGGTGATTTTGGACTTGGGCGTATGTTTGAATTTGTATTTGGATGTTTCTAGAGGGTTTCGACATCATTTGGCGGAAGTTGACAATTTAAAAGTTTAGAATTTTCCTAAGTTTGACCATGGTTTTACTTTAAATATATCGGGTTTGGATTTTGGTTTCGGTATTTGGACTTGATTCGTTTTGTCATATGGAACTTGCCTGCAAAATTTGGTGTCATTTGGAGTTGATTTGATTTTGATATGGTTCGGACGCTTGGTTACAATTCTAGAAGTTCTTGAAGCTCATGGGGATTTCCATGCGTTTTGGCATCTGATTTGTGATTCTAGAGTTTATTTTGATATTTTGGTCGCATGAGCAAGTTCGTGTTATATTTTTAGACTGGTGTGGGTATTTGGTTTGGAGCCTCGGGGCTTGGGTAAGTTTCAGACTGATTTAGTTCAATTTTGAGTGTTGGTGCTAGTTCCATTGCATTTGCAATGTGTTTGTCGAAAATGCGAGCCAAGTAGCCCTCGCATTTGCGAAACTGGACTGCTGGGGAAGAGTTCGCATCTGCGAAGATATTCCTCGTATTTGTGAGTGTTGGATATTCGCTATTGCGAAGATGTCTGTTGCTTTTGCGATGGCAGCTGTGTTCGAATTTGTGATGTTTTGGGTCGCAAATACGACTATAGCATAATTTCCCCTGGTTCGCTTTTTTAATGTAATGCTTGCTTTTTCGAGGTTCGCATTTGCGAACCCCATGTCGGAAATGTGACATCTATATATAGCTGAGTATTCCGAGACTTAGCTTCATTTTATCATGTTTTGAACCCTAGCCTCGATGGGAGGCTATTTTGTGGAAGGATTTTTATACCAAACTATTGGATAAGTGACTCTAATTAATTTTTAATTATATTTCATAATTATACATTAGATTTAACATCAAATTTATGAGAATATTAGGGAAAGTTTTGGAGATTTTGTCAAAGTTTTGAAAAATAAAAATTTGGGATTTGAGATTCGAGTTGGACTAGGATTTGGAAACAAAACACGTATATGGACTCGTGAAGCTATGGGTAATCAAGACCAACCCTTGGACCCAGGTTTTGACTGTGCGATCCCGTGGTTGACTTTTGTTGAAATTTTAGAAATTGTATAAAGATCATAGCTTTATAAAGGAAAAGCTAATTTGAGTATTGATTTGGCCAAATTGAAATAAATATCTTGCCTAACTTTGTGTAGAGGAAACGACCCCTTAGGAATAATAATTTGTGCTATTCGTGTTATGTGAAAGTTGTGCACGCGAAGTGACGAGTGGGTAAACGGCCTATATGTGGTATTTGACCTGCTTCGATTATCTATACACTTTCCATGACTTTGATTGAAGTGTCATAATATGTGATATTTTTCATCATTTATCTACGCTTGCATGCTCTATTTAACGTTGTTAACACTTGTTCTCCATCTTACTTGTTATTTTGCACTTATATTCTTTAGTTGAAGTTGTTTCCTTCCTTATTGTCTTATGACCTCTTAATTGTTGAGTTCCTTCCATGGCTCCGTGCTTATCTGCCGCTTGCCTTAATTATTGTAATTGCACACCTTAGTTGTCACATGCTTCACTTGTCCTGTTGCTTTTGTAATATTTGCTGTGTTCCTTAATTATTACGTGGTTCCTTTATTGCCTTGCACTCATACCCTATGATTGTAGAAATTCTTGTAAATTGAGTATTTGATTTTTGTTGTTAATTTAAATTGCTTATGGATCGAGTTGCACGCTGCAACGGGTGGAATAAGGTAGGATTATTTGATATTGATACGGTGAGATTAGGATGCACGCCGCAACGGGTGGAATAAGGGAGGATTATTTGATATTGATAGGATGGGATTAGGTTGCACGCCGCAATGGGTGAAATAAGGGAGGAATGTGTTTGTACGGTGGGATCGGGTTACGCGCCGCAACAGATTGTGTGTGTTGTATTCACTGTTGTATTGTGCTAGCTTTCAGTATTTATCATATGAGATTATGAGGACGGATATTTTTGAATTTACTGGTTTCAAGGATTTAGTTGCTTTCATTAGTTTACTGCCTTGCCGTCATTTCCTTTTTTCCTTTCCTATTACTATTATTTTGATGAATTGATTTTTAAGATTAATTTACTGCGCTGACTCATTATCTCATATCCTGTTGAGTTGTTAGTAATATAACAGGTTTAAGTAAAAGAATTTTTAACATGCTTATCTTATGTGACTCTTCAGCTAAAACCCGTTGTTTCATCCGGTACTTTACTATTCTTAATAATTGTCGTGTTTCACTTTAATTAATTTCTCAACTTAAAGTTCTTACCCTATCTGATGTTTTTACTTTGCTTAAAAATCATTATTATGTTTTAATTTAACAACTTCTATATTTAACTCGGTAGCTTATCCGATGCTCTATTTATTTTAAAATGTTATTTTCTTCATTCAATGATTTCTAAAATAAACTCATTTTCTCATCTGATTTCCTACTTTATTCAAAGTTGTTATTATGCTTTATCGTATATAAATAATTTTCTTGAACATTTTAATTAGCATTTAACAAGGATAATATGTACATGGTAGCACGTGGATTTTGTCGTGCGAAAGTAATTTGGAAAATGTGGGCATACGGTGCCACATATGTAAGGTTTGGAGGTTGTGACTCATGATATGAGATTACGAGAAGTGGTACATGGGGAAATTCTTGTTGAAATTCGTGCATTAGGAATGACTTGATTGATTGAGTTATCATTGGTTTCCCTCACTTGAACACATTCATATTTCATATATACCCCGACTATGCTGTTGCTTAATTACTTGGTTGTTTCTTGTTGCCCCTCGTGCTTCCATTATGTCCATTGTTGATTGTAAAGTTGTAATCCTTCTACTATTGGCCTTATATTGATCTTCTTTCCTTGTTAGCTTTATGTTATATCCTGCACAGGTTTACATGTTTGGTAGGTTTCCTGACCTGGCATCGTCACTACTCTACAGAGGTTAGGCTTGATACTTATTGGTTACCACTGTGGTGTACTCATGCTACATTTTTACATATTTTTGTCCAGCTCCAGCTACTTCGGATCAAGTTTTGTTTTAAGACCTATGCATGTGCGGCTGGCTACTTCAAGATATACCTGCTGGACGTTCGCAGGCACCGAAGTCACCTTCTGTTGTACTTTATTTCTGTTGTTTTCTATTATTCATGGACAGTGATGTATTGTTATTTCTAATGACTCTTAGAAAAGCTTATGACTTGTACTACCAGGTTCAGGGTTATGTAACTGTTAACGTTCAGCTATGTTGATACATATATTATTTAAGTTATTGCAGTTAAGTTAGTTAAATTCCATTAATAATCAGCATGTGTTAGGCTTACCAGGTCCTAAAGACTAGGTGTCATCACGATATCCTAAGGTGAGAAATTGGGGTTGTGACAAGTTGGTATCAGAGCTCTAGGTTCATAGGTGCTACAAGTCATAAGCATATTTAGTAGAGTCTTGCAGATCGGTACAGAGATATATGTACTTATCTTCGAGAGGCTACATAAACTATTAGGAAATTCCACTTCTTTCATTCCTTATCGTGCGATATTGATTCATCTTGAAGCATATATCTTATGTTTCTTTTCATCCACTCGTGTATGATACTGTGCACTCGATATTAGCTATGCGCCAACAGTCCTTGAAGCTGCGGATGGGCTACAAGGGAGCTAGGGATAGTCAACCATTGTCTCAACATGTCGTCCAGATTGAGGATGTGGAAGTATTGAGAGATCATTCGGTTATGCACGTGGGGGTGCAGCAGGTTCTAGCATCTGGTTGATAAGTACGAGCTTGAGAAGGTTTAATTAGTTGTCTAGTCGTCGCGATTGTGGTAGGGCCACGAGGTGGATGTTGATTTGAGAATAGTTGGTGGTGTTGATACCCAATTTTGCCATCATAGTTTTTATATCATATATACTTTATAAATATTATTTCTGCATCATCACCAATTTACAAGAGTGATATAAGTATTTTCTGTAACTTTTCATAATTTTTGAGGCTTTAAAATTAATTTTCTTGAATTTAAATTATTCAAATATTTATTCGTTACTCCTTCAAATTATTTTGTGATGACTTAATCATCCAAATCTATTGTTTATACTCGCATACATATTTTATAATATTTTTACTTTATTTCATATAATTACATTTGTATTTTTGAGCTATTTACATAATTTTACAATAATAGCCTATATTCTATACATAATTTCATTGTTTAACCAAAATAGTATTTTATATTTTTATAACGTTAAGCTATTATTTTCAATTATTTTACTGCATAAGTAATATTTTTATTATTTATAAATTATTTTTACATATTATATTAAACAATTTGCGTGTATTTAATTTTATAGCCCAATATATAGGGGTAATGTTCGGACCAAACCAGTCCCAAACACTTAGCACATTTATTTTCACTCTTCAGCGGCGCAAAAAAAACAATCCCATTGACTTAACCCGGTCGGAACCCATTTCCTTGACCCCACCCCAACTTCTTTTAATCTTGGCCGTTGATATCTTAAGATCAACGGCCCACAATAAACCAACCCTTTTCCTTATATCCCCACAACCAAACCCTAGAGTCCATTCTCCCAAACCGCCCGCCTTTGCATTCTCTCATCTTTCCACTCCCACACTAAAACCTAGCCGCCTCCTCCCAAATCCCTTCAAAACCGGGCTAAATCATGAAATTCTTTCACAATCTACTTACCTTATTTGCACTATCCCGTTATCATTCATACACTCATGGTATTACATAGTACTTGCCTGATTTTGGCAAGTATTACCTTTCCGAATCAAGTGCAATCGTCCTCAACCTACATGATTCAGATGAAAATCCATCTGTATACATTCTCAACAAGGTCGTATGGGTCCGATTCATCAAGATTCTTGGCTTATTTTTGACTACTTTTCAAACTAGGGTTTGCCCGATTTTTACCTATTCTGATTCGGAATAGGATATGCATGTGATTTTCCTTTTCCCTGCTTGAGCTTGATTGATTTTCTTTCCTTGTTTGTCTGCTTAATCGAATACTATATAAACCTCCCTTTCCCGTTCCCCTCTAGGTCTCAGCAATTCATTACTTAACTACCGTTACCACTACTCTGATTCTTATATACTTTCTGCACTCTTAGCTCTTGGCCGGCTGAAAGCCAAGGCCACCGGTTTTCAATTAACTGACCTTCTCAGTGCGAGCACTACTTGGGGTTCATTTGAAACCCTTGGAAACTCTGACGCACTGAGTTTGGGGTTTTGCTGCTCTCTGTTGTCAATGATTGAAGTATTGTTGGAATTATTCTTCTTATTTACCCGTTTGTTAATTCGCAACTGGTAAGTGTCTTTGGCTCTATCATTTTCATTCCTTCTTGTTGTGTTCATATTTTGTACATCTATGTCACTTAAACCTTTTGAATCTATATGATACTGTGTTACCCCTGTCATTTTATGATTCAGAACGTTTCTAGCATCTAAACTTGTCCAACTTCTAACTCTGATGTATGCCAACTGTATGTGTTCAGTATGAATGATTCTCACTACCTTAAGCATGCCCAGCCTAGTGGGTTTTTGTGTGTTTGAATGTTTATACCTGCCATTCATCCTGAGTTTATCTCTCTGCCTTATTCTATATCTTTATGATAAATCAACTCATGTGTTCTAATTCTCGTTGGATCATTCAAGTGTACTTAATACCGTACTAGAGTTAGTTCTTAGCCAAACGTATTGCCCTGCTAATTATGAACTTTAAGGTGTGTTCCCTGCCTAGCTTAATCCCATGTTGTCTAGTACTACCTATGGTTTACAAGGTGAAAGTTCAACATCTAGGTTTTCTCTTATGTGTAATCTGATAGTCTAGTTTTTTATGTATCCTTGCCTACTAAGTTCTGGTGTTGCTTAATCCTTTTGTGCTATGAATGGTACTTAGCATGTTCAAATTAAGGATTGTTTGTTGTCCATGTCCACCAACTTGTTTGGTTATGCTATTTTCATTAGTTTCTCATGTTAGACATCCTTATGTGAGGACTATACTTTGTTGGCTTTCTGTCCATGATTTTATTAGACTCTCATGTTTAAAATCTCACGACAAAGTTCTTTATGCTAATTCTAGACCATGTTTGTTTTGGGACTTTACTTGAAGTAGTATGTTGTCTCACCTTAGCTTTATTCTGAAAGAATACAAGCATGAACCTGCCTTGTGTATGCCCTATAAATTTGTCAATATGCTTTAGTGAAAACTGTTGTTAGATACAGCTTTGAGAATTCAGTGTGTAGACTTCAAAAAGGTTATTTAATTAATCCAATGTGTAGTTTGTTACTTGTATGGCTAAGTTTGGCATCTGGCTGTATAAGTAAGTCATCCATTTGGGCCTGGTTTTGATCCATGTGTGTTTTTGGAGTTGTACCTTGTAACTGGCACACCTTGATGCCTTGGGTGAGCTTGGGATTTAAGTATATTGTTTGTGCAAAGAATGGGGCTCCTGGAGACTTAGAAGTGTCACTAGGTTATTTTCTTTGGGCCTGTAATAACATGTAATAAACAACAGCTGGGGATTAGTGAAAGTTGGGGGTCTTCACATGAATGGGTAGAAAGCATATCTACAGGACTCTAATATTTTATTTGCTTTCCGTATGACCTAGGTTTAATATAATTCCCTAACTTGTAAACCTTAGTAAGTATGCATATAAGGTCTGAAATTGTACTTGTTGCGCTTAGATATCATGCCTATAAGAACTCAATGCAGTGACTGGAAATGCATGTTTCAACGTACTTCTTTCAATCACGTGACTCATCTAGATACCATGTCTATAGGATCTCGAATTAATTAATTGAAAACTGCTATTGTTGATGTTCTCTCCTTATTACATAGTTCGTCCAAAAATCATGCCTATAGGGACAAAAATAAGTAATTTTGCATTTTCAATGTCCTCATTGCCTAGACTCAAATCATGTAGAGATCATGTCTATAGGGTATTGTCACTTGCCTAGAAATCATGCCTATAGGATCTTTAATTAAATCATATGTTAAAATCAACAGCTTTGTCAAGACGATCTTCCTAGAAATACTGCTTATAGGACTTGTCAACTTTTGAATCATATAATCACATAGAAATCATGCCAATAGGTCTTGAACAATTTAATATACCTTGACTACAAGCCTGCCTATATATTGTTTCTTGCCTAATAATCTGAATGTCATTAGCATAAATTCATAACTGCATGCGTGCATCTCTGTCTATATGAGGAGGTAAACTTGAGCCCCTATGTGTTGATTATGAGTAGTACTATATGTTTTGAATGTGCGCTAGTTTTATCACTTTTGAGCATCCTAAGTAGAGTCTAGAACCACCTAATAGTAGGTCTAAATCCTCTCGGATCATAGGCATGGGACGGGTAATGCACACATAGGACACGACTTAGAATTGGATTAGAGCGCCTTTAAGTAAACAACTTTACCATAATAATCGGGTAACAAGAGATGATAGTATGTGCCTGCTGAATAATATGAGCAACCCCTCCTTAAGGGAATGGGAAATATTATTTATGTTGTACGGGGTGATCTTTTAGGCTAATAAACATAGGGCCCCCTTTATATGTTTGCTATTTACACTTAGTAATCAAATATTGAATAGTTGTACCTTGTAACCTCTAAAGACTTGTACTGATTATCTATATAGTCTAATTATTGCCCGATTTGCTTTGCCCATGTTCATCATAGAACCTTTAAATTCTATGTTTTCCTTCACTTATATGATCGCTTGGGACAATTGTAATCTGATAATTCGCATAGTGTAAACTTCGGTCGGGACCCACAGTTGTGGACCTCAAAGAGTGCCTAACACTTTCTCTTTGAGGTAACTTCAGCCCTTATGTAATGACCCGACCGGCCGTTTTACTTTCTAGAACCTCGTTCCCCTAAATAAGACTTCATGTACTTACTTTTACTGATTTATGACTTACGGGGATGGTTGGTTCTGGATTTGAAAGAGTTTAGGTTGAAATCGAAGCACTTGGTTCCTTAAGGTTGGCTGAAAAGGTCAAGTTTTACTTCAGTCAACATTTTAAGTAAACAACCTCGGAATTGAGATTTGACGGTTCCAATAGGTTCGTATGGTGATTTTGAACTTGGGCGTATGCTCAGTTCGGGTTTTGGATGACCCGGGATCGTTTTGGCGTCTGATAGTGAAAGTTTGTCCTTTGAAGGTTCTAGAAGTTATTTAAATTTGGTTTGGAGCGGTTTTTGGTGTTATCGAAATCTAAACGGAATTCTGAGACTAGGAATAGTTCCATAATGTCATTTAAGACTTGCACGCAAAATTTGGTGTCATTCCGAGTAGTTTAAGTATGTTTCGACGCATTGGAAGTAAATTGATGAACTTGAAGTTCATAAGTTTGATCCAATTAGTTTTGGGGTGCGATTCTTAGTTTTAAGGTTGTTTCGGGCATTTCGAGAGTTCGAGCGAGACTATTTTATGCTTTCAAACTTGTGGGTATGTACGGGCAGGGCCCCGGTGGCCCTGAGTGTCGACCGGACGAGGCTCAGACTAAGTTGGGAGCATGGAGCCACAGTTGAAGCTCCCAGATCTGTCATAATCGCACCTACGCTTGGCCAGCCGTAGGTGCGGGCTCGCAGGTGTGAGGCATGAGCCGCAGAAGTGAGAGATCAAGGGTAGCCTACAAACCACAGATGCGGAAGATTGGGCGCACCTGCATGAGCGCAGGTGCGAGAGACAGTCGCAGGTGCGACTAGGCTCGCAGATGCGGCCCTCCTTGTTCGTAGATGCGGAGCCTGGACAGGTGAGGTAAAGGCGCACATGCGAGGCATTTTCCGCAGGTGCGGGACCGCAGATGCGGCCCAAGGCACCGCATGTGCGAAAGTCGTTGGGCAGTAAGTGTTTATTTAATGCGGACTTAGGCCATTTTGATCACATTTTCTCACTCTTGGGCGATTTGAGAGCTTTGAAAGAGGAGATTTCGACCTAGCTTTGTGAGGTAAGTAATTTCTACTAAATGTGAGTTAAATACATAGTTTATGGGTAGATTATAATATGTAAATTAGTGAAAATCATGGGTTTAGGTGAAAACCTAGGTTTTTTATAAAAAAAAAAGGAGATTTAACCGCGAAATTTGTTATGGAATTTAGTAAAAATCATATATTTATGTTCCTAAGGTTATGGGTAACAACTTTCTTTAAATATTTCAAGAATTCGAGTATGGGGTGAATTTTAGGAATCTTGCAATTTAGGTTGGGTAATCGCTTAAATGGTGGAATTATGAACTTTTGAGCATAGATTGATTAGTTTATGTAATGTTTGACTAGCTTCGAGTCGTTTGGCATCAAATTTGGAGGTTTGAGCGCGTTCTTGAATTGGAAAGTAGGCTTTGAGATATGATAAGTCTCCTTTCTAACGTTGTAAGAGGGAATTAACCCCATAGGTGAATTAAATAAATGTGTGTACCTATTTGTGGGAGCTACGTACGTACGAGGTGACAAGAGTCCGTACGTAGCTACTATTATGCTATTGTACGGGTAGTAGGAACTGTATCATGCCTTATTCGAAATGTTTATGCCCATACTTGCTAATTCAATTACTCGAATCATGTTAATATTTGACAAAAGAATTCGAAAAAAGGCTAAGTTCACCTATCATAAGAATTCGTGTTTCCTTAAAAACAATTGCTATTTGTGGATCCGGCCGAGAGCCTTGGTAGTAAATAGATGCATCTATGGTTCGTGCCATTCAACCCTACGGCAGTGCACAATTTAATATTATGTTGGACCGGGCCATACGACCTCGGCATAATTACGCATGTTAATTATTTGGAACTCTCCGTGATTTATACTGCTTAAATGCCTTGAGATGTAAGCTGTTAATTGATATGACTGAAATTGAAATTATAATTATGAAAGAAGAACTTATCTCTTCCCGTTATTGAATTGTCAGTACTATTCATGATATCCATACTTAGCATAACACTTTAATTACATTATTGTTGGCCCTAGTAAGTGTCAAGTTGACCCCTCGTCACTACTTCTTCTAGGTTAGACTGGATACTTACTGGGTACATATTGTTTATGTACTCATACTACGCTTTTGTACTTAATTGTACAGGATCTGAGGCTGGTGCATCTAGTTAGCCGCCCGGCGCACATACCTAATCTTGGACTGAGACTTCACGGTGAGCTGCCCCCTTCTGAGTTGTTCAGTAGCATGCCGGAGTTTCTCTTTTGCCTTTATCTGTCTCTCCTGTTTCAGACAGTAGAAAAGTTATCTTTTGTAATTCTACTAGTTTTCCACACACTTGTGACACTAGGTCTTAGCACATATTAGCAGACTTCGATTTTTGGGTTGTAGTTCAATAGTTATAATTGCTTTTAGATGTTTCCTTTTACTTGCCTTAAAAATCCGTTATTTATCAAATGCTTTAAATTTAAGTAAAATGAGATGTTGGAATTGCTTAATAAAAATGGGAAATCACTAAGTTGTTCACTGTTGGCTTATCTAGCAATGGTGTTGGACGCCATCACGGCCTGACATGCAGTTGGGTCGTGACAACATGGTATCAGAGCACTAGGTTCACGTAGGTTTCACAAGTTATGGGTAGGCCTAGTAGAGTCTTGCGGATCGGTGCGGAGACGTCCGTACTTATCTTCGAGAGGCTATAGGGTGTTAGGAAACTACTCATTATTCATCTCCTATCGTCCAGTGATGGTTTACTAAATTTCCTTCTTCTATTCTCTCACAGATGGTGAGGACGCGTACGTCGGACGTTCCAGACTTGGGAGGGGCTGCTCCTCTCGTTGCTAGAGGCCGAGGCAGAGGTCGGGGGAGGGCACCGGCCCGAGGTAAGGAATGAGGGCGTCCTAGAGCTTCCCTAGTAGCACCACCAGCGGATCTAGTGGAGGATCCCATTATGGAGGAGCAGGGCGAGGTGCTCGCAGCAGAGCCAGCCCTGGTAGATTTCATGACAACACCGGGCTTCCAGGAGGTCATGGGACGTATGTTGCGGTTCATGGATTCTATGACCCAGGTTGGTTTATTTCCAGTAGACCCAGCCATATCTCAGGTGCGAGGGAGAGCATAGACCCATACTGCTTAGGATCCTGGGCATGCAGCTGCAGTGTATCAGACTCCGGGTACACTACCCGCGGACGGGGCCCAGCCAGTTGCAGCAGTGGCACCTGAGCCTAGACCAGTTGTAGACGTCAATCCGCAGAAGTTATTGGATAGATGGACTAGGCTACATACTCCTGTCTTTGGGGGCGAGCGTCATGAGGATGCCCAGGATTTCATTGATAGGTTCAGGGACATACTACACAACATGAGGATACTGGAGTCTCATGGGGTTGACTTCACTAATTTCCAGCTGGAGGGCAGGGCCCGTAGATGGTGGCAGTCTTATCTTCTTGGCAGGTCAATGGGTTCTCCTCCCATGACTTGGGGCCAGTTCACATAGCTTTTACTGGATAAGTATATTCCACCCTACGAGAGAGAAGAGTTGCGGTATCAGTTCGAGCAGCTTGAGCAGGGTCAGATGTCAGTGACCGACTATGAGGTGAGATTTTCTGAGTTGTCTCGCCATGCACTTATGATACTTTCTACGGATGCAGAGAGAGTGCAGAGGTTTGTTGCAGGGCAGTACTCCGGTATTAGGGCCAATATGGCCCGAGAGGTTGAGATGGGGACTTCTTATCAGCTGGTAGTTGAGATTGCTCGGAGGATTGAGGGCTACCGTCAGAGAAGGAGAGGGCAGATGCAGCAGGACAAGAGGGCCCGTTTCTCTAGAGAGTTTAGAGGTGCCCCGTCTAGGGGCAGAGGTCAGTTTGGGAGGGTTCAGCATAGCAGGCCCTCATATTCATCACCACCACCTCCTCGAGGTACTCCAGCGTGCCCCTATATCAGCGCCACACTAGAGAGTTCTTACCGCCCACCAGCCATCCAGGGATCTTCTAGTGGGTACTCAGGTTACCAGGGTTCTTCCAACTCCTATTTTATTGCCATGCCAGAGAGTTCATACCGCCCACCGGCTATTCAGGCTTCTTCCAGTGGGTCTACACGCCATCAGCGTCAGACATCAGGGCATCATATCACCGTACCGAGGGACTATTTCGAGTGCGGAGATCTCAGTCACATGAGAAGATTCTTCCCCAGGCTTCGGGGCAAGGCAGTGCAGTAAGGTCAGCAGTCCATTATTACAGCATCGACTGTTCGGTCACCCAGAGGTGGAGGGCAGGTTGGTAGGGGCCGTCCTAGAGGTGGAGGCCAGGTAGGGGGGAGGCCAGTCAGCTACTATTCAATCAGGAGGAGGCCAGCCCGCCGGTGCTCCAGCTAGATTCTATGCTTTTCCGGCTAGACCAGATATCGTGATCACATGTATTATTTCTATATTCGGTAGGGGTGCTTTGTTATTATTTGATCCAGGGTTTACCTATTCATATGTGTCATCTTTGTTTGCTCATTTTCTCGATATTCCTCGTGAGTCCTTGGGTACTCCTGTTTATGCGTCCACTCCTGTGGGCGATTCTATGGTTATGGATAGGATCTACCAGTCCTGTGTGATCACATTTTATGGTTACGAGACTATTGCGGACCTTTTGTTGCTTGATATGATCGACTTTGAGGTCATCCTGGGCATGGACTGGTTATCCCCATATCATGTCATCCTTGATTGTCATGCCAAGACTATTACCTTAGCGATGCCAGAATTACGGAGATTGGAGTGAAAGGGTTCCTCGGTTAGTACAGCTAGTCGAGTCATCTCTTTTCTGAAGGCTCGACATATCTAGATTATATTTGGGACACCACCGTAGAGTCTCCGACGATTGATTCAGTGCCAATAGTCTGGGAGTTCGCCGATGTGTTTCCTTCTGACCTTCCAGGCATGCCGCCAGATCGTGATATTGATTTCTGTATTGATTTGGCTCCAAGCATCCAACCTATATCTATCCCACCGTACCATATGGATACGAAAGTGTTGAAGGAGAAGCTTGAGGAGTTGTTAGCAAAGGGGTTTGTGAGACCAAGTGTATCACCTTGGGGTGCACCAGTGTTATTTGTGAAGAAGAAAGATGGGACTATGCGGATGTGCATTGATTACTGCCAGTTGAACAAGGTTACCATCAAGAATAAGTACTCGTTGTCGCATATCGATGATTTGTTTGACTAGTTGCATTGAAGATTCGGGACTCAGATGTTCCAAAGACTGCCTTCCGTACTAGATATGGCCATTATGAGTTTGTAGTGATCTCTTTCGGCTTGACTAATACCCCAACGACATTTATGGATCTGATGAACCGGGTGTTCAAGCCTTATATTGATTCCTTTGTTATTGTCTTCATTGATGACATCTTGATTTACTCACGTAGCCTGGGGAGCACGAGCAACATTTAAGAGTGGCACTTCAGACATTGCGAGAACAGAAGCTATATGCTAAGTTCTCCAAGTATGAGTTTTGGCCAGAGTCTGTGGCATTCTTGGGTCATATTGTATCAAGATAGGGTATTAAGGTGGATCCCAAGAAGATTGAGGCAGTTCAGAGTTGGCCTCGTCCCACTTTGGTGACTGAGATCAGGAGTTTCCTGGGATTAGCAGGTTATTATCGCTGGTTTGTGCAGGGTTTCTCATCCATTGCAGCACCTCTGACTAGATTGACTCAAAAGGGTGCTCCATTCTGTTGGTCTGATGATTGTGAGGCGAGCTTCTAGAAGCTCAAGACAGCTTTGACTACAACACCGGTTCTAGTGTTGCCTTCCGGCTCAGGGATGTATACGGTATATTGCGATGCTTCACGCATTGTCTTGGGTTGTGTATTGATGCAGGAGGGGAGAGTTATTACATATGTTTCGCGTCAGCTGAAGATTCACGAGAAGAATTACCATGTGCACGACCTAGAGTTAGTCGCGATTGTTCATGCTCTTAAGATATGGAGGCATTATCTATATGGGGTGTCATGTAAGGTTTATATTGATCATTGCAGCTTACAGCATTTGTTCAAGCAAAGGGATCTCAATTTGAGGTAGCGTAGATGGCTCGAGTTACTAAAGAATTATGACATCACCATTCTTTATCATCCGGGCAAGGCAAATGTGGTCGCGGATGCCTTAAGCAGGAAGGCAGAGAGTATGGGTATCTTGGCATTCATTTCAGCAGAGGAGAGGCCACTGGCTTTAGACATTCAGTTCTTGGCTAACAGACTTGTGAGGTTGGATATTTCAGAGCCCAACTGGGTTTTTGCATGAGTTGTTGCCCAGTCTTCACTATTGGGGCAAATCAATGCTCGGCAGCTTGATGATCCATATTTGGAAGTTCTTAGAGAGACGTTACTACAAGGCAGTGCCAAGGAGGTTACCATTGGCGAGGATGGTGTTCTGTGACTCCAAGGTCGTCTATGTGTTCCTAATGTCGATTTCTTGAGAGAGACGATTCTAGAAGAGGCACACAGTTCTCGGTATTCTATTCATCCAGGTGCTACGAAGATGTATCGTGACCTGAGACAGCACTATTGGTGGTGGCGGATGAAGAAAGACATAGTTGAGTATGTGGCTAGGTGTCTAAATTGCCAGCAGGTCAAGTATGAACACTAGAGGCCAGGTGGCCTACTTCAGCAAATGACTATACCTGAGTGAAAATGGGAGCGCATTACCATGGACTTCATAGTTGGGTTGTTGCGGACCTTGCAGAAGGTTGACCAAGTCGGCACACTTCATTATGTTTGGGCCGAGTTTGATGCAGTTTTGTATATTCTACTAGTTGCCCAAACACTTGTGACAGTAGGTCTTGGCACATATTAGTAGACTTCGATTTTTGGGTTGTAGTTCAATAGTTATAACAGCTTTTAGATGTTTCCGTTTGCTTGACTTAAAAATCCGTTATTTATCAAATGCTTTAAATTTAAGTAAAGTGAGATGTTGGAATTGCTTAATAAAAATGCGAAATCACTAAGCTGTTCACTCTCGGCGTGTCTAGCAACGGTGCTGGACACCATCACGGCCTGACATGGAGTTAGGTCGTGACACTTTACCTGATCTTTGGTGGCATGGACTAGTCAAATCAGAATTATTTGCCAATAGGTGTCCTAACGCACCTTTAAAATTGTTAGGTGGTGACTTTTCTCTTTTAATACCAATTTAAAAGAGTTGTCACCCGTCGAAACCCGCTTTCGTGAGAAAACGGGGCGCGACAGCATGACGACTCTTCTAGGCATTTACACTTAGTCTCTTACCATAACAAAGTTGGCTTATGTGGATTAACAGATATATTTGATGGAATGCACATCTCTTCTCTTATATTTCGTTTTTTGTTTAAATTGCTATGAAATGTACATCCCCTCCCTTATTTCCTTTTATTTGTTTAAATTGATGTGACATGAACGTCCTCTCCCATTTTATTTCATCTTGTCTAAAACTGCTATATCATGACTTTCTCATCCCTCTTTCTGTATTTGCTTGTTTATTTCTATAATTTTTGAAAATGGCATCACATAATGAAAATTGGTCGGATGGTAGTTGTTCATACTTTGATGACCCTTGTCCTTATTGTGGAGGACCACACTCATGGAAAAATTGTTTAAATTCTCTCAGGGGAGGATTGTGCGCACAATCGCAAACCTATGAGTGAAGTATTTGTGATAAGTGTAGTAGTTAAAATGGTCATTGGGATAATTATGCTTATTTGTCCTTCCCTTCCCCGAACCCCCGCTATCATGATTCTACTTTTTATGATGACAAGTATAGGAATATGGAAGTGGAAGAAGTTGAGCATGGTCAAAATGGATAGTTCAAGCTCATGTTGGAATGCCTACTTGAAGGAGGAAACAAAGAGCAAAATGCCTTGGAAGAGCTTTTGGAGAATAGTCTCCGAAATGATTTGGCACTTGAAAGGTTGAACTCACAAATGGGAGAAATTCTTGAAGCTTTAGAGGTCCCAAAAGCCTTGGAAGTGAATGATATCCAAGAACCTTCCTTAGAGGTTGTAGCCGAAAATCCTTCTTTGGTGCTTGACCAAAATCAAGAAGAACTCTCAAATGCTAAAAATGAGACGATGATGCTCTTATTGGATTCCATTCTTGAAACTGAAGAGAAGCATAACTTGGCACTCGAGGACTTGAAACAAGTTTTGATTCAAAATGACGAGAATATCCGCACTTTGGAAGCTCAAATAAAAATATTGGTTGAGAGCGTGGAAAGAACTCAAGAAAAGTCCAACTTTGTGGAAGAAAGTGAGATTTATTTTGAGGAATCAAGAATTGAACACTCTCCAACCAACTCCATGCTTGTTGGTGATGACAAGAAAAATATGGAATTAGAGTCAACTAAAAAAATTGAAGAAATGGTTGAATTTGACTCTAGTTCGGGGGACCAAGAGGATGTCAAAATCCGGAAAGAATTGAAATTTGGAGGCTTGATTTCACATTCCAATCATTTATCAACATTGGAGTTGTGTGGTGATATGGGAATGGAACCATGTGAATTCATGTGGGAGTGTAAAGAAGAAATAAAAGAGCCTTACATTTTACAATTTGAAGGTACAAGAAGGCAAAATGGCATTCCTCACATGAAATCCAAGAAATGCAAAATGAAGAAATTAAAGTTTGGCTTGATCATCTACTTACCTCCTCCTCCCCTCCCCCCCTCGCTCGTGGTCACAAACTTGATTTCGAGTTAGGTGCCCAGTTCATATCTTCCAAGTGGCGAAAAAAGTGGTAAAGTTGATTCGCGTCGTGCCACGACGTTAAATGCAGAGCTTGGTGGGAGGCAACCCATCGTTTTCAAATTTTTAGTCTTTTTTGAAATTTTCTTTTTTAGAATAGTTTATTATATTATTTTTGATTAATCTACAAAGTTTTAGATTTTTTTGGAGTTGAATTAAGGGGTTTGAGGTGTTGGAATAAGCCAAAACAGTGGCTGCCCAGATCTTTCCAGCTGAACTCTGGTGCAACCACACCTATGGACAAATGCACGAATGTGCGCCTTCACAAAAGCGAATTAACTGGGTGCATATGCGCATGTTGCACAGAAGCGATGAAGTTATCATAGAAGCGGCTTCGCGGAAGCGCTTCTTTTACCGCATGTGCGTAAGTTGGGCAGGTTTAACAAACCAAGCCCTCATTTCATCAGGTAACACTCTAATTTGTTTTCCCCTAAACTCAAAACTACCTCTCATCTCTCACACAAGGCAACTACTGCTCACAGTCGAGTTCTCACACATAAGACACACAGGTATCGTTATCAGTTCTCTCATCTACTCCTCTCATCTTCTTCTTCTTCTTCTTCTTCTTCTTCTTCTTCTTCTTCTTCTTCTTCTTCCTCTTCTTCTTCATCATTACTTATTTTGCATGCATGTATCCCCTAATTCCCCATTTCCCTCTGATTAGTGTTAATATTAGGGGTAAGAAAATTGGTTGAGTGTAGTGTGTTTGCTTGGTGCTGTTGAAAGGACATTGGGGAAGTCTTAATCACCTAAATTGTTTTAGAAAAGTCATTACACTCTGTGCTTGTGAAATAATCTTGTCGTTGGCCTTGAAATCATGAGTAGTCATGTTGGATGTTCATATATTGCATTAATTTAGAATTCTTGAGTAAAAATTATGTGCCAAACTCATGTTTGGAGTTGAAAAGAGTCGACGGTTGCTGGGCTTTTGAACACTCTGATGAACACCGCAGATGCGCAAAAAGGGCCGCACATGCAGCCTCGCACCTGCGATGCATATCCCCTAGGTGCAATGTCTATTGAGAAGTGGAAGTTTGCATAAGCGAAACACCTTTCGCAGTTGCGCAACCGCACCTGCGACAGACCTTCCGCAGGTGCGATGACCGGCAGAAATTGGCAATTCCAGTAGCTTTGCAACTGGAGATTCCGGAGCCTATTTGGCTCGATTCTTTGGCCTAATTACATTATTTTTAATTGCTTAACATGATTCTATGGACCGACTAACTTTGTATTGATTTTTAAAGGTACTTTGAGCTTAAAATGGACCCAAAGATGAAGAAAAATGCCTCGCTTGATCACGAAATTGAAGAAGTGGCTGAGGATTTGAACTATGATGCTAACAGATTCATGTCGGTTGATTTCCAAGCCCGGAATTATGAAGATCTTCTCATGAAGAAGCTCAAACTTGAGAAAGGAATTGCCGATGACAAAGTGGCCGAGCTCCTTCCAGATTTCCATGGACGGCTAGTTTCAAGCGGCTAGACATGCTTCATCCCCACTCCATGCAAAGCCAATGAGGAATGGGTTCGGGAATTTTACACCAACTTAAGGCGTACACATTTACAAAACCATGAACTTACAATAAGGGGAAAGATTGTGAAATTCAAAGTTGAAGATATAAATGGTGTCTATAGGCTCCCAAATCATCCGCTTGAGCCAATGCAAGAAAGAGATACATGCGACAATGGTGATTGGCTAGTCTCAAAGCTTTGTCCTCCAGGTCAAAGAGTGACTTGGGCTAAAAAAGAAAAAAGGCATCAAATATGGTGATTTCACAGCCACAACAAAAATGTGATTGTATATCATTGCGAGCAGAGTGTCTCCTTGTGGGAACGTGTCTGATGTCCCATATACCAGGGCCCTGATAATTGCTTGCATCCTTGATGGCATTCCTGTGAATATCAGCCACTACATTGTTCGGGAGATAAAGGAGTATGTGCTTCAAGGTGGCACGACATTTATATTTCCATCATTGATTACAGAGATGTGCCAGTGTTCACAGGTTGAGAAATGGAATAGAGAACATTTCATACCGGCAGACAAGCCCTTTCACCCATTGAGAGTGACAGGAGAAGGCAGTGTGCTAAAGAGCAAGAAGAGGAAAATAGAGATTGTTGTAAGTGAGGGGTCCTCCTCACAAGCTACTCAGGCCGAGGGACCATTTGGGATGCTAAATTCCTAGCTTGCATCCATTCATGACTTAGTGACACAGCTCCCTAGTGGCCCCTCACACTCCCAGCCTATGCCCGAATATTTCACCAGGGAAGAAATGAAGGCCTACATGGAGGTCCAAAAAAAGCAGGCAGAGTCTCACGAGAAGTTGGCAGCAGGCTCGAGGCAGCCTATGGAAATATGGCCCAAGGCACATGTAGATCTTCAGGCGAACTTCAAAAAGGAGAAAGCGAGAAATAAGAAGAAGGGAAAGTTCATGATTAAGATGTGGAGAGGCATCAAGGCCATCTTCAAATGGGGGCAGCTGAACAGGAAGATACCCGTCGAGGAGAAAGATGATAGTGAAGAGTATTCCTTCTTATCGAGTGTTGCTGATGTTGAGGATGATACTGATGCTACCGTTAATGATGAGGCCGAGAGCTCTACACGGCAGTGATTAGCCTTTTCCCGCAGTTTGTTAGTCTGATGCAGACCTCAGAGAGATCCTCAAACTACTCTTATTTTATTTTGATATTATGCAGTAAGGACACTATAGTGTTTTTAGTTGAGGGTGGCTTTAGGGAGTATACTTTATCTGTACATTGATGCTTAACTTGTGCCCTTGTCGGGCTTATGCTTTTGTATGGATATTGTGTGCCCTTGCCAGGCTTAGGCTTTTGTATGGATATTGTGTGCCCTTGCTGGGCTTGTTTTACCATTGCTTATCATGTGCTCTTGCTGAGCGTACTTTGTGATTGATGATATAATTGCAGATTAGTCATTCTTTTAATTCTAGTTTATTTTTTTTATTATTCTTTTTACTTATCTATTTTCTGTAGTAGTGTTTATTTATTTTATTTTTATTCCTTTAGTTTTTATTCTATTTTATTTAGTAGTTTTTAGTTATTTTATTTTTATTAAATTTAGTTTTTATTCTATTTTCTTTAGTAATTTTTAGTTTATATTATTTTTATCTCTTTAATAGTAATATACTTTGAAATAAATTTTCTCGGGTTTTCTTTATGCTACTGTTCTTTCCCGAGGAATATTTTGTGTTGAACCGAGTGATTTTTCCCTATGATGGATGGCATGAAAATTTTCTTAAGAGAATAGTCTTATTTAGTAGTGGAGACTTTTGGATTGTTTGGTACTAATAAAATTAGTCTCTTGTATATGATGTATGAATTAAGAATACCCCTCCATTTTGATTTGGTTATAAATTGAAAGAATAAGTTGCATGGGAAGAATAATTTTTGAGATAACTTTTTAGCTCATTTTGTGACTCTTTGCACACTAGTTGGCATGATTTGCTCTAATTGTCTTATTAAGAAGTGAAATTGATCCGTCTTGATTAGTTTATGTGCCATATGTGTTAGTATTTGTTAAAAATAATTCTTGTGTTTACTTTTATCATCTAGAACTTGCTCGGTTAGTCTTTCAATGCTAATGTTTGGTTGGAGGGATGACCTTAGGCATTCCTTGTGATCTTTGAAAAAACTTCTTTAGCCTATCGAGCCTACCATTGCATAAATATTATCACTAGTTTACCCCATTTCAGCCTTTAACCTTTTCTTTGGCTACCTCATTACAAACCTTTACCCCTTTTGTGAAATAATTCCCTCTTTTGAACCCGTCCCTCCTTGAATGCTAAGAATGAGGCTAAAAGCCTAAGTTCGGGTTGTTGGTGTTAATTGGAAATTGGTAAGGTTATACATTGTATGTAAAAGCAAAGACCTCAAAGTTGTTTATAGGAAGATACTCAAGCTCCAAAAGAAAATAGTTGTATAAAAAAATTGGCAAATAAAAAAAATATGGAGTCTTGAGAAAATTAGAGAGGTACTTTAAGGTGGTTCTATGTTGGTAACTAGATGTCAATAAGGGTTGTGATTTAAAAAGAAGCAAAATATAAAAAGAAAGACAAATGTGATTAGTGTTCAAAGAGGGTGTAGTCACTTGTATCCCAAATGCTTACACTACCCTTCCCTAAACCTACATTACAAGCTTAAAAAGTCCTTATGAGATCTCCAACATAATGTTCTTGAATATGCGGTGAATTAAAATAAGGGCAAGCTTATGGCATGATATTTTGAAACACTTGAAATTCTTTGTTGAGGTGAGTGTCTTTGTGTATTTGTTCCTTGTGTTGTTATTGTAAATATGGTGATTTTGGGACTTTCTTTCTTGTGAGGGCACATGGATTATGATGGATTGTTGGCATTGATGGATTCCAAATTATATAAATTAAGCATATGTAGCAGACTAGTGCTTTTGAGTCACTTCTTGAGGCTTGTGTGTTGTCACTTGATTATTTTGAAACTCCATTGCACTCTTGAAGTTATTTTTAGATGAGGGAGTTATTTGGTTCAAATTCACATGCTTGAGCCTAATTATTAGCATCAACCAAAACCATAAGTGTTGCGCTTAATTGAGGAATGTGATTTGAAGATTATAGCTATGTTAATTGAGCTTTAAAAGTTAGAGCCTCATTGAGTATTTGATTTTGATTTGCTTGAGGACAAGCAAAAGCTTTAAGCTGGGGGTGTTGATAAGTGGTGATTTTACCACTTATTCTAGTCTCTTTTCATTAATTTTTGTATGCTTTAATTATAAAATGAGGTGATTTATGGTGTGCATTGCTAGATTTTCAGGTAGAATGACTCTTGGAGAGAGTTGAGACCAAATGGAGTGGAATTGAGCAAAAATGGTTGAACAATTGCAAAATTGCTCCGAGTGATCTCGCACCTACGTGGGTTTTTTCGCTTCAGCGGACTCGCATCTGCGGGAAGAACACCGCATCTGCGGAATAGCCAAGCTTCACTGGGATCGCATCTACAAAGATGCATCTACGGAGTAAGTCTGCTCCTGCGTATACGCTTCTGCGCTTCTTGGTCCGCATATGCGAAGAAGGTAGTTCCCCACATGTTGTGCATCTGCGAATGATGGTTCACTTTTGCGGAGTCGCACCTGCGATGGTTTATTCCGCAGGTGCGGCCAACGGCCTCAAGCTCTGGACAGACTTGTCATTTCACTTTTTCTTTATCCCAAACCCTTTGATACATGACCTAGCTTATTGGAAACATATTTTTGGCAGACTTTGACAGTCTCTGCATATCTTCGGGATCTTTTGTCCATTTTTAGAGCTAGGATTCTTGCATACATACTTGGGTCTTGAAGATTTGGAGCTTTTGGTTGAGAATTTCTTACACATTTATGTTCAATTCTTCATTTCCTTGCTTTGTATCGAATATCTAAGTGTGTAGTAGTTTTTTCAGCATTTAAATCTTGTTTATGGGAATAATCATATTTAAAGTATGGATTAAATACCTTGTTGTGCTTATGTATTGAACGATTTTTATTTATTATGAAGTGAGTTATTGCTCCTTTAATTATTCTTGTTATTAAATATTTCCAAAGGGATTAGCTAATCCTAGGACTCTCCCATTCACTTCGAATTAATTTTGGAAAAAATAATTTGGGGTTGAAAAAGATTAATTAACGAGAACTTGAGGCGTTAACCCTCATTTTATAGATTCTACCTAGGGATAGGAATGAACTACTTGTAGCCATTTTCGGGTGTGCTTAATCTCTTAATTGTTTTTGGTATAATTCAATTAGAAAGTCTTGTTAGTCTTCGAGAGAAGCTAATATAGAATTATTACCCGAGGCTAATTAATAATAAACTCGCTCAAATTTATGAACTTGTGAAATATATTGGATCGTTACTTGAGTGTAAATCCCAAAGCATCCATGTTTGCCGCCATTGATCATTTTACTTGCTTTATAGGTTAGTTTATATTTTTGCAATTAGTTATAAATATTTTCTTAAAATATTTCTAAGTGTTTGGCTTAGCATAATAAGTGATACTCCCTCCGTTCCAGTTTATGTGAACCTATTTCCTTTTTGGTCTGTTCCAAAAAGAATGACCCCTTTCTAAATTTGGAAATAATTTAGCTTAAACTTCCAATTCTACCATTAATGAGAAGCTTTTATAACCACACAAATACTTTGAACCCCATTATTACTTGTTTAGGACCATAAATTCCAAAAAGTTTTATATTTTCTTAAACTTCGTGCTCAGTCAAACAGATTCACATAAATTGGAACGGAGGGAGTAATTCTCTTACACGCCTAATCGCCTACATATTATTCTCTATGGGATTCGACCCCGACTAATAGTTGGGTAAATTATATTGCATGTGACCGTGTCTATTTACTTTCTAGTAGTGGTTTGGACATCATCAGGTCATCATGCTTTGTTGACTAGCATGGATGATGATAACAACCACGGGTGGACAGAACGGTTCGCTGTGGTTGCCACCATAATATCATTCTAACAACGGCTTCTTCCTTTCCGGCCGCTTGGAACCGCACTCGTAAGATCTTTATTTATTATATCTTCTTTCACTAAATAATCTTCTATGGTCGTATCGAATCTTCACCCTTTGCATGTTTCAGCAACTCGATGGGTCCCACCAACGATGGAAGGCTTGGACCTGTGGGTTCAGAAGATTTTGGATGTTACGAAGCCCAAAACTCATTTGTGGAAAGAACTAGCCATTAAATACGGGTAGAGGGCCAAACATCATGGTAATTTGAACTTACCTTGCTTCCATTGTTTTTTGTATATGGAGAACTTGATTGAACCATTCTGACTTGTTCACAAAATTAGGTCAACCTACGAGTTCTGTTGCTGTCCCCGAGGAGGATGTCTTGGCTGATCCTGCTGATGCGGCGAAGCTGCTTTAGGAGGCACTTACTCGAATGTGTATCTCTGAGCCTGTTTCGGGTGCAAACACGTTTTTACGGAGTCCCCGGCCGGAAGATAAACAACCGATGCGAAGACGTTACTCCGCGTCCGGGGAAAATAATAAGAGGGCAAAGACTGATGCACTCGAGTCATCTCCAATGGCGATGGTTACCGGTCCTCCTTCCGAGCCTGTCATAGACACCGTGATGATTGATGATGATGAAGAATCTAGTGATGAGAAAGATTCTCTACATAGAAGACAATGATCCTCATCATCTCAACAGGATGCTCGACTTGTTGAGAGAGTTACACCAACCGTGGATGATGCCTAGACACTTTGGGAAGAGTTTGATTTGGTAGATAATGTCAACTCCCATTTTCGGACCCCAATTGATGTGCCCGGTACTACGAGGCTGAGTACCAGGTCCTTTCCATCTTTGGTTGGCGAGCACCCAACAGCCAGCATTGCATTTGATGCAGCTGCTTCTCACACTTCAACTCTATCATCTTTATATCCACCTTCACCAATACCATCAACTGCTACATCACTTCCATCCCCATCATTTCTTCCACCAGCAATTGCTACATCACCTCCACCGACCCCACCTGATCATGAAGAAGGTTTTCCTCTTCCACAGTCCCCAGTTCATGGGAATTTGGGGCAAAATTATACTGCCCCTTCTGAAGATCCACAAAGGAGGAGGGACGTTACTCTTTCGGTCTCTACCAAATGCAACTTGCTATCCCGACCGGTAGAACTTGCTAATTATCTAAAGCCTTTGGCTTCAGAGAAAGACTAGGAAAAGATTCAGGTACTCTCAGGAGAGTATTTGTTGAACAACGCCATGCACAATACCGCAGCAGTACGTTCCTTTCTTCCTTTGTTACTTCTTCTACTTTTGTATGAATGTATTCTATGTTTTACTTCTTCTTGTTTTATAGGAAAACTTTCTTGCTTTCGAGGGCCTTCAGAGGTTGATTCGTGAGAAGGAGGAACATACTTATGAACGAAATCAGCTTTTGGTGGAACGGGACCAAACTGTTCTCCGTCACTCGGAACTGGAAACCAAAGCCACTGAGGCTGTTGTTTTGGAGGCTCGTTTGCAGCAAAGCAAGCAAGAAGTGGTAACCATTAGAGAAATAAATTGGCCCACTGAGGGTTAGATTTGATGAAGCCAAGGCCAAATGGGTTGAAGTCCCGGACGTCATTCTTGTTGCAGCCGAGCGCGAGGCTGCTACTGCCGAAAACATGACTAACTTAAAAGCAGCCTTGAACTCCAAAATCGAAGAGCTTGCTGCTGTGGGGGTGAAACACTCCCAGTAGGAAGAGAAGTACAGGAAAACTATCGAGCATAATGGGCTCTTTAGTTAAACTATCCGCGACCTTGATGTCAGCCTCAAATCTGCTAGGTCAACCCGGGAAAATATTTCTGCCGAGGTAACCTAACTCAAAAAGGAACTCAAGCACCGAGAGGCTTCCCTTGTTGTTAAAAAAGCTTATGCCATGTACAACATGAGGAGAAAAACCTTGGAAGAGTCCAAAGCTGGTGTCATTGATTTTGATGTCGAAATTGCTAAGGCACGCGAGCTTGAGTTAGCTTCTAAAAGTGTACTCCCATCGAGGTCTGATGTACCTGGACCTTCTGGTTCTGGTTTCGAGTTTTCGGGAACTGAAGAAGAATTAGAGGGCGACGATGCTGAAGACCGTACTGGGGAAAATGTCGAGTCATCGGTGAAACCACCTACCTCTCCCGTGAGTGCGGACACTTCTCTTCCTCCTGGTTCCAGAGACACAACAGTTTTTCGTTTCATTTCTTTTCCCATTTTATAATTTTACCATTTGGGCACATTCTTGAAAATCAAGACATATTTTTGTTTAAGTATTATTTGAGTCTTACTTTCGTTTGAATATCCGTGCGAGTCTTTAACCTTTACATTTTCTTAAAATTTTTTGGACGTTTTTCTGTTCACGCTTTACTATGTGTAGTCTCGGATGCATTTTCCTTGAAGCACTTTGGTTCCAAACATTATCCCTTTTATGTGAGGGTTTGTATAAGTATTTACGCAAGTTTGCCTTTTGCGTCCTTTTCATATGCGGTTTCGGGTGTATTTTTCTCCGTCGGCAATTTTTATTTCGGGCATAGATTCTTCCGGAACAACCCTTTAGCATGAGGGTTTTTATAAGAGAGGGCCCTCTTATATTTACGGTGCTCTTGAAGAGCACGTCTCCTGCTCATTACGGCACTAACTTTTAAAGTACTTGTTTAACTTTCAAATGACAAAGTTAATTCATCGTTCAGACAAGAAACAAGGCAAAAACAAAAGGATTTCATTTTAATCCTTCTATTTTCAAAAAATACATAAGCATTTGCTATGCTGAAAAGAAATTGACATTACTTGTGGCTATCTTGTACAACTTCTTTCTTCGGGAATGGTTGCATAGTCCCCAGTCCCGATGACGCATTTTGTTTCTGGATTTTCGTTCCCGGTTGACGCGGCAGTCATTGTTGCCATATCCTCATATCATTGCCCCTAGTGTTCGAATGCGAAGAGTGTGAATTGGAACACTAGAAGTCTTGTATCTTCGAAGATTCCACTAATGAATTGCTAGATAATATTCAACTTGGTATCACACTTTATTTCCCCTTAGGAATTTATGTTATCGAGCGAAGGACTATCTAACAACCCTCTAGTGGTTTGTGCTCATGAACGGTCGGGTAACCTCTGTTCGGTAGCAAACTTAACTTCTCGGTAGGAATTTTCTATCGAACCAAAGATTATCTAACTGTCCCCAAGTGGAAGCTTGTTTGTTTACCTTGCTATCAAAGGTATTATTGATGTTGTCTTTGTAGTATGATTTTTGTTGCTGCCTCGTTAAAAACCTTGCCAGAAAACCCAATTGGGACAAAATCCGACGAAGGGAAAAAGAGCGTAGCACATACTTTCTGATCGGATAACGTTCATTAGTAATAATATCTTTTAAAGTGTGCCACGTTCCAATTGCTAGGCAAAGTTTTCCATTTTGGTTCTCCAACTCGTATGAACCCTTCCCGGTGATAGCTTAAACCCGGTAGAGGCTTTCCTACGTTGGACCTAGCTTCCCCGTGTTGAGCTCCCAGGTATTTTGAGTTACTTTCCTTAGGACCAAGTCTCTTATTTTGAAATAACGGAGGTTGGCTCTTTGATTGTAATACCTCTCCATTCTTTTCTTTTGAGCTGCCATTCTTACATGCGACAAGTTCCTGCGTTCATCGACCAGCTCCAAGTTTACTAATATTGCTTAATTTTTCGATTCTTCATATGCCCAAAAATATCTCAAAGTGGGTTCACCCACTTACACTAAGATAAGGGTTTCAGCATCGTACACAAGGGAAAAAGAAGTTTCTCCTGTGCTCGATTTGGCCGTTGTTCGGTAGGCCCATAGAACTTCGGGCCATTTGCCTATTGCAGCTTCCAACCTTTTCTTGAGGTTTTGAATAATCACTTTATTCATTGACTTTGCTTGACTTTTTGCGCTTAGATGATAAGGTTAAGATATGATCCTCTTTATTTTTAAATCTTCGAGGAACTTTGTAACTTTTGCGCTGATAAACTGTGGCCCATTGTCGCATGCTGTCTCCTTTGGTATTCCGAACCTACAAACTACATTTTCCCACAGGAAATCGACACTTCGCATTCTCCAATCTTCTGATAAGGACCTGCTTCCACCCATTTAAAAAATAGTCAGTTAGAATTAAAAGAAACCTTATCTTTCCGAGAGACGGTAGCAGTGTTTCGACGATGTCCATCCCCTATTTCATGAACAACCATGGGGACAGATCCGAATGTAAGGGTTTTGTCGGTTGGTGTACTAGTGGTGCGTAGCGTTGGTACTTATCACATTTTTATACAAAGTCTTTGGAGTCTTGTTCCATGCGAGGCCAGTAATATCCTGCTCGTACCAACTTCAGCACCAAAGAATCTGCGCCCGAGTGATTGCTGCATATCCCTTCGTGGACTTCTATCATGACATAATTAGCTTCTGACGCTCCTAAGCACCGGGCCCGCGGGCCTTGGAAGGATTTTCTAAACATTTGGCCTCTCTTGAAGCTATAACGTGCAACTTTGGCGTATTACGCCCGTGATGCTTTGGGTCTTCGGGCAACGTCCCGTGCTCGAGAAAGTCGATTATTTCATTTCTCCAGTCCCAGACAAGACTAGTCGAATTTATCTCAGAGTAACCATCCATATCCAGGACTGATTTCATCAGTTGTACTACCGTCCTAGACTCTGATCCCTTCATTTCCGTTGATGATCCTAAGTTTGCTAATGTATCTGCTTCTGCATTATCCTCCCACATGATATGAGTAATTGACCACTTCTGGAATCATGCCAAAAGAGTCTGGACCTTTACCACGTATTGTTTCATACGCTCTTCTTTGGTATCAAAGATCCTGTATACCTAATTTACCACCACCCGCGAGTCGCATTTGATTTCAATAACCTCGGAATCAAGTCCCTGGGCCAATTCGAGCCCTGCAATCAAAGCTTCATACTATGCTTCATTGCTAGTTAAAGGGATTGTTATGATGGCTTGCCTTAAGGTTTCCCCTAAAGACGTGATCAAGACTATTATGAGTCCGGAACCTTTTACGTTGGAGGATCCGTCCGTAAATAAGGTCCAAACCTCCAATGTCGATTCCGACACCATTACTGCTTCCTTGGTTGCCAAAGGCAGTAGTCCCGGACTGAAATCGGCGACGAAGTCAGCCAAGACTTGTGACTTAATTGCAGTCCTTGGGTTATATTCTATGTCGAACTCACTCATTTTGACGACCCATTTGGCCAATCTGCCCAAGATCTCGGGTTTATGGCGGATGTTTCGCAAAGGAAAAGTAGTCATCACAGTTATCGAGTGGCATTGGAAGTAGGGCCTCAGCTTTCGAGCAGCGGCTATGAGAGCTAAGGCCAGTTTTTCCAAATATGGGTAGCAATTTTCTGCTCCCGTTAAAATTTTGCTAACGTAATAAATGGGAAATTCCGTACCTTCGTCCTCCAGGACTAAAGTCGCACTTACCGCACCTTCTGAAATCGCGAGGTAGACTAGTAATGTTTCACCTTCTTTTTTTAGAGCAATGGAGGGCTTGATAAGTACTTATTCAGGTCCCTTAGAGCCTGCTAGCACTCCGTTATCCATTCAAAATTATTTTTCTTTTTTGAGCAGTGTGAAGAAGCGGTGACATTTTTTCGATGATCGGGAAATGAACCTGCTCAAAGCTGCTAATCTTCTTGTGTGCCTTTAGACTTTAGTTACATTCGACAATTGATCTGGGATATCCTCTATGGCCTTGATTTTGTCGAGGTTAACCTCAATTCCTCTTTGTGAGACCGGAAATCCCAAAAACATACCAGAGCTTACCCCGAACGTGCACTTCTCGGGATTAAGTTTCATGTTATGCTTCCTCAGGATGTCCAATTTTTCTTGCAAATACTTAAGGTGGTCACCTGCATTCAAAGACTTAACGAGCATATCGTCTATATAAACTTCCATAGTCTTTCCTATTTGCTTTTCAAACATCTTATTTACGAGTCGTTGATAAGTGGCTCCGGCCTTTTTCAACCCGAAGGGCATCACATTGTAATAATATATACCGAAATTCGTTATAAATAAAGTCTTTTCCTGATCTTCCAGGTTTATCTTGATCTAGTTGTACCCGAAATAAGTATCGAGGAAACTCATTAACTTGTGCCCGGCCATGGCAGTGGGAACGAGTTTTTCGGGCACGCCTTATTAAGTTCTTTATAGTTTACACACATGCAAAATTTATTTTCTTCTTAGGAACTACTACTATGTTGGCTAGCCAGTCTGGATATCTCACCTCTCGGATCGAACCGATATTAAGCAAGTGGGATTACCTCTTCTTTGACGAATTTATTTCTGGCCATGTCAATAGGGCGTTTCTTTTATCCCGGATGTATGTTCGGATCCAGACTCAGCTTGTGAACGGCTACTTCCATCGGGATACTTGTCATATCCTCGTGCGACCATGAAAAACAATCAGCATTAAATTTAAGGTATTCAATAAAACCATACATGAGCTCCGGGTGCAATCCTGTCCCAAAATGGAGTTTTCTTTCTAGGAATTCTTCGAACAATGCAAACTTGCTCTAGTTCCTCTGTCGTAGACTTCGTTGCATCCGTCTCTTCTGGAACTTTGAAATATCTCGGCACCTGATAATGCTCCGACGACTCGGCCCCCGGTCTAACTTCCTCTAGCTCGGGATTAGGTATCGGTTCCTGTAATTGCTATGTTGTGTGCTCCTTCCCTTTGCTACTAGAAACCGAAATTGCATTCATCTCATCTGCTGCAAGTTGATCACCTCTTATCTGCTTGATTCCTTTGAGCGTTGGAAACTTCAGGAATTGGTGATATGTTGAGGGTACAACTTTCATCTCGTGTAACCATGGCCTTCCAAGGATGATATTTGTACCCCATGTCGCCATCTACTACTTCGAAGAGAGTTAGTTTCGTTACTCCTTTAGCGTTCGTGAGCAGCAAAATTTCTCCCTGGGTCGTCACGCTCGCAAGTTTGAATCCAGTGAGTAGCTTTGTTGCCGGAATAATGCTTCGGTGAGTTTAGCTTGCTCCAATACTCTCCATTGTATGATATTAGCTGAACTTCCTGGATCCACTAGAACTTTAATCTTACAATCTAACACATTTAAAGAAATTACCAGTGTGTTGTTGTGTGGTAATAGCAATCCGTCTGCGTCCTCCTCCATGAAAGTGAAATCGTCATCCCGAAGTCATTTACTATGAGTTATTGATACTTTTGTCTTCTTCGCTGCCGAAAAGCTGACCCTGTTAATCTCATTCCCTCCAAAGATCATATTGATCATTTAGCATGGGGGTTCTTCTCCTGCTTTCGAAGGTTCCACATTGTCTCTGTTATGACCATAATTGTTCTTAGCTCAGTCACTCAAGAATTCTCTGAGGTGGCCATTCTTCAATAATATTTCCACATCTTCCCGGAGGTATCGGTAGTCCCTTATTTGGTGGTCGTTCATCCCATGGTATTCACACCATAAGTTGGGATTTCTCTGGCTGGAATTGGATCGCATACATCTCGGGAATCGTTCCACTTTATTGTTTCTCATGGCTGACACCAACTACACTATACTGACATTGAAGTTATATTCCGATAACTTGGGATAAGAAGGATCTCGAGACCCCGACATCTCTTTATTCTGAAGTGATCTATTGTTTCGACCACGATCGGTCCCTCTATCAATGGTGAACTTGTTTGATGCCCGGAAGTTTCTGCCACGGCCTTTGATCCGCTCGTAAGGCAAAAATTGGCCCCTCGAAGTCCGTCTATCCACGTCGTAGTCATCCTTTGATTTTTCTCTCCTTTTCTCCCATCCGTTGACCGATGATGTAGAAGCGACCTAGTCATCTTCGATCCTTATCTTTGACTTGTACCGGTCGTGGACATCTGCCCAAGTTGCTTCTTGAAACTCAAGAAGGCTTTCCTTCAGTTTTCGGGAAGCGTCTGTGCTTCTCGAATTCAATCCTTTGGTCAATGCTTCAGCTGCCCATTCATCCGGGATGGTCGGGAGCAACATTCTTTCTTTCTGGAATCGGGTAACGAACTCTCGTAATAATTCGGATTCTCCCTGTGCGATCCTGAATATGTCGACCTTCCGGCTTGTACTTTTCTGGCCCCAGCATGAGCCTTGATGAAAGAACTCGCGAGCATCTCAAAGGAATCTATAGAATGCTCAGGTAATAATGAATACCACGTTAGAGCTCCCCTCGTGAGAGTTTCTCCAAACTTCTTTAGCAACACAGATTCAATTTTGTGAGGAGCTAAATCATTTCCTTTTACCGTCGTTGTGTAGGTGTTAATATGCTCCTGTGGATCTGAAGTCCCATCATACTTTGGAACTTCAGGCATTTTGAACCGCTTCGGGATTAGTTCTGGTGTCGCACTCGGCTTGTATGATAATTGAGTATATTTCTTCGAGTTCGGGCCTTTCAATACTGGTGGTGCGCCCGGGATTTGGTCCATGTGGGCGTTTACTTCCCTCATAAACCGTAAAAGTTAAAAGTTAATTCTTGTTGTCGACTCTTTGCGTTGTTTGATTTGCGGGAACATCGGGAGGAATTTGATCTCGTCTGTTTGCATTATTCGAAGCCCCCGACAGCACCTCCTTTGGCTCCATCATAACCTTATCCTGCCGTGTGAGATGGCCTAGAATGATCGCATGTTGTTCTTGCAGGACCCTCACTGCATCTACGACATGCTCCTCATCAGCATCATTGGGAGTTATCTCCCGAACCTATCGAGGGTACTACTTGTAATGCACCAGCGTGGTGTCATTCTCCTCATTGCGGGTGTCACTGATTGAATCCTCAAAATAAGGTTGATCCCCTCGAATTTTAGTTTTGTTAACAGTGTTATCTGCTATTTTTGTGATTTTTTCTAAGACAAAATAATCAAATCACATTAGTAAAAAGGCAAGGATCAATTTAATTAAACGACTTTCTAGGCCCTACGGTGGGTGCCAAACTGTTTACCCGTAAAACGGTACAGTTGAATTTATACGTGATTTCTCGACAAGTGAACTAATTTAATCCTGAAATAATACAATAATTAAAGAAATATACAATACTTAGCCTTAAAAGGTAGATGAAATACCAGAGATTACAGTTCCGGGAATTCAAAGAAATAATAACACGTACCACTATCACGGTAGTACTATTATTGGTACAGCAATAGTTACATCCAGTGATGACAAAGAGGCAGAAGCAACCAAACTATGGCACATGCGCTTTGGATATGCTGGAGGAAAATCCTTGAACATTTTATCAGATCAAGGATTGTTAAAAGGAGTAAAGACAAGCAATTTGGAGTTTTGTGAGCATTGTGTCAAGGGAAAATAGACAAGGGTTAAATTTGGAACAGCGATCCATAATACTAAAGGTATTTTGGATTATGTTCGCTCTGATGTTTGGGGTGCTTCCAAAATACCTTCATTAGATGGGAAACACTATTTTGTAACCTTTATTGATGACTTTTCTCGAAGAGTGTAGGTGTATACTATGAAAACTAAAGAAGAGGTACTGGGAAGTTTTCTCAAATGGAAGGTGATGATAGAGACTCAAACAGGCAGAAAGTTAAAGTGTCTCCGCACAGATAATGGTGGAGAATACAAAAATGATATTTACAATAATATTTGTGAAGATGATGGCATTTTGAGACATTTCACCATAAGAAATACACCACAAGAGAATGGAGTGGCAGAACGCATGAATCGGACTTTGTTGGAGAAGGTTCAATATATGTTGTTCAATGCTGGCTTGGGCAAAGAATTTTGGGCTGAGGCAATAACATATGTATGCCACCTCATTTACCGGCTACCATCTACCACTATTGGAGGCAAGACACCATTTAAAAAATGGTATGAAAAACCTGCTGAAGATTATAATCTTTTGCATGTATTTGGCTCAATTGCATACTATCATGTGAAAGAATCAAAATTGGATCTGAGAGCAAAGAAATCTATATTTATGGGGATTGCTTTTGGAGTCAAAGGATACCTCTTATGGTGTCTAGAGACAAGAAAACTTATATTCAACAGAGATGTTACCTATGATGAATCTTCCATAAGAGATAAGGTGACAATTGAAGATGTCAAACAAACTGATGGTGCTTCAAAGCAGGTGGAGTTTAAGGGAAAATTAATTTTCCCAACACAGGAAGAAAACAAGCAAACAATAGAAGATTTTCCCCTAGAAGAAGAGTCAGTGGAAGGGGAGATTCCAACTCAATAACCCCAACAACAACTTGAATCAATAACAATTAGCAAGCCAAAAAGAACAATAAAGAAACTTGCTCGTCTCATAGAGACAGTGGCTTGTGCAATCTCAATTGTAGCTGATGGTGTTCCTACAACTTATAAAGACGCACTCCAAAGTTCAAAAGAAGATAAGTGGAGGATTGCCATGAATGAAGTAATGCAGTCCTTTCTTTGGAATCGCACATGGAAATTGGCCAATCTCCCGAAGGGAAAGAAAGCAATTGGGTGCAAATGGGTATTTGCAAAGAAAGAAGAATTTCCTAACAAAGAAGACGTTCGCTACAAAGCAAGATTGGTGGCCAAAGGATAAGCTCAAAAGGAGGTAATTGATTATGATGAGGTATTTTCTCCAATCATGAAACACTGCTCCATTAGAGTTTTGTTGACTTTGGTAGCACAATTGAATTTGAAACTAGTTCAGTTAGATATAAAAACTCCATTTTTACATAGAGACTTGGAAGAGGAAATCTATATAACTCAGCCAGAAGGATTCAAAGTTGCTGAAAAGGAAAATATGGTGTGCAAACTTGAAAAATTATTGTACGGATTGAAACAACCTTCTAGACAATGGTACGAAAGATTTGACAAGTTTATGTTGTGGCATAAGTACAAAAGAAGCAAATACGATCATTGTATGTATTTGTGCAAGATTGAATATGGATCCTTTATATATCTTCTCCTATACATTGATGATATGTTGATAGCTTCCAAAAGTCAAGAGGAAATTGAGAAGTTGAAGATTCAACTAAGAAAGGAGTTTGATATGAAGGACTTGGGTGAGACGAAGAAAATTCTTGGTATAGAGATAAAAAAAAAGATAGACATTCAAAGAAACTATATCTATATCAGAAAGAATACTTGAAGAGAGTAATAGATTGATTTGGCATGAATGAGAATACGAAGTCGGTTAGCACTCCTCTTGCTCCTCACTTTAAGCTTAGTGTTGCTATGTCACCGAAGAATGAAGCTGAACGAGATTATATGTCAAGAGTGCCATATGTAAATGTCATTGGTAACTTGATATATGCAATGGTTTGCACAAGACCTGATATTTTACATGCTATCAGAGTTGTAAGTAGGTATATGCATGATCCAGAAAATGAGCATTGTCAAGTTGTGAAATGGTTCTTACGATATATTCGTAATATTGTAGATGTTGGATTGATTTTTGAGCAGGAAGATAGTCAGTATCTGATTAGATATTGTGACTCGGATTATGCGGGTGATTTGAACAAGCATAGATCAACTACTGGTTGTGTTTTTACTTTTGCAAATGAACTAGTTAATTGGAAGTCTACTTTGCAGTCATCGGTTGCTTTGTCTACTACTGAGGCAGAGTACATAGCAATTACGGAGGCTGTAAAGGAGGCAATTTGGCTTCAAGGGTTGCTTAGAGAGCTCGGTATTAGTCAAGAAAGCATCACACTATTTTATGATTGTCAGAGTGCTATCCAATTAGCAAAGAACCAATTTTATCATGCAAGGACAAAGCACATTGATGTTCGATTTCACTTTGTACGAGATATTATGGAAGAAGGTAGAGTCATGGTGCAGAAAATTGAGACTATAGACAACCTTGTCGATATGCTAACAAAAGTAATTGCGATCAAGTTTCAACGTTGTTTGAACTTGATCAACATTGTTGAACTTTGAAGATTGAAGTTGAAGACACAATCAAAATTTATCAGTGAGAGAAAATTGAAAAAGTGAAATCTTGCCAAGGTGGAGATTTGTTGAATTAGAAAAGATTAATGTGAACTAGTGCAAACATTTGAAGCCTCCTTTTAGGAAGAAATTGGTAGATGTATTTTTCATGCATTTACATTACATGATCACACTTAATATGATGTCATGCATGATATTATTAAGGTCATTTCCCTTCTATAAATAGCAAGGGTTTTGTTCATTAGTAAAAATATCTCTCACATGCCTTCTTATCTCCTAAGGCATTTTAATCTTCTTTTTCTCTTGTAGTATTTCACTTGTATTTTTGTAGTGAAATAAAGTTTGAGTTGATTGTGTCCGAGGACTAGGCAAAAATCAAATTTTGCCGAACTCGTTAATTTTCGGTGTTCTTTTTATTATTGTCTCACTTACTATTTATTAGCTACCTTTAGATATAGTAGTTATGATTTAATCACTCTCGATATATTCGGCTTCCACAAGAGTTATAACTTCCATCTTGACAACTATAGAGAAGTATTGCAATTCAATCCAAGTTTATTATCTGAAATTAGGGGATCCAGTGATTCACTTTATGGAACACTTTCTTTCTTACAAGATTTTCTCGAGGATACGGGAAACTGGATCAATGATCAAGAAGCATTGAAAGTCTTGGAAAAGAAGATCAGAGATACAGGATATAAAGCAGAAGATACAATTGATTGCTGCCTAAGAAGAATCCATGTGGCTGATACAGATCACGACCAGAACAACGCATGTCGTAAGCTTTATGACGAGTTGCAGGAAATAATAGAAGCAATGGATTCCATACAAAGAGATGTGATGAAGTTCAAGAATGTCCACAAACATATCAAAGATGTGCCAGCAACAACTTATTTACCTCCCCGCTCATATGGGCGTGTCTTGGATGAGGAAAATACTCTTGTTGGGATGGAGGATGTCTTCAACAACATAAGAGATCAACTCTTTGGACAAACACCAACACTGAATATTGTTTCAATTGTTGGTATGGGCGGTATCGGTAAGTCGACTCTTGCTAGAAGTTTATTTAATCATCCATCAGTATACCATCGCCTTGATATTTCTTCATGGGTGACTGTTTCTCAAGCATATGATGCAAAAGAAATGCTTTTGGATGTCCTAAGCCTCGGTACTCCAGGTGGGGAGGCAATGTACCACTATATGAGTGAAGATGAATTATTAGACCAAGTGCATAGAGAATTGAAAAGGATGAGGTATTTGATAGTTTTGGACGATATGGACAATAGAGGCTTGGGACCAAGTAAGAAGATCATTTCCCGATGATGAAAATGGAAGTCGCATAATGATAACTACTAGTTTCTCTTTGCTTCTCACATCCTGAACTAGGAGCGAAAAGGCATGTGCTAGACTTGGCAATGAGTTCATCATAAGTATGCTCCCTCGTACTACAATGTAAACCTCATTCAATCCCATAAGAAATTGTATCAATCTCATATCTTGTTCAGCCTTATACATGCTCTCATTTGCACTGCAATCACAAGTACAACTACATTGAGTCCTCTTGTTCAGAGTAGTGAACTCTTCTCAAAGCTTCTTCAATTTATTATAATAAGCGGTAATATCAAGAGTTCCTTGAGAAAGGTCATTGATTTCTTTCTGAATTTGATACAACCTAGATCCATTAGTTTGTTCATAACGATCCTCCAATTACTTCCGAAGTTCAACATCATCTGCATACTTTACATTATCTGCAATTTCGTTAGAAAGGGAATTTAGGATCCAAGATGTCACTATCTTATCACATCGCTCCTATTGGCGAAAGTGAGGTGACAGAGGATCTGGTTTCTTGCACTCGCCACTTATGAATACTAATTTGTTCTTCATATATAGTCCCCTCAATACACTCCTTCTCCAAGACATGTACCCTATTCCATCAAAAGTAGTTCAAACAAGCATAGCTTCGGGATTGTCAGACTGATGAAGATACAGAGGATCGCTTGGATAGATGCCTATGCTTGGTTCAATAACAGTAGCACTAGTCTCCACTCCGGTCAAATTCTCTTGGTCAACAACAGCCAATATTGAATGAAATCGATGAAGAAAGGCAAAAGAATTTCAATTATCACAATTTCTAACAGTAATTTATTGACATGCAAATGAAACCCCCAAAATTAGAGCAAAACTGGAAATCGAATAGAATCGAACAATGAGATGAATCGAGAATGAAAATCACAGGGAAACACAATGTGCAGTATTAACCTCGCTCTGATACCATGTCAAAATTGACTATGAATGTCAACAAGAATGAGCTCGATCATCCCTGCAATGGTAGAGTAGTGAAGCTTCTAGAACTGAGCATTAGAAGAGAGAGGAAGAAGGGAATAAATGTTTGATGAAATGAAGCTTCAATATTTCATTGATACCAACATTGTATATATACACACGAGGGAGTCCACTATCTGCCGGTTGTCACAAGCTGTCACACTAACTACCAACTAACTATCATAACTAACTACTATTAAATAATAATATATCATCTCAATAACCTACTTTTATTTTTGGCATTGGTTCCAAAGAAATGTACCTTAGAAAAACGGAAAATCCTCTTTTTATGTACCACTACCAAAATAGATACCTATAGAAATTTTGTTATTTCGGTTTAACTAAATGGTTTCCAATTCGATTGTCTCATAAATCATAATAGTTCAGTTAGTTGGCTATGAACCCTTCTTATGTACAATAAAAAGAATTTAAAAAGGAAAATCTCAGTCCTGATAATTCGAAGTCGTGCCACTACGATAGTATGATAGTATAGTACTTACGCGACACATTAAACATATATACTGTTGTACTTTCAGCCAATTTTACTATTCGTAACTATATTTAAATTTTAAAACAAATCCATAAAATAAGAAATTAATCTCAACAACTCTCAAATCCATCTAAAAGCACTCCTTTTTTTTTTTCCTAAACCCAAATCTCCAAAAATATGCACCTTTGTAAACTTGTTTCAGCACTATATTATGCTCTAAAAGGATCTCGTGACAGTGTATACCTCTTTATTCATTGAGTCACAAAAACAAGCACATAAAAATGCATTTACAATTTTATCGAAGAATGACGTGAGCTAATATCACAGTGTATATCACAAACACAAATGAAACAAGAACCTCCGAGCGAATCGAACGGAGAAAATAGAAGAACCACGAAAAATTAGAAACTCGACCAAAACTGGAAAACAGGGGTTTGAACTCAAACCGGGACCTCGATTAGAAACTGAATAGGCAACAGCACCGCCGCAAAATAGTGGAGATATGGTGTTTGTGAAAATGGGTAAATGGAGATTCTTTATTAAGTCTGTTTACAGTGAAGAAAATGTTCTTTCTTTCGAAGGAAGTGCTAGTGGTGTATTTCAACGGAAAAGATGGTGATTGAGGTAGAAAGTTATGAATGCGAGCTTCAGTGTACTCCTATTGTGCAGTGTGTGTGTATGTATGTGTGAGTGAAGAATTGAGTGAATTTCTTGCAAGAGTGTGTGTGAATTGGTATTTTTGCTACATCGCTTATGAGTACTGTAACATTAGATTAATTTTGCAATTACAAGCTAGCTCTTGCACAAGCTAGCTCCAAGGAGTGACAGATAAGTATAATAGAAAATCAAGAATCTTTCTTGAGTTACTTTGTTCCAGTTCAGTGCTTAACAGATTAAACATTTATATGCAATATAGAAATCAATAATCAAATCAAGATTTATGGCCTAGAAAAATGAGCTCTCACATGGTTGTACAAGGTTTTTTAATGAGCTTAATTAAAGAGCCTTAATCTGCGCTCTTGTGCTTCTGAAAAGGCAATGTGTATTTGACTACTTGTGATGCTTTTGTATCTTCTGTGGCAGATAAAAACAAACTTTCTCAAACTCATACCTACTCCCTTTGCCGGCCTGGCCCCCAAAAACCAATTGAAAATTCTCACGGAAAAGACTGATTTGAAGCACTCATTCATTTCCGGAGTTCCTTTTGCTGGATTCGTACTACTTTCTTGGTTCTTCAACTCGAGAAACCTCAAACAGATCAAGAGAGAGAGAGATGGCTTATGCTGTTATAACTTCCATCTTGACAACTATAGAGCAAGTATTGCAATTCAATCCAAGTTTGATATCTGAAAGTAGGGGATCCATTGATTCACTTTATGGAACACTTTCTTTCCTACAAGATTTCCTTGAGAATACGGGAAATTGGATCAATGATCAAGAAGCATTGAAAATCTTGGAAAAGAACATCAGAGATGCAGGGTATAAAGCAGAAGATACAATTGATGGCTGCCTAAGAAGAATCCATGTGGCTGATACTGATCACAACCAGAACAACGCCCGTCATAAGCTTTATGACGAGTTGCAGGAAATACTAGAAGCAATGGATTCCATACAAAGAGATGTGATGAAGTTCAAGAATGTCCACAAACGTATCAAAGATGTGCCAGCAACAACTTATTTACCTCCCCGCTCATCTGGGCGTGTCTTGGATGAGGAAAATACTCTTGTTGGGATGGAGGATGTCTTCAACAACATAAGAGATCAGCTCTTTGGACAAACACCAGCGCTGAATGTTGTTTCAATTGTTGGTATGGGCGGTATCGGTAAGTCGACTCTTGCTAGAAGTTTATTTAATCATCCATCAGTATACCATCGCTTTGATATTTCTTCATGGGTTACTGTTTCTCAAGCATGTGATGCAAAAGAAATGCTTTTGGATGTCCTAAGCTTCGGTACTCCAGGTGGGAAGGCAATGTACCGCGATATGAGTGAAGATGAATTATTGGACCAAGTGCATAGAGAATTGAAAAGGAAGAGGTATTTGATAGTTTTGGACGATATGTGGACTATAGAGGCTTGGGACCAAGTAAGAAGATCATTTCCCGATGATGAAAATGGAAGTCGCATAATGATAACTACTAGGCTCCTCGAAGTAGCTAATTGTGCTGGCAACGATTTCCCTCCTCATCACATGCCTTTTCTTAGTCTTGAAGATAGTTGGAAATTACTATCTCTTAAGGTTTTTGGAAATGAAGATTGTCCCCCTCAGCTTGAGGAAGTAGGAAAGCAGATAGCGAAACAATGTCAAGGGCTAGCTCTCTCAGTTGTTGTCATCGCTGGGCTTCTGTCGAAGATCAATAGGACATATGATGATTGGCAACAAATTGCTGATAATGTGAATTCCCACATAGGTTCAACCTCCCAGCAGTGTTTAGCAATATTAGCTCTGAGTTACAACTACTTGCCTTGTAGCTTGAAAGCTTGCTTTCTTTATATGGGGTTTTTCCTTGAAGATGCAGAAATTCCTACAGATACGTTGATTAGAATTTGGGTAGCTGAGGGTTTTCTGAAGACAATTTGCCATAAAAAGCCGGAAGAGGTAGCAGAAGAGTGTCTAGAGGATCTAGTTAGCAGAAGTTTGATTATGGTCAACAGTCGAGGATGGGTAAGCGGAAAAATAAGAAGTTGCAGGATTCACGACCTCATTCGACAATTATGCTTGAGAAAAGGAAAAACCGAGAAGTTTTTTCATGTCATAAATGAATGTTACGAAGTGTCCTCAGAAGGCGTGGAGAGTGAACATCGACTATTATTGTATGAAGATGCTGTACGAAACCAGAATCTCGGCCTACAGGAAGGTAATCTGGATTCAGTTCGTACCATCTTGTGCATCTGTGAACCGTGTACTTCTATGCTCGAATTTGAATACTACAAAATAGTGGATACTCGTTTTCAGCTGCTAAGGGTATTGGATGTACTAATGATTCTCTTTCGACGTTTTCCCACTGAGATAACACAATTAGTACATTTAAGATATCTTGCTTTTCTCACCGGTGGCGATGTCCCAACATCAATTTCTAATCTGTGGAATCTACAGACATTGATTGTTGAGCCAACTGAAAATCAATTATCCTGGCCAGTGGAAATTTGGAAGATGTCAAGTTTGAAATATTTCCAGTCTGGGGGAATGAGTATGCCCGTGCCTGCTCCTCCAAAGGCACAACATATTTTGGGTTTAGAAAAGTTCAAGAAACTTTCACTAAACGAAGCTTCTTCCAACTGGAAGGAAATTTGTATGGCTGTCCCGAACGTAAGGGAATTGGATGTTATTATCAATTTAGATATACATCCTAATGGATGGAATGATTTTATTGGTAGTCTCATATGTCTAGTTGATCTCCAGAAGCTAAGCATTCAACTAGAGGTTTCGTCGCATCCACTATTTTTTATAAGGCGACCTGCTCAGCTGTGGTACGTGTTCCCAGAAAACCTCAAGAGTTTGACACTTGTAGCGACACATCTAGAGTGGACAGATATGCCAATGCTTAGCAGCTTACCCAACCTTGAGGTACTAAAACTAGAATTTTATGGTTTTGAAGGGAGCAATTGGAATCTAGATGAAGGGGGTTTCAAGAAACTCAAGTTGCTACACATTCACCAGACGAGATTGGTGCACTGGCAGGCAACCAGTGATAGTCTTCCAGTTCTAGAGTATCTAGTCCTAATGTTTTGCTCTCAATTGGAGGAGATTCCTAGAGTGATTGGAGATATTCCCACATTAAAATTGATTGACTTGCATTACTGCAGCCAAGCTGCTGTTACTTCTGCAGAGGAAATTCAAGAAGAGCAGAAAAGCATTGGAAATGAAGTTCTTGTGGTTACTGTATCCCCTCACCCTCCTTTGCTGGAAACTTAGGTAAAAGTAATTTCTTTATGTACATAAATGTTGAATCCTTGTGGCTTCTTTGTGTGTTTACTTCTTTAAATTTTGAATCTCCTTACTGAATGTTCTAGCTCGCCACTGCCTGTGGTTCATGCCTACGGAGATTGAGGTTACTTTTAAAATTATGAGACTTTTACTGTGTGCGTGGTTTTTCTTCTTCTTTTCCAATCTGATGATTTCCCTGGTAGTGCTTACTAAAAAGTTGCTATTGCTTCTGCCTATGGCCCAGATATCATGTATAATCACAATCATATGGATGTGAGTGAAAAATACATACATATACACTTGTTTATCTTCTCTTTTCTAAGTTTCCATCATTTGTTTGGTTTCTTTTTCACGCATATCTCATGAGGTTTTGCGGGCACCGAAAGCAGATAACAATGGCCAACAACTTCCTTTTTATAATATATGAATTATCTTAGGTTAAGTGCTATTACAAAAAAAATTTACTCATATTTGGTGTTCACACTATACCACATTAATTGAATATAGTTAAGTGCTAAATTGAGGCTAGAATGCATATAATAATTACCCTCGGGTATGCAACTAATGTGCATGAAAATAAAAACTTTATATGTATTCATTGGATTGGAGTAACATAGACCATGGGTAAAGAAAGACTGTATATGATTTGAATAAATAATTTTAATTATGATAAGTTCATCTGTTGTCCCATACCGTCTTCTTTTTCATCTTTCTGATCTGCTTCCTCTTCTCTTTTACTTTTAATGTGAATTCTGCTATTCTGGGTTTCTTTCGGTGGAAACTCTAATTTATAAGAACTTATGCCAAGTATTTTTTTTTTCCTCTTAATAATCTTCTTCCCGGGACTTCTCATCCTCTTACTAATTACTCTTTCTATTAATTCTGCTTCTGTACTTCATTCTATTACTCTGGACTCTCACACAAACTCTAATCTCAAAGATCTTATGGTATTCACTTGATCTGTTTTCTTCTCCTTTTCTTTTTGAATTTGAATCTACTTTTGTGTTAGTTCCACGCTTTCTCAAACTTATTCTAGATTCTTTTTTCTCTTAAACTCATCTTGAGGGAGTACGTCGATTCGGCTTCTTCTCCATTATCTCAAAATGTATTTTGTTAATTCTACTTCACAGACTATAACTTTTATAAAGATTCTTTCTTCGTTAGTTTATTTTCATGTTCAGATCTTTAAGGGGGAACAATCAAAGCTTTCTTTGTGTTTCGACTAATAATGGTACAACCTTTTGTGATTGCATGCAGTGTCTCTATGAGATAATCTGGCCTCAGTCTAATGTTGAATCTGCACACCGATATAGCTGTGACAGTCTTGCCATATGATGTAGCTGTATCCACAAATAGAATGGATGTGGATTTCATGACGTTTTAAAGTTCGAACCTTAGCTTATTCCTCAGCATCTACTATGCTTAGATTTTCTTAGTCTTTTTATTTATCAATGTACAGTTTGAATTTGGTTGACTCATTTTGATTTCGAAACGAATTATATGTTGTGTGCTTGATGTACAGCATCTACTACTCTCTATGTTTCTGTTGTTGGTTCCATAGAAATATCAAATGACGACCTAAATTCCGCCTTCGAAATTGTGATGGCACCTTGCCTTAGAGACTAGGTAAGCCTAATACATGAAGAAATCTAATAGAAATAACCAACTCAACTATATAAAAATTATACTGATAAATGAAATAACGTAATTAATACTGAACAATAGTTATACAATCCCCAGAAACGGTAGTACATAGTCATAAGCTCTATTGAAATACACTAGAATCTCTAAGTACAATACTGCTTTGAAATGAAGATAAACAGTAGTAAAGATAATATCAGGAGGTGACTCCGAGGCCAGCGAGCGTCAAGCAGATATACCTTGAAATTTTCAGCCGCGCAGACACAACTCTCAAAACCAACACGATCCGATGAACTTGGATCTACACAAAAATGTGCAAAAGTGTAATATGAATACACTACAGTGGTACCCAGTAAGTATCAAGATTAACTTCAGCGGAGTAGTGACGAGGTAAGTCAAGACATCCATTAGACAATAATCTGTGTAAGCATATAAATCTAAAGCTAACAGTGGAAAGAAACATCAATATAAGGCTAACAATGGAATAATGAAAGCATCAGATGGCAACAAGAAATAAACAGGTGCTAAAACGACAAAGTAATCAGAACACAGTCAAAATATGAATGAAATCAATCAGAGAAAACAAATGACAATTCGAGTAATCAAGTCTTTCCAACATATGATGCACAAAACTAAGGCATAATAGCAATCTTGAATAAAGTAAAGCGTCAAATAATATAATGAGTTTATTTTAGAAATAGAGTATCAATAGAGTAAAGCGTAAAGTAAAGTACAAATTATACAAAATAGGGTATCAGATGAGCTTAGTTTAGAAATTAATAAGATAAAGTAAAATAATATCTTTAAATAAAGTAAAGCATCAGATAAGTTAACAAATTAAATATGGAATTAGTTAAAGTAAAGCGTGATAACAATTTTAAGTAAAGTAAAACATCAAATAGGGTAATGAGTTTAATTTTAGAATCAATTAAGTAAAATATAATAACCATTTAAAAATAGTAAAGTACCAAGTGAGAAGACGAGTTTTATCTTAAGAGTCACATAAAATAAAATATGTTAATAATTCTTTTATTTAAAATCCGTTATGTCACCAACAACTAAATAGAATATGAGGTAATGACTCCAATCAAGTAAGTTCTTCTTGCTAATCAATTCACCAAGTAATTACGGAAGCACAAATTGACATATTGAAATAACACAGTAAATCATATAAAATGCATGACTCGCACAAGAAGTCACAATTATTCCCAACACAAGAATAACAACAAATAACCAAATATAAGTGAAATGCTTTAAGGAAGAAAAACAATAACCGTTCCAACATAGAGTGTACAATGAGAATCACAACCGAGGTACAGCCTCATAATTACATTTCATATGTCATAATCACAATCTTCCCTTATATCGTCGTGTGAACCTTATATTTAGATATTTTTGAAAATATTTTTCCGAAATATCTACACGCGCTTTAGCTCCTTTATGTCACTGCATGGCTTCAAGTAATTCCCTTATTAGCAACACGCAGATAAATCCCACCTTATACCGCCGCATGCACATTAACCCCATATCCTTATATCACCGCATGCGTATCAATATCACAATACAGTAACAACTCGTACCACATGTGTCCATATACCACAACTTGCCAAATTCATAATACAAAATATTACCACAACATATAATCCACGGCTCAACCACAATGTGCACAAGAAATCTCAAATTAACAAAATGAATGAGAAATATTCAACAAGAAAAGATATCTCAGTAATCAACAACTTCAACCTCAATGTGTTAATAGTTTTTCACGACTTCAAGCTCAATAACTCAAAATGAAGGTTTTTTCATGAAATAACAAATTTCCAATTCAAATATATAACATAAGCTTAACCATGAAAGAGATAGTATGAAATGGTAATTACATCTAAATGCATGAGAATGACTCAACGCGATAAGGCATCATGTAATAACAACTCCAATAAGAATAACGCAACAAAAAAAGAGGTAACATGACTATAAAAGAGGTAATAATATCAATTACGGCATAAGAGCAAATTTGGCAACAAAAGATAGAACATGTATTAACAACGTCAAGTAAATAATATAAAAGTAATTTAACAATGGAAGATATAACATGATATGACAATGTCAATTAAATGCATGAAAGAGCCTAAGAGTCTAGACTGGTCAAAATACCACTTATAAGCTCGTGTACACACTCGTCACATCGTGTACACGTCTTTCACATAGTTCAAATAATACAATTAACCCAAATCCTAAGGGGTAGTACCCCCCTCCCTCCACAAAGTTAGGCAAGATACTTACCTCAAATAAGCTAAATCGGTACTCTAAAAAGACCTTCTTGTGTGAAACAACCTTCGGATAGCTCAAATCTAGCCAAAATAACTTAATATCATAAAAGTCATAGAAAATAATTCCGAATAATAAAGTTTCGATCTTTAATGAAAACCAAAAAGTCAACCCAAAGAGTTAACCCCGGGCCCGCACCTCGGAACCCGATAAAACTCAAAAAATTCGAATACCCATTCCGATATGACTCCAACTATACCAAAACCATGCAATTCAGACCTCAAATCGGCCTTCAAATCATCATTTTATGTTTTAAAGTGCCACAATCTCCCAATTTATTCAATTCAAATTATTAATCAAACACTAAAATCGAGGTTGGAATTATGAAATAAAATTAAATTCGAGTCGAAAATACTTACCCCAATCCAAATGGTGAAAATCTCCTCCAAAATCGCCCAAAACCTTGTGAAAAAATAACTAAATTCCGAAATAAGTAAAAATGCAGCAGTTGTCCAAGCCCGAATCAGATCCTATATGATCCCGGTACTCACGTTTGATAAGTCCAACATGATCCTTGTGAGATTACGCCCACGATAGACTCTTGAATCACCCAATTTGGCATTAAAATGAGAGAGAGATAATATTTTGAAGTTTTAAAGGAAGTCTGAAAATTTCAAGGAAATAAATAACGTTTTCGTGGTTATTTACACCGGAAAATAAAAAATAAAACAAGAAGAAAATCTTCAATTTCGCACCAAATACTCATTCGGAACCTTCCGGACACAAACTATATATGCATTTCAATCATAACATATGCTATGAACCTGCTTGCACACTCAAAATACCGAAAAGAGGTCATCTTGACCATAGTCAAACTCCAAATCCTTAACTAGTTTCTCAACCAATAATCCAAAAATACACTCGAACCCCTCGGGACCCCATCCAATCATACCAACAAGTACAATACATTATCCAAACTTATCCAAAGCCTAAAAATACCCACGGGAACATCACAACAAAGAATCAAGGCTTAAACCGAATAAAAATTCTTTTAATTTGTTAAATCTTCATTCTTTCAAAAGAGTGTCAGAATCACACTTAGACACTTGGAATTACCTCCAAACTTCGAAAACAAGTTCAATTCAACTATATATACCTATCCAAAGTCTCGGAATACCAATTGGAGTCCAATAACATCAAGGTCAACTCTTGGTCAAACTTATGAACTCTTAAGTTCTTCAAATTGCCAACTTTCGACAAATAGTGTCGAATTCTTCTAGGAATCTCGAAACCAAATCCGAACATATGTACAAGTCCAAATTAATCATACAAACCGATCAGAACAATCAAACCCCTATTACGAGTCTGTTTACCCAAAAGTCAAACCATGGTCAAACTTAAGATATTTCTAAACCTTCATTTGCCAACTTTCGGTAAAACAAGCCAAATCAACCTAGAAGCCTTCAAATTCAATTTCGGGCATGCGCTTAAGTCCAAAATCACTCTCCGAACCTAACAGAGCCGTCAAAACTCCGATCCAAGATTATATACATAAAAGTCAAACTTGGTTAACTCTTCCAACTTAAAGCTTCTAAAATGAGAATCATTCTTCCAATTCAATCCCGAACTACTCAAAAATCAAAACCATCGGTGCACGCAAGTTATAATACATCATATTAAACTAATCGAAGTCTCAAACTACTGAATGGAGTGCTAAAGCTCAAAACGACCGGTCGGGTCGTTACATTCTCCCCTACTTATACATACGTTCACCCTCAAACTTGCCAAGAGTCGTTCCAAAGCCATCAAATCACTGTATAAACTTGCCATACACATACCCATGAGTGATCCCATATCATCTCAACCAATATAATCCCATCAACACAACCTAACTGAAGATTCGTTCTTCAACTTTAATATATCAACCATAGACCCAAATTCGAACAGTCGAAATTCCTGACATAATCTGATTCTCGCATATACATATTATATCAATCTCAACAAGTTGTAGAAAATCATAAATATATTCTCGATATATAACCACATGACGTAACCAATCGCTCATATGTTCAAAACAATATCTCAGATCATAACAGTTGCCAATTACCAAACCTGGTACTATTAATATACCTCATAACAAATATAGCCTTGTTTCAAACCTTCACAAAACTATTAATGATGTAAGAACCATGTAGAAACTCATAACCACTCACTCCGTGGAAGCTATTCGACCGACCATCCACACTAAATGCCACCTATTCACGTGCGATGCAATCCGTACACCAACCAAGCAACAACTCGAATGTATCCAATGATGGATAAAGAACCAAATGAGAGAACCATCCCACAAGCTTAACAGATACCACAACAAATCACAATGCCATCAATCCATCACACAAGGAGAAAATAAAACACATGAAATAAACACAAAGACGCATATCCCAATATAATGCCACTGCGATGCGTGACCCAATCCAAACACTAGTCCCCATGGGACACCTCGAGCTACAATGCTCAAAATCAACAACCATACACAAATCAACAATAAACACACGAAGTGCATGACAATTGCCATAAAAGAATTGATTAACAGTATAGCACAAATAGGAAAAATCATAATTAAGGCGCAATCAGCCATTCAACACCCCAAGAACCATCTCGCTCGAATTATGCCACAAAGCCCTAATAGTACCGCATCATATGTAAATAGTCAACAATCTCATAACCCATCGTGGTGTAGAAGAGTAATGCATAGAACACATCAGAACACGAATAAGGTCAACTCTAATTAATGACACCACCCACTGCAATAGCTGTGTTGAGTAAATAAATTCGATCCAATGTAGAATACACATTCTCATTAGGCCTACCCGTGGCCTCCAAATCAATTATGATCCTCCCAAAATAGATAGATAACCTTCGAAAAGTCCATAATAACCTATCCATAACACGTACAATCAGCCGTCAACTTATAACATACCTTCACCGTCCATAGCCATGAAAATATCTGCCTCTGAGAAACCCTCATAGTCTTCAAACCCTTAGAATACAAAAATCTCTACGTCTTATCCCAACTCCACCACTCAAAGGACCGACACATCCCTCATACATAATCATCTTACGAGAAATACTTCCATATTTCTTTCGTGCCACATAGTAAAATTTGAACATCAACAGTCGATCAACCAAGCGATTACCGTAATACCAGTCATGCATCCGCAAGTCGAAGCACATTGCACCTTCTGGAGTGCGCATCTTTATCAGGAGGTACCATATAATGATGTCATTCTTCTTAACATCTGAAATAGTCCCTGTTATTTAGAACTCATGACCCCACACATGAGAAAATCATAACACGCAACATGTTTCTTATGCCGGCAGCAGACATCCGGCCCAAGCCATGGTCGACACCATCAAGAACTCTTCGGAACCCGGTCGCACATAACTAAGCCAGTAGAACTAAATTCCCCAACTCAACTACGTCGTGCAAGCTGCCAAACCCAAGCGTATTGCCACAAAAATACCGGTAAAGCATTACTACACCAAAGGAAAAAGTAACCTTTAATTACTATGCTGACCCAATACAAGTTGATCTATTTCTTTGAATCCTCCTCGACTTTCCTTCAAGTTAAAACTTTTCCTTACCGGTACACTATGATCCTAAACCAACGCTCTGTAGGATATCCTAGCACGAACCACGTCTCTCGAAAGCCCATAAATCACTCCATTTCCTCTAAATTACCCAATAATGCCTCAATCAAAATACCTACTCTAAAGAGACCTTATGTGAATCTGAAGTTATTTCTCTAACCTCTCTGATATTGAAATGTATAATTAATAATGATACAGAAATACCGCAAGTCCCAGCACTATCCCATGCAAATCTACTATTCCGGGGAACCCTTCAATACCACATATATATACCCCAGACCAAAACTGATATAACACATGGCCATGCAATCTGATTGTCGATAGCAGACTCCTCCACTTGGCACGAAGCCATAGGATATAACATTCGATGATCCACAATACCAACCTTCATAAGCTTGTATAGTACCAATCATAAGATACCTCAAATCAACTACTAAGCGCATATCCATCCTCGTGACAGTAAAGTCTCCTTCCTCAAGTGGCTTGAATGATAATATGTACCTTCCACTGATTAGAAGTCCCATAAAGAACACATAGCCTCTAATACCACCGACTAGCCTCAAATCAACATTCTCCCATGACCCTACCACGATCACAATAACTAGGCAATCAATTAAAGCCTCCCAAGCTCGTACTCACCACTAGATATAAGAACCTGCTACATCCCACACGTGAATAATTGAAAGATGTACCAACACGTCCCCGTCCTCTGTCTGGACAACATGCTAAGACAAAGATCGAGCTTCCATGGCCCTCTCGTAGCCCATCCGCAGCATCACAAACCATCGGCACATAATTGATACCAAGTGCGCAATATCGTATACGAGTGGATGCGATGGAATATAAGATTTGTGCTTCAAGCTGAATCAATGCTAGATGATAAGGAATGAAAGAACTAGAATTTACTAATAGTTCTGTAGCCTCTAGAAGATAAGTATAGACGTCTTCGTACCGATCTGCACGACTCTACTAAACTTGCTTATGACTCATAGCATATATGAACCTAGAGCTTTGATACTAACTTGTCACGACCCAAACTCCCGCCTTAATATTCATGATGGAACCTAGTCTATAAGACTAGGTAAGCCTAATACATGAAGAGATCTAAGAGAAATAACCAATTTAACTAGTTATACAATCCGAGAAACGGTAGTACATAGTCATAAGCTCTACTGAAATACACTAGAATCTCTAAGTACAATACTGCTTTGAAATGAAGATAAACAATAGTAAAGATAATATTATGAGGTGACTCCAAGGCCTACGAGCGTCAAGCAGGTATACCTTGAAGTCTCCAGCTGCGCAGAAACAACTCTCAAAACCAACAAGATCTGAAGAACCTGAATCGACAAAACAATATGCATAAGTGTAGCATGAGTACACCATAGCGGTAGCCAGTAAGTATCAAAACTAACCTCGATTGAATACTGACGATGTTAGTCAAGACACCTACTAGACAGTAATCTATGTAAGCATATAAATCTAAAGCTAACAGTGGAAAGAAACATCAATATAAGGCTAACAATGGAATAGTGAAATCATCAAATAGAAATAAGAAATAAACTGTGATGATCCAAAAATGTCATCTTTAATTTAAACATTCATTTCTGTGTTTTATGAAGATGTTGGGAGCTTACCTGCTATGAGTATTGGTTTCATGTTATTTTACGTTGATTGGATTATGTATGTGTTGTTAGGATTGGTTTCTGGGATTCTCTGGCAGGTGGATAAGCCTAGTTACAAAGGAAACTCTGGCGAAATATTTGGAAATTTTGGGAGTTAAAATTGGGAAAAATTGAAATGTGCGAAAAAAGAGATAAGTTATGTTATGTATTTGAGGACATACTCTACTTCTCATTCGAGGACTATTAACATGATGGACACCTATTGGATATGATTATAAGTGTACGAGGCATATTATAAGTGACACAGGCTCAAAGAATAGTCCTAAGTCTAAGCCAAGTTGGAAAATTTCATAATAGACTAAAGTTCCAAATGAGTACGCATAAGACCAAACTTTGGACGAGAACGTCTATATATATAACGAGGCATGTGATGGTCAGCCTATCAGATGAAAGATTTTCGAGTCTAGTTTCTAACGCTTCAAACTGTTTGTCATTTGAATATGTATATATATAAAGTTATGGCTATTTTACTGGACCTGTGTCAGGTGCGCGGCCGGTGCGCGGCCGCGCAAATTTGAGACTTTCTGCCTCAGGTGCGCGGCCGATGCGCGGCCACTTGTCCAGGTGAGTGGCCGCGCACATAGGAACTCATTTAATACCCCCAAGGCCGGGTAGGGAGCGAGGTTAAGTCATTGTTTAACCAAAACTTGATATTTTAGAGAGAAGTGAGAGTATTCTAGAGAGAGCAAGAAGCTCAAGTGTCTTGTTCATCAAATCTTGCTCAAGCCTTGAAATCCAACAATAAATCTCTCAAGTTCTTTATCTAAGAGGTAATGTTTCATACCCTAGTTTTTTAATTTCGGATTTGGGGAGAAGATGGTTGATTAGGAGTATGATTCTTGGGTGTAAGAGTATTATTTGTATATGTTGATACCAATAAGATTTGTGGGAAAATTTTTTAAGTTCAAATGGGTAAAGATTGGGTTGAAAATGGTAGAAATCTTCAAAGACTTTAATTTAAGATTTGAAGGTTCATTTGACATCGGAATTCAATAATTTTTATATGGTTGGACTCATCTCGGAATGTGTGTTCGGATTTCGTAAGTTTTTTCTAGATTCGAGATGTGGACCCCACTGATAAATTTCGGATTTTAATCTGGAAAACTAGTAAATTTATATGGAATTAATTTCTATGATTTGTATTAAGTATATTGAATTGTTTATGACTAGATTTGAGGATTTCAGACATGAATTCGCGAGGCAAAGGTTTATTGGATTCTTGAATTTGGTTGCAAAGCGAGGTAAGTGTCATGATTAACCTTGACTTAAGGGAATAGAACCCGTAAATTGATTGTTATATGAATTGCATGTGAACGACGTATAGGCGAGGTGACGAGTGTCTATACGTCGTCAAATTAATTGTTTGCATAATTATTTGAAAATCATAAATTGTTCTAAGGTATGAATTAATTGTTTTAATAATTATTTCTTTTCTATTCTTTGACAAATATAAATTCTTGAATTTCTGCAATAATTGTTACATGCTATTTGATTTGTGTGTATTAATTGTTATTTGACATTTAGCATATTAAATATTAAACTGCCTATTTTCTCCCTGATTTTTATAATAAATTGCTATTTGTCATTATTTATTTCATAATTAAATCATAATTATTGTATGTTTGTTGTCTTATGATTTTATATTAATTGTTGCATTTGTTGGGGCAATTTCTTCTATAAGAATTGGTAAATATATATATTGGAGGAGCGGGTTGCACGCCGCAACAAAATTGATTGAAATGAGTATATTGGGGGATCGGGTTACACGCCGTAACAGACTTATTAAAAGTCCATATTGGAGGATCGGGTTGCACGCCGCAATAGACTTATTAAAAGTCCATATTGGAGGATCGGGTTGCATACCGCAACAGACTTATTAAAATTTCATATTGGAGGATCGGGTTGCACGCCGCAACAGACTTATTAAAAGTCCATATTGGAGGATAGGGTTGCACGCCACAACAGATTTATTAAAAGTCCATATTGGATGATCGGGTTGCACGCCGCAAAAGACTTATTAAAAGTCCATATTGGAAGATCGGGTTGCACGCCGCGACAGACTTATCAAAAAGTCTATATTGGAGGATCGGGTTGCACGCCGCAACAAACATATTAAAAGTCCATATTGGAGGATCGGGTTGCACGCTGCAACAGACTTATTAAAAGTCCATATTGGAGGATCGGGTTGCACGCCACAATAGACTTATCAAAATGTCTATATTGGGGGATCGGATTGCATGCCGCAACAGACTTATTTAAAAGTCTATATTCGGGAATCGGATTGCACGCTGCAACAGACTTATTTAAAAGTCTATATTGGGGGATCGGATTGCACGCCGCAACAGACTTATTTAAAAGTCTACATATACTTGATTAAAATAAATATATGGGAGGATTGAAAATGAATATGTTGTGTGAGCTGGTTGCACGCTGCAACGGAAATTAATTGAAATAATTATTGGTTATGACTGCTGAGTTGGCTTCAACTATTAAAAAAATAAGTTACCTGATTTATTTCTATTACTGTTGTTGTTACTACTATTGCGTACAGGTTAATGTAAGTGACCTGCCTTAGCCTCGTCACTACTTCGTCGAGATTAGGCTCAGCACTTACAGTACATGGGATCGGTTGTGTTGATACTACACTCTGCACTTCTTGTGCAGATTTCGGAGTTGGTCCCAACGGCATACCATAGACTTGCTCGGATTTCAGCTACCAGAGGAGACTTGAGATATAACTGCACGTTGTCCACAGTTCTGGAATCCCGTCTAATTTACTTTAGCTATGTGTTTTTATTTTTAGACATCTTTATTTTATTCAGACCCTTATTTGTATTATTCTAAAAGCCCGTACACTTGTGACACCAATTCTGGGATGCTATTTAGACACCGTTGTTTTATAGATTATTTACTACATTTCAGACTTTACTTCCGTATTTATTTCTTTGTTATTAATAAATTTAATTTTTTTTTAAAATGGTTAATATTATTCTAACATTGGCGTGCCTAGCAAGTGAAATGTTAGGCGTCATCACGGTTCGAAGGTGAGAATTTCGGGTCATGACATAAACATGTGCTAAATGGCAAGGTAATTAGAACACAGTTAAAATATGAATGAAATCAATTAGGGAAAACAGATTCGAGTAATCAAGTCTTTCCAACACATGATGCACAACAAGAATCACTTCGAGGCACCACACCCTCTGTACTTCATTCTATTACTCTGGACTCTCACACAAACTCTAATATCAAAGATCTTATGGTATTCACTTGATCTGTCTTCTTCTCCTTTTCTTTTTGAATTTGAATCTACATTTGTGTTAGTTCCACGCCTTCTCAAACTTATTCTAGATTTTTTTTCTCTTAAATCATCTTGAGGGAGTACGTCGATTCGGCTTCTTTTCCATTATCTCAAAATGTATTTTTTTAATTCTACTTCACAGACTATAGCTTTTATAAAGATTCCTTCTTCGTTAGTTTATTTTCACGTTCAGATCTTTAAGGGGGCACAACTAAAGCTTTCTTTTTGTTTCGACTAATAATGGTACAACCTTTTGTGATTGCATGCAGTGTATCCATGTGACTCTTAAGTTAAAATTCATCGTTTTATTCGGTACTTTACTATTCTTAGTAGTTGTCATATTTCACTTTAATTGATTTTTCAACTTAAACTCCTTATCCTATCTGATATTTTTACTTTACCTAAAAATTGTTATTATGTTTTAATTTAACAAATTTTATATCTAATTCAGTAGCTTATCTGATGCTTTATTTACTTAAAAATATTACTTTCCTCACACAAATGATTTAAAAAGTAAATTCTTTTTCTCATTTGATCCCCTACTTTATTTGAGGTTGTTATTATGCCTTATCGTATAAATAAACCTCTTGAACATTCTATTTAGCAATTTACATGAATGTGATGTACATGATAGCATGTGGACTTTAACGCGCAGTTGGAAAAAATGTAGGCACGAGGTACCATGTTTGTAAAATTTGAAAGTTGTGACTTACGAATTGAGATTTACGAGGAGTGGTACCTCGGGTAGTTCTTATTGTGACTTGTGCATTGGGTACAATTGGATGGATGGAGCTGGCATTGGTTCCCCATACTTGAGTTCATTCATATTTCATTTGTATCCTAACTATGTTGTTACTTTATTACCTGGTTATTTCTTGTTGCTATTCGCATTTCGATTATTTTCACCGTTGATTGTAAATTCGTGATTCTTTTGTTGTTAGTCTTACATTGATGTCCTTTCCTTGTTAGCTCTATGTTATATCATGTACAAGTTTACATGTCCGGTAGGTGTCTTGACCTGGCCTCGTCACTACTCTACCAAGGTTAGACTCGATACTTATTGGGTACCGTTGTGGTATACTTACACTATACTTTTGCACATTTTTGTGCAGATCCGGGTATTTTGATCTAGAAGGATTGAGGCTCATGTCTGTGTGGCTGGAGACTTCAAGGTATACATGTTGACGTTCACAGGTTTCGAAGTCACCTTCTATTGTATTTTATTTCTATTGTTTCCCATTACTCCGAAACAAAGATGTATTATTATTACTAGTGACTCTTAGAAAAGCTTATGACTTGTACTACCGATTTTGGGGTTATGCAACTAATGTTGGTTCAGCTATGTTGTTATAGACATTATTTAATGTATTGCAGTTAAATTAGTTAAATTTTATTAATAATCAGCATGTGTTGGGCTTACCTAATATTAGAAACTAAGTGTCATCACGACTTCCTAAGACGGGAAAG